>NC_083223.1:163108428-164437695 GCF_032191835.1 Heteronotia binoei | reverse complement strand
TGTAAAGACCTAATAGATTAAACTGTTTCCCTGTTTTTCAATGGCAGATTTTCTTTTTTTAAAAAATAGTGTGAATTTGATTAAAAGAGTACAATGGATCTGACTGTAATTTTGAATCTTTTGACTTTCTTATCACTGATGTGTTCAAGTGTATTTCATTTGCTGAAGATTTAGGTTGCGATCCACAACCTTGCTCTGTGACCTACAATGCAGAAAGCCAGGCTATTTGCGCATATTTTTCATTGGCTAGAGGACATACAATAATAGCACTGTTTGCAGTGGGTCTGAGCAGGTTTAACAATTCCTGGCCAAGACTAGTACACAAATGCCTTACAGCTTCTGTATAGGAAAAGACTATTGTAATAGCAGCTCTTACAGTATCTAGATTTCAAGTGCCCCTGAGTTTTAATGCAGGTGTTCAGGATTGGAGATAGAGTGAGTTAGCATACATCCTGCTATGCAACCCAGCAGGTTTATATATCACACCCTGAGAAATGTCACTAATTGTATTACAGTAGTAAAATATTACTCAACCTTCCGGTCCTTTTACTCAGGGATTGCCATATATATATCTAATTATGTGATATTATGTGTTTCCTTTTTAAACTTTTAATTTCATTTTCAGATACTTAGTAATCCCTATGAACCCTTGCTCTATGGACCTTAAAAGTGCTTCCATTCTTCTTATAAGCTAAAATTCCCACATTTTGTGCTGACTGTGTGTTCACATGTGGTTTGTAAAAGTTCATTATATTTGAGAACAGTATAATGCAGTTAATTAGGATCTGGAAATTGTATTTTGGGGAAACCATTCTAAACGGACCACATCTAGAGTTTCAGCAGAAAGTTCAAGTTGTGTTAAATAGTATGTAGTTATTTTTTTCCCCTTTCTACACTTCATAGAATACATTCAGGAATAAGGTTTGTTTCTTGTTCATTGAGGGTTGTGGTTCTTCTTTTGTAGCAGATGTTTAGCAAATATAGTTCTATTGGGAGTCCTGTTGAACTTATGTGTCTGTATGTTGGGGTAGCTGTTGCAGCATCAGTCAGATTTCATCAATTATTAAGAAGTTAATGTTTCCTGAATGATTGAGATACATCTCGCTTTCTGATTAGCTAGTAAAAGACTCCTTTGTTGCATGGTGAGTCTGAATGTGTGTGTTGTTGCCATGGGTAGCTTGCAGGGCTTGTTACTAACAGACAGTTGTGCTTCTAACAGAAAAGGAAATATTGTCCCTGCATTCACAAGTTTGAAAGCCTCTCTGTATTGCTTTAATTTATGTATTACTAAATTTCTGTTTCTTAAATTTTATTGTCTCTGCAGGAAACAAACATGATGATGGGACCCAGAGTGATTCAGAAAATGCTGGCGCACACAAGCATTACAGTAAACGATCAGTGCTTGAAGAACAGTTAAGGCATCATTATTCTGAACAAAAAAAGCTGCATGCAAAAACCCAGGAGACAGGTAAACACTCGGACCAACCTGCTTTAAGTCAGACTGCTTTTATGATCGAGTTTTTTGATGAAGGCCATCCCCGGAAGAGACGCTCTCATTCCTTTTCTCAAAATGTGGGAGCTTTGTGCCCTGAATTGTCTTCTCCATCACCTCATATAAAAACTGAAAAACTGAGACATGCAGCAGGTGACGCTAAAGGGAATCAGTTACCTTTGCAGCTTGGCTCTACCCAACAAAGACCAGTACATGCAAAACTTTTAAAGCAAAAATCAGAAGAACCTTCTGCTGCACTGCCTTTCTTACAGACTGCATTGTTAAGGAGTTCTGGAAGCCTTGGACATAGATCAAGTCCAAGTGAGGATATGGAGAAAAAGTTAAAAAACCATCTAGCGGTGGTAACTATTGAAAAGGATGATGATGACCAAAGTGATAAAGGTACTTACACTATTGAACTGGAAAATCCCAGTGCTGAGGAAGTAGAAGCTCGCAAGATGATTGATGAGGTAAGCAGTCTAAATATGTCGAAACACATACTTGTAGCGCCTTTGAGAAAACCCCTAGTAAGTACAATTATTTGAATAATATTTTTAAAAGGTAGCGATGATTGAAAGGATACCATCACAATGGGATTAAACTATCACTACTTAAAATGTTTTCTCATGCCGGTTGTTAGTATTCATTAATTATTACCATAATCTTTTTAAAGCAAAATTTTAAACTTTGAAAGGTGTAAAGAACACAAGCTTGTGTAAACTGTACATTAATATATTGATGAATCTTTTAACTAGATCTTTTGGGGCACTAATCTTTCTAAACTAAACATGCTTATTTTTACAGGTTATCCATATTGATTGAAATATAGCAGACTGAATTAATCAAGTAGGGTTGCCAGGTTCTCCTTGGCCACCATCTGGCGATGGAGCCTGGGGAGGACAGGAACCTCAGTGGGGTACAACACCAAAGAATCCACCCTCCAAAGCATCCATTTTCTCCAAGGGGATTGATCTCTGTTGTTGAGGAGATGAGCTGTAATTTTGGGGGATCCCCATGTCCCACTTGGAGGCTGGCACCCCTAGAATCAAGACTAGTTTGCTTAAGAATAAATAAATATTCATATACAGAATACAGTAAGATTCTGCACTGTGCCTCCATCTCATTATATATATATATATATATATATATAATCAGGTTTGGCATGCCAAATAGAAAAGTTGAAAAGAACACTATTAAAGCTATTTAAAACATTATGAACTGATACACAAAAAAGTTAATGCTTTTTATTTTAAACTGTACACTGCTACTCCTTCCCTCTCCTGGTGTAAGGTTATTTGTAAGGGAGACTTAATATAATCTGTTTTGAATATGTAATGTTTTCGTTAATAGTTGTAAACATGTATTGTTTTAGTGAATAGTTGTATTCAGCAACACAGGAAGTGGGGCTGGCTGTGTATGCACTGTGGGCCCTGCTCTTATTGTATTCCTCATGTGTTGCTTATGAGGGATCTGCCAGGCTAAAGATTTATGTGATCTGAAGAGAAACCAGAGGATCTGCCAGGCTGTCAGCAGGCCACCAGCAGACTGCAGGACTCAGCCATGTTCATGCAAAGCTGCCACCAGAGCAGGGTGCCCCACTTGGGAACTGCAGAGCCCCACAAGTATGTGCTCTTCCTCTGCTGGGCCTGCTTGCTGGTTGAGACCCTGGGTGTCATCAACATCTGGGTTAAACCCTTGACTTGTTCACTCTCCGGCCTCTGTTTTCTTCCAGCCTCTGTTGACCCTGGAGATAGAGGGCACCATCTGAGGACCTTCCTAACTGATATTTTATTTTATTGTGACAGCATTTTTGTGCTCCACCACTTTCCTCAGTATCCTCACACCACTGAAAATTTCCTAGCTATGGACCTGGCAGCACTACTTAGCTGTTGGCAGAAGGAGCATTCCATGCCAAATCAGCAAATGGGGATTGCATTACAATATTGCATTATATAACAGAAATTTGCAAAGTCATTATTATTATTATTATCTTTTATACATGTTGAAATATATCTACAGCCAGTTTTTAAAAGAAGCTCTATCACTGGGGACAGGTCCCACACCCCTTCAAACATTTATTCCAAGCCATATTTCCCATAAAATGTGTGCTTATTGTTTTTCTGTAGAATGAGGTGTACTACTATCTACAATCTGTGATTAAGGCCTCATTTTGAAGCACAAAATCTTTCAAAAATGAATAGAAATACAGCAGTTGCTAAAGGCCATATGTTTGCATGAAGTTTTCAAGAATTTCTGTATCTATTATTTTTTGTGTGCAAGTAGATCCAGTAGTCAGTTTGTCATGTCAGTTCACTTACTAGTGATCAGTTGACCTGTTTATTATATTGTGACATTTCCAGTTCTATTCATACACTGCATTACTATATTTTCATGTGCACATGTGAAAGAGCAATATAAAGTACTAAATTTGGGGAATTACTGTAAAGCAAACAATTAAATAGCAAAGAAATAAGAAGATGCTTGGTGGAAGCTGTCCCAGTTATGCTAGAGCAGGGGTGGCCAAACTTGCTTAATGTAAGAGCCATACAGAATAAATGCCAGATGTTTGAGAGCCACAAGACATGAATGTCAGATGTTTGAGAGCCACAAGAAAGGGAAATAAATGGGAGAGGGGAGGGAGATGTGGAAAGAAAGCAACTTTGTGTTCTCCAAGCCGCTGGCTGGCTTGTCTTGGAGGAGTGATTTAAAGAGACAAATACCTTCTCCAAGCTGGCCAACAGCGCAGTGGGGGCTTCAAGAGCCACACAGTATGTGTGAAAGAGCCACATGTGGCTCCCGAGCCACAGTTTGGCCACCCCTGTGCTAGAGATTCCTCTCTTAGAACCCACCTTTGGTTGTGTTATGAGTATACAGTGCCCCCAGAGAGAGAAAGTTGAGAGGAAAGTGTAGAAGATGTAGATTCTCTCTGAGCAGTGCCTCAGTGAAGGGATGAAAATTAGGAAGAGAGAAACTTAGAAAAGCAGAATAAAAATTTGTATACATTGCCTCATCCAGAAGTCTTAATGTGGTTAAGAGAAGCCATGTTGGATCAGACCAATGGCCCATCCAGTCCAACACTCTGTGTCACACAGTGACCAAAAAATCCAGGTACCATCAGGAGGCCCATCAGTGGAGCCAGTACACTAGAAGCCCTCCTGCTGTGCCCCCCCAAAGAACCAAGAATACAGAGCATCACTGTCCCAGACAGAGAGTTCCAACAATACGCTGTGCTAATAGCCAATGATGGACCTCTGCTCCATATATCCCCTCTTGAAGCTGTCTATGCTTGCAGCTGCCATCATCTCCTGTGGCAGTGAATTCCATGTGTTAATCACCCTTTGGGTGAAGAAGTACTTTTATCAGTTCTAACCCAACTGCTCAGCAATTTCATTGAATGCCCACAAGTTCTCACATGGCAGCACTGGGACTCTCTCAATATCTAACAGCTGGGCACACATTAGACCTGATCTTTGTGGTGGGAGTTGTAGTGGATCAGATTTCTGCCAAGGCAGTGCCATCGTCTGACCACCATGCCCTGAAGCTCATATGGATATTCCACCCCTACCACGTTTAGGTGGTGAGCAAGTTTTAGCTCGCCCACGAAGCCAGATGGACCCTTTGCGGCTTCAAATAACTATACAGGATCCCTGGCCTTCTGGTGATTCATTGGATGAGCTGGTGGAGATCTGGAATAACCAACTCTCTACAGCCATCGACGAGATCACCCCCTGACGTCCTCTTCATCCTCGTTCACGATCCGCTCCATGGTATACCCTGGAGCTGCAATCAATGAAATGGCGATTAAGACGATTAGAGGGACAATGGCGACGTACTCGTGACGAAGCTACGAGAACATCTTATAGGTCATTTATGCAGACCTATGAGATGGCAGTCCGAGCCACAAAGAAGACTTACTTTGCATCCCGGATTGCATTTGCGACCTCGCGCCCAGCACAATTGTTTAGTATAATTTGGTCATTAACAACTTTACCGCATGGTAAACAAAACATTAGAGTATTGGAAATTGACTGTGAGGCTAGTGCAGAACGCTGCAGCATGGCTGTTAATGAGGCTCTCTTGATGGGAGCACATTCTGCCAGTGCTGAAAGAGCTGCACTGGCTACCTATTGTGTTCCGAGTCTGTTTCAAAGTGTTGGTATTGACCTTTAAAGCCCTTTATGTTCAGGGACCTGTCTATCTGCGGGACGGCCTTTCTCCACATATTCCCCAGAGAGCACTGCGTTCAGGGACAAAAAATCTATTGTCCATCCCTGAGCCAAAGGAGGCTAGGTTGCGTTTGACGTGAGCTAGGGCCTTCTCGGTGGCAGCACTAATATTGTGGAATGCTCTCCCGGAGGCCATACTGTATCAGGATACCACCCTGTATCAGAATTCCAAAGTGCCTGCAGACTCATAAAGGTTGGGGAGTCCTGAAATAAATAGTAAACACTTTATAACTAGTATCAACATTATAATACAATGTTCTGTGATATGATTTTACAGCAAAACATAATTCTCCATATGGTAGCTATATGCAAGGAACACTTTGCTCTGAATGGAAACCTCTGCCTCCTTACATTTTCTCTTGGAGGCATGTATCCAAATACAAGTTAAACATGTCAGTTGAGTATGGTATACATATGTTTCAGATGATATATTTTTGTACCAATTAGGAAGGAATTAGGTCCCAAATTTTATGTACAGCTTTTGAGTGGAATAGGAACAACTGTAACTACACACACACCATTCTGAAATTATGCAAAGAGTATGTATTTTATCCTTGAGTAGCCATAGAACACTTGGAATACGAAATGAGACACAGCCTTTGCAGCATAACATCTAAAACAGTTGATTTACTGGGCCCTTTCAGTCATATTCACACTGAAGGCTGTGTAGTGCAGCATCCTATAGTTTGCTTAGCTGTTTTCTATGTACATCAAATGTTTTGATATGCAGGCTGATGTGATGCCCATACACAAACATCTTGGTAGGCTCAGAAGAGGGTCTGGTGACTTCAATTCCGTCCTTATGTTGAACTAGCCTCATATTTAATGTATATTTTGTTGAAAAAAGGTAAAGAATATACAGGTAACTCAAAAGTACTGGGTATATTTCATCTCTTACAATAAGCAGTTCTTTCTCATTTCAGTGTACAATTTTTCCATACTTTAAATTAAATTAGTGTTTATTTGTGATCCAGTGTTAGCAGTCTTGATGTAGACAACTTCGTTTCTGCTAGCCTCCTTTTCACATTGTTTCATGCATTTGAATGTAATATTTTTTAAAGATACAACATGATTTATAGACAAACACCATTTTCTGTTTTGCTGTTCAATCTTGTTCTGATAACTCTGTATGTATATTAGTAGTTCAGTTCTTGCCCTTTAGGAAATGTTTCAGCCAAGCTAGTTGCATGTCAATGGTCATTGTTAACCCCTTCAAGTAAATTAATAGGCCAGGTAATGCAGCAATACACAAAAGTGCTCTTGGGCTGAGGGGATCCTTGATAAGTAGAAAAGGGACCCTTTTATCTAGCCTGACACTAAGATTTTCTGATAGGGTTTGTTCCTTCTAGATTTTTCAGAATATGTTGCTCAAAATATTAAATGCAGGGCATCAAAACAATAATGATGTTTTTGTGGATGCTTAGATTTATTATTGTATCTTCCTACTTGGGGTTTAACTGCATGGTACACTGTTAAAATATCCATCCTTTGGGGACTGTAAAACATGCATGCACTGGGAGTTCCTGGAAAAATTCACAAGGGCCTGCTTAAGACTGAAGCCTTATGCTTAGATCCTGCTTAGATTTCCCCAGACGGGAGTGAGCTCCTTCTCACTGATCCTCCCCCTCCCAAGAGATAACACCAGTTTCCTCACAAACTGCTCCTGGGGTCCTCATTCTTCAGGAGCAGTATTTCAGGGGGCATTTTTGGCTGTTATAGCAGGAGAGAAATTGATTAAAATCACCCCTCCCCCATGCACGCACAGAAATCAAGAAAGGATCCAACCCATAGTGAGTGGGAAGAATGGACTTAAGTCTCCTCTATACTGTTTTCTTGATCTGAAATAGCTGAAATAACTGTTTGCCCCACTTGGGAAAACTGCACTTGGGCCCTGTTCACACAGCGTGTTGAGTCTGTGTTAAACTGACCCAGTTCTGTTCCGAATATCTTTGTTCCGGATATTATCAGTCAGACTGCGACACTGCAATTCGAATCACTCCGCGGTGAAACCGTCTTCTGCCGTCCACATGACGGCACCATGCAGTTCTTTTTATTTCCTCCACCATTAGGCGCATAAACATAATGCGCACGCGCACATGATGTGCACATGCACATAGGTAAACAAACATGTGATTATGCGCATATCGCTAAGTAGGAAAAAAAATGGTTACCATAAACCGGATGTCTAAGGCTCCTTTTGCTCTGGGATAGCCTTCAGACATCCGGAAGTTGGTTAATATCGCAGCAGAATTATCCAGATGGAGAATACTACAAGGGGAAACCAGACAACTCAAAAAACACCACAAAGGAGCAGGTAATCCAGTTTGGAGAAGAACTGGGGGGCGGGGGGGGACAACGATTGACTACCGGGGGGAGGGGAGATGTTGCTATCTGATCAGCCATTTTTAATCCGGTAGGAAACAGCAGTGACAACTGAATAAACTGTGCATCTGAACAGGCCCATAGCATACCTGTACATATGTAGCCCCAAGTAGAACAAGTAGCTCCCCAGGGCCATTTTAGTACAGAAAAACTTTCTGTGGGAAAGTTTAAGTTCCCTCCCCTGCACACCACAGTCCTGATCCAAACTAGGCCCCTTTGCACTTGGTAATTGGGATGCTCCCAGGAATTTCCAGCATATGTCTACTTGACAGTGCCCAGTTGACCTAGGACTTGTATGGTTTCCAGCCCCCAGGTGGGAGTGGGGGAATACTTCCTTTTCATGGGCTTAGCCCTTCACTGGCTGGGCACAATGTCCCCAGCATGATGTTGTCACACAGAAGTGACATCTATGGTAACCATAGAGTTTTGCCCAAAATTTTATTTATTTATTACGTTCGACTTATATCCCGCCCTTTCCGCAAGCAGACTCAGGGCAGCTCACAACATCATGTCAATACAATTAAACCAACAAAACATATAAAACCATAATTTACATATTTCAATGTTTAAAAATCATTCTGTGGTGCTGCATCAGTACAATATAGGCGGCTTTGAATTTTCGAACAACGATCTCCAGCATTCTATGTGATGTCCGGTGGTAGCCCTCTATCAGAGCATCGCCATGCAACGTCATCCCCCCCCCCCACTCCTGGGAAGTTCCCACAGGCAGAAGAAAAGGACCTGGCAACCTTAATGTATTGTGTAGTTAAATCTTGATATTATTGATGTTCTTGCTTCATTCTCTCACTCTGCACCAAATCTCACTGCATAGAGTTTCTTCACCTTCAGAGGCGGACTTGGGGGAGGCAGAGGGGGCTGGAAGAGCTGGTGGTGTAATAATTCCTTTACAGCCCTTGGGATCTTGCATAAAATTCAAAACAGTCCAGTAATTCTAGGCACATTTTTGAAGCTTTTGTGATCAAGGTGGGCTCTGTCTTGTTCTGGATTGGGAACTGTGCAGATTGTTGCAGACAGTTTATGGGCTTTATACAGCTACCTGTTTGTTAAGTGAAATCCAAACAGACCTGAAAAAATTTGTCAGCCATTAGAGATGGAGAAATATCTCTGAGTCCTACAGTCACTCTTTGTCTACCATGCAGAAATGAAGAAACATCATCATTCTTAGGGAACATTATTGAGATTAAATGCCCAAGTGATGGGATACTTGGAGTTATTTCAACCCTGGTCACAATAATGTTCCTCTGATATAGAAAGTAAAAAGACAATTTGTAAGCATTTGTCTAAGGTATCTGATCCATTAGACCTCTTATAGTATACCAGTATTACTTTTCAAAGAACCTTCCATAATTTCAAGTATTTCTCTTTTGTTGTTGTGGGATTTGATTTGATTTTTTTTTCTATTTTGCCACTATGGAAAGTTTAGCTGTTAATAAAATAAAAATCATTTCCAGATCTAATTCTGCTGTGCCCCCTTTCAGATAACATTAAATATTCATGTGACACTCTTTTATAAGATAAACTGAGAGCTTTTTAAAAAGCTTGGATAGTGCTGTTGTGTCAGTTGGATCAGGGCTTTTCTGTTAACTCTTGCAACTGGAGGGCCTTTATGCAGTTTGCATTGAAGCATAAAATCATCTGGGGCAGTACAATTTGCCCACACTGGAAAGGAGTATGAATAATAATGTTATGTATTTGCATGAAAGTTGACTTAGTAGGTAGGAATATGGGATTAGTTAACACTCTACAGAAAAAAAATTAGTTAACACTCTACAGCTGTATGATCACATTATGTATGGTTCACATTATGGTTCACAGCTGTATGATCATATTATGAAATAATACTAAGGCTGAGGTGAGGTTCGTTTTCTATTTTGGTTGGAGGAACAGGAAAAAGGATAGATGAAGATGTTTTGAAATATTCATGTGACCATAGACAGAACCAACAAAAGCTATAGACACAGATGATGCTTCCTTTCCCATTATCAGATACATGAAGCACGTCTAGATAATTTAGTTCATATTTCTTAAAATGCTGAACTACTTGACCATTTTTGAAGTTTTTTGGGGGGGAATGGGAGAAAGTGTGTTATTTTAATGTGACAGTTTAGCAGTCTCCTGAAACCGATGCCTTTCCCCTTTCCCTTGTGTCTGTGGAGAAGTAGAAATATCTTTATGAGGGAGTAACCAAAGCACGTGCGTTGAGCACATATGACAAATTAAATCAAGATACCTGCAGGGATGTGGGGGGGGGGGGGGCGGGGTTGATATACCAGGGTGTTGAAAGTATCAAGACTAATAAGTAATTTTTAAAACTTATTTTCATTTGAGTGGCAGATCTCCATATCTTACAAGTACTACTTTAAAAACTACTTAAATTTCAGAATACGTTTGCCACATACTGAGTGCTTGTGAGAAATCACCTGGAAACCATCCTCTGATCATTTAGCTCCAGGTTTTTCTAAACTAGCTTTCTTTCTTTCTTTCTTTCTTTCTTTCTTTCTTTCTTTCTTTCTTTCTTTCTTTCTTTCTTTCTTTCTTTCTTTCTTTCTTTCTTTCTTTCCCTCTCACCCCCCCCCCCATCCCTCCCTTTATATCTTGCCCTCCTTTCAACCAGTCTCAGGGCAGGTTCCATCATAAAACCATTCATAAAACCATTAAATAATTAAAATCCATCTTCAGGATGTCAGCATTAAAACTAACCAGTGCCTTGACAGATATCTACACAATTGGGCCCAAGTGGTCACCCAGGCCTGGAGGGAAGGCTAGATATAAAGTGAATGCCTGCTGCCTCAACTAAAGGCCTGGTGGAAGAGCTCTGTCTTACAGGCCCTGCAGAACTGTAATAGAACTGTAATCACTTATGGAAGCTCATTCCACCAGGTCTGGGGCCAGGACCACCAAGAAATGTTGGTTTGTGGATCATACAGTCATATGGGGAGAGGTGGTCCTGAAGGTATGCTGGCCACTGGCCATATAGGGCATTAAATGTAAGCACCAATTCCTGGAAACTCAATAGGTAGCCCAGTGTGGTTTACACAGCACTTTCTGGGACTAGAACAGGCTGGCTTCTCTTCTTCCTCTCCTCCTTTAATTGACTCTTGTTTACTGTCTACATTCTAGAGCATATTTAGTCTTCATCAGCTTGTTTTATTATTTGTTTTAGGTTTGGAGTATTCATGTAGTTAAGTTATAAGATCACTAGGAATAGGGCCCATTGTGAAGAAAAATAAAATGGGCTCTAGAAAGAGCCTCTGGGTGAGTCTCCCCCTCACCTACCCAATTGAAGACATTCACTCCCCCCATCTCAAAGGGTGCTGATCTCTGCCATCTGGAGAGCAGTTGTAACTCTGAATGATCTCCAGCTGCCACCTGGAGGTTGGCAACAGTGATTCCCCAGGGGGAAGTGGTATTGTACCTGTTTGAGATCCCACCTTTCTTCAAATCCCATCCTCTCCAGGCCCCACCCCTTAAATCTCCAGGGATTTCCTAACTGGGAGTTGGAAACTCTGTCTCCTTCTCTTGATCTGCCTCTCTGACTTCAGGTTTCTATCACTTCTCCCCTCCTGGCGACCTCTATATAGGCAAAGGACAGTTTTTCTTCACAGTGGGGTGGGGGACCAAGGCAGCTTACATAATTCTCCTCTCCCCGCTTTGATCTGCACAACAACCCTGTGAGGTACATTAGGCCAGAAGTGTGTGACTGGTCCAAAATCACCCAGTCAGCACCCTCTCCAGGCCCCACCCCTTAAATATTCAAGAATTTTTTAAAGGAGTTGGCAACCCTGTCTCCTCCTTAAAGCAGGGGTGTCGAACTCATTTGTTATGAGGGCTGGATCTGACAAAAATGAGACCTTCTCGGGCTGAGCTGTGTGTGTTATAAAATGTAATGCCAGGTAGCAGAGATATAAACTTTACAAAGGACTCAAATAAACACAATTTAAAAACAAAAACAAAAAACAACCCTTTAAATAAAACATGCTTAAAACAGTAGCACTTTTGCAATATTTTATTTATTGAACAGTCTCTGATAATTGACCCCTCTTGCTCTAAGTTACTGCATCAAAATCTGGAGACAATGTCTGTGCTGTAGCAATCTTTCAAGTGTTGGTCATGTGTGTATCTGTAAATTACAAACTTACTTTTGATTTACTAGCATTCATTACAGAAATCTCATGGTCAATGCTTTGAGCCTAAGATGCAGAGGAAAACATGAAATGGCTGGGCATTGCAAGCTTTTGTACAAAAGTTGCTTCATGTTCTGATCAGCCAGTGGAGGAAATAGAGGCTTTGCTCTGCAGCTTGATCGAACCAAACCTGGCAAAGCAAACTGTGATGCAGAAAGAAGCAAGAGCGGAAGAAGGAAGCAGGCAACAGTGAATTGCTTGAGGGCCTGATAGGAGTCCTCTGGGGGCCTGATCTGACCCCTGGGTTTGACACCCCTGCCTTAAAGTGTTATTGATATGAATTAAACAGTTTATTAAAAGGCATTACTGCACTACATTCTGCAAAAGCGAATTGCAAACTGCTGACTGAATCAGATGTGTGATACAGGAATACTCACGAAAAAAGGCATGGATAAAACACTTAAAACAAGATAAAGCACTTGAAACAAGACGTTAAACATGACAGCAAGTCATGTAGTAGCAAAGTAAGCCATATCTGAGGATAATAGTAGCAAAGTAAGCCATATCTGAGGATACTTAAATCAGTTGACTAAAGCTGTAAACATCCAAAACAGATCTTTCTACAAACCTGAAAAGGGCCCCCAGGTTTACAGAAAAAATGTAAAATAAAAATAAATACATTGGGGGATTTAAAAAACCACAAAATGATAAAAGGATCATATGTAGCTTTAAGACCCCCTCAGTGACTGTTGCTAGTCAACCACAGTATTCCAGGCTGAGTTTCTCCAGGCTGGGAAATTCCTGGATATTTTGTGGTAGAGTCTAAGGAGGGCCAGGTTTGGGGATGGAGAGGTCTCAGACCATGTCCAGCCTCCAGAGCAGTCATTTTCAACCCCCTCCCCCCCCAAGGAACAAATCTCTATCTTCTAGAGGTCCACTGTAATTCAGGTTTATCTCCTGGTTCTTCCTGAAGGTTGGCAAACATAGGTTTGGAATTAACCTCTGGGTGATTTGATACCACCTGATTTGCATGACTCAACTAGGCCTGGCTACCCTATGGAAGCCAGTGTGGTCAATTAGAGCTTCAGAGTAAGATCTGTGAGACACAGGTTCAGAGACCCATCCTGCTATGATTTTGGACCAGTCACCTACTTTCAACCTAAACTATCAGGAGTTGTTGTGCAGGTAAAAAGGAGAAGAATGACGTGAGCTGCTTTGGCCCTCACTGTTGAGAAAGGTGGGGTATAAATGAAGTAAATAAATAATAACATTATTGTTATTAGTTTATTTATATTCCATTCATTTTCCCATTTGGGGCTCAGAGCGGAGTACAGCAAATAGAAATAAAATCGCAATAAAATGAAATCATAATAAAACCAATTACAACATTCATCAAAGTGCAGCAAGATGATTCACAAAGACAACATGACAGCAAGGTGGTATAGCTCAAAATAGTACCGCAATACAGCATCACAGTACAGTAGTGCAGTAGAGCAGCAGAGCAATAGGGGGGAGGCCAACCGATCGATAAATAGATGCCCACTGCCTCATCCAAAGACCTGGTGGAACAGCTCCATTTTGCAGGCCCTACGAAAGGCCAGCAAGCAAGGTAGGACCCGGATCTCCATAGGGAGCTAAGAAAGTCCTGGCCCTGGTAGAGGCAAGACGGGCATCTCTTGGGCCGGGGACTATCAGAAGATCTTGGGAGGCTGAGCAAAGCGACCTCCAGGGTTTATATGAGACCTCCGGGGCATATATAGCTGAAGACTGGAGGCAGATAAAGTGTGGGTTGGTGAATGCCTGAGAAGATGATATGGAGACAGAGACCATAAGGGAGTTTCCAGAAGGAGGGAAAGAAAAAATAGTTGGGAGTCTTGGGTTGCCAGGTGCCTTCAGGTCCCCAGTGGGGGACTTTGGGGGCAGTCTGGGAGGGGACAGGGACAGCCCCAACTTGTTGATGTCATGCAGAAAGACATCACACGGGAGACCGGCACCTGCACAGGCATGCGCCACACCCCTCCTTCCCAAAGCATTAAAGGATACCTTAAAATGCTTTAAGAGAGAAATGGTGGGGTGGGGTTTCCTGTGCACATTTGTACCCCAAAGCATTTTAAGGACATCTCTATATGCTTTGGGGGAGAAGGGGGGGCACATTTTCACTCCAGGCCACGAACTTGCAGCTTGGATCACAGGTGCATGTTGCCTCCCTGCTTTTCCCGCACATTTTCCTGTGCACATTTGTACTCCAAGCTGCAAACTTATGACTTGGATTGCAGTCACAAAACCAGGGGAACCCCCATTGAGACCTGAGGGATGGCAATCCTGTTGGAGTCTATGACAGACACCCTAGCACTTCCCTACTGTAAGGCAGATTTTCCCACGAAAATTCTTTGGTTCCCTGCTGTGACTGAGCAACCCTTGGTAGTGTGTAATAATAGAGCTTTTTGAAAGCAATTCTGTCCCACAGAATATAATTTTGCTTTTAGCTCAGCCCAAGGAACTTGATGTGAAAAAGTAGGAGTCCTCTTTTTATTTCCCTTGGCATTGGCGACAGTTTAACAGTAAAACAAAATAGCAAGTTTATTCAACAGGCGAGGATTGAATAGGTGCGTCAGGGATTGGGTTTGCTGTGATAAAAGTTGTTATTAATACAGAATTCACTTATTGGAGCAGGCAAAATGTTATTAAAGCTTATTTTCAGGTATTCTTAGTATTTTAATTACAGCAGCAATGTTTCTCAGAGTACTTGCCCCGCAGTGTTTCTTCAGAGTATATGCCCCACACTTTCCTCAGTGAACCCAGAAGCATCTCCCCATCTTCCTTTAGCAATCCTTTTATTCCTTTGTCACCCAAAGGCACCGCTGCTTCTCTGGCTGGTTTCCTGCTCCTGTTATATTTTTAAAAATGTTTATTGTTGCTTATCTACCCAAAATCTGCCATCTTCTTAGACTTTTTTACATTTACCTTGGGCAAGGGTGGGACATTATTCCTAAGAGGTGGAAACAAAAGTGTGAGTTATTTTTTCCTTATTCATAGTTTACTTGGCACCCAGGGGACTGCAAAACTCCATATCCATAACATCTTCCCAGTATGTTCATGATGGTCTGAGTTCTTCTTATCAGTCCACAAGACTGGTCGTCTTGTTCATCAGAGTTGCAGGCGTTCATTAGGAGTGTGTCTTTGTGGTTGGTCAACCATTAGCAATACATACTGGGGCTTTCCAGTGATGAGTTTCAGGTTGAAATTCAAGGGAAACATACTCTCAAATAACATGATTGTGCAGGCTTACAGTCTTTGGGGGGGTGGAGGGGTGTGTGTTCTCTTTCATTTGTGTAACTCTGTACAATCCTGTACAGTCCTGTGCAATCTTGTTCTCATGACATTTCAGTGTGTAAAATTCATATTTCAGTTGTCATACCAGTTTCTGGAATCCTTGAACTGAATTCACATATTTTAGCACCATCTTTGAAATAGTTATACAAAATAAGATCAAAAATCCAGCAATCCACACTTCTTTTTCACCCCATAATAACATGTAGGGTTTGGCATAGGCCTCCAATCTGTGACAAAAAGGTTGGGGGCCACTGGTTTAAAGGAACTACACAAGACAGCCTGAAACAGCTGAGCAGGTTGCTCCCCATCACTCAGCTGTTTTTCTAGTTCATGCCCATCTCTAAGTGTGATACTCACACCTCCCACTGTAACCTAAATGGCCCCTGAAATGAAAGACAGTAAAGTCATGCTCTGTGATGGGAAATTCTTCCACCCACTTAAAAATTCAGATGGATCTAGGCCAATACTTGCAGATTTATCAACTGATTTTTACTGAGTTGTATATACTATAGCAGTGGGCCCCCAACCTTTTTGGCACCAAGGACTGGTATCAGGGCTGACCCGCCCACCACGGCCCCAGGGCCAGCAGGGTGGGGACACCAAATTCCCCCCACAGCGCCTCCTCTTCCCTTTGTTTTCACAGTTTTAAGGCCCAGGAAGGGGGGTGAAGTGCCTCCCGGGCTCTTTAAAGGTTGACCCCTCCCCTCTGATCAGCTGATCGGCAGGGAAAACCGCAGCAGCAGTGGAGAGTGACCAGCTGAAAAAGCGACACTGTCCTTGCCTCCTTCCCACTTCCCACGCCCAGGAAGGAAGTGGGGAGGAGGCAAGGGCAGTGCCGCTTTTTCAGCGGGTCACTCTCCACTGCTGCTGTGGTTTTCCCCACCAATCAGCTGATCAGTGGG
Organism: Heteronotia binoei; assembly: GCF_032191835.1. NCBI lineage: Eukaryota > Metazoa > Chordata > Lepidosauria > Squamata > Gekkonidae > Heteronotia > Heteronotia binoei. The sequence goes on along the minus strand of NC_083223.1, from coordinate 164,421,215 downwards.
GGAGGGTCAGCCTTTAAAGAGCCTGGGAGGCATTTCACCACCTCTTCCTGGGCCTTAAAACTGTGAAAACAGAGGGGGGGAGGCACCATGGGGGAGGGCGAGGCTGCGCGGTGCTGTAGGGGTGGGACGGCAAGGCCGCACAGCCCAGTTGCTAACAGTTGCTGCAGACTGGGACCGGTCTGCGGCCCGGGGGTTGGGAACCCCTGGTCTATAGTATACACTTTTGTAACTTGTACAAGACACTTCCCTATCAGCCATTAATATATTTATGAAATATATATTGTTTTTAACTGTTTGTGGGGCAATTACTGTTTTGAACAACTTGTGCAGGAGCACAAAAGGGTTGTAGATACAGGGCTCAGTTGTAAAGTTCAGTTTCTTACATCACTTACAGAAAACACTTCTGAACAGAATGGAACTTTCTTGCCTCTTATTGAAGCCCACTGATTTCCCCATAGTTCTGCTGCTTTGATCATGGAGCCCACAGAGATAGCACAGTGGTCTATAATGATAAGGGGAACAGCTGGAAATTGCCTCTCCTTCTATTAAGAAAAATGTAGTCTGAATATGGGGGTGCACTAATTTACAAAGTAAGTCAAGAAGCCCAGAAAGATAGCACGTTAAACCTTTTGTGAACTATGCTAACTAAAACAACTTTTATCTGTTAATATATTTAAAGAATTTCATTTCTGCTAAAATTTTCAGAGGCAATGTATATTCAAACATTTGTAACACTACCATGTTACTGAATCAATAGAGAGAGATGTGTTTTGAATTAAAAGATTGAGTATGCATCCCAAGTATGTTGTTCAACTGTATTCAGCTCCAAGTGTAAAATGTTCAAGTCCTTTATGAAACTAAAATTGTTTTGCTGTGTGCTTTCCCTTCAAAATATAACTGTAGAAAATCAGTAAAGGTACACAGATAAGTATATGTTGAATATGGTTATGGATCAACCAAGATGGATTTATTGAAAAGGGTATTCCAGTAATGAGTACCTGAATAGCCCGGATTAGCCTGAGCTTGTTAGAGCTTGGAAGCTAAATGGGGTTGGCTGTGGTTAGTATTTGGATGGAAAGTCTGGCTTGCTTTGGCAATGGCAAGCCACCTCTGCTCATCACTTGCCTTGAAAAGCTCATGAGAGGATGCCATTACTCAGTTGGGACTTGAGGATACTTAATTTTAAAAAGATACATGGCAGGGGGGATATGTAAAGGAGTCATGCTTATAAAGGCTTAATTTGGGAGGGGGGATTAATATGGGAAAGAGGGATTTTACTAGGCACCAGTTTCCCTGGCTGCCTTGAGGTCAACTGTCATGTGTGGTGGTTTACTGCCTCTTTTTTGCAAATCACCAATGATTCCACATTTTCTCTGAATAGTAGCCCCCTTGCTGTGAGCTGTTTTTAATGTAAATGTAAAGTATGCATATAGAAATATATATTAAAATGGTATTTGAAATACCTCAAATATTTTTAACTTTACAGTTAGATTTTTCTCATAGCCAGATGAGCAACAATTAGGAGTAAGTCAGTAATTCATGTTTTTACCTTAGAACTGATATGTACCACTTGTAGTCACAAATAATTTCTATTTGTGAAGCAAAGAGCTTGCAACATTTACATGGCATGAGGATGAGTTGTTAAAACTTTTAAATGATGGGCTTATTGAACTGGTAGTAATACCACCCATACATTCAGGCTGAATACTATCAGGAAGGCTTTCAGTTAATGAGTGTGCTGATTTTGTTCTATTTTCAGGTTTTTGGAGTGGATGAAAGCCAGGATTATAATAGGCCTGTTACCAACGAAAGCCAGAAAGATTTAGTAAAAGATTGGGCTATATATTCTGCTACAATAGTACTGGAAGAAAAAAGACCACTGAGTACCACTGGATTTCTTGACACAGAGGTAGAATTCAATTTTTGGAGTCGTCATCTTTTTTCTTCCAATAAGAATTAAAACCTTAATATAGTCAGTATTAAATAGGTAGCAAGTTTTGTTTAGAGAACATTAACTAACTCTGTATTCATCTTTTCTATCTCTGGGTTTCTTTTTTAGAAAAAATATTCTTGACCATGGATAAATGGTCAGTTTTCACTTTTATATTGCTCTGGTTGCATGCTGTTCATAGCATGCATATCAGTGCAATGTTGCATGTGTGTATTTTTATAATATACAGGATATGAATATGGGATTTATTATCCAACTAAGGAAAATATATGAAGCAGATTTTGCACATTATTTGCAAGAGTATATACGGGAGTTAGTCAACCACACATCTAAAATTCATGAGTGTTAAAAGAAAACTTGCAGAATCTGAACTCAGACAAAATTGAGGTAATCTTTCCATATAGAAAGATATAATTGACTTTTTCTGCAAAGGCACTTGGCATCCTTTACCTAGGAATCTGTATGGGTAGGCACAAGGTTCATGCTATAACTTCATGTGAAATAAACCTCTGTGTCAAGTTTAGTAGACATTAGTAATGTTCTATAGCTTGATGATGAGTACTCTAATGTCTTCGTAATGGTTATTTTTTAAAAAAAAAAAAATCTAGAAGTGCTTCACTACTTAATCAGATTGCTGATCTTCTGTTTCTCTTCTTTTAACGGTTACTTTGTTCTCTGTGTAATTAAGGTCAGTGTAATCTTAATCTGTTTTTCCTATACTCAAATTAAGATATGTGTTCTGTCCCCTTACTATTCAGTGTCATATAGATTTTATCCCAACAATTACTTAATTTTTGGTTTTCTTACATATTTTCACATTAAACTAGTTTCATTATCAGATTTTTTTTTTTGCTAAGATTTGCAGTGAGTTAGATCCAAAGAACTGTGAGCTCCACTTTGCTTGCAGCAAAGAAGTTTTCCAGTTCTGCTGTCTTCAGCAGTAACTTTTGCATCACCTGAAAAGCTGCCCTTGGGAGCTAATCCTCAGAGACAGCATGGGATGAATCCAAGGAGGAAAATCGTTGAACTCCTACATACGTCCTTACATGAGCAAAAGACGGTTTATGCATGAAATGTATTTAAATTCTTTTGGACAAAGTGAAAAGTGGCAGAATTCTCAGTTATGCCACCATGGTTGCACAGAAACTGTTCTGTTTCACCATTCTAAGATTGCCTGTTAAATAATGCAGGGCCCTCTGGGTGGCGCACTTGCATCAACTTGAATCAGCCCTGTCATGCTGCCAACCTTGGCCAACGAGAGTTCTAACCCACTCTCAGAACAAAGTTATCCACAGAATCCAAATGATTTATATAATTTTATCAAGATGAACTTCAAGAACCCTACAGTCCCACACTTTCAGTGCTTCTGGCCATGTTTCAAACAGGATTTTTAAAAAAAAAAAAAAAAAAAAAACTGAAGCAAGTGTAATGCCATAACCGAAACCTATGTCTTAATTCTGAAATAAAAGAAATATTTTATACAGAACAACTTGGTTTTTATTGGCTTAACTTTAATATTTAGAAGTATCTTAGCAAGAGAACACATAACTAAAGGACATTTTAATCTTAATTTCTCCAAGAAATTCAGACCAACATATATCGTTCTCCCCTCTCCATTTTTTCCTTCCAACTTAGAATAATATCCTTGTAACTTAGAATAAGAGAGCCCAAGATTTCCCTGTGACCTTCATTGCTGAGTGAGGATTTGAAACTGGGTCTCCCCGCCTCAACACAAACCACTGCAACACAGTGGTTATCTACTGTATGTTAAGCAAGAGATGGGCAACTTTTCCAGAAATATTTATGAATGAAGAGCTATAGAAAATTGTGCATTAGTTGTATTTAATATAAATTACACAACATTGTCCTAAACGCAGCAGATGTAAGTCTGTGTTTCAGTATATTGAGTATTGCTGTTCAGAAACTTTTTCCTTTACATATGAATCAGGCTTTGATAGTGATTTGGGAATGAAGCTGAAAAATTAAACTTGCTTCCTTGATTCTGATCCCTTAACGTTTGGCTATCATATTTACCAATTAGCTAAGTAAACAAGAAGTGCTGGAAGTTCTCTGTATTGAAATTAAACCTGGGGTTGTTGTGGGAGCTTCAGGAGCTGCACACATCTCATGGTCAATCTTATTAGCCTTAATTTAAGCTCTTTAAAGTAAACTACTTTAATAACAGCATTCTTTATTTTGCCTCTGAAAAGTTACTTGTCCTTGTAGTTAAGATGAATGTGACTTTTTAAAGGTGCCTTTGTTCTGAAGTATTTAGTGATGTACTGAAAGAATGTTCCTGTCCTGTGGAATCTTTAGTAAGTGACTCCATAACATATCCATAACAACCTATGATTATGTATTCCGTATATAATTATGAATGCTGCTAAGAAAAGTCAGGTTTCAGAGTCTGAGAGAGCTCATTCTAAGGCTCCTGAAACAACTGCAAGAGGTGAATAAAGATAATGGTTTATCCAACATCTCAAGAGACATTCTCATCTTTAAGTACTCTGAAACCAAAAGGGTATGTTCTAATAGTTTTTACTTTTTTGGTGTTCTGTATGGCCTTCAGTATTCAACAGTCTGTACAGTTCCAGTCTGTCCTTTGTCCTCTCACCCCCCCCCCCAACTATTTTAACCTTCCCAAGGGAAAAAACCAAAGTATACTACTTAGGTATAGGGTCAAAGACCCCACATTACAACAAAAAGCAATGGAAACCTGATAGGTCTCTCAGTCAGGGCATTAGCTACTAAGACAAAAATCAGGCCTCAAGAACTTTCTTCAGAAATGCAGGACAAAGAAGAAACAAATTTGGAATTGGGGTCAAAAATACCCCTCATTGAAAACATCAAAAACATAGAAAACCGTAAATGGGGTCAAGTTGACCCCACCATTTTTAAAGCAGAAGACACATCTATTTAACCCTTCCAAGCAATCTTTTTTTTTTTTTACCCCAGAGCCATGGGAAAGAATTGGTTTACCCATTTAAGAGTTTTCTACAAGTACCAGATTCCTGTTGAACTTTCTCTGCAATGAATTGCAGACCCTGTCTCCTCTCTCTACTTCTTTTCTTTCTTAATTTTGAATTTCTTCAAAAGGGGAAATGGGATCAGTCTGGCCCCAATAGATTTGGCTTGAAAATGAAAGCACTGCGCATAATCATAATTTGTGGTACTATTGACCCCAAAAATATTGGGGGGGGGGAAATATTTACAAAAAAAAAAGCCTTGTAAGCTCTTGGAGGATTGGCTACATAATATGCATATTAGGCATATTAGTGGCCTAATATGCAAAGGAGTTCCTGCTGGAATTGCACTCCTGCTGGCTGATTTGTTTTCTTCCTAATAATTCCCGGCATAGCATTGGCCTTCAAATTTTGCAAACCTCAGAGTGATCACTCAATTTTACATATCTTTGGGGGGTGGGGGGGTAAGTACTCTAGATGACCCCAGCCACCTGTCCACAGAGCTGATTGGTTTCCTTGCTGTTCATGTTTTCAAAGCCTCTGATTTGAACATCTCAAGTTTACACAGGGAAGTTACTCTAGATGACTCATAGTCACCTGTGCACTTAACTGTTCACCTTCAAATTTCCCAACCCCCTGAATCACCTTCTGAACTTTACATATTTTTTTTGGGGGGGGGGGGGTGTTTGTGTGTGTGGAAGGTTACAATGACTGCTTTCTTTAAAAATAAACAGTTCTATAGATTCCCAACTGTGTCTTCTGCTTTAAAAATTGTGGAGTCAATTTGACCCCATTTATGGTTTTCTGGGTTTTTGATGTTTTCAATGAGGGGTATTTTTGACCCGAATTCCAAATTTGTCTTCTTTGTCCTGCATTTCTGCAGAAAGTTATTCTTAAGGCCTAATTTTTGTCATTAGTTAACGCCATGATTGAGAGAGCTATCAGGTTTCCATTGTTTTTTGCTGTAACGTGGAGGTTACTTTGACTCCTATGCTGAAGGTAGTATAGCTGGGGGTTTTCCCTTGGGAGGATTAAACATGGGAACATGTTTGGTGCTAGAGTAATTTTTTCAATATTTTGAGGGTCAATAGTACCCCAAATTACGATTATGCATAGTGCTTTCATTTTCAAGCCAAGTTGCTAATAGGCCAGATTGACCCCATTTCCCCTTTTGATGAAACTCAAAATTAAAAAAGAAAGACAGCAGGAAAGGGGAGAGCGGGACTTCAGGGCACTGCAGTTCATTGAGGAGAAAGTTCAACAGGAGTTTGGTGCCTGTAGAAAGTTTTTAAATTGGTAAACCAATTATTCCCCATGACTCCAAGGTCAAAAATACCCCCAATTCCTTGGAAGGGTTAAGAAAAGTGCTAAAAATACAGAATTTTAAATCCATTCTAAATTTGCTCTTTATACTTGCCCCTTCAGATCCTGATTTTACACTCTTCCTTTTGGTTTTATTGCTCTGATTTTTAGATTCTGTCAAATTACATTTCTTTTATCTATTTTAAGTCTAGTCTGGTTTTCTCATAGGGAGGGAATCAAGGCAGATTAAAAAAAATTTACTTATGCCTGTCAGGGACAGATTGTGTTTGTGAAACAGCCATTGAATGTGTTGTGTGGAGCCTAGAGAGGCTGACTTACTTATTGGCTGGTGTAGCAATGTTTGCAGGCTTACTCACCGGGTACCATGACAGGTTCATCCACAGCCTCTTCCCACACTTCAGCCAGCTGGGTCCTTGCCAAATGAATCCATCCAATAACAGTATGGGTAGGTGAGCTTATGCCCATTGTGAGTACCAATAATTGCGTTTTTGATTTTAGTAACCATCTTAGGCATTTTTATGTATGCATCATTACCATAGAACTTCCTACATACTAGTTTCCAAGGCATTATGCTTGCCATGATCCCATTTATATAACAGTTATTTTCACAGTTACAGTTATGATCTGCATGGTTCTGGGGCTGATTTAAAATCCTTCCCCTTGGGAGAAAAAGTGTACACTGCAGAGTTAAAAGTAGCAGTTTAGTTACAGTAGAGTGACAGGATGCTCAGTGGCTAAGAGAAGCATTATGATTTATGTACTCTTCTATTCTGCATACCTTGGCTCAGTTTTGCATGTGGTAATCACCTAAGGTTTATATCTGGAGACATGTGTATGATTTGCCTGTGATGGGGAAAGGGTGGTGACAAGGACAAAATTAGCTATCCAGTATAGAGATTCCATTAGAACTTAGTCTGCAGTTTGTATTGTTCACGTTTAAACAGAATATCTTTGAAAATACATTGTATAGGTTTTAGTAGCTTAGGAATTATCATTATCTATTACTGTAAATGCTCTGACCTAGATAGCCCAGGCTAGCCTGAGTTCATCAGATCTCGGAAGCTAAGCCGGGTGGGCCCTGGTTCGTACTTGGATGGGAAACCACCAAGGAAGTCCAGGGTTGGTATGTACAGACAGGCAATGGCAAACCACCTCTGAATGTCTTTTGCCTTGAAGACACTGTGAAGCCATGAGAAGTCAGCTGCATCTTGACAGCACTTTCCATCATCATTATGGTAGATGGTTTTACCATTTATAAAGCATTTAACTCAATCCAAAGCAGAGAATATTTCATAGATTTTACAGTGCTCTGCAAAATTTTACATTTTTTTCCATCAGAAAAATTCAAAAAAGATTTCAAAAGAACAATGAAAAGGGTACTTTCCCCCCAGATTTCTCTGGACTGTTTCCCTAGCCTATGCATCTCTCTTTCAGAACCAGTGCAATCTAATGGTGTTGTCATTTTAGCAGTTCAGAATATGTGATGAACTACATCCTGCCCATACTTTGAGATTTCTTGTTATGCATGCTAGAGGTCCATCTTGCCTGTATACACTTGGCTTAACTGAAATCTGTCAAAACTGTCTTGCTCCAGTTGACTTTTTTTTTTCTTTTAAAGCAAATTTTACTGAGATTGGTCAATCCATACAAAGATCTCAATACCAGTAACTCCAGTTGACTTTATTTCTTCTTTATTGTGTCTAAATTTATACTGCTGGATTTATTGGCTACCTGCTGTAGGATATCAACATTGACTGCAGTTCTACTGCTGCTCATTTGTATTATTCTGCAGCTATTTTAATGTCACCTTTAAGACTGGCATAGTTTTTAATTTTGTAAGCTACCTTGATTGCTGTGTTTATGATAGGAAAGCAAGATATAGATGTTCTAAAGAATTAATCTATCCCCATGACCCCTGTATAAGAGAATTTGCTGCCACATGGAATACTATGAGTCTTCAAGTGGAAGGGAAAGATTTTCTGTTGTTCAGCACAGTAGAGTGCTGAGGGTGAGTTATAGATGGTGTTTAGGGATTCCACTTTGAAGTATGGGCTCTGATTTTAGCAATGTATATTGATCTTGTTCTCCTAGCCCTAGGAATCACAATGAAGTAGAATCCCTGTTTGAATTTTGTGCCTGGAGTCCCGGGGTAGGTACCTATAAGGGTGCTGATACAAACACTCCCTTCGTAACTTGTCAGCCTTGCCTTGGTTGTTGCTGGTGCAAAGTACCCTTTCATCAGTGCTCCAAGAGTTTTTGTTCTGTACGTTGTAGCCTAAGCTATGCACCTTGAAATATCCAGTAAGAATTCTTGGGCCCTATGCATTTTTCATAACATGCTGTGATGTTCTGCAGAGTTCATTGGAATCCAGCTGTGGAAATGTAGAAATAAACTTTAAGCAGTCATCTGGAGCTCAGTGTATTTTCGGTGTAAAAGTATTCTTTTTCATTAATATATTTAGGTATTTATCCACCACGTTTCTCCCCAATAGGGACCTGAAGTAGCTTAGAACTTGGTTCTGCCCTCTCCCATTTTATCCTCTCAACAACAGCCCTGTGCGGAAGTTAGGCCAGTGACTGTCCCAAGGTCACCCAGTGAGCTCCTGTGGCAGAGTACAGATTCAAGCATGAATCTCCTGGTTTTACAGGCTTCTCCCCGCCCCCAGCCAGCTGGCCGGCGGGGATAGCCCCACCCCCACAGCTCTAGATCTCTGGCAGGTTTAAGGAATCATAGGGAATTGATCTGCGGGTATCGGGGGCTCGGGGGGGCTGTTTTTTAGGTAGATGCACCAAATTTTCAGTATAGCATCTAGTGCCTCTCCCCAAAATACCCCCCAAGTTTCAGAACAATTGGACCAGGGGGTCCAATTCTATGAGCCCCAAAAGAAGGTCCCTCTAGCCATTATTTCCTATGGAAGGAAGGCATTTAAAAAGGTGTGCTGTCCCTTTAAATGTGATGGCCAGAACTCCCTTGAGTTCAGTTATGCTTCTCACACCCTTGCTCCTGGCTCCGCCCCCAATGTCTCCTGGCTCCACCCCCAAAGTCCCCAGATATTTCTTGAATTGGATTTGGCAACCCTATAGTCCAACATTCTAACTGCTATACCACACGGGTAATATTGCATTACACTGTGCAGTGGAGGAAGTGAATAAGCCTTGAGATAGCATAGGTTTCCATAAAAAGCTCTGCTCTTCCTATATTACATCCCTGTTTATCCACTAGTTATCCTTTGTATTGGCCATGCTGGGTTACTGGTAGCTTCCTGCAGAGACAGGAAAACATGGCAAATTTGGATAGAGCCCACAATGTATCTGAACAGTAGCAGTAGATTTTTTACATTTCCTAAGCTTATTCTCCCCATTAACATTCTGTCAACTATAATAAGTTCTTTATAGTAAATCTGTTTTTAGGAGTTCATCTTCATGTCTTCTGTGCCTCAATGCAAGGCCTGCCATTGAAGGAGAAAATTCCACAAACTTCTAGAAAGCTCCTTTGATGAGCACTCCCCTCTCCTCTGACAGAGCCAGAGACCTTTTCCCACACATTTGATCACATGATGGAGGGGGAAGAAGCACTCTTCCCGCAGTTCCCTTTCTGCTTCCATGGACAGAGACCAAACCACAGGCTTCTTCTAGAGAAAAATTCCTCAGCAGTTTTTCTTTGTGATTCTCGTGAGTAGATTCTCAAATCTTGATGGCCCTTTTTAAAAAGTGCCATGCCTACAGCACAAAAATGGCACAAAACAATGAGCACTCTATTTTGGGGAAGGGCATAATACCAGCATCTGGAGACTTGCCCGCCTCTTCACATCAAAAGCATCTCAAGACCAAGGTAAGCACTTAAAAGCTACTCTATGGGGGGGAAATCGTTGAGCGTTCCAATGAGATCTCCCTCTGTGGCCTCTAGCCTGGCTTCAAAACCAAAATCCAACTCTGAAGAGGCCATATCCACACATAGAGCTGCCTCAGAGCCCCTGGCAAAGAAAGCTAAAAAGAAATTCAGACACTTGGAATCAAATGGATTTCATCAGACCTAGCATCCACCATGGCTTTCCAGCTCAGCACCATGCACCCTTGTCCCCACAATGTTTACTCCCATCTCTGACATGACCCCAACATGCCATCACTCCAGGATTGATGCCACTCAACTCCAAGTGAGGCTTTGGTGTCACTAGATCAACATCAATCACACAGTAGTCCTAGATTCCAAACACCATCATGCAGGTCGAACTCATCTCAGGGTTGAAGATCTCCTTCACTACAAATCCATCACTTCATTGGTATTGTAGCAGATCTCCTGATGGAGAGTGGATCCTTTGTGAAAGACCACAGATGCCATCCCCCTCCTTGGGTAACTTATTACCATACATCAGAGAACAATGTAGTTGTGGCCCCACCATTCAAAAAGAAGTCTCAAGAAAAAGTCTCAATTACACATTCATCTAAGTGGGTCAGTCACTGGATTTCCACATATGGGACACTGGCCCCCATCCTCACAATGGGGTCTTTATCCCTCATGGACATTAACACCCTGGGACCAATAGGATGCAACCTCCCTTCCAGGCATGGCAACCAATACTTCCTCTAAACTGTGGAGTCTTGTGAGCAAAAATCCTACTTTGTGAGCTACTGGCATTAAAATTGTGAGCTACTGCATAAATTAGTTTGTTCTGAAGCCATTTTGCCTGAGTTAATGTGTGAGCCGGAGGCTAAAAAACTCTGAGCTAGTTCACAATAACTCAGCTTAGAGGGAACACTGACAGCAACCTCCATCAGGCTCTCCCTACCAGGGATGAACTCTCAAGGAGTACCCGTGAGTGAGCATCACGACCAGAAACCTGCATCGGATCCATTGGTGCTTGAACCAGAAGACCCTTAAGATCCTGCATCAGATTTCAAAGCTGAGTGTACCTCCCTCCCATCACTTGACAATGAAGGAAATCCAGCTCCAGTGTCTCCAACAGAGAACCTTCAGTTATACTCAGAACAGTTTATTAGGATGGCTGAGGCTCTTGAGCTGAACTATACTTCTCTGAATCCAACATCCTCAGATCCAGTCATGAGAGTGTTATATGCAGCAGAACAAGGCTCAGTAGTGTTGCCAATGGTGAAGGGCATAAAGGATATAGCAACTAATATCTGGGCTAAGCCAGCTTCTGGACAGGTGTCCACTAGGAAGGTGGAGAATCTCTATAACATTAGGGAAGATGGCTGTGAATTTCTTTTCCAGCAGCCATTCCCTTCTCACAGAGGTTTTACATTCCAAACACAGATGGAGTCCCCATTCATCACCCCTTGACAAGGAGAGGCATTAACTATGTGCTGGGAAGAAAGATATATACATCAGCTGCCTTAGGTTTCTGCATTGCCAATTTCAAGGCAATAATGAGATATTACCAGATGTTTCTCTGGGAAAGGATGTCCTACAAAATACTTTTATAATTTTATGTGGTACTTAAAGCCTGTGAATGCGCTGAAGTAAACTTATGCTTGTTGCTGTTAGGCATTGTAGAATATAGACTTAATTATTGTAAAAAATTGACTTTAGTGTTCTCATTCTTCTGAACCTATCTTCTCAGCTTTGCGCTTCTTTTTTTTTAATGACTAAGATGCTAACCACTATTCATCAAATAATCTAAAATCAGGTAAAAGAGTAATCTATGTTTTTTTTAATATTTGTTATCAGGAAAGTACTGCTACGCCTGGAAGCAAACGCTGGGTTTCACAGTGGGCCAGTCTAGCTGCTAACCATACAAAACACGAAGAAAATGAACTGCGTGTAGAATCATCTGCTTCTGTAGAAAATGGTACTATGAGTTCTTTTCTGATTAGTTTCTGAAGTAATGTTATGAAACCACCTTGTTTGATTGTAGTTTTTAATACATTCATTGTGCTCAGTTTTTCATTCAATTTATCATTACTTTTTGGTTAAATTGTGTCGGTGAGTGAAGCAGTTATGCTAGATAATAGTAAATAGATGTACCTCTATTATTTTATAGATAAATTAGGATGTAGTAAGACTTTTAAAAACATAAACAGCCTGCACACTAGAAGAAAAATGTAGACTTATATCCACAGTAATGCTTCCATGGGTGCAAGGATTTCCACCTACGGAGTATGATTTTCCTACCTCCCACTTCCCACAGCAGCCCTAAATGTCCTTTGAAAATCTAGGATTCCTGTAAGGTTATTTTAGTGTGGTGTTGAATGAGTCCATAATACTTTCAGAAGCTCAGTGAGCTGTGATGCTTGCTTAAAACTTCCTTTAAACTATATTTGTCTTTAGATGCTGACATCAGTGAATCTGGAATATCTGTCAGAAGTGCTGGCTCAGTTGGCTCTTTGACCAGCCTAGGAGATCGAAAAAGGAGAACACTTCCACAATTGCCAAAAGAGGAAAATGTTACAGAAGGCCAAAAAACAAAGGTTACAACCCATCAGAGATCAGAGATAGGAGAAAAACAAGACACTGAACTTCAAGAGAAGGAAACTCCAACTCATACCCAAAAAGGAATAGTACAGGATATTGAGAAAAGCCTGACTAAAACTAGCAGAGTAGTAAATGGCCTTTCTCCTAAAGGTGACAAAACTTTTTTTCACTCCAGCAATTGTTCTTCCTCTGTCAAAGACAGGAATGAAAATGGCCGAGAAGCATCAATGGTGACACAAGCTTTAGCTAAAATTCAACAGCAAGAACAAAGTGAACTGATACACTGGATCCCCACTAAATTGTCTTCTGCAAAATCTTCAAATCAACTAGAAAAAGCGAGAGAAGAGACTTCTGTTCCCCGTAAAATAGAAAATAAAGAAGAGGCATTAGGACGTGGTGCAGGTAAAACTGAAATAAAGGCACAAAGTGAAGGAAAAAGAAGAAAAGCAGAGGAAACTACAAAAAGTCAAACTACAAAAGGGTTTAGCGGTGATAAAAAAGAAACATCAAAACCATTAGTGAGACAAGGTAGTTTTACTATAGATAAACCAAGCGCAAATATACCAATAGAGCTAATCCCTCATATTAACAAACAAACTGGAATTATTCCACCTTCTTTTTCTTTAACATCCACAAGTAGAATATCTGAAAAAAGTGATTCTGTGGAAACTGATTCTAGTCTAGATACCACACTTATTTTAAAAGATACAGAAGCTGTAATGGCTTTTCTTGAAGCTAAACTGCGTGAAGAAAACAAAACAGATGAAGGACCTGAAACTCCCAGCTATAACCGCGATAATTCCATTTCACCTGAATCAGATGTGGATACTGCTAGTACAATTAGTTTAGTTACTGGTGATAGTGAAAGAAAATCAACTCAGAAAAGAAAAAGCTTTACTACCCTCTACAAAGATAGGTGTTCCACTGGTTCTGCTTCTAAAGATGTTTTGAAGTCATCTTCTACAAGTGCAAGAGATAAGATTGAAAAGAGAACAAAAAGCCGTTCTTCGGATTCTGCTTCTAGAGGTGACACACGCAAGTCTGTGCAGAACAGTGGCAGGATAAGGCAACCTTCAGTAGATTTAACAGATGATGACCAAACGTCTAGTGTACCTCATTCTGCTATATCTGATATCTTATCTTCTGACCAGGAAACATGCTCTGGTAAATTACATGGAAGGACTCCTTTTACTTCAGCAGATGAACATCTGCATTCCAAAACAGAAAGTGTTAAGTCAGCTAAACTGAAGACCTCTTCAGCATCAGCTGGGCAGTCCAGTAAGTCAACCACCCTTCCAAGGCCTCGTCCCACAAGGACTTCTCTCTTGCGTAGAGCACGGCTTGGTGAAGTCTCAGATAGTGAACTCGCAGATGCAGATAAAGCATCAGTAGCTTCTGAAGTATCAACTACAAGTTCTACATCCAAGCCCCCATCAGGAAGAAAAAATATCTCCAGAATAGACTTACTTGCCCAGCCACGTAGAAATAGGCTTGGTTCGTTATCAGCACGTAGTGACTCTGAAGCAACAATAACTAGAAGCACTACATCATCTCGTACTCCAGAAGCCCTAATTAGAAGTGGCATTAGGCTAACACCAACAGCAGATGGCACTAAAGTTTCTCCTAGAGTTAGAGCAAATAGCATTTCTCGACTATCAGATTCCAAAGCCAAATCTTTGTCTTCAGCCCATAATTCTCCATCAGGTAGGACATTTTAAAAATTTTGCATGTCTAAGTTTGGAGACTGATATAGAAGCATTCTTGAATATTTTCAAATAATATTATGTAATTTACCAATTCTAATACAAAATGATAAAACTTTGGCTAAATGTTGTGTTGCTAAAAGCATGATCCATAAGCTTTCACCTTTTAGGAAAATATACTTCATCTAATTCTGCTTTTCTGTTATAAAACTTGAAGAGAGAACACAAGTTGCTTCTGAGTTACTTCTGAAACCAGCTGCTATTATTTTTATTGTTTAGCTTGTATTGGGATTAGCTGTTTCCTGTTCAGTCATTAATTATAGATGGGCCTGGACACCCATGTAACTCTGTGCTTCTGGGTTATAAAATGGCAGTAGTAATTTGAGATGGTCTATTATGAGGTCAACTTGAGAATTGTGCTGTAGAAACTACAAGTGATAATCAGTGGTATTCCTCTCATAATCTTGAAAAAATTCTTCCCCTGGTTTTAAAGAAATAAACCAGTCAAATTTTGTTTTGTTCCAGTAAAGGTAATACCTCTGATTTGATTATAAATACTGCTTTTTCACCAGTATTATACTAGGTGCTGCACAGGAAGAAAAAGACTTTGCCCAATGGATTTATGTTTCAGATTACATAGCAGAGGAAAACTAAAGATGATGATGATTACCGAGTGATTGTATTAGTTTACTGGATTTATTCCCCTTTCTGGTTGAGACTCTCAAGGCAGATTACAGTTATAAAAACAATGTTAAAAAAACCCCTATATAATACATACAATGAACAATGCATTAAAACTGGTTATATAATTAAAAAACAATGAAATAAGAATTGTATGATACATACAATAGACTAGCTAGATTCCAAGTACAGTAGCACGCATAGAGATCAACAAGATTTTGGGGGAGGTATAAGCTTTTGAGAGTAAAGCTCAGTTCATCAGATATCAGATGGTGTTTGACAAGGGAACTTTGACTCTCAGAAGCTTATACCACTAAAATCTTGTTAGTCTCCAAGGTGGTACTGGTCTTGAATCTAGCTATTCTACTGTAGATCAACACGACTACTTTCTGAAAACACAATAGCCTGGATTTCTCAGTTTTACAGTGGCACTCCATTCATGAGTTGAGGAAGCCCTTCGTTCTTACATATTAAGAAAGTACAGTTCCCTACAATGCACTTGATAATGTACGATTCCATGTGAAATGAGCAACACAGATTTTCCCTGAGACACACAATGCATACATTACAGGATTGTATGTATCAAGTGCATCACAGGGACCTTCTCACTTCTGTTACTCATGACCAGTGGGTTCCGGCAATGCTTGAATGGAATTCTACTGTAATATCTACCATATCAGGTCTGCTGTATCAGGTCAACACTGATAGCTTAACTCTGAAGTAGTAACTATCTGCTTAATAGTCAACACTGAAAAGAAATACTGTCTCATTGGTATCAGCAAAAGGATCTTAAGAACATAAGAGAAGCCATGTTGGATCAGGCCAATGGCCCATCCAGTCCAACACTCTGTGTCACACAGTGGCCAATATGTGTGTGTGTGTATATATATATATACACACACGCACACATGCATATAAACACACACACCCATATATATGCTTGTAGCTGCCACCACCTCTTGTGGCAGTGAATTCCACATGTTAATCACACTTTGGGTGAAGTACTTCCTTTTATCCGTTTTAACCTGACTGCTCAGCAATTTCATTGAATGTCCATGAGTTCTTGTATTGTGAGTTCTTGTATTATCCCATGCATAATCTTGTAAACCTCTTATGTCACCCCGCAGTCGATGTTTCTCCAAGACAAAGAGCCCCAAGCGTTTTAACCTTTCTTTATAGGGAAAGTGTTCCAAACCTTTAATCATTCTAGTTGCCCTTTTCTGGACTTTTTCCAATGCTATAATATCCTTTTTGAGGTGCAGTGACCAGAATTGCACACAGTATTCCAAATGAGACCACGCCATCGATGTATACAGGGGCATTATGATACTGTCTGATTTGTTTTCAATTCCCTTCCTAATAATTCCCAGCATGGCGTTGGCCTTTTTTATTGCAGTCGCACACTGTCTTGACATTTTCAGTGAGTTATCTACCACGACCCCAAGATCTCTCTCTTGGTCAGTCTCTGCCAGTTCACAACCCATCAACTTGTATTTGTAGCTGGGATTCTTGGCCCCAATGTGCATTACTTTGCACTTGGCCACATTGAACCTCATCTGACATGTTGACGCCCACTCACCCAGCCTCAACAGATCCCTTTGGAGTGCCTCACAATCCTGGACAATTGAGTGTCAACTGCAAACATGGCCACTTCACTGCTTACTTCCAACTCCAGATCATTAATGAACAAGTTAAAGAGCATGGGACCCAGTACTGAGCCTTGTAGCACCCCACTGCTTACCGTCCTCCACTGTGAAGACTGCCCATTTATACTCATTCTCTGCTTCCTATTAATTAGCCAGTTTTTGATCCACAAGAGGACCTTTTACTCCATGACTCTCAAGCTTACTAAGGAGCCTTTGATGAGGAACTTTATCAAAAGCTTTCTGGAAGTCAAGGTAAACAGCATCTATTGGGTCCCCTTTGTCTACATGTTTGCTCGCCCCCTCAAAGAACTGTAACCGGTTAGTGAGGCAAGATCTTCCCTTACAGAACCCATGCTGAGTCTTCCTCAATAACTTGTGTTCATCAGTGTGCCTACTCATTCTGTCCTTGATAATGGTTTCTACCAACTTTCCCGGTATTGAAGTCAGACTGACTGGCCTGTAATTTCCCGGATCTCCTCTGGAACCCTTTTTAAAGATGGGGGTGACATTTGCTATCTTCCAGTCCTCAGGAACGGAGGCAGATTTCAATGAAAGATTACATATTTTTGTCAGGAGATCCACAAGTTCAACTTTGAGTTTTTTCAGAACTCTTGGATGTATGCCACCCAGACCTTGTGACTTATTAGTTTTTAATTCATCAATCAGTTGTAGGACCTCCTCTCTTGTCACCTCAATTTGACTCAAGTCTTTCAACACCCCTTCCAAAATTAGTGGTTCTGGAGCAGGCAAACACTTCTCATCTTCCACAGTGAAGACGGAGGCAAAAAATGCATTCAGCTTCTCAGCCATTTCCCTATCCTCCTTCAGTAATCTTTTACCCCTTGGTCATCCAAGGGTCCCACTGCCTCCCTGGCTGCTTTCCTGCTTCTAATATATTTGAAGAAATTTTTATTGTTGGTCTTTGTGTTTTGCAATATGTTCCTCATAGTCCCTTTTTGCCTGCCTGATCACAGTCTTGCATTTGATTTGCCACAGCCTGTGTTTCCTTTTATTAATCTCATTTGGACTAGCTTTCCACCGCTTAAAGGAGTCCTTCTTACCTTTTACAGCTTCCATTACTTTGTTTGTTAACCATGCAGACCTTTTCTTATACCTGTTTGTGCCTTTCCTAACTTGTTGTATATATTTTATCTGAGCTTCTAGGATTGTAGTTTTAAATAGCCTCCAAGCTTCCCCAAGGGTTTTGACTGTATTTACCTTTCCTTTCAATTTCCTCTTCACATGCCTCCTTCTCATCACAGAGAATTTACCCCTTTTAAAGTTAAACGTGGTTGTGCTTGTCTTTTGGGGCAACTCCCTACTTATACAAATGGTGAAATCATTAATGTTATTGTCACTGCTCCCAAGCGGTGTGATCACTTTTACATCTCTCACCAAGTCTTGGGCATTACTTAGGACCAAATTCAGGATCGCCCCACCCCTGGTAGGTTCTGTGACCATCTGTTCCATAGCACAGTCATTGAGAACATTTAGAAACTCATTCTCTTTCTCTCGACCTGAGCACATATTGAACACATCTTTATGCTCAAAATACTGTATTTTTAAGGTTGCCAAGTTCCTCTGCTGCTTTTTTACCTCGAATCCTAGAGCATCTCCGGCATGATAAGCCCTGCGCGATGACTTCACTTCCAGGGGCCAGGATCCCCCCTTGCAGCCTGCTCCATGCCGGCGGGTGGGGGGCCCCAAAACCAGGGGATCCCCCAGCCCCGGCGGAAGCTTGGCAGCCCTATTGTATTTTAAATGTATACACACACACAGCTATACATGTGCAGTTCCAGGAACAAAATTCCAAAGCTATGAAAGACAGAGTTTATTAATATAACTGTGAATGATGAACCAGAGTAACTGGTACAGCTATTCATGTTCAGTTCCTTCATCCCATTAACTATACATAGGCAGAATACTGCCAGGTATCATTTTGAAGACAGAAAAGCTGAAATACAAAAAAATGTGGAGGCACTGTTGTGGTATATGTTTACTTGTCAAACTAAAGCTACTGTACTCAAATAACCTTAGAGCAGCTTTGGATGTTATTAATTTCTAGGGCAACAGGATGTCCAAATAGCTTGCATGTTTTGTGTGTCATATGTGCATTTTTTAAAATAGGGCTTTCTCATCTTTCATCTCTCCTTCTCTGTGATGGAGTACATGTGCTTCAAATGCAGTTGTCAACTTGCATCAGACACAGAGAGGTGAAAGTTTATTTCAGATGACATAGTGGAGCATAAGAGGCAGAAAGTAACAGTATTTGCACTTGCTGTTTCGTCCTGCATCATATTGTCTAAAGTCTTCATTTGTTTTTGCATTTTGCAAAAATAGAAATAAGAATACTAGTTGAATTACATCATTTGGTCCAGAACTTGGAAAAAAGAGGTTTTAAGACACTGTAAAAAAGGGTTGCTGAAAAGTCCCAAAGTGGAAATGACACAACTTAGTAAATAGTAGCAGCACTCTCTGGAACAAACACTGCTGGCTTGTGCATGAATGGATGAATAACTCTGCATATTCATCCATTTACATGTTTACTGAGGAAGACTCTCAGAGCAGTACTATTCTTTAAGGTGACCCTCTTCCATTCCCGCAGCAAGCAGAAATTAATTTCCAGGTCAGATTTCTGCTTGACCTCATAATTAGAAATTTTGTAATATTTGGCACGAGATTTAGAGAGCTCGTATAGGATCAGGGCTGGTACAACATAGCTACATTTTTCCCTGAGTAATGTTTCAATATGTGTAGCTATTACTAGAGTGAAAAGCAGAAGCAAATCTTAATGAACCAGCTTTAAACAAGGCAAGGGAATCCTAAATTCTTCTCAGCATGTTAAAACTTGTTTAGTAAACTATTATCTGCAGGGTGACTTTAAAAAAAACAACAAAGAAATCTCTGGGGATTCTCAGTGGATGCTGTGCTTAAGCATATCACTTCAAAGATTGAAAGAGAGATAACAAATGAAATAGGAGTATATTACATAATGTGATTCAACCTTTTACATCCTCCCCATGGTGGTTCTTCGGCTATCATATGATGTGTTCCGGTGAAGATTGGATAGAATGAAGCAATATATCTTTATTTTTCAGGATTGGCTATATAATAAATATGTTCATTATAAACAAAGTAAAACTTTAAAGTATTTTAAATGCCTAAAACCTCAGGAAAGTTTATATGGATTCTTCACACTTAGAAAATACTTCTTACAATTTTTAAAGAGTTAAAGTAATTTGTGTATCCTCCTTTTTGTGACAGTTTTACAAAAAAAAAAAAATTCCCCCTAAATGAATTCTAGCAAATCGATTCAACATGCTGGGAATACTTACTACTTTTCTTAATCCACCAATTAAAAACAAGTGTAGAAGGGAGGGGGGGATCCCTGAAATTTTATCAACAGGCTCTTTTTTAAGCAAATGCTTTAAATCTGTTTTTTCTTCATTAACACAGTAAACAAATATTTTATACACAGAGATAAAGCATCTTCTCCCAGACCCAGATCCTGCAGTTGAAACTTACAGTGGTAGAGTACTAGAATTCATATTTTGTTCTTAAAATTTCACTCATAAATATTTGGGTTTTTACTTCAAATGCTCATTTTGTACAATGCAGAGTTACAGTTTAGATCGAAATTGTAAGATGTTGATTTTTGAAAAAAAAATTGTCTTTAAACAAACTGAACACACACAAAATTTTTAGTTCAAAGAAAAATATATTTTCAAGCATTGGACCCAACTCATAAATATTTTTTGGCCCTTAGTTATTCACTTGTGTTTTTGCATGCTTTATAACGCTTTTTCTGCTCATTCAACTGACCAACCTAACAGTGGGAACAAAAATTGTTTTGAAGCTTGAAAGGAAATAGACTTAGCTACTGGAATTGGAAAGTAAACTCAGTGGAAAATTTAGTAATATAATATGACTTTGTTTTCATCTGACCAAGTTGTGTGATACAGCTGTATTCTAAATTTGCAATCTGTGTTATATTTAAAGAACATTATGATGTTTTCACATTGTAACCTTAATTGCAAATTTCCATGTATACACTTAATCAACTTCAGCAGAAACATTTAAACATATTTTTTTAAAAAACCTACCTGAATTAAATACTAATCTATAACCTATAATAATTGACCTTCAGCACCATTGTTTAGCAGAAGCAGCTGGTGTTTGAAATAAGTTCCATTATGTTGTTTAGGTGCTATTATGGTTACGAGGGCCTGTGCCCTTATTAGTCTGATGGGTCTTCATGTAAAAAGCAAAAAAGCAACGATTCCAGCAGCCTTCAGGGTTGACAGGTGATGAATGTTTTGCTTGTTGTCAAAAGTGTGCTACAGTAGTCTTTCAGAAGGTGACATGAAAGCATGGATATATCCATTCTGCTCTTATAATAACAGACATACTTGATGTTTCCAAGACGAATTTCAAATAAGATAAACTACTAATTTATTTCTGAGATGTGCTTTATTTTAGTCATAGTATCTGTTTTCTTCTGGCATTTCTTGTATAGTTGGGCTTTTTTGATGTTGGGCAAAATTTGCAGGAAAAAGTACTAACTTTTGCGATATAAGAAGAGGACAATGATTTGGGCTCTTATCCTGAGATATCTTGTTTTAGACAACCAAACAGCATTCTTGTCTTGTTAACTCATCATTGTACAAGGAGCATGTTTTCCACATTTTGTTAATCCACATTTATTTATTTAACCACAATCACAGTAGCTTTCTTTTTAAGCTTTAGTAAGCAAACACTGTTATAAAATACTTTGGGGGTTTGGATGTAAGCAACCGTGGTGTGTTGTGGTGATTGTTTCTAAAAAACATTTTTTTTCTTTCTTGCAAGCAATACCATAATAATTCTTTTTTAATAATTAAACTAATTTAGTAAATTCAAGATGGAGGCGCTTTCCTACAGATTATGCTTCCACCTCAGAAGATGAATTTGGATCAAACCGTAATTCTCCTAAACATGCCCGTCTGCGTACTTCTCCAGCCCTGAAAACTACTCGATTGCAGAGCTCTGGAACTCCAACCCAAGCTAGCAATATCTTCAAACACAGAATAAAGGAACAAGAAGACTATATTCGTGATTGGACTGCTCATCGAGAAGAAATAGCAAGGTTGGCTTTCAAGGAATGCTTTCTTTGGGGAGGGGAGGCACACAACTCAAACTAATTTACAATGTAATTGAGTTTATATATACAAAATTTGTCAGAGTACCTCAGAAGTACCAGCTTTATTTACTAGAACAGAAAGATAGTAATTCAGTGTTCCCAAATACAGACTGTGAAATACTGCTACTGTTTAACTTTTATATAATGCCATCAGTCTTAAGATCTCTAAAGAATTTTTTAAATCCTGCCCTGCCCTGCCCTGCCCTGAGGATCTAAACTACAAGCATTGAGCAAAGGTGAAAGGAGATATTGAAGTGAGGATGATAATAAGTGAATTAACTAACTGGCTGTAGAGAAAGTTGATCTGTTAAGCTTCAAAAGAGGATTTGCCAAAGATGTAGGTTGTGAGGTTACATCAGACAGGCATGTACATCATAGGTAGGACTTTATATAAAAGACATATTTGGATGATAGTAATCACCACTCAGCAGTGAGAGCTAGGGCAGACCACACATTGTTCCGTGTCACCTGCGCTATGTGGAAGGCAACACAAAAAATGGAACATTACATGTGTGCATAAATAGGATCTGCCCATTGGTCTCACCCTTAATATACAGGAGAGGTCGAACAAGGAAGAAATATATGAGCACCAAATCCATTCTTGTTATTAGAGGGGTCCAGTTTTATAGGGATAAGGGGGGAAACTATCATTTAAATAGGAACTGCTACAAAAAAACAAGGCAGGGCTTCAAGTTTAAATGCAAAGACCGGTTTTGGTTAACCTTTTATGTTATTTAAATTATGTTAATTTTGACTATCCTGCTATATTAGGTTTCTGTGTTATCAAAACTTGTTATTGGGCTTAAGGAAGCTTCTTTCAAAATATGTTGATCTGAGGTAAATAAGAAGGCATTCCCCTTTACCAACTATGTTCCTATTATGCTTCTTAATGTATTTTTTGAAGAAGTGTCATTTCCATTTGTAGTTTTATATAGGTTAACATGTCTGTAAATCCCAGATATCTGCTGGTTTCCAGGGTTCCACAATACTATTTTTTATGTTCCATAATTTTGGAGAAATTCTATAATACTATCTTGCTAGTATCTTCAAAGTCTGAAATATAAGAATGGATTTAAGAATTAGAAGTTAACAAGTGCAGACTTGCAAAAAGGGTGTATTCCCCCCCCTTGTTTCCTTCCCTCTCCTCCC
Organism: Heteronotia binoei; assembly: GCF_032191835.1. Lineage (NCBI taxonomy): Eukaryota > Metazoa > Chordata > Lepidosauria > Squamata > Gekkonidae > Heteronotia > Heteronotia binoei. The sequence continues at coordinate 164,398,190 of NC_083223.1, read as the reverse complement.
TTCTTTAACAATCTTCCCCCTCTTTCTCACCCTCTTCCCTTCTGTCAGTCTTTCCCTCCTCGTTCTCCCCTTCCCTTTCTCTGTCAGCTTACCCCCAAACCTTCTCTTATTTTATGCTTCTCTCATGTCTTTCTCTTTCTCCATCACACCTAATATCACTTTTCTCAGTTTGATCTTTCTCCCTACCCAACCACTATTACTGTTTCTCAACCCCATTATTCTCTCTTTGATAATAACTTTGAGAGCCAGTTTGATTTCCCATTCCTCCCCTGCTGAGTGACCTTGGGTCAGTCACATTTCTTGAAAGAGGTACTTTCTCAAGAGCAGTTCTGGAAAGAGCTCTCTGAGCCCTACCTACCTCACAGGGAAAGGAGATTGTAAGCTGCTCCAAGTGAAGGGCGGGATATAAATCCAGTCCTCCTCCTCCTCCTTCTTTCTCTTCCCCCCATCACTTGGATCCTGTCTGCTGACAACCCTGCAATTGGCCATCCAGATGGCACACACACACATCCTTGATTGTCTTTCTTTTCTTTTTTTTGGAGAAGTTCCAAGGCTGAGCAGGTAGAAGCCCTGCCTGGCTGTCTTCCTGCCCACCACCAGCCTCAGCTGGGTCAGCTCCCTACATGTCTGTCTCTCCACCAGCCCCCTCCCCCTCCCCCCCCCCCCCCCCCACTTTGGCTGCACTTACCACTCTGGCAATGGGGGAAGCTGGTCTGGTGACAGAGGAAGGCTTGCCAGGCTTGGGCTTGTCAGCAGTGGAGGAAAACCCAAACCTTCTCACCCAGCTACTTGCATCTTTGCTGCTTCAACAGCAGCAGCAACTCCTCCCCCACCCACCTGCAGCTTCACTGCCTCAGGAGGCATATAAGAGCTGTGCAGGCACAAAGAACAATACTCTTTGTGAGAGGAATTAACTTCTCCAATTTTTTTTAATGCCTTAACCCCATACAAACAAACCATCAGGCTGGCTTGCTGGGGCTCCTGGCCCATGTGCAGAAAGCACTTTAACCCTCTCCATATAATTTTTAACCTATTTCAGTTTTTTTTTCTGCAAACCTGGGGATCTCCCCCCCACCCAAAGTTTGCAGAAAAATCTCCTTTCTCTCAGTGTGGGTCTGATCCATTGATTTAGCTATCCGCAGATCTACTCACACTTGAGAAGTAGATATATAAATTAAAAAGCAAGGTATGGCATGACAAGTGTTCTTCAAGATTTTATGTTCAATCAATTAAGGATTTTTTGGACTTTTCCCTGCCTAGAGTGTTATATAATGAATAATTTGGAGGGGATTTAAATATCTTTGTAGGTATTAACTGCAACTATTGTAGGTATTAACCCCAACTTTGTCGGGGACAAAGGGTAGCGATTGGGGGTGAGCGGTCCCAGAGGTGCACACTAGACTGTGGGGTGCCTCAAGGAGCAGTCCTTTCCCCGATGTTATTTAACATCTATATGTGCCCCCTTGCCCAGATTGCCCGGAGGTTTGGGCTGGGTTGCCATCAATATGCAGATGACACCCAGCTCTATCTGCTAATGGACGGCCGGCCCGGCTCCGTCCCAGGGAATCTGGACCAGGCTTTACAGGCTGTTGCAACATGGCTTAGGCTGAGTGGGCTGAAGTTGAACCCGGCGAAGACAGAGGTCCTCTGTGTGGGTCGTGGCGCTCTGGGGAAGGAAATATCTCTCGCGGCCTTTGACGGTGCGCCATTGAAGGCAGCGCACCAGGTAAAGAGCTTGGGTGTTTTACTGGAGCCTTCACTATCAATGGAGGCCCAGATAACAGCCATTGCCAAGTCAGAATTCTTCCATCTGAGGCGGGCAAGGCTGTTGGTCCCTTTCCTAGAGCGTCGGGACCTAGCAACAGTGATCCATGCGACGGTCACCTCAAGATTGGACTACTGTAATGCCCTCTACATGGGGCTGCCTTTGTGCCGGACCCAGAGGTTGCAGCTAGTGCCGAATGCGGTGGCCAGGCTGTTGCTAGGTCTCCCGAGGTGGGAGCATATATGGCCGGGGCTACGCGGACTGCACTGGCTGCTGATTGTATACCGGGTCCAGTACAAAGTGCTGATCATTACCTTTAAAGCCCTATATGGCCAAGGACCGACCTACCTGAGGGACCGTCTCTCCCCGTTCGAGCCCCAGAGAGCACTGAGGTCAGTAGGAAAAAACAAACTGACTATCCCTGGGCCAAAAGAGGTTAAACTTCAGAATACCCGTGCACGGGCCTTTTCCATCGCGGCCCCATGCCTATGGAATCAGCTCCCAGAGGAGGTGCGGGCCCTGCGGAGCCTTGATCAGTTCCGCAGGGCCTGCAAGACCACCCTCTTCAAGCTGGCGTTCACGGACTGCTGAATTATAGTTGTAATAAAGGAAAACGCCAAAATGGTTCGGTTCAGGGACCCTTGTTATTGTGTCAACTGACAGGAATAGCGTCAAGAACATCAATGTTACTGTCAGATTTAGTAATGTTTTAATTAAGTATTGACTGGTTTTTAAATAATGTTAATTTAATGTTTTATCTGCTGTATTGTTTGCCTATAAATGTTGTTAGCCGCCCTGAGCCTGCCTTGGCGGGGGAGGGCGGGATATAAATAAAATTTTATTATTATTATTATTATTATACAGAAAAGATCACAGCAAACTTAGTGTACATTTATCATTTGTAATGTTACATTTTTAGCACTTGACCATAGCGACAAAACTACAGTGGTATATAACTTCAAAACATTACTGTTCCATATACTCAAATCTTAAATACTATCTGCTGAATAATTTTTCAAGAAAATATATCTTCAGAAAGTTATCCATAGAGTTTTCATTTTTCTTGAGACCATGTTTTATAACTTGTTGGCAAACAGTTGAGGAAAAACTAATTGTATGAACCAATAGGTTCCCTTGGCATGGTACCCTTAACAGAATTAAGACATTGGGGGAGGAAAGAAGGGCATAATTTAGAAGCATCTGTTATTGAAAAAAGTGGGAGCATTAAATGGGGTCTCCAAATGTATTGTGGACATAGAAATTTGAAAAAACCCCAAAATCCTAGTGGGTATCGAAGGCAGATGAAAGTGATAAGCAGAAGTGAACCTAAATTCATTTATTCTTATATAATAAGAACATAAGAGAAGCCATGCTGGATCAGGCCAATGGCCCATTCAACACTCTGTGTTACATAGTGGCCAAAAAAAACCCAAGTGCCATCAAGAAATCCACCAGTCGGGCTAGAAGCCCTTCCACTGCCCCCCCCCCAAGCATAAGAATACAGAGCATCACTGCCCCAGACAGAAAGTTCCAACAATAAGTTGTGGCTAGTAGCCACTGATGGACCTCTGTTCCATATGCATATCCAATCCCCTCTTGAAGCTGTCTATGCTTGTAGCCGCTGCCACCTCCTGTGACAGTGAATTCTACATGTTAATCACCCTTTGGGTGAAGAAGTACTTCCTTTTATCCATTCTAATCTGACTGCTCAGCAATTTCATTGAATGGCCATGAGTTCTCGTATGGTGAGAAAGGGAGAAAAGTACTTCTTTCTCTTCCTTTTCTATCCCATGCATAACCTTGTAAATTTCTATCATGTCACCCCGCAGTCGACGTTTCTCCAAGCTAAAGAGCCCCAAGCGTTTTAACATTTCTCCGTAGGGAAAGTGTTCCAACCCTTTAATCATTCTAGTTGCCCTTTTCTGCACTTTTTCCAATGCTATAATATCTTTTTTGAGGTGCGGTAACCAGAATTGCGGTAACCATCGATTTATACAGAGGCATGATACTGGCTGATTTGTTTTCAGTTCCCTTCCTAATAATTCCCAGCATGGCGTTGGCCTTTTTTATTGCAATCACACACTGTCTCGACATTTTCAGTGAGTTATCTACCGCGACCTCAAGATCTCTCTCTTGGTCAGTCTCTGCCAGTTCACATCCCATCAACTTGTATTTATAGCTAGGATTTTTGGCCCCAATGTGCATTACTTTGCCATTACTTTGGCCACATTGAACCTCATCTGCCACGTTGACGCCCACTCACCCAGCCTCAGCAGATCCCTTTGGAGTGCCTCACAATCCTCTCTGGTTCTCACCACCCTGGACAATTTAGTGTCATCTGCAAACTTAGCCACTTCATTGCTTATTCCCAACTCCAAATCATTAATGAACAAGCTAAAAAGCATGGGACCCAGTACTGAGCCCTGCAGTACTCACTGCTTACCATCCTCCATTGCGAAAATTGTCCATTTATACTCACTCTCTTATGTTCTTATGAAGAAGAATGATCAAATTCTCTAATAGTGGAGGCTGCAGAATGTAGCTGATAGAGTATAACTAATAGTATATCGATGATATATTTTTAACAATAACTATTAAAAATGACAGCATGTTTCCAATTGCACAAAATCACAATTTACAGCTTTGTTATCTTCCATGCATAATCCATCTCAACCAACCACACTGTGTTAATTACTAATAGGATCAGTCAGGACCTGGCTCTCATCGCACGGGAAATCAATGATGTAGCAGGAGAGATAGATTCGGTGACATCATCAGGCACTGCTCCCAGTACCACAGTAAGCACTGCTGCCACCACCCCTGGCTCTGCCATAGACACTAGAGAAGAGGTAGGAGATCTTCATGGAGAAATGCATAAGGTTCTTCTTTTTCTTTATTTCTTTTCCTTCATTCTTTTGGCATAATTTAATTTGGCATAATTTTACTCCTGTTTGCATGAATTTCAGCATTTCCTTCCTTTGGTTTTGTGGTTGTGTTATATATTGACCAAAACTTTAACTCCAGCTGTGTTTGAACACATTTCTTAGAAATGTAAGCACAAGGATAGTTATAATGTGAACAGGCTATGACTTGCTTATTTCTTTGTCCTCAGCCTCAGAAGTATGTGAGTAGTATCTGCCCTCCTTAGTATTTGTACATAGATATATAAAGTATAATGTAAAACACAGTGGATTGTCAAAGCTTTTAGATTGCCTTGAGTATTACCAATCTTTGCTTCTAAGTAGCTTAGAACAAACAAAAAATTCAATTGCCTAGTATATTATCAAAATAAATATTGCTTCATGCTGCAGCTGTTTTCCCTCTAACATGATGTGTTCCATTTCTTTATGCAAATATGGATGTTCTAGTTACCATCCAAGCATCCATAAATATATTAAATTAACTAAATCAGCATTTATTTATTTATTATGTAAAACATTTCTGTGCCACCTGTCCACACAAATAGGGTCCCTAAGGCGGCAAATATAGCAGGAGAGATAGATTCGGTGACATCATCAGGCATTGCTCCCAGTTCCACAGTAACCACTGCTGCCACCACCCCTGGCTCTGCCATAGACACTAGAGAAGAGGTAGGATATCTTCATGGAAAACAGCATTTAAATTATATATAAAGTAAACAATTCACTAAAAACATAGAAACATTCCCAAGTGGGTAGCAGCAGAACAAAGTTTGAGTACAGTGGTGCCTTTAAGACCAACAGAGTTTTATTTAAGGTATGAGCTTTCGTGTGCGCACACACACTTCCTCAGATACAAGATAGAAGCAAACTGACACATAAAAACGCAATTAGGGTGGAGGGCCAATTACAATTACTGGGGGTGCAGCAAACAAAACAAAATAATTATTTGCCTACTAGCAGAAGACAATGATAGAGGGAGGCAAATGAATCTCCCTGGGGAGTGAGTTTGAAAGTTTTGGTGCCACAACCATTCCCTTTTAATCATACTACTTTCTATCTGTTTCTGAGCTTTCTTTGCTTTCATGGTTGGCAACTTGCTAAGGGAAAGGCAGCTATGGGTGGCACCCATAGTACACAACAGCACCCCCACACACAATGGAGGAAAAGTAACATACTAATTAAAATTACTGGGAAATGTTTAGTCATCTAATAATGCTCTAGTAAAGTTACCTCATTTCTCTTTCATGAAATTGAGAGGAGCATCATTCAAAACGTAAATTGTGTGGGTATATTGTCTTGACTGTCTTACTTGAAAATAAAATTCTAGTCCAGTAGCACCTTAAAGACCAACATATCATAGCTTATACAGATCAAAGCTCACCTTGTCAGATACAAATAGAATAAAATTCCATCAACCTTTATATCCAGGTCAGAAGATATGAGGGATGTTGCAAAGAAGGGCTAGGTGGAGTCAGGATGCAGAGATACAATGCAAAATGAAATGGAGCTAGAATATACGCATAAACTTGAGAAGTGCAGAAAATTAGTGTCTGTAATAAGATTAGAATCCTGTATCCCTGTTGAGCCCTGGGGTTCCATTGTCCTGAACTTGTTAATGAATTTTGGTTCAGCTATCTTCCTTCGTAATCTCCCTTCAAAGCTTCTCTGTAGGAGAATTACCTCTCTTAGGTTAGCAGTGGAATGTTCTGGAAGATTAAAAAGTTTTGTAATTTTTTAATGTCAAATTTTTATCCATTTATTCTTTGATTTAGGGAGTAGCCAATGTGGAGATTAGAAGGGCACTGTTGACACTTGATGATGTGTATAACATTGGCAAATGAGTAAATGAATGAACCTGAGACAGTGTGGCTGGTAGTATTTAGTCCAATTATTTGTTGTTATAGCATGTATGGGGACAGAGTTGGCATCTGGATTTCTTGTAGGTCATGGTCCCATAGTCTTTGTCAATGTTATATAGTGTGTGTCAAGCTCCTGCATATATCTTTCCCTTAGAAGCTGAATTGTGGTATTTACTACCTAATAGCCAGGATCATCTGGCTAGGGGATGTTTAGATTTTAATGGAGCACTGTTGTGTCTCACTAGTGTGAGAAAGAATGCCCTGGTGGTTTCAAACGTCTTTATCTCTTTGATATGCAGTTCTTCCTCTCTTGTTGTTTATTATAGTAACATTTGACCCTAAAGGTAGAAGTGCCCGCCAAATAGTAACGGCTGTGAACCCCCCATTATATATCTCTGTATGTGCTTTGATTCTACAGTTCTTTCAGTTACCTGTCCTGTAAGCATCTCTAGGTCTTAATAAATGAATCTATTTGAAATAAACAAAGGATATCGTTTCTGGGACTATTGGAGCTTGACAGTATGTTAATGCAAGTAAGGTTAGACTATTAAAGGTTAAGGCTGTCTGTGGGCAAGAAAAGGTCAACTTTTCTGTTCTAGAAGAATATGATTGTACAGCATAGGTTGTATGTCACTAATAATGTACATGATAGTCCTTTCTCACAGGTACTGGGAGATGGACCTTTTCTTGCCCACAGACAGCCCCCTAACCTTAGACAATTTCTCCAATGCATCTTGATTCTCATTTGTATTTGACAAAGTGAGATTTAACTCATGAAAGCTTATATCATGGAAAACTTTGTTGGCCTTTAAGGTGCTACTGGACTTGAATTTGTTGTACTACTACAGATCAACATGTCTGCCCTCTTGAAACTTGCTTGAAAATGTAACTTTTGAGTGTAAAAATTTATTTAAACAGTAAAATGTACACATCTGAAAATTCCTCTTTATTGAAAAAGTTGCATTTGGCATCTATTTCCTACAGATAAAAGACCACATGACAAACAGAGTGGAGTCACATAACTGATTTTGTCAGTTGCCTGATTGTAGGACAGTCAAATGCATGTTAAGTCATTTACAAGTTAGAGTCCCTCATAGGTGCTCATTATGAGATGATGGTAAAAAGTAATCTCATAATGGTAAGAAATGTTTTATGAAACTACCATGAACATATGAAGCTGCCTTCTACTGAATCAGACCATGGTCCATCAAAGTCAGTATTGTCTTCTCAGACTGGCAGCGGCTCTCCAGGGTCTCAAGCTGAAGATTTCCACGCCTACTTGCCTGGACCCTTTTTGGAGATGCCAGGGATTGAACCTGGGACCTTCTTATTCCCAAGCAGATGCTCTACCACTGAGCCACCATCCCTCCCCTAATCCATAATCCAGCTGTTTTGGCAATGGCAGTAAGAGAACTAAATGACTGAAATGGTTCAGATAAAAACAAAATTATAAGGAAAAGGTAGAATAACATTAAAGTTTTTAAAACTTACTGATTGTTTTAAGAAAAGTAATGAAGACATCAAAATAATATAACAGAAATTGATAGGAACCATATCATAAAAGAAAGTATTTCTACAGAAGGTGGCATAAAAACACACAAAAAGAAGTTCTTTGACTACAAATACTAATGTCTTCATGTGGATCACTGGTATAGATAACAATATGGGAGATTGATCTATTCTTCTGAGTGAAGTAATATTTGATAAAGAGGTCCTTTGGACAACTTTTCTGTGCAAATCCTATTCACAGAAACTTCGATGCATTTTTATTTCTCTATGTATTTATTAAAATATTTATACCCCATCTTTCTTCGTGGTTAAAAGCAGCTTACAATAATATAAATAATTTTCAGTCAGCCAGTATTCTTGCAACATATGAGCATTCCTTTCAGCAGTTATTTAGATAAGAAAATGTGATTCTACTGATATAGGAATGAATTGTGTTGCCCAAAGTGCAGAGGAAGAATCCTGGTTTCTGTCTAGTGCATGAATATAAATCTTAAACAGAACTACACAATTTTAAAGACAGAATTGAATTTACTGTTTTTTTCACATTACTGACCATCAAGATTTGGACCAAATCAGCTGCTTTGAAATACTGATACATTCTAAATGATGGTCCATGACAACTAACTTGTGTATTCATTGTAGGGATGGGCACAAACCATTAAAAAAATTCATCCTGAATTTTTCCGTTTGTGAGCAGAAGCTTGTAACAGATCTACTATCACAAACTTCCACAAACTTTTAAAGCAGTTTGTGATGGTTTCTGGTGGTTTGCAGATGGAGCAAAATGCAGGGATTTAAAAGGACAGAGTCCTTGTAAACCCCTGTTTTCTGTTCCTGCAAAAGCCACAGAAACAACTGAGCAACAAGAAGGCACACCCCACCACTCAGTTGTTTCAGGCTATCTTGTGCAGTCCCTTTAAACTTTAAGACAGCTCCAAACAACTGAGTGGTATGTAGCAAGGTACTCCCCATTGCTCAGCTGTTGTTCAGGCTTTCTGCAAGCTCTATTTAAAAGGACTGTGGTCCCTGTCAATGGGGTTTGTAGGGCCATGAACCAGTTCGGTTCGCAAATAAACCTCCCAGTTTGGTTCCTGGTTTGGCCATGAACTGAACTGCATTTTCCCAGTTCATGTCCATCCCTAATCCATTATATGTATGATCTTTTCAATTCATTTTAATACGAATTCTAGTGATTTCATTCTGCTCTGGGGTGGGTAGGTCCAGTTTCCAGAATAAAAATGAAGTATTTTATGTGGTAAAAAAACAACCCTACCATGCTAAACGCAGTGCCAACCCTGAAATATGTTTTCTGACTCATATTTTTGTGTCTTGATTTATTTCAACTTCTTGTATGTAGGATTTAGTTAACAGCATTCTTGCTGTGCTTTTTTTTGTTTAACAGGATGCAATTAATTGCAAAAGACACATACATTGTATTTACAGTGTGATTTTACTGTGTTTATGTTGGTTTCTTTTTATTATCTCCTAACCATGCTACTAAGCCTCTACTAATGTAAATATGCATTTTCTCTGAGTTAGGTAATGTTGACTTACATCTTTACTAAATAAATTTGTTTCATTTTTAATTAAATATTTCTTTCTATAACATGGGAACTGAAATACTTACTTTTGAAAAGAATCACCTTCTTTCTACAGGCTTCCTAGAATTTTCCAATAAATGTAACTAATGTTCAGCATAAAATTAAATTAAATTATTGGAGTAATGCTTTATAAAGTCTACTCTGTATGGTCATAGAATGTACTAATATAATCTCTGAGAATCCTTTTACTACTGGAATGGAAATTGTTAGGTACTTTGGGAAAAGTTAATACAAGTTTGTTTCATCATATACAGGGAAACCAGTGATTTCAATTTCGTCTGTGCTTTAATCAGAGAGTATCTAAAGTGATGGGTTTCATAACGCATCTCTTGAGCTGGTTTTTGAAAATGAAACTTTCTGTCTTTTTTGATTTTTCAGCTAGTCGACCGTGTATTTGATGAAAGCCTAAACTTCAGGAAGATTCCTCCTGTAGTAAATGCTAAGACAGCTGATGGGAACAGTCGGCCCAGTGAGCCTAAACCACAGCCAACAGATCTTCCTGAACCCCCAACAATTACACGCCGACGAACCTGGAGTAGGGATGAAGTATGTATTCATTCATTCATTCATTCATCATTTTATTTGTATCCCGCCCTCCCCGCCGAAGCAGGCTCAGGGCAGCTAACAACATTAAATTAATACATTGAGTACAATAATGTTCGAAGCAATAACTAATTTAACAAATTAATTAAAATTCTAAAATTAATAAAATTGACATCCTGGTGCTATTAAACCAATTTTTTTATTTTCCTTAGCAGTCTCTCTCTTTAATTGATGTAGGCCATCCTAAAAAGGATGGCCTTGCAGACCCTGCGGAACTGTTCAAAGTCCTGTAGGGCCCGCGTTTCTTCCGGAAGCTGGTTCCATAGGTGTGGAGCCACTACAGAGAAAGCCCGAGTGCGGGTACTCTGTAGTTTTACCTCTTTCGGCCCGGCGATAGTCAGCAGGTTCTTCCCTGCTGACCTCAGTGCTCTCTGGGGTTCATATGGGGAAAGACGGTCCCTCAGGTAGGCATGTCCTCGGCCATATAGGGCTTTAAAGGTAATAACCAACACTTTGTAACGAATCCGGTATGTAACTGGCAGCCAGTGCAGTCCACGCAGCCCCGGCTGTATGTGCTCCCACTTTGGGAGCCCCAAGAGCAGTCTAGCAGCCGCGTTCTGCACCAGCTGCAGCTTCCAGGTTCGGCACAAAGGTAGCCCCATGTAGAGGGCATTACAGTAATCCAGTCTCGAGGTGACCGTTGCATGGATCACTGTTGCTAGGTCCTGATGCTCTAGGAAGGGGGCCAACTGCTTTGCCCGCCTCAAATGGAAAAAGGCTGACTTAGCAGTGGCTGTTATCTGGGCCTCCATTGATACTGAAGGCTCCAGTAAACCCCCCAGGCTCCTGACCCGGCACGCCACTTTCAACGGCACCCCGTCGAAGACCGGGAGAGGTATTTCCCTCCCCAGAGCACCCTGACCCAGACCAAGGACCTCTGTCTTCGCTGGATTCAGTTTCAGCCCACTCAGCCTCAACCAGGTTGCCATGGCCTGCAGTGCCAGGTCCAAATTCTCTGGGACGCAGCCAGGCCGGCCGGCCGGCCGTATCCTCCAGCATAGACATTATTTTTGCTTGTATAGAATTACCTTAGGGAAAATCAGAGGGAACCAACAATGAGCCTTTCTTTAGAATTCAGTACAAAACCACATAGGTGGGAACTGCATTTTCTGCTGTTACTACAGCCATGGGATCTGTTAATTACATTTTGGATCCTCACTGCTTAGTATCTCTCTTCTCTCATTGGCTGCTTCTGCTGTGAGTTATTAATATAGATGGTATAGGGTTGAAGAGGATGAATCTGGAATGAGGTGGAGGGAAAGTGGATAGTAAATCTTCCAATTTCCACTCCTTTCTCAATAAGAAGTATGAAAATGGGTTAGTAAGACAGACCATGTACAGTCCTTGTCCTGCCACATACATAAATGTCTGTTGTAACCACCTATTTCAGCAGCATCACTACATTTGTATAATTCAAATAGAAAGGTTATGTAGTTTATCTGTTGCTTTTCAGACAAGTTGCACCATTACAAGGGTGATCTATTCTTACCTATTGAACTGAACTCTCCTGGACCCAATTTCATAATGGCAAAAGTGCAGTCCAAGACAGCCAATGTTCCTGTTTGTTTTTTGTTTCATTGTGAATAAAACGGGTGCAAAATCCCAGGTAGTTACTATCACTGGCACCAAAACAACTGAAACTTTTGGTTGGCACCTGGGTTACTATAGAGGTTAAGTACATCTTTCTTCAATCTGGCTCCTAGAAAATCCAATTCTTTCAGTGTAACCAAAATTTTTCACCCATAATTTTGGATGATAAAGAGAAAAAGACCAGTTGAAACCTATGATGCCTTAACACAGGCAAAAGTCACATCCTCTTGCACAAGATAGAGGGGGGTGAGATGACTTTCACAGTGCTGCATTTCATGCTGTTCCCCAAAATCCCCTGGCCCTTAGAAGCAATTTTTCAGGGGGCACAGCGAACAGCAGCAGTCAAGAAAGATAGGAATATCCCTTCTATAAGCAGAGCACTGCTGATAGATCTTAGGAATGAACCCAGTGTATACTTTATGAAATTAACTCCAGCTTCACAGCTAGCACACCAAATATGACAGCACTGTTCCTCTTTAATGCATCCCTGTTGTAGACATAATAATAGCTGATAGTGTATCTATCATCTCTTCATGCACACATGGGCTCTTGGTAGTCTGGAAGTGGCATCAATGATGGGAAGTGGGAGAAGCCTTGGTAGGACTTCACTTAACTGGAAATTGTGTCATGTCAGTTAATTCAGTGGGTTGAAAGATCAGTTACCACTACCAGGTTTGTAGTAATGGAAACTTCTAGCGACACCCCCAGTTATTCCCATCTGCTGCCTCTATGATGTGAATGGGGTGGGCCCAAAGAGTATCCTTGATTTTTTAAAATACTAAACAATTTTTAAAATTGATTTTTTTTTTTAAAAAAAATTGCTTTCTACATCTCCAAGTTTGAAGAGATGGGCTGGCTAGCTGTGCTATATATCTCTGCCTGTTGAGCCTTCCCTCAGAGAGCAGTGAAACATGATGAAAAAGCCTGCCCAGCCATGTGTGCTTGAGAGGGGCTCAGTGCTGTGGGGAGAGAGAGATGCCTGCTCACCCATGCTGAAGAGTGGAGGTGGAGCAGGGGAGGCACTAGTTTATACTTAACACAGGTGCTTAGGCATCACTGTCTGCTTGGAGAATGGAACTTCTATATTTATTTATTTAATTAATTCCATTTATATCCTGCCTTCCCCGCCAAGTCTATATCTGTATGTTTTCTAAAGTGAACTGAAATTCCCATGCTGCCCAACTGTCATTATTTCCTGCCCCACTTCCCAAAGGAAGGTTTTTAGGAGGGAAGGAGTATCTTGAGAATCATGCAAGAGATTGGCAGGGAGGGCTAACTTTCAGCACTGCCATAAGTGAAGCCTATTGTAAGCTGGACATAAATTCAAGAGTTCTGGGCCTGATTCCCATTGGGGAAAGGATTTATAAATATAAGGAGTACATGTTCTGAACTTTCCAAGTAGAACTCCACTTAACCAAAAGAAAAAGTTTGTCAGTACTGTGCATTCTGATGTAAGGTCAAACTAAGAAGATTGCATACAAGCATAGCAAATTACTACTGTCACAAAGGATCCCTCAGGTATTTTGTTGTAGGTTACTGTGTGCATTCAGAGAAATGCAGGAAATGTACATAAGCAAGCAAACAGCTGATGCGCTATAATAGAAACAATCTCTGCCATGCTCCTATATCCTCCTTGCTTTTTTAATGCTGGGCTATTTTGAATGTCATACCATAAAGGTGAGGTGGCTGAAGTCAAGCACATATTTTGTAAACCAGGAACATTCACCATTTTTATTCATTAGTTGTTGCCATTAATCTGGTTTGGATCTGATGCTGGTACAAACAGGCTCTCTCCCTTGATCTGATTTCTTGTAATGAAATATGATTTGAAATGAGAAGTTAGATCCAGGTGGGCAGCCATGTTGGTCTGAAGCAGCAGAACAAATTTTGAATCCAGTGGCACCTTTAAGACCAACAAAAGTTTATTTAAGGTATGAGCTTTCATATGCAGGCACACTTCCTCAGATACGTAGAAATGGAAGTTAATGTTTCAGATATATAGACAGATGCCTCTGCATTACTGAACAGCACATTAGCATACAACTTAATGAAGATGTTTTTACATATGCAAAGACTAAACAGTAATAACAGGCTAAATTTATAGATAAATATAGCTTATTACAGTTTAGTGTTTGCATATATCAAAACATCTGCATTAGGTTGTATGCTAATGTGCTGTTCACCTGTGTAGAGATCTTCCTATTAATATGAACTATTAACTTCCATTTCAATGTATCTGAGGAAGTGTGCCTGCACAAAAAGCTTATGCCTTGAATAAACTTTTGTTGGTCTTAAAGGTGCCACTGGATTCAGAATTTAAAATGAGAAGAGCTCTAGAAAACGGTAGATAGTAATAGTACACATCCTTGTTTCACACATCAAGGTATGTAATCTTTCTTTCAAGGTATATAATGAGAATAAGTAGAGCCCTGCTGGATCAGACAAGTGATCCATCTAGTCCAGTATCCTGCCTCACACAGCGGCCAGCCAGTTTCTCTGGAGGGCCAACAAGGCATAGAGGCCAAGACCTTCCCCTGATGTTGCCTGCTGGCACAGGAATTCCATAGTTTACTGCCTCTGAACATGGAGTTTCCCCTTAGTCACCATGGCTAGCAGCCAGTGAAAGACCTGTCCTCCATGAGTCTAATTCCACTTTAAAGCTGTCTATTCCTGTCACCATCACTACGTCCTCTGGCAGCAGATTCCACATTTTAATCACTCTCTGTGTAAAGAAGTATTTTCTTTTGTCTGTTCTGAATCTACTGCCCATCAGCTTCATTGAATGCTCTTGAGTTCTAGTGTTTTGGGGGAGGAACAAATGATTTTTCTATGTCAACTCTATCCATATCATGCATAATTTTATAAACATCTACAGGGGTGTCAAACTCATTTGTTATGAGGGCCAGATCTGACACAAATGTTAATTTGTCGGGCCAAGCCATGTATGCCATAAAATGTAATGCTGGGCACTAGAGATAATCTTTATAAAGGACACAGGCAAACCCAATTAACTATTATTTTTTACTCAAAATATAACAAGAGCAATTGATTTACTGGGGAACCCACAAGAGCTTCAATAAGTGTGTTTAATCATATGCAAGATGAGTTTTCCCCCCAAGAAATACCATAAGGGGAGGGCTTACACTTCCATACAAATTAACTACTTTTTGTATATATAGCATTTTCAGGAGATGTCATCATCCTTGAACAAACACCCCAATACACCCAGCCTCACCTGTTGAGCATAGCTGCAATTCATCTGTTTGCTCTCTCCCTCTCCCCATCCTGCCTCTGAGGATCTTGAGGAGGAGACACCAGACTCCCCCCTCCACCACTCCATCCCCACCAGTACCAACAGTAACTCTGGGAACGACTGGCCTCAAGTGGCCCAGATGACAGAATCCTGGCTCGGGGTGGCGGGGGGGCTGAACCAGGCTCTTCCAGATCCCTCTACCCTCAGTTCTCATCCCTCCTTCACTTCCAACAGAAGCTGTGGGGCTGAGGGAAGGCCTGATGAAGAGGCTGTTTCCAAAACCTCCAGGGTGTGTTTTTGTCCTCCCACAACCCCTTTTCCCTCATGGGCTGAGAACAGGTGGGGACAAAAGGGAAGTCACCATCTTCCACCCGCCCCAACACTAACTCTGCCTCCTGGCTCTGTGACTGTTCAGACATGCAGCAGCAACATCAGTGCCCTATACTGAGGCCAGGAGGTCTTTTCCTCTCATAGCAGCATGCACAAGAGAGCCCAGTTGCCTCCCAATCAACATGCCGGCTCTCCTCTCTTTCCTGCTGGCCCTGTCTC
The DNA here is from genome assembly GCF_032191835.1 of Heteronotia binoei. Lineage (NCBI taxonomy): Eukaryota > Metazoa > Chordata > Lepidosauria > Squamata > Gekkonidae > Heteronotia > Heteronotia binoei. The sequence goes on along the minus strand of NC_083223.1, from coordinate 164,382,540 downwards.
TTTGTCAGCTAACTGCTGCTCCTTGCACTTGCTCTCATCAACCCTCCTCACAGTCACCATTTGAAAATGTAAAGCCAGTTGGTCTGCTCCAACCCCCATGTAGTGGCTTCTCCAATCCTTGCTGAGCTGTGGTCAGAGGAGGCGGGAGGGGAAAAAAACACACCTCCTCTTTTTCAGCCTTCACTACCATCCCCCCCCCCCCCCCCATTTTAACTTAGCCTCTTAGCTGCATCCTTTAGCCATTTCCATTCTTGACAACTTCGACCACACATTCATTATTATGAAACTTGGAACAAACACCTCCCCAAGACTGAACAGGGATATTGGTTTTTTTTATCTCATTACAGATGCTAAAACCACTCTCAGTGAGTATAGCTATACATCCACAGTATTCCAGTGTGTTTCTCTTTTAGAATTGTGTATTAGTATAATTATTTGTATTGACATACTCAAAATAGGGATATTGGCTGTATATCTCATTACATATGCTTTACCCATTTTCACTATATTTTATTGCATTCCTTTTTCCTATGGCAAACTAAAATTATGTTTACATGTTAAAAAATAAATTAGGTGGACAAGAACATCACTATCCAATGTATTTCTCTTTTAGCTGTATTAACACACTCAAACAGGGACTTTGGTTGCTTATCCCATTACATATATTGAACCCATCTCCCATTGTCATTGACAGACAATCTCACATTTTGACATATTACTGTTTTGTTGCTTTCGCATACTTATGCTACTCAGATCAAAGGTTTGCTCAATTTGTTAATTGTACTATTCATTGTACCATTTTAATTGTTAATTGTACTGTCATTGTACCATTTTACATTCTAGACCACTACCTACCAGATAATTTTACTTCACTGTCATTGGTTCTTAAATCTGTACCATGTTGCATTCTGGGCCACTGCCTACCAGCTATGTATGAACATAAGAGAATCCATGTTGGATCAGGCCAATGGCCCATCCAGTCCAACACTCTGTATCACACAGTGGCTAATAGCCACTGATGGACCTCTGCTCCATATTTTTCTCCAACCCCTCTTGAAGCTGGCTATGCTTGTAGCTGCTGCCACCTCCTGTGGAAGTGAGTTCCACATGTTAATCACCTTTGGGTGAAGAAGTACCGTCCTTCCTTTTATCCATTCTAACCTGACTGCTCAGCAATTTCATTGAATGCCCATGAGTTCTGGTATTGTGAGAAAGGGAGAAAAGTACTTCTTTCTCTACTTTCTCCATCCCATGCATAATCTTGTAAACCTCTATCATGTCACCCCGCAGTCGACGTTTCTCCAAGCTAAAGAGCCCCAAGCGTTTTAACCTTTCTTCATAGGGAAAGTGTTCCAAACCTTTAATCATTCTAGTTGCCCTTTTCTGGACTTTTTTCAATGCTGTAATATCCTTTTTGAGGTACAGGGACCAGAATTGTACACAGTACTCCAAATGAGACCACGCCATCGATTTATACAGGGGCATTACGATACTGGCTGATTGGTTTTCAATTCCCTTCCTAATAATTCCCAGCATGGCGTTGGCCTTTTTTATTGCAATCACACACTGTCTTGACATTTTCAGTGAGTTATCTACCACGACCCCAAGATCTCTCTCTTGGTCAGTCTCTGCCAGTTCACAACCCATCAACTTGTATTTGTAGCTGCGATTCTTGGCCCCAATGTGCATTACTTTGCACTTGGCCACATTGAACCTCGTCTGCCACGTTGACGCCCACTCACCCAGCCTCAACAGATCCCTTTGGAGTGCCTCACAATCCTCTCTGGTTCTCACCACCCCGAACAATTTAGTGTCATCTGCAAACTTGGCCACTTCACTGCGAAGACTGCCCATTTATACTCACTCTCTGCTTCCTATTAATTAGCCAGTTTTTGATCCACAAGAGGACCTGTCCTTTTACTCCATGACTCTCGAGCTTACTAAGGAGCCTTTGATGAGGAACTTTAGCAAAAGCTTTCTGGGAGTCAAGGTAAACAACATCTATTGGATCCCCTTTGTCCACATGCTTGTTCACCCCCTCAAAGAACTGTAACAGGTTTCTGAGGCAAGATCTTCCCTTACAGAACCCATGCTGAATCTTCCTCAATAACTTGTGTTCATCAATGTGCCTACTCATTCTGTCCTTGATAATGGTTCCTACCAACTTTCCCAGTATTGAAGTCAGACTGACTGGCCTGTAATTTCCCGGATCTCCTCTGAAACCCTTTTTAAAGATGGGGGTGACATTTGCTACCTTTCAGTTCTCAGGAACGGAGGCAGATATCAATGAAAGATTACATATTTTTGTCAGGAGATCCACAAGTTCAACTTTGAGTTCTTTCAGAACTCCTGGATGTATGCCATCCGGACCTGGTGACTTTTTAGTTTTTAATTCGTCAATCCAGTTGTAGGAACTCCTCTCTTGTCACCTCAATCTGACTCAGGTCTTTCAGCACCCCTTCCAAAATTAGTGGTTCTGGAGCGGGCAAACACTTCTTGTCTTCCACAGTGAAGACGGAGGCAAAAAATGCATTCAGCTTCTCAGCCATTTCTTTATCCTCCTTCAGTAATCCTTTGACCTCTAAGTATGGCTCTGCTCAGCTATGTATGGCTTTGCTCACTGTGCTGAATTCCTCGTCTGATGAAGTGTGCTTAAGAGCACATGAAAGCTTACGTTGGTCTTAAAGGTGCAACTTGACTCCTGCTTTGTTCAAACACCTCACCACATGCACCTATTCGCATCCCCAAGCAGCCTCCTGCCTTCCCTTCCTCACATCAGTTGCTTCTGAGCTGGGTAAGAGCCCTGGCCTTACACCATATACCAAATGAGGCCACACGATAGATCTATAGAGGTTCTTTCCTTATTAAATGCAGATGGATTGAAAGCGCTTGTTTTGTCATTAAGGGAGCAGATTATTGATTTTATTGTATGTCTAACTTGGAGAATTTTTTATATATATAATCATGTCACATTAGGTTAATAGTTCTACATGATTCTGTGCTTCTGGTGAAGTAAGGCATGTGAGGAACAATATGGAGATAAAATCTTCTACAGCACTTGCTTTGTGTAGTCACTGTATTGACATGGCCTCTGTGAAGTCTGTATTAACAATAGTTTAATTTTTAGAAAGTAGTTTAGAAACTGCTAACCAGCAAGGTAATATTTTAGTTCAGTGAACAATAATCTTTTCTTCAAAATATTTCAGGTCATGGGAGACACCTTGCTGTTGTCTTCAGTATTCCAGTTTTCTCGGAAGATTAGACAATCTATAGATAAAACAGCTGGCAAAATCAGGTAACCTTTGTTCTTCAGTAAAATGTATGTTTCAGTAATTGTTGTTTAAAAAGTTAATGTTATGTTCCATTAAAATCATTGGAAAGTTGTTAGTGCATTTTTGTTTTTTTATGAATCTGCATGATCTAGTGTGACATTTTAAATACATATTCCATTTAATTCCCTCACACTAACAATCAAGGGGACACACTGAAGCTTATTCAATTTTTTTGTTAGTTTCTTCCTTTTGGTGATGTTTGTGCAACAAATAGAGGTATTAAAAACACTTTGCTGGCTTTGATAGTTATGTTCAGGACCTGCCTGTAGAGGTATCCTAAATATTTCCTCTAAAGAAAGATGGCTATGTTTAGTGTCGAAAGTATACCACAAATATAGTTCTTCTTCCATGTCTGCCAGAGATACATGTGTGAGTATTTAATTAAAATACCATTAGCATCTTCTAGATCAGAGGTGGCCAAATTGTGGCTTGGGAGCTACACATGGCTCTTTCACACATATTTGTGTGGCTCTTGAAGCCTCCACCACCCGGTCAGCTGGCTTGGAGAAGGCATTTATCTCTTTAAATCATTTCTCTAAGTCAAGCCAGCCGGCAGCTTGCAGAATGCATTTAAAGTTAAAGTTGCTTTCTTTCCACCTCTCTTTCCCTCATCTATTTGCCTTCCTTCCTTCCCACCCATATCTAGAATAGGGGTGTCCAAACCTGCTTGCTTCCCCTCCCCCCCACCAAGACAGTGGTGGAAGACAGAATGTTCAGAAAAATGTAAAGCTTGAGCATTAATGCTTTAGTGTGCATTTTACTGGATTATGACCACTGTGTTCTAGTAAAATGGGAAGGTAAATGCACTGAATCATAGAGTTGGAAGGATCCATACAGGCCATCTAGTCCAACGCCAGGCTCAATGCAGGATCAGCCTACAGCATCCCTGACAAGTGTTCGTCCAGCTGCTGCTTAAAAATAGCCAGTGAAGGGGAGCTCGCCACCTCCCTATATAGCTGTTGAACAACTCTTACTGTAATTTCCCCCCCTAATATTCTGTCAATAAGCTTCCCACCCTTAATTTATACCCATTATTATGAGTCCTCTTCTCTGCTGCCCACAGGAACAGCTCCCTGCCCTCCTCTAAATGACAGCCCTTTAAATACTTATAGAGAGCAATCAATATGTGTCCCCCTTCAACTTCCTCTTCTCCAGATCGAACATTCCCAAGTCCCTCAGCTTCTGATGGAAAATTGAATTGCAATTTTTTTTTTTTGGGGGGGGGGGGGCAGTTTTTTCAGTTTTAGATTTTGCTAACATTATATAAGTCTATGTAGAAAAAAGCAAATATACCATGCACAAGACTGGACATTCTACAAGCACTGGGGTTTGTTCATGCTTCATTTCCCACATTTAGAGCTTCTAACATGATTGATTTACAGCACAGAAGCTCTGGCAACTATAGGTAAACAGACTATACTATAGGTAAACAGACATATATACATATGTCAGGCAGAACATTTCCCATGGAGAATATAACATGAGAAAATTTTCTGCTCCATATTTCCATTAAATGAAAACTTTTTTAAAAAAAGATTAATCACAGTTCAGTGAAGCTGGCATTTCCCAGTTCTTCCTGCCTACGTCAAATAAATAAAAATAATGGCTTGTTTGTATAGTATGCTTAATTACAGGTGAGTTTAAAAGAAACAAATGTCACATTTTCATTTTTAATTATTTTCCAGAAATGTTGCAATAACATCCTACTTTCGTAGTAGAAATTAATTGAGTTATATTAATTCAATTAAAAAGTTATATGTGCTTTTATACCTGAATTTTGTGAAGATTAAAATCACAGTAACCTGTTCTGCTTGAAGTACTCTATTGGTCTTTCTATCAAGTGACACTTCCTTACACTTAAGGATTTTCTCTAACTCCATAATGGCTTCCCTTCCCCATCTACAATTCTTTCTGATGCCTTGGTTGCAGTATGCCTTTCCGGTTTATGACAAGAAGTTGTAAATCTTTTAACAATTTCATTTTCTTCATCAACCTTAATTGTCAACCTTATAGTTGTGTGATTACTTAGTGGTCATTGTGTGATTACTTAGTGGTCTTGATGGCCTTGATCCATGCAAAGCTTTAAAGGTTTGCCTCCACCACTCTTTCCTTTGTGGTTAGATAGGGTTCCACCTATAGCCTCTAAGTTAAGATATTAACTTTACTTTGGCTGCTCTATCACTTCATGGGAAGTCAGCTCCCTCCCCGTTTGAAAGCTTCTGGCTTTGCAAAGCATTCATTTTAAGTTTGACATGATATCCAAATACAGACATATGAACAAGATAGAATTTGTTTCTGCACCACGAATAAGAATTCTAAATCTCTGTTTAGAATCCCAAGAGGGAGTATGAGAACAAGCTGTGTCTGTGAATGTCATAGATAGAAGGTCTTTGTGATGTCACAATGCAGCCTTTTTCTGATGGGAATTTATTTCCCTCCCTGTATATATGCTTGTTTGTGTTTCAGAAGTATATGCCTGATAGTGGGTGAAGTAATAAAATTAAGTTTTAGCTGTGAACTTTTTTGTATATCTCTGCACATGAAAATAATTGACCTGATGTATTCAGGTATCCTAAAACATGAGCCATGTTTAGGATGGCATCAGAAAACGTTGGAAAGGACTATGTTTGTCATTTTATTGAAAAGTTTTGGCCGAAGCCTGGTAACCTGAAAGTGAACTAAATGATAGCTCTGCAGTGCAACATATCTTTTGCTTTATCTAAGATCACAGGTTCAGTCATAACATCTCCAGTTAAAAGAATTGTGGTTAGTAGTTACAAAACACCATAGCATGAGACTGAGGAGTACTGCTGGCCAGTTGAAGAAGATAGTTCTGGCCTAAGTGAACCAATGGTTTATGTTTCTGTCTTTGTCAAAGTCAGAAAATTCTGTCTCACCCGTTAAGTAGTGATTTGGCATGCTTATCTTGTACTTACCTTTATTCTAATGTATGCAGTTTAGAATGTAATTTCTTAATGTTTAAGCTATTATTATTAGGTAAATAGATTGCTTTTATACTTTTGTTGCATCTTTAGATAGGAGCAAGAACAGCATGAGAATAAAGTAGTCTCATCTTTCAGCTGAAATCAGTTAGAATTTCCTAGACAAGTGACCAGTTTCTGCTTTCACTCATACACACATTGTATAGCTCATATCCCTCTTCTGAACTTCTTGGCTATAGAATACTGTTTAAGGACAAAGACCGGAACTGGGAAGACATTGAAAAGAAACTGCGAGCTGAAAGTGATGTTCCAATTGTGAAAACATCAAGCATGGTATGCAGAAATAAAATATGTTACAAGCTCATGCTCACATAGGCAACTTTCCCTTTATAGAAATACCAGAAAATATGTGAAAATATTTTGAAGAAAATACATTTTGGATATTTTGTAACTAAAACATATTCCTCGGGGTAAAAGTTTTTTATACCACTTTCAGTGCACTACAGTACAAATAATTTTTGAAAACAAAATCCTGCATCATAAGCAAATATACACAAAAGTATGGTGGCTAAACCAGCAAGCATTTGTCCTGGACAACTACTGGTATAGATCTCAAAAAGCACCCTGCCAGCTAGATATGTGTACTAAAATTTAGTAAACATTTAAATTCATAATAATTTTTCTGGAATTTAAAATGTTTATTAATTTGGCAAGAAATATTTAATTGCTCAGTTTTTCTCCTCTGAAGCAAACATTATGTAATTACTGTACTATAACACACCAGACTATTCAGCTAGAGGGCGTGCAGTGCCCAGCAAGCTGAGGCTGTGGGATTTTTCAGAAATCCTGGATTTTGGGGGGTTCAGAAGACCCAAGAAGAAAAACGGCAGGTTAAAAAAATAAAATAAACCACACTAAAGGAGAAGCTGGCCCCGGAATGTAGCTCAGAGGGCTTCTCTTGTAGTGTGGTTTAAACCATGCCAGAGGACAAGCTGGCCCCAAGAGGATTAGCTGTGGTGGCAGGAGCTGAGAGCTCTGCACTGCCTCAGCTGGGACTGGCTCTCCTTGCAGCTCAGTTTAAACCAAACTGCAAGAAGAGGCAATATAGCACAGAGCTCTCTGCTCCCGATGCCTCAGCTGATTCTGGGCTGGCTCCTCTTGAAGCTCATTTTAAACTGAGCTGCCAAAGGAGCCAGCTCCAGCTGAGGCAGCACAGAGCTCTCAGCTCCCACTGCCCTGGCTAACCCTGGACTGGCTCTTCTTGCAGCTTGGTTTAAAATGAGTTTCAACCAAGCTGCAGGGGGAGCTAGCCCCCCAACTAAAGCGGCATGGAGCTCTCAGCTCCTGCCACCCTGGCCAATGGCATAGCTGAATATACTGGAATAAAAGCCAATAAGGTATTTTAGGGGTATTTTTTTCAACGCAGTTTATGGTGAACGCACACCCCTAATGCTGGCAGAGGGAAGAATCTTTTCAGGCCGCATTGGAGGTAAAACCTGAGATGTTCAAGAACAGTATTGTTAAATGTTGCTACTCTTTATCTCTTCAAATTCTCATTTGCATAGCTTTAAAATTTTGGATGGTGCACTAAATATGATTTAATATGCTCCAGTTTCTCTTCCATATCAATGTAAGAACTATTCATCAACCATTATTGTAGTTTATGTATCCTGACAAAATATACGGGGTGGGATTCTCCTTAATAAAGCTAATGCTTATGAAATTCCCTGCAGGAGATATCATCCATATTACAAGAGTTGAAGAGAGTAGAAAAGCAGCTACAAGGTATTTACTATTGTTGAATGACTGGAAAAAGTCAAAATTGTCAAAATAACCATTGCTGAATTGTGTTAAGGTTTGGATTTTTGAGTTCTTATTGATCTTAATTATTAATATAGAGGATGTAGAAGGAGGCAAAAAACCTTAGGAGATTCAGTAGAGTTCCACTACTTCACCTAGTTTTCTCGTTTCACCCTTAGAAAGTAGTTAAAGGAAGGGAATGCACACAAGAGGAAAGATTTCCTTCCAGTGCCAGTTCTTCCACAGGTAGCAATCAGGTGATCATCCGCTTCCCCTAGTTACTGGGAGGAGTGCATTTTCACTAGAGGTGTGGAACTTTCCACTCCCCTTCTCTGCATCAATGACACCAATTCTTTCAGGACTGGCACCAGTACAAGTTCCCATTTACGCAATGTTTTAATTTTTAAAAGTGGCAAAGTTTCTCAGCTACTTGGAAAATGTTTGTGTTGGATTCTTAATGGATTGCTGATCTGTTTTTTTCCAAGAGTTGAGAATATTTACAGAGGTAGCACAAACTTGGAGTGGGTCCCCTAGGCAATAACCCTTTACTGTGTTTCTCCCCCACTCCCCCCCCAAAAAAAAAATTATCTGAATCATTCCCAAAAACTAGGCTGTGGTTTCAATTTAAGGGGAAATGAAGGAGATGGAGGCAGGAAAATTCCCCACAGAGATATTTTGTCTAAGAAAGATGGGGAAAATCTTCCTACCTTCCAAGGATTAGGTCTTCAGATCCACAAGGTGTTAGCAGTGAATCCTCTCCTTTACGTATTTTCTCTACCTCATTATTACCTGTTAGATAAAAATCCCAGGAAATGGATCCTTTTGCATCTACTTGAGTCTATATGTACAAAAGTCACTTCCTTCTTTGGTTGTGATTCTAGACGTCATTAATTCCTTAAATAAAAGACTAAACAAACAAGTCCTACACCTGAGCTTTTACAACTTGGCTAGTCTGCCTTCATATCACATCTGCTTCAACAGAGCAGTCTTGCTAGAGAAAATCAGGTCTCAACTGTGACTCGTTCAACAGGTAACATCAATAATGATCTCAAAAGAACTATTACTTTGCCTTTGTAGATGATGTGCAACTGAGCTCTAAATTCCTTGCAGTTGTTTTTTTTTTTCCATTCACAATTTATTAAATTCTATGATGAACAATAATTCAATTATCAACCTCAATATTCCATCAATCTACTATAATGTTCATCCCCATTTTTACAATAGAAAACATTCTCCAATTAATCCTCAAGCAGTTAATACACCTATTCACTAGCCAAGAATCATTTTCTATTCTGAATCTTATTATCTTATAATCCATTCAGTTGTTGAAATACATTAGAAACCAACTAATACGAAAAGGGATTTTCCAAATTTCTTGTGAGCCAAAGGAGCAAAAAGGTTGAATTAGTGTCCAGGTACTCCTGATTATGTTTACTGGCCCAGACTTCTGTCGTTTTCAGATTTGGCTGACGATACCCTGAAAAACCTATAGGCCTTCTTACTCAAATAAACTTTCTCATTCTCCTTTGTACAGTTCCATAAAATTGCTCTATGGATTTGCCCTCAGTGCCAGTTTCTTTTTTTCTATAAGAATTTGCAAAAAAACACAAAAAAAAACAAGGAAACCTGAAATCACAGATTGGTTCTAGTCTTTTTGAGTGCCCTAGCACCCTGATCCCCAATGTAGCACCATTACTATTGTGGCCCCTACCACATGTTTCCTGTCACTTACTGCCTTGCTTTCTGGCCCCTTCAGCATTCCTTCTTTTCCTGTGTCACCCTGTCCACACTCCCTCTGATTTTACTCTTCTTTTGTCACCTTTCATATTCCCTCTTTCCACTTCCTCTGCTCTTCTTGCTCTCAGGTCTCCCTATCCTTCTCCCCTATCCCTTTCTACTTTTCAAACCAGTTTCAAGTTGTGCTAAAGGTGAGAGGAGGACGCCAACCTTGCAGTGCTAGTGATGGGACTGGCATGGTGGGGGGAACCAATGTCCAGCCACTTCCTGATAAGTCTAGAAGGTAGCCACAGCTACTGTGGATGGTGCACTATAAATGATTTAATATGCTCCAGTTTCTCTTCCACATCATGGGCAGTTTCTCGTTCACATCATAATAGGCACTTGAGCTTGCTTTGCTCATGCTGTCTTTGTTCAGGGGCATATCTTTGCTTGAAACTGCTTTGTGATAGCAAGAGCTTCATCAGCAGCAAAAAAGAACAGAGGAGAAGAGACTGACATGAGCATTGTAAGAAAATATGCAGAGAGATAAAAGACATAAGAAAAAGCTTTATGCTACCACCTGCTCTGTCTAGAACAGAGGTGTCAAACATGTGCCCTGGCGCCCAAATCAGGCCCCCAGAGGGCTCCTATCAGGCCCCTGAGCAACTCACTGTCGTCTGCTTCCTTCTCCCTCTCTTGCTTCTGCTTCCTTCTGCATAACAGCTTGCTTTGCCAGGCTGGCTCAATCACACAGGAGTTATGAAGCAAAGCCTCTATTTTCTCCATTTGCTGAGGCTCCTTCCTTGGGAAAGAAGGGGGGAGGTAGAGCTTGTTTTGCCAGACTCTCTCAATTGCACAGCAGAGCTACTGAGCCAAGCCTCTCTTCCTTTTATTGGCTGAGGCTCCTCCCCCTCCTGGTCTCCTGAGGAAGGAAAGAGCCAGAGCTTCCTTTACCCAATTCGCTCGATCACATGGGAGAGATACAAAGAAAACACCTTTAAGACCAACTGCTAATTTTTAATCATGTTTTACTTTAAGTTTTTAAAAAATATTTAATTGTGTTCGTCTGTGTCCTTTATATAGTTTATATCTCTGCTACCTGGCATTACATTTTTTGACATACATGGTCTGGCAAATGAATTCAACACCCCTGGTCTAGAATATTGTCACATTCTCACATCCCAAATAAATGCAACATGCCCAGGCGTACAGCCTTCCCAGTTTAGGATTCTGCAGGATTGCCCTATCACCCATCTTGCCCAGATGTAAACTCAGATATATTTAACTGGTAAATTCCATCACAGATATATTTAACTGGTAAATTCCATCACATCTGTAGAAGCAAAAAACTGAAATCCTCTTCATTGGCAGCATTCCATGACAGCCTTGCTTCCTTTTCCTAAAAATCCCCAAAGTGCCCATAAGGCTCAAGAATGCTGAGAAGTCCAACAAATTAGTTCTTATTTCACAGCTTTCAGGAGTTAAAGGAAAAATGATTTTCTCTCTTTCAGCTTACCCAGTTAAGTAGAGAGATACATGTCAAAGTATAAGTGTTTTGTTTTTTAGTTCCTTTAGAAAATGCAGTGTCTAAAGATTACCTCATGAGATGATTTGCAAAGTTATTAATGCATTATATAATGTCTCAAAAGTGCATATGGGTAGAAACTTCTCTATTCTCTAACTGAATATTAGAGGAATTTTAACACAGGGATGTGTTTTCTTAATTCACAACTTGTGGTCATGATTTTCAGCAAACCTCTCTCTTCTTTATTTATTCAGTGATAAATTCAATGATTGACCCTGATGGAACATTAGATGCCCTGAGCAATTTGGGATTTGCTAACACTGTCCAAGCCACTCAACCTAAGCAGAAGTCCAGCTCTATTTCTCAAAGTGCCCATCCTCAGACACATCAAAACTGCCAACCAGAAGCAAGGGCTGCTCGACCAGCCATTGTGTCTGCTTCAAATGAACTTGGCAATGTTGAATCTGAGCATGATTTCAGCATACATTTTAATAGATTCAATCCTGATGGAGAGGAAGAAGACCCAGCTTTGCGTGAATGACATAAATGTTGTCGGTACCTTTTAGTATTGAATGTGTAGAATTCATTTTGAGTCCTACTGTTGTTCATTCAAGAATTGAAAAGCTTGGTGAAATTGCCATTGCTTTGTTATACCAACTATTTAACTGTGATGCTTTGAATGTCACACTTCTCTTGATGTCAACATTGGAACCAACATAGAAAAAGAAGTTTGTCATAATTTTGTGGGCTATGTAACCACTTAATTTGAATTGCCCTCCATAGTATATTTAGCTTAAATGAACTGTTAAAATGACATAAGAAGGTGCAGCTGTAGCATTATTAAATTTCTAAATCTCCTGTGCCAAGTTGATCTGTAATTGGGCCTCTTCACCAAATATATATAAAATTCTTAGTCACTTAAATTTGATTTTAAACAAGAGGGTATATACCATAGCACATGATATAAAGAAGGCTTGACAAAGCATTCATTCCTATATACTGAATTTCAGAATGTTGTGATTTTTATATAATGGCATTGTTACATAAATTGTCACAGGGGTTTACAAAGCTCAGATATTATGTTTGCACTAAAAATTTGCTGGGACTGGCAAGTGAACATAACAGTATCAGTAGGAGCTAATACTTTTTATGTACATAGAAAATTGATCATAAATGTCCTTAAAAAATAGTGAGATGTGAATCCACTTCCCAAAAAAGATCCATTTGACCTTTGCTGGTCCTGTCCAATATGTCTTTTTGATGTTAATGAAAGTAAAATTTCTTATCATTTCTGTCAAAATGTTTGGAACTATAAAAGCATTTGAAATGTATAGCTATGTGAGCCTATTATTTTAAGTCCTTGTATCACCAGGATCAAATGCAAAAGACATAACAAGTGCTCCTTGAGATGATCATGAGTTGTAATTTTTTTCCAAAGGACTTGGAGATAGACTAGTGATAATCTGGTTAGTAGACTTGTTCCAGGCATCCAAAGCGTTGATATTTTCCTCTAGACTATACAAAGTCTTTGTCCATTAAGAATTTGAGGGGGGGGGGGACATGCTAACATAGGGCTTGTACTCATACTGCTTAACAGCAAAGCTATTAAAATATCTCAGTATAAGCCTATGTCCCTTTAAAATTTCCCCAGTAACTTAAAATTCGGAAATAATAAAAGTAAATCTGTATTTCCCAAACACTGTACTTTGAAGATTTTCTGTTAATGCAACTAATGACTGGAATTTTCTTACGTTTATGCATCAATCTATATACTAAGGTTACATATACAATTTTGAAGCTTTTATGAAAATAATCTTTAATCTTTCAGCAATAATCCTGTGTCACTTGTTTAAAAATACTTTTTTCATGTACATTTTTAGACTGTACACGATTTTGAAGTCATTACAAAGTATGACCAGTTAAATATACAAAAACAATTTTGTAGAGACATGTAAATTTAAAATTCAACAATCCTGTTGTATACTGGGTTAATTTCTTTTTTTTTTGCTTTAAAATTAAAAACCACCACTTGTCAAACTCTGTATCCCACTTTCTCTCTATTGACAATAGTAGGAAAACGTTTGTTTACAGATGGTCTTAAATTTTCAGCTGATGAAAGATAAACTACACAGAGCAGCGACAAGGCTTTAGCCATCATAATTCCTTCCTCATTTTTTTCAGTGCTTGGGAAAAGAACCGCAAACATACAACTGTGGAAAAATAGGAAAGGGTTATGGAAAAATTAAATAGTTTAAGCCCTCCATGCAATTGTTTGCATTCTTTCAAACTCTACACCGTTTGTGTTCTGTAATGTTTGCATTTTTAGTGTTCTTATTTGTATGGACTCATACTCCTTATTTATTTTTGTTATGTTTATTATGTATGTTATTGTTATGTGCATTTACAATTCCATTTTTAAATAAAGTGTTTCTGGAACTTTATACAATAATTTGATTCATGTGTATTTTAACTGTTTAAGCAAATAATTGTTCTTGTGTTTGAATCATTCAGTAATTATAAAGGAATGTTTTCCTAAAGGTAATGTACATTTGTGTCTGAGAATTTTTGCAATTTTTAAAATATCAAAGTAGTATTACAAACCACTTTATATAGAAATTTATGGATGGTAAAAATAATTGTATATATAGTACCACAAGCTTGAATTTTACTTTTAAGTACAGAATAGGTAATTCCAGTGTAGTTGAAATTGCAATTTAAATCTAGATGAAAACATCTGAATTTCTTATGGCTGATAAAAGATATGCCCCACATGTTCTCTGTCCCATCCTCAATGCCTCAACAAGCTTGGTATTTCCAGGCTCTGACTCAAAGCCTTTTGGGGCATTTGTTTTCCAAAAATAATATTGCCATAGTTGAGTGGACAGAAAACTACTTTGGGGAAGGGTGCATCTGAGAACATAAGAGGTTGGTAGGGAATGGGTTGTTTGCAGCAGATGCAAAGGTCTTCTCTTTTAGGCTTGGGCATTCATGGAGTTCCCTGAATCCTTTTGAGTCCAGAACCATTGGGAGCTCAACTTGGCAAATAGATAATACTCTCCTTGTTTTGCCACTGGATCAGGCTACCCATGTATTTCATTGTGAATACCTCTCCACAATTTGGCTGCCTCCAAATTCCTGATACAAGTTCCCTCTAAACTTAGGTTCTGCTCCCTTGACACCATTCATCCTTTTTTTTATCATTTCACTGTATATTCCTTACCTTTTTCATCTTAATTCTTTCTGGTTTCTTCCTTTCTTGCTTTTTAAACATATTTTTGCCCTTCCCTCACTTCTTCCTCCAGCTATCACACCATCAATCCCCTTGACAGGTTGGTCTGTTCTTTGATACCTTTGCTGCTGTCTTTTCCCATTCACTTAATTCTATGCAGTCGGCATGGCTGCAGCTTCAGTGGAGTCAGACGTGTAGTGGCTGAGCCTCATCCCTGACCGTCCTGATTTCCTCACGCCAATGCAGCCTTTTCTATATTTCACTTTGCTAGAGCATGGGAGGAAGGTCAGGACAGAAAGCTAAACCAAACTCTGTTGGAACCCACGAACTTTGGTTGTTTCTTATCGTGAGCAGCCCAGATTCCCCTTTGATGCCACATTCTGCATCCAAAATGGCCACCAGTGAATCTGCTTCTCCAAATATCCTCGCTACTCAGGTATTTCATGATACGCTGCTTTAAGAAAGGAACTTTGGGGGATTCTCCAACCCCTCACTGAACATATAGACTCTATGCAAGCCACCCTACAAGAGGTAGCCCGCACTGTTAAATTGGCTATGCAAAATGGGTTGGCTAACCGGGAAAATATTAAAATCTTACAATCTTCAGAGACATGGGCAAGGGAGAAAATGTTAATCATGGACAACAAGCTCCGTGAGCATAATCTCAAATTTTGAGGAGTGGGAGGAAGGGACTACCCAACTTTCTATATTTATGGCCACTTGGCTTGCATCAGTTTTGCAATTAGAAAATGGCGTAGCCCCGATCATTATGAAAGCCTACAGAGTGGGTGCTCCTTTCATTGGTAGAGTCCACAGCCCCAGAGACATCACAATTGAACTGTATGACACACGAGGCAAGAACGCTATTCTCGACCTCTCACGTAAAAAGGGCACCCTTACCTACAAAGGTAAGCAAATCCACATATTTCTAGACATACTGGCTGAAGCTTTGTATAATAGGAGCTTGCTTAAACAGATTGCCCAAAAACTTATGGCTGCTGAAGTGAGATATAGATGGTCACCCTCTGGTAAAATGCTGGTGCGTCACTGCAATAAATCGTGGACTATCAAAGACCTAGAGGCTGGCCTTATACTACTGAAAATGCTGGACCTGGAGGTCCCAATGGATATGGACAAGAAATCCCAAAAGAGGAAGCTGAACTTCTCCCTTCAAAGGAAACAAGATCCCAATGGAAGCCTCTGCCTGGATTCATCTATGACTGCCTGAACTCTTTATTACAATCTATATGCTGGCTGCGTTGGACTGATATTATGCTGAGACATAAGGATTACTGTATGTTGTTCTGTGGCTCGTTGGGGAGTTGGGACATGACAGCTTCGTGAGTACTTGGCTCTTTTGCCCTCACAGAATGGGATGACAGTTTGGAGGGGTCGGTGTTACCCTGTCCTGGAATTTTATCTGGAACCTATTTGTTTTCCCCTTAGGATTTATTTTTTTGCTTATCATATTTTGCTTAACTGTCAACATGGAATGTTAGAGATGTTAAGATTGGTAGTATTGTTTTTCAGGAGCAAAGGTGGGAAGAGGGGCAACAAGGGGAGAATAATGGGGGGTGGGAGGGGGTTTATCTTACTGTATATTAAGGTTTAAACAGTTCATCCTGTTTAAAGAATATTATATGAAATTATATCAATCTTCTAATCCATCCTATGAATCTATTAGACAATTCCTAGATTCTAATCTTTAAAAATCCTTACAGACATCCATAAAGACTTTTTAGACCAACCTTATAATGAACTGGAGATCTTTACCACTGTAAAAACGATGAAATCGAAGAAATCACCTGGCACCAATGGTTTTACTTCAGATTTTTATAAATTTTTCAGTTCTTCAATATCCCCCTTTTTATTGGAACTTTTTAACTCTATCCAGTCCTCTGGCTCTACTCCCCCTACACGGAATTTGACTAAGTTAGTGGTTTTACATAAAAAGGATTGCTACCCTCTATTGCCTTCATCGCCCAGTGTCCCTTTTAAACCACAATTATAAAATCTTTATTAATATGCTTTATTAATATGCTTAATTAATTAATGCTTAAATCGTATTATTGGTGATTATATTTCTTTGGACCAAGCTGGTTTTATCCCAGGAAGAGATTTGATGGATAACATAAGAAAAACGCTGAACATTATCCAGTACTGTAAAATTCTATTCATGATACGTGCCTTCTCTCATTTGATGTGGAGAAGGTTTTTGACACCGTATAGCCAGAATTACTATTGCTGTAATAGAATCCTATTACTAGACAAAATGAATTTTGGCCCTTTTTTCCAACACATTATTTCTTCACAATATTCTAAACCTCAAGCCCTTCTATGGATTAATAAAAACAATTTGGATCCTTTCTTGTTGGCTAGAGGCACTCATCAAGGGTGTCCACTCTCATCTCTATTGTTTGCCCTTGCAGTGGAACCTCTGGCTAATTGCCTTAGAGATGACTCAAATATACCTGGT
Organism: Heteronotia binoei; assembly: GCF_032191835.1. NCBI lineage: Eukaryota > Metazoa > Chordata > Lepidosauria > Squamata > Gekkonidae > Heteronotia > Heteronotia binoei. The sequence continues at coordinate 164,365,517 of NC_083223.1, read as the reverse complement.
ATTAATATTAATTCACATCAATTTCAGATAAGCTTATTTGCAGATGACATGATTTTATGTATTTCTAACCCTTCCACATCTTTCCCAGCTATTCACTCACATTTGTCAATCATTGGGGTTGGGGCCGGTCTAAAGGTAAATTTTCAAAAATCCAACTTTTATCCAATTCTTCTTTCACCCGCTAAGAGGCAGTCCATTCATCTTCTTACTCTCCTTGAAAGAATACAAGTAATCAAACCTCTGATCTTACCAAAAATCATTTTTTTTAATATCAGAGCGATTCCCTTTTTTCTCTCTTTCATCTTTCCTCCTCAAAAAATGGCAATCTCAAATTAATAAATTTATTTGGGCTTTCAAACGCCCGCAGATCAATTTCTCTAAGTAAATCTAATGAGGGAGATTTTTCAGTTCCAGACATCATTCTATACCAGGGGTGGCCCAGATGTTTTTTGCCTACAACCCCCATCAGCCCCAGCCATTGGCCATGCTGGCTGGGGCTGATGCGAGTTGTAGGCAAAAAACATCTGGAGAGCTATCGTTGGCCACCCCTGCTCTGTACCATGATGCTATAATCCTAACTAATCTAGTCAAACAATACAGATCTTCTTACCAAGCTGATTGGAAAAGGATAGAAAATTCCTTTTTGAACTCTTAAGACTTTTCAGGAAGCAATCTGAACTGCCTCCAAAAAATCTCCCTCATATATTTCTGCTAACCCTTTTCTAGCTGCAACTTTCCAAATTTGAATGAAACATCAATCTGTACTAGCACCCCCAACATCCCCTCTAACTAACTTCATGGGACAGAGCTGGTTCTTACCTGGTATACTTCCATCTTCCTTTTTGGCATGGAGAAAGGTTGGCCTCACATGTTTTTATGACATTCTTACTAAGGGCCATCTAAAAAGCAAATCAGATTTGAAAAGTGAACACAGTATAAATATACCATGGTTTGAATATCTAAAAATAATTTTTTGACAACACACAAATTTGCTTCCCCACTAAGGATTTTATTTTCCGAATTTGAAAAATATCTGTATACGGACACAACACCAATAAAAGGATTAATCTCTAAAATTTACAAATTATTACTAAACCATAAAACCACGGTTTTACTACACTCTCAAAAAGTTTGGCATGCAGACCTACAATGCGATCTCTCAGAACCCCAATGGCAACTGATTTGGTCATCTCCAATATTATCAAAATCTCTCGATATTCAACTTCAAGCATACAAAATGGTTGCCTGTTGGTACATACACTCTTCAGTCACCCCACTTTGTTGTAAGGGGTGTGGAACCCCTGGCCCTTACTTCCACAATTGGTGGCTGTGCCCACATATAAAAAAATTTTTGAGACAAATTCACTCTAAGATTCAAACAATCACTTCTTTATCTATTCCTTTTACTCTAGAACTCTTTTATTATCTATCTGGGAAACTCCCCACATATCTGCACATTCTCAAGAGCTAATTGATTTAATTCTCATGGTGGCAAAATATGCAATTGCCAGGGTGTGGAGATCCCCAAACTCACCAACATTGCATTCTTGGTCTTTAAAAATGTGGGAATATTTTGTTCTTGACAAGCTGACTCATGATTTAGGACAGCCTCAAAAACCTTCTCGTGTTTCATTTTTCTTAGCCAAATGGCATCCTTTTTAAAGTAAAGAATGCAATATGGATACTGTTACTACTTTGACCTCACATTAATTTTATTTCTATGTTTCATCAACACTGTTATAATTTTCAATTTATTTTTAATTTATTTCATAATATTTGATATTTGTACTCTTATCAGCCTGTATTTCAATTGGACATATATTTGTACCTCAAATACTTACCTACTCAATTTTCTTATCTTTCTTTTTCCTTCTGTAACTTCATAGATTTCTGTCAATAAAGTTTTTCTTTACAAAAAAAATTCTATGCAGTCTAGTTTTTATCTACTCCACTGAGTTTTTAACAAGCTCCTTCTTTCTAGGTCTAAGGCTAGTTGTGTGTCATGCTTTAATTTCAATATAATTTTTCATCTCCAAAGCTCCCTTCTTCCCATGCTTTTCTCTCATTAATGGAGGCTTCTGCCCCCCTCCCCCATCTGTGCAATGCCACCTTGGAGTTCATCAGAACTGAAGATGATTGAATTTTTGGTGTTACCACCTGAATTAATTAGAACTTGCATAGAACCAAGATTTTGGCATACATATAAAGATTAGTGGCAGTGAAATTGCACATGGAAATTGTCCCTCCTCCGTGCCAAACTAACCTGCTGTACCATGGACATCTGTGTAACAAAGCTTTTACAGATAAAGCTTCATCCACCCAGATATATAAATAACTGCAGGGGGTGGTACTGGTACCAATGTTCCCTCTAAACTGAGTTAGTGTGAGCTAGCTCACAATTTTTTAGCCCCCAGCTCACACTTTTTGTGTCAGCTCAGGAGAAATGGCCCTAGAGCAAACTAATTTATGCAGTTGCTCACAACTTTAATGCCAGTAGCTCATAACTTTAATGCCAGTAGCTCACAAAGTAGAATTTTTGCTCACAAGACTCCACAGCTTAGAGGGAACATTGCTTGGTACTCTCCTTGCTGTCGTATGGCTTGAATGCTCCAATGCAGAAAATTATTTTAAGCTGGAGTTAATTTTAATATGGTAAAATTTAAGTAATACTTTCTCCCAGTTTTTCCCAATTTAAAGGTAAAAGGCCATAAAGACTGTTTAGAATATGGTTTTCCTGTGTTTTCATCATCCTTTAAGCACCTAAACACTGCCTTTGGTGTTACTCTGTTAATCACTGCACTCATTTAACACACTTGTGCCTTTCCAACCAAATAAGGTTCCTAAGGTAGTGAACATCAAAACAGCATATAAAATATATAAAATAATTCAATGAAATCATAAACACACAACACCAAAAGCAGGGAGAAGGGCCAATGACAGGTATTGGAGATATGCCAGATAAATCAAAAAAAGTCTTCACAATGTATAATATTAGTAATATTACCGCTGATGCTGCTTAAAACATTGGCACTGCCCTACTTTTACATTGAATTCAGCTGAATTTATTATATGTATCCAGAAACGACAAAATTCCTTGCTAATAGTGCGTAAGGTTAACAATACATCACCTCCTAAAATTCCCAGCATGCTCCTTAAAACTGAGCATGAGAGGTTTCCTCTTAGGAGTTTTTATGTTTAGCATTTTTTAAATTCTTTCTGAATTTGGCTTCATTTAGTTTTTCCATATCTAGTCTAGTGTCTATGGCCAAAAACTGAGTAATTATCAGGACTGGAAAGCAGTAGTTCAGTTCCTTTATGTTGTGCTATGCCTGTATTTTCACATGCTACTAAATACAGTATTCATTTTGCAAGCATTGCTACATTTCTGGTCAGCTCTGCAAAACCCTGCATTCTGAGGCTGATTCAGAATTCCCAGAGCCCAATATGCCATACCATCTGTGTTTTAGTTTTTGTTGTGCTAAATTTCTGGATACTGTTCAGAGATAGACCATGTCTGTAATTCTTAGAGTTAGTGGAGTAAACTTGAACTAGGTGTGATTCAGCTTTCTCTGTGATGTGAAGTGCAATGTTAATCTTTTTGTCAATGAGTTAGGGGTTTTTTTTAACAGGAATGCACAGAAACACAGTTCCAGCTGACTTGGGGCGTGGCCTAATATGCAAATGAATTCCTGCAGGGCTTTTTCTTCAAAAAACCATGTGAAACAATGGTGACATCAGGGGTGTGGCCTGATATGCAAATTAGTTCCTGCTGGGATTTCTCTACAAAAAAAGCCCTGCAGATAGCTTTTGAAATTCTCCCATACAAGTAGCTTGTTGTACAAGCTGTTTGGGAGGGAAACACTGAAAATTCTACTGGCATATACAGGGAAGTAAGAATATAAGAACATAAGAGAAGCCATGTTGGATCAGGCCAATGGCCAATCCAGTCCAACACTCTGTCACACAGTGGCCAAATATATATACACACACACACACTGTGACTAATAGCCACTGATGGACCTCTGCTCCATATTTTTATCCAATCCCCTCTTGAAGCTGGCTATGCTTGTAGCCGCCACCAGCTCCTGTGGCAGTGAATTCCACATGTTAATCACCCTTTGGGTGAAGAAGTACTTCCTTTTATCCATTTTAACCTGACTGCTCAGCAATTTCATCAAATTCCCGCGAGTTCTTGTATTGTGAGAAAGGGAGAAAAGGCTTATTTCTCTACTTTCTCCATCCCATGCATTATCTTGTAAACCTCTATCATATCACCCCGCAGGCGACGTTTCTCCAAGCTAAAGAGCCCCAAGCGTTTTAACCTTTCTTCATAGGGAAAGTGTTCTAAACCTTTAATCATTCTAGTTGCCCTTTTCTGGACTTCCTCCAATGCTATAACATCCTTTTTGAGGTGCGGCAACCAGAACTGCACACAGTACTCCAAATGAGACCGCACCATCAGTTTATACAGGGGCATTATGATACTGGCTGATTTGTTATCAATTCCCTTCCTAATAATTCCCAGCATGGCGCTGGCCTTTTTTATTGCAATCGCACATTGTCTTGACATTTTCAGTGAGTTATCTACCATGACCCCAAGATCTCTCTCTTGGTCAGTCTCTGCCAGTTCACACCCCATCAATTTGTATTTGTAGCTGGGATTCTTGGCCCCAATGTGCATTTCTTTGCACTTGGCCACATTGAACCTCATCTGCCACATTGATGCCCACTCACCCAGCCTCAACAGATCCCTTTGGAGTGCCTCACAATCCTCTCTGGTTCTCACCACCCTGAACAATTTAGTGTCATCTGCAAACTTGGCCACTTCACTGCTCACTCCCAACTCCAAATAATTTATGAACAAGTTAAAGAGCATGAGACCCAGTACTGAGCCCTGCAGCACCCCACTGCTTTCCGTCCTCCACTGCAAAGACTGCCCATTTATACTCACTCTCTGCTTCCTATTAATCAGCCAGTTTTTGATCCACAAGAGGACCTGTCCTTTTACTCCATGACTCTTGAGCTTTCTAAGGAGCCTTTGATGAAGAACTTTATCAAAAGCTTTCTGGAAGTCAAGGTAAACAACATCTATTGGGTCTCCTTAGTCCACATGTTTGTTCACCCCCTCAAAGAAATGTAACAGGTTAGTGAGGCAAGATCTTCCTTTACAGAACCCATGCTGAGTCTTCCTCAATAACTTGTGTTCATCAATGTGTGTACTCATTCTGTCCTTGATAATGGTTTCTACCAACTTTCCCGGTATTGAAGTCAAACTGACTGGTCTGTAATTTTCCGGATCTCCTTTGGAACCCTTTTTAAAGATGGGGGTGACATTTGCTACCTTCCAGGCCTCAGGAGGCAGATTTCAATGAAAGATTACATATTTTTGTCAGAAGATCCACAAGTTCAACTTGGAGTTCTTTCAGAACTCTTGGATGTATGCCATCCGGACCTGGTGACTTATTAGTTTTTAATTCGTCTATCAGTTGTCGGACCTCCTCTCTTGTCACCTCAATCTGACTCAGGCCTTTCAACACCCCTTCCAAAATTAGTGGTTCTGGAGCGGGCAAACACTTTTCATCTTCCACAGTGAAGACGGAGGCAAAAAATGCATTCAGCTTCTCAGCCATTTCCCTATCCTGCTTCAGTAATCCTTTGACCCCTTGGTCATCCAAGGGCCCCACTGCCTCCCTGGCTGCTTTCCTGCTTCTAATATATTTGAATAAATTTTTATTGTTGCTCTTTAGTTTTTTGCAATATGCTCCTCATAGTCCCTTTTTGCCTGCTTGATCACAGCCTTGCGTTTGATTTGCCACAGCCTGTGTTCCCTTTTATTAATCCCACTTGGACTGGTTTTCCACCTTTTAAAGGAGTCCTTCTTACCTTTTACAACTTCCATTACTTTGTTTGTTAACCATGCAGGCCTTTTCTTATATCTGTTTGTGCCTTTCCTAACTTGTGGTATATATTTTATCTGAGCTTCTAGGATTGTAGTTTGAAATAGACTCCAAGCTTCCCCAAAGGTTTTGACCGTATTTACCTTTCCTTTCAGTTTCCTCTTCACATGCCTCCTCATCTCAGAGAATTTACCCCTTTTAAAGTTTAACGTGGTTGTACTGGTCTTTTGGGGCAACTCCCTATTTATACAAACGGTGAAATCAATAACGTTATGGTCACTGATCCCAAGCGGTGTGATCACTTTTACATCTCTCACCAAGTCTTGGGCATTACTTAGGACCAAATCCAGGATCGCCCCACCCCTGGTAGGTTCTGAGACCATCTGCTCCATAGCACAGTCATTGAGAGCATCAAGAAACTCAATCTCTTTCTCTCGACCAGAACAGATATTGACCCAATCAATCTGCGGGTAGTTAAAATCACCTATTACAACACAGTAGTGAATGTCCGTGAAAGTATAGCTATACTTTTTCTTAACACATACAAAAAAACCCCTGATTTTATGCAAGTGAGAGATCAGCAGATTTATAACCACATTCAGCAAGGAAAAGGAAAACAAAATGTAACTTTGTTCTTCGGCTCTACCAAAAGTCTTGAACCTGGAATCTCATTTTGGAGTCAGGAACCAACCTGGGTCTTTTACATGTGCTATTTCATTGCTTGTGTACTTTTATTACGTAGAGCATGGGGGTGTATTTTCTGCATGTTTTTCTCCTTCTAATGGTTGTTTAAATATTTCATTACTTCAGTCTTTCATTACTGGCTTATTCCTAAGCACTTTAACAGTGCAGAGAAATAAGCTACAGATACAGTAATGAAATACCAAAGTGACCGCTAGAGAAAGCAAAATGTGTGGAAGAGGGGTGGGAATCTGACTCAATATAGCCACCCGAGTGAGAAAATAACACATGTGGAAAAGCCCCTGAAATACACAGTGAGCATGTGGCCCAGCATGTGTAAAGCAGAAGTAAAGGCTGTAGCTCAATCTTGAACCACACTCTTTGAATGCAGAAATATGCAGGAGGAAAAACTAGCTTATAAAGATGTTCTGATGGTTTATGTTCTTACAGTTTTAGTAAAAGACCTCCAACTATGTATAGTGGGTAGACTCCTTGGCTTGAACTAGGGGGATCTGGGTTCTGACCTAGAAAGTTCACCATGCATTGTTCATCCATTCAAGCTCTCTGACTGACTTAGGGAAGGATAAAACAGCATAGCCCTTCTTGGGAAAAGGATGAGATGCAAATAAGAGAAATATGGTATAGTCTTTTCCCTCTCTCATTGTAACATAAAAAGCACCAATATGTAGCAGCTGTAGGTTTTTATTAACTGCCATAGAAATTCAGGCTTTCCCCCTGTTTTACTACATAACATTTGTGGACACTAGATGGCACATGGGCTTAAATTTTCATAACTATCAGTTAAGATACATATGTGGCCCAGTCCTTTTGAAAGGAAATTATAGACCTTTTACAGAATTATGGCATATCAGACGACTGCAGTATTTTAGCAGTAAACTTTTATTTATTTTGCCATTTTTCTATTAATTTATATTACAACCGCACCTTCATGGATAGCCAGGTTGGAATGGTGGTTATTAAAACACTAGACTTGAATCCACAAATTCTGGGTTCAAATTCCAACTCTGCTATAGAGCCCAATGAGTGATCTTGACCAGTCACTCTTAGATTAATCTATTTCACATTTAATCTGGCTTCTGGTTTGTTTCTGGGCAAAATTCAAGGCGCTGATCTTTACCTTTATAGCAACGTACCTGAAGGATTATCTACTCTCTAATAAATTTACCCAACTACTATGGTCATCTTTGGAGGCCCTGTTTCAAGTGTCCTCACCTTCTGAGTTTAGGCAGGTGGCAACCTGAGAAAGGGCCTTCTCAGTAGTGACACCAGAACTCTGGAACTCTCTCCCCTGGGAGATTCATCTGTCCCCTTCTGTTCGATCTTCTGCCAGTAGGTGAAGACTTATTGTTTCATTTGGTATTGTCATGGGTGCTGGGGACCCTGCAGAGGAAGTTGAGTCTGACGAGGAAACTGTGCCCCTGCCACCTGCACCAGTGCCCCTGCCTCCTGCTGGAGAAGATCCCAGCCCCCCTGCCTCGCCCTCTCGGGTGGCTCGTGTGCGTGACCGCCTCCGGCAGGACCTCAGGGATCGGAGGAGGGCGGCACGCTCACAAGCAAGACGCTCCCTGAGCCCTGAGTTCTGAGAGGATTCTGGCCCTCCTAAGAGCAAGGATGCTTGAGTTATGACAGGATCCTGGCTGCCTCCCTGAGCCAGCAATTAGCCCAAACGGGCAACAGCCAGCAGAGGGCTATATAGCTGTGGGCTTTGGGAGGAGGCTTTGTGGAAGCAACTAGTCATCTCCCTGACATCCTAGCATCCACTCCGGCTTGACTTTGGTTCCTGACTCCCTGACTTTGGCTTTTGACTTCTGGACTCCCTGACCTCGGCTTCTGGACCTCGGACCTGCGATACTTGTACACTGATTCGGATTTGGCGCCTCAGACCCTCCTGCTTACTGGCTACAGACCTCGGACTGCCTCTGGACTTTGCCTGACCCGGCCCCAGCCGTGACAGGTATGAGCACAGTGATCCCACCATCCTGTCCCATGTCTTAATTGATGTTTTTATGTTTTTGCTTAATTTAGCCCCAGCTTTACTTATTTTAATGATGTGTTGTTCTTTTGGTTGGCTTTAAAATGTGATTGCATTATGTATGCTTTAATTTGTTTGCTGCCTTGATGGAATTTGTGAAGTCAAAAAGGCTTGACATAAATTTTGTTAAATAAATAAAAATAGGGTAAAACGGAAGAAGAGAGGCCATGGTACACTATCCTGAGCTCCTTGGCAAAAGGATAGGATAAAAATGTGCTAAGGTAGGTAGGATGATATAGAAATCTTTATAAAAACTTCATGGGTTTAGGAATAAAAACTTCTGTATCAAAAGTTAATGGCATACCAATGGCCAAGTATTTCTTAATTCTTGCAAGCTGTATGCACTGCAAGTAGATACATGTTTAGCAAGACTCTGGACCTAGGGCTGCAAATCTCCAGATGAGGGCAGGGGATCCCCTGGTTTGGAGGTCCTCCCCCACTTCAGGGTCATCAGAAACCAGAGCGGGGAGAAAAAATGTCTGCTGAGCACTCTATTCCCTACGGAGACCAATTCCCATAGGGTATAATGGAAAATTGATCAGTGAGTTTCTGGGGGGGGCTGTTTTTTGAGGTAGAGGCACCAATTTTCCAGCATAGCATCTGGTGACTCTCCTCAAAACACCCTCCAAGTTTCAAAAAGATTGAACTGGGGGGTCCAATTCTATGAGCCCCAAAAGAAGATGCCTCTATCCTTCATTATTCCAAATAGAGGGAAGGCATTTAAAAGGTGTGCGGTCCCTTTAAATGTGATGGCCAAAACTCCCTTCAGAGTTCAATCGTGCTTGCCACACCCTTGCTCTTGGTTCGACCCTCAAAGTCCCCAGATATTTCTTGAGTTAGACTTGGCAACTCTATCTGGACCACTTATTTGGATTTCATGTAATGTTACTGATACTAATTAATGGGGGGTTGCTTTCTGCAGCTGTTCTGTTTTTTCCATTATGTGTACTGTTTTTATTCTTCAGCTTTATCTCTGGTTATCTTGGGCACAGGAAGAACTAGGACAGAAATGCTTTTAAGTGAAAGATAAGAATTCTAATCCACACCTTAGATTCACTTTAAACATTCTAATTAACTTTGTACTCTTTGGTTACTACACTATTTCAGCCTGAACGGTTCATAGTATTGCAAAAGTAATGGGAAGCCTATTGATTGGAAGAACAGTGAAAGAGTATTCCTGAAATAGACAGCAAGTATTGTATGATTTACTGCCTGCCAGGAAACACTCTGCTACCAATGAAGGCTCATTTTGGCTTTATTAGGAACATAACTTACATATCATGAAATAAACTAATAAAGGTAGTCTGTTGTAGAGGAGCCTGTTTCAGTGCTCCAAGCTAGGCAGGTTGACCTTTATGTTCCTGCAAGCAGTGATTTTATAATACATCTCGCATGCTGCAGGCATAGATGAATCCCTCTTTCCTATCCAATATTGTAAGGATTTTTTTCCCTCCAAGGGCTCTGTGAGTTTAAAGTATGTGATGATTTAGGAGAATCTAAGAACACACAAGAAGCTGCCTTGTATTGAATTAGTTCATTTGTCCATATGGGTCAATGCAGTCTACTCAGACTGGCGGAGACTAGGGATGTGCAAAAAAAATAAATAATTCAGTAGTACACTGATTCAGAAATATACGGAAGGGGGGGGGGAATATGGAATCCCGTATATTTCTGAATTCTGTAGCCAGAATAGCCATATATACGGTAGATGCGCGGCTATTTCCGAATATACAGCCCCATAATACCCTATGGGCCATTGAAATCAATGGCATAGGGTATATTTGAAGCCGCCTGGAAGAGAGGGGGTTTGAGGGAGAGCCCCCAAATTTGCAGGGGACCTGCAGGGGACTCTCCCCTACAAACCCCCCAAGTCCCAAAAAGATTGGGCCAGGGGGTCCAATTCCTGGGGCACCCAAAGCCAAACCTAACTTCACACCAGAGAATCTCTATAGGACCCAAATGCACTATATACATCTATCTACTCTATGAACCCTGCCACACAAAACACAATCTGCTCAAGGTCTGCTCTGCAGAGTGCAGACCTGGCTGCAGCAAACCCAGATGCCAGCTCTCCAGCCCTGCCCCAAAGAACGTAGGGAGAGCTGGCCAAGCACAACAACCATGCTGGTTCTGGGTCTCTCACCCAGGTGCCAGCTTCCTCCCCCCCTCAAAACCAGAACCAGGAAAAGGGACAACAGGAGAAGGCCAAGAAACTCAACTATTAAAAAAGTGGCCTTTTAAACAATGACCATTAGGCCAAACAGCACCCCCCCCAAGAACCAGAAGAGAAAAGGAACAATAGCAGCACAACACAGCAGCAACAAATCAAACACAGAATCCTTTTAAAACAGTAAAAAACTTAACTTTTAACAATACAGGAACTTTACCAACCCCTTCACCCTAACCCTAAGAAATCCAAGCCACCCAAATCAGGAAAAGTAAAAGGACACTGCACTTTTAAAAGTCCTCTCACTAAAGTAAGATATGGGCAAATTGGCAAAAAAACCCCACCCCAGGTCCCCTCCCCCAGCAGATCTGGATAAGTAAAGGGACTCTGAGTCTTAAAAAGTCCTTTTACCAACTAATATAAAAACAAGAACCCCAAGACTGTCTTACCTTAGACGTCTTCTCTACTCCAGGCAAGTCTGATAAGGCTGAGAGAGAGCAGCAGCAGCTGAGGCCAAGGGCCAGCACAGCACAATCTCTCTCACACCAACACAGCAGCAATGGAGGAGTCTAGCCAGGCAGACTCCTTAAAAAGGTTCTCTGGCCCTACAGAGAGCAGTTTCAAAAAATAGCACTGCTCTGTGATTGGCCAGACAACAGTGCTTACTTGGATACCCAAGTAAACAAAAGATCAAAAGAACAACAATGTTGCTGATGGCTGGGGGATCAGCTACACAACAGCCCTACAAATCATGCATTTGCAATGCATTTTGCAAATGCATGCTTTGGATTGGCTGCTGATGCTCCTCTTCCCCCTCCCTCCGCCCTGATCCCAGGGAGGCTATGGGAGAGGCGGGAAAAGGCTACCAAAGGTGGGAAAGGAGGCAAGCAGCTCCTCTGAGGCTGCAGAAGCCCCTTTCCCACCTTTCCCATGGATTTCCGTATACTTCCGAATATCTATACAGAAGCATACAGGGAGCCATATTTGGCTCCCGCATAATGGGCCCCAATTGGATTCGGCTGTATGCGATTCTGTATACAGCCAAATCAGGGGTGATTCGGCAGTTGATTTGGTTCGGCCGAACTGAATGCACACCCCTAGCGGTGACTCTTCAGGATCTCAGATCTTTCCCATCGCCTACTACCTGGTCCTTTTTAAGTGTTGATGCTGGGGACTGAATGGGGGACCTTTTGCATGCAAAGGAAAGGCTCTTCCCTTGACCACATCCCCTCCCCTGAAGAAACAGGTATATAGTCCAATATTGAAGTATTAAAAGTTAAATTCATATAACAAAATTAAGTGCACACATTTTAATAGTCCTTTGAATTCTGGAAGATATTGATGATGTACTTCATTCTATCCACATCACAGAATTTAGAATATAAATATATTTAAATATTTTTTGTGACAAAGAACTTTCCAAAACAACATAATTTAACACTAAAATTGACAAATACTGAACCAGAACCTAATCGCCTTTCAGTCCATACAAGTGCTGTCTTTGGTACATTATCTATAGATAGAGGGTCAGACTAATACCTGAAAGACCCAGGTTTGAATCCCCACGCAGCCATGGGAGCTTACTGGGTGGTCTTGAGCCAGTTACACAGCCTAACCTTTCTCATGGGTCTATTATGAGGATAAAATGGAGGTGACAAGAATGATGTAACCCACTTTGGGCACAAAAGGAGGGCATTATAAATGAACTGGGAGGGAGAAATACATTTCCCTTATGTTTACCGTTATGTGCACTTATGTGACTAATGTGAAATTCCACCAGGAACAACCATTCTGCATCTTCTCCAGACATCATGGAAAATGTACACAAATCATCATCATTGAGGGTGTTTTGTGTATTGCTCCATCCATGTTTGTAGCCTCTAAAAACCGATGGGGGGGACCTTGGAGCAGCCACCATAGTTGCCTGCCTCCCACTTCCCTGGATGAAAACACAGGAGTGGGATGAGCCTATGCAGGCTCAGCATGCGAAATTTGGCCGATCGGGGGGGTGGGGGTGGCTGGCCAGGTTGGGCAGCAGCCGTCATCCCCAAACAGTCTAATTCAGCATGAACTCCCCACCCACCCGCCCTTTTGTTAAGACCAGTTGGGATTAGCTAGCCGCCGGTTACGGGGCTGAGCAGGAATTTTTTGGGCCTCACTCAGATTGGCAGTAGAGGGGGCGTTTTTTGCCTACTCCACATGGTCAGAGGGGGTGAGGCATAAATAAGCCTGTCACAAGTTAGGCCCCAACTGGGATGGCGGAAAAGCATGGGTTAAAGGGGTTTTAGAACTGGCAAGCACCCCAAGACAGCAGCAATGGGGAGGGTCCTCAATATGGCTACCTAGAGGCTTGGCAGTACGGGTGGCCTGGTTGGGGGCCCCTTCAGGGTTGGGGGAGCATATTACTGGCCTTAAGACTTCACAGTCATGGGCCAGGGTGTGTGCTCCCATCCCCTCTATGCACTAGTGTGCGGGCCATGACGGGTAAGGTTTGGAGGGTTCCAGACCTTGCACTGAGCTGGGGTGAATTTGCCCTGTCAGGGAGTTTGCTTTGCAAGCTCAAGGCAACTTGTGCTTTATCACGTATGTAATCAGCTTAAGTGTAAATAAAGTCCCAGTTTAACCCATAACATGTGTAGTGTTTTATTTGAGGGGTAGATGGGCAATTGTGTTGGGGAATACTAAGAACATCCTCCTATCAACAGGTAATGCCCATATTGCTGGTCAGTGTGCATTGAGATCATGGACATTCATTGGAAATATTTGCATCAAACATTATTGTTTCTTGCACCAAATTATCTATATAAGTTCATATGGCCCATTGTCTACTATGTCTAATGAATGTGCACAGTGGCAGGTTGTCATCCAAATGATCTGTTCAAGTCACATTGACTTCAGTATATATGACTTACAGTTCTCCTTACACTTTTCTCTTTGTATTAAATATTTCACTAGTCCCCTTCCCCTTCTTTTTATAAATAATTCTGACCTAGCTATTTGGTTCTGGTTTCTGATCTGTCTACAAATCCTGTTTACAGACAGTGGTTCAACCCACTTTGTAGAGATTTCTTGTCATAATTGAATTAGCTGTTGAAGCACTCATAAGATCAAACTGACACATACAAATTCGGGGGGGGGGGGATCAGATTCTGTTTATTTTAGTGTTGAAAGAATTGTCATGTGAACTGAGAAGAACTCAAATGCTGATGGAACAGATCTTTATGGCAGCGATTTTTGCTGGCTGTTGTCTATATGAAATGTTCTAAAAATTACAGACTTTATAAGACTATCTAGTTCACTGAACATGGGTCTATTAGCAGTCTGATTTCATTCAGCACCATGAGCTGAATAAATGTATAATGTAAGCCCCTGCAAGTTAAGCAATCTGCCACTTATTTATTGAGGCTCATTCGAACAGCGCAACTTCCGAATATGGCTTGTGTTTTGTGACATTTTACATGACAGCTGATTTACAAACACAGCTGCTCAGACATACTTTAAAATGAAGGTATTTGGATATAATGGTAAACTTTGGTTGCTGTAGACTGCCATGAATCATAGGTAATGACTCATTTCTCAAAGGTTAGTGCTTGATTTCACTTCCCTAAAAGTATTAAATATTTATATCCTCAAACATATTCAGCTGTCAATAGCAATCCACTTTCTCATTCATTTCTTGATCAGATAAATTTAATCACTGTTACTGGATTCTCATGTTAAATGAAAAATTGCTATAAACTTGCTCTAATCCCTTTCAATAAATAGTTTATTATGGGTTATTCGAAGGCTACTGTTTGAATGTATTGTATTCATAGTTTCCCACAAATAACTACCTGTGGATTTTAGGTAGTTCTGGCCCCTAATGGTTAAATATGTAAGAGTACTTAAATAAAATATATTAACCCATTACATTTAATTCACATTCTGATTGCAAGTTGCAATCAGAGGACTGATTTATTTGCAGGGTAGTCATCTATTTGTGACATACTTGCGCCTGTTTAGCATAAACAGGGAATTTGTTGCTGCATCCCAACCTTGCAGGAACGCCGAAAGAAGCTGTTTGGTGTAGTGGTTAAGTGTGCAAACTCTTATCTGGGAGAACCAGGTTTGATCTCCCACTCCTCCACTAGCAGCTGCTGGAATGGCCTTGGGTCAGCCATAGCTCTGGCAGAGGTTGCCCTTGAAAGGGCAGCTTGTGGGAGAGCTCTCTTATCCCCATCCACCAGGGTGTCTGTTGTGGGGAATGAAGATAAAGAAGATTGTAAACCACTCTGAGACTCTGATTCAGAGAGAAGGGCAGGGTATAAATCTATGGTCTTCTTCTTCTTCTTCTGTGGGAGCCAACTGAGAACTGGCTTTCTGGCTTCAGAAATCTTCACTGCATCCCTGCAAAGCTCAGGCATTGTAAGAAGTTTCCAGTTTATGCAATATAGGCACAAGCAAGTAATGAGCAACCAAGCAACCTGTCATTTATTTACTTCATTTATAACTCTGTTTTTCTTCCAGTGCAGACCCAAAGGGGCTCATGTTGTTCTCTTTTTATCACAACAGTGCTATAGATTAGGCTGAAATTAGTATGGACTCAACCCAAAAGTAGCCATGTACAGTAGCCAGGCTGGGGGATGGGGAGTGAATTTACCAGGAGAAGAGAGTTTCTTCGCACATTTTAGTGGCATGCACACATTACTTCCAATGTGACCTGGAAGTGACATAGGCACATCTGGGACATCAGGGTGATGCTATGCTTTTGGGGCAAAAACTCTTATTGTAGAATTAGGTTTTACCATATTGTTATTTCCCAAAAAATAAAAGTGTTGCACCAATATCCCCAACATACTTAAGTCCCTTCTGGGTCACATTGAAGTCACATAGGCATATCACTGAAATGTCAGGTGTTCCTCATTTTGAGGGTAATTCCATCCACCCCGGCCAGCTGATCCATGGCAGAGAGGTGGGTCCTAGCAGCAGCTCTGGCATCCCTACTTACATGGCATAGTGGGAATTCAAACCTTGGTCATTCTGTTCCTAGTACAACGCTCTAACCACAGCACCACACTGGTCCTAAGTTTTCCCTCCTGCCCTCCCTTTGACAGCCTCTCCTTGGGAGAAGGCTGGCCCAGCTGCAAATCTCTGTATCACACTGGCTCTGTTGATAAATTGGCTCCCTTGTAACTGGAGATCATTTGGTAGAGGATAACCTGTTTTAACTCTGTTAACTCTGCATACTGGCTTTTAACTCTGTGTTTTAACTCCTTATTGGTTTCAGCTTTTTGGACACTTCTGTCTTGCTGCTTTCACTGTTTTATTAGCTGCTTTTAGTTAGTGGGGATAAGGGAGGGTTTAAATGATTTAAATCCAATTTCAATTTCAGACCTTTAATGGCATAAGATACATATAAATGGGCAAAATAAATCAAAATTAAACTTAAGATTAAACATAAAATCAAGCATAGCCAGAATTGTATTGAAGAACAGAGGCGAAGAATTTTGCTACAGCACAGGTAATTTCTGAATTAGAGTCATTCAGGAAAAACCGACAGAAAGACAATTTGTTCTGATTGACAGTAGGTGGGGAGAACCTGCAAAACAATTCCTGACAGGGTTTTTCAAATAGATGACAATTATTGAATAAGTAGAAAATTGTATCAGGGCAATTTGCCCTGTAGGAACAGAGTCTTTCATGAAAAGGAATTTGGAGATATCTCCCCTGCAAAACCTTGGAAGAAAATGCATTCAATCTGGCCAACATAAAAGCCCTACAGTAGGTAGGGATCAATAAATCAATTAAATATCAGGGCATCTTACCCCAACAAATGTCCAAACCTAAGGTGGTGTCAAGCATTGATATTTCTCAATAATCAATCTTTTGTTGTTAAATCAAAAGTTGCTTTATTGTAGAAACTCTGAAGCTTTACCAAGGACAGAATCCTTGGAAGTAATGACGTATACATGAGTACATAGTTACTATAGCTCTCTCTCTCGGCTTGACTTCGCGAATGAAGATTTAAGAAGGGTGCAATAGTCCACGTCTGCTGCAGGCACGCTGGTGGCTGACAAGACCAATGCGGGACAGGCAGATCCGACCACAGTGGCTGCAGGGAAAAGTCTGATTTGGGGTTGGTGCTGTAGCAGTGCGATTCTTCCTCAATGTCCTTTTGTCCTCAAGACCAGCTATGTGTGCGTTCTCAAAGGAAGAGACAGCCTGGTGGATGGTGTGCCTCCATGCTTTGCGATCTGAGGCTAGGTCAGACCACTGGTGATGGTTGATGCGACAGGTGCCAAGGGATTTCTTCAAAGAGTCCTTGTACCTCTTCTTTGGTGCCCCTCTATTTCGATGGCCGGTGGAAAGTTCGCCATACAGAGCTATCTTGGGAAGGCGGTGGTTTTCCATCCTAGAAATATGCCCTGCCCAGCGCAGCTGCGTCTTCAACAGCAGTGCCTCGATGCTTGTAACCTCCGCCCTCTTGAGGACTTCAGTGTTGGTCACAAAGTCACTCCAGTGGATGTTGAGGATGGTGCGAAGGCAGCGCTGATGAAAGTGCTCAAGGAGTCACAGGTGATGACGGTATAAAACCCACGATTCGGAGCCATAGATGAGGGTTGTCATCACAACTGCTTTGTAAACATTGATCTTTGTGCCTTTTTTCAGATGCTTGTTGCTCCACACTCTTTTGTGCAGTCGGCCAAATGCACGGTTTGCCTTTGCCAGCCTGTTGTCAATCTCCTTGTCGATCTTGGCATCTGAGGAGATGATGCACCCCAGGTAGCTGAACTGCTGGACTGTCTTCAGAACTGATTCACCCACAGTGATGCAGGGAGGGTGATAATCTTCCTGGGGTGCAGGCTGGTGGAGAACTTCTGTCTTCTTCAGACTAACTTCTAGGCCGAATAGCTTGGCAGCCTCTGCAAAGCAGGACGTCCTATGCTGCAGAGCTGATACCGAGTAGGACACGAGTGCAGCATCATCAGCAAACAGTAGCTCTCGGATAAGTTTTTCCATTGTCTTGGAGTGAGCCTTTAGTCACCTCAGGTATAGGATTACTTCAAAGGATAGTATACAGATGCACTTTGAGTCATGGGTTCAAAGGTTACTACATAGTATCTCTTTCACTACTAAGGAATTTAGGCTATTAAAAACATCTCCCTTTCTCATACTTCTTCCAGACCTGATAAGAACTGTCTGTGTGAAGCTGGGGGAGAGGCACCTCACAGACAAGCTGTAGCGTACACATCCTTGGGCTAGATAGATTTACTGCTTGCCCAAACGTTGTAAAAGGAGGGGGGCAATGGATACTAGTGGCCTGCTCTCTGTCTAAGAAACTATCCTGGCCCTTAGAAATATGCATGCTTGACAGGTGGTTGGAGAGCAAACATTACAATTAGCTGCACATAATTTACATTTCTCTAAATCAAGTAATTTTTTTCTTAATACCATTGAAGATATATGATTCATCAGAAGTAGACAGGTCGTCAACAGCTAATCCTAATTGGTTAAGTTTGGACAAAAAGGCCACTGACCAAGCTGAAGTGTAAGAGTCCCTCAACAGGTAGGCAATAAGACTGTTAGGCTTGGCCTTAAAATGAACCTTAAGCCAAAATTTGAATGTTGCCATCCAAGCCTTTGATTCAATCAATGACTGACCTAATTCAGAACAGAAAGATTTAAATCAATTACATCTGGTGTTCATGCCCTGATTCACTTCAGGAATTAATAATTGGGGAAAGGAATCCTGAAAGTTAGATATGAAAAGTGGGCTCAGTGCATTAAAATAAAAAGATTTGTTAGGTTCTGAAAACCAGCTAACTGAACTGAGTATTTATCAACACTACCATTTAAGGACCTTATCAAGTTACCTCTAATGTTCTGTTTCCTTCAAGAAAACACTTTTGGAATGCTTGCTCAAATGCTTGCCTTGCAATATCTGTTCATCTGCGATTCAGTTGTCATATTTCCTGCTTTCCTTGTGCTATATTTCCTGCTTTCATTGTGCTTTATGCAGTGATTGCAACTTAAATGTACCATGAATAACTGTACACCAGTGCTGTGGATCTTTTCCTTGGATGTAAACCAAATCAGTAGCTATCTTAACTCTTTAGGTCTTATTAGTTTGGGATGGTTTATTAAACTTATTAATTATTTGACTATCTCCCACACTGGGAACTCAAGGCAGTTTACAAAGTAAAATATTGTGAGTTTCCTGCATTGTGCAGGGGGTTGGACTAGATGACCCTGTAGGTCCCTTCCAACTCTATGATTCTAATACCAATTTAAAGAGAAGTATTGCAAGTCAACAAGCCCTCCGTCCAAACCTGAAGCAAGTGATGAGCTATCAGTACATTCTGAACTGGTGCTGTTTCTTGTTCTGCTACCACAGCTTGCACAAGACCATATACTGCAAGCCAAGAGACTTCCGGTTCTTGTCAAAAGTTCTTGTCAAAAGTCTAAGTTACTGACAATGGGGGGGGGGGGGAGGGATATGCATACCCAGGTATCATTCAGGTAGCTCAGATGTCCCCAATTTGTTCCCTTCATGCTGTATTAAAAGCATGAAATAAACTACTATTATTTGCTTTTTAATTACCTCTGGTTATAGTTCTGTGTAATGATGATAGCGTAGGTCTGAGTTCATAAACAATGGGAGAAACTCAAAGCTGTGCATTCAACCAATAACGTGTGGCCCAGATAAGTACTGTGACGATCCTGGGGATACTATTCCCAGGACTTTTTTTGTAGAAAAAGCCTAGCAGAGCCCAGCAGGAACTCATTTGCATATAAGGCCATACCTCCCAACATCACCATTGTTTCACACAGGGCTTTTTTGTAGAAAAAGTCCAGCAGGAACTCATTTGCATATTAGACTACACCCCCTGCCACCAAGCCAGCTGGAACTGCTTTCCTGTGCATTTCTGCTAAAAAAAGCGCTGATTATTCTCAATGAGCAGTGACATCTTCATTTCCTGTACTTTTGAAAAGTTGCTTTTGTTCACAGATCTCCCTTACTGACAAATGTGATTAACAGCTTATCATTAGATCTTTACTTATATAACCCACTGTGTCCCAATATTATTGTAGCTGCTGGAGAAAACATTACATTATTTGCCCCTCCCCCACAATTTAAATGTATAATTTGCAGAGGGGGGGGGGATCCAGATGGGTAGCTGTAGCAGTGGAAAAGCACAAGAGTCCAATAGTTCATACCCTGCCACAAATTTTGTTAGTTTCTAAGATGCTACTGAACTCTTGCTCTTTTCTACAAAAAAAAAAAAAAATCAGTATGCTTGTTGTTAAATGAAACCTTTTTTGCTGGCTTTGTTTGTTTCTTATTTAAATATTCCATAAATATCTGTTCTGTTTTGTTTATTTCTTTACTTCTTTACTGAGCCTGCCTTAACTATGGAGGCCCAGGTAGCAGCCACTGCCAAGTCCGCATTTTTTCATCTTAGGTGGGCGAAGCAGTTGGCTCCCTTCCTGGAGCAGGATGATCTGGCAACAGTGATCCATGCAACGGTCACCTCAAGGTTGGATTACTGCAATGCCCTCTACATGGGGCTGCCCCTGTGCCGAACCTGGAAGTTGCAGCTAGTGCAGAATGCTGCCGCTCGGCTGTTATTAGGGCTCCCTAGATGGGAGCACATTCAGCCGGGCCTCCGGGGACTGCACTGGCTGCCAATAATATACCGAGTCCGGTACAAGGTGCTGGTTATTACCTTTAAAGCCCTATATGGCCTAGGACCTGCCTACCTTAGGGACCGTCTCTTCCCATATGTCCCCCAGAGAGTACTGCGATCTGGCTCTCAAAATCTGCTTGTAATCCCCAGGCCAAAGGAGGCCCGGTTGAAGTCAACCAGAGACAGGGCCTTCTCAATTACAGCCCCTTGCTGGTGGAACCAGTTACCGGAAGAGGTCAGTGCCCTGCGGGATATTGGACAGTTTTGCAGGGCCTGTAAGACAGTCCTCTTCCGGTTGGCTTATAACTGACCAGCACCGAAATACTGAAGGAAGTTTATAGATAGCACACTGATATGGACTGATGTATCGATATTAATGTTTTAACTATGTAATTACTATTGTATTTTAATTCTGAATTTTATTGTTAGAATTTTTATGCTGTGAGCCGCCCTGAGCCCGCTTCGGTGGGGTAGGGTGGGATATAAATCAAATCAAATAAAAATAAAATAAAATAAACTTTATTTACAGCCCACCTTTCTCACTGAGATTCACAGCAGATGCATAAAACAATGTATTCCGGTAGTTTGAGCCATATAATAAGCAATACAGTGGAAGTGGGGGGAGTATTGGACACAATCTGTCATAAACAGTGCAAAAATGGAATTACAAAGATAGAAAACAATGCGGTAAGAGCAAAATGCAATACAACCAATAGTGTAATAGGCTTGTGCTCTCTTTATACAGTCATTCTCCTGAAACATTCTGTCATAGTGCAGCCCTATTCCTTTTACGAAAATGTCTCCTGAACAATTCTATTTTACACAGTGTGCCAATGATGAAAGCCTCAGAGCCTCCCTGACCTCCTCAGGCATGCCATGCCACAAGGAGGGAGCCACAACAGCTAACACATATGTATGGGCAAATATATCTTTTACCAGTTTTCAGGGTTGCACCTTCAGAAACTTTGCTCAGATGAACGAAACTGTCACAGCAGAGCACAGTAGGAGAGGCAGTCCTGCAGATATGAGGGTCCAAGGCCATAAAGGGCTTCGTATGTGATAGCCAGTATCTTGAACTGAACCTGGTGACTGATATGTAGCTCTCTAAGTTCCCTAGAACACTTTTGCAAGTTTCTTATTTTTATGGAAAATTAATGTAGTAATTAAGTACAGTACTACAATGAATATTGATGATCCAGCTCTTCATTAAGTTTGCACAACTGTTCTAGATAGATAGACAGACAGATGACAGATGATAGATAGATGACAGACAGATAGATAGATATTGTGTGTGTGTCTGCACCTAGAAGTCCTGTCAACCTCTGTTGACTTACCCCTACTGGGGGCCTGGAGGATATTCATAGAAGTGGCTGAATAGAGCTGTCCCTGTCCTCTCAACTGGATACTTCAAGGAAATCTCTCATCTAAGTGCTAACCACAGTTGGCCCTGCTTATCTTCCAAGATCTGACGAGCTCAGGCTTGCCTGAGCTATCCATATCAGGGCAGTTTGCACAGCTATTCTGTTTGACCACCTGTGGTTACAATGGTTGGATTCAGCACAAGGACTGGAGGTCTTCCTGGTTCTCCCTTCAGGAGAGCCAGTTTGGTGTAGTGGTTAAGTGTGCGGACTCTTGATTCCCCACTCCTCCACTTGCACCTGCTGGAATGGCCATAGTTATCCATAGTCAGCCATAGTTATCACAGAGCTTGTCCTTGAAAGGGCAGCTTCTGGGAGAGCTCTCTCAGCCCCACGCACCTCACAGGGTGTTTGTTGTGGGGGAGGAAGATAAAGGAGATTGTGAGTCACTCTGAGACTCTTGAGTGGAGGGTGGAATACTAATCCAATGTCGTCTTCTTCCCCTCCTGTCCTTTCTGACCTCAAGGAAGTTTATTCCAGTAGTCACAGGACCAGCAGACTGTAATAGCTACATAGATCAGAAAACCACAGTGTGGAAGCAGAGGGAGTAAAATTGTTACCTTTTTCCTCTTCTGACAGCAGCCCTCCACTCATGAAATGATTGCTGGTTGCCTACTCCAACTTGGAAGATTCCTGGATATTTGGAGCTAGTACTTGAAAAGACCAGAGTTTGGAGATAAGAGAGAGCTCAGTGGGGATAAGATGCCATAGAGTCCACCTTTCAAAGCTGCTGTTTCCTCCAGGGGAACTCCGACTCTGTAATCCAGAGATCAGTTTTAATTCCAGGAAAACTTCAGGTCTCACCTGGAAGTTGCCAGCCTTACTGCTGGGGGTGGGGAAAGCTACGAAGCTCTGTGACCATCAGTAATGTCTGCTGATTAGGGATAGGCACAAACCAGGAAAATACAGTTTGGTTTGTGGTTTGTGGCGTGCCTGGTTTGCAAACCACAAACTTTTAGTGGCTAAACAAACCAGTTCAGTTTGTGAGATGTATGGTGCAGCAGAACACCCCCCACCCAGTGTGCTAGAGACACCAAACTTGGGATCTCTAGCTGACTCTCCTCCAATTTTGGTGAGGATTGGATCTACAGGGCCCAAAAAAAATGCCTCTGTCCTCCCCTGGCAGTAGCAGAAGTGTATAGAGGCTGGAATAACAGCTCCTAGAGTGGAATAACAGCCCCTAGGAGTAACAAAGTTTTTCTGGAACTGGAATGAAATCCCCTGGGAGGAGCAGAAGAGTTCTGGAAGTGGAATGACAAGCTATCAACCCCCTTCAGGGGCTGTCATTCTAGTCCCAGAACACTCCTGCTGTGACCCACACCCACATACTGTCAATCCACTCTAGGGTCTGTCATTCCAGCTCCAGAACACCTCTTCTACTCTCAGAGGCTGTCATTCAACTCTGCAACATGTCATTCCAGTGTCAATAGACTTCTCCTACTCTCAGGGGGGCACCATTCCACTCCCAGAGGCTGTCATTCCCATCTGGGGCTCTCATCCCACTCTCAGAACACTTCCACCAATCCCAGGGGCTGCCATCCCACATGGAGAGCTAGCATTCTAGTCGCAGAGAACTCATTCTATTTCTGGGTACTGTGATTCCACTCTGGGGCCTGTTATTCCTGTCCCACAGCAGTTTATCAGGGCACAGAGACATTAACTGAAAATCCACTCTGCATTTTCATTGCAAGTATTTTGTGCTCTAATGTATATCACTGGAGCTCATACAAATCAATTGGAATTAATGGCTCCCATAATCTCTAATGGGTCTTTAAGCCTCTCTGTTTCCAGTGGGCAGTCTATATATTCCTTTTAGTACATCCCCCAGCCAAACTAGTGCAATCTACTAGTGTCCAGCAGAACCCAGTGCCATTGAGGTAATGCCAGCTCAACAGGACTGATGTGAAGCACAGAATCACACTCCAAGCAGGAGGGTGTGTGCAAGCCCAGCAGAACCAGTGCAATTTACTGGTGCCCAGCAGAACCAGTGCAATGTTCTAGTGCCCAGTACAACCTTGTGCCACTGTGGCAATGCAAGCAAAAGGAGGACTAATGTAAAACCAGATAATCTGTGTGCAGATTCTTATCTGGGAGAACTGGGTTTGATTCCCCACTCCTCCACTTGCAGCTACTGGAATGGCCTTGGGCCAGCCATAGTTCTTGCAGGAGTTGTCCTTGAAAGGACAGCTCCTGTAAGAGCTCTCTCAGCTCCACCTACTTCACAAAGTGTCTGTTGCAGGTGGGGAGGCAAAGGAGATTGTGACTGCAAGAAGATTCAGAGTGTAGGGTGGGATAAAAATCCAAATCCAAAAATCTCTGCTGTTACAATGTGCAGAATGCCCAGCAGAACCCAGTGCCACTGGGTATGTGTCCATTCCTACTGCTGATAAACTGAAGAATCCAGCCCCACATGTGGGATTAGATCAACAGAAACCTGACCCTCATTCTGAGAAGAGAGCAAGAAGCCTTCCCATCACTGCATGTACAAGGACTGGTTAAGGTTCATCAGTGATGGAGAGAGTCAATTCTACATGCTCAGAAGTAATCTGGTAATTTTAAAAATACAATTCTATCCTATATTATTGTATATAATAATATATTATTATAGGCATACAGGTCCTACAGTAGTCATATGACTTTGGGTTGATAGTAATTGTGAAT
Source organism: Heteronotia binoei (assembly GCF_032191835.1). Taxonomy (NCBI): domain Eukaryota; kingdom Metazoa; phylum Chordata; class Lepidosauria; order Squamata; family Gekkonidae; genus Heteronotia; species Heteronotia binoei. Next base: position 164,340,972 of record NC_083223.1, on the reverse strand, counting down.
GTGGCTCTCCATAGGCTGCAGAATGAATACCACTGTTCACTTATATAGCTTGCAATATTGTTCTTGTATAGTGCATTATCAAGTAAGCTGTAGCAAGTCCTGGAATTAAGTGTTTTGTGGTTTAGACCTGGGTTGCCAGATTATATTGAAATAAGTCATTCAATTATGCCACATTGCACACCTAGCAGTTTTCAGTGTGCAGACTGTTTCTTCTGGACCACGGTCTGCTATAAATGGCTGCAGTAAGAGTACATAGCATCTGTTCAGTGTAATGGGTATTAACCAATTAGGTCAGCACATGCAACATAGGCTGCTTCCTTGTTTGGATTTCATAAGGGTAGCTTCACTTTAAGACAGCATTTCCTACACAGAAGAATATGCCTTAAGGAAATTGCCTTGCTATTAATGTATAGTAAGATAAAATAGCTAGATTTCAGAGAGGGTACTGTTCTCTGCCCCCAGAACCCATATCTAAATAATTGTAAATGCCATTTTGATCTATTGCGTCCAGTTCAAATATATTTAAAGCCAGCACTGTGCATTAATTCCTATGCACAAAGGTGGTCTTATATGTGTAAGTGTTACTATATCATTTAACAATAAACTTTTAAAACATCAGTGAAAGCTTAAGTGCCTCCCAATGCCATTGTGTTACACTATTACTGTGTGCATTAATACTCTTTGGAATTATTATTGTTTCTTCCCATTCTAAGGATAGTACATGCGAAATGAAGAAGCAGTCACCTAGAAGGCAAAAGGACAATCTCATGAGTTGACTTTCAGAGGACAATAGCAAGAGGTGCTTCATATCAGTCAAACAAAAAGTCATTGATGAATGTTTGAGGAAAATGAATGTTTGAGGAAAATTGTAATGAGGTCATGAGAAGATAACTTTGCTGAGGAGCTAGAGAAGTTAATTGCTAATTAAATTAATTCACAGTGCTGCAGTTAAGTGATTAGTGCTCTCTGCTCTTCTGTTTGCAACATGAAAGACACTAAGCAGAACAATCAGGGATGATGAATGCACAGAGCTGTAACAACCCCCTATCCTCAATGCCGATTTGAAATACAGAGATTCTGTCTCCCAAAATATTTGAATGTCTATGTTGAAATTCTAAGACAGTATCACATATAAACATGTACTGCAATCCTATCTGTAAAACACATTTCAGTATCACAGCAAATAGTAATAATTCAATCATCAGGTTATTATGGCAATTCTGTCCACATATGGTGCGTGCTGTCTGGTTGCAGTCAACTTATGGCAACCCCATAAGGTTTTCCAAACAAGGCAGTTTGTCATTTGCCTGCCTCTGCATAGTACCCTGGATTCCTTGGTGGCCTCTCATTCAAATACTAACAAGGGCCCACCTTGCTTAGCTTTCAAGATCTGATGAGATTGGTCTAGTTTGAGCCATCCAGGTCAGAGCATCCACATCTACCTAGGCATAAGCTCCAGTGAAATCAGTGGGAAATAAATATGCATAGGTTCATAGTGCATAGTGTGTAAAAATAATACCATCTAATTACAACAAATGCATTCAATGAGACTTTGGCTTTTGACCTCTTAAAATCCTGTTTACTCAATCTAAAAAAAGCATGCTAAAGGAGGATTTATCAGAAATATATCCAAGTGTGCATATCTTTTCAAGATATGAATGCTGCACTCTGCAGCAACATGTCATGCAAGAAAGTACAGTAAGCATGCTTTGTAAATGAGGAATAAAGTGGCTGTGTGTCAAGGAACTGTATGTGCCAAAGTAGTAGTGAAGGATGATGGAGTTTCCTGTCAGCTTTAAGAAAAGCAACAGATTCTGACCAGGGTCAGTTTAACTGCCAAACAGAACTGTCAGCTGTCCCTTAATTGAAGAGACATATCTTTTATTTTAAAGAGCTACAACTTGCATCAGGACATTCTAGTCTCAGGGAACACTGTGATGGTCCTTATATGCTTCCACACAGTATTCCAGTACCACCAGCTCATAAGATCCAGGCTCAAAGCTTTAATTTGATTTACTTATTTACATTATTTATAGTCTGCCTTTCTTACTTGGACTCAAGGCGTATTCCACAGAGTGAGTTGATACAATCAACAACATGGGAAATTAAATAAACAACGAAATATGATTTGGGTTGTAGAACCAACCAGAAATATAAAAAAACCAGAACTGAAGCAAAGCCAGTTTGGTATAGTGGTTAAGTGCGCGAACTCTTATCTGGGAGAACCGGGTTTGATTCCCCCACTCCTCTACTTGCAGCTGCTGGGGTGGCCTTGAGTCAGCCATAGCTCTTGTAGGAGGTGTCCTTGAAAGGGCAGCTGCTGTGAGAGACCTCTCAGCCCACTCACCTCACAGGGTGTCTGTTGTGGGGGAGGAAGATAAAGGAGACTGTACTCTGAGACTCTGAGATTTGGAGTGGAGGGCAGGATATATGAACATATGAAGCTGCCTTATACTGAATCAGACCTTTGGTCCGTCAAAGTCAGTATTGTCTTCTCAGACTGGCAGCGGCTCTCCAGGGTCTCAAGCTGAGGTTTTTCACACCTATTTGCCTGGACCCTTTTTTGGAGATGCCAGGGATTGAACCTGGGACCTTCCACTTCCCAAGCAGATGCTCTACCAAGGAGCCACCGTCCCTCAATGTCTCAATATAAATTCAATGTGTTTTTCTTCTTCTAAAGCATAGGTGTTAACATGACAAATTAAATGATAAAAAATTCCACAGTAGGATCCAACCCACAGCAAACTATATGTAGTAGTATAGGTCAGGGGTGGCCAACGGTAGCTCTCCAGATGTTTTTTGCCTACAACTCCCATCAGCCCCATCCAGCATGGCCAATGGCTGGGGCTGATGGGAGTTGTAGGCAAAAAACATCTGGAGAGCTAACATTAGCCACCCCTGGTATAAGTCACAGTCCCCAATAATTTATCCAAGTAACTAAAGGTAGTCCCCCTGTGCAAGCACCAGTCGTTTTTGACTCTGGGGTGATGTTGCTTTCACAACGTTTTCATGGCAGACTTTTTACGGGGTGGTTTGCTAGGTTGGAGGGGGATGAGGTGGCTGGGGCACTGTCAAGAAATTGAGAGACACCTAAATGTTTGTGTACTCAATGTCCATATGTTTATAAGTGTTTCAGGATTTGCACCAGCAGTGTGTCAAAGCTAATAGGCACTTAAGTAGTCCCAGGTGGAGACTAACTGGATACACCTGTGAAGTTGTTTAGATTGTTTAGATCTAGTCTTGACAGGTTAGAATCTAGAGTCAAGACTAGATCACAGCTTGTAAATTAGATCTTGTCAGAGATTGGCTGACCAATCAGCCAGCCTGGATAAAATCAGGCCAGGTGCCCACAAAAGGAAGAGCTTCTACTTTTCAAGCCAGAAGCCAGGTGTCTTCTCCAGGAGATCTCGGAGAAGGTAACAACACAACCAGGTGAATGAGGATGGGACTTTGGAAGATGTCTTTCTGGTGTTGTGGGCCTGACAGCAGAAAAAGCATCAGTGAGTATTAGTCTAGGGAATTAGCCAATTACTACACAGTCCAGTGTAGGGAGACAGGCAAATTGCCTAAGGTTTTTGTTTAAGTGTTCCTTTGTGCACAGTATGTTTGTTTTATTGATTTTTATCATTCCATTTTGTGTTTCCCTTTCCCCTTTATCTTATGAATAAAGTTTATATATTTTTCTATAAGTTTTGTCTTTTACTTGGTAGACTTGGGACCTGGTAACACCCTGACCAAAAAGAAGCTACGTAACATTTTGAGTTTATATTATTATAAGTTAGCAGCTGGGCATTTAGTAACAATAACAATAGCTGCTGTAAGAGGGTTCCTCCCCCTCTTGTGTGTGTCTTGACAGGCCCCCTCCTCGAGGTAACTACATGAAGCCTTTTTGTAGGAGCTTCATGCAAAGACCCTTTATTAGAAAGGCTCCTGGCAGGACCTGGGCTCATCCCCTGTGGACTTAGTGGGGTTAGCACTGCATTGGAGGCCCCCCTCCACTGGCATAGGAGGGCAGGCCTGATTCTCTCTGGACTTTTCCACTGCCATGGGCCACCTCTGCCCCCCCCCCCCAGGTTGGAGGGGGATGAGGTGGCTGGGGCCCCCTCCTACAAGTAACTACATGAAGCCTTTTTGTAGGAGCATCATGCAAAGACCCTTTGTTAGAAAGGTCTTGCAGAGGCAGCCAATCAGGAAATAATCAGCTGATTGAATCATGCAAATGGAGTTGATTGAATCATGCAAATGAAGGATTCTGAGTGCCTGTTTTTTATTGGACTGTTTAAATGTTGGAGGTGTGTTTGGGGTGGAGTTCGTGTGTATATAGTTGTGGCTTGCTGCATGTGTGTTAAGAGTGTGTTCTCGCTAAATGAAGAGCTATGCTGAAATTACTCTAGCATTTGAACCCACTACTTAACACTTTTCCTCAGTGCTGCCCTATTCCCTGCACAGAAAAGCCCTATTGAATAATTCAGTTATGCAGTTTGTGAAATGCCAGGAGAGTGGGAGCCTCCCTGATCTCCTCAGGAAGGGTATTCCATAAGTTGGAGGCACAATGGAGAACGCACGTGTAATGTGACCTTTGTGTTTATATTTTTATTTACCACCCTATTAGATGAATCCTGTCTAGGACAGCTCCTTTAATCAGGAACACCTTTGCAGAGTGGCGGCAATTGAAAGGCAATCTTCCCACTTGCCACCAATGTGGTACTTCAGCTGTTCAGTAACACTAATAGTTGAAGATGGGATAAAGGAATTAGCATGCCATGGACCAGCCACTGTGAATACCACTGTTCTAATAGTGAATACCACTGTTTAATTAGTATTGCAAATTATATAAGAGCAAAGAGACGGCACTGGTCCAGCCCCAACAGTAAGAATGAGTGCTTGCGGGAGCAGGGCTGAGGCAGCCAGCAGGTGCATAACTCAGAACAGGCTGCAGAACAAGGTGGTGCTTAAAAGCAGCAGAGAAGAGAATGGCTATATGGAAGCAACTTGTCTGTTAACTACTGATCTTTCTGCCTGTGCTCTGGATTGACTTCTTTATCTCTGACCCTGGCCTGGACCTTCATATCCTTGTTCTTGGGTTTCCCTTTGAACCTGAAGCTCTTAGTGTTGCCTATGCTGTGTCTGAAACTTGGAACTGTATTTTGATACCTGGCCCTGGAACTGCTTCACAAACTGATACCTCTGTGCGCCTGCTGTGTGCCAGCAATTAGGACATAGTGTGGCTGTGTTGGGTCAAAGAAAAGCCAGTCCATGAGTAGTCCTTCAAGCCCAGGTCTACATTAGATATTGTAAGCTGCAGTGCTTTGTAGTACTGCTTAGAATGTGAGCAACAATTAATTTTAAATATTGATTATTGCAAATTTCTGTAAGAACATAAGAGAAGCCATGTTGGATCAGGCCAATGGCCCATTCAGTCCAACATTCTGTGTCAAACAGTGGCCAAAAAACCCAGATACCATCAGGAGGCCCATCAGTGGGACCAGGACACTAGAAGCCCTCCCACTGTTGACCCTCCCCCCCAAGTACTCTGTAATCTATAGAGACACCGAGACCTTAAAATGGCTATCTTTATATACTATCCTCGGGTTCCAAATGTTGCTCTGTGTTTAAAATATCAATGTGTTAAGCAATAATGTGGATGGCAGAGGAATGAACATTGCCTCCTGCTGTGGTTGAGTCAGAAAGGAGAGAAGTCTGTACTGTTCCCAAAAGAAAAAAACCCAACAACCTCAATTCCAGCCTCATATCTGCTGCTGTTTGGTTCCCTGCAAGTGCTGTCTAAGGGGACAGTTCGGAACAAATGGGCTGAAACTGTTTTGATTGTCCCAGATGAGGACTCTCCTAGTATCTCTTCTAGGGGTACACAGAACTAAACATTACCTATAGGAAGGAGAGGTACAGGAGTATCTTTCTCAGGAGACCTGTCACTGAATGGCTTTGCCATGTGGTATTCATTCATAGTGCCATGATTACATCAACTTTCTGCCTTCCTCGTTATGTATAGGATTGAAGCATAGATTCCTGCCAGGCTCATTGGAGCCAGGAGAGCAGAGCTTGGGGCCTTGGGAACAATGGATCCAAATACCTACTGCCCTACTCCAATCACAGGCCCCCTGGCTGTTTGAATGAACCAGTGGCATGCTTGCGTGGGAACCAAGAGCTGTATATAGGTTTGGCCAGTATGCCCTTTCCCCAGTCTTGTTGTGGTAGCCAGTTCCCATGCTGCCTCTAATAAAGAGTTGTTATCACTGTTGCTACATCTCTTCAATGTGCTGAACCCCCTATATGAAGGTGGGATTGTAGTAGACAACTAAGCAACTGGCACTGCACTGTGCCTCGCAGCAGCTGCCCCAGCTCCACGTATCACACCACCATCTCTAAAGTAGCACCATGCCAGGACCAGAGATGAGCAACGACCAAGCTGCCAGCTCCTTCAGCTCCACTGTTCCCGTTACGGCCCTGCCGAGGCCCAACCGAGATCAGGCCGCGGCGCTCGGGCCACATGGGCAACTGCCAGAGTTCGACCCCACTCAACCAGAGAGGTGGGAGAGATGGGAGAAAAGGCTCAACTTCCTCCTCTACCACGACATCATGAATGAGTGGAAGCAGAAATAGCTTTTGCTCAGCCTCTGCAGAGAGGACATGCTGGTGCTGGCTGAGAACCTGATGTCACCTGTGCTGTTGACTGATGATGCCGCCACATACAAGGTCATCACTGAGAGGCTCACCGAACACTTCTCACCCAGACCTATGCTGACATCTGGGCTACTGGAATACCACAAAAGGGTAGCGAGACTGCTGTGACCTTCCTAGCTGAGCTGCACTGCCTTGCCCGTGATTGTGCTTTTGCAAGCCTCGCTGAAGCACTGCTGGACCATTTCATGGCTGGCCTCTGTGACAAAAAGCAAAGATGACGAGGTACAGGACCCTCAAGTTGACTGACGTCCTGAACGAAGCAGTCATATATAAAAAATCACACAAAGAGTGGCGCACAGCGGGAGCACATCTGGTCGGAAGCGGTGAAGACTCAGGAGAGGAAGACACGCTGGAGGCACACCAGGCCCTGAAGCGCCAACAGCAACATGCAACCAATCAGGCACCGTTGGAAGGGTGCACTAGCTGCGGGGAAGTCCACAAGTGGCATTCCTGTAAGTTCAGAAACACTGTCTGCCACACGTGTGGAAGAACTGGCCACCTGGTACATGTGTGCAGGTTGAAGTCGCTGCGACAAGGAGACACCTCGCGGAAGCAAGATGACCACCGCCACAAGGTCGCTCTGGTGGACGACATCTAGGTGCTCACCATGGTGGGGGATCAGGTATGCCAGCTACCCATGCCCTCCCCTGACAAATAAAAGGTGTCGGTGTTACTAGAGGGCTGGCCCTACAGAGTGGAAGTAGACTCTGGGGTGGGCCAGATGGTCATATTGGCCCAGACCTTTTGAGAACTGTGCCTGGGAAGGGAATCCCAGCTAACTCCATTTCCATTTGTAGTCCAGGACGTCCAGAAGCGGGAGGTTGCCGTCCTGGGGGTGGGTAAGGTCCACGTAAAATATGGACAGTTTTCTAGCAGGCTGCCCCTGATAGTGGTGGAGGGGGACCTGTGCAGTTTACTGGGGCGATCCTGGTTTGAGTCACTGGGAATTAGAGTAACGGGTATCCACCAAGACAGACTTTCAGAGGGTGTGCGAAGAATTTCCCGCCGTTTTCAATGGCACTTTGGGAACGTATACCGGAAACCCTGTGGCTCTACTGCTAGACCCCTCCGTTCAGCCGGTGAGGCTGAAGGCCAGGTGCATTCCCCTTGCATTAAGACACAAGATCGAGAAGGAGTTAGACCACCTTGTGGCACAGGGGGTCCTAGAGCCGGTGGCAAATGCCAAATGGGAAACCCTGATAGTCACCCCAGTCAAGCCCAACAGCCGTGTTCGCATTTGTGCAGACTATAGATGCACAATTAACAAAGCACTGCAAGGCCATGCGTACCCAGTGCCCATGGTCAGCCACATACTGGCCTCCCTAGCAGGGGCTAAGATATTTGGGAAGCTGGATTTGGCACAGGCATATCTGCAGCTTCTGGTGGACGCCGCCACCTCAGAGGCCCAGACTATTGCCATGCACAGGGAGGCTTTTCGGGTCAAATGGTTGCAGTTTGGAGTCAGTGTGGCCCTGGGGATATTCCAGAACTTAATGAACTCTCTCCTTAAAGGGATTCCTGGGTTTCAGCTGTTCACCACAGCCACTGAAGACGAATTTGCATCCAGCCTCCGGGCCATATTGCAACGCTTCGATGGGGCGGGGTTGAAGGTGAAAAGGGAGAAGTGTGAGTTGGGGGTTTCCGGAGGAGGTGAGGGCCTTGCGGAACCTTGGGCAGTTTTGCAAGGCCTGTAAGATGGTCCTCTTCCGGTTGGCATATAACTAACTGGTATTTAAAAACTGTGAAGGAAGGCTGTGAGAATAGCACCGAACTGTCAGAATGTTTGTTCTTGTTTTACTGTTTTAACTATTGTAAATTATTGTATATGCATTTTAATATTTATTAATTCTACCAGAGATCTGGAAGCAGGGGGGCACAGTACTACATAGCTCACTTCACAAAGTACTTGTCACCTGCTGGGAACAAGGCAAATTAACACAGGACTTTCGCGATGCAATCATCATCACCCTATACAAGAACAAAGGGGAAAAGTCAGACTGCTCCAACTACCGGGGGATAACCCTGCTCTCCATCGCAGGCAAAATCCTTGCCAGAATACTCCTGAACAGACTGGTGCCCGCCATTGCAGAAGAACTCCTCCCAGAGAGCCAGTGCGGCTTCAGAGCTAACAGGAGCACCACCGACATGGTATTTGTTCTCAGGCAGCTCCAAGAGAAATGCAGGGAACAAAACAAGGCTCTGTATGTGACTTTTGTCGACCTTACCAAAGCTTTCGATACCGTTAGCAGGAAAGGCCTGTGGCAAATCTTGGAACGTTTAGGATGTCCCCCAAGGTTCCTCAGCATGATCATCCAGCTACACGAAGACCAACGAGGCCAAGTCAGACACTGCAACGACCTCTCGGAGACCTTCCCAATAGGCACAGGTGTAAAGCAAGGCTGCGTTCTCGCACCAACTCTCTTTACGATCTTCTTTAGCATGATGCTTCAAAGAGCCGCAGTAGATCTAGATGATGACGATGGTGTCTACATCCGCTATCGCACCGATGGCAGCCTGTTCAACCTGAGGCGACTAAAGGCCCACTCCAAGACAATGGAAAAACTCATCTGAGAGCTACTGTTTGCTGATGATGCTGCACTCGTCTCCCACTCGGTATCAGCTCTGCAGCATATGATGTCCTGCTTTGCAGAGGCTGCCAAGCTATTCGGCCTAGAAGTTAGTCTGAAGAAGACAGAAGTTCTCCACCAGCCTGCACCCCAGGAAGATTATCACCCTCTCTGCATCACTGTGGGTGAATCAGTTCTGAAGACAGTCCAGCAGTTCAGCTACCTGGGGTGCATCATCTCCTCAGATGCTAAGATTGACAAGGAGATCGACAACAGGCTGGCAAAGGCAAACCGTGCCTTTGGCCGACTGCACAAAAGAGTGTGGAGCAACAAGCATCTGAAAAAAGGCACAAAGATCAATGTTTACAAAGCGGTTGTGATGACAACCCTCATCTACGGCTCCGAATCGTGGGTTTTATACCGTCATCACCTGCGACTCCTTGAGCGCTTTCATCAGCGCTGTCTTCGCACCATCCTCAGCATCCACTGGAGTGACTTTGTGACCAACACTGAAGTTCTCAAGCGGGCGGAGGTTACCAGCATCGAGGCACTGCTGTTGAAGACGCAGCTGCGCTGGGCAGGGCATATTTCTAGGATGGGAAACCACCGCCTTCCCAAGATTGCCCTGTATGGCGAACTCTCCACCGACCATCGAAATAGAGGGGCACCAAAGAAGAGGTACAAGGACTCCTTGAAGAAATCCCTTGGCACCTGTCACATCAACCATCACCAGTGGTCTGACCTAGTCTCAGATCGCAAAGCATGGAGGCACACCATCCACCAGGCTGTCTCTTCTTTTGAGAACGCACGCATAGCTGGTCTTGAGGACAAAAGGAGATTGAGGAAGAATCGCACTGCTACAGCACTAACCCTAAATCAGACTTTTCCCTGCAGCCACTGTGGCCATACCTGCCTGTCCCGCATTGGTCTTGTCAGCCACCAGCGTGCCTGCAGCAGACGTGGACTATTGCACCCTTCTTAAATCTTCGTTCGCGAAGCCAAGCCAAGAGAGAGAGAGAGAGAATCTTATTGTTCTAGATTTTGTGTTGTAAGCCACCCTGAGCCCGCCTTGGTGGGGAGGGCGGGATATAAATCGAATAAATAAATAAATAGACTTCTTGGGTTACACAGTGGATGTGGCTGGAATTTACCCAGCAAAGGACAAAATCAGGGCAATATGTGAGGCACCGACCCCCCCAAAGCAAGGCAGAACTCCAATAATTTCTGGGGCTCTTCAATTTTTACCATGCCTTCCTTCCTCACAAGGCGGCTGTAGCAGAACCATTGCATTGCCTCCTGGACGAGAGGGCCCTGTGGGCTTGGGGTCACAGGGAAGCTGTTGCCTTTCAGGCAGTAAAAGACATTTTAACTTCTAACAGCTTGTTGGCACACTTTGACGAGCAGCTGCCCGTTGTCTTGGCCTGCGATGCGTTGCCATACGGGGTGGGGGCAGTCTTGTCACATGTGCTCCCGGACGGTCAGGAGGTTCCGGTAGCATACTGTTCTCAGACTTTGCAAAAACCAGAGCGCAATTACTAACAGATTGACAAGGAGGGCCTGGCCATTGTAGCAGGAATAAAAAAATTTCACAATTATTTGTACGGCTGGCCCTTCACCATCCACACAGACCATAAGCCCTTTCTGGATCTGTTTGCTCCCAACCGCCAATCAACAACAACAACAAAATTTTATTTGTATCCCGCCCTCCCCGCCAGAGCAGGCTCAGGGCGGCTAACAACATAATTCAGGTTTAGTTATACAGAAATAGATAAAATTACGTTTAAACATTATAAACACTTTAATTAAAAATTCTGCTTAAGTTTTAAAAATTAATTAAATTAAAATTAGTAAAAGTGCTAATGCTATGTTTGCTGTTTATGTTTATGATGGCGGTTTCCTCAGCAATTTCCATTTTCATCAGCGAGAGCCAGTCAGAAGAGGAAGGTCTTGCAGGCCCTGTGGAACTGTTCAAGGTCCCACAGGGCCCGCATTTCCTCTGGAAGTTGGTTCCATAGGCTCGGGGCTATAGAGGAGAAGGCCCAGTTACGGGTACTTTGCAGCTTCACCTCTCTCGGTCCGGGAATAGTCAACAAGTTTTTCCTGGATGACCTCAGTGCTCTCTGGGGTTCATATGGGGAGAGACGGTCCCTAAGGTAGACAGGTCCTGCAATCACTGCAAATGCTCTCTCCATGGGTCTTATGGTGGTCCATCTTCTTTGCGGGGTACCTGAATGACCTCCAATACCGACTGGAGAAGGCAATTGGCCACACGGATGCATTGAGTTGGCTGCCACTGCCCTCCATGGACCCTGATCCTGCTCCGGCATACCAGATCACGTTGTTGGAATCTCTTCTGGACCGACCGGTGCACACCACAGACATGGCCCACTGTTGCAGGAAAGACAATACCTTCTCACAGGTTCTGGATTGGGTGTGTAGGGGATGGTGTACCGGCCAGGTGGGATCAGAATTTTCCATGTTTGTATCCCACCGGGATGAATTATCTGTACACAAGGGGTGTCTGTTGTGGGGAAACGGTGGCGGTACCCCCGGTACTAAGGCAATGGTTCCTCAATGCGCTGCATGAGACCCATCCTGGTGTAGTACGCATGAAAGTGTTGGCCCACAGTTATGTCTGGTGGCTGTGGATAGACGATGCCATTGAGTCCTGGGTAGCTTGATGCCAGCCCTGTCAGGTGACTCGTCCAGCCCCACCTAGAGCCCCAACCCAACAGTGGGAGCACACACGCAACCCTTGGTCCCGCCTGCACCTAGATTTTGCAGGGCTTTTCCAGGGACAGATATTCTTCATAGTAGACTCCCACTCCAAGTGGCTAAAGGTAATCCCAGTAGCTTCTACATCCACCTGGGCTGTGCTAGGGACACTCCGAAGGGTCTTCACCATACATGGCTTGCCTGACACCCTCATCTCGGACAACAGGATGGCATTCACTTCGGTCGAATTCCAAGACTTTTGCGACCGCAATGTAATAAAACATATACGGTTGACCCCCTTCCATCCAGCCACAAAAGGCCAAGCAGAATGGATAGTGCAGGCAACCAAAGAATTGCTCCGCTGCATCATTCAGGGAGACTGGGAAGCCCACCTAGCGGAATACCCACTAGCCCAACATTACTCCTCAAGTACTGTTACCAGCCAAAGTCTGGCAGAACTGCTCATGGGTAGGTGGCTTAACACACTACTTGACTGCCTGCACCCAGACAGGGCTCCAGACCTACAGGCGGTACCCGAGACGGTCCGGGCACCCAGAGGTTTTGACACAGGGGACCTGGTGTTTGCTAAAAAATTTTTTTGGGGGGGCGCATGGATACTGGCCCAAGTCTCCAAGGTACTGGGGGCGGTAATATACGAAGTTACCTTGGGGGGGGGGAGTTCACAATGAGGCAACACATGGACCAGTTGCGGTCATGTGAGGCACCGGAGGGCAGGGAGGCGAGCTCAGATGACCTGCCGGTTGACATTCCGGAATCAGAGACAACCGAAGCGTAAGCCCCTGCTGCCGTGGCTCAACCACCACCCGAGACTCAGGAAGAACCGGAACATCCTGCCGAACCAGAGGCCCCGGGTGAACCTGAACCCCTAACCGAGGCAGTGACGTCACCGACCCCTCCGCTTGCAGCACCCGAGGTTGCATCCACTCCACCGGCGACACCAGCACTCAGATGATCGACCCGCAAGCTCCTCAAGCCTGCGTACCTACAGGATTATGTGCAATACGGCTTGCAAACTTAGCGGGGAGGGATGTTATGTATAGGGTTGGAGCCAGGAGACCAGAGCTTGGGGACTTGGGAACAATAGACAGTAGGATCCAAATACCTGCTACCCTACTCCAATCACAGGCCCCCTGCCTCTTTGAATGAACCAATGGCATGCTTGCACAGGAACCAAGAGTTGTATACAGGTTTGGCCAGTAGACCCTTTCCCCAGTCTTGTGGTAGCCAGTTACCATGCTGCCTCTAATAAAGAGCTGCTATCACTGTTGCTACATCTCTTTGATGTGTTGAACCCACTATATGATACTCCTAAACTTGTGCTTTGAGTGATTTCATAGAAGACTGTTGACTGTCTCAGTAGAAAGAGGTCTACTGAATTTCTCCCTGCCTCAGACATGTTAATGAAACAGGAATCGCACCCCTTTGGCAGGAATGGCTGCACTACAATCTGCGACCGATAATTGCTTGCCTGTGTGGAAACTTTCAATACTAGTACTGTTCTCTCCCATTCCTAATATGTTCCTGTGAAGGTCAAGGTTTTAAATGACATTAGAGTAGAGGTAGCATAATGTGAAGAACCAGCAAGAACCAGTAAGGAAAGAGTTTGTGCCAGTAAGAAAACAAATCTGAGGTCATCAAGAAATCTTATGGGTTCATTGCATTCAGTAATCATCTTTGTAGTTTATAGCTGATGACTTCAGAAGTGTCCCAAGCATTCTTTATAGACAGTTGGGTGGACTATTTGTTTAAAAGCCAATATATTGTACTACTATGTTTTTTGTTTTAAAGTTAGCTGATGTAGTTGTACACAGGGCTTTTTTTGTAGAAAAAGCCCAGCAGGAACTTATTTGCATATTAGGCCACACCCCCATTGTGCCAAGCCAGCCAGGACTGCATTCCTGCTAAAAAAAAAGCAACAACAACCTGGTTGTACATAATAATAATGCAGTCTAGTCCTACACCATGGGGGGGGGGGGGGGAATTCTGACAAGAACAGTGTACCACTTGATTCTCAACAAACGAAATGTTCTACATCAACTGAAGACTATTGTGCAGAGGAATGGTCAATGGAGAATTGCTAGTTACCTTTAGTTATTCTACTACTAATTGTTCCTATATGCACATCAAGCCTCATTTTGGGTAGGAGCTCACAGGAGTGGAGCTCCAGAAACTCTAAATTTTATTGTGCTCTTTATTTCTTAATCACCCCCTCCCCAATACTTGTTTCTGGGCTCCATTGTTCAAACCTCTATGAGAATTTTGCTGAACTCTAAATTTTGACAAACTTTCTAATTTTTCCCCCCACAAAAAAGGGAAAATAACCAAAACATCTAAAGCAGAAAGATGAAAATCTTCATCATACCACTGTAGCCACATAGGAGAAAGTGATTTTGAAAGTATGGCAGTAAGGTTTTATTATGATAATTATAATTTCAGAAGCATTTTAAGGTAGATGCTGAGCTGATATAATTTAGTACACCTTCCGGTGATATCGGGTGTGTGGCATATGAGTTGTGCTAATGAGCTCTGGCACCCCTTTTTCTACAAAATGACCCCTGATTCGCACACATGAGAGGTCCCATTTTTCCCTTGTTCTACACCCTCTCCTTGGAGGGGAGGTTGACAAGACCAGTTAGTTGATAGAGAGAAAGGTGCGGGGGGGACAGGACATGCTTTCATCTCCAAGCCTTTCTCAGTTAGCTGGCTGCTGCTGGTGTGTGCGTTAGAGCTGAAAAAATGCCCTGCAAATGTTGCCTTTCCCTGTTCCATTGCTCCCCAGATAATGAGGAGGACTGAAGCTAAAAGAACAAACATACTATCACAGAGGTCCCCAACCCCCCGATCATGGACCGGTACCAGGTTGTGACCTGTTAGCAACTGGGCCATGAGTTGAATAATTATTTCATTATATATTGCAATGTAATAATAAAAATAAAGTGCACAATTGTATCATCCTGAAACCATAGTCTGTGGAAAAATTGGCTTCCACAAAACCGATCCCTGGTGCCAAAAAGGTCAGATCCCAGCCCTTTTTAGTAACCATGTTACACATAGTTTCCTAGCAATCCCTCCTCTTTTGGTGTAGTGTCATGGGATATTGGTTGGCATTTTGTGTGTGTGTGAGAGAGTTGCAATGTCTTTGAATGGACATTGCTTCTACAGTTTGTGGTGTTTTAACCCTCCCTCCCCCCATTTTTACTGGCCTTAAACTTTTCTATTAAAATTCCACCTAATACCCAATTCAGAAAAAAAAAAATCTTTTTGATGTCTGCATTATTTGAATTTTCCTGATGTGAGGCATGAGAAATAAGATTTATATTACTGATATGGGGGGTATACTCATACTAGGTTTGTTCTATGAATAACTTCTTTTCTTTTTTTTTTGCCAGAACAGCTTCTAACATTTTTAGATGCACTTAATTAACATATTTATACCTCACCATTTCCTGAGACTCATGGTAGCATGTATATAAACAAACATAAACACATTCAAGTAGATTGACAATTTTGCCCTCTGCATTAATATTACAATGTCTGTCAAGTGACTATCTTTTGTATTTGAACTGACTGCTAATGATCTGTTCATATTGTTGTGCTCTGCCCTGAGCCCCTATGGGGGAATGGGTGGAATATAAATAAACTATTAATAATAATAATAATAATAATATTTCTTAATGGGCAGTAACATTTGGAAGATTCTGTGAGATGACCCATTAAGGTTGAGAGATGGCACCAGCTAGGGTAAAGCACCTATTCTGAGTGCTCAGTTAAAAAAAAAAAATTAGTGCTCAAGGGAATGCTTACAGTTTGCAATCAAATTGCAATTTCAGCAGAGCAGCATTCAGGCATAAATGGTTCTGTGTAGTTCTGCTTTTATTTCCCAACATTTGTTTTAATAAACACAAGTTGGGGCTCCTTTTAAAAGAACAGAAAATGGCGGGAGGTGGGGGCTATTTAAACTTTTCCACTTGCAATTTTCTTGATGAAAACTGCCACCCCTAGGTCTTTTAAAAACCACTGGGGGAAACATATTTGTACCACAAAATATCCCCAGTGCTGTAAATATTGTAGGAAAATGGTACAAGGAGATAGGATGAAATAGTTATCCCCCCTTCTTTTTCTTAAATTTACAGTCCTCCTCCCCTGCAGCTTCATTCTGTTAAAAATGTCTGGCAAAAGCAATTATGGCACTACTTCCAAAGTGTAGTTACCACCCTAAGTCACAACTACTGTATATTGGAGTATATGAGTGCAACCTAGATTCTGTACTTAATACCAGTTATTTACTTTAGGAATTGCAGACAAGGAGTCTCAAGTACAGATCTCTCTCATGCAGAAGATTCTACGCAAAAGAACATGTATTACAGGTTTTAATAATGAAAACAATTATTTTGCACTTTAGCACTTCTGATGAATGTATTTATGGTCTTGGTTCAGTTTTTGATAGGTAAATGGCCACTAAACCCCTCTGAAGGAGGCAGTGGTCCGCCCCCTCTTGAAAAAAGCTACATCAGACCCGGCCAAATTGGCTCATTACTGGCCAGTCTCAAATCTGCCCTTTTTGGGCAAAGTTATAGAGAGGGCTGTGGCGTTGCAACTACAGAGCTTCCTGGATGACGCTTCCACTCTTGATCCATTCCAGTCCGGCTTCCGCCCGGGCCATGGGACAGAAACAGTTCTGGTCGCCCTCATGGATGATCTCCGGCGACATCTGGACCGAGGCGGTGAGGCAGTATTGCTGTTGTTAGACCTTTCGGCTGCGTTCGATATGGTCGACCACCGGCTGCTGACCCGCCGCCTCACCGACGCAGGGATTCAGGGGTTAGCCTTGCAGTGGCTTTCCTCTTTCCTGGAGGGTCAGGGACAAAGGGTGGCAATTGGGGGGGAGCTGTCCCGGAGGCACCTACTTAATTGTGGGGTGCCTCAGGGAGCAGTTCTCTCCCCGATGTTATTTAACATCTACATGCGCCCCCTTGCCCAGATTGTCCGGAGGTATGGGCTGGGGTGCCACCAGTACGCTGATGACACCCAGCTCTATCTATTGATGGGTGGTCGGGCTGTCGATGTTCCTATAAATTTGGACCGGGTGCTGCAGGCCGTAACAGACTGGATCAGGTCGAGTGGGCTGAAATTGAATCCAGCGAAGACGGAGGTCCAGTGCCTGGGATGCGGTGCTCCGGATGGAGGGATCTCCCTCCTGCTTTTGATGGTGCGTCACTGGTACCAGTGCGCAGGGTCAGGAGCTTGGGAGTGCTACTGGAGTCTTCCCTGACAATGGAGGTCCAGGTGGCAGCCACTGCCAAATCCGCCTTCTTTCATCTTAGGCGGCCGAGGCAGTTGGCTCCCTTCCTGGAGCGAAGTGACCTGGCAACAGTGATCCATGCAACGGTCACCTCGAGGCTAGACTACTGTAATGCCCTCTACATGGGGCTGCCCCTGTGCCGAACCCGGAAACTGCAGCTAGTGCAGAACGCAGCAGCCAGACTGCTATTGGGTCTACCCCAGTGGGAACATGTGCAGGCTAGGCTGCGGGAGCTGCATTGGCTGCCAATTGTTTACCGAGTTCGTTACAAGGTGCTGGTTATTACCTTTAAAGCCCTATATGGCCGAGGACCTGTCTACCTTAGGGACCGCCTCTCTCCATATGTTCCCCAGAGAGCACTACGATCTAGCTCACAAAATCTCCTAGAAGTACCTGGGCCAAAGGAGGCCAAACTAAAAATAACTAGAGAACAGGCCTTCTCTATAAAAGCACCCCAACGGTGGAACCAGCTGCCGGAAGAGGTGCGGGCCCTACGGGACCTTAGTCAGTTCCGTAGGGCGTGCAAAACCACCCTCTTCCGGCTAGCCTTTCAAGATGGAGCTTGAAATAAACATCACGCCATCACAAATATTAATAATTGAGATAACACCGAATAGAGATATTTTAGACTGTTTTTAGATTGTTTTAGATTATGTAAAAATTTAATAGTAAACTGTAATTTTATTGAATTGTATAACTGTTTTATTGTTCAATGGCTTTGCCATGCCTGTAAGCCGCCCTGAGCCTGCCTTGGCGGGGAGGGCGGGGTATAAATAAAATTTTATTATTATTATATAAATAAAAGCCCCCATGAACCCATCACACTGTTCCCCCCCCCCTTTTAGAATGAATCTCCCACTGTATATTATATCCTGCCTAGCACTAAGTGTGCTTTTATCCATTGGTGTTAATGAGATTACGTGAGAATCCACCCTGTCTTGCTTACTGAGAGTTGAGAAGCGGCTGTTTGTGTGCACTTAAAAGTATCCTTACCTTTTTCATCCTAGCTGGCATTTGCACAATGAAACTGCTGAAGCACAGTTATATGGTATTATAGGGAAGCTCTCATTTCCACTACCTAGACTAGTTGCTTGACAGAAGACATTTGTCTCAAGGGCTGTTAGTCTGGCTGCACTCTTAAGCAGTAAATTCTTGCAAATGCCTCTTCCATAACCCACCTAGATTAATAAATAAAGACTACCATGATCAAGTAATTCCCCCACCCCATAATGTATATCCTTGTGTGTTATATAGCCTTCCTAGTCATTGCTAAGTGTGCTTTAGCCCATTATGGTAAGCAAGGTAAATCATAGTTATCTGTACTATTTCCAGTTTCTATATAGAATCATAGAGATGGAAGGGGCCATACAGGTCATCTAGTTCAACCCCCTGCTCAATGCAAGATCAACCTAAAGAACTCTTTGACAAGTGTTTGTGCAGTTGCTGCTTAAAGACTGCCAGTGATGGGGAGCTCACCTCCTCCCTAGGCAGCCAATACCACTGCTGAACTACTCTTATTGTAATTCCCCCCCCCCCCCTAATATACAACCAGTACATTTGTGCCTGTAATTTAAAACAATTATTGCAAGTCCTATCCTTTGCTGCTGATAGGAAAAACTCCCTGCACTCCTCTATGTGATAGCCTTTCGTGTGCTTAGAGTGCAATCATGCCCCCCCTAAACCCCCAAGTCCCTCAGCCTTTCCTCATCATTCTCTACTGCACCCACTCCATTCTGCCCACATCTTTCCATAGGCCTTGCAAAGCAGAGATGTTCTGCCAGGCATTTAATTGAGGACAGCAATGGTCTGGCACTCTCACATCTCTATCTCCCCCCTTTTTCTCCATATCCTCTCCACCCAGGGGGCTGGTGGACACTGAAATTATCCATCATCTTGGATATAGTATTGTCTTTCTGATGAATTGTTTTAATGCATTTTAATACTGTTGTACTTGCACAGGGGACTATCATTACATTTTAAAAAAATATTGTTTTAATTTCTACTATGTACTTTATTTGCCCCTAATGTAAGCCACCCTGAGTCCTGCTTGCAGGGAAGAGAAGCCTAGCAAATCAATCAATCAATCAATCAATCAATCAATCATCATCATCATCATCATCATCATCATCTTTAAAGTGAGACCGCTAGAACTGCACACACTGTTCCAGGTGTGGCCTGACCAATGTGGTATACAGAAGGACTATGACAGCTTGTGATTTGGATGTTATGCCTCTGTTGAAACACCCCAAGACTGCATTAGCCTTTTTTGCCACCGCATCACACTGACTGCTCATATTTAGCTTACAGTCTACTTGTACCCCAAGATCTTGTTCACACACACTGCTACCTAGAAGTGTATCTCCCATCTAGTATGTGTACTTCTCATTTTTGTTACCCAGATGTAGAACTCTGCATCTGGCCTGTAGTTTTTTGAGTCATCCTTCCTCCCTTTTTGAAGACTGGGATAATATCTGAAGAAGAAGATGATATTGGATTTATACCCTGCCCTACACTCTGAATCTCAGTCTCACAGCAGCTTACAACCTCCTTTACCTTCCCCCCTCCAACAGACACCCTGTGAGATAGGTGGAAAAGAGAGAGCTCTCTCAAAAGCTGCCCTTTCAAGGACAGCTCTGAGATAGCTATGGCTGACCCAAGGCCATTCCAGCAGCTGCAAGTGGAGGAGTGGGGAATCAAACCCAGGTCTCCCAGATAAGAGTCTACACCAAACTGGCTCTGTCCTCCTCCAGTCTTGTGGCACGTTTCCATTCCACCAAGAGGTTTTAAAGATTACGGACAAAACCTCAGCAAGCTTTGAGCACTCGTGGGTGCATCTGGCCCAGGAGATTTGTACTCATCCAATGCAGCCAGGTGCCTCTCAGCAACCTTTCTGACCATATCAACCAGCAGCCCAGATGCCATGCTTTGCCTACTACCATTTCTAAATGGGCCTGTATTCTTCAGGGGAAAAAAACAACAGGTGAAACAGGCATTAAGCTTTTCTGCTTTCTCTCTGTTCTGTCAGAGTTTCTCCATTTTTACCTAGCAGTGTGCCTATTGCCTCTTTTACCTTATGTTTGCACCTCACATATCTGAAGAAGTTTTTCTTGTTACTGCAAGCCGCCTTGGCCAACCTCTACTCACTTTGAGCATTGGCCTCTCTGATGACTGACCCACAGTGTCTAGCAATGGCATAAATGCTGCATTATCTCATATAAAAAAGATGATGGCGCATGCTGACCAAAGTATGTCTGACCCCTGATTGTTTCACTCTGGGTCACTTGTCATTTGTAAGTGGTCTCTGAACTGTATGTTCTCTTTTTATTATTAGATAAATTTATGTTAAAATATCTAAATTCTTTATTATTTTTCAAATTTTATCATTGGGCATTTGCTTTTACTTTGTGTTCTTGCTATGGCTTTTTTGCTAATGCAATAAAGATTGATTGGATTGATATTATCACATACTAGGCTTCCCAATCCCCCGCCACGGGCGGGGGACCCCTCCCCGATTTGGAGCCTCCTCCCCCGCTCGTGAAAAATCTGGAAGCGGGGGAAAAATGGCAGCCCTTTCCTTCCCACCCAGCCCCGATTGCAGCAGCTTCTCCTCGCCCCTTCCCTTTCTTTCCCACCCAGCCCCATCACAGCAGCTTCTTCTTGCCCCTTCGCTTCCCACTCAGCCCCAATGGCAGCAGCTTCTCCTTGCCCCTTCCCACCCAGCCCCATCGCAGCAGCTTCTCCTCACCCCTTTCCTTCCCTTTCCCTCCCACCCAGACCCGATCGCAGCAGCTTCTCCTCACCCCTACCCTTCCCACCCAGACCCAATGGCAGCAGCTTCTCCTCACCCCTTCCCTTCCCACCCAGACCCAATGGCAGCAGCTTCTCCTCACCCCTTTCCTTCCCTTCCCCTCCCACCCAGACCCGATCGCAGCAGCTTCTCCTCACCCCTTCCCTTCCCACCCAGACCCAATGGCAGCAGCTTCTCCTCACTCCTTCCCTTCCCTTCCCACCCAGCCCCATCGTAGCAGCTTCTCCTTGCCCCTTCCCTTCCCACCCAGCCCCGATTGCAGCAGCTTCTCCTCGCCCTTTCCCTTTCTTTCCCACCCAGCCCCATCACAGCAGCTTCTCCTTGCCCCTTCGCTTCCCACTCAGCCCCGATGGCAGCAGCTTCTCCTTGCCCCCTCCCACCCAGCCCCATCGCAGCAGCTTCTCCTCACCCCTTCCCTTCCCTTTCCCTCCCACCCAGCCCTGATCGCAGCAGCTTCTTATCACCCCTTCCCTTCCCACCCAGACCCAATGGCAGCAGCTCCTCCTCACTCCTTCCCTTCCCTTCCCATCCAGCCCCATTGCAGCAGCTTCTCCTTGCCCCTTCCCTTCCCACCCAGCCCCATCGCAGCAGCTTCTCCTCGCCCCTTCCCTTCCCCTCCCATCCAGCCCCGATCACAGCAGCTTCTCCTCGCCCCTTCCCTTCCCCACCCACCCAGCCCCGATCGCAGCAGCTTCTCCTCACCCCTTCCCTTCCCACCCAGCCCCATCACAGCAGCTTCTCTTCACCCCTTCCCTTCCCCTCCCACCCAGCCCCGATCGCAGCAGCTTCTCCTCACCCCTTCCCTTTCCCTCCCACCCAGCCCCGATTGCAGCAGCTTCTCCTCACCCCTTCCCTTCCCACCCAGACCCAATGGCAGCAGCTTCTCCTCACTCCTTCCCTTCCCTTCCCACCCAGCCCCATCGCAGCAGCTTCTCCTTGCCCCTTCCCTTCCCACCCAGCCCCGATTGCAGCAGCTTCTCCTCGCCCCTTCCCTTTCATTCCCACCCAGCCCCATCTCCTTGCCCCTTCGCTTCCCACTCAGCCCTGATGGCAGCAGCTTCTCCTTGCCCCCTCCCACCCAGCCCCATCGCAGCAGCTTCTCCTCGCCCCTTCCCTTTCCCTCCCACCCAGCCCCGATCGCAGCAGCTTCTCCTCACCCCTTCCCTTCCCACCCAGACCCAATGGCAGCAGCTTCTCCTCACTCCTTCCCTTCCCTTCCCATCCAGCCCCATCGCAGCAGCTTCTCCTTGCCCCTTCCCTTCCCACCCAGCCCCATCGCAGCAGCTTCTCCTCACCACTTCCCTTCCCCTCCCACCCAGCCCCATCGCAGCAGCTTCTCCTCGCCCCTTCCCTTTCCCTCCCACCCAGCCCCGATCACAGCAGCTTCTCCTCGCCCCTTCCCTTCCCACCCAGCCCCATCGCAGCAGCTTCTCCTCGCCCCTTCCCTTTCTTTCCCACCCAGCCCCATCACAGCAGCTTCTCCTTGCCCCTTCGCTTCCCACTCAGCCCCGATGGCAGCAGCTTCTCCTTTCCCCCTCCCACCCAGCCCCATCGCAGCAGCTTCTCCTCACCCCTTCCCTTCCCTTTCCCTCCCACCCAGCCCTGATCGCAGCAGCTTCTCCTCACCCCTTCCTTTCCCACCCAGACCCAATGGCAGCAGCTCCTCCTCACTCCTTCCCTTCTCTTCCCTTCCCATCCAGCCCCATTGCAGCAGCTTCTCCTTGCCCCTTCCCTTCCCACCCAGCCCCTTCGCAGCAGCTTCTCCTCGCCCCTTCCCTTCCCCTCCCATCCAGCCCCGATCGCAGCAGCTTCTCCTCGCCCCTTCCCTTCCCCACCCACCCAGCCCCGATCGCAGCAGCTCCTCCTCACCCCTTCCCTTCCCACCCAGCCCCATCACAGCAGCTTCTCTTCCCCCCTTCCCTTCCCCTCCCACCCAGCCCCGATCGCAGCAGCTTCTCCTCACCCCTTCCCTTTCCCTCCCACCCAGCCCCGATTGCAGCAGCTTCTCCTCGCCCCTTCCCTTCCCACCCAGCCCCATCGCAGCAGTTTCTCCTCACCCCTTCCCTTTCCCTCCCACCCAGCCTCGATCACAGCAGCTTCTCCTCACCCCTTCCCTTCCCTTCCCCTCCCACCCAGCCCCGATCACAGCAGCTTCTCCTCGCGCCTTCCCTTCCCCTCCCACCCAGCCCTGATCACAGCAGCTTCTCCTCGCCCCTTCCCCTCCCACCCAGCCCCGATCACAGCAGCTTCTCCTCGCGCCTTCCCTTCCCCTCCCACCCAGCCCTGATCACAGCAGCTTCTCCTCGCCCCTTCCCCTCCCACCCAGCCCCGATCACAGCAGCTTCTCCTCGCCCCTTCCCTTCCCACCCAGCCCCATCGCAGCAGCTTCTCCTCACCCCTTCCCTTCTCCTCCCACCCAGCCCCGATCGCAGCAGCTTCTCCTTGCCCCTTCCCTTCCCCTCCCACCCAGCCCCATCACAGCAACTTCTCTTTGCCCCTTCCCTTCCCCTTAGGCTTTCCAATCTCCAAGTCCCAGTGGGGGACTCCCGGGTTTTACAGGCTTTCCCCAGCCAGCTGGCCAGCTAGATCTTGGGCAGGACCTGCAAACAGGTACAGTTTTAAAATGTGTGTGTGCCTTTAAATTGGAGCAGGAAGTACTTCATGGGGAAGGGTTAGCAACAGCAGACCTCGTGAGAGTGCAGCCCCTCTGTTTGTTTTGCTTTCATTTGGACAAGTGAGTGTGTGTGTAAAAGAGCAGCGTAGCCCTGGTACTTTCCAGACCTGGTTGTGGAGGCACCTTAGACTCCTGCTTTGTTCTACTGATTCAGACCAACAGGGCTGCCCACTTGCACCAGAGACAGTTAAGTGTGTTTGAGTGAGAGAGAGAAAATGAGGGGAGTGGAGGGCACTCTATTATTCCCTATGGAGACTTATAGGAAATAATGGAAAATTGATCTGTGGGTATCTGGGGCTCTGGGGGGGGCTGTTTTTTGAGGTTGAGGCACCAGATTTGCAGCATAGCATCCAGTACCTCTCCCCAAAATACCCCCCAAGTTTCAAAAAGATTGGACCAGGCGGTCTAATTCTATGAGCCCCAAAAGAAGGTGCCCCTATCCTTCATTATTTCCTATGGAGGGAAGGGATTTAAAAGATGTGTGGTCCCTTTAAATGTGATGGCCAGAACTCCCTTGAAGTTCAATTATGCTTGTCACACCCTTGCTCTTGGCTCCGCCCCAATGTCTCCTGGCTCCACCCCCAAAGTCCCCAGATAGTTCTTGAATTGGACTTGGCAACCTAATCACATAAAGTGCTGAATAATAGAGTAGGGTTGGCAATCCCCAGGTGGGGGCAGGGGATCCCCCGGTTTGGAGGCCCTCCCCCCGCTTCAGGGTCATCAGAAAGCGGGCGGAGGGGAGGGAAATGTCTGCTGGGAACTCTATTATTCCCTATGGAGATTTATTCCCATAGAAAATCATGGAGAATTGATCTGTGGGTATCTGGGGCTCTGGGGGGCTGTTTTTTGGGCTAGAGGCACCAAATTTTCAGTATAGCATATAGTGCCTCTCCCCAAAATACCCCCCAAGTTTCAAAAAGATTGGACCAGGGAGTCCAATTCTATGAGCCCCAAAAGAAGCTGCCCCTATCCTTCATTATTTCCTATGGAAGGAAGGAATTGAAAAGGTGTTCCGTCCCTTTAAATGTGATGGCCAGAACTCCCTTTGGAGTTCAATGATGCTTGTCACAGCCTTGATCTTGGCTCCACCCCCAATGTCTCCTGGCTCCACCCCCAAAGTCCCCAGATATTTCTTGAATTGGACTTGGAAACCCTAATACAGAGAGGTTATTTGTTTTGCATCTTGTTCACTGACTCCTACAAAAAGACAGTACTCCCATTTAGAAAAGGAAGAGCTAACCGTCATATTTGAGTTTTAAAAAAACCCATAAATGTATTTATGGTTGGCCATTCACCATTGTAACCAATCATAAACCCTTTTTGGAATTGCATTGGGAGCTGAATAATATGCCACCACAGGCCTCTGCTAGACTTCAGCAGTGGGCTCTCATTTTGGCAGCTTATCAGTATTCCATGTTGTAGAAACCAGATCAGACTACTGCAAACACAGATGGACTGAATTTCCTATCCTGGATGAATGCAGCTCCATATGTTAACAACTCAGGGCTGCTCCACCTAAAGTTTCCTTATGTCCATGGGAATAGCCTGGTCATCCTTGGGTGCAGCTTCATATTGATTATACTGGCCAGTGTATAGCAGTCATGCTATTGATGGTGGTGGTCACACACTCCAAATGGCTGGATGTCTTCTCAGTCAAAATGGCTACTTCAGCTGCCCTTGAAGAGCTCTGTGAATTGCTCAGTGTCCAAAGACATCCACACACCCTTGTCACAGACAATGCCTCTGTATTCACTAGTGAGGAATTCAAATAGTTACTGACCATTAATGGAATCAAACACATCACTTCAGCACTATACAATCCATCCACAAGTGGATTGGTTGAAAAGGCAGTGCAAGCTGTGAAAACTGCATTAAGGAAAGTTGCAGGCCAAACCTTACAGACTAAACTCTCCCATTTTCTTTCTTCTTGTTAGACAATACCACATACCACCACATGAAGAAAGCCAGTTGAAAGTATACCTGGTAGGCCTGTTCATACCCAATATATAGAATCAAATCCTTGAGAAACAACAATTCATGAAAAAGAATCATGATAGGAGCCACCCCGCATGGGCCTTATGTCCAGGTCATCCTGTGTGAGTCCAGAACTTTTTAGAGCAGGGATAGGGAACCTCCGGTCCATGGGCTGTAAATGACCTGCGAGACCCCTCGGACTGGCTCATAGCAGGCTCCCCAGGCCCAGCTGACTGGTGGCGATTGCTGGGCTGGGCATGCTGCATGCCGGCCTCCAAGGGCCCAGCTGGCCAGTGGCAATTGCTGAGCCAGGCACACTGCCTGTTGGCCTCCCCGGGCCCAGCTGGCTGATGACAATCACCGGGCCGCACTGCACGCCGGCCTCCCCAGGCCCAGCTGTCCGGCAGCGATTGCTGGGCCGGGCACATGGTGTGGCAGCCTCCCCGAGGCCATCTTGCCAGCGGGGGTCACTGAGCTGGGCCACACTGCATAGTTGCCTCTATAGGGCAGCTGGTGGGGGTCATGGGGCCCAGTTGCACTGCTGTGGCCTCCCCGGATCGCTGCAGGGCCTAGAAGCATCACTGTGGAAGTTCAAGTAAGTTCCCCCCTCCTTTCTTTATTTCTCTTTCTTTTTATTTCTTCCTCCTTTAGTCCCCTTTCTTCCCCCCCAATTCTTTTATTTCCCTTTATTTCCATTTCTTCCCCTTTCTTCCCATTTCTTTATTTTCCTTTTTTCCATTTCTTCTCCACATTTTTTATTTCCTTTTCTTCCTTCTCATTTCTTTATCTCCCTTTATTTCTCTCTCTCTCTCAGTCTCTGGAGCCTGAGTGGTGGGTGTTGGGAAGGACAGCTGGTGGAGTTTGTGGGTGCATTGGATCTGGTTGAAGCAGCTGCAGTTTTTTCATGAAGGGAGGCAGGGATGGCAGGGGTTGGGGGTGGGAGCCAGCTACCACCAGTTCAACTTCCACTTGATTATCCCAGATGGTGTGGCCTAATATGTTAATATCAGGGGGTGTGGCCTAATATGCTAACGAGTTCCTGCAGGCCTGTGAATGATGTTATAAATTTCTAAATAACCCTTGGCAGAAAAAAGGTTCTTCACCCATGTTTTAGAAGAATTAAAGTGGGTTCCATGTTTTAGAAGAACCAAAGTGTTGTTATTGTCAGGGCTTTTTTCTCGAAAAAGCCTAGCAGGAACTCATTTGTCTATTAGGCCACACCCTCTTGACACATAGCCAGCCGGAACTGCATTCCTGTGCATTCCGGCTCAAAAAAAGCCCTGGTTATCACAAACTGGACCACTTTATTACAGAGTCCAGGTGGATGGGATGGTTATAAGCAGGGCATTTTTTGTAGTAGGAACTCCTTTGCATATTAGGCTACACCCCCCTGATGTAACAAATCCTCCAAGAGCTTACAGGGCTCTTCTTACAGGGCCTACTGTAAGCTCTTGGAGGATTGGCTACATCAGGGGGGTGTAACCTAAAATGAAGAAGAGTTCCTACTACAAAAAAAGCCCTGATAAGGTACCATTGAGACCATCTCCTGTCTTGTATAGGGAGTCAAGAACCTCTAGATGCTTCTGCAACCCTTCCAGGACAGCCCTAGTTTCTGAATACTGAGGTGAATAGTAGGAGAAATTATATCCCTGAGGTGGAGTCTTATACAGTCATTGTGACTTCAACTGCTTCAGAGTTCCATGATGGAGCTCTGAATTCTCCATGTGATGGTCCTAGATATCCTCACCCTGTAACCATTTCAGACTTTTCCAAGCCAAGGCCAGCCATAGCATTGACGCCTTCCTATCACAGATCAAAGAGACTCAGGGCATTATTTGTATATAGACATTGTGGGTATTTTAGAAACTTGATGAAATGAGGAGAATCAGTGGGACACAGTGATTCCTGGATATAAGAACACAAGAACATAAGAGAAGCTATGTTGGATCAGGCCAATGCCCCATCCAGTCCAATACTCTGTGTCACACAGTGGCCAACCCCCCCCCCCCCCCCCCAAGTGCCATCAGAAGGTTCACAAGTGGGTCTACAAGCCCTTCTACTTTGCACACACCCCCGAAGCACCAAGAATACAGAGCATCACTGCCCCAGACAGTTCAAATAATATACTGTGTCTAATAGCCGCTGATGGACCTCTGCTCCATATTTTTATCCAATCCCCTCTTGAAACTGGCTATGCTTGTAGTCGCCACCACCTCCCGTGGCAGTGAATTCCACATGTTAATCACCCGTTGGGTGAAGAAGGACTTCGTTTTATCCATTTTAACCTGGCTGCTCAGCAATTTCATTGAATGCCCACGAGTTCTTGTATTGTGAGAAAGGGAGAAAAGTACTCCTTTCTCTACTTTCTCCAACCCATGCATAATCTTGTAAACTTCTATCATGTCACCCTGCAGTCGACGTTTCTCCAAGCTAAAGAGCCCCAAGCATTTTAACCTTTCTTCATAGGGAAAGTGTTCCAAACCTTTAATCATTCTAGTTGCTCTTTTCTAGACTTTTTCCAGTGCTATAATATCCTTTTTGAGGTGTGGTGACCAACAGTGTACACAGTATTCCAAAGGAGACCGCACCATCGATTTATACAGGGGCATTATGATACTGGCTGATTTGTTTTCAATTCCTTTCCTAACAATTCTCAGCATGGCGTTGGCCTTTTTATTGCAACCACACACTATCTTGACATTTTCAGTGAGTTATCTACCATGACCCCAAGATCTCTCTCTTGGTCAGTCTCTGCCAGTTCACAACCCATCAACTTGTATTTGTAGCTGGGATCTTTGGCCCCAATGTGCATTACTTTGCACTTGGCCACATTGAACCTCATCTGCCACGTTGATGCCCACTCACCCAGCCTCAACAGATCCCTTTGGAGTGCCTCACAATCCTCTCTGTTCTCACCACCCTGAACAATTTAGTGACATCTGCAAACTTGGTCACTTCACTGCTTACTCCCAACTCCAGATCATTAATGAACAAGTTAAAGAGCATGGGTCCCAGTACTGAGCCCTGCGGCACCCCACTGCTTACTGTCCTCCACTGTAAAGACTGCTCATTTATATACTCACTCTCTGCTTCCTATTAATTAGCCAGTTTTTGATCCACAAGAGGACCTGTCCTTTTACTCCATGACTCTCAAGCTTACTAAGGAGCCTTACTAAGGAGCTTAGATTATATTTATTTATTTGTTTGTTTGTTTATTTCTGCATATTTATAGGCTGCCCTTTCCCATGTTGGGCTCAGTGTGGCTTCCAACATAATAAAACAATTAAAACAGTTAAAATAATATCAGAAGGATAGGGAGGGTAGGATTGTAGGTAGGGTGGCTCTGTATGTCAGAGAGGGTATACAGTCCAGTAAGATTGAGAAGGTAAGAGATACATTTCTAGAAATGCTTTGGGTTGCAATAGTGGGCCCAAAAGGAACCTTAACTCTGGGAGTTTGATATAGCCCACCAGATCAGAAGATAGAATATGATTATAAAATGATGAAAGAATTAAAGATAGCGGCTAACTGTAAAAACTGTGTCATAATAGGTGATTTTAACTACCTGCGCAATGATTGGGTCGATATGTGTTCAGGACGGGAGAAAGAGACTGAGTTTCTAGAAACTCTCAATGACTGTGCTATGGAGCAGATGGTCACAAAACCTACCAGGGAGAGGTGATCCTGGACTTGGTCATAAGTAATGCCCAAGACCTGGTGAGAGACATAAAAATGATTGCACCACTTGGGAGCAGTGACCATGTTGATTTCACCATTTGTATAAATAGGGAGTTGCCCAATAAGACCATCACAACCACTTTTAACTTTAAAAGGGGTAAATTCCCTGAGATGAGGAGGCATGTGAAGAGGAAACTGAAAGGAAAGGTAAACAGAGTCAAAACCCTTGGGGAAGCTTGGAGGCTATTTAAAACTACAATCCTAGAAAGTCAGATAAAATATATATCGCAAGTCAGGAAAGACACAAATAGGTATAGAAAAAGACCTGCATTGTTAACAAACAAAGTAATGGAAGCTGTAAAAGGTAAGGAGGATTCCTTTAAGCAGTGGAAAGCTAGTCCAAGTGAGGTTAATAAAAGGGAACACAGGCTGCAGCAAATCAAATGCAAGTCTGTGATCAGGCAGGCAAAAAGGGATTATGAGGAACACATTGCAAAAAACATAAAAACCAACAATAAAAATTTCTTCAAATACATTAGAAGCAGGAAACCAGCCAGGGAGGCAGTGGGGCCCTTGGATGACCAAGGGGTAAAAGGATTACTGAAGGATGATAGGGAAATGGCTGAGAAGCTGAATGCATTTTTTGCCTCCGTCTTCACTGTGGAAGATGAGAAGTGTTTGCCCACTCCAGAACCGCTGATTTCAGGAGAGGTGTTGAAAGACCTGACTCAGATTGAGGTGACAAGAGAGGAAGTCTTACAACTGATAAACAATTAAAAAACTGATGTCACCAGGCAGATGGCACACATCTAAGAGTTTTAAAAGAACTCAAAGGTGAACTTGTGGATCTCCTGACAATAATATGTAATCTTTCATTAAAATCTGCCTCCATTCCTGAGGACTGGAAGGTAGCAAATGTCACCCCCATCTTTAAAAAGGGTTCTAGAAGAGATCTGGGAAATTACAGGCCAGTCAGTCTAACTTCAATACTGTGAAAGTAGGTGGAAACCATTAATATAGAGAAAATTAGTAGGCATGTTGATGAACAAAAGTTATTGAGGAAGACTCAGCATGGTTTCTGTAACGGAAGATCTTGTCTCACTAACCTGTTAGAATTCTTTGAAGGGGTGAACAACCGTGGACAAAGGGGATCCAATAGATGTTGTTTACCTTGACTTCTAGAAAGCTTTTGATAAAGTTCCTCATCAAAGGCTCCTAAGCTCAAGAGTCATGGGGTAAAAGGACAAGTCCTCTTGTGGATCAAAAACAGTTAATTAATAGGAAACAGAGAGCGCGTATAAATGGGCAATTTTCTCAGTGGAGGGTGGTGAGCAGTAGGGTACCACAGGGTTCAGTACTGGGTTCGATGCTTTTTAGCTTGTTCATTAATGATTTGGAGATGGGAGTAAGCAGTGAAGTGGCTAAGTTTGCGGATGACACTAAATTGTTCAGGGTGGTGAGAACCAGAGAGGATTGTGAGGCGCTCCAGAGAGATATGTCAAGGCTGGGCAAGTGGGCGTCAATGTGGCAAATGAGGTTCAACATGGTCAAGTGCAAAGTAATGCACACTGGGGCCAAAAATCCTAACTATAAATGCAAGTTGATGAGGTGTGAACTGGTGGACACTGACCAAGAGAGATCTTGGGTTCGTGGTGTAAACCAAATTGCCCTCAAATAGAGGTTGGGGAATTTAAGTGGTGGGCAAAGATGGCTCAGCAGGATACAGAATCTATCTATACAGGAGATAACTTCCAGAATTTCCCCTCTAAATAATGAGTAAGAATCGGTAAAATATAACTGGATTTTATAAGAAAAATCAGTCAAGCATACAAGGAAATAAATTCATTCACTCAAACATACAGTCCTAAGAAAAACAGAAATGGAATTGATAGAGGTAACACAAGGGTAAAACCTAGACAGGGTGATACTTTCATATTCTTCCTTGGAACACTCTGATAGCAATGAAAAAGGAATGGGGGAGCAAGACATGGCCTGTGTATCTTACTATTGGGGATCTGAAACTGATCAGGTTTTGGGGGTGAGTCTACACAGCAGGGTAGGTAGGCTGTCAGATGCACACCTGGGGATCATTGGTGTTACATGTTTTAAGGACTCCCTTGTGCCTTCAGGGGGAGGCGGTCAGATGGCCTATGACACTGGGTCAGGTGGGTCATGATGTGGGTACATGTGGTACATGACCTCAGAAAAAGGGGAGGTTCCATCGTGATGTTTGTAAAGTAACAGGTGATGAAGGGATTAACTATACTACACAAAATTATCTGAAGTGACAATATAGAGCCAAATTGTTATCTAAGGTGACACCAGATTTACACAATGATGCTGTTCTCCAAGTTGGGCTTGGCCTTTGTCTTTTTCCTGTCTAGGCTAGCACAGTCTTTTGTGAGATGTTCCATTCACAATAGGCTTGGAATGTCTGGCAGGATACACCCTGAAATAAGCATGACTGCATTATGGAAATGTCCGGGATGAACAGTGAGTACGTGGGGCTCCTGCTTCGCTCTCATGGCGTCCGAGGATGCAGGAAGGTGATTGCTACTGTTGTCAGCCCTTGTAATGGCTTCCATCTGGATAGCTGAAGACCATATAGCTGGACAGCTCATGGCAGCGGCGCGATCTTGTTTACTGAGAAATCGGGGGCCTGCGCATGATAGCAGGCTGGGAGTCCTGTTTGTTCAGCTGGAACCTGTTTGGAAAGGGGCTGCCTTGCTGGCTGGGATCCATGTTACTCACATAGGCCTGTTAGGAAGCTGGCAGCAGAGGCCTATGTTTCAGAGTAGATGTGTGTAAACTAAAAGTCCAGGCATTCTGGCAACCAAGCCAGTAATCACGATGTTTGTATAAACCTTAAAGAGGGGGCTCTAGCTTACAGTGGTAGATAACTCACTGAAAATGTCGCAACAGTGTGCAACTGCAATAAGAAAGGTCAACACCATGCTGAGAATTATTAGGAAGGGAACTGCAAACAAATCAGCCAGTATCATAATGATGCTGTATAAATCAATGATGTGGCCTCATTTGGAATACTGTGTTCCTTCGTGCCTCCACCAAACAATAATCCTGAATGAAGCATCTTTGCTGGAGCACTCACAAGGTGATGCACAAGCTTTGGGATTACTGCTTATAAAAGGACTCTATATCATTGTTCAGATGTGGAAATATAGTTGGTAATTTTTGTGGCCTGAATTTTGAAAGGAGTAATTATGCAATCGGAGAACTCTGCTGGGGGCAAACTTTAATAATATCTCTGTGTTCATGGACAGTCATGATAAATGAACCAGTTTCTGGGTGCCTATAGGATAGGAATGGAATTATTTATTGGAAAACAAAAAAGGTCATCACATTTCAAAGGATCATATTGCATTTTGCTGCAAAGAGGAATCATTGCATCTGCTTTCCATCCACTAATATGACCTTCTTGTAATGAGGCTTGCATGGTGGTAATAACATTTTCAAAAGTTCAAATATTTTACCATAAACAATTCACCAGCTCAGCACTTTAAAGCTCCATTTTCAGTATAAGATTACTGTAAGGCAATCCATACACAGTGACTATATAAAATCCAATAGAGGGAGCAGAGGGAGCATGAAAGGTGGTGAAAATGCTCCTATGCTTTTTATGCTATGTTCTCTCCAGCATTTTGAAGGGAAATATTTTGCCCTGGTATCTATGACATTATTAAGCAATGTGCATTTTGTGGGACAGCTTTGCCCAAGATACTGTCAGGTCGGGGCCCTAAGTACTATTATCATGTATTATTTATGTTATTATTGTTACTAAAATAACACAGATATCATGACTTACACATTGAAGGAGCAATTATTCTTTAAATATCCTAACTTCTGATCATTGAGTTGGATCATATGACTTCCGCTAAGTGGGGATGTTTCCTCCAACAGAGCAAGGTACCTTACTTTAGAACAAAGCTCCTTGCTTAACAAAGTGGAATCTCAGGATCTAACACTCAGCATCATTTTCGATGTTAACGTTGTTAGAATGTTGCCAGGGACTAAGTGTTCAGCCAATCTATGCTTGTTTAGTTGATGAAAATGCCTCTGAGCTTGTGCAATTTGCCCTTCAGTCAATGCTACAAAAACAGAAACTGGGAGAGAAGGGTTTAACATCAGAGGGTGTGACCTTCAAGGCATAGCCAATACTTGGCATTTCTCATTTTACAGATCATGCTCCAGCAGCTACCCTTAGTTAGAATTAGTTATTATTCCAGTGCCAAAATGGCTGCTCTGTTTTGCGTAGACATGATATATAAGCTATGTATGGGCTTTCTGTTCATTATGGAGACCTAGACAATGACATTGCTGAGACTCCTTCATGCCCACATTCAGGGCTTTTTTTCTGGAAAAAGAGGTGACAGAACTCTCAAGAGGGGAATGGAGAAACACATGGGTGCCCCTCATAAACTTTTGAAGATTTTTTGAG
The DNA here is from genome assembly GCF_032191835.1 of Heteronotia binoei. NCBI lineage: Eukaryota > Metazoa > Chordata > Lepidosauria > Squamata > Gekkonidae > Heteronotia > Heteronotia binoei. The sequence continues at coordinate 164,307,075 of NC_083223.1, read as the reverse complement.
AATTTTGTTTCCATGAAGAAACTTTGAAACTTCATTCCGCCACATTCCCGCCCCCTCCAAAAGCCCTGCCCACATGCGCCACTCATGAGTGACTGAAATTTATTAAAATGAATATCTTTGTTTCCCTCTTTTTGACCATACCTGTGTTTCATCAGCTTCCCTCCACTTATTCTATAGTTACACTTCATTTACATGCCCCTGGTGACTCTTCTACACTTTACTAAATTAGACTTGATGTGCTGAGTTTAGTGTTTCAAGATTCTGGAATTCCCACACCAGGATTCTGGCTCATTACCCCTCTGGTGCAGTGCTAAGCAGATGCTACTTAGAATTGTCAGTCTTAAAATGAGACATTAAAGACTGTCTTTCTGCCACAGTTATCCTGGTGGAAATGTAAATATTCTATGACAATATATTGTAAAGTGCCAGCTCTGAAGGTGTTCTGTGGCTATTAAATAGGAAAGAAATTACCTATTTGTTTGCCTACTTATTTAGAACTTCAGATAGTTTCCATTAAAATATTTATAGTGTGTTCAATACTGTTACTACTGAATAGGGTTGCCAGGTCTGACTCAAGAAAAATCTGGGGACTTTGGGGATGGAGCAAAGAGCAAGGGTGTGACAAGCATGACTGAATTCTGAAGGGAGTTCTAGCAATCACATTTAAAGGGACCACACAGCTTTTAAATGCCTTCCCTCCATTTGGAAATGATAAAGGATAGGGGCACCTTCTTTTGGGGCTCATAGAATTGGACCCCCTAGTCCATACTTTTTGAAACTTGGGGGGTGTTTTGAGGAGGGCACCAGATGCTATGTTGAAAATGTGGTGCCTCTACCTCAAAAAACAGCCACCCCCGATACCTACAGATCAATTCTCCACTATACCCTATGGGAATAGGTCTCCATAAAGTATAATGGAGTGCCCAGCAGACATTTCCCTCCCCCCCCCCCCACTTGCTTTCTAATAACCCTAAAGTGGGGAGAGGGCCTCCAAACCAGGGAATCCCTTGCCCCAAACTGGGGATTGGCAACCCTACTGAATGAATAACTAAGAGAGTAGCTTAATACCACAAATGTGCACAATCTAGCAGTACACCTCTATTAGACTGCTGCAGCCAAAAAAAAAAAAAGAGAGAGAGAGAAAAAGATAAATGCACCAAGAAAGTTCTCTTCAGACCAGATATTTTATGGTGAAAAGGTATGAATACATTGTGGGTGGCGGTGAAGTAGGGTTGTCAGGTCCCAGTCATCCTAAACCCTCAGCAGGAACAGCCCTGCCACTAGGCAAAATAGGTGATTGCGTAGGGTGCTGGACTTTGGGTAGTGCTGAATTGGATGCCCCCCGCGTGACTCAGTGATGTCACACCACTGTCATTGGCCTGCTTCCCTCCTGGGTTTCCCATAAACTGTGCAGTGCTGAGCTGCGCCTGTGCAACAGTGACAGAGAGAGCCAGCAGCAGCATCATACGTGGTCTCCTGTCTGTGGGGGAGCATGCACATGGACAGGAAGAGCAGTTCATGGCAGCAAGGAAGGGCACTTGTGGGTCGGCAGCACAGCAGATGCCAGTGGGGGAGGTGGGCAGGGAAGACAAGCTTCCGAGGGATAGTAGGAAGCCAGATCTTGGGAGCAGAGAGGTGAGGAAGGAGTCTTGCTGGCCACTGCGGGAGCAGCAGGTAAGATGATCCTATGCTTGTCCCTCCCAGGCAGCATCTTTTCTGGGCTTCACAGAGATCAAGGCACAAGGAAGCAGCTGCAGCTGCACTTCTTGACCCCCAAAGGGCACACGATGCTTGGGAAGAAGCGGGGAGGGGTGATGAAAGCATTTTATTTTTAAAACAAATTCTGTGCCATCTTTTCACCTAAATAGGGTGTCCAAGGATGCATGCTTAGTCTGGGCAATCAGAAGCTGACCAGCGGTTGCTTTCTAGGTTGAGTGCCATGGCCACACTTTCCCCTAGTCGTGGGGTAGATGCACCCATAGGCACATTTGGGCATGTGGAGTCCCCGACTGCTCACATTGCCATAGAGGCAGCTGCAGGTCACCTTTTTGCAGGAGTTTTGACTACTGCTTGTATGATTGGTTGGGTAGGTGTGCCGGGGGGGGGGAGAGCTTGGGGGCCATGTGGGGCTGTTGAGAAAGACCCACTATGAGCATACACACACGCCTGCATGTATAAATACAAGAAAACTAAAATAAATAAATAAAACCCACCTGGAAGATCAAGTCACATGAGGCCAGTTCACGTGTTACATTTGAAAACATACCCAACCTGCATGGTGAGAAAAAGCCAACATGGGTTGGCTTGGCAAATGAAACCAGTGACTGGTCCCTGGAGAAATGGGAGGTTTCAGTCTCACATTCAACTTTGTACATACATTTAACATGATGTGAAAATTACTCAATGCATGTGCAAAGAAGCACCAAGACTACAATGTGTGCAGTTTATACATAGGTTCATTATAGATAGGTTCACTACAACAAAGCTACAGATCTGGGGAAGGGGGAGGGGCATTGGTTGGAGTCTGAGTCTTACTTCAATGCAGACCATAAGGGGGTTGAATGATTATGCCCCTTCTCTTCTCACACTCCAGTCTCAACAGTCAGCTGCTATTTGCTTTTAGTTGCCGGTAGTGGCAGAAGAAGAGTGAAATTTGAGTCCAGTAGCACCTTAGAGGTTAACAAGATTTTTGGACCATGAGCTTCCGAAAGTCTTGCTTCAAATATTTGCTTTTACCAAATATTGGGGAGTTCTGATTGTCTGTTCCACCCCACCCCATCCCACCCTGCCAGGTTAGATACTTGGGGAATCAGCTGGCTAGGAAGAGAAGGAGCTGCTTAGACTTGTGAAATGTCTGGCTAAAATTTCTCCCTTGCTGGCTTTTATGCCTGAAACTTGCATTCTGGAAGACTTGTGTAATTTTGCCTCTCAGGGTTGCCAAGTAGCCTGGAGAAATATATGTGTATAATATAAATGTACTCTGCTTTGAGTTTGGACTATAAACAAAAATATATACATAAAACCATACTTTGCTTGTGAGATTTTATTATACCTGAAAGTCGTAGAAGTATATATTTGTTGCTCTCTTGGGGTTGGGATTTTCTAAGGATGGTGAGGGAGTTAGGTTTTTGATTGTCGCATTTTACTGAAAGTGGTCTTACTGCTTGTCTTGTTCTTATATCTGTTTGATATTTGGACTCCTTGAACTGTTTCAGATAGTCTTGAGTCTTCTGCATACTTCCCTTTGGGGCTCCAGGAATAATTTAGAAAGTTGCCTTTGCTGTTTTGGTGCTGAGATACTATGGTCATGTTCAATAAATGTAGTTTAGACCCACAGAGTTATTGTGGTCTAAGAATTCAATGGTTAAAAAAAACCCCTCTCTCATCCTCAGCTACCCTGAATTTAAGGCAGGCAGTGGATTTCTGGTTTGATTTATGCTTGTGATGGGAGAGGGTGTGTGTTCCCTAGATGGTTTTTATGTGCTCTCTACCTTGTCCAGTGTGGGAGCTAGAGAATATTGCTTGCCAAAATATTTCACTTTCAAGAAAAAATTCAGGAAATAAAGAAAAGGTCCCAGCAACTCAAGGCTGTTTTTATTCTTGCCTGATGCTCATTTTGAGATTCTTTCAAGGTAATGTTAACGTGCAGGCTTGTACGGAAACCAAACCCTCGGGATGCATAAAATGTGGATTCCGATGTCTCTACACTAATGCACAGAGTATGGGAAACAAACAGGAGGAACTGGAAGTCCTTATAAAGGAAGGAGATTATGACATAATAGGCCTTACTGAAATTTGATGGGGTGACACTCACAACTGGAATATTAGGATTCAGGGGTACAACTTATTTAAAAGGGACAGGCAAATGAGAAAGGGCGGAGGTGTAGCAGTATATGTGAAGGAGGTATATACTTGTGAAGAAATATGTGAATCTGAGCATGGCAGCTCAGTTGAGAGTCTCTGGGTAAAAATAAAAGGAGTAAGAAATAACAGTGATAGTATTGTAGGGATCTTCTATAGACCACCAAGTCAGGCAGAGGACTTGGTTGAGATACTTCTACAGCAGATTGCAAAGTTCTCCAAGAGAAGGGATACAGTGATCATGAGATACAGTGATCATTTCAATTACCCAGACATCTGTTGGAAGTCCAACTCTGCTAAAAATGAAAAGTCAAATAGATTCCTGACTTGTCATCCTGACAGCTTCCTTTTCCAGAAAGTGAAGATGGAAACAAGGGGATCTGCTATCTTGGATTTGATTCTCACCAGCAAGGAAGAATTGATTGAAGAAGTAGAAATAGTGGGCACCCTGGGCAATAGTGACCATGTGATTTTGGAATTTGCAGTCTTAGGAAAGGGAAAAGCTATACGTAGTCAGACTTATAGGTTGGACTTCAGAAAGGCAAACTTTGATAAACTTAGAACTATGCTGGGTAAAACCCCATGGTCAGAAATACTTAGGAGGAAGGGGGTTCGGGAGGGGTGGGAGTTTCTTAAAAGCGAAATACTGAAAGCACAATCACAGACGATTTCTATGAGAAGAAAAAATGGAAAAAGCCTAAAGAAGCCAAAGTGGCTCCATAAACAGCTCTCTAAAGACTTGAGAAATAAAAAAGACTCCTTTAGGAATTGGAAAGAGGGTCTTATAACCAAGGATGAATATAAACAAATCACCAGTGCTTGTATAGAAAAAGTTAGGAAAGCTAAAGCTCAGTATGAGCTTAGGCTGGCCAAATATGCTAAAAACAACAAAAAAGAGTTCTTTTGTTATGTTCAGAGAAAGAAAAAGAGCAAGGACACGGCAGGCCCATTGTGAGGGCAAGAAAGTGAAATTGTAACAGGTAATGAAGACAGGGCAGAACTGCTCAACTCCTACTTTTCCTCAGTCTTCTCTTCTGAGGGAAACGGTGCTCAACATGGCAAAAACAGAACATATAAGGAGGGCATGAAGTTCCAAACTAGGTGTCAGAACTTGTATCTTTACTGCTGGTTCCCTATAATGTGACCAATGCTGCAATGTATTTTTACTATGACTTAGAGCTGCTTTGTTACTGAACCAAACTGACTCCATGTTGTAACCCTTGCTTGACCCAAAGTGCTTGAATAGTAATTAACCTTGCCCCACTGGTATCCAAAATATTTGGGGTTGTAGAATGAGTTATGTTATGTCTCTGCACATTCTCACACTGGGACCCTTTGAAGCCGAGCAGCATGGCCTTCGGAGTAGGGAGGCATCCTCTCTACTGATAGTGATGGTGAGAAGACAGATGTGCCTGTAACGGTGTGAATTGTGGCTTTGTGAGATGTTTGTTTTACGTGTATAAAGTTGTGCTGGTGCTGGCTCTCGCCATCACTGTTATCTTGCCTCTTCCAGTGCTTAGTTCTCTTCAATAAAATCCTAACTTTGTAACCAAGTATGGGATCCGTTTGAAGTTCTTAAGTTCTGACATTATAACAGTGATCCCATTGTTCGTGGCTTATCTGTACTGGAGGCTTGGCCCGATGGCGGCAAAAGTGCCAGACGACGGAGAGCCCACCACCCCAATAGAGGACCCGCCGCTCGACCCAAATGTGACGGGGGTCCGGCGCAAAATTAAGGTCCCGGCGCCTTTCTCGGTCGACGCCGCGTTCCCAGCCCCGCGAACCTGGAGCCCACGGAAGTCCACGGCAGCAATCGACGCCGCGGAGCAGCGGTACCGAAGCATGCTGAGCGAAGGGGGAGCCGGAGCCGGAGACGGCGACCAAGAGGGGGGCCCGGAGCCCCGAGGGGGAGACGACCAGATCCGGACCCTCCGCAACGACTTATTCGACTGGGTTCGGGAGATACACGACGACATGCATCGATCCCGCGTGACGATGGCCGAGGAGTTGCAGCAGAACCTGGGCGCGATCTACGACCAGCTCCGCACCTTGCAAACTGCGGTCCTGGGAGTCCCGATTGGAGGGCTACCGCTGGGGCAACTGCCCGTAGCCCCGCCGGCCCCGCCGGCCCCAGCTCCGCAAGCTCCGGCCGCCCCGGCTCCGCCGGCTCCGGCCGCCCCAGCCCCGCCGGCTCCGGGCGTCCCGGCGCCGCCGGCTCCACCTGCCCCGGCACCACCAGCCCCGCTGGCCCCGGCTGCCCCGGCGCTGCCGGCCCTGCCCGCTCCAGGGGCCCCAGCACCCCCCGCCCCGATCCTGCCAGCTCTACCGGGCCCCGCGCCGCCGCCGGGGGCGCCGCGAGCCCCAGGGGGGGCCGAGGGTCGAGGGAGAGAATTGAAGATTACTTTCGATGGGAATCCGGAGGACGTGGAGTATTTTACCATACAGTGCGACACGTTCTTCACCCACTGGGGTGCGGATTACCCGACCGAAGCCAGTCGAGTGTACCACATCGCGTCCCGACTGAGAGGCACGGCCCGCAAGTGGTACGTCGGGCTTTTTATGGGAAGAAAGCCCGAGCTAGCTACGGTGGCGGGGTTCCTGCACGCGATGCTCCGCCAGTATGGCGATCCCCTGCGGGAGGAGAAGGCTGTCGCCGCCCTTCAGCGCATAGAGCAGGGCAACCGCTCCACCCGCGAGTATGCCACCGAGTTTCTGGGGTACTGCGCGGCGGCGAGGGGATGGAACGAGGTCATGAAATATACCGCGTTCATCAATGGTTTGAACCCGACCATCCTCGACCGCTGCTACAGTCAAGGGAGACCCGACACGTTGGTCGGATGGATCCAGCTGGCCGGAGAGGTGGAGACCAACCTCCAACATGTGGGGATGCGACGGCAGCAGCTGGCGAAGAAGGCGGCGAAGCTCACACCGACTAAATCCGAAGGGAGGAAGGCACCGGCGGCCTCCACCCCGTCTCCCGCTCGCAAGTGCTTCAAATGCGGAGACCCAAATCATCTCGCTGCCAACTGCCCAGTGAAAGTGGGTTCCACCCCACCCACGGCGAAGACAACTACCCCGGGGCCGAAGAAGAAAAAGAGCGGCCGCTCGAAGGAGCCCAGCCGGGGCTCTGTCGCCACTTCCTTGGCGACTGACGAGGATTTTACCACCGACTTGGCTACAGTGGAAGAATCGACCGAAGAATCGGACGACACCGAGTCGGTGGGAAACGACAGCGACCTGCTTTAATGGGTGCCGCAAAGCAGGTCCAACAACAGCCGGCACTCCTCACGGTGAGAGCAACAGGGGGTTTACTATTTATGGCCGTTACCCTCCTCAACCCTACCCTAAAGAGATTCATGCACGCCCGAGCGCTGATCGACTCCGGGTGTAACAGGGAACTGATCACCCCCCGCCTAGTTGAGGCGTTGGGATTAGCCACCTCCCCCCTACCACAGCCGATGCAGTTCCAGCAGATGGACGGGGGGCCCATGAGAGGGGAACCATGTGCGTTAGAGACTCAGGCAGTCCCGGTGGGAACCGAGGAGCATTGGGGGATTGAAACTTTCGTAATTGCCCCCTCTTGCTCTTTTGACGTGGTGGTGGGCTCGTCTTGGCTCGCCCGCCACCAACCAGACATAAGGTGGGAGGAACAAATCGTCCGGTTCCCGGATTGGAGGTGTGAGCATCACCACTGGCGCCCCGAATGGGGACCGCACGCTCCCCCCCAAAACATGCGGGCTTGCCTCACTCTCGAGGAAGTCGCCTCAATCCCCAAGGAATACCAGGATCTAAGATTAGCGTTTAGCGAGAAGGAAGCGGACGAGCTACCGCCCCACCGCCCTACGGACTGTGCCATCGAGCTGATCCCAGGGCAACAGCTTCCCAAGGCGAAACTGTACTCCATGGGTTGGGCGGAAAAAGCTGAACTCCGAAAGTTTTTGGACAAGAACCTTAAGCGCGGCTTCATACGGCCGGCCACTGCCCCCCATGCCGCCCCCGTCCTCTTCCGAAAGAAAAAGGACGGGTCTCTTAGGCTCTGCACAGATTTTCGTGCTATAAACGGGATTTCCATGTCCAACGCCTACCCGATCCCGTTGATAAAGGATTTGTTGAACACTGTAGCAAAGGGCAAAGTATTTACAAAGCTTGATCTCCGAGATGCGTACTTCCGCGTCCGCATCAAAGAGGGGGACGAGTGGAAGACAGCATTCAACACCCCCCTGGGACAATTTGAGTACCTAGTCATGCCCTTCGGACTGCAGGGAGCCCCTGGTGTTTTCATGAACTTTATCAATGAAGTGCTACGGGAATTCCTGTTTAAGGGGGTGGTGGTGTACCTTGATGACATCATTATCTATTCACAAGATCTAAAGTCTCATGTACCCCTGGTCCGAAAAGTGTTACGCACCCTTTGCAAACACAAACTGTACGCCAAATTGTCAAAATGCGAGTTCCACAAGACCGAATTGGACTATTTGGGTTTCCGAGTGTCGGGGGAGGGATTGGCCATGGACCCCGCAAAGGTCCAAGCGGTACTAGACTGGGAACCCCCTCGAACCCGCAAACAGTTACAAAGTTTTATCGGGTTCGCTAACTTTTACCGCGACTTCATTAAGGGGTTTGCCACAGTCACGCTCCCCCTCACGGAACTCCTCAAAACCAAAGGGAAGGGTGAAGAGGCGAAAAAACCAGGCGCCCGCCTAACGTGGACGCCTGAATGCCAAAAAGCTTTCAATGAACTAAAACGCCTCTTCACCTCCGAACCCGTGTTGGCTCATCCCGACGAGCGGAAACCCTTCGTGGTCCAATGCGACGCCTCCGACGCCGCAGTGGGAGCCATACTGATGCAGAGGGGGGAAAATGGGGTGCTCCGTCCATGTGCCTATATCTCAAGGAAATTTTCCAACGAACAAAAAATTGGTCGGTCTGGGACAAGGAGGCGTTTGCAGTCATGTTTGCCCTGAAAACCTGGCGCTCCTGGCTCGAGGGAGCGAGAGTGCCCTTTGAAATCTGGACCGATCATAAAAACCTTGAAGCCCTCACCGGGCGCCGCAAAATGACTGCAAAACAAATCCGGTGGGCAGGTTTCTTTGCTAAATTTGACTTTGTGCTGAAACACATCCCAGGCTCAAAGAATTTTTTAGCAGACGCCCTCTCTCGCATGCCACAACACGACAGTCTCCGGGAGGAGGTAGTGGACTCATTAATTTCCCCCTCAGCCATCTCGGGGGGGGTCACTACCCGTTCAGGCAGGCAGACCAGCCCTCCGGATTCAGATCTGCTGCCTCGATTCCTCTCAGAATACAACCAGGAGACCGACCGCCCACCTAACTTGGTTAAAGCCGAAAACGGGCTCTGGCTGCACAATGAAAAAATCTATGTGCCCGACCCCCTCAGAAAAGAGGTCTTGGAGCGCTGTCACTCAAGTCGCCTGGCCGGCCACTTTGGCTATGTCAAAACCCTCAACTTACTCACCCGCCAGTTCTGGTGGCCGAAAATTAAGAAAGATGTATCTGAATTTGTTCTTTCATGCCCCACCTGCCTCATGGCAAAAAGAAGGGGGGGTAAACCCCCGGGCCACCTGGTCCCCCTCCCTACAGCCACCAGACCGTGGTCGGTAGTCTCCATGGATTTCATTGTCGAACTCCCACCCTCACAGGGCAAAACATTCATCCTGGTCGTGGTCGACACATTTTCTAAGCAAGCCCATTTCATCCCGTGCAAGAAACTACCCACGGCCAAAAAACTCGCCCAGCTCTTTTTCACCCACATTGTACGCCTACACTCATTCCCAGACAAGGTCATTAGCGACCGCGGGACGCAGTTCGTTGCCAACTTCTGGCGGGAGTTCTGCAAACTCGCTGGCATCGAGCAGGGGCTAAGCTCTGCCTACCACCCCCAGTCGGACGGACAGGGTTAATGGTCTTCTGGAACAGTACCTCCACTGCTTCATTAATTTCCAACAGTCCAACTGGGTGGACCTCCTCCCTTTTGCAGAATATGGCTACAACAATAGCCTCCATAGCTCAACCAAAACCTCCCCTTTTCAAATTATCAATGGTTACGAGGGCAAGCCGTTTCCCACTCTCGCCCTCCCCGCCAGCCCGGCCGAACCCACATCCTGTCAACAATGGTGGGAGGGCCTTCGTGAAGGCTGGAAGGGTATTCAGGAAAACCTGGAGGAAGCGAAAAAAGCCTACAAAAAGCAGTTTGACAAAAAGCACTCCCAAGAGTGGGACCTGAAGGTGGGGGATACAGTTTTCCTGTCCACAAAAAACCTCCCCCTTCCCCAGCCCTGTCGCAAACTCGCACTGAAGTTCCTTGGCCCATTCAAAATAAAAAGGGTAATAAACAAAGTGACCGTGGAACTCGAACTGCCCAAATCTCTAAGTAAGATCCATCCTGTTTTTCATTGCAGCTTGCTTCGGAAAGACCCTGGTGCTACGTCCTTCCATCCCAGGGCCCCACCGCCCCCTCCGACGACAGTGAGGGGTCAGAGTCACCATGAGGTCCAGGAGATCCTGGACTCCAGAGTCAAAAGGGGGAAACTGTATTATTTGATCAGGTGGAAACACTTCCCCCCGAGCTGTGACGAGTGGGTCGAATCTCAGAACGTAGCCGCTCCGCAACTGCTGAAAAAGTTTCACCTACTGTACCCGCACAAGCCCAAGGCTGGCCCCGTGGGAGGGGGCGCTTAGGGGGGGCAGTATGTCAGAACTTGTATCTTTACTGCTGGTTCCCTATAATGTGACCAATGCTGCAATGTATTTTTACTATGACTTAGAGCTGCTTTGTTACTGAACCAAACTGACTCCATGTTGTAACCCTTGCTTGACCCAAAGTGCTTGAATAGTAATTAACCTTGCCCCACTGGTATCCAAAATATTTGGGGTTGTAGAATGAGTTATGTTATGTCTCTGCACATTCTCACACTGGGACCCTTTGAAGCCGAGCAGCATGGCCTTCGGAGTAGGGAGGCATCCTCTCTACTGATAGTGATGGTGAGAAGACAGATGTGCCTGTAACGGTGTGAATTGTGGCTTTGTGAGATGTTTGTTTTACGTGTATAAAGTTGTGCTGGTGCTGGCTCTCGCCATCACTGTTATCTTGCCTCTTCCAGTGCTTAGTTCTCTTCAATAAAATCCTAACTTTGTAACCAAGTATGGGATCCGTTTGAAGTTCTTAAGTTCTGACACTAGGATCAGCATAGGTGTAGTACATAAACACCTAGTTTCTTTAAATGAAACTAAGTCCTCAGGGCCAGATGAATTGCACCCAAGGGTTCTAACAGAGCTTGTGAATGTAATTTCTGAGCCTCTGGCTATTATTTTTGAAAATTCTTGGAGAACAGGAGAGGTGCTGGAAGATTGGAGGCGGGCGACTGTTGTCCCCATCTTCAAGAAGGGGAATAAAGACGATCCAGGTAACTACCGACCCGTTAGCTTGACGTCTATACCTGGAAAAGTTTCAGAACAAATCATCAGTCAGTCCTGGAACATTTAGAAAGAATGGATGTGATTACTAAGAGCCAGCATGGTTTTTTCAAGAACAAGTCATGTCAGACTAACCTGATCTCTTTTTTTGAGAAAGTGACTACCTTGCTAGATCAGGGGAATGCTGTAGACATCATTTATCTTGATTTCAGTAAGGCTTTTGATAAAGTTCCACAAACTATCCTTGTTGACAAGTTGGTAAAATGTGATTTGGATCCTGTTACCATTAGGTGGATCTGTAACTGGTTGACATATCGCACCCAAAGAGTGCTTGTGAGAGGAGTGACAAGTGGAGTGCCTCAAGGACCTGTTTTGTTCAACATCTTTATCAATGATTTGGATGAAGGAATAGAGGGAATGCTTATTAAATTTGCAGATGATACTAAATTGGGAGGGGTTGCAAACAGACAGAAACAGGATACAGGCTGGAAAACTGGGCTAAAATCAATAAAATGAATTTTAACAGGGATAAATGTAAAGTTCTACATTTAGGTAGGAAAAACCCAATGCATGGTTATAGGATGGGGGAGACTTGTCTTAGCAGTAGTATATGCGAAAAGGATCTAGGGGTCTTAGTGGATCATATGCTGAACATGAGTCAACAGTGTGTTGCAGTGGCTAAAAAGGCAAATGCAATTTTGGGCTGTATCAACAGAAGTATAGTGTCCAGATCACGTGATTTGATGGTATCGCTTTACTCTGCTCTGGTAAGACCTCACCTGGAGTATTGTGTTCAGTTTTGGGCACCACATTTTAAGAAGGATATAGACAAGCTGGATGGGTCCAGAGGAGGGCAACAAAGATGGTGATGGGTCTAGAGACCAAGTCCTATGAGGAAAGGTTGAAGTAGCTGGGGATGTTTAGCCTGGAGAGGAGGCGGCTGAGAGGTGATATGATCACCATCTTCAAGTACTTGAAGGGCTGTCATATAGAGAATGGTGTGGAATTGTTTTCTGTGGCCCCAGAAGGTAGGATCAGAACCAATGGGTTGAAATTAAATCAAAAGTGTTTCCGGCTCAACATTAGGAAGAACATCCTGACCGTTAGAGCGGTTCCTCAGTGGAACAGGCTTCCTCAGGAGGTGGTGGGCTCTCCTTCCTTGGAGGTTTTTAAACAGAGGCTAGATGGCCATCTGACAGAAATGAAGATCCTGTGAATTTAGGGGGAAGTGTTTGTGAGTTTCCTGCATTGTGCAGGGGGTTGGACTAGATGACCCTCGAGGCCCCTTCCAACTCTATGATTATGCTTCTATTTTATTTATTTAGGCAATTTATATTCCACCCTTTCCCAAAAACAGGTTCAGGGTGGATAACAACATATTTCTATGTTTTGTGTGTTTGTGCAGGACGGTGGGGGGGGGGGGAGTGCCAGAAGTTAGCCTTGCCTAGGGTGCCAGATTGTTTATGCCTGGCCCTGACCCTGAGATTCACTGCGCAGGACCTAAATATATAACTGGGGTCTACTGATGTCACATTGAATAGTTAATTAATAGGAGTACCACATACCACTAGGGATGTGCCACATATACTACTAGGGATATACCACCAGCAGGAGAATGGGTAGGGTGGGGAAATGGGAGGGGGGGGAGCCACTGGTAACAATATGACATGATTTCTGGGAAAACCTGGAGGTGTCATCATGCCTCTCTGGGAATTGCTGGAAAGTCTATGGCAAATCCATAGTGTTTACAGTAATTCCTAGAGAGGTGATTCCATTTCTGGGTTTCCCTGAAAGTTATAGCACTTAATTACCAATGGCAATTTTAAAAATTGCTTCCTCCTGTGGGCCACTGGAATGTTAATGGGCAAGGCTTGCTAGGGGTTCGAGATCTCACACCCACAGAGAGTAAATGGATGTCCTAATTATACACAGGCAAATTACAGCAAGGTGGTTTCCATCTGACAATTAAAAACAGACACCAAGATAAGAGAAACTAGGTGTTCAGGATCCCACCAATTCCTGAGGCCAATACTTCACTTCAAACAGAGAAAGCAATCTTTGTATAGTATAAATCTCACTTCAGCTTTCTGCCCAGTGTTCTTATTGCCCAGTGTTCACACTGGAATAATGATACTAGCACCAAAATTGTTTTAAATTGTTTTAAATTATTTGACTGTTATTATTTAACTTGTCTTAATTGTTAAATTCCAATGTTTATCTGTTGTTTTATTGTTTTAGTTTAATTGCTGTGAGCCGCCCTGAGCCTGCTTCGGCGGGGAGGGCAGGATATAAATCCAATAAATGAATAAAATAAATTAAAAAAATATGACTTTGGACATTAAAGAGAAAAGGAACAACAACAAGAAGTAAAGGGCCAAGGGAGAAAAGATTATGGGACATGGCAGGAGAAAATGAATTTGTTCGTCTAGCAGTAGAATTTTGCTTCTTATGCACCTGGATTTGCCCTGGGAGCAAGTAGGGCAAGCATAGCTACTAGCTGAATTTAGTGCAGAATTAGGATCTGCATTGGGATTGGACCAAAACTTTAGGACACAGCTACCTATTGGTAGAATTTGAACTGCACTCTGATTGTTGGAATTTTAGGATGTGAGGCTCTATTAGAGCAGGGGTCTATATCCAAGCTCTCATAGGCCATTTCAGACCTGCTATGGTAAAACAGGAGTTCCTGATGATGTACAGGGGATGGGTCTTTGTTTAGGTGGCAGAAATGAGCTGATGGTCCTTCCCAGGCTTACTATTGATTAATCACAAAGAATACTTGCATTCTGAAGGAGATTCTGATAACTTTGGTTATTGTCCTAAAACTTGGGGTTGTTACCTGTAGCCCTAGGTGTAATGAACTCTGAAGGGTCCATCAAAGAACCTTGATTAACATTCTCTTAGAGCCCTTAAGGCAGTTTCTCTTGAAAGCACCCAAGAGAACACCCGCCTTAATCAAGAGGACCCACCTTAATATCAGTCTGGATGGATTCCATTAACACCTCTGGTTTCTGAAATCAAGAGGATTTTGGAGTACAAAAGATATAGGTCTCAGCGGGCTGAAAGGGGCTACACAATAGGCACTGCAGTGGCAGGCACTTGGAAAGAGCTTTTGGGGGCTTTGGGTATTGGAAGAAGATAAAACTTTCTCTCTCGGTGCCAGCTCCACAACTGATTAAACAGAGGTGGTTTGCCTTTGCCTTCCTCTGCAACATCTTCCTTGGCAGTCTCCCATCCAAGTCTTGATCTATCTTGGCTTCCAAGATTTGACAAGATCAGAATGTACTGTATACCATTCCATATCCCAACCATTCACATATGCAAGATCCATGACCAAACAGTTGTTTTGATCCTACTTCAGGATAGGGAAGGTATGTGGTTAGTGTTTCTCTTCAAGCCTTGCTCTTTTTGTCTGTTCATTCAATGGAAGGTCTAAACTCTAAAATCGTTGTTCATGCAGGTTTTCAGAGTGCTTTGCCACAGGTGTATCTCTCCCCTTCCCATATCCATCTGCCTGAAACACCTAACAGAATAAAATTGTTACAAAGTGCTTTCATTGGCTGTCTTCCTAATCCAACTGGTGATGGAGAGAAGAGGAGAAGCTGCATTGTTTATCTACTCTTCCAGCCTTGGTCATCTTGCCTATATGACTACCACTATTGAGTGTGTTCACATTAAGTAAATGTTCTTAATAGGATTGTAAATACTTAGAGCATTCCCACACTGCTGTCCAGGAATTGTAAGTTTTGACCATGTACCTGTTGGAATGAGGTGACTCAGCATGCCTGGGCATTTGGTGCAGATTGCCTGGGCATTGTGGGACGGGGGGGGGGGGACTATCTTGGTCTTCAAGTGTGGATGTGTTATCTTAATAGGGTTGTCAGCTCTGATTTGGAAAATACCTGGAGATTTTGGGGGTGGAGGCTGAGGAAAGTGGGGCATGGGGAAGGGAGGGACTTCAATGGGGTATAATGCCATTGTCCAACTTCCAGAGTGACCATTTTCTCCAGGTAAACTGATCTCTGCCACCTGGAGTTTAGTTGTAATTGTTGGAAATATGTACCTGTTGCAATGTTCTAAAGTTCCAGTCATTATAGGGTTAACACTGTGCCTGATTCCCTATTGTATGCATGACCTGGGAAGAAGATACTGACTGCTGTCAATCCTGGTCTAGAAGCCGGAAAACCTGTTTTGTCTGTTTGGTCAGTTAGTCAGGTGACTTCCTTTGTTCAGGCAGAGAGGTCAAGAAGAAGGAGGAAGTAGTCTCCATTAAGCACATGATCTTCTAGTATAAGCATGTAGTTCTATAGTGTTTGTTATTTTCACTTCCCAGTACCCTCTCCCTGTAGAAATAAATATGTTTTTGCTTTTTCATGTTAAATGCCTCTCAATGATTATTTGATCCAGTGATCCATTGCACTGTTTGAGATAAAGAAATAGAATTTCAAACAGGACTGCCTAACAGTAATCCCAGGAGATCTCCAGCCACCACCTGGAGGTTACTAATCCAAAAGAACTGTGCACCAATACTGTACATAAAATCCAAAATATTATATTCTTACAGATAAATTAATGTACACTACAATTCTGTTATGTTCAAAAAGACTGTACTTGGAGGTTGGCAACCCTATGAGATGCCTTTCTTTGTGTGACCTGAGAGCTTCTCGTTGACTCCTCCTTCTCTTCTTGTGCCCTTAGTGTTCTCTCCCTCCTCATGAATCTTCAAGCAGGACACACCTACAGGCCTCTTCTGTAGAAGCCATGCCATCTTACTTGCACACATGTACAAGATTAGCAGGTCATTTGTGATAGGAAATAGTATTTAGATTAGGCTTCTCTCTGCCCTTTTCCCCTGCAACATGGATGGAAATTGAATCTACCCCAATAAAAGTTATACCTTTTTGCAGTATGCTTGCTTGGAGTCTGTTTACTGCACATGATACCATGTTTTCCTGACTGTGCAACTTTACTCACTCTTTAATACTGTACCAACATGATGATTGCCAGTGTAGTTGATTTTATATGATACCAGATTTACCCATGGTTGTCTTTGGGCATATGAAATCAAGCAAGTGAAGTACGTTTGTGAGTACATGTCAGTAAGTACTACCCAGCCACCTGCTAAGCCAAATGCTACCAGCTGTGCTGACGCAAAATCATATAAACTATTGGGTTGGATCCTATCAGTTTGTTTCATTAACACCCAAGCATCCCTCTGTTGTAAGAACTGATGCAAAATGCTGTTACACGAATATCAAACCACCTGGAAAGATCTTCATGGAGGAATGCATGTGCACTGACAAAACAAGATGGAACAAATTAGCATTGCAGTCCAGCGGGGTACTAAGAAAAAATGGACCTTGTAAGGAAAATAAGTTTTATTTTTGAACATCTTTCTTGTGAACATCAAGTCATCCTAGAGTTTAATTGGTTTATTGCACATGAGATTCTGTAGGCAGCATGTCAGAATTTGTTGTTTTGAAGTAGAGGGCGAAAATGCACTTGGATAAGACAGGAGTAAAAGACAATGGCAAACATGCTCAAAAATACAGTAACTGATCCATTAAACTGGTGGGGAGGGGGTATCTATGTGTCAGCAAGGGTCAATCCTCCTTGAGTCCCAATGAGAAAGGCTGACTATAAATAATGTAAATAGATAAATAAATAACCTGATCTGGATAGCCCAGGCTAGTCTGATCTTGTCAGATCTCAGAAGCTAAACAGAGTCAGCTCTGGTCAATATTTGGATGAGAGACCTCCATGGATTTTTTTGAGCTGGAATGTACCAGAACACTGTTCTGGCTGGCCTGGCCAGAGTTCTGTCTGTCTTGGCCAGTGTTCTGGCCAGCCATGAGTGCGCTCCCAAACTGTCCAGGTTTGCGAGCTGAGCCACGCTGCAAGTTTCTGAAATTCCCACAATGTTTATATTTTCTCCCAACACTAAACATTCCAATTCACCAATTTTACTTCGAACACTTCTAGCATTTGCATACAAACATCTATAATTTCCCAGGCAAGCTAGGCCTGCCACCTTCCTCCTGCCGCCTCGAGACTCCGGCAGACAGTCCATACTGTTTGTCACCATCTCAGTGGACAACTCTGGTCTGTTACCCGGTAGAAAAATAGCAGCCAACCCTTCATCTCTTTGAGATGAGTCCTCCCGAACCAGAGACATTTCATCTCCTGTCGGCTTTCCCCCAAGATTTAGTTTAAAAACTGCTCTGCCACCTTTTTGATTTTAAGCGCCAGCAGCCTGGTTCCATCCGGGGACAAATGGAGACTGTCTCTTTTGTACAGCTCCCGCTTGTTCCAGAAAGCATCCCAGTGCCTAACAAACTTAAACCCTTCCTCCTTACACCATCGTCTCATCCATACATTGAGACTTCTAATTTGTGCCTGTCTCTCCTGCCCTGCACGTGGAACAGGTAGAACTTCTGAGAAGACTACCTTGGAGGTCCTGGCCTTAAGTCTCCCACCTAGCAGCCTAAATTTTTCCTCCAGGACCTCACGACTGCATTTCAGTTAAAACTAGGGAGTCTTTTTTTTACTAATCCATTCTTTGCCGATTGAGCTGCACCTTGCCAATTAAGCTGCGCCTTGCCATTAAGCTGCGCCTTGCCAGAGGCTGAGCACATTTCAGAGAGCTCTGAGAGAGAGCAGAGAATAAATGATACAAGGGTGAGGTTTGGCTGGGGAAGTTGTTGAGAATTTCTGAGTTTGTGTGACTGCTGAAAATTCTGAGTTTGTTGTTGCTGGGGAACTGCTGTCTGTTTGGTTTGAGTGGGCTGAAGGTGAAGGTGATTGGAGGTTATTGTTGCTGATTGATTAGGAGTGGCTGTGTTCCCCACCCTCTTTGCATTATTAAGCTGAGCCTTGCCAGAGAGCTAAAGGGCTCTTGGCTTATGGCTCTTAGCCTGGGGGCTCTGTAAGGACCAGGAACCCAAATCCCTAATTTCCTTGTGCTCCCAATAAGGTAAGTTGACCCTCCAGAAGGGGAGCCACATAAACAAACAGGATTTGAAAGGGGACTGTATATTTTTGAAAAAAGCTATCATGAAGGTAGAATGCCAGCAGGGGGTAGGGGCTTTCCACTGTTTTGCACTGAGTGTCACATGTATGACTATCTGCCCACAGGACAGAAGTCTTGGGTGTGTTCTCGATGCAAGGAGCTCCTGGTCCTCAGGGAATGAATTCGTACCCTTGAGGCCGAGGTGACTGACCTGGATAAGCAGAGACAGTCAGTTAGGCACTTGGAGATAGGGTGACCATAATGTCTGAAGGCCAGCCAGGGACACCTTTGGGGGGGGAGGTAGGGGTGTGCGCGTGCAAAGCACGCGTGCCACCGGAAACAGGAAATGACGTCACTTCCGGTGACGTCATGCCACCGCCGGAAACAGGAAGTGACACCACTTCCTGTGACATCATTTCCCCGCGTCACCTGCCGGAAACGGGAAGTGACATCACTTCCTGTGACATCACTTCCCCCAAATGACATCATTTCCCCCAAATGCCACTGCCGGAAACAGGAAGTGACTTCACAGCACTTCCTGTGACGTCCCCAAAAATCCCCCAAATATCACCGCCGGAAACAATTTTGTTCTCAAATCCTGTATATACTTCATCAGTATATGGGATAAGGCACTTTCTCAACTGTGCTGCATAATGCAGCCTATTTATTTTGTCCTGTTTGCTCTGTTGGCTCTATCTGCGCCACCTTCATCACTTTCGGGGTGTGGATCCCCCAGTGGGGTGGTCTCCCAACTCCCTCCGCCGGCTGTTTCTGATAGCCCTGCGCCCCCTCTTTCATTTGATATGTGTCCCGTGCGGGTGCCACCCTCCCGCCAGGAGATGCCGCAAAATGAGCACCCTTGAGGCTTATGGCGGCAGGGCTCAGGGGAAGCGAGCTAGACTGCTGTTCTTTTGAGGGGTTATAGAGTGTTTCGAGCCCGTCCCTGTGGCATCGGTCCCATCGTTGTGGGACCCAGGGGGCCGGCGCAGCGGCACGCCGAAGCAGCCTGTCACTAATAACACAGGTCGAGATGCAGGACAGGAACCCGGAAGTGACCGACAGGCTGCTTCTCCGCAGCCTCCGCGGGCCTCTGGAGGCCCTCCAGGGACCCGCGAGGGACTCTCCACTGCCGGCGCTGGCCTCTGGAGGCCTCCAGGGACCAGCGCCGGCCTCTCTGCGGCCTCCACGGGCCTCTGGAGGGCCTCCAGGGACCTGCGGGGGCCTCTCCGCGGCCCTCTGGAGGCCCTCCAGGGACCTGCGGGGGCCTCTCCACTGCCGGCGCTGGCCTCTGGAGGCCTCCAGGGACCAGCGCCGGCCTCTCCGCGGGCCTCTGGAGGGCCTCCAGGGACCCGCAGGGGCCTCTCCGTGGCCTCCGCGGGCCTCTGGAGGCCCTCCAGGGACCCGCGGGGGCCTCTCCACCGCCGGCGCTGGCCTCTGGAGGCCTCCAGGGACCAGTGCCGGCCTCTCTGCGGCCTCCGCGGGCCTCTGGAGGGCCTCCAGGGACCCCCGGGGGCCTCTCCGCGGCCTCCGCGGGCCTCTGGAGGCCCTCCAGGGACCCGCGGGGGCCTCTCCACTGCCGGCGCTGGCCTCTGGAGGCCTCCAGGGACCAGCGCCGGCCTCTCCGCGGCCTCCGCGGGCCTCTGGAGGCCCTCCAGGGACCCGCAGGGGCCTCTCCACTGCCGGTGCTGGCCTCTGGAGGCCTCCCGGGACCAGCGCCGGCTGCTCCGCAGCCTCTCCGCAGCCTCCGCTGGTCGCTGGAGGCCCTCCAGGGTCTCTGGAGGGCTTCCAGCGACCAGCGGAGGCCGCGGAGAGGCCTCCGCCACCGCCGCCGGGCCCCGCGCGCGGGCGGGGAAGGCGGCGAGTGAGAAGGGAGCGTCCCTGCGCGTGCACAGGGGCCCTGCGCACGCGCAGGGACGCTCCCTCCCTCACTCGCCGCCTTCCCCGCCGGCGCCCGCGGCCCACCGCCTCCGGGGCTGGCTAAACCGGGACCTCTAAATGGTCCCGGTATAGCCAGCCCAGGAGGCGGGAATAGGGGGCCAGAACCGGGACATTCCCGGGCGCCCGGGACGGTCTGGCCACCCTACTTGGAGAAGACTCTCAGGAACATATTAGATGAGCCCCACTCTGAACGTGGCAGCTCCATTGCTGCCAGGGAGCATGAGGGTCGAAAGGGAACAGGGCACCGTGCTGAGGATGAGGGGAATGTGTCCTCAGAAGGGACCTCTTCTTCAGTTGGTGAGCGGGTATCCTTTCATGCCAAGAAACCATCCCTGGGCAGGGAGAGAGGGGGGGGGTCTTGGTAGTTGGTGATTTGATCCTTAGGCAAGTAGACAGCTGGGTGGCAAAACCACGTACTGTCCGTATGGTGACTTGCCTGCCTGGTGCGAAGGTAGCGGACATTACATGTGTAGTAGATAGGCTGATAAACAGTGCTGGGAAGGAGCCAGTGGTCGTGGAGCATGTTGGCATCAACGATGTGAGGAAATGCAGGCGTGAGGTTCTGGAGGAAAAATTTAGGCTGCTAGGTGGGAGACTTAAGGCCAGGACCTCCAAGGTAGCCTTCTCAGAAGTTCTACCTGTTCCACGTGCAGGGCAGGAGAGACAGGCACAAATTAGAAGTCTCAATGTGTGGATGAGACGATGGTGTAAGGAGGAAGGGTTTAAGTTTGTTAGGCACTGGGATGCTTTCTGGAACAAGCGGGAGCTGTACAAAAGAGACGGTTTCCACTTGTCCCCAGATGGAACCAGGCTGCTGGCGCTTAAAATCAAAAAGGTGGCAGAGCAGTTTTTAAACTAAATCTTGGGGGAAAGCCGACAGGAGATGAAACATCTCTGGTTCGGGAGGACTCATCTCAAAGAGATGAAGGGTTAGCTGTTACTTTTCTACCAGGTAATGGCTCAGAGTTGTCCACTGAGATGGTGACAAACAGTATGGACTGTCAGCCAAAGTGTTGAGGCGGCAGGAGGAAGGTTGTGGGCCTAGCTTGCCTGGGAAATTATAGATGTTTGTATACAAATGCTAGAAGTGTTCAAAGTAAAATTGGTGAGTTGGAATGTTTAAGTGTTGGGAGAAAACATAGATATTATGGGAATTTCAGAAACTTGGTGGAATGAGGAGAATCAGTGGGACACGGTGGTTCCTGGATATGTTATATCAGAAGGATAGGGAGAGAAGGGTTGGAGGTGGGATGGCTCTGTATGTCAGAGAGGGTATACGGTCCAGTAAGACTGAGGTCAGAGAATTAGATTCCCTTCTAGAAATGCTTTGGGTTGAAATAGAGGGCCCAAAAGGACGTTATCGCCCACCAAATCAAAAGATAGAGGACGATTATAATATGATGGAAGGATTAAAGATAGTGGCTAAACATAAAAACTCTGTCGTAATAGGTGATTTTAACTACAGATTGATTGATTGGGTCAATATGTGTTCTGGTCGAGAAAGAGATTGAGTTTCTAGATGCTCTCAATGACTGTGCTATGGAGCAGATGGTCACAGAACCTACCAGGGGTGGGGCGATCCTGGATTTGGTCCTAAGTAATGCCCAAGACTTGGTGAGAGATGTAAAAGTGATCGCACCACTTGGGAGCAGTGACCATAATGTTATTGATTTCACCATTTGTATAAATAGAGAGTTACCCCAAAAGACCAGCACAACCACATTTAACTCATTAAAAAATTATATACTTTCAACTTTTGTCAAGTCAAATGTTCTTTATCAAGCAATCTTACGTCAAAAATCCCGTTAAGAAAGGGGGTTAAACAAGGTTGTGTGTTGCCCCCCTTTTTGTTTAACCTCTTTCTTAATTATCTTGCTCCCTTTTTGTCAGACACTGACCATCATAGTCCAAAACTTGGTGCCAGACATGTTCCCTTACTGTTATATGCGGACGATACAGTCTTACTATCTTGTTCCAGAATTGGATTAAAGCGTTTGCTTGTTCGCTGTATCACCTTCCTTAACAACAATAAGCTCCTATTGAACTATGACAAATCTAAAATTGTTGTTTTTTCCAAATCTTGGAAACCAACTAAATGGTCAATAGGTGGCAAAGAGATAGAACAAATAAAATACTACAAATACCTAGGAATTCATTTTCAATATAACACCCTTTGGACTAATCATCGTAACTGTATAATTAAGTCAGTCAATGTTAGCGTTGCAGCTATCCAGTGCTTCTTTTACATCAGAGGCAATCAGTTTATCCCAGCCGCGCTAAAAATCTTTAAGTCTAAAGTAATACCGCAGCTTTTATATGGGGTCCCAGTGTGGATCACAGCCTTGGATAATAACATTGAAAGTGTCCAATCAAAATTCCTATGGAAAATTCTGGGATTCTCAAAGTGCGTACCATATGCAGTTTTGTGTTTAGAAACAGGGACGAATCTTGTGGAAACACAAGCATGGCTAATGTCACTTAAATACTGGCTACGGTTACATTTCCACTCTGACTCAGAGAGCCTTTTATATCAACTGTCAAATTGGCTAGTATTTATTGAGAGGAAAATTAAATCTATGGGCATTGATTTAGATTCACTTCTTATGCTATCCTTAAAAGATGCTTTTTTGAAACTTAAGCTCAGAAACTTTGAAACTTAAGCTCAGAATTCTAGATATTGAAATGCAAATGTTATATAGCCTGGACAACGTCTTGCTCCCCGCTGAATTTCAAATTTCCTCTCTCAGTAGGGAAATTAGCGTCGTATTTCTCCTCTCTCCTTCTCTGGTCGAGAAAGAGATTGAGTTTCTAGATGCTCTCAATGACTGTGCTATGGAGCAGATGGAGTTGGGAGTAAGCAGTGAAGTGGCTAAGTTTGCAGATGACACTAAATTGTTCAGGGTGGTGAGAACCAGAGAGGATTGTGAGGCACTCCAAAGGGATCTGTTGAGGCTGGGTGAGTGGGCGTCAACGTGGCAGATGAGGTTCAATGTGGCCAAGTGCAAAGTAATGCACATTGGGGCCAAGAATCCCAGCTACAAATACAAGTTGATGGGGTGTGAACTGGCAGAGACTGACCAAGAGAGAGATCTTGGGGTCGTGGTAAAGAACTCACTGAAAATGTCAAGACAGTGTGCGATTGCAATAAAAAAGGCCAACGCAATGCTGGGAATTATTAGGATGGGAATTGAAAACAAATCAGCCAGTATCATAATGCCCCTGTATAAATCGATGGTGCGTTCTCATTTGGAATACTGTGTACAATTCTGGTCACCGCACCTCCAAAAGGATGTTATAGCATTGGAAAAAGTCCAGAAAAGGGCAACTAGAATGATTAAAGGTTTGGAACACTTTCCCTATGAAGAAAGGTTAAAACGCTTGGGGCTCTTTAGCTTGGAAAAACGTCGACTGTGGGGTGACATGATAGAGGTTTACAAGATAATGCATGGGATGGAGAAAGTAGAGAAAGAAGTACTTTTCTCCCTTTCTCATGATACAAGAACTCGTGGGCATTTGATGAAATTGCTGAGCAGTCGGGTTAAAACGGATAAAAGGAAGTACTTCTTCACCCAAGGGTGATTAACATGTGGAATTCACTGCCACAAGAGGTGGTGGCAGCTACAAGCATAGCCAGCTTCAAAGGGGGTTAGATAAAAATATGGAGCAGAGGTCCAGTGCCTATTAGTCACAGTGTGTGTGTGTGTGTGTGTGTATATATATATATATATATATATATATATATATATATATATATATATGATGATGATGATGATGATACTGGATTTATATCCCGCCCTCCACTCCGAAGAGTCTCAGAGCGGCTCACAATCTCCTTTACCTTCCTCCCCCACAACAGACACCCTGTGAGGTAGGTGGGGCTGGAGAGGGCTCTCACAGCAGCTGCCCTTTCAAGGACAACCTCTGCCAGAGCTATGGCTGACCCAAGGCCATTCCAGCAGGTGCAAGTGGAGGAGTGGGGAATCAAACCTGGTTCTCCCAGATAAGAGTCCTCACACTTAACCACTACACCAAACTGGCTCTCCCCAATATATATATATTGGCCACTGTGTGACACAGAGTGTTGGACTGGATGGGCCATTCGCCTGATCCAACATGGCTTCTCTTATGTTCTTACAAGCACCTTGTTTTCAGTTATTGAAACTTTAATCATAAAATGGTTGATCTCTTGAACTAGAAACTCTGCCTTCCTCTTTGGCTGAAACCATCAGTCATCTTGCTGTGCACTACAGCTGTTCAATATGATATTCACATAAATATACTAGTAGGGATTAACAGATTAGGTGAAATTGCAATATTTAACATAGAAAACATAGAGCTGAAAGTGACCCCAAGGGTCATCTAGTTCACCTCCCTGCGCAATGCAGGAAATTCATAGCTACCTCTCCTGCCTGTGACCCCTGCTCTCTTTATAAGCACTATCAGGGCTGGCTTTACCACTAGACAAACTAAGTTATTGCATGGGGTGCCTGCCTTCTGGGGGCACAAATTGGATGGGACCCCCATGTGACTCAGTGACATTATCAGTGCGGGGGATGGGGGCAACAGAAGTTAGCCTTGCCTAAGGTGCTGACCCTGAGCACAATATAGTATTTAGGGTTACCAGATCTGATTTAGGAAATATCTGGGCACTCTGGAGGTGGAGCTAGGAGACTTTGGGGTGGAGCCAGGAGCAAGGTTGTGACAGGCATGACTGAACTCAGAAGGAAGTTTTGGCCACCACATTTAAAGGGACACCACTCCTTTTAAATGCTTTCCCTTCATTGGAAATCATGGAGGATTCTTCTTCTGAGACTCATAGAATTGGACCCCCTAGTCCAATCTTTTTGAAACTTGTGAGGTATTTTGAGGAGAGGCACTATATGCTATGTTGCAAATTTGGTGCCTCTACTTCAAACAACAGCTCCCTCCCAAGCCTCAGAAATCCATGGATTGATTCTCCATTATGCCCTATGGGGACCAGTCTCCATAGGGTATAATAGTGTACCTAGTGGACATTCAAATCCCTCTCCCCACTTTCTGATAACCCTGAAGCAGGAGGAGGGCCTCCAAACCAGGGGATCCTGTCCTCAACTGGGGATTGGCAACCCTAATTTAGTATTCAAGAATCTCAGTATCAGTATATCTATGAAGATATATGACTTTCATTTTTAAATGGTACCATTTGCAATAGAATCATTTCTACTTAAAAATAAATCTGATAAACAATGTACTCTGTCTGAGGCTTTTCAAAACATTTTGGTTTTTCAACACATTGCCTTACATTGAAATGCTCACCAAAATTATTTCCAGGTATTGCTTCCCATTTCAACCACAAATTGTACAGTTTCTTCAGATTTTGCTTTTGTATGCAGACAACAATTCCTGATTTCAAAAACAGGTAGCACAATTCCTTTAATGGTGTACACTTGCCTTTGGCCCAGAAGATACATGTCAGCCTGGGTGGGATTCTTGCTGCATTGTTTACATTTTTTTTTCAACTGAAGGTTAAAAAGTTAGCTCTGTGGCTTGGACGTACACATGCAGGGGAGAACAATGCTCACAGTCAAAGCTTTGTTTCTATTTTTGTCAAAACAATTTCCACTGCCAAAGAGATAAGTGACTTCTTGAACTGAGTATCAGCATGCCTCTTCAGCACTGAAACCTCTGCAGCAAATTAAAAGGGAAACATGTGTAATGTCTTCCCTACACATTTGTTCTTTCTTAGACTGATATCCTTTGAGCCTGAGCAGCAAGACCCATTTTAGACCCATCACATCCTTTTTGTTTAAACCAAACTGAGGGACAATCACAGACTATTTATGTAGGTATAATTTCATGGATTTCTAGCTTGGGGGTGCTCTTCAAATACTGGATTCTGGGCCAGAAAATCTTACTTATAGAGAAGTCTATGCTTTGAAATAATAAGCTAAATTAAAACAATGTACAAAGTACACAGAACTGGCTACAAGATCCTCATGAAGTCTTTTTAAAAAGTAGAGAAGTGCCCAATAGAAGCTAGGCAAGGAGTGAAGATTTAATTACCTGTCAAGCTTGAAGAAAATGTATCTGCACAGTCAGTTTTTTTCAGCACAAAAAACAGGGGAAAGGCAGGATCTGGGTGTGTGCCAGGTGCCAGGCCTGGGAGTGTGGATTTTAGGCTGCAGTTCCTACACTTTATTCTGCAAACCACTGAGAAATAGTGCTGATTCAAAGCAATTTAAGATTGAACTATCTTAGCCCTCTATACCTCCTTTACTGCACAAATGAGAACAGCCATGCTCCCGGGGAATATCAGATCAGGCTATAAGAATTTTTGTGACTGGCATCTATTACTCTTCTCTCTGAAGCTCCAAGATCCTTGGTGCTGGCCAGAACAATGGGGTCTGTGATGGGACAAAGGGCTAGATCAGTAGTTCTGAAACATTTTGTAGCTGGACCCACCCATTGACAGAGCAATTCTATGCTACTTTTCCTCTCAGCAACATAAAATACTGCAATCACATATAATTGCACAAGTTTATATTGTATAGTTCATGTTTCATATTTATAGACATTTAGTTTTACTGAGCAACAGGCTGTATTTCATGGTCATTTCCCATATTATGCAGAGACAAACCCAAACTTGCCATTCAGCCTCCCAGAATCTCCTTTGTCAATTTCTGATCCTTCTCCTGCCTCTTAAGCTCATGATTTATATGTGAGAGCATCATACCACACTTTTGTGAGTCATTCCACAGCTCAAGAACCATTGTCCTCCATGGAACACTGTCCATGATCCAGGTCCCAACTTCATTAACACCTATTAGCCACAGACTGAACAAACATGTTTCTGTATCTAATATATGAAAGTGTGGGTTGTAGTTGCTTCATTTAGGAAGTAGCTAGAGCTAAAATAATTCATTTTTACAAGAAAAATTGTTTTATTTTTCCTCCTTCATTACCTGATCCTGCAAATTAATGTTGGATTGTTGACATCTATACAACATCTGCACCAACAAGTTCACTGAAGAGCTGAACAAAATACATGACAAAAACTAAGCTCAAATCCCAATACTCAGAGGATGCAAGGAGGACTTCTACTTCGGCATGCTTCGGGAGGCAATGTAAAGCGGTTCTATTTAGGAGGGATGATGATAGGTTTATGGTTTATTGGATTTATATCCCGCACTCCCCGCCGAAGCAGGCTCAGAGACTCAGAGTTTTGTTTGATGAATATTACTGTATTATTTATTTTAATTTCCCTTATGCTTCCTGTCCACACAGTTTAGGATCCCTAAGGTGCCAAAAAATCAAAAGCATTAAAGCGACCTTTAAAAATACATAGTATAAAGACAATTAAAAACCACTAATTGAACAGACCATATACACATTTGAAACATATACACATGGTAAAGGTAACGAGGTAGTTCCCTGTGCAAGTACCAAGTCATTACCAACCCGTGGGGTGACATCGCATCATGACGTTTTCACGGCAGCCTTTTTTAAAAACAGGGTGGTTTGCCATTGCCTTCCCCAGTCATCTTCACGTTACCCCCAGTGAGCTGGGTACTCATTTTACCGACCTTGGAAGGATGAGTCAACCATGAGCCAGCTACCTGAACCCAGCTTCTGCTGGGATCAAATTTAAATTGTGAGCAGAACTTGGACTGCAGTACTGCAGCTTACCACAGGGCTCCTAAGGTACACATGATAAACATTGTTAATTGTGAAGATTAGATCTGACTAGCATGAACAGAATGGATTTCCTCTGATGCTTATATTTGGTATCCAAAGCACATGGTTGATATCCCAGAAGGCTGCACATCTGTACTGTGCTTCCGAATCTCTTCCTCTCCCTTCACTGAACAGATGATCAACTCAGATCTCATATTGGACACTTGAACCTAATGAACAGAAACCTGCTTTCACATTTTGCTCACTCTTGTTAGATTGTGGTGCGTGTCCAGATTTATGGTTTGAATCACTTTGGATGGGTGTAAATAGTTTATTGCATCTCTGCCGAAATCAACCCATTCAGAATGCAATTTAATTGAGAGCTTTTCTTTCAAGAGACTGGTCAACCAGCTTCACTGAAGCGTCTATTCTTTTAACAAAGTGAGAAATATTTTCCAGAGATGCATAGGTAAATTTCCCCCCACCCAAATGTGTTAATATGTAAGGGGTTGTTATTGCATCTCACTTATTTCTTCTTTTAAAGGAACAGTTATAATGTCAGACAGGTGCTCTAGGTTAAGTCACTGTAAAGTATTCTCTCTCTTTTCCCATCCATGACAAAACATGATGAAGCCCCGAACAACCTGCTGGATTTTGAGGCCAGCAAAAGGCCATTGGAGATACAGGCTTGTGCAACACAAGGGCTAACAAAACAAGTGGTTTATGGAATATTAGCAAGACTTGAACACTGATAATTGGCTTTAACTATTATAAATTGTGCAGATAACATTGTAATCCCATGTTCATTAGCTTTAATCATTAACATGGAAACTTAAAATTCTGAGTGTGGACACTGACATTAAAGAATCATGTTTTTTTCCAACAGAACTGAAAGATTATGTGATCTGTTATCAGTTATGCAACCCCTCAGCCTAGATGTTCAGGTGGTATTTTATGTCCTTGAGAAAGAAACATTTTCAAATGCCCTGGGCTCCTGTCAGCACTGAGAAAGACATTTGTTAAGCATTTTGGACTATATTTCTAGTAATATGCAATATTGAAGAGGCACTGCATCTCTGGAAACAGTCAGGCTACCTTTAATTAATATTGTTGTGGTCCTGAGGTATTGCGGTGTTGGGTATTGAAATATTCTTTGTAATGTCTCCTGGCAGCCCTTTGCAGGCCTCATGGTAGGAAGTAAATGTGGCTCTTTTAGTTAATAGTAATTGTGAATGTGGCTCTCTGTGACCCATGCAGTATCTGATCCAGAATCTGTTTATATTTTGTGGGAATGATGTGGAGACAAGAATTGTCACTTTGTCATATAACAAATGGAATGGAACTATACTAATTGGATTTTCAGACACGTATATGTAGTGTTTGGTCTACTTGTGGAAGCAGAAGGATAGTGTACCAGCCACCTGTTAAGTAATTTAGATGGTTTATTTTAATGTGTGGGTTTGATCGTAACAAGTTTCTTTAAAACAATTACCTACATCTTTCAATACACAACAGTTGATTATTGGGATTGATTCTTCTTTTTTTTAAAGGGATCCCTGCCTTGTTATAAGTTACAACTTATTACATCTATACTAGTAAATCCATAAATGGACATCTGCTGGGAACAATTTGGGAAAGACATTTTTAAAAGTAAAACAGATTTTCAGTGTACATATATCATTTGATAGTTATGAAATTATAAAATATTCCAGGATAACATTTTCTTTTGACACAAAATAAGCATTTACAATTTGTTTAGTTCTGGAACCACCTAAATATGCTGGTTTATTGAAAATAGTATGCCCCAGTCCATATAAAGAGTAATGCATTTTGTATATATACATCTGTATTATGTTGCTCATGTGATTCCCACTGAACTGGCTGGACACATGTGCTGATACAACTGGGGAGGTAATCTCCTTCTAGGGCTCATGTACTCATTCTAGATGTATTAGGTACGTTATTGTAGTGTCTTGTGTGTAACAAAAGCACCGTGCGGCCATGCAGTAGAGGCGACCAGGGGAAGTCCCTTGGTCGCCCTGCGCAGCGCGGGAAAAGACTCCGCCAATCAAGAGCAGTGGCGGGAAGTTTGACTGGCCAGGATTGGACTGGCCAGCTGGAGGGCTGTTCCGGGCCGAATGTATATAAAGCGGGTCCCGGCCCGCGTTGCCCTGTTCTGTGATGTACCTTCTAATAAAGTATGTTGCCTTCTGCACGTCTCGTCACTGAGTACATTACACTGGTGACGAGGATGGGATCTGGCTAGGAAGGCTTCCCCAGTGGAAAGCAGCTGACCTGGCTGGAGATGAGGAAGGCGCAGGGCCGCAAGAAACTGAGATGCCCGCCGCCACAATGGCGAACCCTAGCGTAACGACGGGCCATCTTGCTGAATTCAACCCCGACCACCCCGAACGGTGGGAGACCTACACTGAACGGGTCGAGTGCTACCTGAGAGCCAACATGATCACGGATGACAACCGAATGAGGGACGTCCTGTTGAGCGTCTGCAGAGAGGCAACCTTCGAAATCGCACAAGGCCTCTCTGCCCCAGCGAAACTCACTGAGAGGTCATACGGGGAGGTCGTCAGACTCCTCACAGGGCACTTCTCGCCCCAACCTGTCAAGTCTGATGTTTCAATAACGAGACCTTCTTGATAAAAAAAGTTTCTAGTTTATTGTAACATGCTGTAAGACTGTAGAAGCAGATTGAGAGACTGGCAAGCATACACAAAGAGCAAACATTTAAGGTATACATCAAAAGGATTCCTTGGGGGGGCACTCTATGCAGGGCACATTCACACATTATTGTTACTTTATCGTTCTCAAGCTTTGGCTGGCCTTGGGCGCTTCCTTAGCACCGGCTATCTCTGAGAAGGCACCATAATCTTGTTCCCATATTCCCATTTCCAAGCATTGCTACATAACAAAGGAAGGGAGGGGGGAAGGAGAGTTTAAGCTAGCAGCATCTGAATACAGAATGGTTTTTACCCAGGATCCTTTTCCTGAACCAGTGTTTGTGGCTAAACTAACTAAGCATTACATCAGACTTGACATACTGCCTCCCCTAAGCCCCCTCCACTGCGGGAGGAAGGAGCTTGGTCGGTTTACGTTCCAGGGCGTCTTGAACGGTGAGGTAGCGGTCGATCGAGGCAACGGCTTGCCCTGCAGGTGGAGGGTGCCAATTGGATGGCCCGGGGTCCCGACGGATCAAACTGCAATGAAACACAGGGTGGATTTTACCCAGGGCGGCTGGCAGGACTAGCTCCACAGTCACCGGATTAATCACTCTTTTGACCCGAAATGGCCCCAAGAATTTGTAAGCTAGTTTCCGGAAGGGTTGGCTTAGGGGGAAATTCTTGGTTGACAGGAATACCGAATCCCCCACTTTGTATTCTCCCGCCGGGACATGGGATTTGTCATACTGCCTTTTGTAGGTCTCTTTGGCCGCCTCGAAGGTTTTCTTTTATGACCGGCCAGTTACTGCTCGGCCCTTTCCACCATTGCTCAAAGGCAGTGGGAGCATCTTTGCTGTCTCCTCCAGGAAGTAAAGGGAGGGGCTTCCCCTCATAGCCGAACACGGTGGAAAAGGGGGAAGCTTTGGTGGAGCTTTGCATGCTGTTATTGTAGCAGTATTCAGCAAAGGGGAGCAAGTCTACCCAGTCAGATTGTCGTTGGTTTATAAAACATCTTAAATACTGCTCCAGCACCCCGTTTACCCTCTCCGTCTGACCATCCGTCTTGGGGTGGTAAGCCGAGCTCAAGCCTTGCTCCATCCCCACCAGTTTGCAAAACTCCCGCCAGAAGGTGGCAACGAACTGCGGCCCGTGGTCGCTAATGACCTTGTCCGGGAACGAGTGTAATTTTATCACGTGATCAAAGAATAGGGCCGCTAGTTTCTTTGCTGTGGGCAGTTGGGCGCAAGGGATAAAGTGGGCTTGTTTGGAAAAAGTGTCTACTACTACCAGGATGACCGTTTTCCCTCAGGAAGGGGGAAGCTCTACTATGAAGTCCATGGACACGATGGCCCATGGCCGGTTAGCGGTCTCGAGCGGCTGCAAGAGTCCGGGCGGCTTCCCCCCTCGCTGTTTGGCCATTATGCACACTGGGCAGCTGGTGACAAACCCTGACACATCCTTGCGCAGAGAGGGCCACCAGAACTGTCGGTTCACTAAGTGCAGCATCTTTACATAGCCGAAGTGCCCCGCCAGTTTGGAGGAGTGACAGAGCTGCAGTATTTCCCTCCTGAGACAGTTTGGGATGTAAAGTTTGTCTCCTCTGTACCACAGCCCGTCTTTCCCTTTTTGCACCCCATCGGGTCGTTCTTTCCCCTCCCTCTCGGTTTCTAAGGCGATGCACTCCTTACTGACCCCGTCCAATTCCCTTTTCTTTTGGGAGCGGGTGGTGACCATGGCCGCCACTTGGGACGGTGGGATTAATGAGTCCACCACCTCCTCCCTCTGACTCTCATGCTGCGGAAGCCGCGAGAGTGCATCGGCCAAGAAGTTCCTTGCACACAAAGAGCAAACATTTAAGGTATACATCAAAAGGATTCCTTAGGGGGGGCACTCTATGCAGGGCACATTCACACATTATTGTTACTTTATCGTTCTCAAGCTTTGGCTGGCCTTGGGCGCTTCCTTAGCACCGGCTATCTCTGAGAAGGCACCATAATCTTGTTCCCATATTCCCATTTCCAAGCATTGCTACATAACAAAGGAAGGGAGGGGGGAAGGAGAGTTTAAGCTAGCAGCATCTGAATACAGAATGGTTTTTACCCAGGATCCTTTTCCTGAACCAGTGTTTGTGGCTAAACTAACTAAGCATTACATCAGACTTGACACAACCGTCCCTAGTCGCCCGCAGATTCCTCTTTCACAAGAGGGACCAGTAGCCCGGGGAAACGGCTGCAGTCTACCTGGCCGCTCTCCGCCAGATCACAGGAAACTGCAGTTTTGACAAGCGGGAGGAGGCCCTAAGGGACCGATTCGTCTGGGGCCTCCGCGATGAAAGGCTGCAGCAGAAGCTCTTCGCCAAGGAAGAGCTCACCCTCCAACAAGCCTTCAACAAGGCGACGGCCTTCAAGAGGGCCACCAAAGCGTACAGCCACCCACGGGGAGAGGCAGTCCACCATGAAGAGATGGCACCGGGCGAGCGGGAGGACGAAGAGGCTTTCCAGCTCCGGTGGCCACAAGGAGCGGTCCCAAGAGCCCCCACGAGACAGCGAGCAATGGAGAGACCTCCCACCATCAAATGCGCCAGCTGCGGCGACCCCCACGAGAGGAGGGACTGTCCATACCGAAACATGGACTGCCGAAGCTGTGGGAAGATGGGCCACATTGCTTGGGCTTGCTGGGCCAAGAACAGCCGCTGGTGACCGACAGCGCACCACGACTCCACCGAGGCCCACACGACTGCATCAACCAGCCTGCAGGTACTGAACTTGCCCCTCTCGGCCCCCGACAAGGTCAAAATGACGGTCCTCATAGAGGGCACCCCATGCCTCATGGAGGTGGACTCAGGTTCCTCCATCTCCATAATTTTGGAGGAAGCCCTAAGGAAACTTTGTCCTCGCCGCCGGCTCCACTTGAGGCCGGCTGACTTTGTTCTAAGGGACTTCCAGAAAAACCCGGTGCACATCGTGGGGTGGGCCCGGGTATGGGTCAAGAGAGGGAACTTCCGGGGGCCACTGGACATCCTGGTGGTCAAGCGCCAGCTCACAACCTTACTGGGGCTGGCCTGGTTCCAGCCGTTAGGGATCCAGTTGGTGGGGGTGGAGCAAATGCAGACGGGCAGTTTTGAGGACATCTGCCAGGAGTTCCAGGCAGTTTTTGATGGGTCCCTGGGGAGTTACAAAGGGCCACCCATCACCCTGCCGCTCAACCCCCTGGTCAGACCGATCCGGCTGAAGGCGAGGCGGGTCCCGTTCGCCTTAAAACCAAAGATAGAGGCAGAACTGGACCGTCTCACAGCCCAGGGTGTCCTAGAACCAGTGCCTTATGCAGCCTGGGAAACCCCCATAGTCACGCCGGTGAAACCCAATGGGGACGTGAGAATTTGCACTGACTACAAGTGCACAATAAACAAAGCGCTCCGGGACAACCCCTACCCTGTCTTGGTGGTTAGCCTTGTACTGGCGGCACTAGCAGGGTCCAAAATTTTTGGAAAGCTCGATTTAGCTCAAGCATAACAGCAACTACCGGTCGACGCCAAGACAGCTGAGGCACAGACCATAGTGACTCACAGGGGAGCTTTCAGGGTGCGGAGGCTACAATTTGGGGTTAGCGTAGCTCCGGGGATCTTTCAAAGCATAATGGACTCTCTCCTTAAAGGGATCCCAAGAGTGCAGCCATTTTTCGATGACGTTCTAATCGCCGCCCTGGATGCACGAGAGTTCAGCAGCCGCCTGAGGGAGGTGCTCAGCCGCTTCCAAGCAGCGGGACTGAAAGTCAAAAAAGAAAAATGCTTGCTAGGAGTGCCGCGGGTGGAGTTCCTGGGGTTCGCCGTGGACGCGGCAGGAATCCACCCGACGGCAGACAAGACCAGGGCTATCGTCCAGGCCCCAGCCCCCACGTGCAAAGCGGAGCTACAGAGTTTTTTGGGGGGTTGTTGAACTTTTATCATTCGTTCTTGCCCCACAAAGCCGCCATAGCGGAACCGCTCCACTGGCTGCTGGACAAACAAGCCCCGTGGGTTTGGGGGAAGTGCCAAGCTGCTGCATTCCAAGCGGTGAAAGACCTCCTAGTCTCGAACGCCGTGCTTCACCACTTCGACGAGGGCCTGCCGCTGATCCTGGCCTGCGACGCTTCCCCGTACGGAGTGGGCGCCGTCCTGGGACACCAACTCCCAGACGGGAGGGAGGTCCCGGTGGCGTACTATTCAAGGACCCTGACCCCCGCGCAACTACGCTCAAATCGATAAGGAGGCCTTGGCGATTGTGGCGGGGGTGCACAAATTCAATGACTACCTATATGGTAGGCGTTTCACCATAGCCATGGACCACAAGCCACTCCTGGGTCTCCTCGCCCCTGACCACCAGACCCCACAAATATTATCACAGTGGGTCCTGAGGTGGAACCAATTCCTGAACTCTTACACTTACACATTGGTGCACCACCCGGGCAAAGCCATGGGGCATGCTGACGCCCTCAGCCGCCTGCCACTGCCCTCAACAGACCCAGATCCCGCCCCGGCCCACGGGGTGATGCTCATCGAGTCCCTGCCCGAGCGCCCCCTCCACGCCGCGGAGGTAGCTCGTGCAACAGGCAGGGACCGTATCCTCGCTCGGGTTTTGGACTGGGTGGGAAGGGGGTGGCCCACGGGCAAGGTGGACAGTGAGTTCAGGCCATTCGCATCCCATAGAGACGAACTATCCTCCCACAAGGGGTGCATACTCTGGGGCAGCCGGGTGGTGGTTCCCCCCCCCCCATGCGCAAACAGGTACTCGAAGCGCTGCACAAAACCCACCCGGGGATTGTAAGGATGAAAGCCCTGGCCCGAAGCTATGTGTGGTGGCTAGGCATGGATGAGGAAATAGAGGGGTGGGTGAGAAGGTGCCAACGATGCCAGGAGTCCAGGCCCGATCCGCCCTCCGCACCAGTTCACCGATGGGAGTCAAACAGGCAGCTGTGGTCCCGTCTCCACTTAGATTTCGCCAGGCCATACCAGGGTCAAATTTTCTTTATCCTGGTCGATGCCTATACAAAATGGTTGGAGGTGATCCTGGTAGCGTCTACCTCCATGGCAGCAGCCGTCAGAGCCTTGCGGAGGGTCTTCTGCACGCACGGGATCCCCGATTCCCTGGTCACTGACAATTGTACTGCATTTACCACCCGGGAGTTCTGGGAGTTCATCGGTAGATACCTCATAAAGCACATTAGGTCCGCCCCCTTCCATCCGGCCACCAACAGCCAGGCAGAACGGATGGTGCGAACCACCAAAGAGGCGTTGGGTCGCATCGTCCAAGGGGACTGGGACCACCGCCTCGCAGCCTTCCTGTTCCATAACAGAATTACCCCCAACCCAACAACAGGGTCCAGCCCCACGGAACTACTCATGGGGAGGAAATTAACAACCAGGCTAGACAGGCTACACCCGGACTGAGCCACAGACGTCCGCAGTTCCCCAGAAGTCAGGGAAGCGATGCGGGGGTTCTTCCTGGGCGATTCCGTGTATGCGAAGAACTTCGCAAGCGGTCCAGAATGGGTTGCAGGCAGGGTCCTTAGGGTGACGGGGTCCCGATCATATGAGGTAGCGACCAAGGGGGGCCAGGTTATGAGAAGGCACATTGACCAGCTGCACCGCCGCACCTTGCCGGAGGAACCAACA
Organism: Heteronotia binoei; assembly: GCF_032191835.1. NCBI lineage: Eukaryota > Metazoa > Chordata > Lepidosauria > Squamata > Gekkonidae > Heteronotia > Heteronotia binoei. The sequence goes on along the minus strand of NC_083223.1, from coordinate 164,270,856 downwards.
GAGGCGGGGGAAGCGATGAACAGGGAAGAGCCAGCGATGGAAGCCCCAGAAGCGGCCCCGCCAGCACTGAGCTTGCCTACGTACGATCCCCCGAGGCCGGCCAATCCTGAACTGCAACCAGAGCTGGCCCGCCAACCACCGGGGGCGAATCAGGAAGAGACCCCCACCTCAGTGCCTGCTCCCGCGCCGCTAGCAACACTGCGGCAATCTACCCGGGAACGCAGGGCGCTGGCTTACTTGCAGGATTATGTATCATAGACCAGGGGGGGAGGAGTGTAGTGTCTTATGCGTAACAAAAGCACCGCACGGCCATGCAGCAGAGGCGACCAGGGGAAGTCCCTTGGTCGCCCTGCGCAGCGTGGGAAAAGACTCCGCCAATCAAGAGCAGTGGCGGGAAGTTTGACTGGCCAGGATTGGACTGGCCAGCTGGAGGGCTGTTCCGGGCTGAATGTATATAAAGCGGGTCCCGGCCCGTGTTGCCCTGTTCTGTGATGTACCTTCTAATAAAGTATGTTGCCTTCTGCACGTCTCGTCACTGAGTACATTGCAGTTATAAATAAACATGATCATATAATTATATATGATTAGACAAGATGGATCAGGACAATCGTGCTTTTTTCAGCACTGCATAATCAAGATAGCCATATGCTGCTAAGAAGGCCACTTGCATAAACTTGTCCTGAAAGAAATAGGAGCTGCACAAGAGCTCAGTGCTGTTCCAGTTTATGAAATGTGCAGCATAGTTTAACCTCATAGAAAGGGTTATCCACATAAAATAATTCAAAGAGTCTTTGGCAGCAGCAATGGCTGCAGCAGAAGTCAGTTGATGTAGCGCACAATCCATTAATCAAATTCTGAAATGTGTTATAATTTTGAATTTAACCATCTATGACAAAAAGATTCAGATACTGGCATATAGCATCCTTGCAAATGTGACGAGTCTTGCACTTATAGTGACAAGGAATCCAAATAATGGAACAAACTGACATACAAATTGCACCACTGCTGGTATCGTTCTTTTGGATAGACAAACATCCTTATAGAGATTTTTCAGTTTTTCTGCTCCCAAAAAAGTATGGCTATACAAATGCAACATGGGGATGTGAACATTTTTACTGGGTTTTTTTAAATGATCACTGTACAGCTGTCAGGGTTCAGTAAAAAAGAGTTGAAGTGCTTTCTCTGAAATGAAAATGGATATAATATGTAGAGATGGATGGGGTTGGTTTGGAGGTATTACACATCTTTCCAGAGAAAACACCGGTTTAGTGAATTGCATCAAAGGCATTCCCTATTACCACTACACCTTTACCCCAACCATCTTAGATGGAATGGAGCCGGCATTTGTAGAGCAGGTTAAGAGCTCAGGGATATTCAGTGATGTATGTTGGCTGTTTTAAAAGCAGGTTAGTGGTCCAACAGTGATTCCAGTGCTCCTGGGGAGGGGGAGGTATGGCGGCGGGAACAGTCGACGATATAGGGGAAGGGGGCTGAGACCAGTCAGTGCTCGACCACCTTCCTGTCTGTATCCCATCCCGACGGTGACAGGTAGTGGGGCCAGTTTGGATGACCTGCCTCCGTCATTGGTGTTATGCAATGCCAGGTCCATTAACAATAAAACCTCTGTCCTCCGAGAGTTTCTACTCGAGCAGGACGTGGACCTGGCTTGCGTGACTGAAACCTGGGTTCGAGAGGGAGATATGGTGGCCCTCTCACAAACAGCTCCCCTGGGTTACTCAGTCTTTCACCAATCACGGACTAGCGGGCAGGGGGGAGGAGTGGCGTTGTTCATATGAGAGGCTTACTCCTTTAGGGCGCTCCTGGCCCCAAAGATCGAAGGTATTGAATGTGCCGGTCTGGCGTGGGAAGTTGGAGGGGGGTTGGCGATCTGGCTGGTGTACCGTTCGCCTAGCACACCAGTCGGCGCCTTACTGTCCCTGCTCGAGGCTGTGGCAGGCTGGGTGTTGGAGCACCCAAGGCTGGTGATCCTGGGTGACTTCAACGTCCATGCGGATGACCCGGCCTCCAGTTCGGCGATGGACCTAGTGTCATCCATGGCGACGCTAGGGCTCTCTCAATTTGTTACATCTCCCACGCATCAGGCCGGGCACACGTTAGACCTGATCTTTGTGGCCGGGGTCATGGTGGACGATATAATCGCAAAAGCGGTGCCATGGTCGGACCACCTCACCCTTAGGGCTCGTGTGGATGCTCCACGCCAAACCTGTCTAGGCGACGAGCGCATTATGGCTCGCCCGTGAAGCCAGATGGACCCGGAACGGTTCCAAATGGCTCTGCGGGATCCCTGGCCCTCTGGCGATTCCCTCAATGACCTGGTCGAGACCTGGCATAGCTGGCTTTCCAGAGCCATTGACGAGATCGCACCCCGACACCCTCTGCGACCCCGGACTAGGCTGGCGCCGTGGTATACCCTGGAACTACGCCAGCTGAAACAAGGCCTCAGACGGCTAGAGAGGCAATGGCGGCGTACTCATGATGAAGCGGCTAGAGCATCTTATAGAGAGTTTATGAGGTCCTATGAGATGGCAGTCAAAGCCACAAAGAAAACATACTTTGCGGCTAAGATTGCGTCTGCAAATTCGCGCCCGGCACAATTATTTAAGATAATTCGGAACCTTACTACATTGCCACAAGGCAAACCAAATGTTAAGGAATTAGAGATAGGCTGTGAGGCATTCGCGAAATTCTTTGCAGACAAAGTCCAGTCGCTCCGCCGTGACTGCCCCGCCATATTAGATACAGTATGTGAACTTGAGGCTCCGTGCCTGTCTTCTGGTTTGATCCTGGACCGTTTCGACCCGCTCGACCTAGAGGAGGTTGACAGGATCCTCTGTACTGCACGCCCAACAACTTGCGATCTGGACCCGTGCCTCTCCTGGCTAATTAAAGCTTGTCAGGAGGAGCTGAGATGTCCTATACGGGACATCATAAATAGATCTCTTTCGGAGGGTTCTTTTCCAACCCCTCTGCAAGACGCAGTGGTCCTCCCTCTCCTGAAAAAAGCTACATCAGACCCGGCCGAATTGGCTCATTACCAGCCAGTCTCAAACTTGCCCTTTTTGGGCAAGGTTATAGAGAGGGCTGTGGCATTGCAGTTACAGAGCTTCCTGGATGACGCTTCCACTTTGGATCCATTCCAGTCCGGATTCCGCCCGGGCCATGGGACAGAGACGGTTCTGGTCACCCTCATGGATGATCTCCGGCAACACCTGGACCGAGGCGGTGTGGCAGTATTGCTGTTGTTAGACCTTTCGGCTGCGTTCGATATGGTCGACCACTGGCTGCTGTCCCGCTGCCTCGCCGACGCAGGGATTCAGGGGCTAGCCTTGCAATGGCTTTCCTCTTTCCTGGAGGGTCGGGGACAAAGGGTGGCAATTGGGGAGGAGCTGTCCCAGAGACACTCACTCAACTGTGGGGTGCCTCAGGGAGCAGTTCTCTCCCCGATGTTATTTAACATCTACATGCGCCCCCTTGCCCAGATTGCCCGGAGATATGGGCTGGGTTGTCACCAGTACGCGGATGACACCCAGCTCTATCTATTGATGGACAGCCGGGCTGCCGATGTTCCTATAAATCTGGACCGGGCGCTGCAAGCCATGGCAGACTGGATCAGGTCGAGTGGGCTGAAACTGAATCCAGCGAAGACAGAGGTCCTTTGTCTAGGGCCTCGTGGTCCGGAGGGAGGGATCTCCCTTCCAGCTTTTGACGGTGCGTCACTAATACCAGTGCGCAGGGTCAGGAGCTTGGGAGTGCTACTGGAGTCTTCCTTGACAATGGAGGCCCAGATAGCAGCCACTGCCAAATCCACCTTTTTCCACCTTAGGCGGGCGAGGCAGTTGGCTCCCTTCCTGGAGCGCAATGACCTGGCAACAGTGATCCATGCAACGGTCACCTCAAGGCTAGACTACTGTAATGCCCTCTACATGGGGCTGCCCCTGTGCCGAACCCGGAAACTGCAGCTAGTGCAGAATGCAGTAGCCAGACTGCTATTGGGCCTACCTCGGTGGGAACATGTGCGGGCTGGGCTGCAGGAGCTGCATTGGCTGCCAGTTATTTACCGAGTTCGTTACAAGGTGCTGGTTATTACCTTTAAAGCCCTATATGGCCGAGGACCTGTTTACCTTAGGGACCACCTCTCTCCATATGTTCCCCAGAGAGCACTGCGATCCAGCTCACTAAACCTTCTGGAAGTACCTGGGCCAAAGGAGGCCAAACTAAAAATAACCAGAGAACAGGCCTTCTCTATAAAAGCACCCCAATGGTGGAACCAGCTGCCGGAAGAGGTGCGGGCCCTACGGGACATTAGCCAATTCCGTAGGGCATGCAAAACCACCCTCTTCCGGCTAGCCTTCCAAGATGGAACCTGAAATAAACACCATGCCATCACTAACATCAATAATTGAGATAGCAATAAGATGAGATTATTTTCGATTGATTTTAGACTTTATATTATGTAAACTTAATGGTAAATTTTAAATGGTATAGAAATGTATAATTGTTTTATTGTTCAACATGGCTTTTGCCACACCCTGTAAGCCGCCCTGAGCCTGCCCCGGCAGGGAGGGCGGGGTATAAATAAAATTTTATTATTATTATTATTATTATTATTATTATTAACAGTGCTTTCTGTCAACTGTATTTGATTTACCAACTCTGTCCTCTCTCAGGCTCAGCAAATCTGGCAATGCTGATACATGCTTTTGTAACCTTGTGGTTGGATTACTGTAGTGTGCTCTGTGTTGGGCAATTCTTGGAGACAACCTGCAAACTTCCGCTGGTTCTGTTGTCTTATTGTCAAGGACTAGCAAATACAAACATAACTTGTCCATCTTTAAAAAGTTACATTGGCTGCTACTTTGTTTCTGAGTCCAATTCAGGGTGCTAGTTATGACCTTTAAGGCCCTTTACAGGCTAGGACCTGGTTATCTAAACAGCTCCCTCCTCCCTTATATTCCCATGCACCAACTACTATCCTTAGGCTGCCACCAAGTGGCTGAAATGACAGCTGCCACCTACTGGCTGTTCCCTCACAGAATTTAGTCCAGATCTTGCGCCTAGTATTTCAGAACTGGTATAAGATTGCATAAGAGCTCCATGGCGCAGAGCTGCGGTACTGCAGTCTGAGCTCCCTGCTCATTACATGAGTTCAATCTTGGTGGAAGCTTGGTCCAGGTAGCTGGGTCCAGGTTGACTCAGCCTTCCATCCTTCCGAGGTCGGTAAAATGAGTACCCAGCTTGCTGGGGGGGGGGAGGAAAGCGTAGATGACTGGGGAAGGAAATGGCAAACCACCCCGTAAAAAGTCTTCTGTGAAAGAGTCGGAAACGACTGGTGCTTGCACAGGGGGACTACCTTTACCTTTTTATATGATTGTATGAGAGGAAAGGCAGCATGTTAGAGCCTGATCTCATCAGAGTTCAGATGCTTAGGAGAGCTGATACTTGGAAGGGAGACCACCAAGGAAGACTCTGTAGAGGAAGGTGATGGCAAACCACCTTGGCTTCTCATGCCTTAGAAGCCTCCTGCTGGGGTTACCACAAGTTGGCTGTGACTTGAGGGGGCTGTACAAATGCACACATGACACACACGTCCACACAAGACCACATTTGCTTTCTCACTATTTTTCCATTTATCCTCATGGGTGCTTCATTATAGAAAAATCAATACACAAAATCTACTCTCACTGCCACTCATAAGGCTGATTATACAAAATATCAGTTTCCCTCTCTAAATTCACAATTTCTATAAAGCTAGTTATTGGAATGGCTTACAACTGAGAAGATAAGAGAATTGTGATATATGACAAGGGAAAGTTTATAGACACAGTTTTTGTCTTATTATTGCTAGGCAGCTGGTTTTTAACTGTCATCATAATAGCTTGTATTCTACTATGGTCAGCTGGAAGGAGTTTGTGCAGGTAAATCTTCCCTAGCTTCCACTTCTTTCACTATCCCCCCCGTTAATATGAAATACCTTTGATCCTTCAGCTTCCCTCCCTCCCTCGAGCCACTACAGGCACTGCCGGTCAGATTTTAAAATGTGTAACCACTGGTCTACTTTCTAAGAGTGCTTTTGATGGGCATAATGGGTAAAATTATAATATTGGACCATACCAATTGGTACATCATGTCAACATATTTCCATCAACAAATGTACATTATGTCAACACATTTTTGTTGGTTTGGAGGATTAGCTGATACTGGCTTGTTTATGTATATAGATTAAGATGGGTAGCCATATTGGTTTGTTTGTAGCAGTTGAAAAGAGTCCAGTAGCACCTTAAAGAGGAACAAAATTTATGGTAGGGTATGAGCTTTTGTGAGCTCATACCCTACCACAAATTTTGTTCATTTTTAAAGTACTACTGCTAGACTCTTACTCTTTTCTAGTGTTAATGTATGTGTCTGTGTTTTACAACAACTGCATATATTTCAGACTGGTAAAATAGTGTCACCGTAACTGTGCCTGACAGGTCTCTTTCCCACCTTCTTGGTTTTCACTTCAGGTTCCAGACAGCAGCTGCTTGTGAAATCAGGTAGCTGCTGGTGTGCCAACTAAAGCAAGAATTTTTTATCCTCCTTCTGTCCCCCCATTCTTTTACAGTAAACTAAAGTCATCACCAAGCACTGTTTAGGCATTTCATTTGAATATAAATTCCCTTGTTAGATGATCACCTTTAAGAAGAAAATGGCTCTTATTCATAAAAAAAGAGGTTTGATCTTTTTGGAATAACACATGCGTGCATGCACACATGCAGACAACATGGAGGCAAACCTGGCACACTTACTTTATACCTTGCTTTCTCCCCAGTGGGGATCCAAAGTGGCTTACAACATTCTTCCCTTCTCCATTTTTATCCTCTCAATTAAGTAATTTAGGTCGTGAGTATGACTGGCCCAAAGTCACCCAGTGAATTTCCATGGCAAATAGGGAATTTGAACCCGGGTCTCCAAGAGCCTCGTCTGAGACTCTAGCCATTCTATCACACTGACTCCCTCCACCATTTGTTGAGCTCTCACTGCTCAACAAGGACTGAAGATATCTGGAAACTGATCTTAATAATCAACAGTTCTTTTGAAATAAATTTTCCATCCAGATAGTGATAAATTTGTGCGAACTGTGCTTTGCAAATCAGAAACCAGTCCTAGACATACATGCTCCCTCCTACTCCTTTCTCCCCCCTCCAGCATGCCTTTTCCCCAGCTTGGACTTTGGTTTCATATTCCATCTACAGTAATGTAAACCAGGAACTGCAAACCATAGCTAAGTGGAAATCTCGTTAGCCAGTCTAACATTTTCCCAGTCTCCAGAGAGAGTGATATTAATCCTAAAAGTTGTTTCAATAGTTTGTTCCTATTTTTTCTTGCTGTTTTTTCTTATAAGAGCCTAAAATCATAACCTTCAACATGTATAATCAAGAAGCTACTTGTGTAATTAAATTCATTTCCGCTTTTTAAAAAGCTTGTTAGACAAGATATAATTCACAAGATTGTAGGCATAGAGGAACACTGAAACTCTCTAGATCTCAATGAAGCTCATCAGATAGGGTTTCTACATCCAAATGTTTTACAAATCAGCAAATGTATCTGAAGAATGTGGCCTATTATTCTATTCTATCCATGCTATTGTGTCACATAGGATGTATCTCTCTGTCTAGGTGTCTGTATAACCTGGCACTTGAAGGTGAACAAAAGGCTCTAGGCTGGCAGTAAAATGTGCTATACCAATTAATCTGCCTGGGCAGGGACTGAAAGGAACAATTTTGTAATTTGCATTTGGTCTAAGAGAGGGGAGGCAATAGTTTTAAGGTTATTGAAGCTGACTGGCTGACTTTCATTATAAGGAGTTTTATGGAGCTGTTTTGCTTTGTGTGCTAAATGTCCATATTTTGTGGGTTCTGATAAATAGAATTTTTGTTTGTTTAGTGTGTGTGGAGAGCCAGTTTGGGTGGAGAGCCAGTTTAGTGTAGTGGTTAAGTGTGTAGACTCTTATCTGGGAGAACTGGGTTTGATTCCCCACTCCTCCACTTGCACCTGCTGGAATGGCCTTGGGTCAGCCGTAGCTCTGACAGAGGTTGTCCTTGAAAGGGCAGCTGCTGTGAGAGCCCTCTCCAGCCCCACCCACCTCACAGGGTGTCTGTTGTGGGGGAGGAGATTGTGAGCCACTCTGAGACTCTTCAGAGTGGAGGGCGGGATATAAATCCAATATCTTCTTCTTCTTTGTGTTTGATTCCCATGTGTGATTAATCATTTTTTTATTTTATTTATATCCCGCCCTCCTTATTATGGCTCAGGGCAGCTAACAACCTGTAACGTACTCGAAGCGGAGACGAGAGTAGGGCAACATGGTTTATTAGGAGCACGTTGCAAGAGAGCGAACACGCGGGCCGGGTCCCGCTTATGTACAATCCCGGGTACAGCCTACTGGGTTGGTCGGGCCAATCCAGCCCCGTTGAACTTCCCGCCACAGCTGGAGATAGGCGGGGACAGGCTCCCGGCGCTGGGGCTCCTGGGACTGCCCAGTTGCCCCCCCCGTCGGGTCGCATGACATTTCTTGATACACTACACCCCTCCCCCCCTGGTTAATGTACAAAGTCCTGTAAGTATGCGGGGGGCCGGCGCTCCCGAGTGGACCGTCTGGGGGGTCCCGATGGCGGCGGCGCGGCCGCCGAGGATGGTGCCTCGGTAGGTCCTGGAGTGGACGGGGGCGGCCCGTCCGGTTCAGCGGATCCCTCGGGCTCGGTCGGTTCCGGTACCTCCGGCGCCCGCATCACGGATGTTGGGATCGCGTCATCTAGGCGGTCTCCGTTAGGCTCCTCGCTGGATATAGCCTCGTCCGTGTCTGTGGGGGCCTCCGGAAGGGTGCGGCGCCTCAACTGGTCAATGTGCCGCCGTAGTACCTGGCCCCCCTCCGTTGATATGTCGTAGTGGCGGGACCCGGTTACCCTCAGTACCCGCCCCGCCACCCAATCGGGGCCCCTTGCATAGTTTCGGGCGAAAACTGGGTCGCCCGCGAAGAAGCCCCGGGCGGCGTCTCGGACTTCGGGGCTCCCGCGGGTGTCTGAAGCTCGGTCGGGATGCAGCCGGTCCAGCCGGGTTATGAGTTTGCGTCCCATGAGGAGCTCAGCCGGGCTGACTCCTGTGACCGGGTTAGGGGTGATCCGATTATCGAAGAGGAACGCGGCCAGCCTGTGGTCCCAGTCCCCCTGTACAATTCGGCCGAGGGCCTCCTTTGTTGTGCGGACCATCCGCTCCGCCTGGCCGTTGGTGGCCGGATGGAAGGGAGCCGACCTTATGTGCCTGATCAGATATCTTTGCAGGAACGCCTGGAAGTCGGCTGAGGTGAAGGCGGCCCCGTTATCAGAGACTATGGTGTCCGGGATGCCATGTGTGCATAGGACCCTGCGCAGAGCTCTGATCGCGGCTGTGGACGAGGTGGACCCTACGGGGATGACCTCCAGCCATTTGGTGTAGGAGTCCACCATTATGATGAAGGTCTGCCCCTGGAATGGGCCCGCAAAGTCGATATGGAGTCTCGACCATGGTTTCCGGGTGGACTCCCACCTAGTGACGGGGGCGCTGGGCGGCTCGGGCCGTGATTCCTGGCAGGTCTGGCACCCGCGGACCCAGCCCTCGATCTCCCCGTCCATTCCCGGCCACCAGACGTAGCTCCTGGCCAGAGCCTTCATTCGCACTATGCCGGGATGAGTCTCGTGTAGGGATTCTAGAACACGCTTTTGGAGCGGGGGTGGAATCACTACCCTACTGCCCCAAAGTATGCAGCCCTTGTGTGCGGCTAATTCCTCCCTCCTCGCCTTGTAAGGCTTGAATTCTTCCCCCATGTTTCCCTCTGGCCACCCCCTCACCACCCAGTCGAGCACCCGTGCCAGTGTCTTGTGTTTCTGGGTGGCCTTGGCCACCTCCGTTGCGTGGAGGGGCGGCTCTGGGAGGCTCTCTATCATCATGACCTGGTGTGCGGGTGCGGGGTCCGGACCCGTCTCCGGAAGCGGCAAACGGCTAAGCGCATCCGCGTGTCCCATAGCCTTGCCGGCCCTATGAACCAGTGTGTACGTGTATGAGTTGAGGAATTGGTTCCACCTCAACACGCGCTGTGAGAGTATTTGGGGGGTTTGTCGGTCTGGGGCCAGTAGACCTAAGAGGGGCTTGTGGTCCGTGGCAATGGTGAACCTTCTCCCATATAGATACTCATGGAACTTTCGGACCCCTGCCACGATTGCCAGGGCCTCTTTATCTATCTGCGCGTAGTTGCGCTCGGCTGAAGTGAGCGTGCGGGAGTAATATGCGACCGGTACCTCCCTCCCGTCCGGAAGCTGGTGCCCCAGGACTGCTCCCACCCCATACGGCGACGCATCGCAGGCCAGGATGACGGGGAGGGCCTCGTCAAAATGGTGGAGCACCGCATTGGACACCAGGACGTCCTTGACCGCCTGAAACGCCGCGGCCTGTCGTTTGCCCCAAACCCAAGGGGCTTTTTTGTCCAGCAGCCGGTGAAGGGGCTCCGCCAGGGCTGCCTTGTGGGGGAGGAAGGAGTGGTAAAAGTTGAGCACCCCCAAGAAGCTTTGGAGCTCCGCTTTACAAGTGGGAGCCGGGGCTTGCACGATGGCTCGGGTCTTTTCTTCCGTGGGGTGGATTCCTGCTGCGTCAACGGCGAACCCCAGAAACTCCACCCGTGGAACCCCCAGCAAGCATTTCTCTCTCTTGACCTTGAGCCCCGCTGCCTGGAACCGGCGGAGCACCTCTCGGAGGCGGTTGCCGAATTCATCGGGGTCCGGGGCGGCGACTAAAACGTCGTCGAAAAACGGCTGGACTCCTGGGATCCCTTTAAGGAGAGCGTCCATTAGGCTCTGGAAAATCCCCGGAGCGACGCTAACCCCAAACTGAAGCCTCTTTACCCGGAAAGCCCCCCTGTGGGTCACGATCGTTTGGGCCTCCGCCGTCTTATTGTCTACTGGGAGCTGCTGGTAGGCCTGGGCCAGGTCTAGCTTCCCAAATATCCTAGCCCCCGCTAGGGCGGCCAGGACATGGCTCACCACCGGCACTGGATAGGGGTTGTCCTGTAGTGCCTTGTTTATGGTGCATTTATAATCGGCACAGATCCGCACCTCCCCGTTTGGCTTGGTGGGGGTAACGATGGGGGTTTCCCAGGTGGCGTAGTCCACCGGCTCCAGGACGCCTTGTGCCGTGAGGCGGTCTAACTCTGCCTCAATCTTAGGTTTCAAGGCGAACGGAACCCTCCTGGCCTTGAGCCGAATCGGTCTGACCGTGGGGTCTAGGGGCAGGGAGATGGGCGGCCCCCGGTAGCTCCCTAGGGACCCATCGAATACCTCGGGGAATTCCTTGCAAATCTCCCCGAACCCCCAAGGCGTTATGGTCTGGCCCACCCCCTCCACGCGGATTCCCAAGGGTTTGAACCAGGCCAGACCTAGCAGGGTGGCCAGCTGGCGCTTAACCACCAGGATGTCCAGCGGGCCGTGGAAGGACCCCCGCTCGACTTGTACCCGCGCCCACCCCGCAATTTGCACCGGGTTCTTCTGGAAGTCCCGGAGTATGAAGTCTGCCGGCCGAAGTTGCAGCCGCTGGCGGGGACACAGTTCTCTTAGGGTTTCTTCCGCAATAAGGGAAATGGAGGACCCTGAGTCCACCTCCATTTGGCAGGGGTTCCCCTCTATAAGGACCGCCACTTTGATTTTATCGGGGGAATCGTGGGGCAAGTTCAGTACCTGTAGGGACGTGGAGTCTACCGCGTGGGACTCCGCGGACTCGTGGTACGTGGTCGGCTTCCTGCGGTTGGGCTTGGCTCGGCAAGCCCTGGCAATGTGGCCGGTCTTTCCGCAGCTCCTGCAGTCCCAGGTCCGGTATTGGCAGTCTCTCCGCTCGTGGGGGCCGCCGCAGCTGGCGCACTTGGTGGCCGGGGCTCTCTCCGACGCTGGTGGTCGGTCGGTCGCTCGGGGGCGTTGGGTCGCTCTGTTGGGTGGCCCGGCTGGGCGGCGTAGCTGATGGGCTTCCTCCTCCTCGGGGCCGTCGTGGTCCAGCTCTCCGTGGTGGGCAGCTTCCATCTTGGCCCGGGGAAACGTTCGTGCGGTTCGTTCCCATGCCACCGCTTCGCTGAAGGCGGCCTGGAGAGTAAGCTCTTCTTTGGCGAAGAGCTTCTGCTGGAGCCTCTCGTCGCGGAGGCCCCACGTGAATCTGTCCGCCAGGGCTTCCTCCAGTTGGGGGAGGTTGCAGTTCCCGGCGAGTTTGCGGAGGGCCGCCAGGTAGTCCGCGGCGGACTCGCCCGCGATCTGGTCCCGTTTGTGGAACAGGAACCTGCGAGCCACCCGCGAAGGCTGTGGTGAGAAGTGTCCCGTGAGGAGTCGGATGATCTCGTCGTAGGATTTCTCTGCCAGACGGGCGGGTGCCGAGAGACCCTTGGCGATCTCGAACGTGGCAGGCCCGCAGACGCTCATGAGAACGTCCCTCTTTGCTCCGGCGTCAGTGATCTTGTTGGCCCGGAGGTAGAACTCGACCCGCTCCGCGTAGGACTCCCATCCCTCTGGATTGGTTGGGTCGAAGGGCTCGAGGTAGCCGGTGATTCCGCCTTGGTTGGCCATGATGGCGGCGACAGTCGCTTGTTGCCCAGATCTCCGTCGTAGCCGCTGAGGCTAGTATCCCATCCTCGTCGCCAGTGTAACGTACTCGAAGCGGAGACGAGAGTAGGGCAACATGGTTTATTAGGAGCACGTTGCAAGAGAGCGAACACGCGGGCCGGGTCCCGCTTATGTACAATCCCGGGTACAGCCTACTGGGTTGGTCGGGCCAATCCAGCCCCGTTGAACTTCCCGCCACAGCTGGAGATAGGCGGGGACAGGCTCCCGGCGCTGGGGCTCCTGGGACTGCCCAGTTGCCCCCCCCGTCGGGTCGCATGACATTTCTTGATACACTACACAACCAATAAAAACAAGAAGATATAAAACATTAAAACAATAATATTCAATAAAATCAATAAATTACAGATCTTAACTAAACTTTGGTGGTCATGGCGTTCATAATGCTGGTGCGGCGGTGTCGGCAGCTGTCTCCCCTTAGCTGTTAAATGCCATACGAAAAAGTTCTATCTGTTGTGTATTGTTCTATATAGGGTTGCCAATCTCCAGATGGGAGTAGGAGAACCCAAAGTTCCGTGAAACCAGCCTCAAATAAGAAACTAAAGAAGTAAGAAATTCATATTGTTTTACATCACCAAATACAGAAAATCAAGCCACTTATAATAATATCAACTAAGGAAAAAAAGAAAAAGTCCCCTGTGCAAACACCAGTCGTTTCTGACTCTGGGGTGATGTTGCTTTCATTGCAGACTTTTTATGGGGTGGTTTGCCATTGCCTTCCCCAGATCTACACTTTTCTGCCAGCAAGTTTTTACCGACCTTGGATGGATGGAAGGCTGAGTCAATCTTGAACCGGCTACCTGAAAACCCAGCTACCGCCAGGGATCGAACTCAGGTCGTGAGCAGAGCTTAGGACTGCAGTACTGCAGCTTTAACACTCTGCGCTACGGGGCTCTTCAATATCAACTAAAGCCTCATATAAATATTGGAAATCAAGCCACATATAACGAAAATTAAGCCACATGTAATGACAAATCAAGCCTCATATAACGATGAAAGAAGGAACTTGATGAAGTGGGAAAGTCAGTACCCCAAATTTTGGAAGTGCCTTGAAACATTCTTGCCATATCTTGATTGTTAAACATTCAGCTAAAGATGAAGCAATTGTGAAATGGAGACAACGGAGTGCTATCCCGTCCACTAAGTACCTCTTGTGCATCGCTGCATTTGGATCTTCATGCTTAAGTGCATCTGGAAAGAACTTTGAAAGAATTGGATTCATATTTATTGGACTTTTTGGACTTTAATTGAAAGTGGCTTTCCCACTTCATCAAGTTCCTTCTTTCATCATTATATGAGGCTTGATTTATCATTGTATGTGGCTTAATTTTCATTATATGTGGCTTGATTTCCAATATTTATATGAGGCTTTAGTTGATATTATTACATGTGGCTTGATTTTCTGTATTTGGTGATGTAAAACATTATGAATTTCTTACTTCTTTGTTTTCTTATTTGAGGCTGGTTTCAAAGAATCTTGGGTTTTTCTACTTCTACTTTTCTGTGGACTCTCTTTGAGTTGTGAGTCGCCCTGAGCCGCTTTGGTGGGAAGGGCGGGATATAAACGAAATAAAATGAAATGAAAAATGGTTGTTCAATTCCCAGGTGGGGGCACGGGACCCCCCGGTTTGGAGGCCTTCCCCCTACTTCAAGGTCATCAAAAAGCGGGGGGGGGAGGGAAATGTCTGCTGGACATTCCATTATTCCCTACGGAGACCAATTCCCATAGGGTATAATGGATAATTGATCTGTGGGTATCTGGGGCTCTGGGGGGCTGTTCTTGAGATAGAGGCACCGCATTTGCAGCATAGCATCCAGTGCCTCTTCCCAAAATACCCTCCAAGTTTCAAAAGAATTCGAAAAGGGGTTCAATTCTATGAGCCTCACTGATGGAATTAGACGCGAGCAAACAGAACTGGAAAGGGTCCTGCTTGGAGATAATGAAAAACTAATATCAAAAGTATATAAATTACTATTGAAATGGTTTACAGAAGAAGAAGTAGTAAAATCTCAAATGGTAAAATGGGCAATTAATGTGAATAGAGAAATACAAATGGATGCATGGGAGCACCTTTGGAAGAACTCGATGAAGATCTCAACTTGTCAGAATATTAAGGAGAATTGTTTTAAGATGATGTATAGGTGGTATATGACTCCAAAAAAGCTGGCTAGGATGAGCAAAAAGATGTCGGATAGATGTTGGAAATGTAAAAAACATGAAGGCTCTTTCTTTCATATGTGGTGGACTTGTGAAAAAGCAAAGGAGTATTGGAACATGATACAACAAGAAATCTCCAAAATTTTGGGTTATGATTTCAAGAAAATCGCAGAGACTTTTTTGCTTGGATTACAATTAGAAAAATTTCCAAAGGAAGACAGGACTTTAATTTGGTACTTGCTCTCAGCTGCGAGGACATTGTATGCGCAGCTTTGGAAACAAGGAAAAATACCAGAAAAATGGGATTGGATTGTGAAAGTTTTATCGTGGAGTGAAATGGACAAATTAACTAAAACCTTAAAAGACTAT
The DNA here is from genome assembly GCF_032191835.1 of Heteronotia binoei. NCBI lineage: Eukaryota > Metazoa > Chordata > Lepidosauria > Squamata > Gekkonidae > Heteronotia > Heteronotia binoei. The sequence continues at coordinate 164,255,646 of NC_083223.1, read as the reverse complement.
GACTTAGACTTATTCAAAAAGGAGTGGAAGAAATTCAAAGGATATATGGAGAAAGAGTGGAACATAAAAAGCTATTGGACAATTTTTTAGTATTAACTAAAAGTATTATTTTTTGATAGATTAGTGGTACCTTTAGAATTGAATTTAAATTTATAACTTCGGGGAAGTCAATATTGGAGGGAGGGGGGGTGAAATATCATATGGTTTAGTGTAAGAAAAAGATAATTAACTATTGTAACCATGTGTTATTAATAAATTGTTAAAACACAATTCTATGAGCCTCAAAAGAAGGTGTCCCATTCTTCATTATTACCAACGAAATGAAGGCATTTAAAAGGTGTGTGGTCCCTTTAAATGTGACAAACAGAACTCCCTTTGGAGTTCAATTATGCTTGTCACAACCTTACTCCTGTCTCCACCCCAATATTTATTTGTTTGTTTATTTAATCAGATTTGTATCCTGCCCTCCCCTTACGGGCTCAGGGCAGCTAACAATATAACAATTCACAAAATTATAAACTGATCATTCAAGATTTGTTTACCATCACTGCTATTATTGCTTTGGAGCTCACATATTGCTGACATTATTGCTACTCTTGTGTTGGTGCTTAGATGTTATTATCATAGTGCCGGTTGGGCTCTCAGAGCTATGATGTAATGGTTGCCTGCCTCAGGTGTTAAATGCAAGCCGAAAGAGTTCGGTCTTGTAGGCCCTGTGGAACTGTACCAGGTTCTGAAGAGCTCTAATTTCTTCTGAGAGGGCATTCCATCATGTGGGGGCCACCACAGAAAAAGCCCTGGCCCTGGTGGTGGCCAAGCGTACTTCTTTTGGCCCAGGGATTGTTAAAAGCTTTTGAGAGCCTGAGTGTAGTGCCCGCTGGGGTACATATGGGGAAAGGCAGTCTCAAAGGTAAGCAGGCCCCAGGCCATATAGGGCTTTAAAGGTTAAAACTAGCACCTTGAAGCGAACCCAGAATGTCACAGGCAATCAGTGCCGTGTCTGCAGCGCAGGTTGAATGTGCACCTGTACAGGCAGCTCCAATAACAACCTGGCTGCTGCGTTCTGCACTAATTGCAGCTTCTCGATTTGAGTCAGGGGCAGCCTCACGTAGAGGGTGTTACAGTAATCTATTCTCGAGGTGACTGTTGCATGGATCACTGTCTCCAAGTCGCTGCGTTCAAGGAATGGAACCAACTGCCTTATCCACTGAAGATGGTAAAATGCTGATTTGGCAGTGGCTGCCACCTAGGCCTCCATTGTCAATGAAAGGTCCAGGAGCATCTCCAAGCTCTTCACCCTAGGTGCTGGCACCAGAAGTGCCCCATTGAAGGCCAGCAGGGAGATCTCTCTTCCTAGGCCGCCGCGACTTAGATGCAGGATCTCCTTCTTCATAGGGTTCAATTTCAATCGACTCTGCCTGAGCCACTTCACCATGGCCTGCAACGGCAGGGATTTTCCAGGGCACAGCTGGATCAACCACCCAACATAGATAGAGCTGGGTGTCATCCGCATATTGATGGCATCCCAGCTCATATCTTTGGATGACCTGGGCAAGAGGGCACATATAGATGTTAAACAGCATTGGGGAGAGTACCCTCCCTTGGGGCACACCACATGTCAGAGGGCGCCTTCGGGACGATCTAATAACAACAGCACTGCTGAGCTGCCTTGATCCAAGTACCTCTGGAGATCATCCATGAGGGTGACCAGTACTGTTTCTGCCCCGTGACCTGTACAGAAGCTAGACTGAAATGGATCTAATATGGAAGCGTCCTCCAGAAAGCCCTGTACCTGTACTGCCACTGCCCTCTTAATAACCTTGCCAGAAATCAACATCTCCTGGCTCCACCCCAAAATAAAAAAAAACAGTTATGGGATCACAGGTGAAATACACTACAAGAAACACAAAACATAACTGTGATATATATAGGCTACCATACTTTTACTTATGCATTTCACAAAAATAGACAGAAAGAAACAATTTTCAACAGAGCTTATTGTTTAGCATCCAATTAACTAGTTACAATAATAGATGCGTTTTGTGTTGCCACTTTATCAGTATTGTTAATATCTTCTCCTTGTTGAGCTGTATGTAGCAAAGGAGGAAGCCAGTATCTTTTTTAAAAAACATGTGCAAAGGCTTCCATCTCATTGCTGGCCAAAACACTCTCCAGGAAGGAATCACCTTAAAAATACAGAGATGGTGGGCCTGAGAGGCCTCTCACAGCAGCTGCCCTTTCAAGGACAATGCTGACCATGCAGCTAGAGAGTTGGATTAACCCTCAAGGTAAAGAAGACTCAGTAGGGAGCAGTAACTTGCTTAAGATAAAAAGCCTGTTCTAATAAGATATGTGAACCTGCTTAACTGAGCATAGGCGATCAAAATTTGGAGCAATCTTTGATAAGGCTGCTCTCATCTCGTCGATCATCCTCAAGCGTTCTCTTTTTTTTATTTAATCGTAGTGAGAGTTGAAAACCCCAATTCGCATAAGTAGATTGTGGCGAATGGTAAGAGAATTGCAATAGCACGCTTTGAAAGCAGTGGATACTCTTTTTTTATATGCAGCCAAAAATATGCTAGCTCCATTTTGGAAAATTTTAGTTTTAATGTCCGATCTGTTTTTAGCTCCATGAATTCTTCCTGCTCGTTTATCAGTAAGTGTCCAAGGGTAATGCTATCTGAGAATGGATTTCGTACCCAGTCCATAGGTTGCAGGTCACACTTAGGAAAATGTTCATTTTTTCTGCTAATAACTCCAAGTGTTTCACTATCAAAGCCTGCACCTTTTTTTCTGAATCGGCAGCCATGACATTTGGGAACATTTCATTACTACCATTGGTAGCGTGGCTGATCCAACTTAGCGCGAAAACTTTCAATCTTGTCTGATGATGTTAAAATATTAGAATTCCTGCCTTGCATTTTTTTGTTGAGCTCATTTAAATGAGCGAATATGTCCGCCATTCTTCTTTTTTAAACAGAGAAGCAAAATCTGATCCCTGGGCCTCTAAAAACGTCTGAGTTTCATTTTTTAGTTCGTAAATCTGAGAAAGCACTTTTCCGCGAGAAAGCCATCATACTTCTGTATGAAACAGAAGTGAGTGATGATCTGCTCCCATTTCCTGACACACTGCATTAAACAGACGAGAGTTCAGAGGTCGTGACTTTATGTAATTGACAATTTTGACAACTTCTTGTAAGACAGACAACAATTCCTTAGGCAGAGATTTCGTCATCAGAGCTTCCCTGTGTAAAAAGCAATGTAAATTTTTAATATTAGGATTTTTTTCAGAAGCCCTGGTTACAAATCCCTTAATTTTTCCTGTCATAGCTGCTGCTCCGTCTGTGCAAATGCTTATGCAGTTGTGCCATTCCAAATTATGCTCACTGAAGTACTGGTCTGTTACTTGGAATATTTCTTCTCCGGTGGTAGAACTGGGTAGTGGCAGACAAAATAAAAAGTCCTCTTTTATTTCATATTTGTCAGTGTACCTCACATTTGAGATGAGATGCGCGTGACCACTGATATCAGTAGACTCGTCGACTTGTAGCGCAAAAACTCCACTAAGCCTTAATTTTTCAATTAACGTTGATTCAATGTCGCAAGAAATATCATTAATGCGATGTGAGATCGTATCTGCTGATGCAGGTATTTTTTCGATTTCCTTAGCGGCTTCTTGGCTAATCATAATCTTGACAACTTCTTTGCAGGCAGGTAAAATTAAAGTTTCAGCGAGAGAATGAGGCTTTTTGGATTTAACTAGCATATTAGCGATCACGTAGCTTGCTTTTTGCGCTTTGTCTGATGTTTTGAAAGACAAACTCCTGAGAATTTCCTGTTTCTTAGACTGGTCTTTCAAACGTTGAAAAAAGGCTTTGTCTTTTTGAGCCACCGATGGGTGTTTAGTAGTTAAATGTCATAAAAGTTTACTGGGCACCATCGAATTATTACCCAAAGTTTCTCCACAAACAAGACATTTTGGGATTGGGCATGATTTGTCTCCGCAATATATAAAGCCATAACTTACATAGCTCTCATCATATTTTCGATTAACAAGCTTAGGTTTTTTCTTCATTGACTCTGCATATTTTTGGGAATCATTAGATTCACTTGACAAACTTACGGTACGTTTAACGAATTTATCCATTATATTACGTATTATGGTCTATTTATTTGTAATCAATTACTGTATTTTTCGCTCCATCAGACGCACCTGACCACAAGACGCACCTAGTTTTTAGAGGAGGAAAACAGGAAAAAAAATACTGTATTCTGAACCAAATAGTAACCTGACTTTGTACATCATAATTATGATAACACTGACACTAAAGTTTAATATGGCAGGCGTTTTATCATATAATTAATGCTCAAAATGGAACATCATATGTATGGGGTAAATCAAGATTTAATGAGTGATAAAGTTTATTTTTTTTTAATGAGGAAGGGGTCTAATATTCTGCTTTTTTAAATCATGGAGCTATACTAGTCACTGTTCTACACTTTGACCCTTCAATGTTTTACTCGGAAATTTCTGTAGTTTCAACAAGCATTGATGTTACCGTAATCTGAAGGACTAGAAAGTCACTTGGGACTTGAAGGTTACATAAAGCAGACATTCTAAAAGGTTTCATAGAGCAGGAAGCTGAATTTTAAGAACATAAGGAACATAAGAACATAAGAGAAGCCATGTTGGATCAGGCCAATGGCCAATCCAGTCCAACACACAGGCTCTCATGTGTTCATGCATACCTCACGGGATTGTTGAGCATCTGACAGCAGTGAAATTTTACCTGTTAGCCCCGTAAAGGATAGGGGCACCTTCTTTTGGGGCTCATAGAATGGGACCCCCTGGTCCAATCTTTTTGAAACTTGGGGGGCATTTTCAGAAGAGGCATTAGATGCTATACTGAAAATTTGGTGCCTTTAACCCAAAGAACAGCCCCCCCCCAGAGCCCCAGATACCTGTGGATCAATTCTCCATGATTTTCTATGGGAATAATCTCCATAGGAATAATAGAGTTCCCAGCAGACATTTCCCTCCCCTCCTCCCGCTTTCTGACAACCCTGAAGCGGGGGGAGGGCCTCCAAACCAGGGGATCCCCTGCCCCCACCTGGGGATTGGCAACTTTAGGTCAATTGCCATTTCCCAGTGACCTGGGAGGGATTTTAGATGCTAACACCAGCCTGCGAGGGGCAATTGTCTCTGCCTGCACAACTCAATGAAAACAGAGGTCTAGTTTCAGAACACACTTTACAAGCCTTCGTTCATTTATCCCCCAAACTCTGCTAGACTAGGAGACTATCCAGTATTTTCTGTTTTAGCAAAACAGGGAAGCTCAGGCAACTCACCAAAAAGAACTTTTTGTGAAATGTGGTTCACAAAAGTCCCTGTCACAATAATAGGGGGCAGGGCCGCTCCGAACGTTGGGCTCGTCCGAGGAGGGGAGAGGAGAGGGGAAAAAGCCCACAGAGACCCCAACAGCATTTCCCGCTCACGCTCTGCCAGGCTCCAATTGGCCGAGGCCTCCGCCCACGCCTCCCTCCTCCTACCTTGCCGTTCAGCTCAGCTTCAACTGCTCCCTCGGTACAGTTTTTTCTTTTTTACGTACGGTACCTCCCCCCCTTCCAACACGTTCCCCATTTATTTTTCATCCCTAGCTTACTCTCTTTTGCCCCCCCCCTCTATTTGCAAAACGCATTCCTCCTTACCCCCCCTTTACAAACCCCTCCTCCTTCCCCCCCCATGACTGCAGGGTTTGCAAAATAACAATTGCTCAAAAGGTGACAGGTCGACGGCACCGTAGTGTTACTGATTAAGCAAAGGAGGGGGGGGGAGAGAGAAAAGCACCCCCGCTTGTGCTGCTGGCATCGCTCGGCGGCACCATTCACACTTCGCACACAGTATCCTCATCCCTCCTTTCCCTCCTCTCTGGGTTCAGCTAGCCGGGGGCTGAAAGATTCCCAGATGGTTTGGCCTCCCTTTGGCAACCGTCTGGGGGAGAGAGAGATGGGGGGGATCTTTTGCAGTTTGGAGGAAGAAGCTTCTTGCATGCATGCTCCAGGCTTGGCGGTGGTGTTGTGTGCACTTTGGAAGGGAGGGGGGTGGGAAATGGCAGCAATGGGGCAATGAGTCTAGCTTTTCCCCTGCCCAACCCCTAACGCGTAGCCATTCCCTGCTCGCTCTGCAGGACCGGTGGGGAGGGATGGAAGCCAAGGAGGGAGCAGAGGAGCACGAGCAAGAGCCACCAGAGGCTGACGGACCACTTTGGCGGGCTGCCGTGCCAGTCCCCTTCGACGTACAGACATGGGACCAGTGCCTAAGAGACCGGCTTAAAGCCATCTACCAGCCCCCCCAACGGTGGGGACCCCCCTCGCTCCCAATGAGCCCCACCACCATAAGCCTTGAAAAGGCTCATTTGGCGGCACCTCCCGCCGGGAGAGTGGCACCCACACCAAACAAACTCCAATCGAGAGCAGAGGCGTGGAGACAGCAGAGGGAGCCGGCGGAGCTCACCAGGGGGGTATCCCACATGATGATCCACAGCCCCAAAGGGGCACAGGAGTCAACCCTATTCAAACCAGAACAACTAGCGGCCCCCACATTGGGGGAGCAGCGAATAGACCCCTCCCCCCACCTTCCACATCATGGAGACAGCGATCTACCTTGGGGACTTCTGGTGGGGGGGGTAGCCAAGGAGGAGCAGGCCCAACAGCTGCGGACACCGCAGAGGAGCATCCATGCCGAAGGCGACGCACAAAGTGGGAAGCGGGGGGGGGAAGCAGCTGGCAACCGGGCGGTCCTCCAGTGGGGCGCCCCTGGAAAGGGGGGGCCCGGAGACGCAGCGCCCTACCGACAGGCGGAGGAGCAGCCAAAAGAGGTGACAAGCCTAGCAAGCACAATAGAGACCATAACTTTCTGACAAAACTTGACATTTTTCTGCGGCACACCAACTAATAACCATGGTACACCAGTGTGCTGCGGCACACACTTTGCAGAACACTGACATAGGGTATGGGTTTTATCAATTTCTTTTGTTCTTTCTTGCTTCACTCTGGTATCGTGCTAAAAGCATGCTTGTTAACATTTTCTTTTTAATGAATATTTTCAATGTTTGATTCTGGAAGTGATACTTTGTACTACATAGGCCCCCACTGTTTTGGACATGCTATTTTAAAAGGGACACAGGAGTGGGGAAGGCAAGCAGTTAGCAACTGGCTATACCCTCAGGGACATAAAAGGCATTAATCTGTCACAATGGTTGCCAGGCTGGCAGAATACACTGTGGTAAGGCCTCTGAGCTTGGAAGGGGAGCTGAAGGTCCTGTTCCCTTAAGTGGGAAATTGCTATATTGATCAAGAGGTGGTGGCAGCTACTGAGAGAGAGAAAGCCCCTCCAGGGGAGTTGAGAACCCAAAAGAGGCAAAGCAGAAACAGGACCTGCAGACCAGAGCAGGTATGTTCTGCCATGGTACCCATAAGGGAAATATTCATGGGCACCGTAGACAGGAATGATCTGTGAGCCTGGCTGATTTCTCCTTACCTCCCATTCCAACACTCAGCATTCTTCTTATTGCTAATTATGGTGCCACATCATAATTGTCACTCCATAGGAAAAGCTTATTATCTCATGGGAAGGGCTGCATGCTTTGCATGGAAATCAAATCTCAGGTTCAGACCTTAGCATCTCCAGTTAAAGGATCTCAGATAAGAAGCCTGTTTAAGCCATTGAAAACTGGAGCAGATACTACTGGAAAGGAAAGGTCCCCTGTGCAAGCACCAGTTGTTTCCGACTCTTGGGTGACGTTGCTTTCACAACATTTTCACAGCAGACTTTTTATGGGGTGGTTTGCCATTGCCTTCCCCAGTCATCTACGCTTTCCCCCCAGCAAGCTGGGTACTCATTTCACTGACTTTGGAAGGATAGAAGGCTTGAGTCAACCTCGAGCCAGCTGCCTGAAAACCCAGCTTTCTCCGGGGATCGAACTCAGGTCGTGAGCAGAACTTAGGACTGCAGTACTGCATCTTTAACACTCTGTGCCATGGGGCTCTTATATAATAATACTGAGCTGACGATAAATGTTCTGAATTTGGAGAACACAGCTTCATACCGCTGTGTTTCCCATCACATGTTATGTTTACTGTTCAAGATTACAGCATTTTCCGATTCCCACATGTCAGATCACACACACACTTATTCCATTGGACTACCTACTCTATTTGATATAAAAATTCACAGACTACAGTTTTGTACATTTGAGGCTGAGACTAGACTAGATTGTGAATGCAACAAACACATTACTATGCAGGTATAACTACCAGGAAACTGTGATTAGCTGTAGTTGCTTACTGGATGTGAATTTTGATTAGTGTGTGAAATGATCTTGTCACTATTATATTAAAAATGATCCAAACTTCTAAAATTTACTGCATTTTGCAACATAATTTGAAGATATCCTTGATCAAATCTTTGTACCTTGCTGACTCTTTCTCTAACCATTTATCCTGAGATCTAAAATGATGCTTTATTGCAAAAGTCTATGTGCTTTGTCCCTGCCAAGGAGCTTCCAAAGGACATTAGGATAGAAAAGCCTCACCTCTCAGATGAGAGCCAACAGCAATTGCTTTAGGTGGGTGTTTCCAGGAAAGGAGTTCTGAAGAGAGAGCAGTACTCTGAGACAGCCCTATTGCCTCAGCGGGCAGAATAGCCACAAAAGGGCCTCCAGTAAATTTCTTAATAATCAAATGGATTCCTACACAGGCAGTCTTTCTGAGAGTCTGGGCCCAGGCCATTTGAACTTTGTAGGTTAACCCCCAGCACTCCAAACTGCCCTGGAAAATACACTAGAAGCTGATGTAGATGATGTGACATCTTCTGACCTTATTCATATTGAATTTGTTGAGCAGCAGAGCAATTAGGACATGTCTCTGCTGGTTACTTCCCCTGATTACAAACGAGTGAATGGGTAATATATATTTTAAATATTAATACTGAAGAACAGTAGTATTATTGCTTCTTTGTTGTTAAGCGAGAAATGCAACCAAGTATAACTAGAGATTGATTTGACAAACTGCTTTCAAATGTTCTCCGTACAATATTACTTTGCTGCTAAATTATTTCATATGGATTACCACCCAATGTAATTTTTTTCAAATATTTTATTATGGGCTTTTTTTTTTTGCTTCCTCTGGAATTTTATGTTGTCTGGAGGGGCACAATTCACAATCTGCTCAGTCTGCTTTATAAAATATAAGAAACTCTATAGCTCTAACAGAGCTATAGATGGCAATTTGAATTTTTTTCTCCATCCAACTGGAATTTGAGAGGAAACGGGAAAGGTAGGAAATGGGAGCTGGAGAGATTCTTTGCCCCCAATGGGAACCTAATATGAATAGAGAATCACAGATAAATGACTAGCAAAGGAGCCCCTAAGGGTTCTGTGACTAAACCAGCCTCCAATATAATCAACAAATTTTCATTGAAATTTATAAAGGAAACATAAACAACCACTTAAAGCAGTGAATTGTACATAAGGTGAAGTCATACAATATGCACAGTCCTTTCTAAGGACAAAATTAGGTGAAGTTATATAGTATGGACAGTCTTTCTTGGGCCCAATAGGCCTCCAAATGGTTTCAGCCAAGAGCTGGCAAAGTAGAGTCTTCTTCACAAGTCAAACTGCTGTAGAAAAAAGCCAACAGTAGCAGACATTCGAAGGCGGCGCCTCTCTGCCTCCGTTTCTCTGAAGCTTCCACAGGCTTAATGCAAAAGATTACAAAGTTGATAATGGAAATCAATCCTTCAAGTACAATGAAAGTTGCATTTATAATGTGGTGCTCCAGCGATGGGAACCTGGCATCCCTACCCAGTGAAGTAAACAGAAAGCAGCACAGGGGTGACATGATAGAGGTTCATCAAATTATGTGCTGGGCAGAGATAGTGACAAAGACAGTTTTTTCTTCTTGTCACAAAATACTAGAACTTGAGGGTATCCAATGAAGTTGATGGGCAGAAGATGCAAGATGGACAAAAGAAAATACTTCTTTACTTGACAAGTAATTAAAATGTGGAATTTACTGTTAGCAGGTATAGTAATGTCCACAGATATAAACAGCTTTAAAGGGGGATTAGACAGATTCATGGAGGATATGTCAGTGGCTACTAGCCATGGTGACTAAAGAGGCAGTAAACCTTTGAATACTAGTGTTAGGAGGCAAAATCAGGGGAAGGCCTTAGCCTCTATGGCCTGTTGTTGGCCCTACATAGTAACTGGTTGATGACAGTATGAGACAGAATACTGAACTATAGGGACCACTGGTCTGAGCTAAGAGGGCTCTTCTTATTTTCTTATCCCAAAGATTTTAGAAAGTTAAAACATTGCAATAGTAGAATGTTGGGAACTAATTATAAAAAAAATAGTTATAGGTAATGCCACATTAGGAGCCCCATGGTGTAGTGGTAAACTGCAGTACTACAGTCCAAGCTCTGCTCACAACCTGAGTTCGATCCCAGCAGAAGCTGGGTTCCAGGTAGCCAGCTCAAGGTTGACTCAGCTCTCCATCCTTCTGAGGCCAGTAAAATGAGTACCCAGCTTTTTTTTTAATAAACACAATTTTATTGATAACATATGGTAATCATATCCATTAATACCTTCTTTTTATCTATCCCATATGCTATTTTCTAGTCCCCCCTCCCTCCATTACTTGACTCCCGCCGAAGTTATATACTTAAAATACTAACATTTAAGGGTATCCTTAAACCATAAGAACCTACATTCATATCCTAATTTTTTCAAGTATTATCATTATCAAAAAAATGTCCAATATCCTTTTATATTCCACTCTTCTACATAACATCTAAACTTTTTCCACTCCTTTTCATACACTTCCAAATCATAGTCTCTTAAGATTCTTGTTAGTTTGTCCATCTCACTCCATGTTATAACGTTTATAATCCAATCCCATTTTTCTGGTATTTTTTCTTGCTTCCATAACTGCACATACAATGTCCTAGCCGCTGAAAGCAAGTACCAAATGAGTACCCAGCTTGCTGGGGGTAAAGTGCAGATGACTGGGGAAGGCAATGGCAAACAACCTGTTAAAAAAAAAGTCTGCCGTAAAAACATCATGATGTGATGTCACCCCAGAGTCGGAAATGACTGGTGCTTGCAAAGGGGAGGACTACCTTTACCTTTTTAATGCGAAACTATGGCCAATTCTAATTTGATCCTAAGCTCAAAACCTTCTTTAAGAACAAGTTCAAAGGCTTAGAATTGCCTCCTATATTACTATTCTCACTGGACACTTCCTGTTGTTACTGCTACCACCAAGTCACCAAACCTTCCTGATTTAATTAATTAATTAACTAATTAATTAATTAATTCAATTTATATCTCTCCCTCCCTGCCGAAGCGGCTCACAACAATAAAATGAAAACAATCAGTTTAAAAATTGCATAACATTAATACGACAATTTAAAATTCAATAATTAAACAATCATTAAAACAATCTAGTGCTGATATCATATGTAGTTGTTTCGCATCCGATGGCTTCAGTGTTCTTACATTTTCTCCCACAATAATGGTAACTCTAGATCAGTTAAAGGCTAACCAGAAGAGTGTGGTTTTACAGGCCTTGCAGAACTGGGCAAGGTCCCACAAGGCCATCACGTCCTCCAGTAGCTGGTTCCACCAGTAGGGGGCTGCTACCGGGAAGGCCCTCTCTCTGGTAGATGTTAATCTTGCTTCCCTCAGCCCAGGGATCACTAGTAAGTTTTGGGATCCAGATTTAAGTGCTCTCTGGGGAACGTGTGGGTAGAGATGGTCCCTAAGGTAAGCAGGTCCTTGGCCATATAGGGCTTTAAAAGTGATGATCCGGTATACTACTGGCAGCCAGTGCAGCTCCTGCAGCCCCATCTGTATGTGCTCCCACCTAGGAAGCCCCAATAGCAGCCTGGCTGCTACATTCTGCACTAGCTGCAGTTTCCGGGTTTGAGACAAGGGCAGCCCCAAGTAGAGGACATTACAGTAGTCCAACTTTGAGGTGACCATTGCATGGATCAGAGTTGCCAGGTTGTCACGCTCATGGAAGGGGGCCAACTGTCTCACCCGCCTAAGATGAAAAAATGCAGATTTGGCAGTGGCTGCTATCTGGGCTTCCATTGTCAAGGCAGGCTCCAGCAGCACTCCCAAGCTTCTGACCTTGTGTGCTGCTGTCACCATCAAAAGCTGGTAAGGGGATTTCCCTGCTCAGATTGCCATAACTCAAGCAAAGGACCTCTGTCTTCATTGGATTCAGCTTCAATCGGCTCAGCCTAAGCCATCCTGCCACAGCTTGCAGCTCCAGGTCCAGATTTTCTGGGATACAGCCAGACCAGCCATCCATCAGGAGATAGAGCTGGGTGTCATCAGCATACTGATGGCAACCCAGCCCATACCTCCAGACTATTTGGGCAAGGAGGTGCATATAGATGTTAAACAACATCGGGAAGAGCACTGCCCCCTTTGGCACACCACAATTAAGTGCATGCCTCCGGGACAACTCTCCCCCAATTGCCACCCTTTGTCCCTGACCCTCTAGGAAAGAGGAAAGCCATTGCAAGGCCAACCCCTGAATCCTGTGTCGGCAAGGCGTCAGGACAGTAACCAATGGTGGTCGACAGTATCAAATGCAGTCCAACAACATCAGCACCGCTGAGTCACCTCGATCCAGATGCTTCTGGAGGTCATCCACCAGGGCAACCAGTACTGTCTTGGTCCTATGACCTAGGCGGAAGCTGGACTGGTGGGAATCTAGGATGGAAGCATCCTCCAGAAAACTCTGTAACTGTAGTGCTACTGCCCTCTCAATAATTTTACCCAAGAAGGTTCGAGACTGGCTGATAGTGTGCCAATTTGGCTAAGTCCAATGTAAGTTTTTTCAAGAGGGGGCGGACCAGGGGGCGGAGAGGGATCTATTTACGATATCCTGTATAGGCTATCTAAGCTCTCCCTGGCAAGCTTTAATTAGCCAAGAAGGGCAAGGGTCCAGATCACATGTTGTTGGGTGCACAGTTGAGAGGATTCTGTCAACTTCCTCCAGGCTGAGTGTTTTAAAGCGATCCAAAGCTGGTCCGGAAGACAGGCATGGTGCCTCGAGTTTAAATACTGTATCAAGTGTGGCGGGGAGGTCGTGATGGAGTGACGAGATCTTATCTGTAAAAATGTTCACGAAAGCCTTGCAGCCAATATCCAATTCCCTAAGATTTGCCCTGCCCTGTGGCAGTGCTGTAAGAGTCCGAATTGTGCTAAACAATTGTGCTGGGCACGAAGTCACAGCTTTCTTTGTGACTTTGACTGCCATCTCATAGGACTTCATAAACTCTCTATAAGATGTTCTAGATGCTTTGTCTTGAGTACACCACCACTGCCTCTCTAGCTGTCTGAGCCCTCATTTCATCAGCCGCAACTCTGGGCTATACCACGGTGCTGACTTAGAACAAGGGCACCGAGGTGTGATCTCATCAATGGCCCTAGAAAGTTGGCTCTGCCAAGACTCCACTAGGTCATTCAGAGAATCACCAGAGGGTCAGGGATCCCGTAGAGCCATCTAAAACCCCACTGGGTCCACCAGGCTCCACGGGTGAGCCGAAATATGCTCACCTCCTAAATGGGCTTGGGGTGGAACATCCATACGAGCCTTCAGGACATAGTGGTCCGACCATGGCACTGCTTCTGTAGTAACTCAGTCCACTAAAACTCTTGCTGCAAAGATCAAATCCAGCATGTGCCCTGCCTGGTGAGTGGGCTTTGCAACAATTTGGGAGAGTCCCAGTGTCGCCATGAACGACAATAGGTCCACCGCCCAACTGGAGGTTGCATCATCGGCTTGGACATTGAAATCTCCCAGGATCAAAAGCCTTGGGTATTCCAATGCTCAGCCTGTTACGGCCTCCATCACGGATGGTAAGGCGCTGGCCGGTGCATAAGGCGGATGGTACACCAGCCATATCACCAACCCCTCCCCTACATCCCATGCCAGACCAGCACATTCAATGCCATTGATTTCTGGGGCTGGGAGAGCCCGGAAGGAGTATGAATATAGTCACCCCTCCCCCCCACCCACTTGTCCGTGATTGGTGAAAGATTGAGTATCCCGGGGGAGTCATTTGGGAGAGAACTACAGTCTCCCCATCTCGCACCCATGTCTCAGTCATACAAACTAGGTCCACATTCTTCAAGCAGGTAATCCCAAAGGATTGAGGTCTTGTTATTTATGGACCTACCATTACATAACACCAATGACGGAAGTGAGTAGTTCAACCTGGCCCCATTACCTACTACCGTTGGGATGGTATATAGACTGGAAGGGGGCCAAGCTCCTCCATGTCTCGGCCTCCTTCCCTTACATCTATGTCTGTTCCCACCATCATATCTTACTTTCATAAGAACCAGTATAATGGAGTGGTTTGAGTGCTGAATTAGTATCTAGGAGGCTTGGCTTTTTCATGCATTTTAGTAATGCATTGTCCAAGTCTAATTGAAAAAGTTTCCATTTGATGTGTTTGTAAGAATTCCCAGATTCTTCTCTCCCAGGAGAAGTAGGTAATTCAGTTTTTGAATTTTATTATACTAGGATGACTATCTCAGGTTGCAGTGTATGGTTGGCTTGATTTAAAAGTGGCAAAGCATATCTTTGAGGCCACCTGATAATTAAGTTGTACTTCACTGCTATGCTTTAGTGTTCCAGAGCATTAAGGCAATTTCAGGAAGTGAGGAAAATGCAGTATCAAAGCATCTCTCCACCCCCCCCCCCCGCTCCAGTCAGAGCACACTGGTTAAGTGCCCTGTTCAGAGCATACTGCTCAAAGGCATAGAAAATGGCTTGTAGATTTCTCAGTACTGCTTGTTCAGTGCACCATTTCTATTTACAAGGTAAGGAAGTCACAATTGGGCAGGTGCAGTCATTTAGTCATATGCAGAATTGGCTCTTGGTAATGATCACTATGTATACAGCATGTTCCTACAGATTCGTGGTTTCCATGTGCCTGTTTTTCCATTTGCCTGTAAATTATACTCTAACCTGTCTATGCACAAATGTCAACAATAGCTTTATCCCCTGGCGGATGTCTTCCTGAGGTACTTTCTGAGGTCATCTAATAATTTATTATATTTTTAAAGCCCAGATCTAGCATTAAGTAGGAAGAAAGGGAGAATCCTCAGTTTCGCTAAGGCTGCAGCCTGACAAACCAGGTTAATGGTCACACTCACACACTCTTTCACACCATCCCCCCTGCCCCCCAATGCAGAGCAAAATTGAAGATTGCCTGATTTTGGAAGCCATCAATTAGAATCCAGTTTGTTATGTATGCAGTCATCTGGACAAATTTCAGTTTGTTCCTCCTGCCCCCCCAATCAGGGTTAAACAATAGGTTAAAAAGAGATTTTTTTTGTGATTTTTAGAGAAAAGCTTGAAAAGAGGGACAGTAAGCATTCTAGTACAGTCATAGTCTCCTGTGTCTTTTTTTTTTTAGAGGGTAAAGCTATACATTGTGATTTCATTGGATGGAATCCATGTTAAATAGCCAACATATGAAATACTCAAAGTGACCATATTAGGAAGAAATATATATTAGGGAAAGAAGGAGCATTTTTCCCTACTTTAATTTATGTCTTCTATTCACCTTTTAAAAAAATGCCTGTATATATTTGTAAATTTTAAATAAATGTTTTGTCTTTTTAAAAGGCAGTCCGTCTGTACCACATAGTTTCCTGAGCCTGCCTAGGTGGGGAGGGCGGGATACAAATAAATTATTATTATTATTATTATTATTATTATTATTATTATTATTATTATTATTATTATTATTATTATTATTATTATTATTATTATTATTATTATTATTATTCCCCAACTGCCTTAGACCATGCTGCTGCAAGAGGGGAGTCCAGGGAAGAGGGAAGGCATACAGTTGGCAAGGGTGCCAATCCTCCAGGGGTCTCCCAAAGAAGGACTGTGGTCTCTGTCATAACCAGGTGCTGGGTTGGCAGAGGACCTTGAGACCAGGCCTCAGAACTGGCGGCAAGGGGGATTGGGAGTCCTGTTCCTTTCAGTCAGGAACCCCTAAATTGAGCAGGTGGTGGCAACGTGCCCTAGTGGCAGGAAGAAGATAAGCTCCTTTCAGGAGTTGGCAACTCAAAAGGGAGTTGACGGAACTGGGTCTGAAGGCAGAATCAGGCCAGTTCCATCACAAAGGCCATCATGGATCATGTCCAATACCGCCTTACAGTTGGTTCCTATTTGTAAGACTAATGTCCAATGGCTTGAGTTTTAATGTTGTAGTTCTAAATTGTAAGCTGCCTTGAGCAAGTCTCTGAAGAGGTAGCATGGACATTTTAAATTAAATTAAATTTTTTTATTTTTATCCTGCAAGTGGGCTTAGACAGTTTAGAAATACTCTAAACAAACAAACAGGGTAGGGTTTGTTTCAGGGTAGAGTACCTTGTTTCTTGAACCAGCTCTGTGTCTGCCATGTCCCAGCTTTCTTGGATTCTAGAGATACATCCACCACTTGGAGAATTTGATTTATCAGATAGACTGCTCCAGGACAGTCAGTACTTTAACCCTTGAAAATGGGCTTGGATCCAGTAATGTGCAAGTGAAAACATGGAGACTCAGCGAAGTTCTGCCTGTGCAAGATGTGCAACACTCAGCACTTTTCACTCTATATTTTGTAGTGCCCAGAAACTGGTTGCACAGGAACACAAGTGGTAATACAATAAGTCTGACTTACTGCAAGTGACTACTGCAATTATTTTCTAGCATTTCTCCTTACACAAATGCCAAAGTGCAAGCAGAAATATTGCGCTGGATCCAGCCCAAGGTTAGGATTATTGTCATTTCCCAGGTCTCTGTGGAAGTGTGCACTTGAAGTTGTAGCTCACGGAAGAAAGTCTCTCAGAGGCAAAGTACAAATTACAAAGGTTTTGTTTTACACAAAAACAAACAAGTATTGATGAAAGTGCAAAATAAGATGAAAGTACAAAATAAAGGAAGGAAGGAAGGAATTTTCGCTAACTAAAAACTAAAATGGTTGCTGATATTGTTATCTTTGTATTTTTCTTTGCTAATCCTCAGTACCTCTGTGTGTTACATATTATACTTTATTTATATGGTGATATGATCTTTTTTGTTATTTTGTTTTTCTATATACATTGATATTTATTTCAATAAAGATATCTGTCTGGGTTTTTTTTAAACTAAAACCCCATCTTCAAGCATCTTTCTTCCTGACTGATGGTTCAGCTTTCTTCTAGCAAGCATCTGTGCATGGCCAGTGCATGATAAAACTGTGTTCCTTTCTGGTTCATATTTCAAGGACTGTCAGATTGAGGTGACAAGAGAGGACGTCCTACAACTGATAGACGAATTAAAAACTAATAAGTCACCAGGTCCGGATGGCATACATGCAAGAGTTCTGAAAGAACTCAACGTTGAACTTGTGGATCTTCTGACAAAAATATGTAATCTTTCATTGACATCTGCCTCCGTTCCTGAGGACTGGAAGGTAGCAAATGTCACCCCCATCTTTAAAAAGGGTTCCAGAGGAGATCCGGGAAATTACAGGCCAGTCAGTCTGACTTCAATACCGGGAAAGTTGGTGGAAAATATTATCAAGGACAGAATGAGTAGGCACATTGATGAACACAAGTTATTGAGGAAGACTCAGCATGGGTTCTGTAAGGGAAGATCTTGCCTCACTAACCTGTTACAGTTCTTTGAGGGGGTGAACAAACATGTGGACAAAGGAGACCCAATAGATTTTGTTTACCTTGACTTCCAGAAAGCTTTTGATAAAGTTCTTCATCAAAGGCTCCTTAGAACGCTCGAGAGTCATGGAGTAAAAGGACAGGTCCTCTTGTGGATCAAAAACTGGCTAATTAATAGGAAGCAGAGAGTGAGTATAAATGGGCAGTCTTTGCAGTGGAGGACGGTAAGCAGTGGGGTGCCGCAGGGCTCAGTACTGGGTCCCATGCTCTTTAACTTATTCATAAATGATTTGGAGTTGGGAGTGAGCAGTGAAGTGGCCAAGTTTGCAGATGACGCTAAATTGTTCAGGGTGGTGAGAACCAGAGAGGATTGTGAGGCACTCCAAAGGGATCTGTTGAGGCTGGGTGAGTGGGCATCAATGTGGCAGATGAGGTTCAGTGTGGCCAAGTGCAAAGTAATGCACATTGGGGCCAAGAATCCCAGCTACAAATACAAGTTGATGGGGTGTGAACTGGGAGAGACTGACCAAGAGAGAGATCTTGGTGTCGTGGTAAAGAACTCACTGAAAATGTCAAGACAGTGTGCGATTGCAATAAAAAAGGCCAAGGCCACGCTGGAAGTTATTAGGAAGGGAATTGAAAACAAATCAGCCAGTATCATAATGCCCCTGTATAAATCGATGGTGTGGTCTCATTTGGAATACTGTGTGCAATTCTGATCACTGCACCTCAAAAAGGATATTATAGCATTGGAAAAAAGTGCAGAAAAGGGCAACTAGAATGATTAAAGGGTTGGAACACTTTCCCTATGAAGAAAGGTTAAAACGCTTGGGGCTCTTTAGCTTGGAGAAACGTCGACTGCGGGGTGACATGATAGAGGTTTACAAGATAATGCATGGGATGGAGAAAGTAGAGAAAGAAGTACTTTTCTCCCTTTCTCACAATACAAGAACTCGTGGGCATTCAATTAAATTGCTGAGCAGCCAGGTTAAAACGGATAAAAGGAAGTACTTCTTCACCCAAAGGGTGATTAACATGTGGAATTCACTTCCACAGGAGGTGGTGGCAGCTACAAGCATAGACAGCTTCAAGAGGGGGTTGGATAAAAATATGGAGCAGAGGTCCATATTTGGCCACTGTGTGACACAGAATGTTGGACTGGATGGGCCATTGGCCTGATCCAACATGGCTTCTCTTATGTTCTTATGATTCTTTGGAAAGAGAATTAACCCTTTTAGACTTCTCAGAAAGTCGGTTTTTATCCACCAAACCTTCAACTATCCAATTTTTGTGAAACCTTCAACTAAAAAGGAATGAAACTCGGCTATAATATGGATAGTTTATACCAATTATAGCTTTCAGGATCTACTACCAATAAAACTTCTATTTTAAGGTTTAAAATGAAGCTGGCAATCAATCTGTCTATCCACCAATCAATCCATCACGTAATGAAAGAATAGTACTAGTTTTCTTTGAATTCTAGTGTGAAGCAAAATTGGGCACTGGTATTTGTAGAATTCATAGCTTAGAAGGATTATAATTAATTTTATTGGTAAGAATCTGTGGGTTTACAAGTTCCCATGCAGTTTACAATACTATCTATCTATCTATCTATCTATCTATCTATCTATCTATCTATCTATCTATCTATCTATCTATCTATCTATCATCCATCTATCTATCTATCCATCCATCCATCCATCCATCCATCCATCCATCCATCCATCCATCCATCCCTTGGGTATTTAATAGCTTTTTCTCACTCATAAATTTATGTTATTAGTAGAATATTCACTTTAATAAGCATGATGATATTTTTCTTCTTTCCCAATGCAAGCTGTTGTTAAAATGGAAAAAAATATATATAATTTGAACAAAAATGCCATGTATATGTACATTGCCTTCAAAGTGCTACTGTAATATGATTTATTAATTTACTCATATTACAGTAGCACTTTGAAGGCAATGCACATATACATGGCAGTTCTTACTCAGAACAGTAATATATCCTACAAAGACAAAATGTTCTATGCAAGCTAAAATTAACTTGTTGTTAATGGTTCTGTTACTATTGCTGATTTTTAACAATGCAGCTATTTTGTAATAACCTTTATATGACTAATAAGCATTGCTATATCTTTCCTCCATTTATATATCTAGTCCTTTTTAAACCCCCTTCAAAATAGTCCTCATTGACACATTCATTATCACTGGCTTTCATGGTTCATAGCCATGAAGCTAAATGGGATCTTCAGTTGCTATAGGGCTAGCAGGTGAGGACTATTGCTTTCCTTCCCTGCTTGTAGATTTCCTAGTAGCATCTGACTGGTCACTGGTGGAAACAGGATGCTGGACAAGATTGACCTTTGATTTGATCTCATAGGTATCTTCTTATGCTTTGATTTCATAACTCCAAAAATATGAGGCCCTTTGGAACAATAGATAATCATTTATGAAGCTTCATTCTGTTTGCTTAGAAAGTTGGTAAATATGGTTGAGGAACTGACACACAACAGGATTTAATATTATATTTGAACTAGAGCACAGGTTCCATTCTGACTGAAAATGAATGCAAGAGGGACACAGCAAATGGGCAATTTAGGTGCTGTTTACACATCTAGGACAGGAGCTGGGAAAATTTAAAGACATTTGTACTTTTTCAATCTTTACATCAGTATCAAATCCAAAGAGTGCTTAGAACTGTTTGAGAGAAGTCAAGATATCTCTTTAAATTATAGGACTGCCAGGCTGTTCATTATCAACCTGGCTGTTGGTGGGGGGGATTTCCTTTACATATGCAGCACAATGACATCACCCAGAAGTGCTGTAATCATGCCGGGCATGTCACACGAGGACACACTAGCATTTTGGTATAAAACTCTATGGTGCCATAGAGTTTTCTACCAAAATGCTAGAGTGTCCCTGTGCAATGTGCCTGGTGTGATTATGTCACTTTCATGTGATGTCATCATGCTGGGCATGTCAGGTGCCATCAGAGCTCTTCAGGGGTGGGGCTCCCCCACTGGATAACCCTGTGCCGGTGGGCTGGAGGCCCTGAGATTGGGGGAGCCCCCATCCCTAGCGGGAGGTTGGGAACCCTAATAAATCACTACTGCCTTTCTTCCTTTTCAGTGCTGAATTGGGCTAATGCTGAACAGCTAGGTTTGGGCATTAAACAACTTTATCAGTTTCATCCATTTTTAATTTTGAATAGCATATTCAGTGTTCCTCATTCCTTGACTAACCAGTTATCAGTCAGCATTCTGGGTTGATGTGTGTTTGGAACAGAGAAGCAGGCTGGATTAATAAATGCAAGTGAGTTACTTGTATTTGATCCCATCTAATTTATTTAAAATATACATACCACATTCTCTGCCAGAAAAAAGGCCTTCAGTGTGGTGTATAGCAAGCTGACATGATGATAAAACATTCTGAAAACGCAATAATAACCAAGTAGCCTAAAAGCACTGTAAAAGATATAACTTAAGCCCTAATAAGATAGTTTGCATAATGACACCTCTTTTTTTCTTGGGATTAGTTTTAATCAGGTCAAATCCTTAGGATTTGGGTTCACTTGTTAAAAAAAAATAACGTCTTAATTTCCCTCACTAGAAGAGTGAATGGAGATATGTTGCTCTTTAAGGACTGGGTTTACTGTTTATCAGATCCATCACTTCAAATGCATGCTCAGATCTCACCTACTGCATGTAGTACTTTTAAGTAGTGTTGATCATTTCACTAATTACATCTCTCCCTCAAAAAGTGAGATCTGGTTATCTATGCTCTGGCCATTTCCAGATTACATTAGTGCAATGAACTCTGCATGGTCTGCTTTTGAAGAAGGTCTGGAAATCAAAACTGGCACAAAATAAAGCAGAATAAAAGTTGTAAACAGTCATGTTGGCTCATGCAAAATCCAAAAGAAGAAACAAGATAATGTAATACCTTTTATGGGGTCCGCCCAAATAACACAAAACACAGAGTAAGGTTTCATAGACCTCTTCATCAGTCAGATGGTTCAAAAATTAAAAATGAAGGAAGAAAAAAAGCCAGTTTTCTTAAGATCTTGTTGTGGCTACACTGACACTGGATGCTAGCAGGCTCATAGTTTGATTGCTGTAGTCAGGGCTTTTCAATCTCTTTGAGCCTATGGGCACCTTTGCAATTCTGAAATAGGGTTGTAGGTGTAACCACAAAGTGGCTGTCACATGAATAGGGTTACAAATCCTGGGTTTGAAAATACCTGTAGATTTGAGGGTAGAGCCTGGGAGAGTGGCATTTAGATAGGGTAGGGACCTTGATAGGGTATAATGCAATGCAATCAACCTTCCACAGGAGCCATTTTCTCCAGAAGAAGTGGAATAAATGTTTTAAATAAATAATAAGCCATTTATGTGGTTTCTAGATCAGTTGTAATTCCAGGAGATCTGTATTCCCCCACCTGGAGGCTGGCAGCCATGAGGCAGAACCAAGCACAAGATGTCAGAGAGTGAACTTATGCATAATTCTAATAGTAACTCTCCAACATTTTGAGCAGGAATGCTGTTTGCCTTTAAAAATGACAGACTGGATAGTGCAATGTAATGCTCAGTTTACCTCTAAAAGTAATATGTCTAAATGGTCAGTCTGACTTGACGCTTTTAAATGTATCAGTAAATAACTTGCAAATTGAAACTTTAATTAGCTCTCAGCCCATATATCTTTATCACTAAGTGGTTTCAAGCTTTGGTTATGACTCAAACTCCATGTTTTTCTTTGTAAGAACATAAGAGAAGCCATGTTGGATCAGGCCAATGGCCCATCCAGTCCAACACTCTGTGTCACACAGTGGCCAAAACCCCCAAGTGCCATCAGGAGGTCCACCAGTGGAGCTAGAAACCCTCCCACTGTGCCCCCCCCAAGCACCAAGAAAACAGAGCATCATTGCCCCAGACAGAGAGTTCCAACAATATGCTGTGGCTAATAGCCACTGATGAACCTCTGCTCCAAATGCTTATCCAATCCCCTCTTGAAGCTTGCTATGCCTGTAGCTGCCACCTCCTGTGGCAGTGAATTCTGTGTGTTAATCACCCTTTGGGTGAAGAAGTACTTCCTTTTATCAGTTCTTACCCGACTGCTCAGCAATTTCATTGAATGTCCACAAGTTCTCAAATTGTGAGAAAGGGAGTAAAGTACTCCTTTCTCTACCTTCTCTATCCCATGCATAATCTTATAAACCTATCATGTCACCCCTCAGTCGACAAACCTCCAAGCTAAAGAGCCCCAAGAGTTCCTTTCTTCATAGGGAAAGTGTTCCAAACCTTTAATCATTCTAGTTGCCCTTTTCTGGACTTTTTCCAGTGCTATAATATCTTTTTTGCGGTGTGGTGACCAAAATTGTACACAGTATTCCAAATGAGACCGCACCATCGATTTATACAGGGACATTATGATACTGGCGATTTGTTTTCAATTCCTTTCCTAATAATTCCCAGCATGGCGTTGGCCTTTTTTATTGCAACCACACACAGTCTTGATGTTTTCAGTGAATTATCTACCATGACCCTAAGATCTCTCTCTTGGTCAGTCTCTGCCAGTTCACACCCCATCAACTTGTATTTGTAGCTGGGATTTTTGGCCCCAATGTGCATTACTTTGCACTTGGCCACATTGAACCTCATCTGCCACTTTGATGCCCACTCACCCAGCCTCAACAGATCCCTTTGGAGTGCCTCACAATCCTCTCTGGTTCTCACCACCCTGAACAATTTAGTGTCATCCGCAAACTTAGCCACTTCACTGCTTACTCCCAACTCCAAATCATTAATGAACAAGTTAAAAAGCATGGGACCCAGTACTGAGCCCTGCGGCACCCCACTGCTTATCATCCTCCACTGCGAAGACTGCCCATTTATACTCACTCTCTGTTTCCTATTAATTAGCCAGTTTTTGATCCACAAGAGGACTTGTCCTTTGACTCCATGACTCTCATGCTTACTAAGGAGCCTTTGATGAGGAACTTTATCAAAAGCTTTCTAGAAATCAAGGTAAACAACATCTTTTGGGTCTCCATTGTCCACATGTTTGTTCACCCCCTCAAAGAACTCTTAACAATGAGACAAAATCTTCCCTTACAGAACCCATGCTCAATAACTTTTGTTCATCGATGTGCCTGCTAATTTTCTCTTTGATAATGGTTTCTACCAACTTTCCCGGTATTGAAGTCAGACTGACCAGCCTGTAATTTCCTGGATCTCCTCTGGAACCCTTTTTAAAGATTGGGGGGGGGGGTAATGCCTCACTTTGTACCCCAAAGTTCCAAATACTACCAAGATTTGTAAATCAACTCTTAAGGGCCCAACATGTCTCCCTTTTTAAAAAAAAACAAAATACCCCCACTTCCTTAGATAATGTCTTTTCCAAATTCACTTGGTGTTGGTGGTTAGACTAACAATGACTATGAACAGGGCCTTTTCTGTCCTAGCTGAACCATAAATTCTGAGCTCACTTGGTTGTTATTTTTACAATAATAGTGAACATTTCACACTTTCAATAGAGCTATGAAAGGTACAATATGAACTGATTAACAGGGTTCTGTTTTGATATATGGTACTTTGTTTACAGCACAATCTGAATCCTGGGCACTGGCATGTTGCCAGTCTGGCATGGTGTCTCTGGTGCTAACTGGTATTCTATTTTCTCTCAGGAGATTAGAAATTTGAAAAAAAAAATCCAGTTCCAAGGTTCAGAGAACATAGCAATTATGCCTGATTCTACAACAAGATGGCGACAACCCACCAATCATGGAACAGCATACAGAAAACACCCCCATGATATCCAGAGATGGAAGTAGGCAACCAGATCTTGCAGATATATTCATCTCTCCCTGTTAGCTGGCTGCCACCCATCACAGAACACAAGAAAGAAGGGAATGAAGGAATATGTATTCATTTATCTCAGCTGCAGGGTGGACTGTTTCATGAACTATAAGAGCCCTGGGACAAACCCAGTGTTAGCAACAAGTGGGGCTTTTTTTTGAGCAGGAATGAGCAGGAATGCAGTTCCAGCTGGCATGATGTCAGGGGTGTGTGGCCTAATATGCAAATTAATCCCTTCTGTTTTTTTTCTACAAAAAAGCCCTGTGTGAAACAATGGTGACATCAGAGGGTGTGGCCTGATATGTAAATAAATTCCTGCTGGACTTTTTCTCCAAAAAAAGCCCTGGCAACAAGGAAACACTCTACTGAACATTGAGAATGTCTAGAAACTCAGTCTAGCCGTCAGGCAAGCTCCTAAGGATTTCTGAAACTACTAATGACATTATTTGTTTTGTAATATAACTATACTGAACATCTTGTAATTGCAATCTGTTGTATTTTATTTGATTGTTCAATAAACAATTTGTAAACTGGAAAAAACAAGAAAAATTTAATTTTTTTTGCATATGAACTGCTTACTTTTAGTCATGGAATGAAGATCCTTGGGCTGTGGTGGCTGTTGCTCCCAAAGCAACATTAAAAAATCTGCACAGCCAATCAGATCTCCAGAAGCAAGTCAGAAGCAAAAGCCCCACCTGTCCCTGCCTATTTCTAAGAACACTTGGCAGGTCAGAAAAATTGTTGGCAAGCATCATGGTGCTTTCAGCACTATATCAGGGATTCCTGCCGTAGGTATTAGATTACAGCATTTGCATTCTGGGAAGAAGAAACAAACAATGGATAGTCATCTACTTAGAGAATTTTATTGGGCTGCCAATTTCATTGGTCTGGAGAGCCAGTTTGGTGTAGTGGTTCAGTGTGCAGACTCTTATCTGGGAGAACCGTGTTTGATTCCCCACTCCTCCCCTTGCAGCTGCTGGAATGGGCTTGGGTCAGCCATAGCTCTTGTAGGAGTTATCCTTGAAAGGGCAGCTTCTGTGGGAGCACTCTCAGCCCCACCCACCTCACAGGGTGTCTGTTGTGGGGGAAGAAGATAAAAGAAATTGTAAGCTGCTCTGAGACTGATCCAGAGAGAAGAGAGGGGTATAAATCTAGGTCTTCTTCATTTCCAGGCATGAATCAAAATCTTAAAAGTACTGAGCTCAGGTTACCCAAAGGACTATATGCTCCCATTTGAGTCTGCTCAGTTCTCAAACTGTTTTTGGAGTTCCTAACATATGTGCTATCACTCTCAAAAGTCAAGTGGATCAATAATATGGGTAGGGGGCCTTTTCAGGGCTTTTTTTTGTAGAAAAAGCCCAGCACGAACTCATTTGCATATTAGGCCACACCCCGATGTCACCATTGCGTCACATAGGAAGTTTTTTTGTAGAAAAAGCCCAGCAGGAACTTATTTGCATATTAGACCACACTTCCCAACACCATTCCAGCTGGAACAGCATTACTATGCGTTTCTAATCAAAAATCTTGCTTCGGTGGGGAGGGCAGGATATAAATCCAAGGAATAAATGAATAAATAAATTTTAAAAGTTCTGGGCCTTTTCAACACAGCACTTTGGTTGAGGAAGGCCTGGTGATATTTCATCACCAAATTTTTGTAAACTGTTGATTTTTGGGCCTCGAGGGTTATCAGAGGATTATTGGAGATGCTATGGGTTTTATGGGAGGTTCTTTTAAGAATTTTCTCTCCATCTTATTTGCTGCAATTGCCTTTGAAGACTGTTGAAATTATATCACATTTTATTTTACTATTGGGCAGTTAGGATTTATGGTTTAAATTTGTAGTGCTGTTTTAATGAAATTTTGTTGGTAATTAGTTATTAATGATGATGTCACTTCCATCTTGAAGCTAGCTTTCAACTATAAATTGTATCCTGCTTGCTCTACTGGTGCTGCTGTTCTCTTTTGTCTTGTTTTTTTAATCTATAATCTGCCTCTAGAAAAGAGAGTGGTGTATAAGCACGTGAAAGAAACAAATGTTGTATGCACCCAATGTAATTACCAGACTTGGTTGAAACCCATACTGTGAACACTGCCTGCTTCTAAATACAATTTTTTTAATCAAAGATTTCAGGTTTTCACGGCTGGTAACATCATTAGGGTTTGTATAATCTTTCGGGATCAAGTGCCGTGTTCTACTGGAGAAAGTTTTCCTTCCAGACGTTTTGTTCTCAGCTGCGGAGAACATCTTCAGTGACGTTGCAGCTGGAGCAGGCGCTCAGACCTTCTTGGCTGCTGTGCATTGAGTGGAGATTGCATCCACTCAATGCACAGCAGCCAAGAAGGTCTGAGCGCCTGCTCCAGCTGCAACGCCACTGAGGATGTTCTCCGCAGCTGAGAACGAAACGTCTGGAAGGAAAACTTTCTCCAGTAGAACACGGCACTTGATCCCGAAAGATTATACAAACCCTAACAATTTTTTTTAGTTATGGTTCTCCAGTTTTAGATGCTGAAATGCTTCTTTATAGAATTTGTGCCATTACATGGTGTTGAAATGAGTTATGCAAATCCCAAGGTGATGGATTTACAAGATTAGTACTTTCCTCAGGTGTACACATAGGACTTATTTGAAGGGCTTAGTGCTCATTTCATAAGAGCATGGCTACTTTCAGAAAGAGTTCTTGTAGCCAGTTTCATAAATAGTCTGTTTAAGATCATTAACAGGGCCAATCCAAAATAAAGTACATCATCACCAGAAAGTTTGACTATGGCATGTCCTTCATGCTGTTAACGCTTGTTCTTGTCATAAATTTCCCTGCTGAATGCAAACAGCAAAGACGCCTGAAGAGGGATCAGAGCTTCTTTCCACAAAAACAATCTTCCCACTACCGCAGTTCTAGATATTAATGCCATCAAGCCTCCAGTGTATTGAGTACAGCGACTGCATCCTCTGCTTACACAGAATACTAACCCTGGGTAAGGAGCAGTGAGAATTCTATTGATCACAGTGTCAGCATCCACTTGCCGAGAGTGCATATTAATAGAGTGCCAAAACAAAGCAATTAACATATTAGATACTTTCAGAAATATACTCCTCTGCCCCTGAGACTACGTGTGCTTTCTATCTTTCTGAATATAGCTTGGCTATTCAGGGACAGGAGATGCTCAGGTGGAACCAGAAGAAAATGCCAGCAGCATACTTAGGCCTTTGCATACATTACTCCAACTATGCTCAGTTGTGATATAAGGATGCAATCTCAAATTGACAAGTGTGTACATCCAACTAGCTTCTGGAGGATTTAAGGATTTCTTTTGAAGCCTAAGCTCATCGTTTCCTTGTTTCTTTCTCACAGCCATGAATCTCTTCATCAGAAAGCTGCCCTTTCTTTACACTAGGTTTTATAGCTATTGGCTGGCAGCTAGCAGGAGAGAAATGGAGCATGGTGGTTGTTGGGGGATTTCTTTTGTACTCCCAACAGCAGAAAACCCCAAAATCAAAACCTGCAGGAACCAAAACAACCTGCAGTTATCAGAAGGCAAATACCTACTTGCTAATACCTACTTAAAGCTAATAAGTTTTAAGACCTCGTAGATAAACTTTCTTAGACTCCATGTTTAGAAAAGCAAACAGTTTATTAGACTCCAAGTTTCTCTTTAGACAGAAGGCTTCAAATATAGTTAGAAAGGCAAAGCAAGAGATTATATTAGTACAGTTGCTCCTACAGTTCCTTTAGACAGAAGGCTTCAAATGGGTAGAAAACAAAGCAGTTAGATAAACTTAGTACATTAAGGCTTAAAATATATGGATAGAAAACAGCTACACAGAATTCAGTCAAGCATAGGCATAACATACAATAAAGCAATAATGAAAAATTTAAGTCCCAACAGGGACTTCCCTATTAGTTACATTTTCCCATTTACAATCAAAAGTAGATGCTATGTTCTAGATTCTAAGTCTAAGCATTTTCTCTGTGTTTGAGATCTCAAACAGAAGATGATTTAAAATCAGCAAAGGCTGTCTCTCCTCTTAGGTTGTCCAGCAGAGAAATTGTCTCTGCAGAACATGTTTTACAGCCAACTGTAAACAATTTTAGCTAACTCAAAACAATCATGGCTGCGATTGTCCTCAGTTCACTTCTACCTTTCACCCACTTTCTGGGTCTCTGCAAATGGCTGCTCCCTCCATCTTGTTTCCTCCTTGCTATATAAGGATCTATACCATATATGGTACTTCCTGCTTGAAGAGGCAGCTTGAACCTTCACCCAGTTATCCCATCTAGCCCTGATATAGATGCCCCAAGATGCTGAAAGACTGAGACATCTAGTGGCCAATTTCATAACTGCAGCCAAAAATCATAGAAAAATATAGAGGCTTTGAAGATGTTTGAAGGGCTTAGTGCTCATTTAATAAGAGCATGGCTACTTTCAGAAAGAGTTCTTGTAGCCAATTTCATAAAAAGTCTGTTTAAGATCATTAAGAGGGCCAATCCAAACTAAATTCTGCCACAGTGGGGACTATATCATCACACCAATGTAGTAACATCACTTCTGGGCTTGTGCTGTAAGTGGCATGACAACTCTCCCCTCCATTTCTGCCTTGCAAAGCAGCAGCAGGGACAGCAGGTAGATGCTGGGAGGTCTCCTGCCACAGCAGGAGGTCTGGTCAGCCTACTTCATGCACATTCAGGCACATATAGATATACATCTCCCCCCTCTCTTCAGCTGGTAACCATTAAGTGTGGTCATAATTTTGTTTTAATGGGAGAAAGTGCATATTTTTCATGAGAGTACAACTTTAATACATGCAAACACATTCCTTCAAAAATCCTGGATTCCATTTGTGAGTACCAATGGTGAATGTGCCTAGAAAATATGCACATTGTCCCATTCTCACAAAGAGATGGCCACATGTATTGAGAGAGTTGTGTGTCCATATTGTTAGAGTCTCAGTTGACAGGCATGACCTGCCAACCAGAGGGAGATCAGGGGATGGGTGGGGGCATGAGGGAAGCCATTGATGGCATCATGATGTCACTGCCAGGAAAACCCCAAAGACATGTCATGCCTTACCAGAAACTGACAGAATATAGTAAAACACAAGAGCCATTTAAATTTTTTTCTCTTACTGTTGCTCCAAGGGGACCCCCACTGGCAGCGGGGCTGGCAACTCATGTTGGAGGACCAAAAACCAATGTTTGGAAAGGGCTTTCTAAATTAGTGTCTATCTTCCTGCTTCTAAGATATTTTAGAGAAATACTAAGTTTACATTCAGTTATTTGCATTTTTATTTTTCTAGTGAAAGCAAGGTGGGCCTTTATGATAAAGTTACATTGGTTCTTGGGTAATATCAATAATGTGCATAACTATATTTTATAGCTATAGAATTTCATAAGGGATCCATATATGGGACAGAACACTGAGCTGTCCTGCAACATCATTCAGATCATTATTGCTGTCTGATTTCCCATATGTCCTTGTTACCTTTTTTAGAATCACTTTCTCCTACTGTCTGGGCATAGTTAGCACTGGGGAGGGGGTGGGGGGGGTGGTTACAGCTTGGTAGAAATAATAATGCATTTGAAAGAAAAGTTTCCTTCAGCACTGCTCAAAATAATCTTATCTGGATTTTTAAAAAGATTCCTACATCACATCTTCACTGCAAAAGGACCTTTTATAGCTAAATTTATAGCTTCTTCTGTTTTCCTTATTTTTCACTTTCTCTGTTGTGGTGATAATGGTCAACAGTGTTATAAACATATAGTTACTGTGGTACTGCTGCTTGAGTAAATGGAAAGGTGAGCTTGCATATTTTAGATAAGTGGTTTTCATATCACCTTCCAAGGAGTTCTGTAGTCCTTCAGAAGCTTGTCATATCTTTGTAATAGCAAGGTTAGTAGACAGAACAGCAGCCCTACCAGTTTTACTCTGCAATGCATAGATGCAGGGAACTTTGGGGTATATTCTGGGGCAGATAATTCCATTTACACAGGTAATGGGATGTTTCAACATGCCAAGTCAATTCTCACTGTGTGTGGAACATTTTCCAGGCATAGTGTCCATTGTGGCATGTAAGGTTTTATGATTAGCAGACAAGTCAATATGAAATACCACCCATTAAAAAGTCTGCCATGAAAACATGAAAGCAACGCCACCCCAGAGTTGGAAACTTGAATCTGTGTAAAGGCACTACTGAGCCTCCATCTGTAATAGAGCTGTAGTAGGGTGGCCCTTCACTGACAACAAGTGAGACTGGTGGTTGGAGACTGACAAAAACAGTATAATTAAACATATTGATTCACTTCTGAGTGATTAGCTTGGCATCATGTAACTCTGTTTACATATCCCTTTTTGTTTCAGCTGCTTGATGTACATAATCTGTAGGCACAAATCTAATAGCACATCAGATCTGAAAAAGGGTGAAAAAGGAATAATAATAATAATAATAAAAAATTATTTTTGTATCCCGCCCTTCCCCACCAAAGGCAGGCTCAGGGCGGCTAACACGACACGGTATATACCATGATAATAAATACAATATTACAACAAACAATTGAGCAATTAAAACAAATAAAATTACATTCATAAGTTAAATTAAAGTTAAATAAACAGTTAAACCATTGTAAATTATAAATTTCAGTGCTACAGTTCAACTAAGAAGGCTAGATGTCATTTCCCGGGTTTCATCTTAATGCAAGCTGAAAGAGGGCAGTTTTACAGGCCCTGCGAAACTGGCTTAGGTCTCGCAGGGCTCGCACCTCTTCTGGTAGTTGATTCCACCATTGGGGAGCCATAGTTGAGAAGGCTTGCTCCCTTGTTGATTTCAATCTAACCTCTCTTGGTCCAGGGACTTTTAAAAGGTTTTGAGAGCTAGATCTCAGTGCTCTCTGAGGGACATATGGGGAGAGGTGGTCCCTGAGGTAGGCAGGTCCTCAACCATATAGGGCTTTAAAGGTAATAACCAGCACCTTATAGTGAACTCAGTACACAATTGGCAGCCAGTGCAGGTCCCGCAGCCTAGGCTGCACATGTTCCCACCGAGGCAGTCCCACTAACAGCCTGGCCGCTGCATTCTGCACTAGCTGCAGTTTCCGCGTTCGGTATAAGGGCAGCCCCATGTAGAGGGCATTGCAGTAGTCTAGCCTCGAGGTGACCGTTGCATGGATCACAGTTGCCAGGTCTCTACGTTCCAGGAAGGGGGCCAACTGCCTCGCCCTCCTAAGATGGAAGAAGGCGGATTTAGCAGTGGCAGCTATCTGGGCCTCCATTGTCAAGGAGGGCTCCAGTAGCACTCCCAAACTCTTGACCCTGCGCACTGGAATCAGTGACGCACCGTCAAAGGTTGGTAGGGAGATCGCAAAGGACCTCAGTCTTCGCTGGATTCAGCTTCAGCCCACTCAGCCTGAGCCAGTCCGCCACGGCTTGCAGCGCCTGGTCCAAATTTATAGGGACATCGTCAGTCCGGCCGTCCATCAATAGATAAAGCTGGGGGTCATCAGCGTACTGGTGGCAACCCAGCCCATACCTCCGGGCAATCTGAGCAAGGGGGCGCATGTAGATGTTAAATAACATTGGGGAGAGAACTGCCCCCTGAGGCACCCCACAATTAAGTGGGTGTCTCTGGGACAGCTCTCCTCCAATCACCACCCTTTGTCCCCGATCTTCAAGGAAGGAGGAGAGCCACTGTAAGGCTAGCCCCCGAATTCCTGCATTGGCGAGGCAGCGGGTCAGCAGCCGGTGGTCGACCATATCGAACGCTGCCGACAGGTCTAACAACAGCAGTACTGCCGAGCCGCCTCGGTCCAGATGTCGCCGGAGGTCATCCATGAGGGCGACCAGAACTGTCTCCGTCCCATGGCCCAGGCGGAAGCCGGACTGGTATGGATCTAAGGTGGAAGCGTCATCCAGAAAATCCTGCAACTGCAACGCCACAGCCCTCTCTATAATTTTGCCCAAAAAGGGCAAATTTGAGACCGGCCGGTAATGAGCCAATCCGGCCGGGTCTGATGTAGCCTTTTTCAGGGGAGGGCGGACCACTGCCTCTTTCAGGGGTGTTGGAAAGAGACCCTCTGAAAGAGATCTATTTACGATGTCCTGTATAGGGCATTTTAGCTCCTCCTGGCAAGCTTTAATTAGCCAGGAGGGGCATAGGTCCAGATCACAAGTCGTTGGGCGTGCTGTGACAAGAATTCTGTCGACTTCCTCCAAGCTGAGTGGGTCAAAGCAATCCAAGATCAAACTAGAAGACATGCATTGGGTCTCGAGTTCACTTACTGTGTCTAAATTGGCAGGGCAGTCGTGGCGGAGCGACTGGATCTTATCTGCAAAAAATTTCGTGAAAGCCTCACAGCCTAACTCCAATTCCTTAGCTTTTGGATTGCCCTGTGGCAATGTAGTGAAATTCCGAATTACCCTAAATAATTGTGCCGGGCGCGAGTTTGCAGACGCAATCTTGGCCGCAAAGTATGTTTTCTTTTGCTGCCTTGACTGCCATCTCATAGGACTTCATAAACTTCCTATAAGATGTTCTAGCCGCTTTGACACGGGTACGCCGCCATTGCCTCTCTAGCCGTCTGAGACCTTGTTTCAGCTGGCGTAACTCCGGGGTATACCACGGGGCCCGCCTAATCTGAGGTCGTAGAGGGCGTCGAGGAGCGATCTCATCGATGGCCCTAGAGAGCCGGGTGTTTCAGGTCTCAACCAGGCCATTGAGGGAATCGCCAGTGGGCCAGGAATCCCGCAGAGCCATTTGGAACCGTTCCGGGTCCATCTGGCTCCGTGGGCGAGCCATAATACGCTCGTCGCCTAAACAGGTTTGGGGTGGCATATCTACACGAGCCCTGAGGATGAAGTGGTCCGACCACGGCACCGCTTCAGCGGTTATATCGTCCACTGTAACCCCGGCCGCAAAGATCAGGTCTAACATGTGCCCGGCCTGGTGAGCGGGGGTTGTAACAAATTGAGAGAGGCCTAGCGTCGCCATGGAAGACACTAGGTCCATCGCCTGACTGGAGGCCGGGTCATCAGCATGGACGTTGAAGTCACCCAGGATCACCAGCCTTGGGTGCTCCAGTGCCCAGCCTGTCGCCGCCTCGAGCAGGGACGGTAAGGCGCTAGCTGGTGCGTTAGGAGTACGGTACACCAGCCAGATCGCCAACTCCTCCCCAGCCTCCCACGCCAGACCGGCACATTCAATACCCTCGATCCTTGGGGCCAGGAGCGCTCTAAAGGAGTAAGCCTCTCGTATAAATAATGCCACTCCTCCCCCCCGCCCGCTAGTCTGTGATTGGTGGAAGACTGAATAACCCGGGGGAGCTGTTTGTGAGAGGGCTACTGTATCACCCTCTCGATTCCAGGTTTCAGTCACGCAAGCCAGATCCATGTCCTGCTCAAGTAAAAACTCTCGAAGGACTGAGGTCTTGTTGTTAATGGACCTGGCATTGCATAGCACCAATGACGGAGGCGGGTTATTCAACCTGGCCCTGCTACTTGTCACCCTTGGGATGGGACACAGATTGGAGGAGGATCGAGCACTATCCTGTCTCAGTCTTCCTCCCTTACTCCATCTGTTCCCACCACCATACCTCCCCCTCCCCAGGAGCACTGGAATCCCTGGACCAGTCATTCCCCGCTGGTGGCAGCCGCTGTCTTAGCCACCCTTAAGCACTACAAACACTACTGCCCCCCCCCAAACCACTCCGCCCTACTAGGACCCGGTGTCCAATTAACCCAATTAATACCCCCAACTCTCAATCTCCTATGTATATTAATTGATAAAAATACAAGTCAAGTAGCCTAATCAATTAATTATAGTCCCACCCTGTTGGTCATCTTTAAATTAATTAGCTAAAAAATTTTATACAATTCTAACCAATATACACAATAAATAAGTCAAATGAGTTAATTAGTAAAAAAATTATCGTTTTAAGCTAGTAGTTCCAGAGTAGGTGTAGGTAGGCTGTTGTTGAGTGCAATATGCTTGTCTAATTAAGGTAAAACAAGTGGGATAAGGTACTGGGTGATGTTATGCAAGGCAGCTTATTAGAGATGATAAAGTGTGGAGTGCCAGGTTAAAGTTGAGGTTAGTGTTGAGGATAAGCGCCGGTGTGGGGGGGGATGCCGTACCAAGTAAA
Organism: Heteronotia binoei; assembly: GCF_032191835.1. Classification (NCBI taxonomy): domain Eukaryota; kingdom Metazoa; phylum Chordata; class Lepidosauria; order Squamata; family Gekkonidae; genus Heteronotia; species Heteronotia binoei. The sequence goes on along the minus strand of NC_083223.1, from coordinate 164,220,915 downwards.
AGTCCAGTAGCCTCCAGGTGCAGGGTCCAACAGATAAGGGTCCCGTACGATGATTTTCTGCGTAGCCTGGTGAGCCCGCGGGAAGGCAAAGCCCCCCTCGTGCTCCCCCGCCACAAAGTGAAACTCCCTGCTCTGTATGCAGAGACAGTCAGTTCATTCAGGGCCCCTGCTCCGTCCGAGCACCCGGCTACTTCCCAGGTCGCCTGCATAGGTTCCTCTCGTCGGTGTTGGTACCCCAGTATTGCTTGTTGCCGCTGCCAGGCTCCCCCCGACAATGGCTCCTCTTAGTGTCCAGCCGCGTTGGCGGCTCACTCCATGCGCCGCGCCTGCTGAGGGAGCGTCTCCCCCCCCACTCAGGCAGCGACGTCGGCTCAGCTCACTGCCCGGCAGTTCGCGCCACCACCGCGGTCGTCCTGTAGTTTACATCGCCGCCCTGGGCCACTTCCGCGTCTGTGGCAGGCTCTGCTCACGGTTCAGCGGTGGGAGCGGTAGAAGCCAGGCTCCGTCTACTTTCCAGTACTCCATGAAGCCCTCCAATGCTTCAGCTCCCTCTTCAAGGTTGTCCGGTTTTACCATTAATCATAACTGCAGCTAATAAGCAGGTAAGAGCCCAGTTTCGGGAGCTCTAGCACACGAGCTCCTTCCTCGTTGCCATCTTAACGCCATCAAGAACATATTCCATGTTCTTTGGTAGGTGAACCACAAATGGGGCATGGACAATAGTACTAATGGCATATATAAGAAGGGAAGTGGAATGGCTGGGAAAAAAGAATAAACAAAGTAGCTGTTCTATTTTTACTTGTTCTTCACTCATACTTGTTCAAGGCACTAATTATCACGTTGTTTTTCCTGATAGTCACTATATTGTCAAACTTCTTTACCAATTCCTCACTAGCAGTCACTCCACCCTGGGCTTCTGCTTTCCTCAGAGCAAGCAACCAATTCCTCACTAGTTGCTGCACTGCCAAATTTTGACTCATGGCTCCCTCCAATTTCCCCCCTGGGGAAGCTGCAAGGGAAATTGGAGGGAGCCATGAGTCAAAATGCAGCTGCACAGGAACTAGTGGGGAATTGGTTGTTTGCTCTGAGGAAAGCAGAAGCCTGGGGGTGGAGCAACTGTTAGTGAGGAATTGGTATGTATCCAGAGTAGGGTTGTCAATCCCCATCTGGGAGCAGGAGATCCCTGGTTTGGAGGTCCTCCACCACTTATCAGAAAGTTATCAGAAAGTGGGGGGGGGGGAGGAAAATGTCTGCTGGGCATAATACTCTAAGGAGACTCATTCCCATAGGATATAATGGAGAATTAATGTGCAGGTATCTGGGGCTAAGGGATCTGTTTTTTTGAGATAGAGGCACCAAATTTTCAGCATTACATCTAGTGCCTGTCCTCAAAACACCCTCCGAGTTTCAAAACTTGGAGTCTATAAGCCCCAAAGAAGGTGCCCCTATCCATCATTTACAAATGGAGGGAAGGCATTTTAAAAGTGTGTGGTCCCTTTAAATGTGATTGCCAGAACTCCCTTCGGAGTTCAATTGTGCTTGTCACACCCTTGCTCCTGGCTCCACCCCCAAAGTCTCCTGACCCCACCCCCAAGTCCCCAGATATTTCTTGAGTCAGACCTGGCAACCCTAATCCAGATAATATCATAACAGAAAAGAGAAAATGCAAGAACTCTACAGTAACAAATTAGCTCTGAGTGTAAAAATGTTGTGTTGTTTGGATTGTTTCAAATTATTGCTATTATATGCACTGCCTTTACATACCACAACATAGTAAGAAAACTGAATTGTCCTCTTGGTTCAATCTACCAGTCTCAAGCGACTGAAAGGAACTGACAACAGCACAACTTTCCAAGTTCATTCTTCTTGATTTGGGAGGTGATTCTGTTCTGAAACAGTGATTTATTTACCAATTTCTTCCATTTTCATTAAAGTTGAACTAAACACTGCTAGCATAAGGGCTGCCCCCTTTAAATAGCAGAAATGAAAGTGCAGTAGAACTTTGTGGAGATTGGGCTGGTCTAAAATTGCTTACAGACACAGGTATAAAACAGGTATCAAACTGAATCTTTTCCTTTGGATTTTATTACATATATTCTGTATGACACTAAGAATCTGGCCCAGGCTTTTGAAGAGCTTTATTTCAACTCAGAAGCATCATCGTATTGATTTCTACATTGTGTGTGTGCCTGAAGTAAAAGGCATCCCATCTGCCCTCAGTTATGGAGAATTAGGATATATAACTAAACTCACTAGAAACATGGATGGCAAAGAATTCTTGACATCAGCAAAGTGGAGTTGCTGTGAGCCACTTTGTATGAGAGCACAATCTGTCCTTTGCAATCTGTTTCCATCACAATCAGTGGCGTGCAAGTTCAGCAAGATGGAGCAATTTCCCCTCTGCAACACACAGCTGAGATATAATAGAAACCACAGGAAAGCTTGCCATGACTTGACTGTCTTTTTCCTTTTAGTTCAAGCATTTGATTAGATTCATTTTGTCTCATTTGTGGCTGGGAAGCTATTGTATAGTCAAGCATTAATGGGAAGGGGGTGTTGGTATGCTGAAGGGTAGTGCCCATGAACATAATTCCAAACAAATATACCATCAACACTTTTTGACTGGGCAGGGGTAGGATAGCAACCACAAGGATGACTTAAAATGCTTGGTTTTGTAGCAGCAGCATTGCAGCAATATCTGTGCATTTTAGCACTGAATATTGGGGGGGGGGAATTAGCAGCAGCTATCAGAACAATCAAACTAATTATTTGTAATGTGTTAATAACTGGACAGTGAGCTCAAAACTTACTGGGAAGAGGTAAGAGTGATTGCTTAAGCTGCATGTAATGTACTGGAAACCGAGACGGTTTGAAGGCAACATTCTTTATTGTGAGCACATCACAAAAGTGAGAACACGCGGCCGGGTCCGACCAGGCCAATCCTGGTCGGTTAAACTTCCCGCCACAGATGTTGAGGGGCGGGGCCACTGGCGAGCCACATCCGGAAACCCAAGGGTCTCCTTTAGGTAACCATCGCCATGCGGCCCGGCCGCTTATGTATAATACATAACACTGCAGCTCTAGGTCTCAGACATCTCACCATTATCATTACTGGCTTAGATAAAGTCATTAAAAAGCCATTAAAGTAGAATAAATTTAATTCACAACCAGAATATGGATTCTAGTGTGGTTTCACCTTGCTTTTTCCTCACTGTCATTTATTCCACTGCTTATTTCATACTGAAACAAAGGAGAAGACAGATTTATTTCTCATTAACAACAACTTACTGCCATTTGATTGTGCTGCCTGTGAGATAAGGTAGGAGAAAATGAGATGAGTCGAGGCTAGACCAGTCTTGTCAGATCTCAGAAACTAATCAGGGTTGGCCCTAAGTCAGTATTTGGAAAGGGACCATCAAGGAATACCAGGGTCATAAAGCAGAGGCAGGCAATGGCAGTAGTGAAGCATGTCTTCATCTGTGGATGCTTATATCTGTGGATCAGTGCCATTTACAAAGATGTAAGATTTTAAAACAAACTTGTGGAGGAGGAATCACCAACAGCCATGCACTCAAAAGAGGAGTTTTGTGTAAGAGGGACATCAGCAAATGGGATCAAAGTAAGTGATGGGAGAGGAGAGAGGGAATGAAAGACAGTGACAGAGTACGGTGGGGAGAGAAAGAAGTCATGTCAGTATACATGATTGAAAGGGTGAAAGACAGAGAGCAATAGAAAGAGAAAGGTTGGGGCAACAGAAAGAGAGATGCTGAATCTTTACACACACACCCTCTCTCTCTGGATCAGGGTTTTCAATAGATCAGACCATCACATGTTGCTGCCCATCTCATCCCTTTTAAAATCTTTAGAGAGCCATAACCATTGCACACCTCAAGTCCTTTCTCTCACTCGCAAAGTTGTCATCAGACAAAGTAGCCCTGTCCCTTTTACTAACAGGACACTTCACAGAGTTATGGGGTTGGGGGCTCATACATACACTGTTCCATTCACATGCTGCCACCATATTCTATAACATACAGTATATAGACTGAGATCTTCAGTGATGTCCGTGTGTCTGTGTGTGTCTTTCCCTGAAACACATAGCCCAGGGTTAGAGTTAAACAAATAGTTCACTTTTATTTATGGTTTGAATATTATATTGAAGAAAATAAAGTAGAGATAACTTATAGCATTTCACTTCCATTGAACTTTTGAACTGTTCCCCTATTCCAGTATCTTGGATTTTGTGTTACAAATTGACTTTCTTTAGTCAGCTAACTGATCTTTGGTTCAGCTTCACTCAGTCAGACATACTCTTTTCCTTCTCTAGCTATCTGGCCACCAATGACCAACTTCTTTCTTTACTGCTGTTTTCTGTCTTACATTTCGTCAATTCTCACTGGTTGCTCTTATGAAGAGGTGGAACCTAATCTGTCTGTCACACTGAGAGAAGAGGTGGGGAGAATGGAGAATGAAAAGATGGGGGGATGGCACAGATCTTTTTTGTAGAAAAAGTCTAGCATGAATGTATTTGCATATTAGGCCACATCCCCTGATGTCACAATTGTTTCACACAGGACTTTTTTCTAGAAAAAGCCCAACAGGAACTTACTTGCATATTAGGCCATAACCCCTGATTCCAAGCCAGCCAGAACTGTGTTCCTGTATGTTCCTGATCCAAAAAAGTCCTGGGGAATGGAATGGCTGCCTCCACAGTTTTGTTGCAGCCTTTCTACTTTCTTGATACTACTGAAAAAATCTCATATGCAATATGCTTGAATTGTATAGGGGTTTTCCCCCACCAGATACAGCAGCACAGAGTCAAAGCCTGTACCCACTTCTAGAGCAATGGGATGAGATATACATGAGCTAGTGCATGATTCTCTAATTTGCTGATTCTACACAGAAAGGAAAAGGATCCAGTTCTGTGTGATTGTGTTTTTTGAAGGATTTCATGTCCATGCAGTGCCTGCTTGTACAGTGTGAAAAGGCCTATTGTTATCCAAATTAGTCCTGTGTCAAAACTGTCATGTGCAGGGAGCTCTGCATGTGACACATCTATGTGTAAAAAGGGGGACTTTTAAAGTCTGATGTAAGTGTGAGTACTAATTTGGCACAATAATCCTGCTTTAGTAAATGAGATCAGAAAGGAGGAAAGCACTTACCTAGCAAGTAAACATACTGTGATCCAAGACACAGAACTAGGAAGTGGAAAGTCAGGAAAAGGAAACAGAATAGTGTTGTTGTGAAAGAACCACAGCAATTTGCATATGACAATCCAATAAAGCCTTGTGTATTTAAACAATCCTAGTTGTGTGGTTAAAAACTAGTGTCCAATTAAAAGTGTCTATGGAGTAGACTGGCTAAAAGTAGGGCAGACCAGGCTGGAACCAGGAAAGGCTTCCTCAGCTATATTGATTAGACTTTCCATTTACAGAAAGCTTTATGTAATTCTTTCTAAATTACATTTTACAACATCTGAGTACCAGCTAAAACCCCTTTCCTCCCATTAAGAGTTTATTAAGCTCATGTTTGCGAGCAAAGAGATCATTTGGATGTTATAAAAAATATTAATAATAAAATTCTTATCTGTTTGCAAAGGACCCATAAGAGTAACTTTTTCTTGATCAAATTTTCTTGTATTGTTTGATTTATTGTATTGCACTGTATTGTATTAATCCACCAACAAGATGACAGCATTTATCTACTGTGGTTGCCTTAATAGCTCTCATCCTGTACATGAAAGTACTGCTATCAGACCCTGAACAGCAAACCAAGGAGCAATAGAGGCATTTGTGAACAAGCAGGGTTTCTAAATTCCTTTAATATACAACAACTTAACGGACAATAGGGAATATATTTTGCTTCCTAGAAATCAGTATGCACAATACTACCTTTTCTATTGTAAGATAATGCTAAAACTTCCTCAGGTTATATTGATAATGTGACCTTGACTTATTACCTGTATTACTATTCAGGTGTAGTTTTATAAATAAACGTAGATGGTCAGGATTCTCACAACAGAATTAGAAGATTGGGTCTATCATAGAAATGAAATCAGTGCTTTCTGCTGATTTGTAAATTTTCGCTATGAAAGTTGCCTTAGAAAGGGTGTTAAGCATGCTCATTTCTTGGCCATTTCTCACTGTCCAGAGGGCACATCACCAGGCCTGCTCTCCTCCATTATTTACAACCTAGAGGGCACATAGCAAAGCCATCTGGCCCTGGAATGTTTATGGTATAGACTAGCAGTTGGTACCTCAAGATATCCTCCCCTTGGTTTCACACAGACAACTCTTAACTGTTCACAGAGCAGTGTGAGAATGTTTCTGATGTTCTTTATTGGCCTAGGGTGCTTTAGTAGTAAATAGATAGTTGCCTACTAACCTTTGAACCTGTGACACAAGCATGCATCTGTATGGTAACCTTTGATGATATCCTATATAGCAACTTTGTAACCCTTGGTACTCCATTACTCCCAAGGCTTGTCTCCTTGGTAGAGCTCCTGAGTTTCCTGAAATAAAAAAGATCTTTTGATTCAAAACAAAAGGACTCTGTTAATGGGAAATATCGGCGCTTGACAAAGGGGAGGGGAGAATCTTTCATTCTTTCACTCATTTTGGTGATACTGATCTTCTATTGCCTTCTAGTGAGGGAAGAGAGAATGCATCACCACAGTCTGGGCCACTGACAGTGTTCCCTGGCTTGCCACATTGCCCAGGCAGTTTTATTACTCACAAGGCAAGACATTCACACAAATCCTGCTCTGATTTTATATAGTTGTGCAGGACTAGGTGGTCCATGTGTGCGTGTATGTGTGTGGAAGCACCATACAAGAAACGTACACTATAGTTCAGTTGGTTTATAAAGGCCAAGTACATTTTGAGTTGAGAATTTAATAAAGGGTTGCATCCAGTGATCCATCAGGATAAGGCGCTAATTATAGCAGATCTTCTGGCTACCTCCCCCCCATGGAAAAGATTATTCCCTGTGTTGTGGAACTCACATGCAAATAGTAGCCATGTGGGTCAGGAAGCTGTAGTAGGGAGGGGGAAAATTTATAAGCCGCTCTGAGACTCTGATTCAGAGAGAAGGATGGGGTATAAATCTGCGGTCTTCTTCTTGTGAACTAGCTTTGTCAGTCTCTTCTGTGAGTGGGGGCTTTGTTGTGATTTCACCCCTTCCTACCATAGCCTCCCAACCTATATGGCTATTACTCCACTCCAGGAATAAACTCCAGAGTTGGAAAAGATTTTGGGGAGAAGGGAAAGCCTGGAAGATCTGTGATCCATGAGCTAGATGCAACCAATAATATGCAATAGGTTTGCTAATCCCCAGGTAGGGGCAGAGGATCCCCAGTTTGGAGGCCCTCCCCACACTTCAGGGTGACATCGCATTACGATGTTTTCATGGCAGACTTTATAGGGTGGTTTGCCATTGCCTTCCCCAGTCATCTACACTCCCCCCACCAGCAAGCTGGGTAGTCATTTTACCTTCCTCAGAAGGATGGAAGGCTGAGTCAACCTTGAGCCGGCTACCTGAACCCAGCTTCTGCCGGGATCGAACTTAAGTCGTGAGTAGAGAGCTTGGACTACAGTACTGCAGCTTTACCACTCTGCACCATGGGAGACTCCGGGGGGGCTGTTTTTTGAGGTAGAGGCACCAAATTTGCAGCATAGAATCCTCTCCCCAAAAGACCCTCCAAATTTAAAAAAGATTGGACTGGGGGTCCAATTCTATGAGCCCCCAAAGAAGGTGCCCCTGTCCTTCACGATTTCCAATGGAGGGAAGGCATTTAAAAGGTGTGCGGTCTCTTTAAATGTGATGGCCAGAACTCCCTTTGGAGTTCAATTATGGTTGTCTCAACCTTGCTCTTGGCTCCACCCCAATGTCCCCAACTCCCCCCCCCCAAAAAAAAGTCTCCTGGCTCTACCCTAAAGTCTCCTGGTTCCACCTCCAAAGTCCTGGGATATTTCTTGAATTGGACCTGGCAACCCTAATATGTAAACTGTTTCTCTAAAAGACTTGAAGCAGTTTCTCTAAAGAAAGGTGATTAGTTGCTCCCAGCGGGGGGAAAGTCTTGGCTTTTAATGAGAAGAACTTTACTGCACTAGCCAGTTCCTGTGCATTTCTGAGGCTTTCTCCTTTCTTTGACTAGTTGGGACAAAATGGAGCAGGGATGCACATTTGGATACTGCAAATAAATCTGACTAGACTGTACGTGCAAGGAAGAGTTGGCTTAGTCACCTCAGCAATGGGGACCTTCCTTTGTTACCCAAATTGGGAGTCTCCAAATTGTTTGGGTGAATTGGTAAAATTGGAGACTAGCAAGAGGGGGAACTAGGGGATCTCCACCAATGTTTATGGGGATGGTTTCCAGAGAACTCTCAGATAAACCTGGCTGGGTAAACAGAAGGGGTCATTTTGTAGAAAAAGAGGTGCCAGAGCTCATTTGCATATGCCACACACCCTGGGACATCACTGGAAGGTATACTAAATTATATCAGCTCAGCATCTACCTTAAAATGCTTCTTGAATTATAATTGTCATAATAAAACTCCATTCCTGTAAGCTCCTGCCCAAAATGGGGCCTGGTAAACAGAAAGGTATTTTATTACAAGAGAAGAATAAGAGCAAAAGCATACATACTAAGCACACGGGGAAAAGGTACAGCTAACCAAAGAGGAGAATTAAAAGGAAGTTGTGGGGGAAAATGATTTGGGAAGGACAATCTTCTGAGTGAAAGACCCCTAATTTCACTTACATACAGACATTGTGATCACCCGTTTGGTTGCCAGGATGCCTGGAGTTTCAACGTACACACATCTGCTCTGAAACATGGGTATTACTACCATTTTCTAAGGGACTTATGTGGATACTAACAGCCTCAGCTTTACAGCAGCACTCTCTATCTCTGGAAGGGTGCTAGCCAGAAGTGATGACAAGCTCCCAGCCGCTCCGTGCATGTACAATATTGGCCGTTGCAGTGGAAGAAGCTGTGCTGCCATGAGCTATTCCGTCAAGCGGTTTCCAGCTCTCTTGCAACGAAAGCCATTTTGCAAGGCTAACACCACCAGCAACCATCTTCATGTATTTCCAGATGCCATTAGAGAGAAGCGAGAGGCTCACATATTCAACAGCTGTTTCAAACATCTGCATAAGGCAATCATGCTTATCTTAGGCGTGGAGCCTGCTGGACTGCCGAAGCTTTTGTCAAACGGAACTTTAGACAAAGGATGGTGCCAGCCAGAAGAGCAAAAAAAGGAAGACCAGCTTCACCCGGAGCCAGAGTTATTGTGTAGATCAGGTGTCACCTTTGGTATCAAATTTGGCTCTCTATTGTCACTTTTAGATAAGTTTGTATGACGTATTAATCCCCTCCACCCATACCTCCACCCCTGCATTGCCCAAACTGTCAGTCTGGAGCCTCCCCTTTTCCTGAGTTAACACACCATGTGACATTGCATCATGCCCCATCTGACCCCTTGTCATAATCCTCTGCCCTCCTACCACCTAAGGGCTCAAGGTAAACCTTATAACCTCTGACCCAACACCGCACAAGTGTGCATCTGACAGTACCCCTACCCTACTGTTTAGATATGCCCCCGATACCTGATCAGTTGAGGATCCTTCCCACATCTCCTTTTTCGTCGCCATTGGAGCCTTCCTCAAAGACTACGATAGGCAATTATTACCTTGTTTGTCTATCCCTGTGTTTACCCCTGTGTATTTTCACGCTGTTTTCTTAGAACTGTATGTATGTTGTGTAATTTTAAACCCTTGTATGTTTGCCTTTATTTCATAATAACCCCCCCCCCCTGATTATTAGACAAATATCTCCTTGTTATTGGGTGACTTCCAAAGAAGAAACCTTCTTTAGGGTTTGTAGAATCTTTCGGGCTCAAGTGCCGTGTTCTACTGGAGAAAGTTTTTCTTCCAGACGTTTCGTTCTCGGCTGCGGAGAACATCCTCAGCCGAGAACGAAACGTCTGGAAGAAAAACTTTCTCCAGTAGAACATGGCACTTGAGCCCGAAAGATTCTACAAACCCTAATGATGTTACCAGCCGTGAAAACCTGAAATCTTTGATAAGAAACCTTCTGTATATACAGATTCTCAAGATCTCGCTAAGGCCTAATTGCCCACCTGTTAATTCCCCAAACCTCTTTTGAGGGCAATTTGGCTAACAATATTTATCAGATCCTGGAGGTCAAGATCCATGGAAGACAAATGCAGAAACAGCTTGAATTTCCTGGGGAGGGGGAGGAAGCCCATAGAGCGTGGGGGTGTGAAACTAGAAGCTGAGAGAGAGAACACACACATACTGCACTGGGCAGATTGTGCCTAGATATAGGAAACGTTTGCCCTGAGTCTGATGTGAGTGCCCCCTAAAACACTACCATGTGATGGGGGAAGCTTGAAGGCTTTCCTAAGGATAGACAAAGACCAACGGAAACTTATGATGATTTACATGAATGTTGCTAATAGCATTTGATGAAATTGTCTAGTGTAAACTGAAAGTGTTAATGTTTTTTGGAATGTAAACTAAAGGTGACACTGTGTCTCTGATGACCCCTGAAGAGAGAGGCTATCAAGTCTACAAATAGTCCCATTAATCAGGATGACTAGGCAGGGCAAGTGTGACCAGGTATGATGAGGTCATATCAAGGTGGGATATTGCCTTTCCTGATAAATCCATTTTGAGATTATCTTTTTTGGGGTGGGATGAAATGTATCCCATTTTTACTCAGCATTAACAAAAGCCTTTCCTTTCCTTTAGCAGGAAAGGCCTGTGGCAAATCTTGGAACGTTTAGGATGTCCCCCAAGGTTCCTCAGCATGATCATCCAGCTACACGAAGACCAGCGAGGCCAAGTCAGACACTGCAACGACCTCTCGGAGCCCTTCCCAATAGGCACAGGTGTAAAGCAAGGCTGCGTTCTCGCGCCAACTCTCTTTACGATCTTCTTTAGCATGATGCTTCAAAGAGCCGCAGTAGATCTAGATGAGGACGATGGTGTCTACATCCACTATCGCACCGATGGCAGCCTGTTCAACCTGAGGCGACTAAAGGCACACTCCAAGACAATGGAAAAACTCATCCGAGAGCTACTGTTTGCTGATGATGCTGCACTCGTCTCCCACTCGGTATCAGCTCTGCAGCATATGACGTCCTGCTTTGCAGAGGCTGCCAAGCTATTCGGCCTAGAAGTTAGTCTGAAGAAGACAGAAGTTCTCCACCAGCCTGCACCCCAGGAAGATTATCACCCTCCCTGCATCACTGTGGGTGAATCAGTTCTGAAGACAGTCCAGCAGTTCAGCTACCTGGGGTGCATCATCTCCTCAGATGCCAAGATCGACAAGGAGATTGACAACAGGCTGGCAAAGGCAAACCGTGCCTTTGGCCGACTGCACAAAAGAGTGTTGAGCAACAAGCATCTGAAAAAAGGCACAAAGATCAATGTTTACAAAGCGGTTGTGATGACAACCCTCATCTATGCTCCGAATCGTGGGTTTTATACCGTCATCACCTGCGACTCCTTGAGCGCTTTCATCAGCGCTGCCTTCGCACCATCCTCAACATCCACTGGAGTGACTTTGTGACCAACACTGAAGTCCTCAAGCGGGCAGAGGTTACCAGCATCGAGGCACTGCTGTTGAAGACACAGCTGCGCTGGGCGGGGCATATTTCTAGGATGGAAAACCACCGCCTTCCCAAGATTGCCCTGTATGGCGAACTCTCCACCGGCCATCGAAATAGAGGGGCACCAAAGAAGAGGTACAAGGACTCCTTGAAGAAATCCCTTGGCACCTGTCACATCAACCATCACCAGTGGTCTGACCTAGCCTCAGATCGCAAAGCATGGAGGCACACCATCCACCAGGCTGTCTCTTCCTTTGAGAACACACGCATAGCTGGTCTTGAGAACAAAAGGAGATTGAGGAAGAATCGCACTGCTACAGGACCAACCCTAAATCAGACTTTTCCCTGCAGCCGCTGTGGCCGGACCTGCCTGTCCCACATTGGTCTTGTCAGCCACCAGCGAGCCTGCAGCAAACGTGGACTATTGCACCCTTCTTAAATCTTCGTTCGCGAAGCCAAGCCGAGAGAGAGAGAGAACAAAAGCACCTCCCTCCTTACACTTGAGACATAGAGAGCTGTTATTAAAATTACTCAGATATGGACCAAGTTATATTTATGTATTTATACTATTCTTTGAAAGAAGAAAAAGAATTTCCTGCCAGATATTTGTTTTTCTTTTCTGAATGTTTCTTTAGAGGTAATTAAACAGCAGTAGACTGATAATTTAATGATGTTTAAAAAAAACAAGCAATTCGTAGGTCTAAAAATAATGAAAAACATAAAAAGATATATATGCAAACAGGAATAGATTACACTTTCATGGTCTATAAGCTAATACTGTCATTTATAGGGCTACCTCAGAGGGTGTTTGGGCCCTATGTTCTCATATTCTAGCGCCTCACATTGGCACATAGCAAAGTCTTCTCCCAGATTTCAGATCACAAATCTATTGCAAAAACAAAAACAAAAAACACACACATACACATGTGCCTCTGTGCTTATTCGCAAAGATACAGCAGTTTTCTTTACATTTATAATGGACAAATGACACCAATGGAAAGCAGGCTAGCTAATGACTTCACTAAAATGAATGGCTAGATGACTCATCTTGGAACCTGAAGAATTCCCTTATATAAACATCATCATGAAAGCTATCCACTGATTCCCCAAACATCAAAGAGAAAGGGCTACAATATGTGACTTAGCCTTTTCTGTTTGTGCTTGTTACAGGTAATCCTAGAAACCCAGAAGAGATACAGTACTGACAAATTTTCCTGTTTACTACTTGTTTGGCAAGCTGTTATTCATAGGGATTAGGTACCTGTTAGTATAAAAATAGCCTGATTAATTTTGGAATACCGGTTTACTTAACATCTATTAAGCCTGAAAGTTATTGGGTTCTTCAAGAACTGCAGAGATACAATCCAAATTCTGTGTGCTCCCAGATGAGAGCTGAATCAGGTTTGACAATTTTACAGTTATTTGCTTATTACTGCTTTAGCTTGACCTAACAGAAGCAGAAGAGATTAGGAAGAAGTGATAAGAATACACAGAAGAACTATACAAGAAGGATCTCAATGTCCTTGACAATCATGATGGTATGATTGCTGAACTTGAGCCAGGCATCCTGGAGTGCGAAGTCAAATGGGCCTTAGAAAGCATTACTAACAACAAAGCTAGCGGAGTTGATGGCATCCCAGCTGAGCTATTAAATTTCCTAAAAGGTGACGCTGTTAAAGTGCTGCACTCAATATGCCAGCAAATTTGGAAAACGCAACAGTGGCACAGGATTGGAAAAGATCCGTTTATATTCCAGTCCCAAAGAAGAGCAATGCCAAAGAATGTTCAAACTATTTCACAATTGCACTCATTTCACATACTAGCAAGGTCATGCTCAAGATCCTACAAACTAGGCTTCAGCAGTACATAGATAGAGAACTACCAGAAGTACAAGATCAAATTGTCAATATTTGCTGGATTATGAAGAAAGCAAGGGAATACCAGAAAAACATCTACTTCTGCTTCATTGACTACGCTAAAGCCTTCAACTGTGTGGATCACAACAAACTGTGGCAAGTCCTTAAAGAGATGGGAGTACCAGACCACTTCACATGTCTCCTGAGAAACCTGTATAAGGGTCAAGAAGTGACAGAACTGGATATGGAAAAATTGATTGGTTTAGATTAGGAAAAGGAGTACAACAAAGATGCATATTGTCACCCTGCTTATTTCATTATATGCAAGGGTTTTTTTTGTTTTTTTTTAAAAGCAGGAACGCACAGGAATGCAGTTCCGGCTGGCTTGTTGGCAGGGGGTGTGGCCTAATATGCAAATGAGTTCCTGCTGGGCTTTTCTACAAAAAAGACTCGTGTGAAACAATGATGCCATTAGGGGGTGTGACCTAATATGCAAATGAGTTCCTGCTGGATATGCAGTATACATCATGCGAAATGCCGGCCTAGATGAAGCACAAACTGGAATTAAGATTGCTTAGAAAAAATCAACAATCTCAGATATTCAGACCATACCACTCTAATGGCAGAAAATGAAGAGGACCTAAAAAGCCTCTTGCTGAGGGTGAAAGAAAAGTGCGAAAAAGTTAGCTTGAAACTCAACATCATAAAAACTAAGGTGATGGCATCCGGCCCCATCATTCCTTGACAAATAGAAGGGGAAGACATGGAAGTAGTGACAGACTTCACATTCTTGGGATCCAAAATCACTGTAGACGGTGACTGCAGCCATGAAATTAAAAGATGCCTGCTCCTTGGGAGGAAAGCTATGGCAAACCTGGGCAGCATAATAAAAAGTAGAGACATCACACTGCCAACAAAAGTCTGTATAGTCAAAGCAATAGTATTCCCAGTGGTAATATACGGCTGTGAGAGTTAGACCATAAATAAGGCTGAGCACCAAATAATAGATGCTTTCAAACTGTGGTGCTGGAGAAGACTCTTGAATGTCCCTTGGATAGCAAGGAGATCAAATCAGTAAATTCTAAAAGAAATCAATCCTGTTTCCTGGAAGGTCAGATATTGAAATGGAAGCTCATATACTTTGGCCACCAAATGAGAAGGGAGCACTCACTGGAGAAGATCCTGATGCTGGGAAAGATTAAAAGAAGAGGCTGGCGAAGGATGAGATGGTTAGACAGTGTTATCACTGCAATAAACATGAATTTGAGCAAACTTAGGAGGGCGGTGGAAGATGGACGGGCTGGCGTGATGTGGTCCATGGGGTTGCGAAGAGTCACATGTGACTAAAGAACAAGCTTGCCCTTCCTCTACAGAGCTTAGGACACTATGCTCAGGTGTTCCCCCTCCAGTTTCACAGTTGTAAATGCAGTGTGTCAAGCATGCTGTTTCAATTACCAGTCAAGTTTGATACAAAACTACGTTTATTGATAGACCGATTCTTTCAGTGTAACAGATTCTTGAGAGTGATGCTAAAGATACATTGATACAATACTTTTAAAAGGATTCCAAAAGGTGGGGGCGAGGCATGCGCTCTCACACATAAACTATCATAAATGTCTACATTCTCATGGCGTTATCAGGACTCCGTCCTTGCTTTCCCCAGATGTGTCGCACTCCCTAAGATGAATGTATGGGAAGGTATTGATTACTCTTTCTCAAGTTAGTTTCGTTTCTCTCTACTTCTACTTTGCAAGCAATAAAGTAAGAAGGGGGAGGGGGAAAGAATAACAGAGTTAACAGACCTTGGTCCTCCATGACATTTCACAGGCCAGCTTTATGGAGGACCCTAAAACAATCAATCACCAATGGAATTCTACCATGCTTGACACAGTGTAACTTAGGTCACAGGGTATGAATGGACCACAGGTTCTCTAATGCATTTGGTGACTGAACTGAACTTAGATTCTGGGTCTTTACAGTCCTGTTGGGGTTGGCTATATACCATCAGGGTGGTAGTCTCAGTTTCAACAGTTCATCTTCTCAGATTCTGAAACTACAAATGAACATATGAAGCTGCCTGGACCCTTTTAGTTGGAGATGCCGGGGATTGAACCTGGGACCTTCTGCTTACCAAGCAGATGCTCTACCACTGAGCCACCGTCCATCCCCAATGAGATGGATCCCTGTGCTTGTCACTTCGTAAAAAAGACTAGATGATTACATAGGGGAGATAATGAGGGAGAACTTGACTGAGAGAATTTATTGAGATTATGAAATTTTTACTTCCCAAACCAGTTGAACCTTGATCTAGATCAAAATGGGATTTACTCCAGAGCAGCCAGTCTTCCGTGACAGTAACCTACTTAACTCAAGCAAAATACTTTGGGCATGGGGTAAGAAGTAACAAGACACTGGATTCAAATCCCATGCTGCTGGAGTGCAAACTGAAAATGATGTGTTTGAGGAATGTCATTTCCAGTTTAGAAGCCTCGCACTGTGGGATTTGTGCCTATCTAGTATCCCCCCCTTTCCCCAAAGTCAACACTTTGGAGAGGGGTTCTTGGAAAGGAACTGACAGGAAAGGGAATTTTCTTCACCTATTAAAAAAAACGTTTTCCAGACAAATGCTTTTTGCAACTTTTTTTTTAAAGCTTTCAACAGAATTTTTTTTTTTAATTGAGGCTTCAGGTGCATATTTGTTTCACTCGCCATTAATTACATGGAAGGTAGATTTGCTAGTGCTTAATAGCCTAGATATCACACAAACTATCCTTCATTTTCAGAGATGGTATTATTTTGAGCAAAAGACACTGAGGGTTAATAATAAAGGATATATATTAGACCTTTCTTGTGAATTTCCTGAGGCATTTATTCATAGAGTGAATGCTGTTAGGCAAATCATTGGATTGAACCCCCATGTCAGATTGCATTCTTCCTGTGGACAACTGTCCTGTTTTCTTCAGAGAGCTCTGTACTCTTTTTTCTTCTGAGATCTCTGTGTCTCACACCAGATGGAATGATCTTCTCTCTAACAAGGTGAAGACCTCATACCAGATACAGCTGTCTTCTCTAACACTAACAGACAACATACCTATATTACTACAGTAATTACTGCATTACTACTACAACATACCTGTATTTTACAGGGCTGGTATCAATATCACAAAGCTCTAGCAGTACTATGGGAATGATAATAGATCAATGGTTCTAGAGCAAAAAGTTGCTAAGTAATTTCAAGGAATATAAAAAGAGCCCTGCTGGATCAGACCATTGAGTCCAGCATCCTGTTTCAATGGCCAATCTGGATAGCCAGCAGCAGGGCATAGAGGCAAAGGCCTTCCCCTAATGTTGCCTCCTGGCTCTGGGATTCAGAGGATTAGTGCATATGAATGTGAAAGTTCCCCCAGTCACCATGGATCTATCTGGTTGGTTATAGATGGGTGGTTTAAGCCACCCCAGGGATGGCAGGCAAGCACCCCCAAAAAGCACATCTACATGTGCACATCTGCCTGCCATCCCTGTCCCACCCCCAAGCTGTCTCCAACTTACTGGGAGCTGGCATAAAAAGGCACCACTTTCAAAGTGATGCCTTTTCTCTGGAGTGCCTCTGAGGCACCTCCCCAGCCATCTGGATGGCAGGGAAGTGCCCGAAAAGCACCTGGAGAGCTACAGACAGGGCATGTGAGTGCTTTGGATGCTCCTTGGGGCACCCGCAGCCTGTCCGTCTTCCTTGGGCCATCAGGACACTCCTGGGTACTCCTTTTCCGGGTGACTCACTTCCGGGTTGCCTTGATATGCCCAGAGCTACCCATCTGTAAGCAGCCTCCAATCCCCTTTCAAAGCTGTTTATTCATGTGGCCATCACTACATCCTCTGGCAGCGAATTCCACATTTTAATCACTCCCTGTGTAAAGTAGTATTTCCTTTTGTCCATTGGCTTCATTGGATGCCGTCAAGTTCTAGTGTTTTGGGAGAGGGAAAGAAGTTTATCTTTCTCAACTCTCTCCATTGCACACATGATTTTATAAACCTCTGTTTATAAACCCTTTATGGTCTGTTTTCTAAACTGAAAAGTCTCAGCCTTTCCTCATGCGGCAGGTGCTCCAACTCTGCAATCATTTTGGTTGCCCTTCTCTGTATTTTTTCCAGCTCTGCAATGTCCACAGCTCCAAGGAAAAGTTCAGCACCGAGGAGAAGGGTGGTGGTGGCATCATCATATCCTGGACACCAAGAAAGTTACTGTCAGGGAGGGATGGCTGGTCTGGAGTTAGTCCCATTTTGATGTAGATCCAGGTTCAACTGGTTTAGGACTCAAGTCAGGCTGTTATGCAGAAAGAAGCTTGAACGTGGGGTAAGTGCAAACTCTGTAACCTTGTATAGTTTGTAATTTTGTACACTTTTGTAAATTGAGTAGCTATGTATAATTGTCAGCAATAATTTTTTTTATTTCATTTCATTATTTCGCCTACAGGAGGAGGAAATTCAGAAATAGAAATAATTCCTTGATTGTTACATGTACTTGATAACAGGCATTATATCATTATATATGATAATGATGAATTTATAAATAATTGGTGAGGCTGAAGATTTAATAATATATATATATATATTTTTTTAGAAAAAGGCTTGATATCATTAGCTAACAGCTTTCTTGGCGTCCAGATCAATTGATTGAAGGTCAGCCTGTAAAAACAAAATAATTTCAAAATTAATTTTATTATATTTCAATACATTTAGTAACATTAAGTTTATATATTTGTTTTGTTCATAGCTTGTACCACTGAAGAAAAATATTGAAACAGAGTAATAAAACACAAAGTCTCTATCTGGGACCACTTGGGCAGAACTCATTGCAGCATGGGACTTATTAATTTGTTTATTGCCTAGTGTGGGTGTTGTTGTTTCTTATTATTCATTGTATTTCCCCCAATGGATCCTGGGAACAGTGCAAAGGAAGCTGTGGCTTTTTCCTTCCTTCCCCAGGGGACTGGGGTGCGGGATGGGGAGGAGCCTCAGCCAATAGAAGGAAGAGAGACCCGGCTCAGTAGCTCTGCTGTGTGACTGTAGGAGCCTGGAAAAACAAGCTCTGCCTTCCCCCCTTCCTTCTCAAGGGAACAACCTCAGCTAATGGAGAAAATAGAGGTTTTGCTCTGTAGCTCCTGTGCAAAAGTCAGCTTGGAAGGGTGACCACTATAAATTTTTCTCCAGTCACCTTCCCTCAGTTCCTCAGGCACACATACAGAAATCCTGTCAGACCTCTAAGAAAATAGGCACCTGGCAGTTTTAAATTCAAAAATCAAAGAAATATTTATTGGACACCAAAAGGCAAGGGAGAGGGATAAAAATAATATTTATTAGATCAATATTAAAAGGCAAATCAGTTGGCAGCAGATGGTTGGCAAAATTATCAGTTACTAAACACAGAGATTTTTCTGTGGTGTGGTTGAAATTGTAAACTAAACTAGAATGTGTTAGTAGGGAGGAATTTTGCCTGGGATGCCTGCCTTGGCTCCTCCCCTTGACACTGGAGCCACAAGCAGAGATCTGGATTTACCCTGATCCCTATTTGTGGAGCCATGGGGGAGGGGTAAGAGGCAAGGCAGCCTTTTGCTGGTGGAGAGGGGTGGGGCCAGACCAAGCACAGGAAGCAGGAATCCGCCCTAACTTGATGTGGGCCCTATAGGATGTCTTTGGGGTGGGTAAGAGGACAGGGGACGGCCACCAGCTACTTAGGATGCAGCACCACCTCTTCCTGCCCTCTTTGACCATCAGATTGCTTGTATACAATGTTTGTATACAACAGACTCAAAGGCTACATGGAGAACTGGGAGAGGAATAAAATGAAAGACCTAAAGACCATCAGCACTTATAAAATGAAGGTTCTGGTAAGTGCTTGGATTTGAAAAATGTGCTACCCTAATTACCTAATTAAGGTCATAAACAGAGCCCTGCTGGAAATGTATACTGGAAAAAAAAATCTCATAAATAAAAATAATAAAGGAGACCAAAGGGCCATCAAGTCCAGCATCCTGTTCCCAACCCAGATGCTTCTGGGAAACCCACAAGTAGCTCATGTAGGAAAAGGCCTTCCCTTGTGGCTTGCCCCTGAGTGACTGGCATTGAAAAATCTACTGACTTTGAACATAAAGGTTCCATTTAGCTTTCATGACTAATAGCTGTTGATAAATCTATGGTCATTAATTTGTTGAGCCTTCTTTTCAAGCCTTCTACACCATCACCACAACTTGTGTCAGTAGTTCCATGACTTATTTATGCATTGTGTGGAGAAAGTACTTTCTTTTATCTGTCCTGAATCTAGTGGCTAACTGACTAACAGGATTATGAAATATGAATTTTTATCTCTCCAGTTTCTCTACAGTAGTTATAGCAGTTTACAATCTTACATAAATCTCTCATATCCTCTTTTAGTTGCTTTTGCTTTTCTAAACCAAAAAGCCTTCAAAACGTTATCCTTTTGTTACAAAGAAGGTATTTCAATCCTTTGATCATGTTGGCTGATTCTTTCTGCATCTTTTCCAGCTCTGTGATGTCCTTTTTGCGATAAGGAGGGCAGATTGGTACACAGTAATCCAAATGCTGCTGCACCAAAGATATAACTTCTAATAACTATGACTTTTAAGGCTTAGCATTAAGAAAGGAGGTTGTTATAGTTTTACAACTGCAACTTTTTGCTATTTATTGGCACTAGCTTGACTTTCACAAAGAATATTTCTGTGACTCAATAATGACTTCTCCAACATGGACAAAACACTATACTTGCTGAGTATTCTGTATTGCACAAGCAAGCACATTTGTTTGGAAAATATGTTGCTCTGGAAAATGCTATTTGGCAGAACTTATTTTTATGACTGTTTGATACTACCAAAAGTTTTCTTTTTACTTTTAGTTCTCTTTCAAACATTTAGTCCTCCTCCAATTCCACCAGCTGTGATAGGTATGAAACTACTGCAAGCATGTGACCTGGACCATCTGAAGAGATTTTTTTCCTGACAGATGCTGGCAATGGCAAACCACCTCTGAACATCTCTTGCCTTGAAAACCTTATGTTCAAGTTTATTGTCCCTGTCCCTTCACAATTAAAACACATTTGAAATATTAAAACACATTTACCAACAGACAAAGTTAAAATTCTAAAACCTCAGCTCACATTCAGCTCAATACAACAGGAACATTTCAGTTGGAGGCATTCTAAAAAGCACTATTTGCTCTAATCTTCCTAGCTGCCTGGGGGGGGGGGGACCAGTCTGCAGGAGACAGAGGGCTCCACATCAGAGAATATAAAAGCTGAAAAACGTATGGGTCCCCAGAAGTCAGCTGCGACTTGACATCAGCACCACCATTTATCAATCCTCTTGGTTCAATCCTAATAGGGCACTATCAAGCAGGCTGGATAGAACTATGAGAAATCAACTCCCATGTGGCTCAAGACATTTTAGAGCATGGTTGCATAGGACTTTCCTACATTTGGAATAACATTAAACGAGAAGTTCAGGAAGCTGAATCTCAAGTCCCTTTTATCATAATACCTGAGGCATGTGACCAGTCTAGGATGCCTTGGAGTTATATCCAAACTTGTCTTTAGTTTGAGAAAAGAAGAAATGATTTTCACTAATTGCCCCTTTCTGCTGCAGACACCCGCATCATACCGTATGCCTTTTCTGAAAGTTGCAAGATCACAGGAGCCGCATTTTGGATGGAGTGAGAAAGAAGGGGCAGGAGAGATGAATTCCATAAGCAAATCTCCATTTAGAAGATCCACCCCTCTGTACTTCTAGAAGGTCTAATGGGGATATTACCAGTAGGCAATATCTAGAAGCTCTTCTGTTTAGTGATGCATGTATGATACAGAAGTAACAAGTTGCTGACTGTGGGAAGCCTGCATAGCACTTTTGTGCATGATGATTATGTATAGAAGGTCAATTCACACATTAAAAAAACTGTTTCCATGTATGGATTGTTTTTGTTGAAAAGGAATGAGAATGGTTTACAATTGAAAATGTGTATTTTTATCTTGTCAGCTTTTAAATCAATTATCTGCTTAGATTTTAATGATTAGTGAACAAAGATTTTAATGATTAGTGAACTGTGGGTCACTCACTGTTTTTGCCCAAGACATTATTTTATTTTTCCAACCCTTCTCAGGTGGCTAGATTTCTTTGGGTTGTTGCAATCAACTATGTGAGTCATGAAGATGCATCATGCAGCTATGAAGAGACCTTGTATGAAGGCAGGTTGGTTTTGCCTCTCCCTAAGAATGGCCAAAGGGGACTGATGGAATGCTAGTGAGAGTGGCAGTGGAAGACAGCATCCTTCACTTAATGTGCACATTGGTTCCTTGTGGGTTAATCATCATTGTCCTTATTTACCCCTAACTCACTAGCAGTGCCATTTATCCTTTCTATATGAGCAAGCAGGAACAATTGGTTATTAGCCCAGATTTTCTAGCCTTTATAGTTCTGGAAAATTATTATTTTCCTCATTACTAATCTTTTATTGTCTAAGGCAAATATGCTGAATTCTGCAAATGTTGCTTAGAGGTCTTGCTAGCCAAAGTAATTCTAATTTTCATTATTTCTGTTTGAACATTTTCTATTTGGCTGGAATACTGGTCCTGGACGAGCTAACTGTAAGCCTTGCCTCCCATCTCTTAAATGCCATATCTGTGCTAATGCAAGCACAAAATGGCTATACAAGTTTATTTACTACATTTACTCAAAAGGAAGGTGAGCCTAAATATAAGATGTCCCACCATGTTATACACACAGACACATACAAAAATTACTGAACATAATTGTAGCTTGTATGCAATTGTAAGATAATCCTCTTTTTATGGTGTACCTGGAAAAAAACCTAGTCTTATATTAGAATAAAAACTGTAGGCCATAATTGAATTCACTATTGCTCAAAATGGAGCTCATACCTGTAATCAGGGTCCTTTTAGCACTGTGATGGGTAAAGGATTTCTAATTGGATACTTAACTGGGCATCAGATCCAGAAAACAATAGTGAAATCACCAAATTCTAACCATTGGACCACCAAAAAGCAACAGGAACCCCAGGGCACAACACATGGGCTTCTGCTGGTTCCATGCCAGTTGGATGGTGTCTGGTGGATGCAGTCCTGCAACAGCCCTCAGCAGGTCAATCTCTGCCTTCTGGGGGCCAGCCAGGAGTCAGTTCCTGAGTCAGAGTCTTCACATGGGTCTGGGCCCCCTCTATTTAGCTGGGCCACTCACCCCCAGTTCTTTTCTCCTGCCCACCCTCCTCTCATTCTTGATTGTTATGTTTTGGTGATTTTGTTACTCTTTTACTGCTTTTTCATCACATTATGGTTGGGCAGCTGGGCACTGGGACAGATCCTTTTGACTGAAGGCTGTGTCTGCATGCCCACCTCTCCCATTGTGGAGACTCCCCTAAGGGATCTTGAGGGTAGACCATTCAGGGGCATGGCCAGGTCAGCTCACTCCCACAACCAGGTGGCAAGGGTGCCCATGTGGATCTCAGGGCTTGCCACTCCACAGTGCCGCTTAGCAGGTGGGCTGGGGGATGGGTTACATCAGACTGTAAGTGAGTCACCTGATGCAGGATCTGCCCCCATGCTGTACCAGTGTTCTTGCAATCATATTCAATAAAGCTGTGGACAATTCCCCCCCCCCCCAACTGGTTGTGTCAGTGTGTTTCTTTCCTCATCTTTGCCCCCGACCTTTGTTCCCTAGGCCCATAACATAAGGATGGGATAGTAAACAACTTGTTTTGGGATTGCTTTAAGGGGCTGGCCACACCTGCCACTTACCTTTGTGTAATGGTATACATTTTAAACTGTAAGTACCATGACAAGCCATCATGATCACAGGGATGTTTGTGTTCATGTGCAGTGGTGAGTATGAGGAGTACTTTCCACATATAATAGTGAATGTCTGTAACAGAAACTCCACTCTGCCAGGTGAATTTAGGGCATTGTTTTGTCATGGTTTCAGATGACATGTGATATATTTCTAACTCATTCACTGTTTCTTTCCACTATAAAAACGCAATGGAATAGTGTACTTGGTATTGATACCAAAGACCATCTTTTAAATGAATGTTTGACTTCTTTTGATGAGGTTGCCATTGTTATTAGGCATAAGGCTATTCATGTGTCAGTCATACAGTCTTGTCACCATAATTTAATTTTAAATACATAAAAAGGAAGGTATGTCTGGTTGAGAATCTTGACCGTGCCCACCCCCAAATTGCTTTGTCTCTCTTGTTGAAATCTGAAAGGTAGGATAGATGTGCCGAAGCTCTATATTATCACACAGCAAGAACAGAACAGAATACACCTTGCTATCCTTTCTGCTTCTGACAGTGACCCTGTTAATAAAGTGCTTCTCTGTCCCCTCCCCTACTCCTCTTAATGCTGTTCTGATAGTGCTAAGCTTGTCCCCAAAATCCTTTAGTGCATGCAAAGAATCAGTATGGATGTACCACAGCAACGTTTTCATTGGAATTACTTCCTTTCTAGCTCTCATTATTTTTTTTGTCAAAACATTTTAGCAGGGATATAAAGCTAATAAGCCATGAGACTGATTACCAAATTGCAACATGGGAACCTTTATGGATGCAACTTCAGAGCCTTAAATGAATGTGAGTTTCATCATTAGCTTACATCAAAATGGATTGCACCCTTTATCTGCTAATTTCTCTCTCTCTTTAAAAGAAAAAAAAATCCTATTGTATAACTAGGCAAGAAAATTTTAAATACTAGAAACTAAAAGTGCCTCAGATAAACAGTTGTCCTCTTCCCTTCCCCCCAAATGCTCTCTATCATGTTGTTAAAGGAGAAACAATTCTAGTAGAAGCAACTTGGTAGTTTACTCTACATTCAATATTGTTTGACTGATGTTTTCTTGAGCCCAAGTGAACCTGGCTCCTCCTCCCAATTCAAGTCACAATAATTCTTCATTTGTTGTATGTGCTACTGCTTTGTGCTTGACTTCTTCCAGCATGGTTCATAAGTGAGAGATGCAGGCAGGGCAGCAAATGAGCACAATATCTCAACGGTATCTGGCAGTAGCCAGAAATTATGGGCATAGAAAACACAGAAGAAATTGTTAGAATGATCAGCAAAATAGTGACACTAATAATGAGTATGGAAGCTTTATAGGTATGCCAGTGATTTTAAATAGTTTCACCTTTTTATATGAATTGAATGCTGCAGTTATGAGTGATCCAGATACTATAAAAATCAACAGAAGTGGAAATGGGGAAATGGAAAAATCTAGAGAAATAATCAGTTTGTTTTAGGATTGCCAATCTCCATGTGGGGCCTGGAATTACAACTGATAGACATCCCCTGGAGAAAATGGCTGCTTTGGAGGGTGAATATGGCATTATATCCCAATGAGGTCCCCCCCCTCAAAAAAAACCTCCACCCTTTTAACCTTCACTCCCAAATCTCCAGAAATTTCTCAGCACAAAATTGGCAACCCTAGTTTATTTACAATGTTAGCAATGGCAAAGAACAGATTAGTGATGGGGCAGAAAGATACAGTGGGTGGGTTTATCATAAATCAAAAGAGCAAAAACTTACATAGATCTAATATCCTTATGAGTTTGAAGCCATTTCAATGCCAAAGTCATTCAGGCCCTATATTCTAAGATGATACTGAGTGATATTCCACTCAAAACATAGACTTTTGGGGACAAGTATTAATACGACTATCTCTGCATATCTGAGGTTGTTAATGTTTTTCCCGTCAATCTTAATTCCGGCTTCTGCTTTATCCAAGCCAGCATTCTGCATGATGTATTCTGCCTATAAATTAAATAAGCAGGGTGACAATGTACATCCTTGTCGAACTCCTTTTCCTATTCTAAACCAATCAGTTGTTCCATATCCTGTTCTGACAGTTGCTTCTTGACCCTTATACAGGTTTCTCAGGAGACATGTGAGGTGGTCTGGTACTCCCATCTCTTTAAGGACTTGCCACAGTTTGTTATGATCCACACAATCAAAGGCTTTAGCATAGTCAACGAAACAGAAATAGATGTTTTTTCTGATACTCCTGTTCTTTCTCCATAATCCAGCATTCGGAGGATGGTGGAAGACAGGAGGGCCTTGTGTGACTTTGTTCATGGGGTCACAAAGGGTCGGACTCGACTGTGTGACTGAACAACAACAAATTATTACGACTGTAAATTTTTTCACTTAACAAATGTAAAATTTAGGCATCAATCATAGCAGTAATACTAACATAGACAGCTTTGAAGAACAACAATAATGTACAAGCTCACATCTTAAGTTAGTGAAGAGGGGGAGGGAAGGAAGGAAGGTGACAAACCAGAAATGAATACAGTACTAGGGACACGATCCAACCATACCTTATTCAATCTGACAAATGCTGTATGCTTTCTTTGGGAATAGGGATGGGTACAGACTGGGAAATTTTGGCTCAGTTTGTGAACTGAACCAGCTCAATTTGTGAACTGGTTAAAATGAAGCATGCTCCTGTAGGCCTAGAGGCTCCAAAATTGCAGGCAATCTCCATCTTACTCTCCTCTATGTGCGTACCAAAATTGGTGAAGATTGGACTTTGGGGGTCCAAGTTATGGACTCCCAAACAAGGTGCCCCCAACAGTGCTTTTCAAAGAGAGATCATATACCAGTTCAGGAAAGTACAAAATTGATCCTGAGTGAGCTACAGGCATCCACCTTGCAGAGTGCCTCCTGGGGATGTCCCTCAATATGCCCATCAAGTTATATGTGGGTTGGATTTTAGAGGAGTCCAAGTTAAAGACCCCTAAGTAAGAGGCCCCCAGGAAGGTGCTTTTTGGAGAGATGTTTGGTGTGGAAAGGGAGAAAGTGGGGTGTATGGGAACAGAACAAAAAGGAATCCCCAGGCAGCAGAACGTCAGAAAGCAGAGAGGTTGGGTGGGTGTTAGAGATTCACAGGAAGGTGGAAACCCCAAGGCAGTGACTGTGGAATCATTCAGACAGGAACCCCAGGAGAAAGGGGGTGGTGAAGGAGAGCAGAAAGGAAGCCCCAGGCAGCAACTATGGAACAGTGCAGGCAACAGAATCCCAGAAAGTGGTAGTTGGGTGATAGAGATGCAGTGAAAGGAGGCAACCCTAATGCAATGACTGTGGAACAACTGAGGAAGGAAACCCAGGATAAAGTGGGGTATATTGAAGAAGAGCAGAAAGGATGCCCCAGGCAGCAGAACCCCAGAAATTGGAGGGGTGGAGTTGGTGTTAGAGATGTAGTGAAAAAAGACAGAGGCAAGGCAATGACAGTGGGATAATTCTGGCAGAAAACCCAGAGAGAAAGGGAAGATTTGAGACGGAGAAGAATGAGGGAATCCAAAGCAGTCACTCTGAAATAATCCAGGTATGGACAAATCAAGGAGGCGTGTGTGTGAAAACTACGGTATTACTGAGTGATATTTGAAATGGGATTACTTTAAGTACACTCGTCGGTACCCTCAATAACCCAAACAACCAGATAAAAACAATGCAAATAAACTTTATTCCATTCAACTCCAAACGGAAGGCTTAAGGACACATAAATTCAGAAGGCAAAACAGAAAACATCAGCAGTTCAGTTCCGGATACAATAGAAGGTTATGCATTTAATAATCAGATGAACTCTACCCACATTCTTGATACCTGTTAAAACAGTTAATTCAATGAAAGCCTAAATTCCAGTTTATATTAGAGCCATGCTCTATATGCTAAGATTAAGCATTACGCTATGTTTGAGGCCTCAAACAAGAGATGACTTAAATCGGCAAAGGCTGTTATTTTCTTTTAGGTTGTCCAGCAGAGAGACTGTCTCTCATGCAGGCCAGCCCAGATTCTAAGTATATTAGCTTAGTATGATCTAGGCTTGCCAATCCCCAGGTCCCAGCGGGGGTTCTTCTGCTTTCCCAGGCTACTTCCTGCCCCCAATCAGCTGGCCGGCGGGGGGGAGCCCCAGAGGGCCATTGGCGTTTCCAGCTCCGGAGGCTTTAGTCTCCGATTGAAAGGCTTCCTCTTGGGATGGGGTGTCTGTGTTACTTTGAAGAAGTTGGCAGCAAGTCGTGAGTAGAGAGGCCAATCCCTCGCTTCAGTCGCCAGAAACGGGGGGGGGGGGGAGAGGGAGGGAAACGTCTGCTGAGCACTTATGTGGAAATCAATTCTCATAGGTATAATGGGGAATTAATCTGGAGGTTTCGGGGGCTCTGGGGGAGCTGTTTTTTGAGGTGGAGACACCAAATTTTCAGTATAGTAAATAATAATAATAATAATAATAATAATAATAATAATAATAATAATAATAATAATAATAATAATAATAATAATACATTTATTCTTATATCCCGCCCTCCCCCGCCGAAGCGGGCTCAGGGCGGCTCACAGGACTAGTGCCTCTCCCCAAAGTACCCCCCAAGTTTCAAAACGATTGGACCAGGGGGTCCAATTCTATGAGTCCCAAAAGAAAGTGCCACTATCGTTCATTATTTCCTATGGAAGGAAAACATTAAAAAAGGTGTGCTGTCCCATTAAATGTGATGGCCAGAACTCCCTTGGAGTTCAATTATGCTTGTCACACCCTTGCTCCTGGCTCTACCCCCAATGTCTCCTGGCTCCACCCCCAAAGTCTCCTGGCTCCACCCCCAAAGTCCCCAGATATTTCTTGAATTGGACTTGGCAACCCTAGCATGATCAAACACAGAGGGTGGTGCAGCAAACTCTGGTGCAGACCAGCAGCCTGCGCTCAAATGTCCAGGGCTTTTAAAGGAAAAACTTTATCACATCTCTATTTCATCTAATGTTATGAATTCCAGAAAACTCCAGCTGCATTTTAATATCAACAATTGTACTGCCAACTCAAAACATTGCCCTCAGTTCACTTCTACCTTTAACCTACTTATACAAATGGCTTAGCAGATGACTTCCTGCAAATACCAAATAAGAACCATACCATATAAGGCCTTTCCTGCCCTGAGACAGTTTATGAACTTTCACACACTAACCCACTTATGCTTTTCTCTGAAAGCAATAGATGCTTAATGTGCTGGAAAGCTCGGAGCTGAAGAGCTCTATTTCATTTCATGAAGAGCCCATTTCATAAGAGCTAGTGCAGTCAAAATCATAAAGAGGACCAACCCAAAATAAATTCTGCCACAATATTCTACTTAAAGCAGAGGCAGCAGAAAAACAAATGGGTGGGGGTGGGATTGCAGCATGGAAACCCAGGGAAGGCAATTCCCCTGGGCCCCTGATGGACTAATGATGAGAAATCTCATCTAGCAGTGTGTATTGTAGCGATCAATCTCCTCACCCAAGGCCCACCAGTGACACGATTTTACAAATGCAAGGACACCCAGAACTCCCAAAGACCTGATGTGAACAAAGACAACATGTACAGTCCCACCACTTATATACACAATACTGACCATGACCTCATAAGATCTTGGCCAGCCTTTTCTTTTTTTGAAGTTTCATGTGAACACACATTGCTTCTCCATTCACCCCCTTTTTGATTTCTAGGTTTTTTTCTGGATTTACCCATGTAGAGTGTTGTTCAATAAGGGCTACCCCTCCACTTTCACTTTCAGAATCATTTATACTTTATCTGATTTTTCTCATGTCTGTTAATTTCTACCTAGATAAGCTCCTTTCTTTCTTGATTGTGCCTGATTATGTCAGTTTTAGTTAGTATACATTGCTGTAAAGATGCTTCAGTTAGGATCCCTTCTTCCATTTAGTACCCCAACAAAGTTAACAATATTTGTAGACCTGGTGATCTTGAGAACAAGAAGTGTGTTTATGTTTGAAATACATTAAAAACCCAGGACTGGGTCAATGAGGGAGAAGGCAACACAAAAAAATATGTAAAGAGGATAATGCAACAGATATATGTGTATGGACAGGACAGAAGGCAAATACTATCAACAGACCCATATGACGAGGGAATACTCAACAAAACCACAGCACTTGGGAAAGTTGTTAAATTGGGTTGGATCTAGTGGTGCATAGATAATGTATCTTTCCCTTGTTCCTGTTCTCCACAGCAGTCCCTTTCAACAGCAGGGAAATTGATTTCTGGGTCAAAGACCTTGTGTGGACCAACAGCCAAGCAGGTCAGAGGGAATGGAAAGGAAGAAGGAAAAATCACCCTCCTCTGCCTTTTCTATCAGAGCTGTTTCACTGATGGAAGAGGTAGGTGAGATGATTTTGCCTTTCCCCTTCACTTTAGCACAGCCACCCAATCAGTATGGCTATTGGTCTACATGGGCCCTATGATCCCAGAAATGTATTTTCTCAGGGTTGAAGAAGGTGAGAAGGAAGGAAGGATCTGCATCTATCAGCACTTTCCAGTGACAGATCACTGGATCCAACCCACTGTGTTGAACAAATTATTGTGCACTCAGTGCCAAGCATACTGTCTATATTGTTTTTATGGAATTGATTTTCTGCCACATTTATATGGTAAACATCACATTAAATTAGCCCTGTGTTAAGCAGTCATTATTGGCTCTATGAAGTTAACCATAAGTCTTCCAGGAGTTTTCCAGCATTGCTTTGTCACAGTTATCTTTTAACATAATGATGACGGAAGTGGCTGAAAAATGATCTTGGATGCATATATTTGTAATAAAAGGTACAAGACCCAATCAAGATAATAAAGTTCTCTGCAAATTAAAAGTAGTAAGGGAAACTTTTTAGTGTTTTTGGATAGCCATAGTGGTATGGGAATAGGCAATCTGAAACACTGGAATGACAAATAAGTATCTTGCATATGCCTCAAATGTACATAATGACCCTCTGAACCTTACTAGGATGTACACATCTGGCCATTCAGAGGCATCCCCCAATCTTTACATTAGGAACACATTTTAATCCTGACTCTCCACCAGAACCTACACGCCACGATTGATACAGTATGCAAGCTGGAAGCCCCTTGGCCGTCTTCTGGGCCTATATTGGACTGCTTCAGTGGACTCTTGCCGGAGGATGTGGACAGGATCCTGGCTGCAGTGAAGCCTACCACTTGCCCCTTGGATCCCTGTCCATCCTGGCTGGTGGAAGCCTGCTGGGATAGTATCAGGGACTCTCTGGGTGGTATTGTCAACTTGTCCCTTTCAACAGGGACCTTCCCAGAGAACCTGAAGGAGGCAGTCGTTCATCCGCTTTTGAAAATACCATCATTAGACCCTGGGGTCTTGGTCAACTACCGCCCAGTTTCAAATTTACCATTTCTGGGTAAGGTAGTTGAGAAAGTGGTAAT
The DNA here is from genome assembly GCF_032191835.1 of Heteronotia binoei. Lineage (NCBI taxonomy): Eukaryota > Metazoa > Chordata > Lepidosauria > Squamata > Gekkonidae > Heteronotia > Heteronotia binoei. Next base: position 164,190,144 of record NC_083223.1, on the reverse strand, counting down.
GGAGCAGTTACAGGTTTTCCAGGATGAGACATCCGCCTTGGACCCATTCCAGTCTGGCTTTTGCCCGGGCCATGGGATGGAGACTGTCCTAGTCACTTCCACAGATGACCTAAGACAGCACCTGGATCAAGGCGGGTCAGCGCTGCTGATACTTCTTGATCTGTCAGCAGCATCTGACAATGGTCGATTACGACCTTATGACCCACCACCTCACCGTCACTGGAGTTTGGGGGTGGCCTTATAATGGTTTTCCTCCTTTCTCCGCGGATGGGGACAAAGGGTGGTGCTTGGCAAGCAGACTTCCTTGCGGCATCCACTTATATGTGAAGTGCCACAGGGAGCCATTCTCTCGCCAATATTATTTATTATTTATGCACCCCCTTGCCCAGATTGCTCGAGGTTTTGGGTTTGGTTGCCACCAGTATGCTGATGACACCCAGCTCTATCTGTTGATGAGTGGCCAGCCTGTTGCTGCCCCTGACCAGTTGTCTGAGGCTTTGGGAGCCGTGGCTGGGTGGTTACCAAAGAGCCGGCTGAAGCTGAATCCAGCTAAGACAGAGGTCCTGTATCTGCATAAGGGGTGGGGGGGGGGTATGGTCATCCAGCTCCCAGCTTTGGACGGTGCCACATTGGCAGCAGCCCAACAGATGAACAGCTTGGGAGTGACCTTGGATGCCTCCCTTTCCATGGAGGCTCAGATCACGATGGTTGCCAGGTCTGCCTTTTGTTATCTTCAGCAGATCAGGCAGCTAGCATCATATCTATCCCCCCAGGACCTGACTACAGTGATCCATGTGATGGTCACTTCCATATTAGACTACTGTAACTCGCTCTACACTGGCTTACCCTTGAGATTGATCCGGAAACTGCAGCAGGTGCAGAATGCGGTGGCTCGCCTGCTAACTGCACCACTTTTATAGGTGGGCATTCGACTGGCACTCCACAGTCTGCACTGGCTGCCCATTGAGTACTGGATCTGCTTCAAGGTTTTGGTTCTAACGTTTAAAGCCTTACGCAGCCTGGGACTGTCTCCTTCCATATATGCCCAGGAGGTCGTTAACATTCTGCCTCCCAACTTCTGTTGTCCATCCCCGGCCCAAGAGACACGCACCTTGCCTCAACTAGGGCCAGGGCTTTTTTGGTCCTGGCCCCGACCTGGTGGAATCAGCTCCCTACAGAGATTCAGGCCCTACCTGGCTTATTAGCCTTCCGTAGGGCCTGTAAAATGGAGTTGTTCCACCAGGCTTTTAGTTGAGGCTGTGGGCATCTATTGTTGATCTGGTTGGCCTCCCCTATCGACACTGTCACCTATGAGATATCATGATGTGAGACGGCCAGGCTGGGCAATATGTGATATGGTAAACTTCTCTGAGTGCTGTTGAGCTGTCTATTTTTAAAATGTTTTTATTGTATTTTATTGTTTTATCATAGGCTGTACTCCACCCTGAGCCCTACAGGGAATGGGCGAAATAGAAATATACGGTACTAAAATGAATAAATAAAAGAATGTGAATGGAGGAATGTGGTCTTCCCAGGAGCTATTGACAGTTTTGATTAACTCAGTGTGGAATTTGGTGTCAGTGCCTAAATGTGAACATTTTGGCCCGTGTTTCTTGTGAATCAGCCCTGCTCCTGAAACAGGATCTCCTTCAACTGTGCCAGTTCAACTGTCAAGGTCAGCCAAATGACACTGATTTGTGATCTCTTCTCATTTAACTAAGGGACTGTATTTAATTTATCTTTTATTTTTGTGTTCAATACACTGTGATAATTAATGTTTAATATCACTGTTGTGGGGGAAAATAGTATATTTATCTCTAGAATATCAATATTCACCAACTGCAAGATCCTTTTTTACTCAGAAGTGTATTCTGTTAAGGAAAGGCTGCTTCTTAGGATTGAGGTTCAAGTATCTAAACCCTTGCTTTGGGATTTGCAATATGGAGCCTAAAGGTCCATCTACACATTACTAAGTTCTCATGTTGATTGAGGAGAAATATGAGGACTTTGTATCACACTTGCAATGGGAGTTTTGTGCCTTTCAGACATACACTGGCTCTTCTCTGTTGAAAAAAGCAAGCATGGGAAATTTGCTCTAGCCTTTCCCCACATTATTTTTATAAACCTCTCAGACCTCCCCAAGGAGCCTCTATTGAATCCACTGTGAAACTTATGTATAGCCATGTAAGTAGTGTTATTTTTACAACAGAGTGAATAGAGGTTCTGTGGGGTAGTTTCAGGATGTCAGTGTATATGGAATGAAGGTAAAGATGCTACTCCCTGCATGCTCTGGTCACAAACAAAACAGTGTTTGTGTGCAATCTGGGAGGCACAAAACCTTGTATGGTTTCCCAACAAACATGAAGACTTTGTAGTGTGTAGACGGAACCTAAGAGCAAGTTACAGAGATCCCATTAACATGAACCTGTGGGAGCCATTTATAGTGCTTGGGAGTATGTATGAATGATGCAAATGCATGGACAAGGCTAGTCACAACGGTATTTCTCTCTGGCTCACTGGAAAGGCAACAATAGCTGGCAGGAACTTAGCTACCCCCATCAAGGAAAAACTGAAGAGGCGTTCTAGCTGTGGTCATCCTGCAAACAGGGCAGAATCAGAATTTATTGTGCAAACATACCATTCTAAGAAAGACTCCTTTTTTTTCTTGGGGGAAAAAATAAAGGTGAAGGAGGACTGTATTCTGGAGACAAAATAGAAGGGAAAGGAAGACTGAGTTCTGGTGACAGTGCTGTATGTTAACAGTTGTTTTGCATATTTCATTGTTGAATTTTAGAAATATGTTCCATTAGAGAGCCAGTAGTCTGTTGCTGGGCAGACTAGAGTCCTCTATACTGGAAGGAAAAAGCAGAGAGAAATGGAGGAAGAAAAATGGAAGAAAAAGTAGAGCAGGAGCTATAAGAGGTATAGAATAATAAAACCTGATATTAAGAATCTTGCCTTGGGTTGTCTCCTTACCTGCATTAAGTTATGAAACACAGGCAGTGTTGTAATTCCTACAGGTCCTTCACTTCTTCCCCAATCATTACAACAAGCTATTTTGGGAATTATCTCGAAGGCCTTTGCACAATAGTTATAAGTATGCTTGCGAGTTCCTTGAACACCGACTGCACAATGTTTTGTTAATAGATAAGTTATTTTCAGTTCAACAATTAAAGCATCTAAAGGCAGTTGCATTTACAAGCATTGATAAAACATTTTATAGGAACGTTTCATCTGTCACTCTGAAAAGGAATGAAGTATTTTTCCCAGTAGAAGGGGTTATCTGTATTTAATACATAGGCAGGTTACATTATTAGTACAGCCCTTATAACTGGTTTGTTGCTCACTGTGCTTACTATCCTACACAGCCATATGAGTAGACAGAGGAGAAGCACAGACACAGCTGAAGGTATTTGCAACATTCTGCCACAGCCAATCTCTGGCTGAGCATGCAATATAGGTTTCAATAGAAAAGTAGCTTTCCCATTCTGCTGGGTGATCAGTTGCAGTAAAAAATTTTAAAGCACTTCTGATATTATGTTGGTATAATTTTCATGTTTTTGTCAGTGGCTGGGATGAAATTACAGTATGAAAAGTACCTCTATGATCCCAGCAAGTGACAGGAACATAAGAACATAAAAGTAAGCCATGATGGATCAGGCCAATGGCCCATCCAGTGTAACAGTCTGTGTCACATGATGGCCAAAACCCAAGTGCAATCAGAAGATCCACCAGCAAAGCCAGAACTCCAGAAGCCCTCCCACTGTGCTCCCTCCAATTACCAAGAATAGAGAACATCACTGCCTTAGACAGAGTGTCCCACTCCCATCTATACCTTGTCGATAATAGACACTGATGGACCTCTGCTCTTTATGGTTATCCAATCCCCTCTTGAAGCTGCCTGTAGCCACCCGTCCTTCCTACAGCAGTTAATTCCATGTGTTAATTACTATTTGCAGGGCTTTTTTGTAGCAGGAACTCCTTTGCATATTAGGTCACATTCCCTGATGTAGGCAATCCTCCTGGAGTTTACAGTAGGCCCTATACCAAGAGCCCTGTAAGCTCTTGGAGAATTGGCTATATCAGTGGGGTGTGGCCTAATATGCAAAGGAATTCCTGCTATAAAAAAAGCCCTGTTGGGTGACAAAGTACTTCCATTTACCTGTTCTAAGCTTATTGCTCAATAATTTCATTGAGTGACTACAAGTTCTTGTATTGTGGTAAGGTAGGAAAGCAGGGCCAGCAGAAAGACTGCTGTCTTTATATGGCCTCTCTTGTATAGTCCTGTTTCAAGGGGCTGTACAAGAGAGTCCAGACCAGCTGAGCCTGCAATGACACTGCTCCCCACCAGCCCAGCTTCAGGTTCTCTTGTGCTGTTCCGTTTAAAGGGGAGAGCCCAGATCAGCTTGCAGGGAGGCTGCTCCCTTCACTGGCCCAGCTTCAGGCTCTCTTAGGATTAAAGGGCACAAGAGAGCCCAAAACAGCTGAGCAGTCTTCCTGTGGGCTCAGCTGTTTTTGGGCTGTTTTCTGCACTCCCTTTAAATGTGCCCTGTTTAAGGGGAGTGCAAAAGAACCCCCCCCCCCAAACAGCTGAGCAGCAGGAGCAATCTGCTTTTGCCTCTTAGCTGCTTTTCAGGCTTTACCATTCTTTCCAAATACATTCAGGCATTTTCTAGGGGGTTTGTTGTTTGTTTTCCTGAAAAATTCAAGATATCTTTGGGATGCTGTAATATACATGGAAATTACAATAGGATTTTTTTGGGGGGTGGGGGGTATAGTTTCTGCTCAGGAAGTTCCAAATACACACCCCTAATCCTTCTTAACTTTTCCTGCTTCCATTACTTTGTTAGTTAACCATGCAGGCCTTTTATATTCCTATCTGTACCTTTCCTAACCTGCAGTATACATTTTATCTGAGCTTCCAGGTTTGTAGTTTTAAACAGTCTCCAAGCTTCCTGAAGGGATCTGACACTCTTTATCTTTCCTTTCACTTTCTTTTTTAAAAGCCCCTTCATTTGAGAGAAGTTACCCCTTCTAAAGTTATATGTTGTGCTATTTTTTTTGGGGGGGGGCAACTCCCTGTTTATATAAATGCTAGACTTAATAGCATTATGGTCACCATTCCCAACTGGTGCAATCATGTTTGCATCTCTTACCAGGTCTTGAGCATTACTTAGGATCAAATCTAGGACTGCCTCACCCCGGTAGGTTCTGTGACCATCCGTTCCATGGCATAGTCATTGAGAGTGTCTAGAAACTCAATATGTGGGTAGTTAAAATCACCTATTATGACACAATTATTTTCCCTAGCTACTTTTCTTATTTCTTTTCCTATTTTTAAATAATCCTCTAACCTTTGATCTGGTGGGCAATAATAAACTCTCAGAGTTAAGCTTCTTTTTGGTACATTATCTCCACCCATAGCATTTCTGTATGCAAATCTGTTTCTCTGACATTCTCAATTTTACTGAACTGTGAGTGGTAAACTGCAGTACTGCTGTCCAAGTTCTGCTTATGTCCTGAGTTCAATCCCAGCAGAAGCTGGGTTCAGGTAGCCAGCTCAAGGTTGACTCAGCCTTCCATCCTTCTGAGGTCGGTGAAATGAGTACCCAGCCTGCTGGGGGTAAATTATGGATTACTTGGAAAGGCAATGGCAAACCACCCTGTAAAAGTCTGCCAAGAAAACGTCCTGATGTGATGTCACCCCATGGGTCGGTAATAACCTGGCACTTGCATAATGGACTACCTTTACCTTTGCCTTTATGCCATCTCTGACATACAGAGCCACTCCACCTCTGACCCTTCCCTCCCTATCTTTCTGATATAATTTGCATCCAGGAATCACTGTATTCCACTGAGTATCCTCATCCCACCAAGTTTCTGAAATGTCTACAAAGTCTATGTTATCCTCTGACACTAAGCATTCCAGCTTCCCCATTTCACCTCAGAAATTTATAGCACATCTATAATTTGCCAGACATGTTAAGCCTGCAACGTTCCTCCTGTGGCTTCTAGACCTTGGTCAGGCAATCAATATTGTTTGTCACCCTCTCAGTGGCCAGTCCTAATCTATTTCCCTCTGGAACAGTAACAGCTACCCCTTCATCTCTTTGAGATGAACCATCCCAAAGCAGAGACATTTAGTTTAAAACAATTTTATTGGTAACATATGGTAATCTATACATATTAAAAAAAGAGCTTCTTTTATCTACCACATATATTACTTTCTGCCCCACCCCTCCCCCCATTACTTGACCCCCGCTGGTGTTATTTACTTAAAATGCAAATATTCAAAGGTACCCTTAACTATTAAAACAAAAATTTATATACTTCTTCTTTTTAAAACTTAATCATTATCAAAGATTGTCCAATGTCCTTTTATTTTTCACTCTTTTTCTACATATCTTCTAAACTTTTTCCATTCCGTCTTAAAAACTTCTAAATCATAGTCTCTTAATATTTTTGTTAATTTGTCCATTTCACTCCATGTCATAACTTTTATAATCCAATCCCATTTCTCTGGTATTTTTTCTTGCTTCCACAACTGCGCATAGAATGTCCTAGCGGCTGAGAGCAAGTACCAGATTAAAGTTCTTTTGGAAATTTTTCCGTTTGTAGTCCCAACAGAAAAGTCTCTGCAACTTTGTTAAACTCATATTCCAAAATCTTAGAAATCTCTTGCTGAATCATCTGCCAAAACATTTTAGCTCTTTCACAAGTCCACCACATATGGCAGAAAGAACCTTCATGCTTTTTACATTTCCAACATCTGTCTGGCATCTTATTATTCATCTTTGCCAATTTTTTAGGAGTTATATACCATCTATACATCATCTTAAAACAGTTTTCTTTAATACTTTGACATGTTGAAAGTTTCATAGAGTTCTTCCACAAATATTCTCAAGTTTCTATCTGTATTTCTTTATTTACATTAATTGCCCATTTAATCATTTGCGATTTCACTACTTCATCTTCTGTAGACCATTGTAGAAGTAATTTATATACTTTTGAAATTAATTTATCATTGTTTCCAAGCAGAACTTTTTCCAATTCTGTTTGCTCTTTCCTTATTCCTTCAGTTTTAATATCATTCTCCACCAAGCTCTTTATTTGTTGCATTTGAAACCAATCATATTTATGATTCAACTCTTCAGCAGTTTTCAGTTCTATTTTGCCACTTTGTATTTTTAATAATTGATTATATGACAACCACTTTTCTTCGCCTATCTCAGCTGTTATTTTTATTATTTCAGCTGGCACTATCCATAACCGTCTTCTCTCATCTCCATATTTCTTATATTTAATCCATGTATTTAGCAAATTATTTCTTATATAATGGTGAGAGAAAAAAATGTCCACCTTCTTTTTTCCATAATACGAATAGGCGTGCCAGCCAAATTTATTTCCGTGACCTTCCAACACTAAAAGTTTTTTTTTTATCAACGTTATCCATTCTTTCATCCACACTAAACAAACTGCTTCCTGATATAATTTTAAATTCAGCAGTTGAAACCTACCTCTTTCTTTTGCATCTGTCAAAATTTTCATTTTAATCCTTGGTTTCTTCCCAGCCCACACAAATTCTGAGATTTTCCATTGCCATTTATCAAATTGTTTGCCATCCTTCACAATAAGAATAGTTTGAAACAAATACATTATTCTTGGTAAGATATTCATTTTGATTGCAGCTATTCTACCCAACAATGACAAATTAAGCTTATTCCATTTTAACATGTCTTCATCCATTTTACGCCATAACTTCTCATAATTATTTTTAAGCAGATCAATATTCTTCATTGTTATCTCCACCCCTAGGTATTTTACCTTAGAGGTGACTTCACAACCCGTTAGTCTCCGTAATTCTTGTTGCTTGTTCATCTGCATATTTTTACACAGAATTTTTGATTTTTCTCTATTAATACAAAGTCCCGCCAACTCCCCACACTCTTGTATTATAGCTAGCAGCAAAGGTGTAACTTGTATGGGGTTTTCATTTATAAACATATCAGCAGCAAAAGTTCTATATTTGTAAGTAAATCCTTTTATTCTTAATCCTTCTATTTTTTTCTTCTTCTTGGATTTGCATCAGTAATATTTCAATAGTCATTATAAACAACAATGGTGAAAGCGGACAGCCATGTCTAGTACCTTTGCTAATTTTCATATCTTCTGTAAGATCTGTGTTTATACACAACCTTGCACTTTGTTCAGAATATATTGATTTTATCATTCTTATAAAGTTTTTACCCAGCTCCATTTCTTCCATTACTGCAAACATAAAATCCCAATTTAAATTATCAAATGCTTTCTCTGCATCTGCAAAAAATAACGCTACTTCTTTTTCTGGATGTCTTTCATAATATTCTACAATATTTACAACAGTTCTAATATTGTCTCTTTTTTGTCTTTTGGGAAGAAACCCTGCTTGATCTTCCTTTATAAAGTGTATCAAATGTTGTTTAAGCCATTCTGCCAAGATTCTTGTAAATATTGTATAGTCATTATTTAATAGCGAAATTGGTCTATAATTTTTTATGTTTGTGACATCTCTATCTTCCTTAGGTATCAATGAAATAATAGCTTCTTTCCATGTGTTTGGTACTTTCCCTTTTATTCTTATCATATTCATCAACTTCTGCAATTTTGGTATTAACTCATCTTTAAAAGTTTTAAAATATTTAGCTGTATATCCATCAGGCCCAGGTGCTTTTCCATCCTTCATTGCGTTAATTGCTGCTTCAGTTTCTATTTTTTCAATTGGATCATTCAAAACTTTTCACATATTTTCAGTTAAGGGCTCTATTTTTATCTTTTGTAAATACTCATCCATCTTCTCTTTCTTTATTTTAACACCTTTAAACAATTTGGCATAATACTTAAAAAATTCTCTTTTTATTCCCTCTTGAGTAATCACTTCTCTTCTATCTACCACAATTCTGTTAATAATTCTATTTTTGTTGGAACTCAGTCCTAAAATGGCTGACTGACTCCATCTTAGTAATAGTAATGTTGTTTCTGCAATGTCATGCTGAGTCATGCTGCATCATGATCCAGCTGTTACCTGTTACTGAGGTAAGGTGGGATGACCTCACCTGTAATTAGGCTTTGTGCTGACTCACAGAGCTGATGCAACCTTGCATGATTGGTACGTGTACTTAGGGAAGCTCAGTGAGCCTGCTCAGTCTGCCTGTAAGGATTGTGGGTACTGTGAGGCCCACTGTCTGGGTGGCAGCGAACACTGCTGGTGTTGGATCCTAGGCTACTGTGCTTGGATCGTGCTGTGTATACTTACTGCTGTATACTGTTATCTACTGAAGTGTCTACTGTTTACTGTGTATGACCTTGGCCTGGCAACGACTCTGAATATTGGATACTATCCTGGTAAATATATCTACCATTGAATACAGCTGTTTCTCTTGTCTATTAATTCCTGTGTTTTGCCTGTCCCTCTCCTTCAGCTCTTCTGCTGCGTGCAAAATACTCTAATAATTTTCTCTCTTTTTCTTCAATTGCCAAGCCAAATACTTTCCCGGTTTATTTGCTCCCTCAAAGGCTTTCTGCTGAAGTCTTTTCAAACTTCATTCCACTTCTTTATTTAACAAATGTCTCGATTGAATTTGTAATATTGTAATTTCCCTTAAAATTTTCTTTTTCCCTGGCCTTTTTCTCAACTCCCCTTCCTTTTTCTTTATTTCATTTTAAATGTCTAACAACTGTTTTTCTTTTACTCTCTTATCTTTATTATTCAAAGTAATCAGCATTCCTCTCATTACTGCTTTATAGGCATCCCAGACTGTCTGAAAGTCAATATCCTCTTTGTCATTCACTTGGAAAAAAGCTTTAGTTTCATTTTCTAAGTATGTCACTATTTCTTTATTCTGTAGCAAATCTTCATTCAATCTCCATCTTCTCACCTTCTTGGACAATTTTGTAATCCACATTATTGGGTTATGGTCAGCACCAATTTTAGGTAAAATCTCTATTTTCCTTGTTATAAGACCTAAATCTTTAGTTCCCCACAACATGTCAATTATAGAAAAAGTTTTGTGTCTTGCAGAAAAGAAAGTATAGTCCCAAACTTCAGGGTTAAATTTCCTCCATATGTCTTCCAGATTTTCTTGTTTAACCAGTTCAAAAAAAAAAACTTTGGCAATTTTCTTTCTTTACTATTGTTTTTTTTCCCCTCCTGACCTGTCCAATGAGTTCTTAACTGTTCCATTAAAATCGCCCATTATCAAAACTTGGTCATAGGTCAATTCATCAAGCTGTTGTATAATGTCTTTAAAAAAAAACATCCTTTGCACCATTAGGCGCATAGAGTCCCAATAACAACGTTTTTTTCCCATCTACTGCTACAAATCTTCCATCTTTATCTTTAAATACTAATTTTGGCTCCAATTCTTGTTTAATATAAAAACCCTCCTCTTTTCTTCTGTTCAGCCAATGAAAAAAATTCCACTCCCGATTGTTTGTCCCATAAAAATTTATAATCCTTTTGTTTAATATGTACTTCTTGCAAACAAATTTTATTACAGTTTGGTTTCTTAATCCAATGAAATGTTGCCCTTCTTTTTTGTGGTGAATTTAGTCCATTTACCTTCCAAGACAATAATTTGTAATCCATCATGGTGCAAATTCTTTATTTTCAAAAAATCTATGCATATCCTGTGCATTTGTAATTGTAATTCTTTTCCCCTGGAGTTCAAAGCTCAAGCCTTCAGGTATTATCAATCTGAACCTCATTCCATTGTCTCTCAATTTTTCTGTAAACTTTTAATATGTTCTTCTATCATTTATCACTTGCCTTGGCAGCTCCTTGATGATTCTCACTCTTCTGCCTCGCACTATCAATGTCTTTTTAAAGTTTTTACTCATGATCCTTCCCACCATTTCCTTTGTCATATATCTTATGACAACATCTCTTGGTAAGTTATTTTTCTTGGCATAAAGTGAGTTCACTCTATAGATATAGTCATACGTGTTTTTAGATTCTTCAGGGTCTTCCTCTAAAAATTCTACAATTATTTTATTATATATTCTTTTAAATCACCATCTTCCTTCTCAGGTACTCCTCTCAGATGTATCTGAGTCTCCATCAATTTGCAATCATGGATTGTCACTTTTTCTTGCATTTTCAACAAGGTAGAATCATATACTTTCATTCTGCCTTCTACGTCCTGCACTTTCTTAGATGTTTCCTCAGTTTCCTTTCTGAGATCTTCCATATCTTTTTTAATCTCTGCAATAATTTTCCCCCCGATTCATTTATCATTTCTCTCACCCCTTTCATCATTCTGGCCTCCATTGCCTCCAATTGGTCCTGCATTTTTTCCAATGAAGTAGCCCTTGTACAGGGCTGCTTGTGTTCAGACATTTAAAAAACAATGAAAATTTGGACCTCACCAATTTCCAATTCGACTATCAGATGCCCTTTATAACAAGCCCAATTTCGCCATCCTCGGAGCTCCCTAAGTCAAGTTATTTATTTTTAAAGTTTTTAAATCTTCCAAAATGGCGGTCGTGATTTTTTACTGCTCCTTACAATTTTTCTCCCCTTTTAAAAACATCCGAGGTCCTCACAAATAATATGACCAATAGTATTTAACTTCTTACCCTCTTCTCAGTTAACTCCATTAAATTTTAATGTCCCGAATTCTTTAAAAACACTGTTTTTATTTTGACCTCCCAGCAATGGCCACCAATGTTTCTCAATGGTAGTAAATTCCTAGAGTAGGTTTTCCTTCCACTACTTACTGCTTTTGTTGCCATGAAGTCTCATTCACACTGCTAAGGAGATCTCACAATACTTGACTTACTTCCTGTCTTGCTTGAATGTGCTGTAGGTCTGTGACGATGGTGCTCTTTTTTCAAAACCGCAAGTAGACTAAACAATAAATTCCTTTCCACTTTTTAGCGCTTTTGAACACTGTCTTTTATATTTATAAAGTCCAAATTTCACCTCTTCCTCCCCTCTTCTTCCAGACTTTCTAGATTTTCCTTTCCCACCTTTTAAATTTATTCCATTAAGCTGTAAATAGTTCCAGAATGAAAGATAGTAATTTGTACCTTCTCTTCCAGTTATCCAAGTTCCCACCGGTCTTGCAAAGCTTTAGATGTTTAGCAATGTCCAAGAAGGTTAGGATCCTGTTGAGCTTATGTCAAATAAATGACTCTGAAAACTTCTGCAGATGATGAAAATGCAACTCTTCCCAAAGCCTCAAAGAAGCCCCCCTCCCAGGACTCCCTTTTAGCCAAAGTAAATCTCCTCAAAGTTTCCTGTGCATATCTTGGACTAATCTCTGACTGAAAAAAGTAGGCAGTAGGCATTAAATTGCCTTCCACTACCCCGAACAGAAGTTCCAGCCAGCTCCTGTTATGAGAAGCAGCTCAGCTTGACATTTTCCTTCCCCCGGAAGAACCCAAAGCAGAGACATTTCATCTCCTGTCTCCTTATCCCCAAGGTTTAGTCCAAAAACTGCTCTGCTACCTTTGTGATTTTAAGTGCCAGCAGCCTAATTCCTTCTCAGGACAAGTGGAAGCCATCTCCTGATTGTTCCAAAAAAGCATCCCTGTGCTTAACAAATTTAAACCCATCATTCCTACATCATCATCTTATCTGCACACTGAGACACCTAATCTGTGCCTGTCTAGCTGGCCATGCACATGGAACAGGCAGCACTTCTGAGGAGACTATCTTGAAGGTCCTGACCCTGAGTTTCCTGCCTAGTAGTCTAAATTTTTCCTCCAGGATCAAATGAGTACATTTCCCCACATTGTTGGTGCAAGCATGTTCCAAAACAACTGACTCCTTTTCAGCACTGTCTACTAGCCTATCTAGACCATACACAATGTCCAGGCAAGTCATCATGCAATCAGTACACAGGTTTGCAACTCATTTATCTACATGCCTCAGGATCAAATCACCAACTACCAAGAACTTCCTCCCTCCCTGCCCAAGGATGATTCCTTGGTGTGAAAGGTTACCTGTTCACCAACTATAGAAGTGGTCCATTCTGAGGGAACATTCCCCCTTTCTTCAGCACAGTGCCCTGTTTCTCCTTGACCCTCATGTTCCCTGACAGTGGTGGGGCTGCTATTCTCAGAGTGGGACACAAGTGCTTGAGAGTCTTATCTGTGTGCCTAACTGACAATCTCTGCTTCTCCCGGTCAGGCACCTTAGTCTTGAGGATACATACTCATTCCCTTAGGAGCTCTTTGCACCCAGCACACATACATGACTTCTGTCCAGTTGGCAGATAGTCATACATATTGTCTGATTGAATTGTAAGCTGGTCTATAGACTGTAATAAATTACTACTAGTCACTCAGTGCAGTACAGTTGATAGCCCCCAGTCCCCTGCTGGCATTCTACCTTCATAATTATTTTTATCCACTTTTTAATAAATTTCCTATTTATGTAGATTTGTTTGTCAGAAGTGTGCTTACCCTTTTAGAGACATGAAGAGACTAGTGCTCAGTCTTCACATTCAATTCACACGAGAAATTTTGGTTACAAGTTTCGTTCTAGTAACCTTCATCAATGAACCCACTGGATATACAAGGTATCAAATGATCACCAAAACTATGCAGAATTCTTGAGCTGCATTGAAATTGCAAATGTAGAAGGGAGATATCTATGTATATTTTTGTTTTGTTATTTCTTAATTATTATTTTTTCTTTATCTTTGAGTTCTTTAAAACCAAATAAAATCTTTGAAACAAGAAAAACTATGCAGAGTACTCTGTTGTCAATCCACAGAAAAAAGCAATTTATTTTCTCTCTGGCACCATCACAGTTTCTAAACTTGACTAAAGCACTATTTCCAGCATGGTAAACTGTACATTTGAGGAGAACTGACCCTCCAGAATTATTGTCTTGATTTTTCTGACATATTTTTCTGACATATGAAAATTATGAAGGCTACACTTTATTGTGAATTTTCATTGTATGCACTTTGACTTGTGGATTAATGCAGTGTGTAGCATTATAACTGTACACATCACATAGACTTGGATTTTGAGTAGCTATGTCTTTTGCATATATTACTCTGTGGGGGTGGGGTTGGGTAATTTTTGTAATTTTTAATATATGGATTAAATTATTGAGCACTATTACAGTAATTTTTCTTATGAGTTTGTACATTCTGTATACTCTAATCCTTGTTATATCCACAATCTCCAGGTGAAGGCTGGAGATCACCCAGAATTGCAATTGCTCTCCACATGGCAATTGCTCTCCACATGGCACCCCTTGAGGTGGTGGTGGGGAGTGAATGCCATCACTTGAGTGGGTCGGAAGACAGCAAAGGGGGGGCACTTGCTCAGATCCTCTTTCTAGAGCCTGTTGCATTTTTCTTCACAACGCCTTATTCTCTGTGTGTATGTGTGTGCATGTATTCACTTACCCTTTCCTTGTACATCTACTAAACTTGCTGACTTAATTCCTTGTTCCAGACACTTTATCACTGGATCTGGTACACCATCACTGGAGAGAGGGCTGATAGTCCTAGGGTTGCCAAGTCCAATTCAAGAAATATCTGAGGACTTTGGGGGTGGAGCCATAAGCAAAGTTGTGACAAGCACAGTTGAATTCCAAAGGGAGTTCTGGCCATCACATTTAAAGGAACCTCACACCTTTTAAATGCTTTCCCTACATTAGAAATGATGAAGAATAGGGGCACCTTCTTTCGGGGCTCATAGAATTGCACCCCCTGGTGCAATCTTTTTGAAACTTGGAGAGCATTTTGAGGAGAGTCATCAGATGCTATGCTGTAAATTTTGTGGTTCTCCCTCAAAACACAGCCCCTCCAGAGCCCCAGGTTCCTCCAGATCATTCTTTATTATACCCTATGGAACTCGATCTCCATAGGGAATAATGAAGTGCTCAGCAGACATTTCCCTCCCCTCCCCCCGGTTTCTGATGACTCTGAAGCAGAGGAGGGCCTGCTCCCATCTGGGGATTATTTACAACAGAGAGATGTCATGGGTGCTGGGGACCCTTCAGAGGAAGTTGAGTCTGATGAGGAAACTGTGCCCCTGCCACCTGCACCAGTGCCCCTGCCTCCTGCTGGAGAAGATCCCAGCCCCCCTGCCTCGCCCTCTCGGGTGGCTCGTGTGCGTGACCGCCTCCGGCAGGACCTCAGGGATCGGAGGAGGGCGGCACGCTCACAAGCAAGACGCTCCCTGAGCCCTGAGTTCTGAGAGGATTCTGGCCCTTCTAAGAGCAAGGATGCTTGAGTGGTAACAGGATCCTGGCTGCCTCCCTGAGCCAGCAATTAGCCCAAACGGGCAACAGCCAGCAGAGGGCTATATAGCTGTGGGCTTTGGGAGGAAGCTTTGTGGAAGCAACTAGTCATCTCCCTGACATTCTAGCATCCACTCCGGCTTGACTTTGGTTCCTGACTCCCTGACTTTGGCTTTGGACTTCTGGACTCCCTGACCTCGGCTTCTGGACCTCAGACCTGCGATACTTCTACAGTGATTCGGATTTGGCGCCTCGGACCCTCCTGCTTACTGGCTACAGACCTCGGACTGCCTCTGGACTTTGCCTGACCCGGCCCCAGCCGTGACAGATTGCTTCCACCGACAAACACCCACTCCACAGGATGGATGCTGAAGCAAGTGAAACCACAGAACTACTGGCTGCGCTCCAAGCCCAGGTACAGCAGCTAACACAGGCAGTAGTGCACTTGCAGCAACAACCTGCGGCCAGTGCTCCAGCCAAGTGCCCAGTTCCCCCACCTGACAGATTTGGGGGTGCCGTGGAAGAATTTCCTGCCTTCCTAGCACAGTGTCGGCTGTACTTTGAACTGAGAGCACGGGACTTCCTCAATGACAAAACCAAGGTGTGTTTCGTCATCAGTCTGTTAAAGGGGCAGGCGGCCAAATGGGCCACACCCTTACTGGTCGCGTCCTCTCCCCTACTGACTGATTACCAGGGGTTTGAGGCCCACCTGTCTGCTGCTTTCTCAAACCCAGTCCAAGCAGCCACAGCTAACCGGAAGATCAGGGCACTGAAACAAGGCAACTCCTCGGTGGCTCAATATGCCACTGAATTCAAGCTCCTGACCCAGGACTTGGCGTGGAATGAGGCTGCCCAGATGGACCAGTTTACTGAGGGGTTGGCAGAGGAGGTCCTGGATGAACTGGCCAGGGTGGAGCAGCCACCCACGCTCCAAGAACTTATCACCCTCTGCCTCCGCATCGATGGCCGCCTGGAAAGTCGCCGCCAAGCCAAGACCAGAGGGCGCCAGCTCCCTGCGCCGTGCTACCTGGCTCCTCGCCCGTCCCCAGCTAGTACCAGCACCAAGGACGAGCCTATGCAGCTTGGAGCTGCTCGACCCCGCCTGACCCCAGAGGAAAAGACCAGACGCCGCACGCAGAATCTGTGCCTCTACTGCGGCACGGCAGGCCACTATGCCTCTGGCTGCCCTGCTAAGCATCGGATACCTGGACCTTCGCTGCCACCGCCGCCAAAAGGGCAGCCCCAGGCGTAAGTGGACCCCCCAGCCTGGGGCGACTAGCTGGGTCCTCCGAACAGCGGGCTGATACCCCAGGGCCATTCCTGCTACCAGTCAAACTCCGTCTGCCTGACGAACGCTGGCTGTTCGTGTATGCCATGCTGGACTCGGGAGCGGCCCACTGTTTTATAGATGCCGCCTTTGTGAAGCAGCACCAGATCCCTGTGCAGACAAAAGGGATTCCGTCGCTGGTGGAGGCTATTGACGGGCGCCTCCTCCGTTCTGGCCCCGTCACCCAGGAGACCTGTCCCATCACCTTCCACGTCCAGCAGCACCAAGAACAACTGCGGTTTGATGTCGCCCGCATGCCTCGCTTCCCGCTGATTCTAGGCCTTTCCTGGCTGAAGCTGCACAACCCCATCGTGGACTGGGCCCAGCAGGAACTACGCTTCCGAGACCCATGCCCCCATCTGACTCCTCCCACCACTCTAGCAGCTGGCATCCCGAGTGGTGGTCCTCAGCTCCCTCAGAAGTATGTGGACTTTGCTGATGTCTTTGAAGAGACAGGAGCTGATCAGCTTCCCCCTCACCGGCCCTACGACTGTGCCATTGATTTGGTACCTGGGGCACCACTCCCGGTGGGGCGTCTGTACCCAATGTCGGAGCCGGAGTTGGCAGCTCTGCGAGACTTCCTGGACAAGAACCTGAAACGCGGATTCATCCGACCCTCAACCTCTCCCCTATCTGCTCCAGTGCTCTTCGTGAAGAAGAAAAGTGGGGAGCTCCGGCTGTGCAATGACTACCGGGCCCTGAACAAGATCACCATCCGCGACCGGTACCCTCTACCACTGATCCCTGAACTCTTGGATCGCCTAAAGGGGGCCCAAATCTACACCAAGCTGGACCTCCGTGGAGCGTACAATTTGGTGCGCATACGGCCCGGAGACGAATGGAAGACCGCGTTTGGGACCCGATACGGGCAGTACGAGCACCTGGTAATGCCCTTCGGACTGACCAATGCCCCCGCTGTCTTCCAGAGGTTCATGAATGACATATTCCGGGACCTGCTCGACCGCTTCGCGATCATATACCTGGATGACATCCTAATTTACTCCCGCAATCCTGCCCAGCACGCCGAGCACGTCCGCCAGGTCCTGCAGCGCCTACGAGCCCATGGTCTCTACGCCAAGCTGGAGAAGTGCGACTTCGACCTGCGCTCCGTCGAGTTCCTTGGGCACATCGTGTCACCGCAGGGGATCCTCATGGACCCGAAAAAAGTAGAAGCAGTCCTGACCTGGCAGGCTCCTCAGAATCGCAAAGACCTGCAGCGGTTCCTCGGTTTTGCCAACTACTATCGGCAATTCATCCCGGCCTACGCATCCCTGACCACACCCCTGACTCAACTACTCCGCCCCAAAGAACCCTTCCACTGGTCCCCAGAGGCCGATAACGCCTTCTCCACCCTGAAGACTCGCTTTGCCACCGGGCCACTCCTGAGATACCCCGACCCCCAGCTTCCCTTTACGGTGGAAGCTGATGCCTCCAACGTGGCCCTGGGAGCAGTGCTGTCCCAGCGCGAGGAGCCGTCCCAGCCACTACAGCCCTGCGCCTATTACTCGCGGCAGCTCACTGCTGCAGAGAGGAACTATACCATCTGGGAGAGGGAGTTGCTCGCGATCAAGGCGGCGTTTGAGGTTTGGCGACATTACCTCGAAGGGGCTCGCCACCCTGTTCAAGTGCTCACCGATCACCGGAACTTGGAACACCTCCAGACCACCCGCCGTCTCAACCAGCGCCAGATCCGGTGGTCCCTATTCTTCTCTCGCTTCGACTTCCGGATCTCCTACATCCCCCATACCCAGAACCGGAAAGCAGACGCGCTCTCCCGGAAACCGGAATACGCCCCTGCCTCAACTGAGACCGCGCCCGCTGCTCCAATCCTGCCGCCCTCAGTATTTGCAGCCACCTCCACTTCACCAGCACTCGTGGAGGACATTCGGGCTAGCCAGGCCAATGATCCCTGGGTCCAGCAACACCTCCAGGCTCTCCAAGATGACCCAACAGGGGAGTTCACGACTCGAGGCGGCCTCTTGCTACACCGCGAACGCCTCTATGTGCCGCCCGGGCCCTTGCGGGCAGAAGTGCTACGCCTGACCCACGACTCGTTACCCGCCGGGCACTTTGGACAGCATAAGACCACCCACTTGCTGACAAGGGAATTCTGGTGGCCACGAGTTCGCGCTGATGTTGCCCGCTATGTCAGCTCCTGTGACGTCTGCCGACGGGCCAAAGACATCCCAGCCAAACCCTCAGGGTTGCTGCAGCCCTTGCCCACATCTTCAGGACCCTGGGATACCATCTCGATGGACTTCATCACGGAACTTCCACGCTCCAAGGGTCAGACTTGTATCTGGGTGGTCGTCGACCTATTTACCAAGATGGCCCACTTTGTTCCGTGCCCGAAACTCCCCACAGCTCAGGAGACGGCCCAGCTTTACCTGCAACACATCTTTCGTCTGCATGGACTCCCAGCCCATCTGATCTCCGATCGGGGCCCTCAGTTCTCCTCTCGGTTCTGGCAAGCCCTCCATTCCAGCCTGGGTACTCGAGTGCACCTGTCCTCGGCCTACCACCCACAGACAGATGGCCAGACAGAGCGCACCAATGCCACGCTAGAGCAATATCTCCGCTGTTACACCTGTTACCAGCAGGATGACTGGACCACTCTATTGCCCCTAGCGGAGTTTGCATACAACAACGCGGTCCATTCATCCACCCAAATGACCCCGTTTGCTGCAACCTACGGGTACCACCCTCGGTTCTTCCCAGCGATCCTACCACCCACGAATGTCCCCGCCGTCGATGCCTACCTGCAAGAACTCCGTGCCAGCCAAGACTTGCTCCGAGAGCAGCTACAGCAAGCCAAGGAGGCATATAAACGGGCTGCGGACCGAAAGAGGCAAGAAGGCCCTCCAGTGCAGCCGGGGGATCAGGTGTGGCTCTCAACTCGCTACCTGCGCCGGCCTGGTCGGTCTCACAAGCTGGATGCACGGTTCATTGGACCCTACCCCGTCGTTGAACAAATAAACCCCGTCGCCTTCAGGCTCCAGTTGCCACCCCACCTCCGCATTCACCCCGTGTTTCATCGCTCCCTCCTTGTTCCGGCTGCACCCCCTGACCCAGCTCGGACTCCTTCCCCACTGCCGCCACCACCAGTGTTGGTGGATGACGAGGAAGAATATGAGGTGCGCCAGATCCTGGACTCCCGGTACCATCGTGGAGGCCTCCAGTACCTGGTGGACTGGGAGGGATACGGCCCAGAAGACCGGTCTTGGGAGCCCGAGGACAATCTTCATGCCCCGGACTTGGTGCACCAGTTCCACAACGACCACCCCGACCTTCCAGGTCCCTCGACGGAGGGGGGCCCTGGGGGGGGGGATAGTGTCATGGGTGCTGGGGACCCTTCAGAGGAAGTTGAGTCTGATGAGGAAACTGTGCCCCTGCCACCTGCACCAGTGCCCCTGCCTCCTGCTGGAGAAGATCCCAGCCCCCCTGCCTCGCCCTCTCGGGTGGCTCGTGTGCGTGACCGCCTCCGGCAGGACCTCAGGGATCGGAGGAGGGCGGCATGCTCACAAGCAAGACGCTCCCTGAGCCCTGAGTTCTGAGAGGATTCTGGCCCTTCTAAGAGCAAGGATGCTTGAGTGGTAACAGGATCCTGGCTGCCTCCCTGAGCCAGCAATTAGCCCAAACGGGCAACAGCCAGCAGAGGGCTATATAGCTGTGGGCTTTGGGAGGAAGCTTTGTGGAAGCAACTAGTCATCTCCCTGACATTCTAGCATCCACTCCGGCTTGACTTTGGTTCCTGACTCCCTGACTTTGGCTTTGGACTTCTGGACTCCCTGACCTCGGCTTCTGGACCTCAGACCTGCGATACTTCTACAGTGATTCGGATTTGGCGCCTCGGACCCTCCTGCTTACTGGCTACAGACCTCGGACTGCCTCTGGACTTTGCCTGACCCGGCCCCAGCCGTGACAAGAGAGGTCACTGGTAAGTGAATAAACACACAACCACAAATGGTTATAGTGACCAACAATTACTAAGACTATATAGCAATACAATAATGTGATAATGGTGAGAATACACATACATAGACAAAACTCTCAAAGAGTGCATTCATGGAAGATAGTAGAGCACCAAAGCACAGGGAGTCAACTTGTAGCCAGGACCAGATCTACTTGTTTTTTGAGGGGGGGGTAAAATTAAAAAATGACACCCCCTTACGGGCCATTCTATCTTATGATCCCATAGAATACAATGAACTCCATACCCAATTTGGTGCCCCCCCTCCGTCAGTGCCCGGGGCAAACACCGCCCTCTGCCCCCCCCCCCCCCAGATCCAGCCCTGCTTGTAGGTCTTGTTTCGACAAATCTTCAAGCAATGGACAGCTTTACTCCATTTTCCTTCAAATCAAATAATCCACAAACCACAATTCATACAGCTTCTCAGTTAATCAGTATCAACAATCTCTTCCACATAACACTAAAGTGATCTCACAATGTTTCATCACAGGACACAAAGTCTCAGCTAACTTCAAACAGGTCCTCAGATAACACTAAAGTAATCTCACAATGTTTCATCACAGGAAACATAGTCTCAACTAACTTCAAACCTGTTGTACCATAGAGTTTCCCCTCCCAAATTGCTAGAGCGTCCATGAAAACCATAGGCCATAGGTTTTCCTGGAAATGCCTAGAGTGGCTGCCGTGTGGCATTGCCAGCATGATGATGTCACTTCTGGGTGATGTCATCTTGCCAGCGACGTTGGGGGAAGTTCCCCCTGCCAGCCCAATGTGGAACGATGGTTTGGGAACCTCCAGGGCAGGAAAATCTCCACCCGGCCCGGGGCCTTGGCTGCCCTAGCTCCATAGAAGCCTGCCTCAGAGTTATTACTGAAAGCCTACATTTCTGACTTTCTGATTGGCAAGGTTTTGGAGGGAAACTAGCTCAGAAAGGGGTGGGACCTGGGAAAAGAGCATAAAAAGGGTCAAGCACAGACAGAGTGTGTTCTTTCCTGGAGAGGCTGCAGGTAGAGGGGTTCTCTGTCTAGAGAGGTTGCAGACAGAGAAGGAGTGCTCTCTGGAACAAGAAGTAAGAAGATCCTTCACACAAGGGAAGTGGGAAGTTTTGGTATTAGAGCAGGGACTGTATAGCTAAATGCGTCAGGGCTTTTGTTTATTTGCACCAACCTTCACAGTTTCATATTCACTATAGCACTAAATCTTTATCACCCACTTATTGTTTTTAAAATGTAAATGTACCAATAATAAACTTCTTTTGTTGTTATACTGCCTGGGTTCTCATGTCTCCTTGGTCACAGTTAAGAGGTATTTATTAATAAGGAAGACAAGGGTGGTTGGGTGCTCTGGGCCCTCCCATGCAGACCCTTATTAGAGTGGTGGCAGCCAGTAGAAGGCCCTGCTAGGCCCCTACTGTGTGACACAATGCTTTCTGGTACCAACTATAGGCCTGTTGGGCCATCAGCATCATTACTAGTTTTGCCTGGTTGACCTTAACCTGTATTCAGCAGAGACAACACTGTTATTCTTTAAGTGGCATAGATTTCAGCCACTTTTGAGGGCATCAGTGCCACTACTTAATGAGTCACTAATTTTTGTTCTCTAGTGTGCCATCAGTAACTGGAATTCCATTAGTCAGTTTGTAATGACTGAAGGTGAAAGAGATGACTATGTTTTAGGATTTCCTGCAACCATACTACCTGTTTGCACTCCACCTTCCACAAGGATGGCAAGGAAGGGAGACTGAACCTTCCTCATTTAAAGATGATGAAGTCAGCATTCTGTACTAAACCATTTCCTCAGACTGAACTGGCTCTTTTGTTACAGTTGGCAGTTCTTCCCTGGTTCAAAATGAGCAAGGATTGATGTAAAAGTCATTAAATAATTTAATAAATTACTTTTATACAGTGAAAACAAGTTGCAAAACCTTTATTATCCTCATTCTCTTTCCCCCTCAATAGAATAAAACTAGTAGAAATGAAAGACAGGACCCAGGATTAAAATACATAGTTATATACCTCAAGTTGGCAGTGGCACCTTCACAAGTTTGATTTTATTTTATTAATCATTGTTTTAGAGACACATTTCCTCCAGTGAGACTACACTGAGATCCAAACATGGAGTTGCCTATTGCTTGGTTGGTGGGCTTTCACCTAGAATCTGACCATGACAGCAAGTATCTGTTTTACCTGTTACGTAGCTTGAATTCCCAATGTTCATTTTCTTTAAAAGTAAGTTTCTAGGCCTTTTAAATCCAGAGATAGGAACTAAAATATGAAGATAGCTTTCTGCTTGATTTGTGCAGTTGGAGAAGGTTCAATACACATTACTTTTGTTTTAGCCAATTAGGGAAGCCTGGTCTTGGGAGACCCATTGTTCTAAATTATGCATCTCTCGGGGGGGGGGGGCAGTATGTATCCCCCTGTAGGGGGCAGTAGACAGTCAACAGCTCTGATTCATCTTCCAAAATACTTGCCCAGGCTTATTCCTGACTGGCATCTGTTTTGTTTCATTTTGGGCCAGGCAATGTCCTGTACTTATAATCTTACTTCTTCTGCACCAAATTACCCTAATTAAGCAACAGTTGTTTTTAACTGAGTTTATAAACCACCCTCCCCGCAGAGGGCTCAGGGTGGTGTATTCATTAGAATCCAAAGATTAAGATACAATATTAATAACAATTAAAACAATAGAAAAGTATACTGCAATGTAAATCATCTAATTATCTATGGCCTCAATTATGCTCCTTCCTGAGGACAGGTCATGAATCAGATATGGTGAAGGCTGTAGTGAGGCTAAGAGAAGAATTGTTGCTGTCTTCAACTATAGGCCTGGTGGAACATCTCTATTTTGCATGCCTCGTGGAACTGAACTTGTAGACCTTTAAGGGCTTTAAAGGTCAATACCAAAACCTTGAAGCAGATCCAGTACTCAGTCTGCAACCATTGCTGCCGGCAGAGCACAGGTTAAATGTGTGCTGACATTGGGGCACCTGTAAGTACCCATGCTGCTGCATTCTGGACAAACTGTAATTTTCAGATTATCTTCAAGAGTAGCTAAATGTAGGGCAAGTTGCAGTAATCCAATCTTGAGGTGGCTGAATTAAGCAACTTAATTCTATTCACCTAAACCATTAGCCCTTCCTGCAGGTACTTGTAGGGTCATCAGACCTCTCACACATCATTGTCTACCTCAGAAAAGCCCATTCAGTTATTGTTTTTCTGGCAAATACATTATGATTGCCAGAGGGCACATTTTGCCCTATATCAAAAGCACAGTGCTTCTCAGAAGTATCTGTGTATGACTTGGCTCCTCTTGCATGCTGCCCCCCTTTATTGAGTCTCTTCTTCTCTCCACAAATCACTGGTCATTTTGCTGTTCAACTTGCTGCTTTCACAGACCTCTTTCTTCAGGACTAGTAATTATTGCCAATAGTTTCCCGTTTGTAATTCTGCAGTAATTAACAGACACCTATTTTGCACCCTTTAACAGGGCAACATGTGAAGTTTGGGAAGAATTGCTGATCAAAATACTCTTTTGTCAACGTTTCAGTCTGCTGCATAGTTTACTTCATCTGAAAGTAAAAAGTTTATTAAAATGTAACCAACTCAGCCAAAAATGCCCTGGAACACCTCCCATTTTTGCCAGAAAATTGCAGTATTAAATTAACTATCTGAAACAGGTGTTAGGTTTAAGATTTTCCTCCTTCCTATCTTAAAATATTAAAGATGCTGATGTGTGTTTGGGGGGGGGGGGGGGGAGGAAGCTTTGACACTGAGTAATTTAGTGATAATCTGATTAATATTTGGTGTTATGATTGCTTATTTGCCAAGCATCTGATTACATAATTCTAGTAAATTCCATCTGAAAATTGAATACCCTTCTGCTGTTTACTGCACTGTTTTTACAATGAAGCCTTATCTGTTTCTAAGAAGACAGGTCTGACAGCTGAAAAAAAAAGTTGTTGAATTTGTGAAAGTAAAACCCTTATGGTAACATTTAAATTCTAGAGTTGATTATATTCCTGAAAGCAGTAAATAATGTTTGGCTCCATTCATTTCCCCTCCCATTCTCTGAGCCCAGCAGAACTGGTAGGCTAAAGCTGAAATGATCTGAACAGACTTCTCAGGCTTGTTGATAAAAATTTTATTTTATTTTTTTATTTTAGTATATTTCTTATTTTAGTATATTTCTATTCCACCCATTCCCCATAGGGCTCAGGGCAGAGTACAACATATGATAAAACAATAAAATACAATAAAAACAGTTTATAAACAGACAACTCAACAGCACTCAGAAAATTTTCCATATCATCAGCATTTTCCATATCATCACATATTGCCCAGCCTGGCCGTCTCATATCATGGTAAGATGTTATCCCATAGGGGTGGCAGATATTATTCCATTTTATAGCACAGGTGACAGTGCCAACAGGGGAGGCCAACCTGATCAAGAATAGAAATACTTCCTTCCTTGCCATCAGGCACAGATTTTGCTAAGGAGAACATGCATCTGGAATCCTATGGGTTCATTTTGAGTGGCAAATTTGTATACAGAATTTTGCCTCTGTTTTTCTTTTTTTTTCTGAAGAAGAGTACAGGCCCATCTAGAGATGGTAGTAGGCAAGGCCTGGCATCTGGGCTGCTGGTTGACATGGACAGAAAGGTTGCTGAATTGTCTGACCTCTGTCCCAGGGAAGCTATTGGAGTGGATTTTAACGGGGTGAACCTACCAGCATCTGAAGGACAACCTGGTGATCTGGGGAAGTCAGCACAGATTTGTCCTCAACAGAACAACTTCATTTTCTTCTTTGATTGACAAGCTTACTGGGTTATGGGAACACCATTGACATTGTTTACCTGGATTTCAGTAAAGCCTTTGGCAGGGTTCCACACAATGTTCTGATGGGTAAAGTGGAGGATTGCAGACTGGACTCTAGGATAGTTAGGTGGATAGGGAACTGGTTGGAGAATTGCACTCAAAGGCTGGATTCACATGACCAATTTGAGCCGACATAGGTGCTTCCCCCAGGTGGATTAAAAAGTAAAGGTCAGACAGGCACAGCTGCCCCCCATTCCATTCTCACACTCACCCTGACATCTTTGAGATGGATCAAAGAGCTACCAGTAGGGAAGTGGTAGCAAAATCTTCTGCCACACCCCTCCTGGGTTTCCTGGTGTCTGACCACTGGAGCACGCAAACAAGGCAGATTGGTGGTGTGAAAGGCTAAGGGACTTAGGAATGTTCAGTCTGGAAGGAGGAGGTTGGGGGGTGGGGACATGATTGTTCTCTTTAAATATTTGAAAGGCTGTCACTTACAGGAGGGGATGGATCTGTTCCTGTTAGCAGCAGAGGATAGGACTTGCAATAATGGGTTTAAATTATGGGAGGAAAAATACTGGCTGTATATTAGGAATTCCTTTTTTACAGTAATAGTATTCAGCAGTGTAATTGGCAGCCTAGAGAAGTGATGAGCTCCCCTTCACTGGCAGTCTTCAAGAAGTACCTGGACAAACATTTGTCAGGGATGCTTTCGGCTGATCCTGCATTGAGCAGGGTTTGGACTAGATGGCCTATATGGCCCCTTCCAACTCTATGATTCTATTTGATTTCTCCTCAGTCTACTGTTTCTCCCCCTCTGAAAGCCGCTTTCTGAAGGAAAAATAGCCCATCAGAGATTCATTGCAGATATTTTAACTTTTGGTTTTGATGCTTTTTATGTGTCAGGTTTTATTTGGCATTATGTTTTATTGTTTTGTTTAGTATGATGGCTGTCTCAAGAGCATTGCATTAGGAGTGTCTGTATGAATAATTAAATAAATAAAATTTGAAAATTAATTTCATTTGACATGATATGAAGTTAGCTGGAACAAATCAGGAAATTATATTCTCTTTGTAAGAACATTTGAAAAGTTATTTAGAATGCTGTGAAATGCCAATCAGTATAATATGCTTGCAAAGAAAATGCAGAACAAGGAATGCTGCTTTCCTCCCTCTGCGCTTTTTCACTGCATGATCTTCTGTGGACTTTTAAAAAACATTCTAATGTGAGCCCTATAGTGCTAAACCAATATAGCACTTTAGTACTACAGCAGCACTATTGAGATGCCTTGACTCCATTGACTCAGTCTCATCTCAATAGTGTTGCTATAGCATTGAAGTGTTATATTGGTTTAGCACTATAGTGCTCATCTTAGAACATTCAAAAAATTCTGACAAAGATCGTACAGTGAAAGGGGGGGGGGGGAAGTGGCAGTATTTGAAATGACCATAGCACTTCAGAGGCAGCTCATTAATGTAAGGAAATTCACTGTATGAAACCCCTGTCCCCATATTGTTTTACTCAAAATAAGGCCAATGATGAATAACATCCAGTTTAGAATGATAATGTGAAAATTTTTATTTATTTTTTTAAAAAACCCTCTACATGCAGTAGAATTATTCCTCTGTATCAAAGTCATGTACTAGCAATGGAGAGGCCGAATGTTAGGAAAGTCTTTAATTTGTTCTATATGACCATTGCCAGGCAATTAAATATCACTTTTATCTGCTGTGTATTTTAAAATCTCTCTCCAATGTATACATCTACTTAAATACTGTATTTAATAAGAAGATGCTATTGTGTGTATGTTCCTGGCTTTCTCAACCGTATAACATTGTGACAAAATATTTATTATGTCTTCAGATATTTCTTATTAAATTTTCATGTGGTGATAGAAAACAAATTGTTGCTTTTATTCATGTGCAAGTGATTTTACATCCAAAACTTATCTTCAAGAATGTAATAAAAAATAAGGTTTACAGCTTCCTTTCCTGAGGTTTGCTAGCAGTGAAAGAATACTGGGTATTAGTAGTTGAAGAGATTGGATTTATACCCTTCCCTTCACTTGGAGTCTCAGAGCAGCTTACAATCTCCTTCCCTTCCTCTCCCCGCAACACACACCTTGTGAGGTAGGTGGGGCTGAGAGAGTTCTTTCAAGAACTGCTCTTGAGAGAACAACTCTGAGAGAACTGTGACTCTCCCTAGGTCACCCAGCAGCTGCATGTGGAGGAGTGGGGAATCAAACCCAGTTCTTCAGATTTGAGTCCACAGCTCTTAAACACTACACCAAACTGGCTCTCTCAGTAAACTGGCTAGTATTATGAGAAGCCTCTAGGTATATTATTAAGACTATTAGAACACATGTAGAATCTTATAATGTCAGCATTTTGATCATGCATCTAACAATATACTTACACACAAAATAACCAGTTCAATTAGCGATGCTGGAAAAATAGATTACAAGAACCAAATAAATTTGGAGTACATAATTTGTCAGCACTAGAACTTTTACAGAGCAATCCAGAACGGGGGGGGGGGGGGGGCTGAAAGAGCTGTGGAAGCGGACTTACCGCTACGCCAGCGGTCTGGAGAATTATGCCGTTGGATCTTCTCCTGCGCCGGCGGAAATGGGGCGTGCGCCACTCTCTGGCTGCTGCAGCATGCCAGCACCGTGGCCTGATGGCGGAACACTGGCACGCTGCACTGGGGGCACAGCAGAGGCGCAGGGTGGCACGTCGGCGTAGGAGGGGGCCAACCCAGGGGTATGGCCACCGCTGGTCAGCTTCCACAGAGCTTTTGGAATGGGAACACCCTCTCCTGCCAGGTGCAAACCTGTGCCATGGAAAATGCCGGCATACCCCATAGGCAGTAGTGGAAGCAGGAAGCACACGCTGGCAGCGCTGGCGTGGCAGCGCAGAAACCCCTTTGGGAGTCGTGTTATCAGTCCACCAATCCCCTCCCAATGCAGGCTGGCCACGGCCCCCCTCCTGCACCCAATCAGTGCCCCCCCCACCATACAAAGGTTTTGACTCCAGCCACGCACAACTCCTCAGGGAGGGCAGGGTGCACGTCACAGCAGTCTGTCCCAGAGGGCTGCGCTGTGCAGACTTAACGCGAGGAGGGGTGCACTTGGTGGCGGGAACGGCACATAGAAAGATGTTGCTTAAATTACAGATGCTTGACTTGGGGGAAGGTGAGCTGCTTCTGGGCTGTCTGCTTAATCACTTGTGCTTCCTAGCCCTAAATGGTCTCGCTCCTGGAGCCTCCCCTATGGATGGGTAAGTCTGGCTCGGAGGCCTCGTGGCCCCCAGCTCCCAAGACCGGCCAATGTCCTGGTCGCCTTGGTGGATGACCTCCAGCGGCAACTGGATCTAGGCGGTGTGGCAGTGCTGATGTTATTAGATTTGTCGGCTGCATTTGATACAGTCGACCATCAGTTGCTGATCCGCCGCCTCACCGACATAGGGGTAGAGGGGCTGGCCTTACAATGGCTTTCCTCCTTCCTCATGGGTTGGGGACAGAGGGTGGCGATTGGGGGTGAGCGATCCCAGAGGCGCACACTAGACTGTGGGAGCAGTTCTCTCCCCCAGGGAGCAGTTCTCTCCCCGATGTTATTCAACATCTATATGCGCCCCCTCGCCCAGATTGCCCGGAGATTTGGGCTGGGTTGCCATCAATATGCAGATGACACCCAGCTCTATTTACTAATGGACGGCCGGCCCGCCTCCGCCCCGGGGAACCTGGACCGGGCTTTGCAGGCTGTTGCAACGTGGCTTAGACTGAGCGGGCTGAAGTTGAACCCAGCGAAGACAGAGGTTCTTCATGTGGGTCATGGCACTCTGGGGAAGGAAATATCTCTCCCGGCCTTTGACGGGGCGCCTCTGAAGATGGCGCAACGGGTAAAGAGCCTGGGTGTTTTACTGGAGCCTTCATTATCAATGGAGGCCCAGATAAGAGCCACTGCCAAGTCAGCATTTTTTCATCTGAGGCGGGCGAGGCAGTTGGCCTCTTTTTTAGAGCGGCAGGACCTAGCAATGGTGATCCATGCGGCGGTCACCTCAAGACTGGACTACTGTAACGCTCTCTACATGGGGCTGCCTCTGTACCGGACCCGGGAACTGCAGCTAGTGCAGAATGCGGCAGCCAGGCTGCTACTTGGTCTCCCAAGACGGGAGCATATACGGCCGGGGCTACGCGGACTGCACTGGCTGCCGATTGTATACCGGATCCAGTACAAAGTGCTGGTCATAACCTTTAAAGCCCTATATGGCCAAGGACCGACCTACCTGAGGGACCGTCTCTCCCCATATGAGCCCCAGAGAGCACTGAGGTCAGTAGGCAAAAACAGACTGAATATCCCTGGGCCAAAAGAAGTTAAACTTCAAAGCACCCGCACTTGGGCCTTTTCAGCAGCGGCCCCACAACTCTGGAACCAGCTCCCAGAGGAGGTGCGGGCCCTGCGGAGCTTAGACCAGTTCCGCAGGGCCTGCAAAACCGCCCTCTTCAAACAGGCGTTCACCAATGACTGAGCTAATGTTTACTGCTAAATTAATAATGTTTACCGCCAATGTTAGTTTTAGGAATGTTTTGATTATTGATTGATTGGTTTTAATGTGAACTTAATGTTTTATTATTGTACTGTTTCACTTTTAAATGTTGTTAGCCGCCCTGAGCCTGCTCCGGCGGGGAAGGGCGGGATACAAATAAAATTTTACATTACATTACATTACATTACAATGTGGTTGCAGCTCCAGGCGGGGTGCAGGCCCTCGCACGTGTGTGTGCGGGTGTGCCCTGGCCGCACATCCTGCTGCCATCCCCTGCACCCCGTGTCTCGGCCATCTCTGTGCCGAGGCGAGGGTGGTGCGACACGTGTTGTGGCTTTCCCCAGGTCAGCTTCCGACTCACCATCTGGGGCAGGTCCTGGTGTTCGTGCCGGACCCCACCACAGCTGCTGTGATTGCGGTCTCATATGTCATCCAGCTGGCCCGTGATGCAGGACAGCTGGAATTGTGTGGGATGGCTCCACTGGAGGCAGCCGGGATGCTCGCCCTGCTTGCCGCAGCCTTAGCCAGAGTTGGAGTCCTATGCCTGCAGTCAGCGAGGCCCTGCCTGTCTCTTTGTCTTTCAGGTGTGTGTGCTGCACACCAGCCTCTGTGGCCGCCAGAGCACAGCCGCCTGTCTCCCAAAGCTGTGGGAGCATCCTCCGCCAACGGCATCTCGGATGGCGGGAGCCAGGAGCCTCCACGCATGAGCTTGGACTCCCCGCTAGTGGATAAATAAACTTAGCCCAATGCGCCCATCTTGTCTCATGTGTCTTTCATTTTTCCCACCTTGCCACGGTTGCTCGTGGCTGGCCCAGGGGCATGGCTCTGCAGCCGGGGGCACTCTCGGGGCAACCACTTAGTGCAGATGTGTGGGAACTGGATTGGGCAAAATTGGTGATGGGTGGGGGCTGATATGCATAGAGGCAAACACTTGTCCAGGGCCGCACCATTTGTCCACGCCATCTGAGTCTGTGATGCAGCTGTCAGGGGTGCCGTGGTTGAGGTGGGTGCCCACAGAACAGGGGGAGGGACTCAGGTAGGGGACTTGGCTGACCAAAAATAATGGCAGCTGGATGGCAGGCTCCATAAAGAGGGAAGCTGGCCATGTCAGCTTTCCTGCCGCAGGGAGGGCTTGAACCCACAGTCCCAGCATTATGAGGCGGGGGATTAGCTCGCTAAGCCAAGCTGCCTCCACTGTGTGCTGAGGTGGCTTACAGCCAATACATGCTGAGGGTGGGGTCGGTCCTGGTTGAGAGTGTTGGCATGATCGGCTCCTCCCAGCCCCCTTTCGAAGCGGCCTTGGTGGGGGCCACAAGCGGGGGGCAGCACGGGCCACCGCGGGGGCTTCTGGATATGCAAATGAGGGACAGCTGCAGATTTGAAGGTGCGCCTCCTCAGGCCACAGAGCACGTGGGGAGGTGTGAATGGCAGCTACCGGCCCTGGTGGCTGCTGGTCACCGAGGGCCAGCCTCAGCTGGGAGTCGAGTCTGTGGCCACTCACACCTCGCAGAATGCTTGCCATGGTGCCCTGCCTGACAATCCCATGGCCAAGGCATGCAGGAACCCTGCCGAGGAGCTCCCGGCATTGCACTGGGGTCCCCGGGTCCCCTTCCCATGTTTTTCTACCTTGTCTTTCTTTTTTGTGTCTCCCCACAGGACTTCAGCTCTGCCTGCTATTTTGTCGTCTTCCCCATGCCTTTTCCAACAAATGCATGAATTTTTGAAGGGATCCCGAGAGTGGTCCCGACAATTCTTGTTTAATAATAGATTGAAGCGCCCAAGAAGCAGCAGCATACATGGGGGCGCATGGAGTCCCCCCGGTAGCCCCGGGCATGTGAGCAACCGCACTCACGGCATGCTCTCCTCCCTGGGTGCCCTGGCTGCGCGCTAAGTGGCCCAGATATGAGCTCGCACACACTCCTGATTCAAGTGCCCCCTAAAGTCCTGCTGGGCAGCAGTCCGTGTCGCCGCCTCCACATTCTCCTGCACTGGCGACACAGGGTTTGGGAGGGGAAGCTCCTGGGGGGCCAGCAGGCATTGCCGGGTGGCGATGTTGTGCTGCATGATGCAGACAGCCACTAGCTTAGCCACAGGCAGGAGCTGCATGCTGCATCGGCCACCCGTGTGGTGCAGGCAGCGGAACCTCATCTTCAGCTCCCCGAAGGCATGCTTGATGACTATGTGAGTAGCCCTGTGTGCCTGGTTGTATGCTGCCCGGTCCTCGGGTGCGTCCTCCTGGTACGGCGTCAGCAGGTAGGGCAGCAGCGGGTACCCTCAATCACCTGTGGAGGACAGGAAGGTGAGGACAGGGGATGAGAGGGGCACCCCATGCCACCTCCTGGTGGCCTTACCTAGCAACCACCCCTGGCCATCTGGGGTTGAGGCCCGAGGTTGAGGCCCGAGGACGTGAAGATCTGAGCATCTTGCATGCTCCCTGGGAACTTCGCCACCAGATCTGTGAAGACTCCCCAGTGGTCGCAGGATGCCTGCACATTGAGGCTGTAGAAGTGGTGCCTGTTCTGGTACACCATGGGATCCTTCCGTGGGGCCACCATAGCGACATGCGTGCAGTCCACAGCCACCATGACATTGGGGAACCCTGCAACCAACGCGAAGCCAGCTCTGGCAGTCCGCGGCTCCTCCTCGCCTGTTGGGAACTGCACATGCTGCTGGAGGCACTGAAGCATGGCGTCCAGGAAGGAGTGGAGGCAGAGAGACCTCCAGGACCTTGACCACCACACCCTGGAATGAGCCAATCACCAGGAATCATAGGGAGATGAGGATATGCTGCAAGACAGGGATGGGTCAGGGGCCAGCCACCTTGCTGCAGAGGATCGCCCTGAGCTGCTCGCACAGGTCCTGGATGGCAGCGTGGTCCAAGCGAAAGCGGTCCAGACAGGTGCTGTCCTTGAGACACAAAGTGCTCAAGCACTCCTGGTATCTGTGCGCCCGACATCTCCGCTGCCATCACGCAACCCACACATAGAGATCGGGGATGATGTGCAGCGTCCGCACTCGGGGGGCTCTGGCGGCAGGATGAGGGGGCACCAACCATCACAGCCCCCCAAGGTTTGTACGATGTGGCATGGTCTGCGGTGGCCTGGCAGCCGCCCCGACACACTCCACCACTGTTTCCAGACACCGCTGGAGCTCTGAGGGGCCTTGGCCGAGCAGAGGTGTGGGGTCGCCGAGACCATTGGATGCTCTGCTGGTGTTCCGTGGGAAAGCTGGACGGTGTGGCGTGAGAGAGCCCACTATCAGCCAGCTGCGGTGAGCAGCCTCTGCATTCCACTGCCCATAGGGAGAATGGTGGCACTGTTCGAGAGTCACCGCCAGCCGAACTGGACTGAGGCAGAGAAGGTGCTCCTCTTTGGCTTGGTGGCCGAGAATGCTGCGGTGGCTCTCGCTGGCACAAGAGCTGCAGTGGTGAACTCCTGCTGCCAGGGTTTCTGGCGTATGGTGGCGAAGCGAGTGTCCACCGTGAGCCAGGTCCCCTGCACAGAGTAGTCCACCCTGAAGTGCTGGAACAACTCATTCGGCCCTGCCAAGAAGTGGGTCTGGCATCTCATCGCTGAGGACTTGACCTATGAGGAGGTAGTGGCCCGGGTGCTGACTGACTCTGAAGCACTCATAGGATCTGTCATCCGCCAGGTGGCTGTAGCTGGCCATGGCATTGAGGTGATCAGAGGTAGGTTGGCACCCTCCCCTGCCCCTCCTTGCCACGTGGGACTGCCACAATCTGATAGCGACACCCTACCCCCCCCCCGGTGACTCCCAGGACTCCTCGCAGACTGGCGAGAGCTCCACTGCAGACTCAGAGGTGGGTGGCCACACTAGCGAGGCAGCCAAGGACTTGAGCTGGCCACCCAGCTCCTGTGTGATGGGAGGTCGGCAGGTCCAGCACCCCCCGCCACCCCCTGAGCGTTTGGACAGCCATCAGGAGGTGCCAAGTCTGGGGGAGGACACATCCAGTGAGGTCATGGATGCCGCGGTGGGTGGCCTCCATCTGTCCACAGATGATGAGCAGCCCGAGTCCCCTCCAGGTGTGGCAATGAACACGGGGCGTGGGGCATCCGCGAGTGGCCATCCATGCCAGCATCTGACCCCTGTTTCGTCCTGCATGTAGCTGCACCGTGACCCTGACGGCCGACATGTGGAGAACCTACAACAGGCATCCCCATGCAGACGGTTGGCCCTAGTCGTCTCCCTCATGCTGTGAACCCTGGATCTGCCCACATCGCCACCCCATGCCCCAGGGCCAGGGAATCTGGGAGGCCTGGCCACGGCAGACTTGAGTTCGGGGCATCCAACGGGCCCTCCCTGGACCCGGACCCTAACTAGGGGGAGCTGCTGGAGGATCCAGAAGGTGGCAATGGTGCCGAAGGCTGCGCAGGTGGCGGGGACCTGGGACCCAGGGCTCGGGGACAACGGCCAGCTCAAAGGATCCCCGCCTATGGGCAGCCATAGAGCAGAACAGGTTGGAGGGGCACCAGGAATGGCGGGAGACCACGGCCGTGGGACAATGCTGAATGGCGGGGATGGAGGGAACCGTGTCTGCGGCCACTGGCCACCTGTGGGGTGTGGGGCGCATGGGTGGAGCGCCTGCTCAGCAATATTGACCAGTCTCTGGTCTGCACTAAGGGGGCTGCTCCTGCCATTCTCGAGCCCCCCCCCCAGCAAGGTGGACAGGGAGACACAGTGCGTGGCCGCTGTCGGGGTCGATGTCCAGGATGACGCGCCTGCCCCTGACTGCGGACCAGCCGCCCCATGGCTGTGCCCCTCGGGTGGCCACCACCGCCCACCATGAATGCTGGTGGCTTCCTGCGAGGGGTCCACGCGGCAGCCCCTATGCAGCCCTGTACTTCAATAAATCTGATTTCTGCACATAGCATCGAGTCCTTATTCAAGCGGGATCGGGGGGCAGCAAGTGTGAAACACAGCCACCCCAACACCTTTTCGCGCCCTGCATGGGTGTCCGATTCTTTGTGGGCAGGTATGATTGGAAGCCACCACGGGGACTGCCGCTGGCACCTTTGGGGCACGGGTGCCTGCAGCGGGTGGCATACTCTGTCCTGGCAGGCAGCCCCACACCATCTGGGAGGCCATCCTCCCATGCAGGACATGGGGGGAACACTGACGGGGGCTCACCTTCCCCCCTTTAACGGGTAGCCTGCTGCATAGAACTAGCGGTAAGTGCTGACCGGATGCTCCCCCAAGGATTACACAGGCACACCATGGGGCTCCGTGTGTGCATGAGGGGGGTGGGGCATGTGGGCAGCCTACCGCTGGGGAGCGCTCTCTCTGGTGGCAGGCATCACATGGGTTGGCTCCCCAGCCACCACTCGCCAATCCCTGCCGTCCCCGCAGAAGCGCCCCCCTCCTGTCCCCGCCCTTGCACTGCTCAGGGAGGCAACGCTCCAGTTAAAATACAACTTTTCCCCTTTCCAGTGGAAACAGTGGAGTCAACATCCCAAAAAGCCGAGTGTGTTCTGTTTCTCAAGCATTATATGTATATGTAAATAGTAGAATTTATCTCATAACATTTTTGTGCCAATGATTCAAACTATTTTTGTTTTGTTATGGAGATCAACTTGTTGATGTCTTTAGTGATTTTTAGCATGGAACAATAGTTTGTGGTTGTTTCAATATGTATCCAGACTTCAGTTTACTAGATCCCCCAAAATGTATAAAATATGGGTTATGCCTCAACAGTGGCAATTGACAGATTGTATGCCATGGAAAACTGACTGAATAATGATTCCAACCTCCAATATTGGTAACTATAATACCCTATACAATATTGTTCATACTGGTCCTGTGTTCCATATTAATATGCTATATTGATGGGGGAACTATTTGAAAAATAAATTTAAGCTCTAGTGTAGCCATTATTTCTAAGAAGCAATAAAACCTGCAAGCTAAGCTTCTGACCTAGAAAGAGAGTTAACCCAGAGAAAGCTTGACCTGCTTTGCTAACCTTCATTCTTACTTTATGGAGAAAGATAGTCTGCATACCTCTCTGCCTTAAATGGACAAAGCTTCTTACTGCCTTTCTGTTATCTGTTGTGCTCAGCAACTATACTACAATGTAGTGCATAGAAAAGGTAGGCATATTCTTACAAGTAAGCTGACAAAGGAGAGTGAGAGTTGTCCATGGTACTGATGCCAACAGGCCTGAAAGACAAAGAACTTTGCCAGGATTGGACAATAGACTCTGCAAGATCTGTAATTACCTGATGCTATTGGTGTATATTAATTTATTCATGTGATGTAGCACTGGTGGTAAGTGTTCAGTCTGTACAAAGTGGCAGAATCAGTGTCTTCAACTTTTGTAGGGATACTTTCCTTGACCATGGTTAACTGAATAAAGACTTTGCTTCTATTAAACTTAGTTTGCTTATTTGGACCCCTTCAGCTGAACCCAACAATAATCTCCCCATCACTATCCATGTCTCTTCAGATAAAGTTAATATATCCAATTCACAGGTTCTGCAGTCTTCAATAAAGCAAACCAATTCTCCAAAGGAAAACTGAAAAAAAATGTGATAAAATCCCTGCCTTATCATGGCAGGCCTTAACAGAAGTAAAGCCAGTTCAAGAATAGTGGAAGAATTTCACTGGGAAAATGGATACACTTAATTGGTGATGGGGACCCAGTTCATATCACAAACCTATTATCATAATGTGGCTCATGAGATTGTATATTGGGATTAATCATGTATGGGGCCTATGTTACAGGTTCACACCTCACCCAGAACAATTGTTCAGGTATTCTGTTCCTGTATTCCTGCCACATATAGCTACAGGCCTTCATAGCTTACTAACAGTGAGTTATTGTTAAACCATTTGGGAATTTAGTATCTGTCAGTCCCCATGAATGACTTCCTGAGCTTGTGTAATTCAGTGTAATAAATTACAGTACCATATCACAACGGCAAAGCATTAAAATTCTGTTACAGTAATTTTCCCCTCCCCACAATTTCTATTAGTGTTTTGTACATGCAGTTACTAGCTAATTAATTGTTGGTTTTAATATCAGTGCTTCTTAAAAGTTATCATTTTAAGGAAAAGGAGGCACAGCACTATACACATCATTAATTATGTCATTGCAAGTGCAGTCATGAAAAATGTGAAGACATCCACAGCTATTATGGCAGTTACTCAGTGCTTGCAGGTCCTTTCTCTTGGGCATACTTGAGATAAGATATTTTTGCATCAACAATGTTTTCCTGTCCCCTTCTATATGATCTAACAAATGTTTCCTGTAAATAACTAAATATGTGGTAT
Organism: Heteronotia binoei; assembly: GCF_032191835.1. Lineage (NCBI taxonomy): Eukaryota > Metazoa > Chordata > Lepidosauria > Squamata > Gekkonidae > Heteronotia > Heteronotia binoei. The sequence continues at coordinate 164,152,950 of NC_083223.1, read as the reverse complement.
GTACACAGAAAATATAGATATGAATGTCAGAAAGCAAGAACAAACTGAATAACTTTCAAACAATTAAAAGGACATTTGAGGTGCTCATTAAATAAGCTTGCCAGTCCCCAGGTCCCTGTGGGGGATAGCCTGGTTTTGCAGGCTCCTGCCTACTGTTAGTAAGCTGGCTGGAGGGTGAAAGCTTGGTCCCAACAGCCACCATGTGCCTTTAATCCTTGACAGGCTTAAAAGACTCCTGTAACTGTTTGTGTTTTGAAATGTGTATGTGCCTTTAAATCTCAGCAGCAGGAAAGCAAGGCTCAGGGCAAGCAGACAGAGCCACTAGTGTGTGAAGCTGTGAAAAAGGCCGAAAGCAGAGTCCCTCTATTTTGCATTCATTTCAGAAGTCATTTCTATAGTAAAATAGATACAGTGGATGCGAGATTGCAAAGAAAATAAAGGTATTGCAGAGGGTATTAACACTGAATTGTAACAAGAGGCTGATAACCTTGAAAGAAACAGGAATACTCCTGAGGAAGTTTTTGATGAAATGAACCTATATCCTGGTGCTCATTGGATAGATCTTTCTTGTTATATTGTAAAGCTATACTTGTTTTATTATCTATTCAAAAGATTTATATGACTCTTTAAAAAGTTTTACTAAACATAGTTAGCCAGTATATCACAGTGTTTGTTTTTTGTATTGCCCAAAGTTTGAGAGTCATCAAAAATTTTAAAAATTCTCTAAGCAGTTGACATTTATAATTATTTTTATTCCCCTATACTATAAAAGACAGATGCACTGGCCATGTCTCACCTACCCTCCCATTGGCTAAGACACCTGTCACTCCATCTCAATGAAAAGCAACTCCACCCTTCAAATGCAGGACAGACAAGGATTGGGCCACTACTTTGCAAAGGAGAGAAAGAAAGCCTTCTCTTGATTGGCTGAGGGAGGAGGATAAAGCATTCTCTTGACTGGCTGAGGGCACCTTCCTCTCTTCTTCTGGGGAGGGAGGGGGAGGAAAAGAGCCAGTGAGAGAGAGAGAGAGCAGGAAAATTGTGTTTCGTGGCAGCAGACCAACAACGTTTTATTCTAGGTATAAGCTTTTGTTTTCCTGCACACATCTTCAGATAGACAGAGAAGGGGGAAGTGGGGAGGAAACACTGGAGAGAGAGAGAGAGAGAGAGAATGAATGAATGAATGAATGAATGAATGAATGAATGAATGGAGTCCTGTGTTTAAGACCAACAAAGTTTTATTACAGGTATTAGTTTTGTGTACCTGCACACTTCATCTTCAGAGAGAGAAAGAGAAGAAAGGGGGCAAGGAGAACAAAAGAGAGAGAGAAAATGGAGTCCAATGTTTAAGACCAATAATATTCTATTTCAGGTATAAGCTTTTGTGCGCTTGCACACTTCTTCCATGGGGAGGGGGGGAGGGCAAGCCAGAGAGAGAGAAATAGAGTCGTGTGTTTAAGAGCAACAATATTTTATTCTATGCCTCAAGCATCTAGAGATAGCCCTCAATGTTTGGGTTGCTATGACAACTGTGGCAGGAGGCTCAGCAGAGAGCTCAGAGGTCCCTGTTGCTGTTACTTGGTCAGAGGCTAGGGTTACTGTTATATATTTGGACTCAAGTGAAGACTTTGGGTGTTCAGGCCTGGCTTATTGGAGCCATATGGACTGAGCTTGGAGACTTGGGAACAATGGGCTGCAGGATCCAAATTTCTGCCACCCTGGACCAATCACAAGCCCCCGCCAATTTGAATGACCCAATAACATGCTTGTGTGGGAACTAGGAGTGTGCATTCGGTTCAGCCGAACCGAATCAACCGCCGAATCACCCCTGATTCGGCTGTATACGGAATCTCATACAGCTGAATAAAATTGGGGCCTATTATGCGGGAGCCGAGTATGGCTCACCGTATACTTCCATATAGATATTCGGAAGTATACGGAAGTTAATGGAAAAGGCGGGAAAGGGGCTTCTGCAGCCTCAGGGGAGCTACTTGCCTCCTTTCCCACCTTTGGTAGCCTTTTCCCGCCTTTCCCATAGCCTCCCTGGGATCAGGGAGGGGGGGAGGGGGAAGAAGAGCCCCCGCAGCCAATCCAAAGCATGCATTTGCAAAATGCATTGCAAATGCATGATTTGTAGGGCTGTTGTGTAGCTGATCCCCCAGCCATCAGCAACATTGTTGTTCTTTTTTTGAAACTGCTCTCTGTACGGCCAGAGAACCTTTTTAAGGAGTCTGCCTGGCTGGACTTCTCCATTGCTGCTGTGTTGGTGTGTGTTGGTGTGTGAGAGAGATTGTGCTGTGATGGCCCTTGGCCTCAGCTGCTGCTGCTCTCTCTCAGCCTTACCAGACTTGCCTGGAGTAGAGAAGACGTCTAAGGTAAGACAGTCTTGGGTTTCTTGTTTTTATTTTAGTTGGTAAAAGGACTTTTTAAGACTCCGAGTCCCTTTACTTATCCAGATTTGGGTGGTGGGTAGCTTATTTGGGGTTAGGGGGTTTCGCTGGGGGAGGGGGCCTGGGGTGGGGAGATTTTTGCCAATTTGCCCATACCTTACTTTAGTGAGAGGACTTTTAAAAGTGCAGTGTCCTTTTACTTTTCCTGATTTGGGTGCCTTGGATTTCTTGGGGTTAGGGTGCAGGGTTTTTTTTGGGGGGGGGGGTGGGGTTGGTAAAGTTCCTGTATTGTTAAAAGTTAAGTTTTTTACTGTTTTAAAAGGATTCAGTGTTTGATTTGTTGCTGCTGTGTTGTGCTGCTGTTGTTCCTTTTCTCTTCTGGTTCTGGTTCTTGGGGGGGGTGCTGTTTGGCCTAATTTTCATTGTTTAAAATGCCACTTTTTAAACAGTTGAGTTTGTGTTGGCCTTCTGTTTGGATCTATTCTCTGTTGCTGCAGGTTTTGCATCCTCCTGTCCTGTTGTCCCCCTTTTCCTGGTTCTGGTTTTAGGGGGGGGGTGTTGTTGACTGATTTGACCTGAGGTTTCTTATTGGTGAAAAGGCCACTTTTTAACAGTTGAGTTTCTTGGCCTTCTTCTGTTGTTCCTTTTCCTGGTTCTGGTTTTTTTTTTGGAGGGGGGGAAGTTGGCACCTATGTGAGAGACCCAGAACCAGCAGGCTTGTTTTGCTTGGCCAGCTCTTCCCGTGTTGTTTGGGGCAGGGCTGGAGAGCTGGCATCTGTAGATTGTGTGTTCTGTGGCAGGGGAGCTGGCACCTGGGTGAGAGACCCAGAACCAGCAGGCTTGTTGTGCTTGGCCAGCTCTCCCCATGTTGTTTGGGGCAGGGCTGGAGAGCTGGCATCTTTAGATTGTGTGTTCTGTGGCAGGGAAGCTGGCACCTGGGTGAGAGATCCAGAACCAGCAGGCTTGTTGTGCTTGGCCAGCTCTCGCCGTGTTGTTTGGGACAGGGCTGGAGAGCTGGCATCTGGGTTTGCTGCAGCCAGGTCTGCAGAGCAGACCTTGAGCAGATTGTGTTTTGTGTGGCAGTGACATTGGCAACTAGGTTTATATTGGTTCCAGGCCTGCAGGGTTCATAGAGTAGATAGAGGGATGTAGCGCATTTGGGTCCTATAGAGATTCTCTGGTATGAAGTTAGGTTTGGCTTTGGGTGCCCCAGGAATTGGACCCCCTGGTCCAATTCTTTTTTGGCCTTGTGTGTTTTGTGTGGGACAGTGCCCTGAAGCTGCACAGAAGTTTGGGGGGCTCTCCTCAAAACCTCCTTCTCCCCAGAGCCATTTTTCCCACAACCATTACAGTGAGGAAGTGGCTTTAATTGTTTTTTTTCTCACCATTGGGAGCAGTGTTCCTTTTGGGGTGCCCACAGATGGGTGCAGTCTTTTTGGGCCAGGGGGGTTTCATGCTGGGGAGTCCCCTGAAGCTGTCCTGCAGTTTTGGGGCCTCTCCCTCAAACTGCCTTCTGGCCAGAGCCACTTTCCCCACAGCAATTATAGTGGAGGAAGTGGCTACTTGGGCTTTCACCATCATTGTTGGCAATGGGCCTTTTGGGGAGCCCAAAGACAGGGATCCCCTGGCCCAATCTTTTTGGGACTTGAGGGTTTTGTAGGGGAGAGTTCCCTGCGAGTTCCCTGCAGTTTTGGGGGCTCTCCCTCAAACCCCCTGTCCCCCAGTAGCCTCTAATTATGCCCTATGTTGCCATTGATTTCAATAGCCCATAGGGTATAATGGTGGAATAGGGGCACCCTCTTTGGGTGCCCCTGGAGTGGGACCCCCTGGCCCAATCTTTTTGGGACTTTGGGGGTTTGTAGGGGAGAGTCCCCTGCAGGTCCCCTGCAAATTTGGGGGCTCTCCCTCAAACTCCCTCCCCTTCAGGCGGCTTCAAATATACCCTATTTGCCATTGATTTCAATGGTCCATAGGGTATAATGGGCCCGTATATTCGGAAATAGCAGCACATCTATCGTATATGAGGCTATTCCGACTACGGTTTTCAGAAATACGCCGGATTCCATATTTTTTTCCCTCGTATACTTCCGAATCCGTGTACTACCGAATTTTTTTTTTTCACATCCCTAGCGGGAACCCAGAGATATATATAGGTTTGTCCCCATTGGTCTGGTTTGCAGTCTTGTAGTGCAGCCGCCTACTATGCTGTACTTAATAAAGAGCTGCTTCTCACTTATTCTTCAACTCATTAATGCATATAACCCACTATACAATAGTGGCGATGAGGATGGGATCTGGATGAGCGAGGTCCAGAGCCAACTGGCACTGCCCAGTGCACCGAGCTCCAGTGCTGCTGTGCAACTGCCACCCGGCCTAACCATGGCCACAGCTCCTGGATCGCAAAACTCCATTTCGGAGTTCGACACGGCACAGCCCAAGGTCTGGGAATACTGGGTCAAATGACTCAAGTACCTCCTCATGGCCCAAAGAATCAAAGTCGATGAACCAGAAATGAAGAAGGCCATCTTGCTGAGCAACTGCGGCATCACCACCATCATCGCAGAGAGCCAGGATGTGCTGGTAACGCTCGAATCTTCTTCTTATGAGCAGATCATCAATGCACTGACCGGCCATTTCGTTCCAAAGCCAACCCCCCTCACCCAACAGTTGCAGTTCCTCAACAGAAATCAAGAGGCAAATGAGACCTTAGTGACATACCTTGCCCACCTGTGTGAAATGGGCATGAAAGTGGAGTATGGCGTACGACTAGAAGATGCCCTGCTCATGAAGTTCACTCACGGCCTCTGGGACACAAAAGCCCAGCGAAAGATTGTGGTGGAGGCTGACTCCACCTTGGAAAAGGCCTTTCAGATAGCCACAGCAGCCGAAGACATGAGCAAGGAAAAGGTTCACCACCAGCACCCACCAGCTTCGACCTTCCGCAGCATCAGATGACTCCAACAGGGATGACGTCCTCAAGCTACATCAGGTGGGTCAGCAAAAGCCACAGCCACGTGCAGCAGAACCGGCAAGCCTCAAGACCTACGTCAGCTGTGGGGAGCCACACAAGCAATGCACCTCCAGAACACAATATGCCACATGTGTAGAAAGACCGGGCATCTGGCACGAATTTGCCAATCATCGTCACTGCGCCAAGGGGACACTTCCTGGCAGAAAAATGGCCACCACCACGAGGTAACACTAGTGGAAGACATCCAGACACTCACCACAGCGGGGACCCAGGTATGCCAGCTGCCCGTACCGTCCCCAGACAAATACAAAGTGACTGTGTTTATAGAAGACAAGCCCTGCAAAATGGAGGTAGACTCTGGGGCGGGCCAGACAGTCATTTCGGCCTGCACATTCAGGAAGCTGTGCCCTGGGAGGGAATCCCAGTAACACCCATCCCCATTCATAGTTCATAATTTCCATAAGAGGGAGGTCAATGTCCTGGGGGGTGGGGGCAGTCCACGTTACATACGGAAAGTTTACGGGCAAGCTTCCTATCATCGTTGTGGAAGGGGATCTGTGTAGCCTACCAGGATGGTTCTGGTTTGAGGCCCTGGGAATCCGGGTAATGGGTATCCATCACGCCCCCTTCCAAAGAGATTTTCAAAAGGTGTGCAAAGAATTTCCCGCTGTCTTCGACAGTACTTTGGAGACATACTCAGGGGTCCCAGTGGTCTCACAACTGAACCCCAACGTGCAGCCCATAAGGCAGAAGGCCCAGCGCATGCCCCTAGCTCTGAGACCCAAAACTGAGGAGAAGCTAGACCGCCTTGTGGCCCAAGGGGTTCTGGAACTGGTTGATAATGCGAAGTGAGAGACCCCCCTCATCACCCCGATCAAACCCAATGGCAGCGTCCGCATTTGTGCCGATTACAAATGCACGATAAACAAGGCGCTGCAAGGCCACACTTATCCGGTTTCAGTGGTAAGCCATGTGCTAGCTTCCTTAGTGGGGGCAATTTTTTTTTTTTGCAAACTTGATTTGGCTCAGGCATATCAACAGCTCCCTATAGACACCACCACAGCAGAGGTCCAAACCATTGTAACACACCGGGGGGCCTTCCGAGTCAAGTGCCTGCAGTTTGGTATAAGTGTGGCCCTGGGAATCTTCCAGAACTTAATGGACTCCCTGCTTAAAGGCATCCCCAGGGTCCAGCCATTCTTCAACGATGTGCTCATAGCAGCAGCCACCGAAGAAGAATTCTCCAGCCACCTCAGGATGGTGTTGCAGCGTTTTGATGGGGTGGGGTTAAAGGTAGAACAGAAAAAGTGTGTGTTGAGGGTGCCCACCATTGACTTTCTGGGGTATATGGTGAACGCTATCGGAATCCACCTGCTGCAGCACAAAATAAAAGTCATTTGCGACGAGCCTGTCCCCACCAATAAGGCAGAACTACAATCATTCTTGGGCCTCCTCAACTTCTACCACGCCTTCCTTCCCCACAAGGCGGTGGCAGCAGAGCCCTTGCATAGACTGTTGGACAAAAGGATGCCGTGGGTTTGGGGTTGCCAGCAAGTCGCTGCCTTTCAGGTAGTAAAGGACATTTTAACTTCGAACAGCTTGCTGGTGCACTTCAATGAGCGGCTGCCTGTCATTTTGGCCTGTGACGCTTCTCTTTATGGGGTGGGCACCAAGTTGGCCCACATGTTGCTGGACGGCTGTGAGGTTCCGGTTGCGTATTATTCTAGGACCTTACAAAAGCTGAAGTGGAATTATGCTCAGATAGACAAAGAGGGCCTGGCCATCATGGCAGGGGTTAAGATATTTCATGAATACCTGTATGGCTGGCCTTTCACCATCCTTATGGACCATAAGCCCCTGCTTGGTCTGTTCGCTCCCAACTGCCAAACACCCCGAATGCTTTCCCCATGGGTGTTGCAGTGGTCCATCTTCCTCACAGGGTACCAGTATGACCTCCAGTACCACCCGGGGAAGGCGATGGGTCATGCTGATGCTCTGAGCCACATGCCGCCGCCCTCAACATACCCAGATTCAGCCCCAGCGTACCAGATCATGTTGCTAGAGTACCTCCTAGACCGCCCAGTGGACACCAAGGACATTGCCTACTGTTACCTCAAAGGACAAAATCCTCTCCTGTGTTCTGGACTGGGTGTGGAGGGGGTGGCCTGAGGGCTGGATGGGCTCGGAATTTTTGACTTTTGCGTCCCACCAGGATGAACTGTCTGTTCACAAAGGTTGTCTGTTGTGGGGAAGCAGGGTGGTGGTGCTCCCGATGCTGCAGCAGTGAGTCCTAACAGCGCTGCACAAAACCCATCCGAGGAGTGTGCGCATGAAGGCGCTGTCCCGCAGCTATGTATGGTGGCCAGGAATAGACTATGCTATTGAATCCTGGGTGGCCCGACGTCAACCATGCCAGGAAACCCGTCTGGCTCTGCCACGAGCCCCAGCCCAAAAGTGGGAGTCCACACGCAACCCCTGGTCATGCATACACCTCGACTTCATGGGGCCGTTCCAGGAACAAACATTCTTCCTTATTGTGGACTCCTACTCTAAGTGGCTGGAGGTAATACCGGTAGCGTCCACATCCTCCCGGACTGCATTAGGAGCTCTTCGCAGGGTTTTTGCCACACATGGCCTCCCCAACACATTTGTATCAGATAATGGAATGGCCTTCACCTTGGCCAAGTTTCAGGACTTCTGTGGCTGAAATTTAATAAAACACATAAGGTCGGCCACTTTTCGCCCAGCCACCAATGGCCAAGCGGAATGGATGGTGCGGGCTACAAAGGAAACACACCACTGCATCATCCATGGGGATTGGGAAGCCCACCTCACAGAGTGTCTCCTGGCACAACATTCCATCCCCAGTACTGTCACTGGCTGTAGCCCGGCTGAGCCCCTCATGGGCCAGCGGCTGATTACCCTGCTTGACCGCATGCACCCGGACCATGCCCCAGACCTACAAGAGGTACCAGAGGTGGTCTGGACTCTCCAGGGTTTTGATACCGGGGACTTGGTGTTCGCCAAAAACTATGGGGCAGCGTGGATACCAGCACGAGTCTCCAGGGTATTAGGTGCCATCATGTATGAGGTAACCTCAGAGGGGGGTTTCATGATGAGGTGGCACATAGACCAGTTACAGTCACATAAGGTGCCAGGGGCTGAAGGTGAAGGAGAGAGTGCAGATGTTCCAATCGCTGTGCCAGACATGACAGCCCCTGAGCCTGCGGAAGCAGAGAGAATGGAAGCCATGCCCCTGCCGACACCTGAGAAACCAGAGGAACCAGAACTGCTATCAGTGCCCAAGACCTCTGGGGACTCTTACCAGCTGGCCGAAATCCCAGCAGTGCTGCCCCTCAGCTCACCGCACCTGAAGTGGCAACCACTCCACCGCCCACTCCAGCACTCAGGAGGTCAACGTGAGAGCACTGCAAGCCTGTGTACCTAAAGAACTATGTCTACTAGGGCTTGTGGACTAAGGGGGGAGGAATGTTACGTATGTGGACTCAAGTGAAGACTTTGGGTGTTCCGGCCTGGCTCATTGAAGCCATATGGACTGAGTTTGGGAACTTGGGAACAATGGGCTGCAGGATCCAAATCTCTGCCGCCCTGGACCAATCACAAGTCCCCACTGGTTTGAATGACCCAATAACGTGCTTACGTGGGAACCCAGAGATGTATATAGGTTTGGCCTCGTTGGCCTGGTTTGCAGTCTTGTAGTGCAGCCACCTACTATACGGTATCTAATAAAGAGCTGGTTCTAATAAAGAGCTGATTTGACTCATCAATGCATAGAACCCACTATACAATGGTTACCAAGAGGCCTGAATAAAAATGCAGCACCTTTTAATGGCTGCTTAATTGGGATGCTGAAGCTTTTCCTAGCATAGAGGTAAATACCAATACACTTCTGTTAAAGGGACAAGATGTTTCTTTTCCAGCTATTGGCAATGCTATTCAGAGCATGTATTAAACAGTTTCTTCACAGCTGGGTATTAGAATTCATGAAGTAATGGCTGTTAGTCATGATGACTAAATGGGTTGGGCATACTGTTGCCAATCTTCAGGTGGTGCCTGGAGATCTCTTGGGATGGCACGTGATATCCAGACAATAGAGATCAGTTCCCCTGAAGAAAATGGCTGACTTGGAGGGTGAACTGAATGGTCTTATACCCCAGAAGAGTCCCTCCCCTCCCCAGGCTCCACCCCCAAATCTCCAGGTGTTCGCCAAGTGGCACTTGGCAAATCTACAGGACTTTATGATGGAAGGTCCATTTGATGCCTTTTAGACATATTGACTAAATGGAACCTCAGTGGTCAGTAGCAAAGCCCTCGCCTTGCCCATTGCCAGGCCTAGTGCCCTGGATGGGCAGGCAAGTGGATGGAGGGTCAGGAGGAAGGCTCACAGGCACCAGTAGCTGCATTATAAACATGTCTTACCTCCTTCTATCTTTCCCTTCCCTCATCAGCTGCCTCCCCAGCCAAGGCAGGAACATTTACTCAGAGTCTCTTTCTAGAGCCTGTTGTATTTCTTCCAACAATAGGCCTTATCCCTAGTTTTATAATATTTTACAATAAAATAAAAACATTCAGTCACTCATCTTGATCATGTGATATAATGAGGCCAGATCCTAGGCCCTTGTCCTGCTTTCAAGGCTGGAGGCAAAGCCCTGAACAACCACAGCGTTTCACAGTAATGCTACCTGACAGGCAAGATTAGCCCAGACGACTTCAAGGACTCAGACCAACAGCAAGATTACAAACAAGTTGATCCCAGGAAGGCTTATACAGGACATTTCCCTGGAAATGAAGCTAGGTCAAGTGTTAGGCTCATCTGGCAAGTCAGCTGCTCTACTCATGAGGAGTAGCAAGTTCCTGCAATGACTTGATTTCTTCTGGTGCTTCCTTAGCAGAGGGGAGGCTTTGGGCTGCCAGTGCTAGGCACATAGCCCTTCTCCTGGTCCAGGCCTCTGCCCTCTCTTGGTCCAGGCCTTCTCTGGTCCTGAGGGAAACTGTGGCAGGTCTGGCAGCAGGAAGGTCCATGCAAGATTGGGGGTAGACAATGCTTGTACCGGTGAAGGTTCCCTTTGGGGAAGCACTGAGGGAGTATCTACCAGGGTGGGGCTCAGGGGCAGATCCTATAATGAAGACTCATCCTTCCATGCTAACCCAGGTCAGTCCATGACACCCCTTCACTGTGATTCCCTGTCCCCTGGAAGGTGACATGGAAGTGACTTCCATGAGGGAGTAGGTGTTTCATATCCTAATCCTTCAGAACAGCTACTGCTCCACAGAAAGAATTCTGACAAGTCATCCTTGGTTATTCAGTTTATCAGCTCCTCCTATTCCTCTTTATTTGCAGTTTATCAAAGAATACATTGCTTCTTTATTACAGGCCAAAGCTTTTTTTGTACCAGGAACTCCTTTGTATATTAGGCTACACCCCCTCCCCTCCCCGATGTAGCCAATCCTCCAAGAGCTTACAAGGTTCTTTTTACAGGGCCTACTATATAGGCTTCCCAATCCCCAGGTTCCAGCAGGGGATCCCCCAGCCAGCTGGTCGGTGGGGGAAGCTCTGCCCCCGCAGTCACCATGTGCTTCTAGAGCTCTGGCAGGTTTAGAAACCTGCAAACAGGTCCATTTTTAAAATGTGTGCCTTTAAAGTTGAGCCGGAAGCAGGAAACAAGAAGCACTTCGTGGGGAAGGGTCAGCAGCAGTTTTTCTAATGGAGGGAAGGCATTGAAAAGGTGTGCAGTCCCTTTCTATGAGATGGCCAGAACTTCCTTTGGAGTTCAATTGTACTTGTTCCAACCTTGCTCATGACTCCATTCCCAATGTCTCCTGGCCCCACGCACAAAGTCTCCTGGCTCCACCCCCAGATACTTCTTGAATTGGACTTGGCAACCCTACTACTGTAAGCTCTTGGAGGATTGGCTACATCAGGGGGGTGTAACCTCAGGCCTCAGATTCAACAGGAGCTCACATGAGCACAGCTCCTGAACCTTTCTGAGGGTTCCCCCTCTTCCTCTCCACCTACCCTGTTCATTGGATAGTAGGTGCAGCTGAACTACAATCCTTGGATTAAAAGAGTGGGCAGCCAGCCAGGCACCAGGAGCTTTACCACACCTCCAGCAGCCCTCATTAACCCTTGGAGAAACCCCTTTTTCCACTTCTTATGTGATTTTGGGTGGCTGGTGGCTTGCTGGCCTTTTGACTGGGTGGGGACGGCCTAGGAGAGCTCCAGGCAAGTGAGGCCTGCTTGGGCTGGCTGGATCTCTAGCAAGCCCAATCAGACCTTGCTCGCCTGGGGCTCTCCTTTCTTGCATCGGGTTGCTTTTGGCTCAGGGGGGCGGCATATACTAATGAGTTATGCTAATGAGCTCCACCACCTATTTTTCTACAAAATGTGTAGCCTATTATGCAAAGGAGTTCCTGCTACAAAAAGTTCTGATTACAGGCAGCAATTAAACAATCTATTATCATCCATTTTGTCAACAGCCTTCAATAATCCCTATTACATCTAAACAATAAACAAAACCAGAATCTTCAACAGATTTTACAGGAACACTTTGATATAAAGACCAAACCCTAGCAACCACAATTATTTCATCTGTATCCTGCCTTTCTCTCCAATAGGGACCCAGAGCACCTTACATCATTCTCCTTTCCATTTACGCTCACAACAGTCCTGAGGTAGCTTAGAGTGTGACTGGTCCAAGGTCACTCAGTGAGCTCTCATGGCACAAGTAGGAATTAGAACCCAGATTTCCCAGATTCTAGGCCAACACTCTAAACCACTACACTAAACTGGTTCAGTGTGGAGATTGTGTCAGCCCTTTATGTTTACTTTTTGTGAGGGAGGGGTAACTCATTACACAAAGATAAGTTAGGGAAGGGAGAGAACCTCATCCTCAATACTAGGGGTGGGGGAAGTGTCCCCTTAACTCCTTCATTCTTTTCAAGGCTCCATTTTTATTGCTCCATCTACCTTCTTTATTCTCATCCCCTCAGGTTTTCCTGTCCTGTACATTTTTGTTCTTTTTTCTCTATTTGCCCCCCCCTCTCATTTTCCTCTCCTTACCTATTCTGTTTCCTTTGGTTACAAAATGTTCAGGTGTGGGTATGTGTAGCAGGTGTTTGTGCAGTAGAGAAATATCTTACAGAATAAACCCTAGTGCAGCTAACCCACGCTTTGCCATAAAGTGGTAGGGCAACAGCTTATTCATAAGATAAATACAAAAGATCTTGTTTGTGTGTGTATGTTTCAAAACATCTGTCAAGATTGCTATAGAAAAAATCCAGATGACAGAATAAGTGTGATGTTTCCAAAAATGAAAAATAAGCACATCTTCTGGGAAATTTTGAAAGTGTTGTCTAACAGGCTGAAAGATTTGACAGTTTTGATGTAGGCAAAACAGACGAAATAAAGCTTGGATGTGAAATTTTAATTATCAGTACTTGCTAAAAGCTTGAAGATTTACAGCAGAACAGGAAGAAAGAGGGGCATTTGACATTTCTTGCAGACATAATGTTTTATATGAAAAATAAAGGATGGCTTTTTAAAGGTTATATTCATTGTACTTTTATAAATGGATTAGCACTGTAGCAGAATTGAACAGTCCAGAAAGCACCTTAATAATGGAATAGGAATTGTATCCTACCACAATGATGATTGTTTTTCTGTATTGTCTTAAACCTGGTTAATTCCACTTCTTGTATTGTTTATAGTATACATTGTATCAGGTAGTTTGTTTCTTGCATTGTTTTCTAGTTTTGTAAACCTAGTCCTATTGCCTTGACCTGGACAGCCCAGGCTAGCCTGATCTCTTCAGATCTCAGAAACCAAGCAGGGTAAGCCCTGACCTGGATTTGGTTGGGAGAGCCCCAAGGAATACCAAAGTAATGATGCAAAGGCAGGCAATGGTAAACTATCTCTGAACGTCTCTTGCCTTGAAAACCACACAGGGTCACCATAAGTCAGATGAGACTTGATGCCACATTCAGCCACCATTGACTTGTTCATTGGTTGCCTGATGCTGTGTGATTGCATAGTTTTATACTATGTAATGAACCTTGAATTTCAGTGAAAATGGCAGGCTACGTATAAAGCAAAAATGTTTTTGAGCAGCAAATGCTCAAGTGACCAGTATTTCTAGTTAAGATGTTCAATACATTTATTTAATAAAATAATTCAGAGTTGCATTCTACTGAGACTGTGTATCTGTTATACTTCTGAAACAGTGACCACAGCACCTTTTCAGGAACTCATGGCAATAATCTTTCAAATCCCTGCAACATTCAAATCCTTTAACAGACCTATGTCAGGGGTTAAACCTGCAACTTTTTATATGCTCTTCTAATTAGCTATTATTAATGAGCTGAAGAAGTATGTGGCATCAAGTCACAACTGACTAGTAAGAGGCAAACTCATTTAACAGCAGTAGTCCCGGAACAACTATTTGGTTTTGGTTTTCTTCCTAACTACATTTAGTTAAATACCTTCTCAAAAAATGTTGTAATATTTTGAAGCATTGATATTTTAAAGTGGGATTCAGGATGTATGTTTTGCCTTGTAAAAACAGAACAATGGAATTAAACATTTTCGTTCTGTTTGTTTTGGCTGTGAAATATGATATATTTGTCTGAGCCTTTGTATGAAGTATAAATTCACATGAAGTTCCCATACCAAAGTGGTGTCCTTCCATGGCCAGTTTTCGATTGGAAAGAGAGCTTCAGCTAGGAAAAAACAAAGGTGAAAAAGAGGCACAGTGCTCGTTTGATCAGGCAATTGGAAGGCACAGGAAAATTGGTTCCGTTATTTTACATAATGCCAAGCAGTTGTTTCCTTCTTATGCTGTGGCTTGGGCTTGTGGTCTCCCCCCTCCCCCCACGGTGGCTCAGTGGTAGAGCATCTGCTTGGTAAGCAGAAGGCCCCAGGTTCAATCCCCGGCATCTCCAACTAAAAGGGTCCAGGCAAATAGGTGTGAAAAACCTCAGCTTGAGACCCTGAAGAGCCGCTGCCAGTCTGAATAGACAATACTGACTTTGATGGACCGAGGGTCTGATCCAGTATAAGGCAGCTTCATATGACTGATGGCAACCTGATCCATGGGACATTCCAAGCAAAAGACAAGCAAAGGTGGTTTGTCATTGCATTCCTCAATGCAGCACCTCCAGTCTTCCTTGGTGGTCTCCCATCCAAAATATTAACTGTTACTGACCCTCTTAGTTTGCAAGGTCTGAACAAGCTCAGGCTAAGCTGGGCTATTCAGGCTGATCAAATGTGCCATCAAGTCACAACTGTCTCACTGCACTCCCAGCTACAGGATGATCAAAGCAAGAAAGGCCATGGCTCTGTGGTAGAGTACCTGTTTGGCATGCAGAAGGTTCCAGGCACAATCCCTGGCATCTCCAGCTAAAACAATCTAGTAGTAGTTGATGCTCAAAACCTCTGCCTGAAACTCTCAAGAGCCACAGCCACTCTTGAGTAGACAATACTGATCTAGATTGACTGATGGTCTGATTCAGTATAAGGCAGCTTCATGTGATGAGCGGGGGTTCTTCACCATTCCTACCTCTGCATAGCATCTCCAGTCTGCCTTGGTGGTCTCTGACCTAAGTACTGACTATGTCCAACCCTTCTAAGATCTCTAGTCTGGTGACTCTCTTCTGGTTGGCTTTCAACTGACACTGAGCCTTGTATCATAGGGAAATTGCAGAAATACTGTTGCCATTGAAATTATATAACATCAAAGAGACTAGCGCCAAATTATTCTGACTGTTTTAATTATTGAGTGTGTAATTTTATAATATGTATGGATTTTAAATGTTTGTTGTGGTTTTATACTGTGAGCCGCCCTGAGCCTGCTTCGGCAGGGAGGGCAGGATATAAATTGAATCAAATAAACAAATAAAATAAATAAAATGAGCTCAGACTAAGCTGGAATCATAGTACTAAAACAGTTTGTAGACTATCATGATAAATCCAGCATGAGATGGCTTATTTTGGTGTGATCCTTCATATCATAGGTATGTAATACGATCACAGGTAATAGATTTTCTATTGACATAAGAAAAACAAGGGAAATATTAGATAAGAAGAGTGATATTGATTCTAGTTCCTGGCTTCCTTTTTTCATGTTATAGTAGCGTTATAATCCATTTTGCTAGATTGCTAGAGGAGAGAATTTGCATGTCATAACCCTGACGTGGATAACTCAGGCTAGCTTGATCCCATTATATCTTGGAAGCTAAGCTGGGGCAGCCTTGGCTAATACATGGAAGTGAAACCTCCAAAGAATACCAGGGCTGCAATGCAGAAGTAGGCAATAGCAAACTCCCTCTGAAACATCTCTTGTCTTAAAAACAAGTCAAGCTCACCACCTTGCTATAGTGCATAATGCTAAAAGAACTAGAACTTCTTGTCAGCCAGACAATCTTAGGATCTTCTGGATATTCTACACACACTACCATACAATAATTAATTATTTGCATGTCATAATGCTGCATATGGAATTTGACCGAACAACATTATGTCAGTGTTTGTCATATTAGGAACAGACTCTCTTGAAACTCCTTGAGACCGGATCCTTCTTTGTATTCTGGCTAATCTCTAATGATTTGATTGTGAGTATAAATGGCAGCAGCAGAGCTCCATCAGTCATTCAGCATAATTAAAAATACATATTGTATTCAAACTACCAAGGTTTTGACTGACACACCAAGATGGCTTTTCTGTATTCTTCCCCTTATTAAATCAATAGGAAACAGCCACAGTTATTGAATCTGGCAAACAACTCTGGAATTATTGAACATGCAAACCAAGGTGGGAAAGGAACTTAGATGGAACTTGACTGCTATCATATCAAAGTTGATTGTTTCACATTATCATTTATTTTTCTTCTAAAAGTTCATCCACTGTTATTTGCATTAGAAATCAGTATCAAGATGCATTGGATTGGATCCAGTGACTCCTTTCTGCTAAATCTTGAGCCTTTTTCTGTTTGATGAAGACTTGCTGTATTGGAGGAAGGAAGCCTGTAGACAGATATTTTACAGCAAAGGGGGATGAATACACTAGGAGAGTAGGGCTGCCAGGATCCCTTTGTCCTGAATCCTGCGATTTATTTCACAGTTTCTTCTATAACCACATGAACACATGAAGCTGCCTCAGCAGACCATCGGTCCCTCAAGATTAGTGCTGTCTACCCAAATTGGCAGCAGTTCTCAGGATATCCAGTATAAGACTTACCTGATACTTTTAACTGGTGGTGGCTAAGATTAAAACTGGGATCTTCTGCATGCCAAGTATATGCTCTGCCACTGAGCCATGACCTCTTCCTGAATGTTATTATGCAGAACTTCATGACATCACGACTACTGTACAGGAGAGGGACCTGTTGATAGCACATTGAATAGCAATATCAGCTCAGCTGTGACACTTTAACATACTACTAGGTGTTATTCCATACATTACCCCTGAACATTATCATGTAGCTTTGAAAAGATAAGGTATTTATCAAACACAAAAAATATTGAAATGAACTATTTACTAAATTTAAAATGTAGTTGATGTGTTAGTACAAGATTGTTCCCCATCTTCAATTTGCATGTGCAGTATTTACTACAAATAGGCATGCACAGAAGTCTTAGAAGAAGCACTATACCTATGTACTATCAGCAGTATATGTATATCAGTCCTTCCTTCCTAGAAATTATTACCTAAAAACTGGAAGATAGATGTAGTTTTCTGCTGTGCCATGACGGTAAAACACTTTACACATGTGCAGTGTTATCAGTCTCAGCATTCAGAGAAGAAGTTTTGAAAGATTCCTTGTACTTTGCTGTACTGTGTTTGGCACTATTTTACAAGACTCCTTTTTGTGCAAAGAGTTAATAACACATTGGCTTGTGTAACCTGAAGATCCAACAACAGATCAGCATATTCTTGTGACTTGAAAGAGGATTTACTTGATTCCTATAGAATAACGTTGGTGTCATCATTAATAATAATAATAATCATCATCATCATAATCATAATATGGCATTGTGTGTAGAATAGCCAGGAGATCCTAAGATTGTCTGACAGCTTCAAGCTCTAGCTCTTTTAGCATTATGCACTAATATGTGGTAAACTAGATCAGTTTTTAAGGTAACAGAATAACAGATTGCCACTAGGACAAAAACAAATGAAAAATCGTTTCTAAGATTCTGCCCCTTCCAGCCAGAAGAAAACATTTACTTCCTGTAATGACTTTGTTCAGATGCTTAGCACTCGTTATGAGAATCTAAGGATAAGTAAGGCAGAGGGTTTGCTTTTTTAAAAAAAAATTGTTTATATTATATATCGGTGAAATATACATCAGTCTTCATCACTCATTTTAAAAACACACTATTGCCAATAATTAGCATAATAAACACGAGCAAGCTTTGAAGAAAGCATTGGCAGGTTGTTATGGAATCAGCAAAAGGTCAACAAATAAAACAGGCATTACTTAAGTTGTCTTCCCTGCATTCTGAATTTTAGTCATCCTGTATGAGTGTAGGGAAATGCTTGGATGCTTCAGGTATTTCTTCATCTGTGGGACTATGTAAGGGAACTTTTGGAATAGGCGCAAAATATTATTTGAGTAATAAAATGAAAAGCTATTGCCTATTTTTCAATTTTGTTCTGGAACAGTGTTTAGGAACAAAAAGTACTTTGTTAATGAAGGTTATTGACTTAGCTAGTCCAAATATAATAAAACATTAATAAGATCATATTTTATTAATCCGATTATGTACAGGCTATGCTATTTAATGATACATTCTATTTTATTTATTTATATTTACGTTTATTTATAGTTGCCTGTTATACTTCTATCCTACTTTTCCTTCAAAAAGCTCAGAGTCACTTATGTGGCCTGTAGTCTCAGATAACATTAATATTCATACCAGGGTTCCTTTCTGTGATGTGGTGCAGGACTTCATGGCAGTCATGAGAACCATAGGGCTGTCTCAATTAATTCTGGTCCCATGCATGTGGTAGGACACATATTTTAGCTCAGAGCCTGGCAACTTTTTATAATCAAAGAGCCAGATGACATCAATATTCAGAGAAAAAGATCAACAAAGAGCTGATATACAAGAACCTATCTGCATAACTGAAAATAGGTAGTTTAACATTACTGATAATTGATCTCTTTCGGCTTGACTTCGCGAACGAAGATTTAAGAAAGGTGCAGTAGTCCACGTCTGCTGCAGGCTCACTGGTGGCTGACAAGACCAATGTGGGACAGGCAGGTCCGGCCACAGTGGCTGCAGGGAAAAGTCTGATTTGGGGTTGGTGCTGTAGCAGTGCGATTCTTCCTCAATCTCCCTTTGTCCTCAAGACCAGCTATGTGTGCGTTCTCAAAGGAAGAGACAGACTAGTGGATGGTGTGCCTCCATGCTTTGTGATCTGAGGCTAGGTCAGACCACTGGTGATGGTTAATGCAACAAGTACCAAGGAATTTCTTCAAGGAGTCCTTGTACCTCTTCTTTGGTGCCCCTCTATTTCGATGGCCGGTGGAAAGTTCGCCATACAGGGCAATCTTGGGAAGGCGGTGGTTTTCCATCCTGGAGATATGCCCTGCCCAGCCTAGCTGCGTCTTCAACAGCAGTGCCTCGATGCTTGTAACCTCCGCCCGCTTGAGGACTTCAGTGTTGGTCACAAAGTCACTCCAGTGGATGTTGAGGATGGTGCGAAGGCAGCGCTGATGAAAGCGCTCAGGGAGTCGCAGGTGATGACGGTATAAAACCCACGATTTGGAGCCGTAGATGAGGGTTGTCATCACAACTGCTTTGTAAACATTGATCTTTGTGCCTTTTTTCAGATGCTTGTTGCTCCACACCCTTTTATGCAGTCGGCCAAATGCACGGTTTGCCTTTGCCAGTCTATTGTCAATCTCCTTGTTGATCTTGGCATCTGAGGAGATGATGCACCCCAGGTAGCTGAACTGCTGGACTGTCTTCAAAACTGATTCACCCACGGTGATGCAAGGAGGGTGATAATCTTCCTGGGGTGCAGGCTGGTGGAGAACTTCTGTCTTCTTCAGACTAACTTCTAGGCCGAATAGCTTGGCAGCCTCTGCAAAGCAGGAAGTCATATGCTGCAGAGCTGATACCGAGTGGGAGACGAGTGCAGCATCATCAGCAAACAGTAGCTCTCAGATAAGTTTTTCCATTGTCTTGGAGTGGGCCTTTAGTCGCCTCAGGTTGAACAGGCTGCCATCGGTGCGATAGCGGATGTAGACACCATCGTCGTCATCTAAATCTACTGCGGCTCTTTGAAGCATCATGCTAAAGAAGATTGTAAAGAGAGTTGGCGCAAGAACACAGCCTTGCTTTACACCTGTGCCTATTGGGAAGGACTCCGAGAGATCCTTGCAGTGTCTAACTTGGCCTCGCTGGTCTTCATGTAGCTGGATGACCATACTGAGGAACCCTGGGGGACATCCTAAACGTTCCAAGATTTGCCACAGGCCGTTCCTGCTAACGGTATCAAAAGCTTTGGTAAGGTCGACAAAAGTCACATATAGACCCTTGTTCTGTTCCCTGCATTTCTCTTGGAGCTGCCTGAGGACAAATACCATGTTGGTGGTGCTCCTGTTAGCTCTGAAGCCACACTGGCTCTCTGGGAGAAGTTCTTCTGCAATGGTGGGCACCAGTCTGTTCAGGAGTATTCTAGCAAGGATTTTGCCTGTGATGGAGAGCAGGGTTATCCCCCGGTTGTTGGAGCAGTCTGACTTTTCCCCTTTGTTCTTATGTAGAGTAATGATGATTGCATTGCGAAAGTCCTGTGGTAGTTTGCCTTGTTCCCAGCAGGTGACAAGTACTTTGTGAAGTGTGCTATGTAGTACTATGCCACCATGCTTCCAGATCTCTGGTGGGATTCCATCAACCCCCGCTGCCTTGCCACTTTTCAGTTTGCTTGATGGCTTTAACAGTCTCTTCTAGGGTGGGGATCTCATCCAACTCTGTTTTCACTGGTTGAAGTGGGGTGAGGTGGATTGCTGAATCTTGAACTACGCGATTGGCATTGAAGAGAACCTGAAAATACTCTGACCACCGGTTCAGTATGGATGCCTTGTCTGTGAGGAGCATTTGGCCGTCTGCACTACGCAAGGGACTCTGAGCCTGATATGATGGACCGTATACTGCCTTCAGGGCTTCGTAGAACCCTCTTAAATCACCAGTGTCTGCACACAGCTGGGTTCTCTCTGCAAGCTTGGTCCTCCACTCGTTCTGAATGTCTCGAAGCTTGCACTGGAGGTTACTACATACAGTGCGAAAAGTTGCTTTTTTCCTGGGACAGGAGGGCTGAGCAAGAAGTGCTTGGTAGGCAGATCTCTTTTTCGCCAGTAATTCTTGGATCTCTTGATTGTTCTCGTCAAACCAGTCCTTGTTCTTCCTTGTGGAGAACCCGAGGACTTCTTCAGAGGTCAACAGGATGGTAGTTTTTAGGTGTTCCCAGAGTGCTTCTGGAGAAGGGTCTGTGGGGCAACTGGGGTCCTCAATTCTCATCTGGAGTTTTGCCTGGAAGGCAGCTTTAACTTCGGCTGACTGAAGGCTGCCAACCTGAAACTTCCTCCGGGGGATACCGCCTCTCCTGGATGTAGATTTAAAGTGAAGACAGAGATTGCAGCGAACAAGACGATGATCCGTATGACATTCTGCACTGGGTATTACTCGGGTGTGTAAGACATCTCGAAGGTCTCTCTGGCACACCAGAATGTAGTCAATAAGGTGCCAATGCTTGGACCGTGGGTGCATCCAGGTTGTCTTCAGACTGTTCTTCTGCTGGAAGATAGTGTTGGTAATGGTGAGCTGATGCTCCATGCAGAATTCTAGCAGGAGTCGCCCGTTATCATTGCAGTTGCCAATGCCGTGTTTGCCAAGTACTCCTTTCCAGGCTTCCGAATCTTTACCTACTCTGGCATTGAAGTCGCCAAGGATGATCACCTTGTCCTCTGTAGGGGTCTTCCGTACGAGGTTGTGTAGATCAGCATAGAACTTGTTCTTTTCTGCAGAATTTGCTTGAAGGGGTGGGGCATACACACTGAAGAGTGTTGCATGCTGCTTGTTTTGAAGTGGGAGGCGTATAGACACGATGCGATCTGAGTGACCTGTCGGCAGGTTTTCGAGTTTAGAGGCAATGGAATTCCTGACCATGAAGCCAACGCCAGAAAGGCGGCTCTCAGCCTTTGACTTACCTGACCAGTAGAGGGTATAGCCAGCACCGTGTTCTTGAAGACTACCTTCCTCAGGGAAACAGACCTCACTGAGAGCTTCTATGTCGATATTCAACCTGAGAAGTTCGTGGGCAACTAGAGCTGAGCGTCGTTCAGGGTGACCACAGTCTACTGTGTCAATCATGGTTCTGATGTTCCAACATGCAAGCTTTAGTCTTTGCACACTTTGTGAGGCAGGTGCATGCCTTTTCTTTGTTGTTATTTTTTGACCGCAAGTAAGGATGCCCATTGACCGCGGCTAGCCAACTGGCGGGGGGGAGGAGACAAGCTTTATTTAGGCCACCTTTTCTAGGCCCCTCTCCATAGGGAGCAAGCAGTGCTGCCCCTAAATAAGGCTGCTTGGTCGTTCAGGGTGCTACCGAAAAATGCTTTCGTCTCCGGGTCAGCATCAGGCAACCAATACCCTGAACCGCCTACATGCAGGATCGGGACAGCGGCTTCCTGTGGCATCTTCCACCTGCCGTTTCGCCCCTTGCCCATCGCTGCAGGACTTGGTATGTTGTAGGTTGTGGATGTGGATACCCTTCAGGCCTGCGCAGAGGAATTTTTAGGTGAGGCGCAGTGTGCGCAGTACTGGCTCCACCCTTTCACTATGGGGTCATCTGCCATGGCCCAGTAAGCCGGGACGCCGGCAGCGAGTCCTCCAGGTGGTAGATGTTACATTAACGAGCTCTGTCTGCCCGGGCTTGATGTTAAAGTTTTCCTTCTCTTGGCTGGCGAGGTTGGTGAGCCCAGCCTGCCCATCCAGTTATACCGCCGGACATTTGGTCGCACCATGACGTGGCAAACTCTGTGAAAATGGGGGGGACCAGAGAGAAGGTGTTGCCATGGATGCAGTAATGTAGGAGAGGCCATTGCAGTGACCATCTGCCAGGCATAGCCAGACAGTAATCATGCAGCGTTCACTACACCGGGAAAGGAGAGGCGATGTATTGCGTATGCACTTTCCCATGGGGGGCAGGACACCCAGAGGGAGCCCACCCCCCCACCCCCCACTGATAATTGATACATTGGTTAATAATGCATAAGGTTTCTGCACCCCAGCATTGGTTGTTGTGAGTCCTTAATTAGGAAGCAGCATGTAGAGGACTTAAAATAGCGGATACAAACACACAAGGGCACTCTGCATGTCTGTTTTAAAGCACAGTCTTTTTCAGTTACTCCAGTTAAATGGGTTTAGACTGTGTCCTAGGTTTTCCTTCTCTCCTGGGAAAGAGGAAAGCCCTTTTAACACAAGGCAGGGACAACATTTTATCAAAATCCTTCAGAGAGTCTATATACTCTCTTTAGGTGTAACTGCCACCAGGCTCTAAATTATTCCCAATAACTCCAGAGGAAGAGCCAACCTCTGAGCCTTCCAGGGAAATTATTCCAGAAAATCAACCCTGCAGCACTGAGTTTCCAAACCAAAACTTGAACATATGAACATATGAAGCTGCCTTATACGGAATCAGACCTTTGGTCCATCAAAGTCAGTATTGTCTTCTCAGACTGGCAGCGGCTCTCCAGGGTCTCAAGCCGAGGTTTTTCACACCTATTTGCCTGGACCCTTTTTTGGAGATGCCAGGGATTGAACCTGGGACCTTCTGCTTCCCAAGCAGATGCTCTACCACTGAGCCACCGTCCCTCCCCTACACCGTCCCTCCCCTAACCATAGGTGAGCAGGCTAGCAGGCTAAGCCTTCTAGATTTAGCTTTGAGATTCTAGAAACAAGATTCACACAAGTTTATATATATATATATATATATATATATATATATATATATATATATATATATATATATATATATATATATATCGGCTTGGCTTCGCGAACGAAGATTTAAGAAGGGTGCAATAGTCCACGTTTGCTGCAGGCTCGCTGGTGGCTGACAAGACCAATGTGGGACAGGCAGGTCCGGCCACAGCGGCTGCAGGGAAAAGTCTGATTTAGGGTTGGTCCTGTAGCAGTGCGATTCTTCCTCAATCTCCTTTTGTCCTCAAGACCAGCTATGCGTGTGTTCTCAAAGGAAGAGACAGCCTGGTGGATGGTGTGCCTCCATGCTTTGCGATCTGAGGCTAGGTCAGACCACTGGTGATGGTTGATGTGACAGGTGCTAAGGGATTTCTTCAAGGAGTCCTTGTACCTCTTCTTTGGTGCCCCTCTATTTCGATGGCCGGTGGAGAGTTCGCCATACAGGGCAATCTTGGGAAGGCGGTGGTTTTCCATCCTAGAAATATGCCCTGCCCAGCGCAGCTGCGTCTTCAACAGCAGTGCCTCGATGCTGGTAACCTCTGCCCGCTTGAGGACTTCCGTGTTGGTCACAAAGTCACTCCAGTGGATGTTGAGGATGGTGCGAAGGCAGCGCTGATGAAAGCGCTCAAGGAGTCGCAGGTGATGACGGTATAAAACCCACGATTCGGAGCCATAGATGAGGGTTGTCATCACAACCGCTTTGTAAACATTGATCTTTGTGCCTTTTTTCAGATGCTTGTTGCTCCACACTCTTTTGTGCAGTCGGCCAAATGCACGGTTTGCCTTTGCCAGCCTGTTGTCAATCTCCTTGTCGATCTTGGCATCTGAGGAGATGATGCACCCCAGGTAGCTGAACTGCTGGACTGTCTTCAGAACTGATTCACCCACAGTGATGCAGGGAGGGTGATAATCTTCCTGGGGTGCAGGCTGGTGGAGAACTTCTGTCTTCTTCAGACTAACTTCTAGGCCGAATAGCTTGGCAGCCTCTGCAAAGCAGGACGTCATATGCTGCAGAGCTGATACCGAGTGGGAGACGAGTGCAGCATCATCAGCAAACAGTAGCTCTCGGATGAGTTTTTCCATTGTCTTGGAGTGTGCCTTTAGTCGCCTCAGGTTGAACAGGCTGCCATCGGTGCGATAGCGGATGTAGACACCATCGTCCTCATCTAGATCTACTGCGGCTCTTTGAAGCATCATGCTAAAGAAGATCGTAAAGAGAGTTGGCGCGAGAACGCAGCCTTGCTTTACACCTGTGCCTATTGGGAAGGGCTCCGAGAGGTCGTTGCAGTGTCTGACTTGGCCTCGCTGGTCTTCGTGTAGCTGGATGATCATGCTGAGGAACCTTGGGGGACATCCTAAACGTTCCAAGATTTGCCACAGGCCTTTCCTGCTAACGGTATAGAAAGCTTTGGTAAGGTCGACAAAAGTCACATACAGACCCTTGTTCTGTTCCCTGCATTTCTCTTGGAGCTGCCTGAGAACAAATACCATGTCGGTGGTGCTCCTGTTAGCTCTGAAGCCGCACTGGCTCTCTGGGAGGAGTTCTTCTGCAATGGTGGGCACCAGTCTGTTCAGGAGTATTCTGGCAAGGATTTTGCCTGTGATGGAGAGCAGGGTTATCCCCCGGTAGTTGGAGCAGTCTGACTTTTCCCCTTTGTTCTTGTATAGGGTGATGATGATTGCATCGCGAAAGTCCTGTGGTAATTTGCCTTGTTCCCAGCAGGTGACAAGTACTTTGTGAAGTGAGCTATGTAGTACTGTGCCCCCATGCTTCCAGATCTCTGGTGGAATTCCATCAACTCCTGCTGCCTTGCCACTTTTCAGTTGCTTGATGGCTTTAACAGTCTCTTCTAGGGTGGGGATCTCATCCAACTCTGTTTTCACCGGTTGAAGTGGGGTGAGGTGGATTGCTGAATCTTGAACTACGCGGTTGGCACTGAAGAGAACCTGAAAATACTCTGACCACCGGTTCAGTATGGATGCCTTGTCTGTGAGGAGCACTTGGCCGTCTGCACTATGCAAGGGACTCTGAGCCTGATATGATGGACCATATACTGCCTTCAGGGCTTCGTAGAACCCTCTTAAATCACCAGTGTCTGCACACAGCTGGGTTCTCTCTGCAAGCTTGGTCCACCACTCGTTCTGAATGTCTCGAAGCTTGCGCTGGAGGTTGCTACATGCAGCGCGAAAGCTTGCTTTTTTCCCAGGACAGGAGGGCTGAGCAAGATGTGCTTGGTAGGCAGATCTCTTTTTTGCCAGTAATTCTTGGATCTCTTGATTGTTCTCATCAAACCAGTCCTTGTTCTTCCTTGTGGAGAACCCGAGGACTTCTTCAGAGATCTGCAGGACGGTAGTTTTTAGGTGTTCCCAGAGTGCTTCTGGAGAAGGGTCTGTGGGGCAACTGAGGTCCTCAATTCTTGACTGGAGTTTTGCCTGGAAGGCAGCTTTAACTTCGGCTGACTGGAGGCTGCCAACCTGAAACTTCCTCCGAGGGATACCTCCTCTCCTGGGTGTGGGTTTAAAGTGAAGACGGAGATTGCAGCGTACAAGACGATGATCCGTATGACATTCTGCGCTGGGCATTACTCGGGTGTGTAAGACATCTCGAAGGTCTCTCTGGCGCACCAGAATGTAGTCGATAAGGTGCCAATGCTTGGACCGTGGGTGCATCCAGGTTGTCTTCAGACTGTTCTTCTGCTGGAAGATAGTGTTGGTGATGGTGAGCTGGTGCTCCATGCAGAATTCTAGCAGGAGGCGCCCGTTGTCATTGCAGTTGCCAATGCCGTGTTTGCCAAGTACTCCTTTCCAGGCTTCCGAGTCTTTACCTACTCTGGCATTGAAGTCGCCAAGGATGATCACCTTGTCCTCTGTAGGGGTCTTCCGTACGAGGTTGTGTAGATCAGCATAGAACTTGTTCTTTTCTGCAGGATCTGCTTGAAGGGTTGGGGCATACACACTGAAGAGTGTTGCATGCTGCTTGTTTTGAAGTGGGAGGCGCATGGACATGATGCGATCTGAGTGACCTGTTGGAAGGTGTTCGAGTTTGGAGGCAATGGAGTTCCTGACCATGAAGCAAACGCCAGAAAGGCGGCTCTCAGCCTTTGACTTACCCGACCAGTAGAGGGTATAGCCAGCACCGTGTTCTTGAAGACTACCTTCCTCAGGGAAACGGACCTCACTGAGAGCTGCTATGTCGATATTCAACCTGAGAAGTTCGTGGGCAACTAGAGCAGAGCGTCGTTCAGGGCGACCACTGCCTACTGTGTCAAGCATGGTTCTGATGTTCCAACACGCAAGCTTTAGTCTTTGCACACTTTGTGAGGCAGGTGCATGCCTTTTCTTTGTTGTTATTTTTCGACCGCAAGTAAGGATGCCCGTTGACCGCGGCTAGCCAACTGGGGTGGGGGAGACGAGCTTTGTTTAGGCCACCTTTTCTAGGCCCCTCTCCGTGTGGAGCAAGCAGTGCTGTCCCTAGATAAGGCTGCTTGGTCGTTCAGGGTGCTGCCGAAAGATGCTTTCTTCTCCGGGTTAGCATCAGGCGACCAATATCCTGAACCGCCTACATGCAGGATCGGGACTGCGGCTTCCAGTGGCAACTTCCACCTGCCGTTTCGCCCCTTGCCTATCGCTGCAGGACTTGATGCGTTGTGAGTTATGTGTGTGGATATGCCCTTCAGGCCTGCGCAGAGGAATTTTTTAGGTGAAGCGCAGTGTGCGCGGTACTGGCTCCACCCTTTCACCTGGGGGTCATCTGCCATGGCCCAGTAAGCCGGGACGCCGGCAGTGAGTCCTCCAGGTGGTAGGTGTTACATTAACGAGCTCTATCTGCCCGGGTTTGATGTTAGAGTTTTCCTTCTCTTAGGCTGACGAGGTTGGTGGGCCCAGCCTGCCCATCCGGTTATACCGCCGGACAATTCGGTCGCACCATGACGTAGCAAACTCTGTGAAAACGGGGGGGACCAGCGAGAAGGTGTTGCTATGGATGCAGTAATGCAGGAGAGGCCATTGCAGTGACCATCTGCCAGGCATAGCCAGACAGTGACCACGCGGCGTTCACTACACCGGGAGAGGAGAGGCTATGTATTGCGCATGCACTTTCCCTGGGGGGGGTAGGATTCCCAGAGGGAGCCCACCCCCCACCCACCCCATATATATATATATATATATATATATATATATATATATATATATATATATATATATATATATATATATATATATATATATATATATTATATATCTTTTGTGAATCTTGATTCTAGAGTCTTATATTATAAAAGGTAAAGGTAGTCCCCTGTGCTTGCACAGTCATTTCTGACTCTGGGGTGACATTGCATCACAACATTTTCAGGGCAGACTTTTTATTAGGTGGTTTGCCATTGCCTTCCCCAGTTATCTACACTTTACCCCCAGCAAGCTTCCTCAAGCCAGCTCAAGGTTGACTCAGTCTTCCATCCAGTGCCTACCAGAAACTACTACAGACCAAGAAGAAGGTATTGGTCCATCTTGTATATTTATTTCCAGTCTTTCAGTGGTGGTTTCTCCTTAACTACCCATTTTTATTCCATAGAAGGACCCATACTTTTATCTCAACCAAGGCTGCTAAATAAACTTGTGCTTGGGAGTGCATGGGAGTTAATTTTGTTTCTGGGGCCTTCCCATATGCTTCAGTAAGTAGAGTGTTGCAGATGGACTGTAGAGTGTTGCAGATGTGGGGAAATGCAGTCGTGAGGTCCTGGAGGAGAAATTTAGGCTGCTAGGTGGGAGACTTAAGGCCAGGACCTCCAAGGTGGCCTTCTCGGAAGTGCTACCTGTTCCACGTGCAGGGCAGGAGAGACAGGCGCAAATTAGAAGTCTCAATGTGTGGATGAGACGATGGTGTAAGGAGGAAGGGTTTAAGTTTGTTAGGCACTGGGATGCTTTCTGGAACAAGCCGGAGCTGTACAAAAGAGACGGTCTCCACTTGTCTCCGGATGGAACCAGGCTGCTGGCGCTTAAAATCAAAAAGGTGGCAGAGCAGTTTTTAAACTAAATCTTGGGGGAAAGCCGACAGGAGATGGAATGTCTCTGGTTCGGGAGGACTCGTCTCAAAGAGATGAAGGGTTGGCTTCTATTTTTCTACCGAGTAACGGATCAGAGTTGTCCACTGTGATGGTGACAAACAGTATGGACTGTCTGCTAGAGTCTCGAGGCGGCAGGAGAGAGGTGGCGGGCCTAGCTTGCTTGGGAAATTATAAATGTTTGTATGCAAATGCTAGAAGTGTCCGAAGTAAAATTGGTGAATTGGAATGTTTAGTGTTGGGAGAAAACATAGACATTGTGGGAATTTCAGAAACTTGGTGGAATGAGGAGAATCAGTGGGACACGGTGATTCCTGGATATAAGTTATATCGGAAGGATAGGGAGGGAAGGGTTGGAGGTGGGGTGGCTCTGTATGTCAGAGAGGATATACGGTCCAGTAAGACTGAGGTCAGAGAATTAGATTCCCTTTTAGAAATGCTTTGGGTTGAAATAGAGGGCTCAAAAGGAAATTTAACTATGGGAGTTTGTTATCGCCCACCAAATCAAAAGAGAGAGGACGATTATAATATGATGGAGGGATTAAAGATAGCGGCTAAACGTAAAAACTGTGTCGTAATAGGTGATTTTAACTACCCGCAGATTGATTGGGTCAATATGTGTTCTGGTCGAGAGAAAGAGATTGAGTTTCTTGATGCTCTCAATGACTGTGCTATGGAGCAGATGGTCTCAGAACCTACCAGGGGTGGGGCGATCCTGGATCTGGTCCTAAGTAATGCCCAAGACTTGGTGAGAGACGTAAAAGTGATTGCGCCGCTTGGGAACAGTGACCATAATGTTATTGATTTCACCATTTGTATAAATAGGGAGTTGCCCAAAAAGACCGCCACAACCACATTTAACTTTAAAAGGGGTAAATTCTCTGAGATGAGGAGGCATGTGAGGAGGAAACTGAAAGGAAAGGTAAATACGGTCAAAACCCTTGGGGAAGCTTGGAGACTATTTAAAACTATAATCCTAGAAGCTCAGATAAAATACATACCACAAGTTAGGAAAGGCACAAACAGGTATAAGAAGAGGCCAGCATGGTTAACAAACAAAGTAATGGAAGCTGTAAAAGGTAAGAAGGACTCCTTTAAGCGGTGGAAAACCAGTCCAAGTGAGATTAATAAAAGGGAACACAGGCAGTGGCAAATCAAATGCAAGACTGTGATCAGGCAGGCAAAAAGGGACTATGAGGAGCATATTGCAAAAAACATAAAGACCAACAATAAAAATTTCTTCAAATATATTAGAAGTAGGAAACCAGCCAGGGAAGCAGTGGGGCCCTTGGATGACCATGGGGTAAAAGGATTACTGAAGGAGGATGGGGAAATGGCTGAGAAGCTGAATGCATTTTTTGCCTCCGTCTTCACCGTGGAAGATGAGAAGTGTTTGCCCGCCCCAGAACCACTAATATTGGAAGGGGTGTTGAAAGACCTGAGTCAGATTGAGGTGACAAAAGAGGAGGTCCTACAACTGATAGACAAATTAAAAACTAATAAGTCACCGGGTCCGGATGGCATACATCCGAGAGTTCTGAAAGAACTCAAAGTTGAACTTGTGGATCTTCTAACAAAAATCTGTAATCTTTCATTGAAATCTGCCTCCGTTCCTGAGGACTGGAAGGTAGCAAATGTCACCCCCATCTTTAAAAAGGGTTCCAGAGGAGATCCGGGAAATTACAGGCCAGTCAGTCTGACTTCAATACCGGGAAAGTTGGTAGAAACCATTATCAAGGACAGAATGAGTAGGCACATTGATGAACACGGGTTATTGAGGAAGACTCAGCATGGGTTCTGCAAGGGAAGATCTTGCCTCACTAACCTGTTACATTTCTTTGAGGGGGTGAACAAACATGTGGACAAAGGAGACCCGATAGATGTTGTTTACCTTGACTTCCAGAAAGCTTTTGATAAAGTTCCTCATCAAAGGCTCCTTAGAAAGCTTGAGAGTCATGGAGTAAAAGGACAGGTCCTCTTGTGGATCAAAAACTGGCTGAGTAATAGGAAGCAGAGAGTGAGTATAAATGGGCAGTCTTCGCAGTGGAGGACGGTAAGCAGTGGGGTGCCGCAGGGCTCGGTACTGGGTCCCATCCTCTTTAACTTGTTCATAAATGATTTAGAGTTGGGAGTGAGCAGTGAAGTGGCCAAATTTGCGGATGACACTAAATTGTTCAGGGTGGTGAGAACCAGAGAGGATTGTGAGGAACTCCAAAGGGATCTGTTGAGGCTGGGTGAGTGGGCGTCAACGTGGCAGATGCGGTTCAATGTGGCCAAGTGCAAAGTAATGCACATTGGGGCCAAGAATCCCAGCTACAAATACAAGTTGATGGGGTGTGAACTGGCAGAGACAGACCAAGAGAGAGATCTTGGGGTCATGGTAGATAATTCACTGAAAATGTCAAGACAGTGTGCGTTTGCAATAAAAAAGGCCAACGCCATGCTGGGAATTATTAGGAAGGGAATTGAAAACAAATCAGCCAGTATCATAATGCCTCTGTATAAATCGATGGTGCGGTCTCATTTGGAGTACTGTGTGCAGTTCTGGTCGCCGCACCTCAAAAAGGATATTATAGCATTGGAGAAAGTTCAGAAAAGGGCAACTAAAATGATTAAAGGGCTGGAACACCTTCCCTATGAAGAAAGGTTGAAACGCTTAGGGCTCTTTAGCTTGGAGAAACGTCGACTGAGGGGTGACATGATAGAAGTTTACAAGATAATGCATGGGATGGAGAAAGTAGAGAAAGAATACTTTTCTCCCTTTCTCACAATACAAGAACTCGTGGGCATTCGATGAAATTGCTGAGCAGACAGGTTAAAACGGATAAAAGGAAGTACTTTTTCACCCAAAGGGTGATTAACATGTGGAATTCACTGCCACAGGAGGTGGTGGCGTCCACAAGCATAGCCACCTTCAAGAAGGGGTTAGATAAAAATATGGAGCAGAGGTCCATCAGTGGCTATTAGCCACAGTGTGTGTGTGTGTGTATATATATATATATATATATATATATATATATATATATATATATATATATATATATATATATATATATATTTGGCCGCTGTGTGACACAGAATGTTGGACTGGATGGGCCATTGGCCTGATCTAACATGGCTTCTCTTATGTTCTTATGTTCTTATGGACTGGAGAGACCCAAGGTCAAATTCTCACTTGGTAGGCTTACCATTCCCCTGGTCTCAGTGGGGTGTCCCTAGGTTTTGCAGGCTCCTCCCTGCTGTCAGCCAGCTGGCCAGTGGGGGGAAGCCCCACCCCAACAGCCACTATGTGCCTTTCCACCTTGGAAGGCTTATAAGAAGTTTGAGGAAACTGCTTGTCTTTTGGAAGGTGTGTGTGCCTTTAACTCTCAGGAGGAAAGTTAGATGGGGAAGACAAGCCAGCAGAGCAATATGGCTCTTGCCAGGAATGTGTGAAGCATGGGAAGCTGATCTCTGCCATCTGAAGATCAGTTGTAAAAGCAGATCTCCTTTTGTTTCCCTCCGTTATTCTGAAGAAGTTGGTTACAATACAGCAGATAGTTACATTCAGCAGCTCCTGTGAATAAATTGTCCCAGTAAGATCACAAAAGCGTGGGCTTGCAAACAGTGCTTATTTTGTCTGCTTTGTGAGTGTGTTTGCTCTCATTTAGTAGAAATGCAGCAGATGGGGGACAAGGAAAAGAAGACTGTATTCAGGGGAACTGCACAGCGGTATTTTTATTTGTTTATTTTAGGGAATGGGAAAGTCTCCTGGCTCCACCCGCAAAGTCACCAGGTATTTTTTGAGTTGGACCTGGTACCCCTATCACTTGGGCACAAAACTCATTGGGAGACATTGCATTGCTAACACCATAGAGCTGAGGAGGAAGTCCAAAATATTGCCTGGCTTTGTGATGTCACATCTTAGGTTTCACCTGGAAGAGATAATGGCTCATCACACAAAGTCATTTTTGCACCTTGCCCTGCCTTCTGGCATCCCTTCTGTAATTCTGTTTAGAATTGCATGGTAAGTCAAATTAGTCATGATGACTAGCACATTTATATTCATTACAGGATTTAAAATCCACCTCTCTCAAAAAAACAAAACAAAACAAAAACAAAAAACAAAACTGCACAGAACTCAATAGGATTAAAGCAGAACTAATTTTAGCTGGATTGAGAATTCTGAGTTTAGAACAAATTTCTTCTCAACTTAAAAGTAAAGCTATTTTTGTAGAGCAAACAATGTTTCAGTCTTGTTAATTTGCTTTGTGATCTAATTAATCTAAAAATTCTATATATACATTTTACTAGCTTCATTTGAAGTCCTACAATTAAGAGAAGGGACCGGAAGTTTAAAAATTGTCAGAACAATTTCTTTGCCTTTTTATTATGCACATTCAAATTCCAATATCCACTCTGATTACTTTTAACAGTCAGTTTTCACTTTTTGTTTTTAATTTGCTTTTTCAAAAATAAGCAGTATGATTTAGCACTTTGCCATCTTCTTTCCATTTCTCATCTAAACTGAGATATAATTCATTTTATCTCCACCCTACCTTAAAAGAAATCTTCTTTTGCCATGCTACATTGCATCCGGTAATTCCTTATTCTGCTTGCACAGTTCCTTGTTGCTGTATTCAGCTCCTCTTCAGGGGCTTCATTAAAAGTACCATGTCTTCTAGTGTTTTTCCTACACTGTCATTCTGAAATAATTTTAACTGTTTGCTTCTGTTACTGGATCACACTTTGCTTTTTAGCCTCCATCAGCACCATCATTCATCTAATAGTGTAGGGGTCTCTGCCAACAAGTAAAGCTGTGAAGTTGGGGGCTGACTTCTGCATATTGAGAGCCACTCTAGGTATATATTTTATCATGAATGGGAAAAAATTGAAAGATCAAGAACTGCTCTCATTGTGAGCCCCTGGGTCAAGGACACAATCCTGGGTCCCTCTGAGCTGCCACCCCTTGGATTCAGAGATGTAGTTTCTCAAGGCTATATGTACACAAGAAACTAGACCTTGGTAAAATATGTGAAGATTTATTACATACTTAAAGAATAAGATAATACTTGGCAACACAGCCTCTACAGTCTTGCAGTAAGAAAATAAGAATGCTAACTTTTCTATCTAATACTTCAGTACCTGGTATTAGATGGCACACCTTTTAAATATCACTGCCTGTGTTAGAGGTTCAAGTGTAGCTGTTTATTGCAATGAGGCTTGACATAGTCAGAGCCACTGTCCTGTAGAATCACAAAGTTAGCATGGTTTCCCTCTCATCTATGGCTTAATCGTAGTATCTTGCCATCAGGTGTCGGGTAGTCCTTCAGTCCCAATCAGGGCACTCGCTCACTGGAACCCTCTTGAAAATTACATCACTTCTTTCTTCCCCACAGATTCTCATCATGAGCCAATTACCATATTCCTGAATCTGGCCTTGAAAGAAATAAGCACAGTGCAGGCAGTTATGGACACTGCAATTATGGACACTACAAACTGGACTAGGCCTACTAGTATTCACATTAATACTTGGGAAGAAACTGGGAGCTTAATCCTCACACCTAGGCAGAATGAAAACAGAGCTCAGGCATACAACTTCATTGTACTGGGTGAATTCTTCAGCTTCAGGCTAAAGGAGAGAGAAATTGGGATTGGGGATGTCTCCTCTCCAGGCTAAACATACCCAGTTCCTT
Organism: Heteronotia binoei; assembly: GCF_032191835.1. Lineage (NCBI taxonomy): Eukaryota > Metazoa > Chordata > Lepidosauria > Squamata > Gekkonidae > Heteronotia > Heteronotia binoei. The sequence goes on along the minus strand of NC_083223.1, from coordinate 164,118,848 downwards.
CAACCTTTCCTTGTAGGATTTGGTCTCCAGACCTCTCACCATCTTCATCACCCTCCTCTAGACACATTCTAGCTTCTCTATATCCTTCTTAAATTGTGGTGCCCAAAACTGAATACAATACTCCAGATGAGGTCTAACCAGAGTAAACGAAAGGGATACCATAACTTCACTTGATCTGGATACTATACTTCTATCGATGCAGCCCAAAATCACATTGGCCTTTTTAGCTACCACATCACACTGCTGACTCATGTTCAGTGTACAGTCCATTAAGATCCCTAGATGCTTTTTGCATAAACTACTGCCAAGATAAGTCTCCTTCCTCCTATAAGTATGCATTAGATTTTTCCTACCAAAATGCAGAATATCACATTTATCTCCATTAAAATTCATTCAATTTGTTTTAGCCCAGTTTTCCAGCCTGTCAAGGTTATACTGTATTGTGACTGTCTTCTACCATATTTGCTGCCCCTTCCAATTTAATATCCTCTGCAAATGTAAATTGGCCCCTTCCCAGCCGGGCTGGCTTCGCCGGCTAGAGGCTGGGGGCTGCTGTTGCCCTCCCGGAAGGAGGGAAGGCTGGCCCCTGTCATCTCTGGCATCCGGGGATGTCTTGTTGGGTGTGGCGTCAGGGCTATAAAAACCCTGGCCCCGCCCAACTCCATGCACTTGTTCTTCGGCTCTCAGAGGGAGAGCACCTTCTGAGCTGCTGCAATCGCGCGAGGGCCTCGGCGTGGCGGTGCGTGTGAGGAGCATCGGGAAGATGCGTGCGAGGCGTTGCCAGCTTCTGTGCGAGCGGCGTTTTTTTCTTGAGCGCAGGTATTCCAGACGGATCCCAAGTTGGGAGGTGCTTTTAGGGGAAGGCTAGAGAGGGGTTGTTGGGCATGGACGCCAGGCCAGTGGCCTAGTCACCCCCCCCCCTCCCATGGGGGCAGGAGTTCCAGCTGATTGCAAGTTGGGGGGTGCTTTTGGGAGAAGGCGGGAGAGGGGTCGTTGGGTGCGGACGCCAGGCCGGAGGCCTATTCACACACTCCTCCCCCATGAGGGCAGGAGTGTATGCTCACTCCCACCCCCCCTCTTGTTGGTTAATAGGGTAGTGGGGCTTAGTTTAGGTGCCTGCCCCCCCACACATATAGCAGCTCTGTGGTGCAGAGTGCTTAAGCTGCAGGTCTGCAGTCCTAAACCCTGAGTTTATCCCGGGGGAAGCTGGGTTCAAGTAGCCAGGTCAAGGTGCTCTTTTTATATTAATTTCAGAACATTGGTTGCCCGTGTGTGGGGAGCTAGGTTACTCAAGGCGTGGACAGGTAAAAGGGAGGTTAATAAGGGAGGGATGGCTCCCAAGAAGGGTCAGGCCCCTCTAAGGGAAAACAGCCCACTAGAAAGAGGGGGCAGCAAGCTAGGCTGCCTGGTGACTTGGGTGAGGAGGCCCAGCTATGGCAGACCATAATTGGATAGCTGGACGCTTTGGAGCAACAAAGGGGTGCTGTAGGGGCTCCCACATGGGAAGGGTGCCGTAGGGCAACAGGCCATTCATCCAAGTTGACTTTTGAAAAGGAGGTGCTGGCTCGCCTTTCTGCGTTACAGGGCGTGGTTGTCGGCTTGGATATGCAGCAGGAATCGGATCTGGAAGCAGAGATAGACACGAGAGAGGCCCCCGGCAGGGAGCCTGTGGATCCTGGTGCAGGAGGGGTGGTGGTGGAGACAACCCCGGCGGTGGCGGTTGCTGTTACCCCTTCAGGGGTAGCGGGTAAGTCCCCATTGCAACATCAGCTTCCAACTTGGCCATGGGGCCTCCCCCAGCCGTCGGTTATCCACAATACACCATGTATGGTGGTGTCATCGCCTGGGCAGTTGCCCCCTTCTGGGCAATACAGTCAGGCGGGACCTTCTTGGGCTTGGGGTGCACCTTGTACCCAGCTTCAAAGCCAGAACACGGTCGGTTCAGCCTCACAGCCCCCTTTGCAGTCGTTGGCTATGCCGGCGTTGCAAGGCACCTCTACTTCACAGGCAACCCTGGGCATGCTGCTGTGGGGCGGGCAGCAGAAATTGCTGCAACAATGGGCGTGGCTGGGGCATCCTTGGGGTGTGTGGCATTATCCACCGAATCTTTATGGGTCCATACCGTTCAGAGTTCTGCCATATTGCAACACCGCATTGCCCTTGGGTGATCATTTGGCAATGGCCACCTGGGAGAAAATACTGAGGGGTGAATATGTGGATGTTTTCAGTCTCCTATTTAGAGAACTAGAAAAGAAAGACAAAGAGGAGCTAGACGACAAGGAGAAGGAGAAGCTGAAACGTAGAAAGGTGGACAGGACTTGGGCCAATTGGCTGCCAGGTTTCCTGATCTAACCTTTACAGGCTTCAGCCCTTTTCCAATATTGTGACATAGTGCACCGTGCATATACAGACTTCGTCGGGGCTGCGTGGTTGCAATATGACGAGGCCTTCAGAATGGGATCAAATTAATCAGCAGCTCTGGCTGCAGTTGATGTCCCCGACAAAGCCCAATATAGGTGATAGGGCAGATAGTGGGCATTTGGTGCACAGGCAGCAGAATACAGTTGGTGCCCGCAGTACGGAGGGCCAGTCGGTTCAACCCCGGATGCTATGCTGGGAATTTACCTCCAAGGGCGTGTGTGCTAGAAAAGCCTGTAAATTTAAACATGAGTGCCTGCTATGCGGAGGGTTGCATGCCTTCTCAGCCTTCAGCAGGTCAAAAACCAAGGGGAATGCCAAGCGCCCCAGTGGTGGGAGCCATCCGCAGCCGCCTGGAAAAGCGACACAGCCCCATACGTCTGAAGGTACTTAGACGGTGGTTGGGTAATTATCCCTTGGTTGCCAACAGGGCCTATTTACTGGAGGGATTTAGTTTTGGATTTTGGATTCCATATCAGGGACCTAGAGTCCCTTGTATGGCCCCTAACCTTCATTCAGTGGTTGGGATGGAACATGTGGTTAGGGCAAAAATAGCCAAGGAATGTTTGGAGGGGAAGGTCCTTGGCCCCTTTGACGCTCTGCCAGTGCCTAATTTAAGAGTGTCTCCCTTAGGGGTGGTGTCAAAAAAGGCCCCGGGGGAATACCGTTTGATACACCACTTGTCATACCCCAAGGGTGGCTCAGTGAACGACATTCTCTGTTCGGTCAGGTATACTTCCTTTGACCAAGCGGTCAAAGTGGTACGGGGTTGTGGTGTGGGGGTTGAAATGGCAAAATGCGACATTAAGTCAGCATTTCGCCTGTAGCCAGTACACCCGGAAGATTTTGATCTCCTGGGCTTCTCCTTTGAGGAAAAATATTACATGGATAGGGCCCTGCCACTCAGAGTCTGGTGGTATGCTTTGTCCCCTGCTGGGATAGAACGCGCCAGGAGCAAGGCCAATAGGGCCTTGCAGAAAGTCATGGAAGGGGGCTTAGGGATGTTTCTCCCCCATCCAGCCATACTAGATGAGGATGCCACCTTGTATAGGCCAGAAGGAGTGCATTTATCTTAATTGGGTAACCAGGCCTTTTTGGAAGAGATTAGGCTGGGGTTGCAGTCGGCTCTGGGCCGTCCGATGGGCGCTAATGCCTAAGCAGAGGCTTGGCATTGGCGGTGGCGGTGGCAGGATGAGGTATGGGCTACAGTGTTTGTTCAGGGGAGCACCTATGGCCCTGCACCAGCAGGTGCAGGTGGTCTGTATGAACTGCAGATGGGCTGTACGGCTCAATGCGGGGAGTGCAGATCACGGCAAAGCCTCACCAGGGCAAATCTTTCCAGAGGGATTGATGCTGGCCTAGGTGGAGGTGGAGTTTGGGCCTGGCCGCACAGCACCAGCCAGAATATTGGGCTCGTGCTGGGGGCAGTGTGGCTTGCCCTTTAAGGACAAGGCGGGGTCCTGTGGTTGACCCCAGGGCTTGTCCTGTTAGGCCTATACCCCTTGCCATTCTAGTTGATTAAGTTATCTTTAATAAAGCGACCCAGTTTATCCAACATACTATGTCAGCCTCTTTATTCCAACTTGGGGGGGGGGGGGGCAATAAGCATTCCCTCTATTCCTTCATCCAAATTATTTATAAAGATGTTGAACAAAACAGGCCCCAGGACAGATCCTTGAGGCATTCCACTGGTCTTCCCAAGAGGAACCAATTAACAAGTGCTCTTTGTGTGTGATCTGTCAACTAGTTACAGTTCCACCTAACAGGAACAGATCCAGAGGAGTTAGCCATATAAGTCTGTTGCTGCAAAATAGTAAAAAGTCCAGTAGTACCTTTAAGACTAACAAATTTTATTGTAGTATAAGCTTTCGAGAAACACAGTTCTCTTCATCAGGTGCAATAGTAACAGTAACAGGATCCAAATCACATTTTACTAACTTGTCAACAAGAATAGTATGTGGAACCTTATCAAAAACCTTACTAAAATAAAGAGAAACTATGTCTACAGCATTCCCTTGATCCAGTAAGGTAGTAACTTTCTCAAAAAAGGAGATAAGGTTAGTCTGACATGACTTGTTCTTGAGAAACCCATGCTGATTCTTAATTATCACAGCCATCTTTTATAAATGTTCTACGATTGACTGATGATTTGTTCTAAAACTATTCCAGGTATAGACATCAAGTTGACAGGTCAGAAGTTACTTGGATCCTCCTTTCCCTTCTTGAAGATGGGGACAACATTTGCCTGCCTCCAATCTTTTGGCACCTCACCTGTTCTCCAAGAATTCTCAAAAATAATGGACAAGGGCTCAAAAATTACACCTGCAAGTTCTTTTAGTACCTTTGGATGCAGTTTGTCTCACCCCAAGGACTTAGCTTCGTTTAAATAAACTAGGCATTTATGTACTACCTCTATGGTGAATCTGGGCTGTTTCTCCCTTCCCTCATTATGTGTTCTGTTTTTGCCATATTGAGCACCTTTTTCCTCATAAGAGAAGACTTAGGAAAAGTAGATACTGAGCAGTTCTGCCTTTTTTTCATCACCTGTTAGGATTTCACTTTCCTGTCCTCACAATGAGCCTACCATGTTCTTGCTCCTTACTTTGAACGTAAGAAAAGAACACTTTTTGTTGTTGTTTTAGCATCTCTCGCTAGCCTAAGCTCATTCTGAGCTTTAGCTTTCCTAACTCTTTCTCCACAAGTAGTCTGAGAAATTGTCTGTTTTTCTTTCCCTCTGCCTCCTGTTCTACCCCCTCCCTCACTTACAGAGCATCACAGTTTTTCATTGGCTGCTGTAGGAATTTGTATACACACCCTGGGATTGAGGCTTGTCAGTTACTTCTGAAGGATGGGACTGGAAGCTGTCAGTCACAATGGGATCAGACATTGAGTCTGAAGCGTAATATGAGCACATTCTTATGGAGTACCTTACTTTTGGGTGTGAACTAGTGGTTCTTGGACAAGTATATGTATTCTTAGAGAGACTTAGAGCTTCACAATCTTGTTTAAGCTTATCTAGGAGTTTATGGGAGGGCTCAATAGTCTGGAAGAAATGTGTTACTTATTACAATGGAATTTCATTTTGGAAGGAGTTGTTTGGATTGTTACTTGTTTTATTCTCTTACCTCAGCCTTGTAGCAGAAAAACCAGTGTGGATCAATGTTCCCTCTAAGCTGCAAAGCAAAAATTCTAGTTTGTGAACTACTGACATTAAAGTTGTGAGCTACTGGCAGTAAAGTTGTAAGCTACTGCATAAATTAGTGTGCTCTGGATCATCCTTCCTGAGCTAAGACAAAAATGTGTAAGCTGGGGGTTAAAAATCTGTGAGCTAGCTCGCACTAACTCAGCTTAGAGGGAACACTGGTGTGGATGTGGAAAAACATCAGCAAAGGAGGGAGTGTAGGGAATTGCCTGGAAAAAACCATCATGGCTGATCCCATGTCATGTCTATTGCTTTTAGCTGAAATAATCAGATTACACCAACAAAAATGAGACAGACAGTACCAACCTAACTGGTAAACAGAGCAGTAGAGAGTCATTTTTATGCAAGCTACAGAAACGTTTGACTATCTCAGACAGCCAGCTTGTTGAAGATTGATATAAAATGTATAGCTCCAATATATCCTACCTTTACTAACTCAATTGAAACACAGCTGTCTTAAGCCTATGATCTCACTGAAAATATAGTGGTACAAAAAGTTTTAGAACATAAACTTTCTGTTATGCTGCATTGGGTCTCTTTATTTGCAGTTTTCTATTCGAGAAATTCTGTTTGAAATTCTATTTCTTTATCTCAAACAGAGCGACGGATCCCTGGATCAAATAATCATTCAGAGGCATTTAACATGAAAACAAAAACATTTATTTCTACAGGGAAAGGGTACTGGGAGATAAAACAACAAACACTATTGAACTACATGCTTACACTAGAAGATCATGTGCTTAATGGAGGCTACTTCCTCCTTCTTCTTGACCTCTCTGCCTGAACAAAGAAAGTCACCTGACTAACTGACCAAACAGACAAAACAGGTTTTCCTGCTTCTAGACCTTGATTGACAGCAGTCAGTATCTTCTTCCTAGGTCATGCAGACAATAGGTAATCAGGCACAGTGTTAACCCTATAACGACTGGGACTTTAGAACATTGCAAAGGACATACAGATACACAACATTTTCCAACATTTTCAACTACATGTTACATGGGAGATCCATCATTTTCTTCAACATTAAAAATTATATGCTGATAGGGATTGCAACAAAAAATGGAATAAAAACCCAATCAGAAAAGACAGATTGATTAGGTAACCCTTTGTGCCCTGCTTGTGGGTTTCCTGGAGGCTTTTGATTGGCCAGTGGCCACTGTGAGAAACGTGATGCTTGATTATATGAGTCAGAATTCTGTCTCATTTTGTAATATGTAAAAAACTATAATTTCTTAGGTGAAATGTATAATTTCTTAGATTTTCCTCTGCTATTCTTCTACCATATTGGGAATAATAATTAAGCATGTGGTATTCAGACTGTGGTAAATTTCATACCCATCTCTTTCACTCTTTTTAGCTAGCAGTTTGGAGAAAAAGAGAGAGAAAAGCTAAATTTGGTACTCTGGCTGTAGACAAGAGCAAGAGTCCAGTACCACCTTAAACACTTTCATGAGCCACTTCTCACTAGCTTTTCAGTTTTGTTATTAACAGCTTATTTGAAATGTATAAGAAGGATACCAGAAACTGTTGTAATTCCTTATCTATATATTTTTTTAAACTTCCCATTCTTAATTTTCCAAAGAAATTGTGAACAGCAATACCTAGTAGGGGTTGATGCTCTGAAATATTGTGAAATAGTAAAAATCTAGAGAAATAACAGTATGACACACCTGACTGAAGGACAATCAACAGTCAACAAAATAAGATGAGAAAGAGAGGCACTGAAATGCAACTGAAAAGGTCAAAGCTCACCCTTTATCTTGAAAGGTTAGACTCTAACAGAAGAACACTGAACTGGTTCTAAAAGCTGAAATCCTGCCATATTTTAAAAGTAACAATTTATATCTATTAAGCACAAACTGCATTGATTAAAAAATAGAGCGACATAATAATCTCCTTTCACTGTGTATCTACAGCTGCTCAGGGCTGGCTTTAACATTATTTATTGCTTGAATCCACTCCCCTAAACACACTACTGACCTGTTCAACTTGTTCCAACCTCAGTGGTGGTAGAGGGTAAGGAAAGCATGTTAAAGACCTAACTGGAGGGAGAAAATAGAGCTGGTCAAATGTTTATGTCAGTTGTATACAACATTATGCAAGCACAAAGACTAGTTTTGGTGATCCAGTTGGGTGTAGTGGTTAAGAGCGGTGGTCTCTAATCTACAGAACCAGATTTGATTCCCCACTCCTCCACATGCAGCTGCTGTGTAACCTTAGGTCAGTCTTAGTTCTCAAAAGAGCTCTCTCAGCTCCACCATTTTCACAGGGTGTCTGTTATGGGGAGAGGAATGGAAGGAGATTTTATGCTGCTCTGAGATTCCAAGTGAAGTGTAAATCGAGTCTCCTCCTCTTTCTCCTCCTCCTCTTCTTCAATCTGCCATCTTGGATGTGCATCCTGTTCTCACCACCAGCTCAATAGCACTAGAGGTTACAGCTTTTATAGCAACAGAAGAATGCTGTGGAGTTTTGTGTTAGGGAGGCACAGTAATGTGTGATAAATTATGGGTGAATGCATCTTTATAGTCAAATTAATTATACTTTGACACATGACATGCACTCCATGCTAATGATATAAGTGCCATGGTGACTTTGTTGGTACAGTTAACTGGGGACTGAACGAAAACAGATGAGCAAGCATATTTACAATTAGTGTAAAAGGAGTGACAATATTTTAGTACAGGCAAGTGTATTCAAGGACAAACACCAGAGTGGTCGACATGTTAGTCTGTTGCAGTACTTTAAGGCTAACAAATTTATTGTGGCATAAACTTTTGTGGACATGAAACCCTTCATCAAATACATGAACTATTAATTTCAGAAGGCAGAGTCACACACATACACATATATTACTCATAAGTAAAATCCCCACTCCTGTCTTAATTCCATTTTGTTGTGAGCTAGTCTTTATCAGTCTCTAGTGAGCCCAGTTCTGAGAAGCAAACTCTAAACATGACTCAGGAGATCCATGATTAGGATCTCCTCCTACAATTTTTAAGAGCTAAAATAGTGGGGGTTATTTGTGTAAGAGCTGTTGTGCTAGGGGGGGAGTTAATTCTTTATCTGTATCATTTTTCTAATGTACATCCTCTCTACAAGCCACTAGTGACTGGTGACTGGTGGGAAATTGTTACTGAAGGAAATGAGGGGACCAAGTTGGCACTGAAACATACTGCAAGGCTACATCCTGGTTTTATCTCTTTTGGATGATCCATTATTGCTGGTGAATAGAAGCTTCAGAATTATAGAAGACTCTCTATAAGTAAGGAAGGCCTTCTGCTGCTTTCTTTGAGAGATGAGACAATTTTCTAGAACAGTCATCCCAAGGTGGTACCATGGCACCCATTTCCTGGTACCCACTTCCTTCTTACCTAAAGTATCTCTTCCCCAAAGTAAAGAACAAAGCAGTTCTGACTTTCCTTGAGCTCACTGGAGGTGTTTCAAAAGAATTAACTATCCATCTCTATAGGTAGCACTCAGTGGTCTCCATAAGAGGAGGATGCTTTGATTAGAACCAGTCAATATTTTGTGATTGGCCTCAGTCCCCATGATAGCCATTTTGTTGTTGACTATGACCCTCATGGCACCCATTTGATAAGATAAGGGTCAGCACACTTAACCACTCTGAGAAAGGCAGAGAGTGATAAGCCATCTTATCTCTTCAACCATAGTGGACTATTCATTTACTTGAAAGTTTATACCTCACCAATCCATATAAATATAAATAAGACAATTTAAAACAACATCAGCAGTAAAACTGGAAAGCTCTTAACCTCCAAAACAGCCATCATAAAGCTAGAAGGAAAGGAAAGGAAAGGAAAGGAAAGGAAAGGAAAGGAAAGGAAAGGAAAGGAAAGGAAAGGAAAGGAAAGGAAAGGAAAGGAAAGGAAAGGAAAGGAAAGGTAAGGTCCCCTGTGCAAGCACCAGTCGTTTTCGACTCTGGGGTGACGTTGCATCACGACGTTTTCATGGCAGACTTTTTTACGGGGTGGTTTGCCATTGCCTTCCCCAATCATCTACACTTTCTCCCCAGCAAGCTGGGTACTCATTTTACCGACCTCGGAAGGATGGAAGGCTGAGTCAATCTGGAGCTGGCTACCTGAATCCAGCTTCCGCCGAAATTGAACTCAGGTCATGAGCAGAGAGTTCAGACCACTCTGCACTACAGGGCTGCTAAAAGAGCCCGTTAAAAGATGGATAAAGGCAAGTAATATAATCTACAAGGAAGGGGGAATCTAAAAACCTTGGAAGAATAAAAAATGCCTGGTATCTAAAAAAAAAACTGGTATCTAAAAGTTTGTAAATTTGGCATGGGCAAATTTCTACAGGGAGCAGGGCTCTTTTTTTAGCAGGAGCTCCTCTGCATATTAGGCCACACACCCCTGATGTAGCCAATCGTCCAGGAGCTTAGAGTAGGTCCTGTACTAAGAGCCCTCTAAGCTCTTGGAGGATTGGCTACATCATGGGGCCGTGGCCTAATATGCAGAGGAGCTCCTGCTAGAAAAAGAGCCCTGACAGGGAGAGAGCATCAGAGCTTGGGCTACCAGCATGTCCCACTGCTATAGCCACCACCCCATCTTTAGCAGTGCATTGACAAATTGGTAGGGTGAGAGGTACTCCAAATGGCTTTGAGTCAAGTGGGCTTTGATGGGGAAAGTAATGCTCAGAAGAGAAGGTGTTTCCTGAATAATAAACACCTTACATCCTTCTGGGTCCATTGAAGTCAGCCAGCTTAGAAAGGGTGCAACTCTATTTAGGATTGCCCTGTAAAGCGATTTAGGGTAGACGAGTGTTATGTTTCATGTGCTTTTAAAGATCACGTCTGAGATCATGGAATGTGATAAACTTGAGCTCACATGTTTATAATAATAATAATAATAAGAACATAAGAGAAGCCATGTTGGATCAGGCCAACGGCCCATCAAGTCCAACACTCTGTGTCACACAGTGGCAAAAAATTTTATATACACACATACACTGTGGCTAATAGCCACTGATGGACCTGTGCTCCATATTTTTATCTAAACCCTTCTTGAAGGTGGCTATACTTGTGGCCGCCACCACCTCCTGTGGCAGTGAATTCCACATGTTAATCACCCTTTGGGTGAAGAAGTACTTCCTTTTATCCGTTTTAACCTGTCTGCTCAGCAATTTCATCGAATCCCCACGAGTTCTTGTATTGTGAGAAAGGGAGAAAAGTACTTCTTTCTCTACTTTCTCCATCCCATGCATTATCTTGTAAACCTCTATCATGTCAGCCCGCGGTCGACGTTTCTCCAAGCTAAAGAGTCCCAAGCGTTTCAACCTTTCTTCATAGGGAAAGTGCTCCAGCCCTTTAATCATTCTAGTTGCCCTTCTCTGAACTTTCTCCAATGCTATAATATCCTTTTTGAGGTGCGGCGACCAGAACTGCACACAGTACTCCAAATGAGACTGCACCATCGATTTATACAGGGGCATTATGATACTGGCTGATTTGTTTTCAATTCCCTTCCTAATAATTCCCAGCATGGCGTTGGCCTTTTTTATTGCAAACGCACACTGTCTTGACATTTTCAGTGAGTTATCTACCACGACCCCAAGATCTCTCTCTTGGTCAGTCTCTGCCAGTTCACACCCCATCAACTTGTATTTGTAGCTGGGATTCTTGGCCCCAATGTGCATTACTTTGCACTTGGCCACATTGAACCGCATCTGCCACGTTGACGCCCACTCACCCAGCCTCAACAGATCCCTTTGGAGTTCCTCACAATCCTCTCTGGTTCTCACCACCCTGAACAATTTAGTGTCATCCGCAAACTTGGCCACTTCACTGCTCACTCCCAACTCTAAATCAGTTATGAACAAGTTAAAGAGCATGGGACCCAGTACCGAGCCCTGCGGCACCCCACTGCTTACCGTCCTCCACTGCGAAGACTGCCCATTTATACTCACTCTCTGCTTCCTATTACTCAGCCAGTTTTTGATCCACAAGAGGACCTGTCCTTTTACTCCATGACTCTCAAGCTTTCTAAGGAGCCTTTGATGAGGAACTTTATCAAAAGCTTTCTGGAAGTCAAGGTAAACAACATCTATTGGGTCTCCTTTGTCCACATGTTTGTTCACCCCCTCAAAGAAATGTAACAGGTTAGTGAGGCAAGATCTTCCCTTGCAGAACCCATGCTGAGTCTTCCTCAATAACCCGTGTTCATCAATGTGCCTACTCATTCTGTCCTTGATAATGGTTTCTACCAACTTTCCCGGTATTGAAGTCAGACTGACTGGCCTGTAATTTCCCGGGTCTCCTCTGGAACCTTTTTTAAAGATGGGGGTGACATTTGCTACCTTCCAGTCCTCAGGAACGAAGGCAGATTTCAATGAAAGATTACAGATTTTTGTTAGAAGATCCACAAGTTCAACTTTGGATGTTGTATGCCATCCGGACCCGGTGACTTATTATTTTTTAATTCGTCTATCAGTTGTAGGACCTCCTCTTTTGTCACCTCAATCTGACTCAGGTCTTTCAATACCCCTTCCAAAATTAGTGGTTCTGGGGCGGGCAAAAAGTTCTCATAATAATAATAATAATAATAATAATAATAATAATAATACTTTTTATTTATATCCCACCCTCCCCGCCGAAGCAGGCTCAGGGCGGCTCACAACATATTAGTTCAATACAATACAATAACATCATATAATTCAATAACTACTACATTATAAAACCATCGTTTAAATCAACATTCCAATTAAAATTAACATTTATGGTGCTAAATTTCAGGTTTTTAATAAATTGATGGCGGAATACAACAGCAGCGAATCTATCATTAACTCAGCAAAGGCCATCTTAAAAACATTTAACACACAGACTACATTCCTCCCTCTCCCTCTCCAGAGGCCAACAGATGACATCTAAAGAAAAGCAAATAATGTTGAATCTCAATATTGTACTCTTCACAAGGTTAGAGTCAATTGATCAACTTGTCGTTTCTTTCCTAATCTTTGTATTACATCTTTTATCTTAAACCTTTCCTTTCAAATACTTATCAATTTTATCAGTGATATCACTTCAATCATTTAAATCACTGACTGAACTTCTTTGATTTACCGTAGTCTAGATTTTTTTCATTGTTTGCACAATTTCTGTAGAAGTAGAAATATTTTTTTCTCCCCACCAACAGCAGAATGATTAAACAATATATATTTTAGCAAAAAGGTACATGCTTGTTTACACTGAGAAAAGCATGGTGTAATGATTAGAATGTTGGACTGTTGTCTGGGAAGCCCAGACTGGAATCACCACTCTGCTGTGGAAGCTTGCTGGGTGTCATTTGGCCAGTCCCACACACTCAGCCTAACCTATCCCACAGGGTTATTTTGAGGATAAAATAGAAAGGAGAATGATGTAAGCAACTTTGGATCTGTAATGGAGAAACAAACACAGTATAAATGAAATAAATAAATAAATAAATAATACCTCTCAATTTATTTATTTATTTACTTTTGATTTATATCCTGCCTATTCCAAACGGACCCTGGGCAGCTAACAATCTCAAGACAAGCCTTTATTGGCATATATAAAAATATAAAGTAGAGGGTCGGGCAGGTTACAGATTAGGACAGTTCAGAATGCATACAGAATAAAATTAGAATTACAAGATATAAACAAGGTAGCAACATAGTAAAACCTGATACACAGTACTACTTAGCTCTATAAAGAAACTTTGCTACTATTTCAGATATTTCTGAACCAGAATTATCAAGCAGGAAAAGAACCTTAAAATCATCTGGAGTGTCTAAAATTTGTGCCAATATGGAATACAAAAGACTCCAGCGGGATGCCAAATAGAGAGAACACTGGAGAAGAACATGGGCGACAGTCTCAACACAATCCATCTGACATGGACAGTACCTACTTGAATAGGGAATCCCTTGAAATCTGCCAGATAAAATGGCTGATGGAAGGGCATTGAATCTGGCCAAGGAATCTGGAGCTATAAGTTGATAGAGGTACACAGCTGGAAGGTTTACATTTGGGACAATTCCAACAGATTCTGTTGGCAAGACTACAGAGAGTTTGAAGCTCTGAGCCCAGTAGACTAGATTTTATTTTTTAAAAAAGCCTCAGACTCAGAGAACAAGGATAAGGATTCTAAAGATAGATTCAAGGAACTTATTTTTGCTTCAATGTAAGATAGCCAGCTGGAATGATCAGATTCAGAAAATAGCTGTTATAGAAAACTAAGCGGGTCAGAGTTTAAGTGGAGTCATAACCAGAATTTACGAGTATGGACCCATGCCTTAGTAGCCAACAAATTCTGACCACACTCCAAACATAAAGTGGCATAAATGGCCATAAATATGATCTTTCTCAAAAAGATAAGAGTGGGGTGACTTCTGGGTTTTGGTGACGCGGCGTTGAGAGCGGCTCGGACCATCACATCCTTAGCCACTCTCAAATCGGCACTTCAGAGCAGTCGCCCACAAAGGACGACCCGATTCTGGGAGCCAGGAAGGTTTCCAGAAGGCGGGAGGATTGAGCAGTAGATCGGGGAGACCAGCGGAGGCGGCTACTCCCATGATCCTGCTTTCCTCAAGCCTCTTCGTGCCAATCACCATTTTTAAATGGCACAAGGGTCAGCCACCAGCTTCTTCTTTTACTTTCTTCCACTCTGCATTCTGGATCTTCAAGTTTTATAAAGGACAGAAGCTTCTTATTACTGTAAGTGTTTTTTCCTCACTTTTATTTTACTTAGGACTGGTAATGAAGGGAAAAAGAAAATCAGGAGCAGATTTTCAGTAAAGCAAGAGACTGAGAAAGAGGAGGGACGACCCTCCCTCTTTCTTTTGCAAGGCTTGAAAAAGTTTGCACAACCTGATATATGGCGAGTACATGCATCTAAGAGATCTCATCAATTTATAGTAGATGACTGAACTTAAATGGTTTCCTTTAAACCCCTGTGGGCGAGGAAAGTTCTTGGCTTCTGGGGAAAAGATCTCTGCTGATAGATCTGAGAGCTGGATGGTTTAGACGTGCTTTGAAGATCTAGTTCAATTGTTTTGATGGAATTTAGAAGCATGTCAAGAACTATTAAAAGCTGGTGGGGATCTGATATTGACTATAAGATACAACAGGATCTCTGGTGACAACAAGAATACTTTGCAAAACTTTTTGGGTTTTTTTTTCAAAAATAATAATTGCTTTTTGTATACTTGTGGCTGGATTATTTTTTGGATATAGTTGCAAAGATTTTTGGTTTGGGTTTTTATTTCTTGTGCACCTGTATGCTTTTATTTTTGGATTTATGGATTTTTCTTTCTTTATGTTTGGATCACTGATTTTTTATTTATTTTTGGGGCATCTGTTTGGATTACAAATAGGGCATTCAGCCCTGGATTACAGATCTATGGTTTCTCTACCTGGATTATTGAATTTTTGTTGGATGTATCTGTTTTCTTTTTACCTTTATTTTTGGGTGTTGATTCTTCTCTAATGTGGTCTGGTTTATTACAATTTGAATTTGGGTCTCACCTCTGGATAACAAATAGGGTATTCAGCCCTTGGATTACAGATTTATATGTTGCATCTCTTATACCTGAAATTTAGCTGGAAGATCGGTTGGTGACTTGGATTACAATTGAACTAGTCTAGCTTTACACAGCAGGCAATGGCTGCATCTTCAGAGAACTGAACTGAACTGTTTTTCCTACTGACTATCTATTGTGCTGAACTGAAAAGAGGTGTTTATTATTGTTTTTAGTATTGTTTTGACTAATGCAAATTGCTGATAGAAGCCAGAAAATTGTTTACATTTTTGAACTGTTTGATAGTAAGGATATGCAGTTTAGTTTATCTGATACAAACAAGAACAAAGAGTTCCAAAACAAATGTGGAAGAAGTGTTATTGGATTTTTGCTGATGAGTGTTTTTACTTTCAGCAAAAATGAGTGGGCCTCAGGACTCTGTAAAAAAAAAAAGACAACAAAGAAGGAAAACAAACGTTTCCTTCACCTAATCCTCCATCTGGACCAGATAAATTTACGGCCATGCAAGGAGATATGAAAGAGATGCAAGCTGCCTTAATGACTGCTATAGTACTACTAACTAGCAAAGTAGACAACATTGGTGAGCAGATGACAGAGATTAAAAAAGAGCTTGCAGAGAATACTAGACAGACAACTGAGACTAACAAGGCCTTAAAAATACTGGAGGGCCAAGTGGCAGAGAATACCCAGAAGGTGGAACATATGGGAAAAGAACAGAATATACAAGATTCTAGACTCCTCCAACTGGAAGTAGACAGAGCTGCTTATATGTTGAGGTTCCAAAACATACCAGAAGAAAAAAAAATGAAGATTTACAAAAAAATTTGAGGCTTTGGCTGAAACTTTACAGGTGACCCCTGAGAGGATGGAAGAAGAATTTGATCATTAGATGGGTACCCTCGAGCTATACAAGGCGAAACAAGCTGCCCAGCGAAGTACATCTGAAATTCACAAGAAAGAGGATCAAAGATGATATTTTAAAACAAGTAAGAGATAGACCAATGATGCTAGCTGGAAACATGGTGAAAATTCTGAGGGAGGTTTCCTGGCCTGTGCCAGAGGGCCTTCTTTTTACATACCAGGAGACCAGATATAGGATCAACTCCATCTTTAAAGCGCAGCATTTTTTGGAAAGAAGGCAAGGAAAAGAAGGATGAAGAAGAGGAGGAGGGTGAAGTTTCCGGGGAAGAAAATCCAAATGAACCACAGAGATATCATACAAGGCAACACTCCAAAAAAGATAAAAAAGATAACAATAATTCAAATCCATAATAGCTTAAATAGTCTCAATTAATGTGAATGGAGTTAATTCTCCTGCAAAAAGGAGGAAGACATTTAGATATTTGGCAAAATTGGAAATGGATATAATTTGTTTACAAGAAACTCATATTCTAATGAAAGACCAACATCTCTTGAAAAACAAAAAACAAGGTAATCTATTTACAGCAACAGACAACAAGAAGAAAAGGGGAGTGGCAACATACATTAAAGATAAATTCAATCCACAATTGACATTTGCGTCTGAAGATAGAATAATCCTACTAGTGGAAATCACTGTGGACAATAAAAAAATCTTATCGGCAAATATCTATGTCCTAAATGACCATCAAGAGAAATTTTTCCAAGACTTGCATTCTAGATTAACAAATTTGGAATATGCAGAATATTGTTTAATAGGAGACTTTAATGCAGTTCCGGATAGACAATCGGATAAAAAAAGTCCAAACAGATAAAATGTAAAGGTTCTCAGTTGCCAGTAAACTTTTGGAAATTAGCAGAAGAAATGGATCTGGTAGATGTATGGAGAACAAGGTATCCTAATTCTAAAGATTTTGCCTATTATTCTGCCAGACACCAAACCTTGTCAAGAACTGACATGTGTTGGCTTTCAGCAAGTTTGATTAAAGATTTAGTTGACACAGAAATTTAAACAAGAGTTATTTCAGATCATAGTCGTATAATGGTAAAGTTAAAAGGTCTACGGAAGAGAAAAGTATGGAATCTAAATACTTCAATTTTGAAAATTGAAGACTTTCTTAAAGAATTCAAGGCTGAAACTGAGTATTTCTTCAAACAGAATATAACACAAGAAGTAAAGATGCAGGTAGTTTGGGACACTGCTAAAGCTTATTATAGGGGTCTTGCAATTAGATATAGTAGTAAGAAAAGAAAAGAGAGAACTGAAAACTTTCAAAATTTAATGTCACAAGCTGGAGAAGCTGAAAGGAACCTTAAAAAACAACCAACAAAAGGTGAATTTAAAAAAAAAGTGAAAGAAATGCAACATAAATTGAATTTAATTCTTATGGAAGAGATGGAGATTAAATTGAGATATGCTAGACAAAAAAAATTGAACATGCCAACAAACCTGGAAAGTGGTTGGCTTATAGGATGAGAAAAGAGAAGGCCAAAAGAATAATTATGTCATTGAAAGATGAGAACAATGAAGAGGAAAGTCAAAAACAAAAAATATCTCAAATTGTGGAGCAGTTTTATAAAAATTATATGAAGAGAAGCAAGTTCAGAAAATAGTTAAAAGAATACATCAAACAAAATAATCTCAATAAATTTACAGAGGAACAACAAAAAATTTTAAATGAGCCAATAACAATAAGGGAAC
The DNA here is from genome assembly GCF_032191835.1 of Heteronotia binoei. Lineage (NCBI taxonomy): Eukaryota > Metazoa > Chordata > Lepidosauria > Squamata > Gekkonidae > Heteronotia > Heteronotia binoei. The sequence goes on along the minus strand of NC_083223.1, from coordinate 164,101,083 downwards.
TTGGAGAGGCAATGACATCTCAAAAGAATGGTAAAGCTCCTGGTCCAGATGGTCTACCTGCAGAATTTTGCAATGCTTATGAAGACTCTTTGCTTCTACCATTCAAGCGTCTCATAGAAAAGATTCAAGAAGAAGGTCAAATACCAGTTTCATGGCAAGAAGCTACAATATCCTTGATTCAAAAAGAAAACAATGACCAGAAAGATATTAAAAACTATCATCCAATTTCTCTTTTAAATGTGGATTACAATTTTTTTGCTGCAATATTGGCACAACGTCTGAAGAAAGTTCTACAATCTATAATACATTATGACCAATGACAGAGTTTGAATGCGCAGGAAGGTGTGGTCCCCTGAGTGAGTAGATAGTTGGGTGCACTCCAGAACACTGTGGTAAAAACACAGACTCCACAACAGCCAGTTAACAGATATATTTTGGGATAAACGGAAGAGGCAGTCAAGACAGGCAATGGTCATACACAGAATAGCAGTCCTCCAATATGCAGCACCAAATCACAGTCCAATAGAGAAGTCAAAATCAGTCCAATACATTACATGAATCCAGCAAGTCAGTCAGTAAGTCACTCCTTCCAAGAAACAGTTCAACAGAGTTTCTCCTTCATATATGTCATTCATACAGCATCGCCCAAGGCCAAGGCACGGCATGTAACCAAGGCAAAGTGCTGTGGCTAATGCTACCACAGATATAGTGCAGCCACCCAATCCTAGGCCTGATTGGTAACATGGGCCACACCTGTGCTTCTCGTGACTTCCATTACAGCTGTATAGTTTTAGTTGCATAACCTTGACTCAGCAGTTTAGTTCTTAAAGGAACTCAACCACTGACATCCTCCCCTTATGGAACTAAAAACATTCTATACAGGTAACATAAACTATTTACATTCATAGTTCACATATATATCAACAACATGGCAGTAATATTGCATCTTCACTTCAGACCAAGTTTTATACAGTTGTCTTTATGTTTAAATGGTGTCTGAGCTTTTGTGAAAATGTCTGCAATATTGTCACTCGTTGCACAGTATTCTAGAGTGATTAGCCTGTCTGTTAAGCATTGCTTCACATTGTGGAACCTGACGTCTGTGTGCTTGGATCTTGATTTAACTCCAAGATTGGTTGCTAGCTTTAGAGCCGCCTGATTGTCCTCAAACACAGTGATAGGTTCTATGTAAAACAAACCAAGGTCAGCTAGTAGCTGTTTGTACCAGGTTAACTCACTACAGACTGTACTGAGTGCGGAATACTCTGACTCGCATGTCGAGAGAGCCACATGTCGTTGTTTCAGAGATCTCCACCCTACCAGGACACCACCCATGAAAATTGCCAGACCGGTGGTTGACTGTCGGGTGCTCTGATCACTAGCAAAGCTTGCATCTGCGTAAGCATGCACCTTTAGATCCTTAACAGGTGTTATATACAAGCTTAACTCTAGAGTATGCTTTAGGTATCTAAGGACATGTTTAGCAGCAATCCAATGGCATTGTCTTGGCTCCTTTACAGCCCTTGCCAATTGGTTAGTTGCCATAGCTATATCAGGTCTTGACCAGTTAGCTATATAAGATAAACTTCCAATCAAAGACTGATAGATGCTTTGGTCAAACAGTGGACTGTTACTATCATTTAAGTCAAAGTTCTGCAGCATAGGAGATTGCACTCCCCTGCATTGGTCCATTTTATAGCTCTTTAGCAACTGAGCTATTTTACCCTTCTGTGAGACACGATACCCACCATTTACAGGTTCTATGTCTAAGCCAACATATTGTCTGATGTTGCCCAGATCCCTCACAGTAAACTGTTCATTCAAAGTTTCAACAACAGATTTCATCATCTTTTCAGTTCTACAAATCAAAGCTAAATCATCAACAAAGACCAGGATTAAACATTGCTGCTCCCCTTTTCCTTTGAGAAATATACAGGGGTCAGCTATGCCTTGCCTGAAACCAAGCTTCTTTAAACATTCAGTTAAGAACTGATTCCATTGATGCCCAGACTGTTTTAAACCATACAGTGATTTTTTAAGTTTCCAGCAAACATTTACATTGTTATTTCCACCAGAAACACCAGGTGGCAACTTCATATACAATGTGTGTTCTAGAGGAGCGTGTAGGTAAGCGGTCTTAACGTCTAGATGTTTTACAACACAGTTATGCCTGGCTGCATAAGTCAGAGCACAAAAGATTGATGTAGCTTTGAGTGTGGGGGCAAATGTTTCGTCATAATCTTGCATGGACTGCAAGTACCCCTGTGCTACTAGTCTAGCTTTATAACACACGTTTCCGTCTGCCCCAGATTTTAATTTGTAAACCCACCTACAACCCAAGAGTTTATGATTAGGTGGTAGTACAGACTCTTCGTAGACTTGTAGCTCTTTCAACGACTCAAGCTCCGCCTTCATGGCTGCGTTCCATCCAGCCTGTTCGTCTTGCGTGAGATGCTTGATGCTGTCGTAGCAGGAAGGCTCAGCAAGGACGACACACGCCTGACCAGGACTGTAGCGATCTGGAGGATGAGTTTCTCTCGTAGATCGTCTGAGAACAGGTTCTGGTTCCTCATCTGACACTCCATGCTGGCCCACCGGCTGCTGCTGCTGCTGCTGTGACACTCCCGCTCCAGAAGACGCAGGTGTAACAGGTTCCGGCTTGATGGCTCTGCTGCTGGGTGAAGGACTCCGCCTCTCGCCTCCAGTTGGTAGTGGCGAATCAGTTTCCACTGCTGTAGGTAAGGATACTGTAGAGGACGTTCTCTCCCAACCGACAGAGGTTTCCAGGAACTTAGCAGAGCAGGACGTTGTTATCTTCTTGTCACCTACTTGGGAAAATCTATAAGATTGGTGATTGTTGGAATACCCAAGAAATAACAACTTTACAGCCTTATTACTCCCCTTTCGTTGTAGCTGTTTTGGGATGTTTACATAGGCTGGTATCCCAAAGATCTTTATATGGCTAATGGACACTTTCCTGCCGTACCAGACCTCAGCAGGGATCTTTCCAATAGCAGAAGACCAGGAATAATTCAGCACATGGGAAGCACTCATGATACTTTCCCCCCAATAACTCATGGGAAGGTTACTGTCTCTCAACATAGAGATACACATATTGTAGAGGGTGGCATTCCTCCTCTCGACAAAAGCGTTATGCTGTGGCCTATAAGGTGATGTCCGTTGATGGCTGATGCCATATCTCCTAAACAGAGAAGACATGCGGTCATTACAAAATTCTGTGCCGTTATCAGAAATAATAGCCCTTGGAACTCTCCCAGTTTTCCTGTTGACAAAACGAAGCCAGTTGCTGATGTTTTGGTAAGTCTCGGCCTTGGATTTAAGTAAATAACAAAAACCATAGCGAGAATAGTGATCTTCTATGTGTAAAGCAAACTTAGCTCCGCCCACACTTCTGGTTGGGAATGGTCCAATCAGATCCATGAAAACTAGGTCCAAGATTTCTGCAGACTGGAATTTTGATGGAGACACTGTGGGTGCTGCCTTTGATTTCGTTGCTTTGCAGATCTCACAGTCAACAAAACAATGACAGGCTCTGGGGGTAATTCCTGCAGCTTGCAAGGTTCTCTTGACAGCTTGGAAATTTATATGCCCCAGTCTCCTGTGCCACATGTGTATGCATTCATCATGAGGGGGTCGGTTCATACTCACATGTTGCACAAGGTTTTCTTTCTCCAGAAAATATAAGTTGTTTCTCCTTTTAGCCACCACTGAAACGCCATCACCACTAATCAAGCAGCTCTCAGCTGTAAAAGACACTTTAAAACTCTGCTCAGTTAAAGTGGAGACAGATAACATGTTGTACTTAATGCTGGGCACGTGAAGCATTTGGAACTTTCTCCTTAGACAAGGAATGCTAACAAGCCCAGTTCCTTCTACATTGGCACAAAGCCCATCAGCTAACATAACACACTGACCTTTAATTGGTGTGTAGGTGTTGAAGAGACTCTTGTCCTTGATAATGTGCACAGTCGCGCCGCTATCAATTAAAAACTGATTGCAGAAGGAAGAATAGTTAACAACAAGGTTCACATGCCTGCCTCCCACCGGAGGTACAGAAGACTGTTTCCTTTTGAAATGTTTACAGCTCCGCTTGAGATGATTAGGGCTGTTACATATAAAGCATCTCCTCACTGAGTAAGTTTTCCCAGCTGCTGCATGACTGTCGGCCCCTTTAAATTCCTCCCGGGCGGGAGACTTGGCTGAATGAGCTGGAGACACACCGAACAAAACTGTGTTCCTTCTCCTCATGTCCTCATTCAACAAACGTTGAGCGATGTTAGACATAGTTATCTCAGCTTTAGGCAAGATATCCAAACAGGATACAAACTGATCATAACTAGCATCCAGGGAGCAAAGGATTATGTAGGCTTTCTGCTGCTCAGAAAAAACCACCTCCTTCTCCTGTAACTGTTGCAAGGTACGTTGCATAAACTCTAGGTGGACATTCATTTCCCCACCAGGCACATATTTTGCACTAAGGAGTTTCTTCATTAAGTATATGTGGGAGCCCACACTCTCACTGACATAGAGAGACTTTAAAGCGTCCCAACAAGACTTTGCACTGCTGGAGGACTTTATGTGGATAAGCTGGCTGTCTTCCAACGTTAGACCAATTAGTGCGCAAGCTTTATCCTCATTACTCCTGTGTTTTGCTATAACAGCTGCGTCATCAGCAGCGTCTAACACGGCTATATTGGGTGGACTCGTCACGTACTCCCACAAACCATGATATTTGAGGATCATTGTGACCTTCTCCGACCAGGTGCAATAGTTCTCCCCGTTCAGCCTCTTGATGAGGAATCCGGAGACTTGGATACTGGACTCCATTCTGCCTGTGTAAAATACAAAAAAACTGCCACGCCCAAAAATGGCTGTTACTCACGAGTAGACCTCGAGTAGACCACAGGAACTGATGGCACGTAGCGCTCTTACTCTCCAGGAGACCTACGCACTGGGCCCATAACCGATGACAGAGTTTGAATGCGCAGGAAGGTGTGGTCCCCTGAGTGAGTAGATAGTTGGGTGCACTCCAGAACACTGTGGTAAAAACACAGACTCCACAACAGCCAGTTAACAGATATATTTTGGGATAAACGGAAGAGGCAGTCAAGACAGGCAATGGTCATACACAGAATAGCAGTCCTCCAATATGCAGCACCAAATCACAGTCCAATAGAGAAGTCAAAATCAGTCCAATACATTACATGAATCCAGCAAGTCAGTCAGTAAGTCACTCCTTCCAAGAAACAGTTCAACAGAGTTTCTCCTTCATATATGTCATTCATACAGCATCGCCCAAGGCCAAGGCACGGCATGTAACCAAGGCAAAGTGCTGTGGCTAATGCTACCACAGATATAGTGCAGCCACCCAATCCTAGGCCTGATTGGTAACATGGGCCACACCTGTGCTTCTCGTGACTTCCATTACAGCTGTATAGTTTTAGTTGCATAACCTTGACTCAGCAGTTTAGTTCTTAAAGGAACTCAACCACTGACATCCAAGCAGGATTTCTTCCTAAAAGGTATTTAAAAGACAATGTAAGGACAATTTGCAATGTTTTAAGAACATAAGAGAAGCCATGTTGGATCAGGCCAATGGCCCATCCAGTCCAACACTCTGTGTCACACAGTGGCCAAAAAACCCAAATGCCATCCATTCAAACACTTGTATACAGACACACACTATCCATACAGACCCATCTACACGGACACACACCTTCCACATAGACACACCAGGGTGTATCACAGATTTACACAGAGACGTATGCCAATGCAACAAAGACACTCCCAGGTTCAACAGACATGCATCTACAAACACGCATTTCCCAGTGTGCTTGTGAGCATACACACACCCAGGGGTGGAATTCTAGCATATTTTGGAATATTATGAGAGACATCTAGAGAAACAATTGGCCCTAATTTGTTTGGATGCTGAGAAAGCTTTTGACAATGTTTGTTGGTATTTTATGTTACAACAATTGAAAGGTATGGAGTGTGGTGAAAATTTCTTGAGAGTAGTAAAAGCAATATATTCCTCACAAAATGCAAGGATGACAGTGAATGGCAGGCATTATTAAAATTCAAAAAGGTACAAGACAAGGCTGTCTTGTACCTTGTCACAAAATGCAAGGATGACAGTGAATGGCAGACGTTATTAAAATTCAAAAAGGTACAAGACAAGGCTGTCCATTGTCACCTTTACTTTTCATTCTATCTCTAGAGATGTTGAATAACCAAAGAAAGATTCAAATATAAAGGGAGCTGTTATAAAAAATGAACAATACAAACTCAGAGCCTTTGCAGATGATTTAGTCTTCATATTAGAACAACCAATGGACTCAATTGACTGTCTTATAAATAAGATCAAACAATTTGGCCAATATGCAGGATTAAAGATTAATTACCACAAAACAAAATTTTTGGCAAAGAATATGACGGAACAAATTCAATCCTTCCAGCAGAAATCAGGATTTTTGTATGAAAAAAATTAAATATTTAGGCATCGTTATTTCAAATAAATGTAGCAGCTTAAAAGCAGACAACTATGACAATCTATTTAAAGAAATTAAAAAAGACTTGGAAAAAATGGTATGATTTAAACTTATATTTACTGGGAAGAATAGTTTTAGTAAAGATGAATATTTTACCAAGATTATTGTTTCTATTTCAAACTATTCCAATATTTTTAAATGGTGGATTTTTTCAGGAATTGAACAGGATGATCGCTAAATATGTCTGGCAAGGCAAAAAACCTAGAATTAAACTCAAAACATTGCAAGAGTCTAAGCTAAGAGCAGGCTTGGCCCTACCAGACTGGCAGTTATATTATAAAGCATCTGCACTGTTATGGGTAAGAGACTGGATACTCCGGAATGACAGGAGACAACTGTTATTACAAGGACATGATTTGACTATGCGATGGCATGCATATTTGTGGTATCAAAGACTTGAAGGCCACTCTTATTTTAAAAACCATTTGCTTTGAAAATCTTTGTATCATACCTAGTCATGGTTGAAGACGAGGATTTATCAAAAAATTCCAAGATGGGTCTCACCAGTAGAAGCATTTACCCATCCAAATCTTTTAAAAACAAACCAGAATTATAAGTATGATGATTTGTTGGGAAAAGATAATCAACTGAAAACCAAAGAAGAACTGGAAAACATGGGTATCAAAATGAACTGGTGGCTGAGAATGCAAGTTGAATCGAGATATGCCAAAGACAAGATGATAGGTTTTAATACAGAACAATACGTATTTGATACAATTTTGTTGGGTCCACAAGAAAAGTTAATTTCTAAATTATATGCATATCTACTTCAAATGAAGACACAAGACGAAGTTGTAAAGGACTGTATGGTTCAATGGGCAAAAATTTTTGGATATAATATTGCATTAGAAGATTGGGAAAGACTTTGGAAATTTAATGTTAAAATAACTAGGTCAGTAACTCTTAAAGAAAATCTATATAAGATGTTCTATAGATGGTATCTGACACTACAGAAATTGTGTAAGATTTATACTAATATGTCCAACAAATGTTGGAAATGTACCAAACAGACCAGTTCCTTTTTTCATATGTGGTGGACATGTGAGACTGTGAAAGGCTATTGGAAAATGGTCCATGAAATGTTACAGAAGATCACCAAGACACAGATTAATTTTAAACCAGAACTATTTTTATTGAACATATTTCCTGAGGACTATTCCAAAGAGATGAGACATTTGTTGGCGCATTTTAACACAGCAGCTAGGATCCTTTCGGCGCAAAGATGAAAATCTCAGGAGATTCTCACGAAAATTGATGTAGTGGGAAAGGTTTTGGACTTCTTATCCCAGCTGTTAACTGGGAAATCTAAAGAAGAAGCAAGAAAATATTGGATTAAATGCTATGTCTGGTTAGATAAACAAGATTCTTAAGATTCTCTGATGTAAACTAATTTTTTTCTTTTTTCCCCTGTATTCTATAGTATAAAATTTGTCTCTATTGGAATTGTCAAAATTATTGGTAAATTTTAACAAAAGGAGCATACTATAAAAGGTGAAATGGAGTTGGTGTAGTTGAGTTAAAACAGTAGAGGACAATTTATGATAAGTTACTGTAGAATTATAATTTTTGAAAGAATTTCTAGGTAAAATAATATCGGAATGTATTGTGTTTTCTATTCCCCAATCCCCTATTCCTATCTTTTCCTAAGGGAAATCAACCCAGACTGTTCCCTGGAAGGTCAGATGCTGAAGCTGAAGCTCAAATACTTTGACCCCCAAATGAGATGGGAGCACTCACTGGAGAAGATCCTGATGCTGGGAAAGACAGAAGGCAAAAGAAGAAGGGGACGGCAAAAGATGAGATGGCTGGACAGCATTACTGATGTAACAAACATGAATTTGAGCAGACTTCAGAGGATGGTGGAAGACAGGAGAGCCTGGCATGACTTTGGGGTTGCAAAGAGTCAGACTCGACTGTGCGACTGAACAACAAACTCATGTGACTACAGCCTCAGTTACTAGGAGTTCTAAAGGCAGCAAGTGTATAGGCTTTAGGTTCCTTCTCATGAGGTGAGTTTTGTGGTGTGCAAATATATGGAAAAAACTGAGGCAGAATTTTAAAATAAACAACAGAGCATATTTATTTAAAGGGTTCTTTCAAAGAACAGATCAACAGCACAGCTAAACCACTCTGCCCCACTATCAGGCAGGGCTGCCCTTCATTTTGCATGCTCTTTTTTTGAGCCAGACCTGAGCTATCACTGTGCTCTCCCTGAGGAAGAACACAGCTCTAATAAGAACATAAGAAGAACTCTACTGAATCAGACCAATGGTCTGTCTAGTCCAGCATCCTGTCTCACACAGTGGTCAATCAGTTCCTCTGGATGGCTCACAACAAGGCACAGAGCACAAGAACTTCCCCTAATGTTGCCTTCTGGTTCTGGGATTCAAAGGCTTATTGCCTTTGAATGTGGAGGTTCCCCTCAGCCACCATGGCTAGTAGCCATTGATAGACTTATCTTCCATGAATCTCTTTAATCCCCTTTTTAAATTGTTTATTCCTGTGGCCATCATCCTCTGGCAGCAAACTTCACATTTTAATAACTCTTTGTAAAGTAGTATTTCCTTTTGTCCATCCTGAACCTACTGCCCATCAGCTGAATTGGATGCCCTTGAGTTCTAGTATTTTGGGAGAGGGAGGAAAAATTATCTTTGTTAGCTGTCTCCCTGCACTCTCCATGAGGCAGACCTGAACTAACTGCTCCTGTGCTTCCCTCTAGCATTTCATCCCCCTTCTCAAAGATGATTGGATGCTGGAACAGCACTCCCATAAGCTCAGATGAGTGGCTGTTTTCCCCTTTCGGGGCAGGTCAGCCTCCTATTCATTATATGTAGACTTGATTATTAATATTATTAGTTTATTTATATTCCCCCATGGGGGCTCAAAGTGGAGTACATCAAAGTAGATTACATCAATATAAATAACAGGACAATCACAATAAAATTACAATAAAAACACAATAAAATCAGTTCCAATAACCAGTTAATAGTACAGCAGGATGGTCCATCCAGGTAGTATAACAAGACAGCCGTGCATATATGATATATGGGGGGGGAGCCAATCTAACATGTAGATGCCCGCCACCTCATCCGAAAGCCTGGCAGAACAGCTCCATTTTACAGGCCCTACGATAGGCTAACAAGCGAGGTAGGGCCTGGATCTCCATAGGGAACTGATTCCACCAGGTCAGGGCCAGGACTGAGAAAGTCCTGGCCCTGGTAGAGGCAAGACGGGCATCTCTCAGGGGATGGTCAGAAGATCTTGGGAGGTCATCTTCTTAGATTCTTAGACCAGTTTGTAATTTCTTTGCCCAACTCTGCTGTGTCAAATGGTGAATTCAGATGATAATTTTTCCATTGTGCCAGAAAGAATGAAATGGTAAAGTAAAAGGAATATTTGGAAATGTAGGGAACCATGATAACACAGATTTTCTGAGTTTTGAGATGATTAAGTACTGATGTTCCTCTGTTGGGAAACCCCATGAGTCATAAATAGAAAAAAACTCAAGTTCAGTGTCTGGGGTAGTAAACAATCATACCGTATATCACCAGCTGATATGATAAGCAAAATCCCTTGATATAAATGAATCTTTTGGCTGGTCTTATTGTATAGACTTTATTTCCAGTTTGGAATTTCACTAACCATACAATCCAGACATTATTCGCTCAAAGCTATTACTATGGATCTGAATCCTGAAAACATTTATTTTCAAACATATTTATAGGCCATAAATCCAGAAGTCACTTTAGCTGTACTACCCTGTTAGAATTTTACCTTCTTTCCCACTTCATGCCATGCTATTAAAAGCTTTTGAACCTCACTGGGTTTCAAAGCTGTTTGCCATGTTGAGTGGGAGCTGCTACATTCAAGAAATACGCCCTAAGCAGATTGAGCCTGCAGAGACAGTCATGCCTTTCTCAGCAGTGCCCATAGATATCAATGAATGCAGTCATTCAGGTGGTCTGCTAATAATGAACAGCTAAACTACAATGCTGTATCCAGATCACAAAATAAAATTGCTCCAATGATTACAAGCAGATCAGAATCCTCCATTACATGCGCTGAATAGCAATGACCACTAAATCGTCTATGATCCAGTGTGGCATAAAGTTAGACATAATAATTTGGAAAGAGCCCCACTATTCCGCAGTGGCCTTTATTTCTGAAATGTTGTTTTGTAGTCTTCTACTTGGCCTATTACACTTCATTGCCAGAAACATCTGCAGTTTTCAGTCTACTGGTCCACAAATAAACAATTTACAATAATGAAGGGGTGAAAAGACAAGCGGTTTGCTTTTGAATGGGTGGTTAGGGCTCAGAAAAGGAGTGGAATTGGAATTCATCCTGCTGGTTTTACATAGCATGAACTACAACTCTCTCTCTGTTTGTGTGTAGTGTTGTCACGTAGTTGCAGCTGATTTATGGCAACCCCAGCAATGACTTTTCAAGACAAGTGAGAAGCAGAGGTAATTTGCTATTGCCTTTTTCTGCAGAATCTTCCACAGCGGTCAACCTTTCAAGTGCTGACCCTGCTTAGCTTCTGAGATCTGACAAGATTGGGCTATGCCATGCAGCTTTCCCTCTCGAGAACTGTAACTACTACTCAGCATTTATGTCAGGCTCAGCCACATTGAGGATGCTCCTAACTGTGATGTCTTCAGCACTACAGAAAATCCCATTGATAGAAATTCATTGCAAAATGTTTGTTTCATCATTTTGGGACATAAAGGAAGAATTCTATCACATATTAGCAAAGAAAACTCAGTGAATATAAACCACTGCTGATGGAGTAAACCAAGTCAAAGAGGGTAAGAGAAACAGGGGGGAAGCCTCAGGGCTGTGAAAGAGATCAATGTGAGAAGAATGGGTGACAATGGGGAGCTGTTGAGAGGATTTGAAAGACCATCTGAAACTGGCATTTGAAAGAAATTAAAATAGTGGCAGGTTTTCATAGTTTCCATTCTACTATCAATTTTTGCCTCCGACTCCTCTCCTTCCAGCCTGCTGTCATTCCAAGTCAGTTTAATTTCTGCGTCTCTAAGGCATTCCCTCTGGTCCCATGGCATTAGGATTGCCACCCTACTTTGCTGGTAGGGTTGCTGTGCCTTTAATAATGGTATGCCCGCAACTTCAGCACATGAAACCTTCCACATCAGAGCAGCTTAGCACTAGAAAGAAGCTTTATTTGGTGAACTACTGACAGTCACATAATGTTTAAAAGCATAAAGAGCCCAATGCAAAAAAAAAAAAAGGCAATAGTACTGCAGCACATAGTCACTGATTTTTTTAACCCATTCACAATGGGTAAGATGTATAAGAATATAAGTTGGCTTGGATGCATGCAGAGTTTGACATGAAGTATAGAAATTGTGTGATTGCGGTTATTATTATTATTAATCAGCCATATATTAAATCCATGCTTGAACTGCCATTTCATTGTTACTTCAGGCAGCTTTGTAATCACAGGACTGCTTCATCCCATGCCACTTCATGGGAAGAACCACTTGCCTAGGAGGTTTGACATTCTGGCTGTGCTCCCTCCCCTGTACTTCCAGAGTCTCTTCTAGTAGTCCTAGAGGGCAGGCAGCTTCTGTCAGTCATCTGTTGACTGATAGAACCATCCTGCTGTCTGAGAGTTGTGACAAAAATTCATCATGTTGTTAATGATGGGAATTCCCAGATGGGTGTGAAAACCAGACAGATGGAGGTAAAATTATACAAGGAGCTGCAACAAATGCTCTAGCAAACCCCGAGAGAAATACACCTGCAACACAAGCAGAGCTATACAGGCCCTCTCTTTCTGGAAATGCATTGTCTGGAGAAAACCTCTTCCCTTTCCCCAGCTGAGAGAAGCCCTGGGGCAGTGCTGAAAGGATGGGTTTCCTTTGGACGAGAGACTGGGGTTTTCCTTTGAACTGGAAATCCATGGTGTCTTTATTTTATGTAACAACAGATATAAAAATCCTAATGGAAAACAGCAGACTCTTCAGAATTTCCATCAAAACTGGCGCAATGCTTCAGCTGAAACCTCTGATCCTGCCTCCAGATTCAAACTTCAAAACTGTTTCCCAAAGTTTTGGGATGGATGGATCTGGGAGAGCAGGTTTTAAATCACCACATGCTATGATGCCTCCTGGGTGGTTTGGCGTTAGCCCCCTAACTTAGGGGGATGTTGTGAAGATAAAACAGAGCCAGGCAGCACCCTGCGACGTGCCCTGATTGCTTTGTCCTGGATAGCAACAGCGCACACACATCCCCTGCCCATGCATCAGTTGTCTCACCTGACGGCACTCCTGGCTCATAAGCGAGCAAGGCCGCTCTGCTGCTTTTCCGAACCAAGGCAGCGGAGCGGACAGAGCCAGAGAGCCGCGGGAGAACGCCAGCGTCGGCATTGCGGGGAGCCTCTGGGGCCAAGCAAGATGCTGGCGAGGCGACTCTCGAGAGGACAAGTGTTGAGTTTGGTAGGACTCTAAAAAGTGCCCCTGGACTTAAAATGTGTTCTACTGCTTCAGAGCAACACGGCTGCCCACCTGGACGCGAGAGAGGGACTTTCAGCACCAGCTTCTTCAGCCTTTGTACTACCTGCGCGCTCGCACTTCGCCTGCCTGAGCAGAGGCCCTAAGTTGGGGCAGGCAGCGACTCTCTGGCAGCCGAGGGAAGCTTCCAAAGAGCAGGAAAGGACGCGGCGGAACTTCTCTTTAGCGGGGGCGGGGGCGGGGGCCGATGCAGGGAGGGAGAGGCCCGGTCTGGATGCGAGGGACGCAGCTCAGCCACTGCGCCAACCTGCAGGCGAGCGGAATCCGGGGAGGGCGCGCGCCCCTTCCTGCCAGCCGCCGCCGCCGCCGCCGCCGCGTGCACCCCTCCCTCTGGCTCTGCGCGCGCGAGTCGCTCCCCGCCAGTGCCGCAAGAAGCCGCTTTGCCCAGCAGCAGGCAACAAGCGAGCCCCGCCGCCCGCTCTTGGGCTTGGGCGCCTCCTTTCCCCCGCCCTCGCTTCGGACGCCGCTCCCCTTTCCTTTGTTTCTGGCCCCAGCCCGGGGGTCGCCCTTCCTTGGGGCTCGGCGCCCCCCTCGCCCTCGCCCTCTTGGCTTCTTCTTCTGTGGCTTCCTTGAGGGGATCGCCTTTCTTTCGGCTTCCCGCCGGCTTTGCCTGGACTTCGCCTTGTCATGTCAAGATGGAAGGGAGGAGCGACTGGCTCGCCTCCTCTTCCCGCCATGAAGGCTTCGAGCAGATGAGGCTGAAGAGCCGACCCCGGGAGCCCTCGCCCAGCCTGCCCCGAGTGGGCTCCAACTTCTACAGCGCTGTCAAGCAGCAGGACTACAGTGCTGGCGTCTGGCTGAGGCGGAAAGACAAATTGGAGCATGTAAGCCACTTTCCCCCTTGCTATCCTCTTGCCCGCAATCAGCTCATCCAGCAGTTGGCTCAGTCTCACGACAGCCCTGCTGGGCAGGTGAGGAATTAGACCCGTTGCACAAATGGGGAGCTGGGGAGAAGCCCGAACTTCTTGACCACTCCAAGGTTTTTTGGTTACGTAGGGATTTGGACTCCTTGTGGTGCAAACCCAATGGAATACCAATGGCTCTCTGCCTGACTCACCTAAAGTGTCCATCTCCAAACTTAGAGAGGAACAACAACATGTGGTATTCCTTTCAGGTGGGTAAAGAAAAAGACACCACAGACTGCAGTCCTATGCACACCGACTGGGGAGTAAGTCCCACTGAATTCATTGGGGCTTGCTTTCAGTTAAACATGCAGAAGACTGATCTGTGACACAGAGCAAAGTTAGCTTCTGAAGGCTATCATGAAATCCAAATGATTTAAACCTCCATATCTGATACTTCTGTATTTAGACATGCTTTGTTTCACATTGTTACATATTTGTGTGTGTTCAGTTTTATACTAATTTCACATTTTCAATAGTGCCTGTACCTGAAAAGAACAAATTCCTTATGGCTAGCTGGTTTATGTTTTATGATCTTGCAGAATTCCTAATGCATGTTGGAATAGTATAGTGGCTAAGAAGATAGGAGTGCCTTTAAGTTTGCAGTTGTTTCATTCCATATTTCTAATGGGGAGGTACAAACATTTTTAAAAATTATTTTTGACAAGCTTTTCCCTTCTTGTTTCCTGTGTGGGATTTTAAAGTAGTGTGAAGTAGATTTTTTTTCCCAACATCAATTTCTGCAGCAGCAATACATGACTTAACTAAGTGGTGTGGGAACCAGGGAAGAACTGCAGATGTGGCTGACTGCAATGAATATTTAATGCTTTTAAAAAGGTGCCTGGGAGTATTCCTTTGGTTCATGCATTTCAAAGCAATGGGATGTGTTTCTTCTTATGTCATTTGTAACATTAAGGAACTTGATCAATGATATCTTGGGCTGGAATTTTCTGAGTAGAGTATTAGAGGAATTCCTTAATCACATTTTCTCTCTAGCCCTAGTATGAAATTTTGCTTCATGTACACTGAGAGACAAAAAAGTATTGGCGGGTTTTGTAATGTAACAAATTTATTTAAGAAAATGTATAACTACATACCATTCAAAACTGACTTGGAACAACAGATAAAATTGTGCTTTTTATACTCTTCCCCTCCAAATATACTACTTTAAAGATAGGCCTCTTGAAGGAAATCACTGTATGAAAGCAAACACTCCTTTATTGCATGGAGCTTATTGACACATTGCTAGGAACTGAAACAGTGCCAAATGATGTAATCTAAAATAAGTGCAAGATTAAGCAGAAAAAATACTAAAGAGGTATTTTATTACTTGGCTACAATACAATAAAAGACTTTTTATTTTGAAGTGGGTGTTAAAAGAACCAGTGTAAATATGTGAAGAATTTGTAAGATTTGGTTGAAGTTTTAAAAATAAAGTTATAAAGATCAACTCTAGAAAGGGGAACTCTTACAATATTCTAGAAGTACTGATTTGGGGTTGCTTTTTTCCTGTACATGTCTATCTCACTTCAGCAAGGGCTCTCAATATAGTAGCCTTTTTTTAAATAAAGGAAACTGGTTTTAGGGATCAGTTTTCTGAAATTTGGCTTTAGTGTAAAGCCTATATATGTTGACAGATCAGCAGATCCAATGTCCTTCCTATATTTCATACATAGTTAAATAATAGCAACACAGATCTCAGAACTGAAGTAGCAAAACTGGCTTATTACATTACATTTGTTATACAACCTATTACCTTATGGCTTTATCATTTTCATCTATTTGGATTTATAATGTTCTGTATCTAAGGTTCTGAAAGTGGACAGAAATTTATGAGCATACTGTAAGACTGTTTGTAAAACTTTTTTATAATATTGAAGGCCAAATGTAAAAGTAGGTGCCTATAGAAGACAACTTTGGTCTTTGACAAGAAATTACATGCTAGAAAATTAAGAGAAGATTTCTTTATTTGTGGTGCAATCCTTTGTAAAGTTATTACACTCTAAATCCATTGAAATTAATTGTCTTAGACTGGAGTAAGTCCCCATAGGGTTGCACTGTTAGCTTGTAATCTTTGTACACTTATTTGGGAGCAACTTCAAATAGTCTAATGTTTGTAAACATCCATAGATTTGATGTGACACTGGTTATAGTATAGTAAAGTTTTAAATGAACAATTCCATCTGAGTCTAAAGGAGTAAGATTCCAGCCCAATAACAGGCAGAATTATTCATGCAAGTTTACACTGAAGTAATTGTACACAGGATTGCAATCATAGTTTAACCTTACATACTGCAGTTGAAAGATTGGCCTGAGATGCAAAATATATACATTGCAATGATATTTTTAAAAAACTGTTACAAATGATCTGTTTCAGATTGATGTATTAATTCTTTTAATTACACCGTAATAATCAATGCTGCTAAGAACATAATACTGTAACTTTAGATCACCAGTAACATCAAACATCTTATTGGAATAGGTTGATAAATACAGTGTGTACAGCTTCTCAATGTACAACTTGTATTTCTTGTGTTTATACAGTGTTATGCATGTTCCAGATGTTTATGTAATATGTAGTAGTATATGGTGACTGCATTGAGGCTGGCACTGAGCTACATTTTGGTGTCATACCCAAAAGGAACAGCGATGAGCCTTTTTAATGGTCCCACCCTGGAATGGCCAGCCTGGCTTGGGGGGTAAGGGTAAATTATATAAGTAAATCCCCCACCCCCAGCATTGTAGTTGACTAAAAACACCAGAGGAAGAAGATCAAAACCAAGTATGCTACATCATCTCTTGATCCACTCATTAATACATGAAAGCTGTACTTGAGACAACCAACTGATTGGGACCTCCCCACAGCAGTGATGGGAGTGGTAAGATACCCTGGGATATTTCAGGCATGGGTAATCAATGCCTAAGGTTTATCCACCATGTTAGATCTATTTATAAATATTATCCTGGACTTTAGGTGTGCCTGGAGCAAGGTTTGGGGCATTCTTCTTTTTCTCTCCCCATAGGGTTTGGAGGAAGACAGAAATCTTGGAGCAGATTCTGGCTGTTGTGATAGCATAGGACACAATGTCCTTGTGTTTATGGTGAAGCTACTGATGATGCATTGCTCCATGAATAGTAGACATGGAACCTGGTGGATTTCAAGGAGCTGCTGACTCTTGCATACAAGAGCAGGAATAAAACTGATACAATAGCAATTTTGCAATCTTCATATTATAAGAATAACAATTTATGTAAGTAAATAAACTATGACTTTGAATTACATGTAAATATATCTGCAGCAACGTACATTTGTAGTCCTTCTGTACTAGCATTCTGGTTCCATACAGACAAAGGTTGGGCCCTTCCATTGATCTGGGGAGATCATTATGGCCCTTGCAACACAGAGACACTCACATTTATGTACCTATATAACCTTCAGTGAAGGATTTCTGGATGACAGGTACATCTCTCTACTTCAGATGAAAAAAAGAAAACCCTCTGCAAATCATGGTCAGAGTAAGCTATTTTTAGATAATTAGGATGATTTATTGACCTGACAGGTTTTAGTATATAGCTTGCAATATGCTTATTGAATTGTGGGATCAATATATATTCAATAGAAGTACTTATCAAGCTATGCTTGCTACCTTTGGAAATCCGGGGCTGCTAATGCGAAATTGGATGGAAGCATCGGGGGGGGGGGGGGAAGAGCTCCAATGCCAGAACAAGCATAGTGGGGAATTGGTCAAGGACTATATTGAGGCCTGGTGGATCATCAAACATTATATGGACTGTATTTGGTTTGATGGTAAGAGTGTAGGCCTCTAAAATAAATGCCTACAAAGAAGCTTGAATCTTTCATCTTGGATAGGAACTTTTTTGGGGGGTCAAAGAGTCCCCCTCCTCCAACAGGCTAGAAAGCATGCCAGAAAGCAACCATTTGGTCTTGGATGCTATTCCTTGGTTTCATGAGCACAGGTTCACTTCTGCTGGCTTCATGAAGAAAGGGGCAAATTCACCTGCTTCATCTTCCACCCCCCAACCTATTGCATGAGGCTTTTGGTCCATATGGATTCCACAGTTCTTAGCATTTGTATTGGTTCCAAATAGTAAATACACTAGATATACTAAACATAAAAAATACAATACTGGGTTAAAATATTAAGACTGAGTTGTATGTTTCTGTCTAATTAGACATTGCCTGAGCATAAAACCTTTTAAAGCATTATTTCATTACAACAATCTCCAAGGAGAGGAGAAATATAAGATTGATTGGTTCTACCTGGGAAATTGGATAAAATTGGAGAAATATAAATGTTTTGGATATTCTGGTAGAATAAAACAGTACAATAAAACATGCTCAATTGTTTCTACCGTATCTGAGAGGCATGGGCAGAGACATTTCTCATATGGAATTCAAGCAAATCTCCCTTCAACAACAGCAGATGGAAGGACATTCAATTGGGCAAGGGTAAACCCCCTGCAATGTTACTATAATTGTAATGAAAGTGTTGTGATAATGGGTAGTGAATTAATGTAAACTAGTACTTTGGTGATTATGTCTTTTTGAATATATGTCATGAGTTTGGATTCTGGTTACTATGGGTCAGTTTATCCTATGGGCTGGCCCAAAGTGACCAGCCTGGGGAAGGCACAGCCAAATGGAATGGCAATGTTTCTTAATTATTATAGAAATTTCCTCAGTGGACATTAATTGTTAGGATATGGCTTTGTTCAAGCACCCATCAGGGCTTGAAAGAAGCTCCTCCGGAAGAAGTTCCTCTGTGTATGAGAAGGAGCAGCATAGGAGTAGGCAGAGACTGTTTTAAGTTGGCTGAAGCACCTTGGGTTTGCAGGATCTCTCTCTGAGATCTGGGAGGAGTGTGCCATATTGGATGCTCTACAGGGGTTCCATTTTGCATCTCCCTGTGCTCTTTAGATTTGTAAATCAAGCAAGTTCTAAATAGGAACTGTATGTGGCAATCATCCTAAGAAGTCTTGCCTCTCCTCAAGGGCTCTGAACCAATCACTGTGATGTAGGCCTCTTGCAAATCCAAGTGATTGTTAGCCAGTTGGAGCCCTTGGAACTCCTCTGGCTGGGAGGGGTAAGAAGAGTTTAAGAAGAGAGGGGTAAGAACAGTTTAAGAAGAGTAAAGACACTCCCCCCCCTTTGGATAGGGATTTTATGGCTTTGGGATGGAGTGTCATCTTATCCTGGATTTTATTTGGCTTTTTACCTTGGGCGTTTTCGCACTGACCTTCTAGTGGCGCGACCACCCTCTTCACACCGGAGGATCTGCCCGGATTTCGCACAAGACGCGCCGGCGCACCCAAAAGAGCCGGCGACTTCCGTCGCGAAACCCGCTCAAACGGAAACCGCCAAGAAGCAGGAAAACGTTTGAGCGGGTTTCGCGACGGAAGTCGCCGGCTCTTTTGGGTGCGCCGGCGCTTCTCGTGCGAAATCCGGGCAGATCCTCCAGTGTGAAGAGGGTGGTCGCGCCACTAGAAGGTCAGTGCGAAAACGCCCTTAGTGTTTGGGAAGTGGTTTAAGCAAAGAAAACGTATTTTAGTGTGAGAAATAGGCATCTTGTTAAGGACCCATCATTTCTAACTAGTGTGTGTAGGTTCTAAGGTAAGGTGCTCTGTGAGTGAAAAAAACAGCCTTGACCATGCAGAAATAACCTGTCCTAGAGAAGGGGAAATGAGATCTTCCCTCAGGGGTTATTTGCATTGAGAGTCAGCTTTACTTTATATATTTAAGTTATCCACACATCATTTGGATAATTAAGGTATCTCACATACATCTCCTGGTGTGTGGGGTTCCTCAGGGAGCAATCTTCTCCCTGATGCTGTTTAACATCTATATGTTTCCCCTTGCCCAACTGATGCGGAGTTTCAGGCTAGAGTGCCAGTTAGTATGCTGATGACACCCACCTATATCTGTTGATGGGTTGGCCAGATACCACCCCAAATGTTATGGCTGAGGTATTGAAGGCCATGGTGGGATGGCTGAAACAGAAACAGCTGAGAGTTAATCCAGTTAAGGTGGAGGGTCTGTGGCTAGGCAAAGAGGATTCAGTGTTGGGGTGCCAACTTCTGGCTCTTGATAGCATGCCTTTAACACTGGCACCAACTGTCAAGAGCTTGGGTGTGATTCTGGATGCCTCCTGAGTTCTTATCAATGGAGGCCCAGATCACAAATGTTGCCAGGCTGGCGTTTTCCCAGCTACACCAAGTCAGGCAATTGGCCCCCTACCTGTCCAGTCCTGACCTTTCCACAGTAGTCCATGCAATGGTCACCTCCAGACTGGACTACTGTAACTTGCTGTACATGGGCCTACCCTTGAAAATGACTCCAAAGCTTCAACTGGTCCAGAATACAGCAAGGTGGGTTCTCACAGGAATCCTGTGATCGGCACAAATTCAACCTGTGCTGTATGAACTGCAGTGGTTACCAGTTAGGGGTCCCAACCCTCCCGCTCTAGCGGGGGACCCCAGGTTTTCGAGCCTCTTCCCCCGCTCCCCCAAAAAACGGAAGCGGGGGGGGAGAAGCGGCGTCCTCCTGGTGCTGCTGCTGGCGGCGTCGGCGGCTGCCGAGGAGGATGCTGGGGGTGAACAGCATCACCGGCGGGGGTTGAGGGGGCCGCCTGCGCTCGCGCTCCATGTGCTCCTCGTCAGCGGCTGTGCTGCTGGAGGCGGCTGACCACGCGGTCGGTGTAAAGGACGGGCTTGAGGGTGCACGAGCACTGCGGCCAGCCGTAGCAGAAGGTCTCCACGCCCCGCCCGTTGCGCCCGTAGCGCTCGCGCACCCTCAAGCCCGTCCTTTACACCGACCGCGTGGTCAGCTGCCTCTAGCAGCACAGCCGCCGCCGCCCCCGCTGCGGTGCGTGGTTTGGGGGGCAGGATCGTGGGCCCTCCGGAAGTGCAGGGCTGGGCCGGGGAGGGAAGCCAGCATCAGACCCTTCAAGGGGGCAGACCCTCCCCACCCAGCCCCGACCCAGGAAGGGCAAGCGGAGGAGGTCTCCCCGGGAGTCAGGGGGGCAAAACATGCGCCTCCTGCCCCTGAGCACCACTTACCAACGGGGGCTGCCCGAGCAGGCAGACGGCGGGGCGCAGGTTCCGGCCCGAAGGGGCATCCAACTTGGAGCAAACTTTCCCTGGCGCCGCGCGCCTCCTTCTCCGCCAGGTGATCCCTTTGGCCCAGGTGAGCCCTTCCTCTCCCGCGCGGCCGCCTCCTGGTGAACCCCTTCACCTCTGGGCCCTCCCTGGAGAGCCTGGGAAACTCCCCGAGACCGGGCAGGCCAGCTGGAGCCGAGCCGCTCCCCTGCCTGCCCCCCCCGCCTGAGTTAAGGCTTTGGCCCAGGGCTGGCCAAATTGTGGCCACGCGTGGCTCTTTCGCACATAGCGTGTGGCTCTCAAAGCTCCCCGCCCCATCAGCCAGCTTGGAGAAGGCATTTGTCTCCAGAGGCTCGGAGAATGCATTTAAAGTTAAAGCTGCTTTCTTTCTGCCTGTCTCCCCCATAGGGTTGCCAATCCCCAGGTGGGGGCAGGGGATCCCCCGGTTTGGAGGCCCTCCCCGCACTTCAGGGTCATCAGAAAGCGGGGGGAGGGGAGGGAAATGTCTGCTGGGAACTCTGCTATTCCATAGGGAGATTTATTCCCATAGAAAATAATGGGGAATTGACTTGGGGGTATCTGGGGCTCTGGGGGGGCTGTTTTTTGAGGTAGAGGCACCAAATTTTCAGTATAGCATCTAGTGCCTCTCCCCAAAGTACCCCCCAAGTTTCAAAAAGATTGGACCAGGGGGTCCAATTCTATGAGCCCCCAAAGAAGATGCCCCTATCTATTATTTCCTATGGAAGGAAGGCATTGAAAAGGTGCTGTCCCTTTAAATGTGATGGCCAGAACGCCCTTTGGAGTTCAATGATGCTTGTCACAGCCTTGATCTTGGCTCCACCCCTAATGTCTCCTGGCTCCACCCCCAAAGTCTCCTGGCTCCACCCCCAAAGTCCCCAGATATTTCTTGAATTGGACTTGGCAACCCTATTACCAGTTGAGCACTAGATCAGGTGCAAAGTTTTGGTGATTACCTTTGAACATATGAACATATGAAGCTGCCTTATACTAAATCAGACCCTTGGTCTAGCAAAGTCAGTATTGTCTACTCAGACTGGCAGCGGCTCTCCAGGGTCTCAAGCTGAGGTTTTTTCATACCTATTTGCCTGGACCATTTTTAGTTGGAGATGCCGGGGATTGAACCTGGGACCTTCTGCTTACCAAGCAGATGCTCTACCACTGAGCCACTGTCCCTCCACCTTTAAGTCTCTTAATGATTTGGGACCCATGTATATTTGGGAATGCCTCTCCCAGTATACCCCTTGGTTTCCCTGGCAAGTCAGTTGGCTGGTGGTGGATAAAAATATGGAGCAGAGGTCCATCAGTGGCTATTAGCCACAGTGTGTGTGTGTGTGTGTGTGTGTGTGTGTATATATATATATATATATATATATATATATATATATATATATATATATATATATATATATATATATATATATATATATATATATATATATATTATATATATTTGGCCGCTGTGTGACACAGAATGTTGGACTGGATGGGCCATTGGCCTGATCTAACATGGCTTCTCTTATGTTCTTAAAAGGCCCCCCCCCCCCCAATTCAGGATTCGTGAAGAAGAAATAGAGCATTAATATGAAGTCTGATTTTCATGGCTGGACAATTACTAAAATAGGAAGATGCAAAAATGCAAAAAAGTTGTTGGTGGATAAATTATGGGAAATTATGTGAAGATTATAGAGAAACAAAGATATGTTGAATACATGAGAGAAAAACGTATAAAGCTTTCTGGTACAAATTAAGTGTTTCTGGTACAAATGTATAAAACTCTTATGCTTACAAATGAGTTTCATACATTTGTAAGGATAAGGAATTTTGAGCACACTGTGTTTTTAAAGTATTTTTCTGATTGATTTGACCAGGGGTCATTTTGTAGAAAAATAGGTGGTTGAGCTCATTAGCATAACTCATTAGCATATGCCACCTCCCCAGCCAAAAGCAACCCAATGCAACAAAGAAGAGGCCTGGGCGAGTGAGGTCTGCTTGGGATGGCTAGAGATCTAGCCAGCCCAAGCAGGCCACACTCTCCTGAGCCACTCCCCCAGTCAAAAAGCCAGCAAGCCACCTACTGCCCAAAATCACATAAGAAGTGGAGAAAGGGTGGTGTGGGCTTCTCCAGGGGTTATTGAGGGCTGCTGGGGGCATGGCAAAGCCCCTGGTGGCTGGCTGGCTGCCAGTTCTCCTAATCCAGGCATTGTTATGCAGTTGTACCTACTATTCAATGGACAAGGTAGGTGGGGAAGAAGAGGAGGAACCCTCATAAAGGTTCAGGAGGTGTGCTCCTGTGAGCTCCTGCTGAATCTGAGACCTGGATTTGACTGAGATGTGTTAATTTGTACCAGAAAATGGTTCCAGCTCTGAGAAAGCTTTTGTGAAATGAGGTTTTCAGTGCCAGCTTGCACATTGCTGCTACTGAAGCCAGAAATTGTTCAACTGAGATCACTGGCTAAGAACTTTACTACTTAAGGAAATGATTATTCCTTGTTGATTCTGCTAAATGGGATCTCTGATCAAAGTGGACTTTGTATGGAAGACTTTTTGCATTATTGCCTGTCATAGGTTTTTTTTTGTAGGAAAAGCCCAGCAGGAATCATTTGCATATTAGGCCACCCCCCCTGACATCACCATTGTTTCACACAGCAGAAACTCATTTGCATATTAGGCCACACCCTCTGGCACCAAGCCAGCCAGAACTGCATGCCTGTGTGTTCCTGCTCAAAAAAGCCCTGCTGTCTGTTTGCTGATTTGATATATGCATTTGTTAACCCTTGTATTTGCTATGTATTTAGTAGCTGAACTTGAAATGATCTATCTTTATAAATAACACAAACCGTATTGTTTTGCATAATTCCTTTATTGCTTGTATGATTTATTTGACTTTTTTGAGGCATTGTGGCATTTTGTTTTCTTTTTCTAGTTGAATCGCAGCAAGCAGGCAAACCTGGGTGACTGATGCAAGTTGGGTGGTAGCAAAAGTTGGGTGGTTGCTGCCAGGCCTGGTCCCTGAGTCTCCCCTCAAAGGTCAAAAGAGCCATGGAAAGGTTCCTGACCCCCAGGGCTATAGAGAACCACCATAGGCCCCTGGACAAGATTCCATATGATCCTGATCCAAACAAAATATTATAACAAAACAAATCACTTGGCTGGCTGTGACTATCCATCTATAATAATAAAGGAATCCACATGTCTATCTGTTCATTTGTGACTGGCATACTTAATCAGAAAATAAAACTAGGAATCTCAAAATTGGCCACCAGTTTCAGGAAGATCACAGGAGTTCCAGGGTCCAAAATGAAAGGAACCAGAATAGTCAGGCCCAGGTTATCTCTAGACACTCCCCCATGCTATTTGCAATGGAAGGTAAGCTAAGTTCTAACTTCTGTTTCTCATATATTGCCACTAAGATAGATTAACATTCCATTACTGGGGGGTGGGGGGTGGGTCGTAGGATCCTGTTAGTTCTCTGATAGATTATAGGGAAATGTTAACCCCCGTCTTATGTTCATACTAACAAAGGTTTGCTACTATATTACCATTAAATACATTCTAAATTGCTAACCAGGATAGATAAGAAGGAGCTGAGACAAAGATTGAAAAATAAAGGAGAGACACAGAAAAAATTAGGTGGGGGAGAGAAATGAAAGCAGATCATGAAAGAGAACAAAATAAAGGAAGAAAAAAGAGAGAAGAGGAGGGAAAGAAATTAAGAAAAAGAGAAAGAAAGATTGTTTTATCTTGCTGCAACACATTAAGTACCACTTTGCAAGATGCAGCTGGACAAAGTTATGAAGCTGGATGCAAAAAGGAAGAGGGAACACAACCTTGTTAGCGGGCTGCAGCCTGGTAATTACTTTAGCAGTCATCAGTTATCCTGGCTTTAGTCCTTTTTTTGGCCTTATTCCAGTGTTGGCTTGGTTGATGGGCTTAGCCAGGGTCTTTTTTGAGCAGGAACGCACAGGTACACAATTCTGGCTGACTTTTTCTCCTAGAAAAGCCCTGGGCTTAGCTGACCTGTTAGGTGAAGGTTTACTTCAGCCTAATGGAAAGGCAAGGTTAGCTGACAGCAGGGCATTTTGGGTAGAAAAAGCACAGCAGGAACTCATTTGCATATTAGACCACACCCCCTGACACCAAACCAGCCGGAACTGTGTTTCTGTGTTCCTGCTCAACTCCCCCCCCCCCCAGGCTGACAGAATGAAAGCCTTCTACTGTGGCCCTTTTCACATTACCATTGTAAACTAGATGTTGTTTGTTGTTGGCCCAATTTCGAGTAAAGCAATACAGGGACAAGGGTTTTCTATAGTGATTTTCCTTCCATTAATGAGCTGTCTCTGAAGAGCTATGGTAAATAGTGCCAGTTTCCCAACCTTGCCCTTTTTAACCATGTGGGCTTCCTTGGGCTTCTAAATTTTATTTTAATGTTCTAAGTTTAGTGATATAGTGCTAAACCCATATAGCAGTTCAGTGCTATAGCGGCACTATTGAGATACCTTTATTTCAGTTACTCTTGGTGGCCCTGCTGACCTTTCTCCCTTCCTTTTACTGACAAAAATCAAGGCTTAAAGGCTGGCAATACTGTTGTGGTTGCCTAGCAACAACCAAGGAGGGCATCTGTTTCTTAAAGCTACAGGCATTGCTTTTATCATTTGGGGGTTTATCCCCAAATGTTGCTTTGGGTCTTCTTTAAGATTTCAGACTTTTCTCCAAAACTGAGGCTTTTCTCAGGTTTCTAGAAATATTTGACTTGTCTGATCATGTCCCTGATCTCTGGATTTAAGTATACGCAGATGGGGCCATGTTGAGAATGCTAAGATGTTCATTCTTTTTATTGTTGGATTGTAGGAACCATGAAGAGAATGGATTTAGGGAACTGATCTCTCAGCTTCTTCTCTTCTTGATGTAATGTATGCCTCTCCAAAGTTGTTCCTGTGGTTGGGAACAAAGTGGGATGTGGCACATGAACCTGCAGTTTAAGGGGAAAACAACAGGAATCAATCGCACCTCTTTTGTGTGAACCCTTCTCCAAACAGAGCAAGAGCTCACAAAAGCATGTGAAGGAGTAATTTCTGCAAATTCTCCCTATTTGCTGTAGCCACTATAGCATACCCTACTTTTCCCCCAAGGATGCCCCAACTCTCAGGAATTGCTTTTTAGAGGTGCAGGAGGCTGCAGAGGAAGGTTATGAACATTAGATTTGTGAATTATTTGTGTCATAACACCCCACTATACACTATTTGATTTTGTGTGTGTGGATATTACTTAATAATAGGAGAAAAGAAAATGATTTTTCCCCTTTACTAATTATATTAGTCCTTAACTTTTTGCAATTGCTTCTTCTTAAAACATCTGCAGCATATTTCATTTAGAAAGTAATGTCTTGGAAGCAGTTACAGTATTCTCATTTTTATCAATGATTTCTCATCACTCTGACTTGTATTCATAAAAAAAAAAGTCATAAGACAGTCTTGGACGAGAGTGCTTCTTTGAAACATCTAATGTGCAGGGCTGGCCCAAGCCCTTCTGGAGCCCAAGGCAGCACAGCTCTGCCCCTGAGTCCCTGGGCCTGCCACTTACTTGTGAGTAGACTTGTGAATCAGTGAGGAAGAGGCAGGATAGGCAAGCGGAGGATGGGGAGGAGGAGAGGCAGGTGGGAGGACGAAGGGAATTGGTGGGAAGGAGGCAGAGTGGGCAAGTGGAGGACAAGAAGGGGTGGGTGAGAGGACGAAGGGAATCAGCGGGGGGGAGGCAGGGTGGGCAAGCGAAGGATGAGAAGAAGCAAGCAAGGAGGAGGGGAATGGGTGAAGGAAGAGGCAAACTAGCATTTTGTCTATGGCATGGGGAGGAGGGAGGGCCAAATTCAGCACCCCCACCCTGCCGGCACCCTAGGCAACTGCCTAGTTTGCCTAGTGGAAGGGCCAGCCATGCTAATGTGTGTCCAAGATATTCTACCATGTTCAAGAAATTAAAACAAGCAGCAGACTTTATGTCTTTCCATAACGTCTTAATATAATAATGACCTTTTCTGCAAGTAGCAGTTGCTCTGCCTTCAGGCGTCTGCTTTCCTCAGTTCAACCAATCAATTCCCATCAATTGCAGCATGGCCACATTTTGACTCATGACTCAGTTCCCCCTGTGTCTTCCTGATCTTGTTTTTTAAAGATCTTGTTTCTTTAAAGATCAGGAAGATGTGGGAGGGGGAATTGGAGGGAGATGCGAGTCAAAATGCAGTTGTGCAGCAACTAGCAGTGAATTGATCAGCTGAGCCAGGAAAAGGAGAAGCCCAAGAGTGAAGCAGCTGCTACTGTGGAAAGGTCTTAATCACTTTTCCATCTCCCCATTTTTTGTATTAACCCAGGCAAAGTTTGCCAAGTCCCTGCTGGTTGCCAGACCATCCTAGGCTAGTCTGATCTTGTCAGGTCTTGGAAGCTAAGTAAATTTGGACCTGGTTAGTACTTGGATGGGAGACCACTGAAAAAGTTCAGGGGCATGATGTGGAGGTAGGCAATTACACACCACCACTGTTTGTCTCTTGCTTTGAACTCTCCCCAGCTGCAACTGAGTGGATTAAAAATCTAGATATTAGTATTCAAGATTGCCCAATCTGTCTGCAAACACATTGTATTAACTTGGTTACATATTTTATATTATTATATACTTCCTGTGTGTAATTCTGCCACATGATAAATAATATGTGACTGCCATAACTGCTATGACTTGATGGCACTTTACGCACATACACTCACACTTAGCATGATGAAGAGTTTTGAAGAACTCAGAAGCATGCACACTTGTATGATATTTTGGTTGATCCTAATAAAAAGTACTTATCTGATACCTACAATATTTGTCTATACAGATGGCAGACACTGTAGTTCTGCCAATTTTTGAGTTAATGTATTTAAATTCTTTCTAAAAGACTCACAATTTTGTGTGGATTGTTAAACCAATGTAGACAAAGTCTAGGTTTGTTTAAATTGTTAATACAGTTTAATAGATAATATAAGAATAATAAAAACCAGGACAACTATAAAAGAAAGGTGAGGAATATATTGCCTTTTCAATGCTAATTTAATGACAGCCTGCTGTTCTGATAAACTAGAGATACCTGCTCTGATCCAATGCCTTCTTGTGGATGCAGAAATATTAATGCACATGTATAGCATATCACTTTGGCCAGCATGGTGTAGTAGCTAGGGAGTGAACTAAGATTTGGGAGACCCAGGTTTAAATCCCCACTCTTCTATAGAAAGTTGCTGGGTGACTTTGGGCCAGTTACACACCTTCAGCCTAACCTAGGCTTGCCAGTCTCCAGGTCTGGGTGGGGGATCCCCCAGTTTTGCAGGCTCCTCCCTGCCAGCAATCAGCAGGGGGGAGCCCCCCCCAAAACTTCCATGTTAATTTAAATTTTGGCAGAAACTCTTTCTGAATATGTATGTGCCTTTAAATCTCAGCCGAGAAGAGTTGCAGTTGCTGTGTGAGCAGACAGAGCCATGTGGCTGTGAATCAGCCTTTGAGAAAGTCAGAGGAACCAGCACAGTCCCTCTGTTTGTTTTGGATTTGCTTCAGAAGTCGTTCCTATAGTAATGGATAGTAAGGAAGTAGCTAAAACCTGATTATGGGAGGGAGGAAAACTCCATCCCTTGGGCTGTTCTCTGTTTGTGTTCCAGTGTTTGAAGAAGCTGGTTGAAATGCTGCACACTATTACATTCAGCAAATCTCGTGATGAGTAAATTGCCCCAGTGAGATCACAGAAGTGTGGGCTTGCAAACCACCACTGTTTGTCTCTTGCCTTGAACTTTCCCCAGCTGCAACTGAGTGGATTGAAACTCTAGACATTAGTATTCAAGATTGCCCAATCAGTCTGCATACCCATTGTATCAATGGGTATGATTTTGGCTGCTTTGCGAAAGTGTGTGTGCCCCTTAAAAAAGCCATGCTTGGAAATGATTCCAAAGTCTGACAAGGGGACTTCTGGGAGTAAGACAAATTTCACTTTCGTTTGGTGGATGTGCAGCTGCCAGGGTAGGCAAAAAAAAGAGGATGAGGAAATTAAGACTGTATTCAGGGGAAATGCACTGCTATATATTTATTTTTTTTAGGGAATGGGAAAGTCTCCTGGCTCCACCCCCAAAGTCCCCAGATATCTCCTGAGTTGGATCTGGCAACTGTAGTTTAACCCTATCTCAAAGGGATTTTGTGAGGATAAAGTGAAGCCGAGAAGAATGATGTAAGCCACTTTGGGTCTCCACTGGAGAGAAAGGCAGGGTATAAATGAAGTAAATATAGAGCCTTTCAGTTTATGATTGCTACGGCTTTAATATGCTCAGACTCAGACTAATGTGTATATGAACAACTACCCTGAAACCTGTGCTTCACTCTGGCATTTAACTACCTTTAATTTTTGTTTGTTTGTTTTAGGTAGGAAGAGTGTTTCAGTTTCAGAAGATTTATAAACTCAATTGCCAAATGAAAAATACTTATTCTGGTTTAGAGCTGACTTCCACTTTTGGTTTGCGCAACAACCCGGTGAGGCTGAAAGCATGTGAGTGGTCTGAAACCATAATGTGGGGGATCAAAGCAGGAGGAAAGCAAATTGTAGGCCATTAAAGCTTTGAATTGTGCTCCAAAACAGATACTACTCGAAAGTTCCATCAAGTTGCAACAAACTTAGTAACCTCTTGCAATTTTTAAGACAAGAGATGTTCAGAGGTAGGGGTGTGCATTCGGTTCGGCTGAACTGAATCAACCGCCGAATCACCCCTGATTCAGCTGTATATGGAATCGCATACAGCCGAATTCAATTGGGGCCCATTATGCGGGAGCCGAGTATGGCTCCCCGTATACTTTTGTATAGCTATTTGGAAGTATACAGAAATCCATGGAAAAGGTGGGAAAGGGGCTTCTGCAGCCTCAGGGGAGCTGCTTGCCTCCTTTCCCGCCTTTGGTAGCCTTTTCCCGCCTCTCCCATAGCCTCCCTGGGATCAAGGAGGGGGGGAGGGGGAAGAGGAGCCCCAGCAGCCAATCCAAAGCATGCATTTGCAAAATGCATTGCAAATGCATGCTTTGAAGGGCTGTTGTATAGCTGATCCCCCAGCCATCAGCAACATTGTTGTTCTTTTGATCTTTTGCTTACTTGGGTATCCAAGTAAGCACTGTTGTCTGGCCAATCACAGAGCAGTGCTATTTTTTGAAACTGCTTTCTGTAGGGTCAGAGAACCTTTTTAAGGAGTCTGCCTGGCTGGACTCCTCCATTGCTGCTGTGTTGGTGTGTGTTGGTGTGAGAGAGAGATTGTGCTGTGCTGGCCCTCGGCCTCAGCTGCTGCTGCTCTCTCTCAGCCTTACCAGACTTGCCTGGAGTAGAGAAGACATTTAAGGTAAGACAGTCTTGGGGTTCTTGTTTTTATTTTAGTTGGTAAAAGGACTTTTAAAGACAGAGTCCCTTTACTTATCCAGATTTGGGTGGTGGGTAGCTTATTTGGGGTAAGGTTAGGGGGTTCCGCTGGGGGAGGGGGCCTGGGGTAGCGGGATTTTTGCCAATTTGCCCATATCTTACTTTAGTGAGAGGACTTTTAAAAGTGCAGTGTCCTTTTACTTTTCCTGATTTGGGTGGCTTGGATTTCTTGGGGTTAGGGTGAAGGTTTTTTTTTGGGGGGGGGAGGGGTTGGTAAAGTTCCTGTATTGTTAAAAGTTAAGTTTTTCACTATTTTAAAAGGATTCTGTGTTTGATTTGTTGCTGCTGTGTTGTGCTGCTGTTGTTCCTTTTCTCCTCTGGTTCTGGTTCTTGGGGGGGGGGGTGCTGTTTGGCCTAATTTTCATTGTTTAAAATGCCACTTTTTAAACAGTTGAGTTTGTGTTGGCCTTCTGTTTGGATCTATTCTCTGTTGCTGCAGGTTTTGCATCCTCCTGTCCTGTTGTCCCCCTTTTCCTGGTTCTGGTTTTAGGGGGGGTGTTGTTGACTGATTTGACCTGAGGTTTCTTATTGGTGAAAAGGCCACTTTTTAACAGTTGAGTTTCTTGGCCTTCTCCTGTTGTCCCTTTTCCTGGTTCTGGTTTTTTTTTGGGGGGGGGGGAGCTGGCACCTGGGTGAGAGACCCAGAACCAGCAGGCTTGTTTTGCTTGGCCAGCTCTCCCCATGTTGTTTGGGGCAGGGCTGGAGAGCTGGCATCTGTAGATTGTGTGTTCTGTGGCAGGGAAGCTGGCACCTGGGTGAGAGACCCAGAGCCAGCATACTTGTGCTTGGCCAGTTCTCCCCGCGTTCTTTGGGGCAGGGCTGGAGAGCTGGCATCTGGGTTTGCTGCAGTCAGGTCTGCAAAGCAGACCTTGAGCAGATTGTGTTTTGTGTGGCAGGGCTCATAGAGTAGATAGATGTATATAGTGCATTTGGGTCCTTTAGAGATTCTCTGGTGTGAAGTTAGGTTTGGCTTTGGGTGCCCCAGGAATTGGACCCCTGGCCCAATCTTTTTGGGACTTGGGGGGTTTGTAGGGGAGAGTCCCCTGCAGGTCCCCTGCAAATTTGGGGGCTCTCCCTCAAACCCCCTCCCCTCCAGGCGGCTTCAAATATACCCTATTTGCCATTGATTGCAATGGCCCATAGGGTATAATGGGGCCGTATATTCGGAAATAGCCGCACATCTACCATATATGTGGCTATTCCGACTACGGAATTCAGAAATATACTGGATTCCGTATCCCCACCCCCCACCCCGTATATTTCCAAATCCGTGTACTACCGAATTTTTTTTTTTTGCACATCCCTATTCAGAGGTGGTTTCCCATTGCCTGTCCCTACATATCAACTCTGGACTTCTTTGTTGGTCTCCCATCCAAATAGTAATCAAGGTTAACCCATCTTCATTTATAAGATCAAATGGAATTTGGCTAATTTGGGCAATCCAGGACAAGGTCGATAGGCCAATGGTTATCTTTTGCCACAGGGTATAATTCTTGCACACTGCCGCAACAAAAATCTGGCTACTGTATCCTGCATTACAAGTAAACTAATCTAGATGTGATCAAAGCATAAATCACCATCAGGGCCAGATCTACACATTTTTTGAGCGGGGGCAAAACTAAAAAAAAAATGGCGGCCCCACTAAAAAAAGGTGTGTGGGGGCCACCCCAAGCAAGGCACCCTCACCTCCACAAAGCAGCCCGAGTCTTCTGCCCCCCACAGGTGCCTGCCCCCTTTTTCCTTCCTGGGTCTGTGCATAGACCTGGGAAGGAAAAAGGGGGTGGGAGGTGGCACTATGGCATTTGCTCCATCCTCAGCTCTGAGGACGGCACATATGCCGCTGGGACACCCTTTCTTCTCCCCAGGTCTGTGCACACAGACTCAGGGAGGAGAAAGGGGTGGAGGCAGCGTTTGTGCTGTCCTTCGCTCCATGAATGGTGCACATGCTGCTGGGGCACCCTTACTTTCTCCTTCCTGGGTCTGTGCACACAGACCTAGGGAGGAGAAAAGTAGTGGGTGGGGTGGCTCCCAGGGTGGGTGCCCCCTCTGCCTCCCCTAGATCCGACCCTGATCACCATTACCAAATCAGGTATGAGGCAGACTCATGCAGCACATCTTGATATAATTCTATGGTCTATTGCTGAGTATTATGAGTTATTTTTGGTATGAGTTGATCAGCTGCAGTGTTAGAAATAATTTTGTCTTTGACATGATTATGGGGACGACTCTAGGTTTCCCCATGCAATTCAATGTGAGTGTTTTAATGTTTGCAGTTTAATATTATGCTATTGTCAGAGTGATGTGGACCCCAGAATTGTCATAGGATTTTGTCTCTTCCATTACTTTCCCATTGTGCCCCTCTGTCAACTTTTTTCTGCTTGTGCTGCCAGAGTTGTATTACTATAACTTCCATACACAGTTAACACTATGCCACCATAATTTCTTCTTCCAATACTATCCAATACACAGAGATTTTATAGCAATCCTGCCTAGTGGCCATAACTCAAGGAGAGGAATAAGCCTACACATGAAAACCTGGTATAATCAGGAATAATTAACCTCTCTGAAGGCAACAGGCAAAATGAAAGCATGAAAGAAAAACTGTGATGAAAGAGTGTACCACTGTGAAGGACAAAAGAATTGAGGAGAGGCAGATGTTTTGATTTCCACATGGGAATTGCATTTCTTTTATTACTGCAGTTTACTCTCTGTGACTGATTAATTAATGGGTACTTAAATTAAAATGCTACAGTAAATATTTACTGATAAAATTACAATTTACTCTCTCTGCTATTCTGGTTTAACTTCTCATTAAAAAGTGATTGTTGGATGGAAGTATTGTCTTTACCCTGCCAAAGCAATAGATGGTTGCTTCTACACTGTCCAGAGCTTACATACTTTGTTAGTTTTCATGTTTTATTCTCTTTAATTGGAAATGAGCACCTGCTCATACATTACTTAAGCTCCCAGTAACAAACAAATAGCAGATGCACTGTTTCCTCTTGCGATGAATAAATTATGTTAGCAAGTGAAAGAATGCGTATGTGTGTGTGTGGCTGCACAGCTATGTTTTTTACTGAGTGATATAAAAGACAAAGCCTCTGCAGTTAAGCTTCTGTTTCATGCTGTTGATATCATAAGGGCGGGGGAAGGTGAAGAAACATATTCAGTGAGGGAAGGATGGAAGATTTAAGATTCTAAATGCCTGATTTGGTCCCTTTCTGTAGCTGTGTGGCAGAAGCAAAGAATTCCAGCAGTATTCCAGCAGTGAGGTATGGTACTTCCCTTTCTGTGTGCAGAGCAGAGCAGAGATGGACTTCTGTGTTAGTGTGAGCCTGAAGAGGCAGTACAGAGGAGTAGCCATATGCTGTCTTTGCTGCTTCTCTGCTCCCCCCTCCAAATGCCTGCAGAGCCATCTCATCCTATGGTAGGGATACCAGCCTCCAGGTGGGGCCTGGATATCCCCTGGAATTACAGATCATCACACTACCGAGAAAATGGATGCTTTGAAATGTGGACTCTGTGACATTGTACTCCACTGATATCCCTGTTCTCACCAGGCTCCACCCCCAAATCTCCAGGAGCTTCCCAACCTGAAGATGGCAACCCTTCTCCCCCCATCAGTGGTTGGGGGGACCAGGCAACCCTAAGCTGTGGTACAGTTCCTCCTGCTGTTCTGATTGAAGCAACAGTTTGCTCTGGTTTGCAGGGAACAAAAGCTCCTGGTTGATGATATTGGGTGCCCTGGTCTATTCCTGTGCTCTGGGCAGAGAGCACAGCCAGAGACCCTTGTTTAAGATCCTTTTTTAATGTTGTTTCATGCTCTGGCTATGTTTGAATGTGTGAATGGATCCTTGAGAGCAGGGCTTTTTAAATTCTCCTTTGGAGAAACTGTTTATACTGAGATAGACAAATAATTATGTTGTATCTTTTTAATTTGTTAAGGATAAAGATATGATTTTATGTGCTTATTAAGGATATTGTTAAACCAACAAATTAGTTTGTGCTTTTAACATGGTTAGGCTAAATCAGCCAGCTTTGTGTTGAGATGGCTTTGAATTTTTTTTTATACTTAATTGTGTTTAAGAAGAATTGTTTAGATTTATATTGCTAGTAATAGTTTAGTAAAAAATTTCTATAATGAAAGACAAGGATGGTAAAATATATGGAAAACTTCATACTCGCAGGTAGAATGATCTGGGTATTTTATTTGGAGGTAGAATTATAACTGAAATATTTGTACTTTTCTTTGTTTCTGTTTTTCCCTCTCTGTACATGTCCTTTCCCCCCTTTTATGTATCTTTGCTCTTGCTTCTCCCTTTTGTAGTTAAAATCAATAAAATTATAAGATCTGAGAGCAGGGCTTTTTTTTTTTTTTTTGAGCAGGAATGCGGTTCTGGCTGGCTTGGCATCAGGGGTGTGGCCTAATATGCAAATGAGTTTCTGCTGGGCTTTTTCTACAGAAAAGCCCTGTGTGAAACAATGCTAGTGTCAGGGGGTGTGACCTAATATGCAAATGAGTCCCTGCTGGACCTTTTCTACAAAAAATGCTCTGCTTGAGATCAAGTAAGTAGCTACATTGGAGGGGGCATTTGGAACAGTCCTCTACCAGAAATATGTTTTGACCCATCTTTGAATTTCCAACTTTCATTTGTAAAAATGAAAGTCTCACTCTTTATATTGCAGAGATACAAGGGATAACGTGCAAGTAGTTTTTGTCCAGATTGCCTGGAAAGAATGGAGCCAACCAAAAGAGGCAGTCTTGTAACTCATAAGCCAGAACAGCAAAAAAATACGCACAGTCCCAACGCCTATAGCTGTTGTTCAACATTTCTGGGCCTGCAGTGGGCAAGGGCAGGGGAGTCAGCAAATGGGAGGCCAGAGACACTGAGTGAGCAATAATGGGCCAATTATTTGTTGAGTGCATGGAATGCACCTGGAAGGAGATATTAGATTTATATCCCACCCTATACTCTGAATCTCAGAGTATCAGAGTGGTCACAATCTCATTTACCTCCCTCTCCCCACAGCAAACACCCTGTGAGGTAGGTGGGGCTGAGAGAGCTCTTACAGCAGCTGCCCTTTCAAGGACAACTTCTACAAGAGCTATGGCTGACCCAAGGCCATTCCAGCAGCTGCAAGTTTAGGAGTGGGGAATCAAACCCAGTTCTCCCAGATAAGAGTCCATGCATTTAACCACTACAACAAACTGGTAAGCCAATTGGAGAACTCCATTTGGCCACCACCATAGGGGAATTATATATAATGATTTAAGAATTATAGGCATGACTGCTTGTGATAATTACTGCACATTTAAATCGGAGATAGGAGGCAGTAACTGACACTAAAAGCACAACTACAGGTTTCATTTAGAACATAGTTAATTTTCATTTTATTTTTTAGTCTGGTAATTAATCCATCTCTTCAAAGCTACTTCATAATAATTCTATATAGATACCATGTGGTGAATAGCTAATGGTGTGTGTGTAAATATTAGTATAACTATTCCATGTGACAGAAGGTTCCACTCAGTAAGTCTCAGGATTTAGGATGATGTACACTTGAACTCTAAGCCCTGCTCCTCTGTGTACACATGCATCCTCACTATGAGGGACAGTGGCTCAGTGGTAGAGCATCTGCTTGGTAAGCAGAAGATCCCAGGTTCAATCCCCAGCATTTCCAAAAAAGGGTCCAGGCAAAGAGGTATGAAAAACCTCAGCTTGAGACCCTGGAGAGCCGCTGCCAGTCTGATTAGACAATACTGACTTTGATGGATCGAGGGGCTGATTCAGTATAAGGCAGTTTTATATGTTCATGAAATGTCTGTCTGTGGGTCTACTCCAAACTTGTTTCCAACAAACATCTTCCTTTATCTGAACTGGAAGTGAAGATTTAAATCTTTACACAGGCTCAAAAA
This sequence comes from Heteronotia binoei, assembly GCF_032191835.1. Lineage (NCBI taxonomy): Eukaryota > Metazoa > Chordata > Lepidosauria > Squamata > Gekkonidae > Heteronotia > Heteronotia binoei. The sequence goes on along the minus strand of NC_083223.1, from coordinate 164,064,562 downwards.
TATATAACATTTAATTTTAATTCTTTTTTAATAAGTCAATAAGTCAGAGAGGAGCCTCTATTTCTACAATAGTACTATTATTTTGGTTTTTCTTTCAAAGCGTATGGATGATCCCACCTTGGGTAGTAACCTATTAAGATTTAATACCATATGACCCTAGGTTAATAACACAACATGTTGAGGCTTTGTATGGAATGTAGATATTCAGAGACTGCAAAACACCTTAGCAGCAGCATCTCTAAAGAAGAAACATTTTGTAGCTGCTATTTTAACCTCAAAGGGTTTTCAGATTTGTTTTTTTTGCCAGACTTTATAGAGTTATCATCTCTGCACATTTATTTGATTATACTTTATAACACTTTATAGAGTTATCATCTCTGCACATTTATTTGATTAAGCTATAAGAAGCTAATGGACAACAATACCATTTAAAATAAAGTCCAGTATGCACTCTAGTCCCATTTACAGGTATTTGCATAAAGATCAAACTTTTTTCAGTACTTTCATTTTCCTGTGTAAGTCTGAAGAAGTTGATTGAAATACAGCAGATTGCTACATCCAGCAACTCCTGTGAGTAAATTACCCATTTCATTTTTAATTTTATTTTATTTATATCCTGCCCTCCCCCCCGAAGCAGGCTCAGGGTGGCTCACAGCATAAAATCACAAACAAACAATAGATCAAAACATTATAAAATTACGTTACATATAAAACACATTCTGTAATTAAAACAATCAAATTAATTCGATGCTAATCTCTTTGGTAATACATATTTCTCCAGTGGCAATGATATGTCTTCAGCTTCCTACAGTATAAGCGCCACATCAATTAAACACCAACTGGAAGAGAGCAGTCTTGCAGGCCTTGTGGAACTGGGCAAGGTTCCACAAGGCCCTCACTTCCTCTGGCAGTTGATTCCACCAGTGGGGGACTGCAATCGAGAAGGCTCTCTCTCTGGTGACCTTTAATTTGGCCTCCTTTGGCCTGGGGATTACCAATAGATTTTGAGATCCTGAATGAAGTACCTTCTGGAGAACATATGGGGAGAGACGGTCCCTAAGGTAGGCAGGTCCTAGGCCATATAGGTAATAACCAGCACCTTGTAATGAATCCAGTATACTATTGGCAACCATTGCAGTTCCTGTAGCCTTGGCTGTATGTGCTCCCAACTGGGAAGCACCAATAGCAGCCTGGCTGCCATGTTCTGCACTAGCTGTAGTTTCCGGGTTCAGCACAGGGGCAGCCCCAAGTAGAGGGCATTACAGTAGTCCAATCTCGAGGTGAACATTGCATGAATCACTGTTTCCAGGTCACCACGCTCCAGGAAGGGGACCAACTGCCTCACCTGCCTAAGGTGAAAGAAAGCAGAGTTAGCAGTGGCTGCTATCTGGGCCTCCATTGTCAGGGCAGGCTCCAGCAGCACCCCCAAGCTCTTGACCTTGTGCCCCATTGTTAATGACACGCTGTCAAATGCTGGTAAGGGAAATTCCCTGCGCAGGCCGCCACGACTCAGGCAAAGAACCTCTGTCTTCACTGGATTCAACTTCAATTAGCTCAGCCTAAGCCATCCTGCCACAGCTTGCAACACCAGATCCAGATTTTCTGGGACACAGTCAGGTCAGCTGTCCATCAGTAGATGGAGCTGGGTGTCATTAGCATACTGGTGGCAACCCAACCCATACCTCCGGGCAATTTGGGCAAAGGGGCACATGTAGATGTTAAACAACATCGGGGAGAGCACCGCCCCCTGAGGCACCCCACAATTAAGTGCGTGCCTCCAGGACAGTTCTCCCCCAATTGCCACACTTTGTCGCTGACCATCTAGGAAAGAGAAAAGCTATTGCCAGATCAACCCCTGGATCCCCGCGTCGGTGAGGCAGTGGGTCAGTAGCTGATGGTTGACCATATCAAATGCAACCGATAGGTCTAACAACATGAGCACTGCCAAGCTGCCTTGGTCCAGATGCTGCTGGAGGTAATCCACGAGGGCAACCAGCACTGTCTCCGTCCCATGACCTGGGCAAAAGCCGGACTGGTGGGGGTCTAAAACGGAAGCATCATCCAGAAAACTCTGTAACTGTAGTGCTACTGCCCTCTCAATAATTTTACCCAAAAAGGGTACATTCGAGACCAGCTGATAGTGTGCCAATTCGGCCAGATCTAATGTAGATTTTTTCAGGAAAGGGCGGATCACAGCTTCTTTAAGAGGTGTTGAAAAAAACCCTTCCAAGAGGGATCTATTTACAATATCCCGTATAGGATATCTGAGCTCCCTCTGCAAGCTTTAATTAGCCAGGAAGGGCAGGGGTTCTGATCACAAGTTGTTGGGCATACAGTGTAGAGGATTCCGTCAACGGGCAAGCCAAAATATACTCACCGCCTAAACGGGCTTGGGGTGAGACATCCACACAAGCCTTAAGGGCATAGTGGTCCAACCATGGCACTGCTTCAGCAGCAATACTGTCCACTAAAACCCCCGCTGCAAAGATGAAATCTAGCATGTGCCCTGCCTGGTGAGTGGGCGTTGTAACAAGTTGGGAGAGTCTCAGTGTTGCCATGGATGACACTAGGTCCATCGCCTGACTGGAGGTTGCGTCATCGGCATGGACATTGAAGTCACCCAGGATCAAAAGCCTTGGGTACTCCAATGCCCAGCCTGTTATGGCCTCTATCAGGGATGGTAAGGTGCCAGCTGGTGCGTTAGGCAGACGGTACACCAGCCATATCGTCAACCCCTCCCCAATGTCCCACGCCAGAATGGCACATTCAATGCCGTCGATCTCTGGGACCAGGAGAGCCCAAAAGGAGTAAGCCTCTCGTATGAATAGAGCCATCCCTCCCCTCAACCTGCTAGTCCATGATTGGTGAAAGACTGAGTATCCTGAGGGAGCCATTTGGGAGAGAACTATAGTCTCCCCGTCTTGCTTCCCGTCTCGCACCCAATGAGATCACAAAAGTATGGGCTTGCAAACTGTTTATTTTGGCTGCTTTCATTTAGTGAAAGTGCAACTCCTGGGGAACCCTTTGGGGGTTCCACTTCCAAGTTCTCAGATATTTCCTGAGTTAGACCTGGCAACTGTAATGTATAATTGGTGTTTTCTAGTATAACATGGTATAACATTAAGACTTGGCTACTAATGTTAAATTGCACTGTATAAATTAATCACACAGGGTAGATTTAAATCCCTACTTTACTCTGTTGGCTGTAACTCCTTTAAAGTTTTGCATAAAAACCCAGATCACTTGATTGCTTCATCATTTTTGCTCTTCAGTCGCAACCCCCATAAGTCAGACCAGCTCCAAGGAATTGAGAACATAGTGACAGCATTAGAGTCCAAAGCAACACCTTTCACACTCATCAGTCATGGACTGGCATGCCAGCAGCACACTCATGTTTTAGAAATAGCCAACCAGTGTGCAATATTGCTGACACACATCCCTGATGTCACTTTGCCCTCCCGCACAGAACACTAGAAAAGGAATAAAGGAAACCCAGAATACTCACAATATATTCACTGTGACATGCCCAGTAGACACCCTGTATTTACCACGTTCCTGGGAGTTCCATATATGGAGGTTTAAATCCTGTTTTGCAAATTTTGCATCATTTTTACAGGATGGGGAATGAAACATGGCCAAACCAACACTTACTCAGAGATCTTCACAAGTCATTTGGCAGACAAAACCGGATACTCTGCAGATCTTTCATGTAACCATGAATTGAACTGGGGTAACAGGAGAAAAACCACTTCATTTGGAAGTTTCTGTTTGGGCTGCTTCAAGGGGCAGTGAGTCTGCAAGACAAATGGGGTAATGAGCATTTGACCCACAGTGGCAGTGGTTGGAATGGTGTGGTGGTAGTCATCCAGAAATGTGATTGTGTATGTTTTCCCACTTGCATATGGGATTGCTGATTTTTTTTTTTTTTTAAGTTACATGTATAGTTGAGGTATACAGGGCCAGGAACTTCAGATACATATATGCACACACACACACACATTTTTAATTTCCAGCATTTTTACATGAGGAGTACACAATTACTATGACTCATATTAAGTAGATTCTTGTAATTTTGTCTGCATTTGATATAATGGTATCTAACTCTCCAAATGCTTTTTTGTTGTTGTTGTTTATTAAAAAGTTATATGTATAGTTGAGGTATACAGAGCTAGGAACTGAAAAGATTAATTTCAGTTGATGCACAAATTAGTGTAAGCAAAATGGAGATAGTTTTATCTAGTGAGTATTCATATGAACACACATAAAGTGGCTTTATCAGACTTTTGGTCCAGAAAGGTCAGTATTGTCTACTCAGACCGGCAGTGACTTCCTAGGGTATCAAGCAGAGGTCTTTTACAACACCTACTACCTTATCCTTTTAGGTGGAGATGCCTGGGATTGAACCTGGGACCTTTTGCATGCCAGGCATATGCTTTATCTCTGAGACATGGCCTCTCCCCCAAATTCCCCCTTTCGTCCAGATCGAGAGTTTCTTTATCTTCTATATTCTGGTATTTTCAAAGAAGGCAAGGGGCATGGGTAGTTGTGTTAGTCCAAAAATCCAAAATCAAAAGTCATGCAACATATTAAGAGCATCTCAAATAAACTCATATTACAAGCTCCAATTGTACCATGCAATTTGGAGTGTCTGGGAATGAGAGCTTATACTCCTGCAAGACTATATAGTGAGTTCTTCAGAGAGTAGAGGTGGACATTTTAAAATTCAGAATGAAACTAATATCTTTGGGAATTTCCATCCAATTAACTAACTCAGCTTTCATCTGCCTCAGCCTCTGTGCTCTTAGGTCTTTCTGATTAATTGCTTCAGCCTGTTCTGCTGGTGTAGTGTTTTTAAATTTTTGTGCTGATACATTTGATGCGGGATTCACCATAGAGTTATGAGTACAGTCTTCCCAGAGCTTCTGTTTCACAGGACTAACAGTGTCAGTAGAAAGGATTTAACACAAAGTGGCACTTAAAATAATCAAACCACTAAAAACAAAAACTGTATGTGAAGCTTTATAATCACCTAAACATCATCTTTAGAGCATGAACAAGGAATCAGATAATTTTCTTTCACCAGAAAACAGAAGTGTTTATCTTCCTGACATTTCTGCTGTGTGAATTTGCTTTTTAAGATAGATGATGGGTCTTTATTCATTAAAGGTCAGAAGGATAGAGACATCCCAATATTTGTTAACAATAGGACTAGGTGCCTAAATATTTTAAACACATTAGGAAATCTCACCCTATAACCATTGAATCTTCCTCTTAACTGCTCTCTCCATTTTCACAATGTGATATTAGTATATTAGTCTTTGACACTGCACAGTGTTTCTGTTTGTATATGGTAACAGTAGGAGCTAAAAATTACCTGTAATTCCTGTCAGCTATAAGCTTCATGAACCTGTAATTAGTAGGGTTGCCAGCTGTAGGTTGGAAAATACCTCGAGATTTAGGGGGTGAAGGCAGGGGACAGTGGAATCTGGGGAGGGGCCTCAATAGGGTATAATGCCATACTGTCCACCCTCCAAGGCAGTCATTTTCTCCAGGGAAACTGACCTTGGTCATCTGAAGATCAATTATAATAGCAGATCTCCAGGTGCCACCTGCAGATTGGCAGCCCTAGTAATTAATTATGCTTGATCACCCAGTAGTTCACCTTGCATCCTGCTTTTTGGTTATGATCAAGGATCTGAATTCTTGAGAGGTGTTCAAGTGCATCAGAAGGAATTTGATTTTGTCCGTTTGTCTGTCCCTACTATTTGATTGTCAAAGCATAAATCTGAAGGTTCTGTCACAGAGATGTAGATACACAGATAACTAAAAGGAGATGCCCATAAGTTCTACAGTTGTTCCTCTGAAAGAAATTGTGACCAAAAGACAGAAAAGGAATCAGAGTCACAAAGGATATAGATGTGGTGATGAATGTGATGGTAGTGCAACATAAAACTTTATTCTGTCAGTTGATAGTGGACAGGGCAAAACAAAACTTTGCAACTGGGTGTGATGCTAGTAATGATTTAGGTATTACATGGGGAAGAAATACAAACCTCTGCACCCCTTGGATGTATTATGCAATACCAATAATTGCCTAAGGGCTATGAGACAATTCAAAGACATGGACTTTAGGAATCAGAATAGCGAAAGCATGAACTTTCCCAGCTATTACCTTGCTGTACAAAAATTGCATAATCATTCAGAATGATAGTCTTATTAATAGTTTAATTGTGCTGCAGGCTGCAGACAAATGCTTATTCTACTATTGATCATCCAAGAATTACAGGGCAGCCTTAAGCAGAATTACACACTTCTAAGCTCATTGGCAGCAATGGACTTACAAGGTTGTACTTGTAACTTTAGGACTGCACTGTTAATGACACAAACGAGATACTAAGAAATCTTTCCATAGAATAGTAATTTGATTCCTTGATGGGAAACTTGAGGGGAAATTGAAAAACCATTATTTGCTTGAATTCTAACAGCAGCCATCCTCACTGAGAAACTGACGTTGTTGTCATCGTTGTTGTCATCATGATTGTAGTTATCATCATCATCTTAAATTTATGAATCGTCCAGTTCCTGCTACTGCAGAGCTCTGAATGATTTACAACATACAATAAAACACCAGCTCATAAAAACAGAATATGCAAATAGAACTAATACAACAACTCTAAATGTCAGATGGCAAATTTTATTTCCCATTCTGAACTGCCAACCTCACAGGCAGGGAGAAAAAGGAAAAAGTAAGTCTGGAGGGTAGGGGGGTGCTAGCCAGTTTGAAAACCATTGTTGCCCTCAATCAAAAGCCTGGCAGAACATCTCTGCCTTACATGTCCTGTGGAATTGCATAAGATCCCTCAAGGCCCTAATAGTATTTGGCAGAGAATTCCACCAGACAGCCAGATGTCCTTGGGACCAGGGACCACCAACAGATTGCTATCTGAAGAGCACAATGCTTCCCTGGGGATATACTGGAGGAGATGGTCCTGTAGATATGCTGGTCCCAGACTACTCAAGGCCTTAAAGGTTAACACCAGAATCTTGAACTTGACTCAATGGTACGCTAGGAGCCAGTGCAGCTGGCACAGCTCAGATTGTATATGTGCCATCCATGACTTGTGCTACGGCATTCTGGATCAGCTGGAACTTGCGGGTCAGTCTCAAGGGCAGGCCAGGGTAAAGCTAGTAGTCTAGCCTGGAAGTGACCATTACATGGGCCATTAAATGGAATTCACTGCCACAGGAGGTGGTGGTGGCTGCAAGCATAGACAGCTTCAAGAGAGGACTGGATAAACATATGGAGCAGAGGTCCATCAGTGACTGTTAGCCACAGCATATTGTTGGAACTCTCTGTCTGGAGCAGTGATGCTCTGTATTCTTGGTGCTTGGTGGAGTGGGGGGCAACAGTGGGAGGACTTCTAATGTCCTGGCCCCACTGATGGATCTCCTGATGGCACCTGGGTTTTTTTGGCCACTGTGTGACACAGAATGTTGGACTGGATGGATCATTGGCCTGATCCTATATGGCTTCTCTTATGTTCTTATGGATTACTGTGGCCAAGTCCAGGCATGACAGCAAAGGGGCCAGTTCCCAAGCCTGGCATAGATGGAAAAATGCCAGCCTGGCAATATGTACAACTCGGGCCTCCAGATTCAAGGAAGCATCCAAAATACACCCAAACTCTTGATGGACTGTGCTGGTGTCAATGGTGATCTGTCAACAGCAGGAAGTCTGTGCCTCAGCCTTGAAGCTCCCTCCACCACAGAACCTCCATTTTAGCTGGATTCAGTCTCAACCTGCTCTTTTAAAACCATCCCACTATGCCCTCCAAACCCACGGTCAGATTATGTGGGGCAGCATTTGGGTGGCCATCTAATAACAGATACAGCTGGGTGTCATCAGTGCACTGGTGACACCCATGTCCAAAATTCTGTGCCAACTAGGTGAGGTGATGCATAGAGATGTTAAATAACATTGAGGAAAGAAGTGCCCCTTGAGGGGCATGACTAAAATAACACTACTGTGGACTTTATATGATTTTGCAATTGGCAAAAAGAACACAAAAGCAAATATCAAGAATTTTTGATGCTTCCATTTAGGAATGGGCACAAACTAAAAAATGAACTGTGGTTTGAGCATGAACTGGGCTGGTTCATGGTTTGTTTTGAACTGGTTTGTTTGGCCATATCATTTTCAAACTAACATCCCCCCCCCCTTGCATTTTTCCATGGTGATTCATTTGTTTTGTTTTTACGGTTCATTCTCCAGTCTGGAGCCAATTCAATCAATTCCGAGGTAACACTGGGGGTGGACTTGTGGAGAGCCCTAGAAACACCCAAAGCAGTGGTCCATAGCTTGATTGGCAGCTCTGGGAGCTAACTCTGGGGGCTCCCATTCTGCTCTATGGGAGCAGATTATATACTAGTTTAATACAACACCCTGCCTCAGCTGCTTTCACTTTGCAGCACAAAGAGAGAAGAGTTAATTCAGTTGTTTGCTGTGTGGTTGATTTAGGGGAGTCTTTGAAGGACTCTTCCGCCCCACCACCACACACAATGGGACAGTTTTTTAAATGTGTCTCCCAGCTGGGAAGGTGTTCATTGCTGTGGTTTCAGGGACCTAACCTGAAGCTAGATCTGAGTTTTCCTGAGGGCACCTGTTTTTTGGGGGGCTATAACTCAGACATCCCAAATTTAATCTTTGCTGAACTTGGAGGACTGGTAGAGGAGAGCCTGCAGAAGTCTTCCTGTGAGTTTGGCATCTTTATTCTGCAAGGGGGCTGTTCTACCACCTCCAAAACCAAGTGTACTATGAACCAGTTCAGGAAATCAAATGAACCTCATATCAACATGAATCACCAGTTCGGGCAATAAAATTAACCATGAACCAACACAAACTATCATTTTCCTGGTTCGTGCCCATCTCTACTTTTAATAGCTTGAAAATGAGATTTTGTCTTTTTGCTTTGAACAGCAGAATTTGTGGGGGAAATTGCTGTTCAAGTAACATACAGTCCACAGTTGCAGAGTTGGAAAAAGTACAAAAGGGGGTAATTAAGATGACTAAGGGGTAAGAACACTTCTCAAGTGAGGAAAGACTGGAAACTCTGGGCCATTTCAGGGCAGAAAAAAAACTGCTAAGGGGAGACATTTTAGAGGAGATGTGTTCATGGTTTATAAAATTATGCATTATGGTAGAGAAAGTTGATAGAGGAAGCTTATTCTCCTTCTCCCCTAATACTAGGACTAGAGGACACTCAATGATATTGTTGGGAAATTGGTTAAGGATAGACAAAAAGTAATATTTCTTTACTAATGGAGTAATTCAACTGCAGAATTCACTGCCAGTGGAGGCAGTGATGGCCACAAGAATAGATGTCTTTAATAGTTGTCTAGACAGATTCATGGAGGAGAGATCCATCAATAACTACTGGCTGTGGTGACTGAAAGGAGACTCTACTGTGGCAGCAAACCTCTGAATACCAATTCTGGGAGGCTGCAGCAGGGGAGGGCCTTGGCCTGTATGCCTTGTTTTGCAACTGGAGAGCCACTGTGTTAAACAGAATGCTGGACTAGATGGACCACTGGTCTGATCCAGCATGCTGTTCTTATGTCCTTGGGAGCTGAATATTTATTTATTTCATTTATATGTCACTTTTCTCCCCAGTGAGGGCTCAATGGGGCTTATGACATTCTTTCCACCTCCATTTTATCCTCACAACAACCCTGTGAGGTAGACTAGTCTGACTGTGTGCGACTGGCCCAAGGTCATCCAGCAAGCTTCTATAATTGATTGGGGATTTGAACCTGGGTCTCTCAGATCTTAGTCCAACAGAACTCAAATTAGGGTTGCCAAGTCCAATTGAAGAAATACCTGGGAACTTTGGGGGTGGAGCCAGGAGATGTTAGGGGTGGAGCCAAGATCAAGGCTGTGACAAGCGCCGCAGCCGCAGGTTCCCGCGCCGCAGCCGCCGCCTGAGGAGGAAGCTGTCCCTTCCTCCTCCTCCCGCTCGTCCTCCCCGCCCCTCGGCCCTGCCTGAGGCTGGAAGCCTGGGTGAAGCAGGGCGGTGGCGCAGGCATGGAGAGTGGGGCCGGGGGCTCGGGGCCTACTCCTCAGCCTCCGGTGCTGCCGCGCTGGTGCTGGCGGGGCTGTGCTGCCAACGCCGGAGGCCGAGGAGCTGCCTCCGGCGCTGCCGAGGTGCTGCCTCTGGCGCTGCTGCGCTGGTGCTGGCGGGGCTGTGCTGGCGGGGCTGTGCTGCCAACGCCACCAGCCAGCGAGGCCCTTGGCCGACAGCTCCTCCGCCACCGCCGCCTCCTCCTGCTGCTGGGCGCCGGCGGGCCCGCCGCCTGCGGCCTCACTGGGCGGGAAGGGGGCGGCAGCGGCGCGGCGCGGCGGCCTCGCACGCTCCGGGACGGGGCGGCTCGCCATTTCCCCCCTCTCCCCCCGCTTCCATTTTTTGGGGGAGCGGGGGAAGAGGGGGGAAATCCTGGGGTCCCCCGCCAGGGCGGGAGGGTTGGGACCCCTAACTCAAATCCTAACTACTACACCATGGGCATTTTTATCTGGATCCATACAAGTAACCAATGTTCCCTCTAAGCTGCAGAGTCTTGTGAGCAAAAGTTCTACTTTGTGAGCTATTGGCATTAAAGTTGTGAGCTGCTGCATAAACTGGTGTGCTCTGGGTCATCCTTCCTGAGCTAAGACAAAATGTGTGATCTGGAGGCTAAAAATCAGCTTAGAGGGAACATTCAGTTTAGAGGGAACACTGCAGGTAACATGCCCTTATTTTAACTCTCTGGGCCCATATAAGTAAGATGCACTTATTGTAACCCAGATGGGCAAATAATGTTTTTATTCTCTCATTAGTGAGCTTAAAAGCAAACTTCTAAATTCTACATACAAATATTACATACATTAAATATTTAAATACTATACATGTTAAGTATTAAATTATAGGTGTCTTTCTTGTATTTTTCCTCTCTAAATAACCAAACATTAGGATCCACTTTCTATTCCAATAGCTAACGTCTAATACTTTGACCATGTTGTAACGTAGCTAATGTCAACAATTTTAATGTATTGGCACCTGTCAGTGCACTATTAAGTTATTTGTAAGCCAGATGATGTATTGATTTGAGATGAATGCATAGATTTGAAAGGAACTCAGGAGTGACATATCTTACTGATACATCAATACATATATAACAGTTTTAATCTGTGGCAGCATAATGCAACACATGCATTGGATAATACAAATATATTAATTCTTCCCATTGTTTACAGTAAACCATGAATTTCCTTTAAGAATAACATACATCCCTGGTATCTCCTCTCCCTTCTCATCACTAGCATGCCATAAAATACGACTGCCTTCATTCCATCCGCTATTTAACTATTAGCCAAATTGGTAGGCACGTGTTGAGGTCATAACATGCAGAGGCTTCCCTGGGCTTTCATGGAACAAATGTTTGTATCTGGGGCATTTAAAACACTTGGGATTATTTAGCATATGTATATAGAGGTGCAGATTCAGATCCACAGATAAATGAGGGAAATAAAGGATTGAGCACTGGGTAGCCAACTTTCACCTGAGAAATTCCTGGAGATTTGTTGGTAGTGCCTGTATAGGGGAGAATTGGAAGGGGGTTTGTCCTAGAATTTATGCTATACCATAGAGTTTGCCTCCAAAAATGCTATTTTCACCAGGGGAACTTATCTCTGTATTCTGTAGTAATTCCAGCAGAACTCAGAGTTCCAGGTAAAGTTCCACCTGGAAGTTGGCAACCCTTGCTGAGCAGCATCTTCTGCTGTCACTCCACTGCTCTTCCATTCCAATGGCAAATGTTGAGCCTGTTTTATTTTTACAAAAAAACAAAACAAAATCAGGGTGTGCCTTTGAGGGGTCATATAGAACCATGTTTATATTCTGTTGGCAAAGAAGCTGCTGGATTGTGAAACAGGTCCTTGTGCCACCTTGTGGTCTTTAGATGCAATTTCAATTTTGAGGGGAGGAAGCAATAAAAAGTTGCAAATTGAGTGGTGGCTCCTGTGTTCTTACATCATGTTTTCTGTCACTGTGTTACCGGCAAGGCTTTTAAGTCTCTTATTTTTAATGAGGAAATTAGCTAAGAGACTTGGTAGAGCGAATTTAGGAGCGAGGTTCTTTGCTTTCAATAATACGGAGTTCAGGTTTTCAGCCAAGAATAGTCCAAGCAATTGTATTTTATAATGTTTTACTCAAATAAACGTACGTGTTGCGATACAATAATTCCTTTACACATAAATAATATATGCACACATACGAGACCTAAGAAATAAAGAGGTGAGATATAGCAGAGTCAAAGGGAAGACACACAGGGCATACTACCTTTCCAGGTGTGCAGAGGTCCATTTGGGACCTTGAAGATGAAGGCATGCACGGTCATTTGCCATGACTGAAAGAGCCCCCCCCCCTTTACTTAGGGTAATGGAGGGGGATCAACCTGGTTACATGGTGTCCAGGCAGGAAGAGAGAGAGCAAGCATGGGTTGCAGTCCTGTATAATCTTTGGAGGGGGTGAGACCAACCCAGAAAAGGGGCTGGCTTGTGTGGTGGCAGTGGTTAGTCTATTCTGGGTATCTGATTGGGTGCCCACCTTAAGCCAATTAGTAGAGCAGACTCTGGTCACCTGGATGGATCTTCAGGTAACAGTAGTGGGGCTGATTTACCAGTTTGGTGTAGTGGTTAAGTGTGGGGACTCTTATCTGAGGGAGCTGGGTTTGAATCCCCACTCCTCCACTTGCACCTGCTGGAATGGCCTTGGGTCAGCCATAGCTCTCACAGGAGTTGTCCTTGAAAGGGCAGCTGCTGTGAGAGCCCTCTCCAGCCCACCCACCTCACAGAATATCTGTTGTGGGGGAGGAAGGTAAAGGAGATTGTGAGCCGCTCTGAGATTCTTCGAAGTGGAGGGCAGGATATAAATCCAATATCTTCATCTTCTTCTGATTTAGTAATATCCTCCCAATAGGTTACAAAAAGTCAGGATGTGTTAATGGTTTGGGTGGTTCAGCAAAGATACCCCTGGGGAGAGGCAAGCATAGAAAATGAAGAATCTGCCCAGATGTCAGACATTAACATAGCAGTAGACAAAAATAAACCGATTTGCAGGAAGAACCAAGGAGATGACTGATTGATCAGTAGCTGAGGATTAGGGTGTGAACAATACTTACTAGCAATTCCCATGTTATTATGCATCCTGTCTGGGCGGAGGTGTTGTTGGGGAGGGGATAGGCGAGACTACACTGAGAGACAGAATTCAGGCGCCTACCAGAACAAGCTCTCTGCAGGGTCCACTCCACCTTTTTAGATGGAGTGTATTCTTGGCCTGTTTTCAGTCGGATTCCACTTTGTTTAACAGAAATAGGAGACCCACTCTCTAAGCACTGAGGTGCTCCATTTTATCAGGCAGCGCCTCTCAGTAACAATTGTGACAATCAGTTTTAAAGCAAAAGAGGTTGATATTATTTAGTATACAAATATTAAGCATGTTTCAGAGAGTTGCTGTGTTGGTCTGCAGAAGGATACTTAGATTTGAGTTCAATGGCACCTAAGAGACCAACAAGGGATTTTCAGATACCTGGAAAAGGGAGCTTTAACTCTTGAAAGCTTATTTTATTTATTTATCTAAGATTTATATCCCGCCCTTCCCACTAGGTGGCTCAGGGCGGCTTACAACATATAAAACTAACATAAAATCTAAGATTAAGCATTAAAATTAACATTTCATAATTTACAGTTAAAAATCTAAACATTTGTTATATACATACACTTTAAAATCAAACGGCGGTCCTACAGCTACACTCATCGGTTACAAGTTCAGTATTTGATGTTCAGTATTCGGTGTTCAGTACTCAGTACTCAGTGCTCAGTGCCGATTAGTTGTGGGCCAGCCGGAAGAGGGATGTCTTACAGGCCCTGCGGAATTGGGTAAGGTCCCGCAGGGCCCTTACCTCTTCCGGCAACTGGTTCCACCAAGATGGAGCCATTACAGAGAAGGCCCGGTCTCTTGTAACTTTCAAACGGGCTTCCTTTGGCCCGGGGACAACCAGAAGGTTTTGGGTTCCTGATCTTAGTGCTCGCTGGGGAACGTGTGGGAAGAGACGGTCCCTCAGGTAGGCAGCTCCTAGGCCATATAGGGCTTTAAAGGTAATGACCAGCACTTTGTATCGAACTCGGTAAGATATTGGCAGCCAGTGCAGAGCCCGAAGTCCTGGCTGAATGTGCTCCCACCTTGGGAGCCCTAATAACAACTGGGCGGCGGCGTTCTGCACCAGCTGCAATTTCCGGGTTCAACACAGGGGCAGCCCCATGTAGAGGGCATTGCAGTAGTCCAACCTCAAGGTGACCGTAGCATGGATCACCGTTGCTAGATCGTCGCGCTCCAGGAAGGGAGCCAGCTGCCTTGCCCGCCTAAGATAGAAAAATGCGGACTTGGCAGTGGCTGCTATCTGGGCCTCCATTGTTAAGGAAGGCTCCAGAAGTACCCCCAGGCTCCTGACCCTATGCGCCGCCTTCAGCGGCGCACCGTCAAAAACCGGAAGGGGTATTTCCCTTCCCGGACCCCGTCGGCCCAAGCAAAGGACCTCTGTCTTCGCCGGATTTACCCTTGGCCCGCTCTGCTTGAGCCACCCAGCCACAGCCTGTAATGCCCGGTCCAGATTTTGTAAGGCGCAGACCGGCCGGTCGTCCACAAAGTTTTTTCATTTTTTGTGTGTGATAGTTGATATGTTGTCTCAATCAATAATAGATATTGTATCCGTCGATCAGATTCCTCCAAAGAATTCAGAGAACTACACTTGGTTTTCTCCTTCTTCATGATAATTCCTGCATCAGCTTTTCAAGATGGGCTAAGTTAAGACAGTGACTAGCTCAACACCATCCAGTAAACTTCATGGGCATTCCCTGTCATAACATTCTAATAATTACATTACATCAGTTGTCTGTTATTTCATTGTTCTGATATTTTATTTACCAGTTAGCCACCTACATGGAAGAAAAATATTTTAATCCTTTCTATAATAAAAGCCCTGTGGTGAGGCCAAATCCAGATCTCCCATTGGCTTAGGGGTGCACTCCATAAACCATTGGCCAATCACACATCAGTCACCACCTCTTGACTCCCCTCTCCCTCACCCAGGAGCAGATGAGGATTGGGCCACTGGGTAAGCTACTAGGCAGTACCTGTTGCTAGGCAATCAACAGAAGCTGTTGCTTCAGTCAGCAAAATGCAACCAAGCTTGGTTCTTTCTGTAAAAGATGAGGGGGAAGGCCCTTTCCAGGCCCACTTTGGCCTTTGAGGGAGAACTCATTGGGCCCAGTCCTGAATAGGGCTGCCAGTTCCAAGTTGGGAAATTCCTGGAGATTTTGTGGTGGAGTCAGAGTTTGGGGAGCGGAGAGACCTCAGCTGAATATAATGCCATAGAGTCCACCCTTCAGGAGGAGAGAGATCTGTTGTCTGTTCAGTTGTGATACCAGGATATCTTTAGGCTCCACCTGGAGGTTGGCTACCCTAGGCCTGGCAACACCCTCTGGATTACTTGATGCCACTAGCCTGGCATGACTTAACTAGGCTTGGCTGCTTGCTCGAGTTCAGCAGCAACCCCCCTCTAACAGCCAGTGTGACTTAGCATTTGCCAACTCCAGGCTGGGAAATTCCTGGAGGTTTGAGGGGTGGAGCCTGGAGGGGGTGGGTTTGAGGAGGGGTGGGACCTCAGACAGATACAATGCCATAGCCTCCACCCTCCAATCAGCTATTTCCTTCTGGGGAACCACTGTTGCCAATCTCCAGGTGGTTGTCTAATCTCCAGGTGAGGGCTGGAGATCACTCAGAATTACAACTGCTCTCCAGATGGCAGAGATCAGCTCCCCTGGAGGTGGGAGGGGAGTGAATGTGTTCACTTGGGTGGGTGGGAAGACTGCAAGAGTGAGGGGGGCACTCGCCAAGAGCCTCTTTCTAGAGCCTGTTGTATTTTTCTTCCCATGGGCCTTATTCCTAGTGTATACATATAGTGGCTTAACAGTTTAATAAAGCAATTAACTTTGAGTAGTACTGGTGACTAGGAAATAGCTAAAATTGTACTTTAATAGTTGTGTGCTAATTTTAAGGGAATTTCATTTCTGTCAACTATTTCACCATGAATGTCTATCCCATTTGGGAGAAACTGACCCCCAAGATAACTTTGGTTCCTTGGAACTTTTGTAAAAATGGATCTTGTACTAAACTCATTGTATTCATCCTCACAACAACTCTATAGGAAAGGTAGGTAAGCTCAAGCACTTTTCATTCTATAAATAGAGAAATGAACTGTGATCTGACAGTACCTATTGCCTTTCAGGTTCTTTAGCATCAGTATTAATAGCTCCTACTCAGGTATTTCAGAAACCATTCTCCTCTCCTCTTTCCCCACCTTCTCTGAAGCGGAACTTGCAATGGTTGGGAGGAGTGGAAAATAGTCCATGTCACCAGTGTTACCTCTAAGCTGAGTTAGCATGAGCTAGCTCACAGATTTTTAGCCTCCAACTCACACATTTTTGCCTTAGCTCAGGAAGGATGGCCCCAGAGCACACTAATTTATGCAATAGCTCACAACTTTAACGCCACTATCTCACAAAGTAGAATTTTTGCTCACAAGACTGTAGCTTAGAGGGAACATAGCATGTCACCATGGCTTTTTTTTTTTTGCAGGAATGCAGTTCCGGCTGGCTTAGTGTCAGGGGGTGTGGCCTAATATGCAACTGAGTTCCTGCTGACTTTTTCTACAAAAAAGCCCTGTGTGAAACAATGGTGACATCAGGGTGCCTGGCCTAATATGCCAATGAGTTCCTGCTGATCTCTCTCTCTCTCTCTCTCTCTCTCTCTCTTTCTATATATATATAGAAATGTCACCATGTCTATCTTGCTACTTCAGAGCTATTAAACTACAACATTCATAATGCAAAAACTCAGCAAGGAAAAATACCACTGAGGATATAATTTTGCTGGCTGCAGCTCCTGCACAATTAACATTGTCTGGCTTTATAAAAAGGGGGTTGAATATTACTGACTCCATACCAGTGGAATTCAAATCAGAAAATTATTTTGGGTAGCTTCCATAAGAACTAACTTTAGACCCCTTAAAAAACTGCATGATTAAAACACTAATGAATTTTAGCTGTGTTCTGAGAAGAAGAAGAAGAATGTAGATTTATATCTCGCCTTCTCTATGAATCAGAGTCTCAGAGCGGCTTACAATCTCCTTTATCTTTTTCCCCCACAACCCTGTTGAGGTGCATGACCAGTTCATATCATTGTAGAATATTAAATACATAATCACACTGCACACATATTATCAAACTGCAAAAATGATTTTGTTGATTAAATATTTTATGCAAATATCACAAAGGTGAATTTAGATGATACCATGCAAATTAATACTTTCACAATATTAAAAAGTTAATGATGACTAACTATTGATACTGACATATACTGTGATTTTTGATGTTGTTCTGAGGGGGAAAAGCAGAGTTTAAAAACATGATAGAGAAAAATGTACTTTATTGATTTTTAAATTATATATAGTAAAACATACAAATATGCAAACACAAAATATGAATTTTGGACACAAAATTATACTTGAAAACATTTGGTAGATCAATTAAGAAATTTTGCAGCGCTATATCTCCCCCTAGTGGCTGAAAAGAAAGATTTATCAATTTCATATCTTGACATATATCTCATCAGACAAAAAGAGCTGTTTTTTGAAAGCTTATGCTACAGTAAAATTTGTTAGTCTTAAAGGTGCTATTGGACTCTTTAATATCTTGACAAAAGATCAGTGAAAAAAGATACAAAAAAGCATTGATTAAGGAATGTCAGTTTAAAAAAATGCTATATTGTAGCTTTAAAAATATGGTATCAGCAGCTGAGATCAGTGATCTGCAGAAAATGCAGCTTTATTAGCCAGTTTTCATAGCAATTACACAAAGCTCCCTGCCTGATACTATAACAGTATACACTGCAAAGTGAGAAATATCTTCAGGTCAGTTTCTGCAAGTCCAAAATTCTCATAAACCTAGGAAATACCATAGAGCTTACGTTAGTTGTGATGGGGTTTGGAAGGTTTGTTTGCTTGCTTGCTTGTTTTTTGCAAGTGTGCCACAAGCCAAGCACACAGTATGAAGTCTACTTTCATAATACATCTCCTTCCCTCCAACTAACGACCTGAATGATTTCTATGTAGGCTGCCAAAGTTTTCCCATTTGTTCACATATATTCTAACACTTCAAAAATAAAAGTAAGAATCCCTTTGTACATGGATGGTTGGGGTTGTGGATGCGTCTGGCACCCCCATAGTATCATTTGGTGGACAATGGCAAGGTGAACATAATGTAGATTTGATATAATTTATATTTCACACTGAGCCTTTGAAAAAAATACTTTGGAGGAAAAAACAGTAATTGCATTTATAAGATTGTGAATGATTTACATGTTATAGTGAATGGAATTAGCTATTTGGGGTCCTCAGAGCCTACCTAGCATCAAAACACAGGTAGACATATACACAGGGCCAGCGTGTGGGAGTAGGCCAAGAGGTGGCCGCCTGGGGTACCACTTGGCTGAGGGGTGCCATGAGGCGCCCCCTCTCCCCACACTCCACGTCCACCCTAACTTGGCAAAGTCTGGACTTTGCCAAGGCCTCCTGAGGCTTGGGCGACCTTGGCAAATTTGGGGGGGGGGGCGTGGCAGACAGCGAGCGCACTCTGAGCACGCCCATTGCCTTCCGGACTTTGCCAAGGCCTCCCGAGGCTCAGGTGGCCTCGGCAAAGTCGAAGGGGGTGTGGCAGGCACCGAGTGTGCCCGTTGTCTTTTGGACTTTGCTAAGACCTCCCAAGGCTCGGGCATCCTTGCCAAAGTTGGGGGGTGGGGCAGGCAGCAAGCATGCTCTGAGCATGCCTGCTGTCTTCCAGACTTTGTGGAGGCCTCTCGAGGCTTAGACAGTCTCAACAAATTGGGGGGGCATGGCAGTGATGTGATCGTGATGTCATTGGCATGCGCACTTTGCGCGCACACATTTAGCCATGGTGGGGGGTGGAGAATCCGACATCAGGTGCAGGAACCCCTAGCACCGGGCCTGCATATACCGTATTTTTCGGACCATAAGATGCACTTTGTGCGTCTTATGGAGCGAAGGTATGTGTGTGCGTCTTATGGAGCAAAGGTATGTACCTTCCGGGGGGGGGGGGCGATCCGCTGCCTCTGCCTCCGATTCGGCGCTTCCCCCGCGCCTCCCTGTCTGGCTCCATCTTCTTCCAGCAAGCGCTGGGGGCAGCGTGGTTCCTCCTTGCCTGTGTGCCTGGCTCCACCTCTGATGCTTAAAGCAAGCGCTGGGATCGCTCCCTCCGCCCTCCGATCCCAGCGCTTGCTTTAAGCATCACAGCTGAAGCCAGGCACACAGGCAAGGAGGAAGCATGCTGCCCTCTCCACAGCCGGCGCTGCTTCCTCCTTGCCTGTGTGCCTGGCTTCAGCTGTGATGCTTAAAGCAAGCGCTGGGATCGGAGGGCGGAGGGAGCGATCCCAGCGCTTGCTTTAAGCATCAGAGGTGGAGCCAGGCACACAGGCAAGGAGGAAGCACGCTGCCCCCAGTGCTTGCTGGAAGAAGATGGAGCCAGACAGGGAGGCGCGGGGGAAGCGCCGAATCAGAGGCAGAGGCAGCGGATCGCCTCCCAGGAGGAAGGTGCGTCCTATCGTCCGGAGCACCTTATGGTGCGAAAAATACGGTACATCTTTGTAAAACTGTTTTTATGTGGTGACTGAGATGTCCTTAGGCCAAGACTCAGAAAACAAAGCTGCCCTGTCTGAAATGGGATAGTTGGAGGGTAAGGACTCACCATATAAAATGTGCAATCCTGGAACTAGAAGGAATAAGCAAACTCACTACAAATTACACAGAGAAACCAGAAGTGGAGGTAAGATATTGATCTCTTGTGCAACTAACTGACACCCAACCAGTATTTTCTCTAAGCAGAGTTAGCATGAACTAGCTCACAGGTTTTTAGCCTTCAGCTCAGACATTTTTGTCTTAGCTCAGGAAGGATGACCCCCAGAGCACAGTAATTTATGCAATAGCTCACAACTTTCATGCCAGTAACTCACAACTTTAATACCAGTAGCTCACAAAGTAGAATTTTTGCTTACAAGAGTATGCAGCTTAGAACATTGCGCTCAACTAGTTTTCTTTTCAGACATTTCCGCCAAGGCTTATACATTTGGATGGACCATGACTGTCTGAAACAGAGTTGTTGACAGCTCATATGCAGGAGTTAGCAACTTTACCTAGCACTGAGGCTACAGCATGTAGAATTAAGTATGTCTCCACAGAACAAAGTTTGAGGTCTCCACAGTTGAACCAGACTGGGGCTGTTAAGGATTGCTACCTTGACAGCTGGTTGAAGTCAATAATTTGGCACTGTACATGAATTTTATGACTATAATAGCCCACATTTATCTCATTACATATACTAACCCACTTTCCACTATACTTTAATGCACCCTGTTTTTCTAAGGGCTAACTTATATTATTTCTCTTTTAGAACAGTGTATCAGAATATTTGGAGTTTTTGTTTTTTTGTATTGACATACTCAAATGGAGGATATTGGCTGTTTGTCTTATTGCATATACCAACCCATCCTATGGCAAACTCCTGAATGGATGTTATGATCTCTTGAGAAACCATGCCCTCTGTTTAAATTAACAAGGCCAGAATGTTACCTAGATTTTTGGCACCCCTACAACAGCAGTCTGCTTTTTATCACCCTTCACTCCAGTGTTTTTTCAACACAGATCCCTATTTGTGATTCTTTTAATCTGCTAATAACATTCCCATGATTCCACACTGCCCAATCATATTAAGAATTTCTGCTTCCATTCCCACTTGTCTGATGAAGTCTGCTTAAGAGCATTCGAAAGCTCACATTCTGAATAAAACTTAGTTGGTCTTAAAGGTGCACTTGTCTACTGCTTTGTTCTATTGCTTCAGACCAACATGGCTGCCTACTGAGAGACATAGTTTCCTTGATTTAGTCAATCCATTTCCATTTGAGTCTTCCTTTTTTCCTGCTGCATTCAGCTTTCCAAAGCATAATTGTCTTTTCCACTAAGACTTGTTTTCTCATAATCAGGATTTTTTTTTCTGGAAAAACAGGTGCCAGAACTCTGAAAAGAGAAACACATAGGTGCCCCTCATGAACTTTTAAACATTTTTTTTTTAAGAATTGTTTCAACAAAGAGGTTCCAGAACCCTGTTCAACTGTGTTCTCTCAGAAAAAAAGCCCTTCTCAAAATGTGACCAAGGTATGGTGGCCTCAGCTGGTCATTTTAGCTTCCTGTCAGCTTTCTTCATTGTCCAACTTTCACAGCCATACATAGGGGTCATTTTGTAGAAAAATAGGTGGTGGAGCTCATCCAGGGTTTGTTATGCAGCTGCACCTACTAGTCAATGGACAAGGTGGGAAGGAGAAGATGGAACTCTCAGAAAGGTTCAGGAGCTGCACTCCTGTGAGCTCCCACTGAATCCGAGGCCTGGTAATAGGTAAGAAGAAGAGATTGGATTTATACCCACACTTTGCTAACCAAAGGAGTCTCGGAGTGGTTTACGAATCTCCTTTCCCTTCCCCTCCCCACAACAGACACCCTGTGAGATAGGTGGGGCTGAGAGAGCTTTCCCGGAACTGCTCTTGAGCACAACAGCTTTGAGAGAACTTGTGGCTGACCCAAGGTCACATCTGCAGGTGTATGTGGAAGAGTGGGGAATCAAACCCGGTTTTCCAAGATGCACTTAACCACAACACAAAACTGGTAATACAGTAATATGAATTATCTTGATTTTAGTTGCCAGCAATACATCCTTATGCTTAAGGATCCTTTAAAGCTTTATTATGGCTGCCCATTATATTTTCAATCTCCTGATTTTTTGTGTGCAGTTTCCCTTTTAGTTGATGATTGAACCAAGGAATAGACAATCTTTATTCCATAGATTCAGGTGTGTAATCAAAATATAGGTTCTTGTGTGCCCCTGGTCCAATAAGACACAAACATGAGGTTTTTTAAAAAAACAAAAACAGCAGGAACTTTTTCAAAATAAGGGAAACACTTAGCAGCAAGAACCAAGCAGTTCATCCAAATAATGACATTTGCTTGTATAATAAGAAACAAAAGATTCCTTCAAGCATGTGCGCTACAAACTTTGACACCCTTTTATAGGCCCCCATTCTCTTATCTACTCTGCTTTTGCCAACAGAAGTTATTGTGTCTTTTAGGATGGCTGCTACGGAACAATGGCTTCAGTTTTCCTAGTATGTTTCTATTTGAAAAAATAAGAGGAGGAGGAGATCGGATGTATACCCTGCCCATCACTCAGAGTCTCAGAGCAGTTTACAATCTCCTTTCCCTTCCCCTCTCCACAACAGACAGGTGGGTCTGAGAGAGCTCTTTTGAAAACTACTTTTGAGAGAACAGCTCTGAAAGTGCTTGCGACTGATCCAGGGTCACACCAGCAGCTGCATATGGAGGAGTAAGGAATCAAACCCAGTTCTCCCAGATTAGAGTCTGTGCTCCTAACCACTACACCAGACTGGCCTTCTTACATGTCAGTGGGCCTAATGTTAGCTGCAGCAGCTTTAGAATCAATGCGGTGTTAGTTTTGCTCATAAACTCCAAACAGACAGATCAGCTATAAGTCATAGAGAAATAAAACCATAGATAGATAGATAGATAGATAGATAGATAGATAGATAGATAGATAGATAGATAGATAGATAGATAGATAGATAGATAGATAGATAGATAGATGATAGATAGATGTCTGTCTCACAGGTGGATAGCTGTGTTGGTCTGAAGTAGCAGGACAAAGCTTAAGTCTTCATGATGTACAGCTGTAATCCTGCTTTGGCACTTTCTGCTTTAAACTTTATAAGTAGATATTTCAAATCTTCCTTACTTTCTGCTAGTAATTTGAGTATCTGAGTATCTCAAATTCTTAATGTTCTTTCCACCAATTTTCACTTCACCTGCATGAAGCTTTCCTTATGATGTGTTCTGCATATATATTGAACAGATGGAGAGATAAAATACAACCTTGTCTGACATCATTGTCTGTTGGGAAGCATTCTATTTCTCCATGTTCTGTCCTAACAGTAATCTCTTATTGAGATAACAGGTTATGTATCAGAACAATCAGATATTATAGCACACCGGTGTCGTTTAAAAACAATCATAGCTTTTCCTTTTTGGGAATTAGGGCTGGATTGAGCTTCAGGCCCCTGCTAAACCTAGTACTTTATATAGTAAATTAGCCTCCTGTCGTTGAATCGTTGGTTCTTTTTCCTGGGAGGCTGCAGAACTGCTGGTGCTGTTGCCTTCTGGTACTGATAACCCTGTACATGATTTGTGCCTTAAAGGATGCTTATACATTCCAGGAGTTAGTAGAGCCACTGTCAAAGTTTAATTAGATAGAGTATCAGAACCTAGCTTCCTTGACGTTCTGAGAGCTTCCTTTCTCCAGTGATAGAAAGAAAGGGAGGGATTTGAATCGATACATCAAGTCAGTTCCAGCTTATCCTGTGTCACATCTACCGCAGCCAGGCCTCATTTTGGGCAGAAGCTCACAGGAGCAGAGCTCCAGAACCTCCAAATTTTATTGTGCTTTTTCTTTCTTACCCCTCCCCCCCAATAATTGCTTCTGGGCTCCATTGTTCAAACCCCCGTGAGAATTTTGATAAACTTTCTAATATTTTCCCTTCCAAAAAATGGGGGAATAACCAAAATATATAAAGCAAACAGATGGAAGTCTTCATCGTGCCACTGTGGCCACATAGGAGTGTCACGTTCTCAGGGTGCAGGCAGGCAGGAGTCCAAAGCCAGTTCAAAGTCCAGGAAGTCAAGCAGGAGCCAAGTCACCAAGGTAGAATCACAAACTGGAATCAGAAGTCAATGTCCAGAAGCCAAAAGGTCAGGGTGCCAAGGAAATCAAGCAGGTCAGGATCAGAAAGGAGTGTGGATGCAAGCCAGAGAATAGACTTGTTGCTGCCACAAGGTTACCAGGTCCTGGGATGTCTTTGCTCTGAAAATTCTTTCCGGAGCCTGCTTCGAACTCTTGAGATGGGAGAAGGAGAGCTTGGAGGAGATTGATCGTCAACAGCTGACACTGGTGCCTGGAGAGTGATTGATGGGCCAGCTACTGTTTGCTCAGCTGAGGAACTGGCTGGCAACTCTTCCAGGTCTGCTAACCCTTCCAGCTCCTCCTCATCAGGGCTCATGACAAGGAGATAGTAATTTAAAAAGTATTATGAGAGTAAGGTTTTATTACGACAATTATAATTCAAGAAACATTTCAAGGTAGATGCTGAGCTGATATAATTTAATGCACGTTCTGGTGATATCAGGGATGTGTGGCATATGCAAATGAGTTGTGCTAATGAACTCTGGCACCTCTTTTTCTATGAAATTACCCCTGACCAAAGCTATACATCAGTAGGTACATTAGCAGCTATAGGTCCAAGAAAAATATATGCCTCTGGTTTACTAATGGTTGAGGGTGCTCATCAGTGCCACATGTTGACACTGGGCCTTTTTGTGTAGCCAAACTATATTTCTTAATCTTATTTGTCTAAGTGTACATTGTATATATTTTTATACGTTCTGTGTCTTTATAACGTTCTGCTTGGAATCTAATAAACTGAATTCACAAAGTAGCATTGGCTTGTGTATGTCTCTCTCTCCCTGGCAAGGAGAGTGCCCAGCCAGCCCTCCCTGCCAAATTGAGTCTGGGAACTGAGGAGTTCCCCAACATTCATGATCCACACAGTCAAAAAGCTTGGCTGTAATCTATGAAACTCAAGCTGATTTTCTTCTGAAATTCTCACATATGCTCCAACAACCAAATCTGCAATATGATCTTTAGTGCCTCCTGCTTTTCTGAATCCATCATGGATGTCTGACATTTTTGTTCCATATATAGTAAGTCTTTGCTGTAAGTCTTTGAGCATTATTTTACTCTCATGAGAAACCAATGCAATGGTCCAATAGTTGCTGCAGTCTTTGATGTCTCCTTTTAAAATTAGAATGTAAATTGAGCATTTCCAGTCTATGGGTCATTGTTTTTTTTCCATATTTGTTGGCATATTGAAGTTAAGATGCTGTTGGACTAAATCTCTTTGGCTTGAAATAGCTCTATTGCTATCCTATCTACTTCTGGTGATTTGTTTCAGTGAGGCTTTCACTTCACTTTCTAAAACTGCATATTCTTAGTTAAAAATTATTCTTTGAAGGAAACTATCATCCTTTCATATCTTCTCTTGTATGGTTTTCATCTTTTCTTTTCATCTGTTCAGTGACTGTGTTCCCATGTTGATCTTTCAACATGCCTAAGCATGCTTTAAATTTTCCCTTGACTTCTTGGACATAGTGGAACAGATCTCTTGTTCTTCCTTTTTTGTTGCTGTGTGGTTATTATAATAGTTCTCTTTGTCTCTGTATGCCAGTCACTGGAACATGGCACTTAGACTTCTGATTCCGTTTTTGTTACTTTTTGCTTTAGCAATTTTACGAGTTTCATCAGTCATTAATCAAGGTGTTGGCATAGCTCAAGAAGTAATTCAATTCCATGCTTGGGAGTCTGCTTTAAATGACCTTTACTACTACAGGATTTGTGAAAAAATAACAGACTGCAGGCCACTGATATAACAGACAGGCCTTCAGAGTACAAGCACTATAATGCACAGCCGAGAAAGAAGACAAGAGTAAGCTGAACTGCAAGAGAAAACATCCAATAAACAGGCTTGGCGCTAGGGGTTCTTCTGACTCAAGCAGAACCTTGCCTCCGCCCTCCCAGGTTGCTAAAAGTGATGTCATCGCTTGACCTGCCCCTCGCCCAGCCTTCTCCCCCCTTCAAAAGGAGCTGTCTGGGCAACAGCCACCCGTGTGCTTTTTCCTGCGTTCCCAATCGGAATACAGGAAGAAGCATGTGGGTGGTCGCTGCCCAACCAGCTCCCTCTGAAGAGGCAGAGGGCTGGGCGAGGGCTGGTTAGGTGGGTAGCCTGCCCATCGTCAAGCCCTCTCCCCCCCTTCAGAAGGAGCTGGTAAAAGCAGTGGCTGCCTGTTAGCCTTTTCCTGTGTTTTGATTCGGAATGCAGGAAGAAGCGCACGGGCAGCCGCTGCCCAGCCACCCCTCCCCCAGCCCTCTGCCTCTTCAGAGGGAGCTGGCTGGGCAGCAGCCACCTGCATGCTTTTTCCTGCATTCCGAATTGAAATGCAAGAAGAAGTACTCAGGCGGCTGCTGTCCAGCCAGCTTTCTCTGAAGTGAGCTCCCTTGGTGTGAGCGGGGATGGGGAGGGGGCACCTGCCCCCGTGGCAAGGTGGCACCCCAGGCAGTCACCTAACTCACCGACTCCCATGCGCCGGCCCTGCCAATAAACCCTAAACATTAGAGAATACATCACAGCTCCCCGTAGGGTAGAATGACTCAATGGACTAAATGACTCAACAGTATTTACATAAATTAGACTCTTAGCAGGCTGTTACTTCTCCAGCATGAGGCTTTTTATTTCTTTTGGCTACCGGTATAGTCTTCATGCCTTCTTCCTTGATGATATCTCTGGTTTCAACCCATAGTTCATCCAGTTTCAGTTTTGGGGTAATAGACTTGCCAGTCCCTAAGTCCTAGTGGGGGATTCCTCAGTTTTGCAGGCTCCTCCCCAGCACCTGCCAGGAAAAGCCCGACCATAACAGCCACCATGTGCCTTTCCACCTTGGAAGAAGCTTGGAAACTCCTGTTTTGAAAGGTGTTTGTGCTAGAGAAAACTGTATGGGAGCAGTACTAGCAGGCAGAGTGACATGGGTCTTTCTTGTGAGTCTGTGAAGCTGTGAGAAAGAAAGGAGCCCAGTTCCTCCATTTGTTTTGCATTCATTTTAGAAGTCATTTGCACAGTAAAATAGATAGCAAAGAGTAAACTAGAACTTTTTGTTTCCTATAGTCTGAAGAACTTGGTTGAATTACAGCAGATGGTTACATTCAACAACTCATGAGTTGCAAAACTTTTTGTTTTGTCTGCTTTGTGTGTGTGTGTTCAGTTCATTTAGTGGAAGTGCAGATAGTGGGAACAAGGAAATGATGACTGTATTCATGAGAACTGCACTGCTGTATTTTAGGGAATGGGAAGTCTCCTTTATTTTAGGGAATGGGAAAGTCTCCTGGCTCTACTTCCAAAGTCCCCAGGTATTTTTTGAGTTGGACCTGGGAACCCTAGGGGTAAACTTGAACAATGGTTAATTTGATAGGCTTTCTGTGAAGTCTATTGATATTATTTAGTCAAACTTTGCATTATAGCTCCTGATTGCTCATGCTATATCTTGCTGCACTATTAAAGCAACTCCATTTCTTCCGTGCTTGGCATTTCCAGAGTAAAACACTGTATTTTTATGGCTGAAAATTTCATAATCCAGTCCCCTTTAGTTCACTCATTCCCAGGATTGCAATGTTTAAATCAGAGGTGTTGAACTTGTTACAAGGGCTGGATTTGACATAAATATCACTTTGTTGGGCTGGACCATGTATACCATAAAATGAAATGTGAGGTACTGGAGATATAAACTTTATAAAGGTGATGTTGAATGGCAACAGCAGGTGAATGACAATAGCAGGCTTGATTGGATTGGATTAAGTGTGATATACAGAGGGCTAGTAGGTGGGAAGATACTAGTGTTGGTAATGAGACAGAAAACCTAGGTCTCAATTCAATCCCAGAGGATTCAGTCCAGGAGGATCCAAAGAATAAGTGGTCACAAGCAGGGCTTTTTTGAGCCAAAACGCACCGGAATGCAGTTCCAGCTGACCTTGGCAGCATTCCAGCTGTCTTCACTAGTGTTCCAGCTCTGTCCTGGCTCCTGTCGGGGGCAAGCTAAGCTCACAGGGCAGCATCCCAGTGCCTGGGTCATCTGCTGCATTGGTGGGGCCCAGCTGCACTCAAGCAGAGGCCACCTGCACCCAGAGTCACCTGCCACCTTCGGGGGGCCCAGATGAGTGGCTGCCTCCCAGCACCCAGATCATATGCAGCATACTGGGGGTTCCTTCCTTCCTTCCTTCCTTCCTTCCTTCCTTCCTTCCTTCCTTCCTTCCTTCCTTCCTTTCCCCCCTTCTTTCAATTTCTTTTCTGCTCGTTTCATTTCTCCCTCTCTTTCCCCCCCTCTTCTTTCCATTTCTTTCATTCAATTTCTTTCCCCTCCTGGTTCCATTTCTCCTCTTTTTACATTTCTCCTCTTTCTATTTACCATTATGGTATGGTATTGAGTTGATTCCTACAGCATCACAGAAGGTTGTGATGACACTTCAGAGTCTTCACTGGGACATGATATCACAGCATCAGCACCATTATCCCTCCCCCATTTTTTCTCCCTCTGCTTACTGGATTGAGTGTAGACAATGGAGGGTGGGGTGGTTGTTCTCCTTAGGTAGAGGAAAGTGGGTTGTAAAAAAACAGTTCTTCTTCCACATGCCCATTTGTTTTTTTCACATACATTATTATTTATCAGCATTATTTTTTAAAGTGGAATGCCAAACCAACTATAGTTTTTGAGGGGTTTGTACATGCAACTGCTTGATAGTAAAAAGCATTTAACTTGCAGTACTGTGATACCACCAGGGCTTTTTTTGAGCAGGAATGCACAGGAACACAGTTCCAGCTGGCCTGGTGTCAGGGGTGTGGCCTAATATGCAAATGAGTTCCTGCTGGGCTTTTTCTACAAAAAAGCCCTGGATACCACTAATCTGATTTGGCACCAGAGATAAGAAAGTTGTACATCTGCAAGATCAAGGAGATGTTGGCTTCTTATGAAGAAACATTTCTCTGTTCCACTTACAAAACAAACAAGAGATTGTGCATTTCTGTGATGGAGTTTTTTTTTTAAAAAATGGCGAAATGGTATGACATATTGAGGCAGTATTGTGGAAATGACTGGGATTAGCCTTGCTTATGTTTTCTACAGTTTTTAAAAAATGCTACATGAACTACTGTTTAGTAACAACAAAAAAAGCATATCAGGGGAAACCTTAAAAACTTCCAAAATGATGTGGGCATGATGGGTGAGGGTCATTTTAGCTTTTATTGTCCATAAAAGCAGTCCTCAAATTCAGCAGGAGCTCACAGGAGCGCAACTCCTGAACCTTTCTGATGGTTCTGTAAGCCAAAATGCCCTCAAAACCGAGGTTGGGGAATTGACAGGTGGGCACTTGACTTTAAAAGGAACAAGAGTCTATATATACAGGCTCCATGTCCAGAAACTATTGCTCAAATATGCCAGGGACACTAATTAAGTAAAAACAATTAAAATTTATTCCAGAAAAATATAGATCACACACACAAGATCAAAATACTCATAAAATCATACATACAGTCCTAAGAAAATTAGATAGAGATATAGAGAAACACATGGGTAGACGAACAGGGTGATATTTACCGATCGTGGTCCTCAAGGAAGGCTCCAATGGCGACGAGCGAGGAAGTGGGAGAGGGGACCCGAAACTTGGCCTTAGAATCGGGGATGGATCTAGACAGTGGAATTGGGATACTGCTAGAAGCATACCTGTGGGTAGCTAGTCCACAGGTTATAAGGACTATCTTGAGCCCTTAGGGGATGGGGATCAGCTGATGCATGACCTCACAAAAAGGGGAGGCTTCACAGTGACCATAAGGGCTGGACTACTTTGATAGCCAATAGCAAGTTAATTGGTGGCACCTAATTGGGTGCCCGTAACTGACCAATGAACAGGCTTGGGTCCTGGTTACCTGAGTGAACTTTCAGGTTGAAATGGATCAGGGTGGGGATGCTCCAAGGTGACAGTCCAGAGAAGAATGGGGAAAATCACTGGGGTGGAGGATCATGGGAGTGGTTTGAACTAGGCCAAGGTGATGACAATAGATGGCCAAATTGTTATCTAAGGTAACACCCAGTCGGTAAAAAGACACTTGGCTCCGGGTAAAGATGCTCTTCCACTTCTTCAATCTTCTATTGTCACCAGTGTTTTGTCCAAGGTTTCGCTGGACATTGAATTTCCCAACAGTGATCACCAGCATTCTATGTGATGTCCGGTGGCAGCCCTCTTTCCGTCAAGCATTGAAGGCCTGCTTGAACAATTCGCTGGACAAAGACAGTGGTGGTTGGACAGTTGTCCACTCCTGGGGTGGGTCGATTGCCTACTGTTACAGGTGACCAGATACAAAGTTGTAGATCTACTGGGAAATTAAAGACCAACACGTCTTCAGGTCCTGATGGGACACACTCCAGAGTTCTTAGGGAACTCAGATATGAGATAGTTGGTCTACTAGCCTACATATGTAACCTATTTGCATCCCTTTGAGGCAAAGGAATGTTATACTGACTGACCTGTAATTTCCTGGTTCCCCTCAGGATCCCTTTTTAAAAATTGGTATAATATTTGCTAATCTCCAGTATTTTGCTACATCATCTGAATTTAGTGATGTTGTTGTTTTGTTGTTGTTCAGTTGCACAGTCGAGTCCAAACTCTTTGTGACCCCATAGACAAAGTCACACCAGGCCCTCCTGTCTTCCACCATCCTCTGAAGTCTGCTCAAATCCATGTTTGTTACATCAATAACACTGTCCCACACCTTGGCAAATAGAAGTGGAAGACATGGAAGCAGTGACAGACTTCACATTTCTGGGATCCAAGATCACTGTAGATGGTAATTGTAGCCATCAAATTAAAAGACATTTGCTCCTTGGGAGGACAGCTATGGTGAATCTGGGCAATATAATAAAAAGTAGAGATATCACCCTGCCAACAAAAGTCCGTATAGTCAAAGTGATGGTATTCCCAGTAGTTATGTATGACTGTGAGAGCTGGACCATAAAGACGGCTGAGCGCAGAAGAACAGATGCTTTTGAGAGGCTGCACCATAGATCCATACCCCATAGATCTACTAACTTATATATGTATGGAATTTAGTGATAGGATACTTATATAAGTTAGTAGATCTATGGGGTATAGATCTATGGTGCAGCTTCATTTGGAAAATTGTGTACAATTCTGGTCACTGTATCTCAAAAAGGACACTGCAGAGCTGGAAAAAGTACAGAAGAGGTTGACAAATATGATTCAGAGGTTGAAGCTCCTTCCCTATGAGGAAAGGCTAAAGAGTCTGGGAGTTTTCATTTCAGAAAAGAGATGACTAAGAGGTGGATATGATAGAGGTTTATAAAATTATGCATGAGGTAGAGAGAGTTGACGAAGAGATAATTTTCTCCCTCTTCCAAAATATTAGAACTCAGGGCCATCCAATGAAGCTGATGGGCAGTAGGTTGAAGGCAGACAAAAGGAAATACTACTTCACACAAAGATTGATTAAAATGTGAAATTTGCTGCCAGAGGATGTAGTAATGGTCACAGGAATAGGTAGCTTTAAGCGTGGATTACACAGATTCAGAGAAAGTAAGTCTATCAATAGCTATTAGCCATGGCTTTTGAGGGGAACCTACACACTAAACCTCTAAATCCCAGAGCTGGGATGCAACATCAGGGGAAATTCTCCACCTCTATGCCCTGTTGTTGTTGGCCATACAGGGGAACTGTTTGGCCACTGTGTGAGACAGGATGCTTGACTAGATGGACTATTGGTGTGATCCAGCAGATTTCTTCTTATGTTCTTATTTCTCAGGAAACTCAGAATAGCAGATTTCTGTCCTACTCTGCACTCAAGCAGAAGCCCCTGCCAGGAGAAACTTCTGCTTCTAGTACTCTCACCAAAAGCTGAATGTGATCCACTTGAGCCCTGTGGTGGGGAAGGTGGTGCACAGAAGGCAATGGTGGGAAGGGGCTTATGGCACAGGGTCTCTCCTTTCCTTTTTGGTGGGCTGGGGACAAACCCATTTTCTGGGCAGCTTTTTCCTCCAAGACATCATGTGGACCTTCTCAGGTAGGCTGTTTCACAAGGTGGGGAGCAACCACAGAGAATGTGTGTGAATAGGAAGTTGCAGATCATACCTTTTTGGAAGGTGCCACCTTCTAATGATTTTGTTTTGATAAGTGGAGCTGTTGTAGCAGAGCAGAAGGGATGGCTCTGCAGAAATGTGGGTCCAAGACCATTAGGGGCTTTGTAGGTGATAACCAGAACATTGAACTGAACCTCATAACTGTGTCTGCAGAATCTGTAAGACTTTCAAGTACTGCCTAACACTTGATAGTAACACAAGGCAAGTCCCACATCAGCAACAATTGTCCGGAGGTATGGGCTGGGTTGCCATCAGTATGCTGATGACACCCAGCTCTATCTACTGATGGATGGCTGGTCTGGAATCATCCTTGCTGTCCCATTGTGCATTCCGTATGCTTTGGTCATAAATGTGCAAAATCAGTTTACATAAGTCTGCTGCTTTGCAGTCTAGTTGCTTTTTAAAAATAACCTATTCTTCATATTTCCTTGTGGTGTAATGCTGTTGTTTTGCACCCAGACTCTTCCTGTATATATTAGGCATCTAGCTGACTCTGAAGTTTCCAGAGGAGAAATGTGATACAGTCTTACAATGCCATTTGGCTTTGTACAGCTAACATGCTATCTCATAGCAAAAGCAGTGAATTGCATCCAAAGTTGTTTGGTATTAAAGTTATTTATTGTTCCTTAAATTTCTGAGTCACCTAATTGCTTTCATTTGTCCTGAGAAATATGTTTATATATTTGAAACTGACGCGCATTGCAAAGAAAAGAGATTCCCCCCCCCCCCCCTTGCCAGCACCTTGATGTACATTTTGCCTGCAACATAAGCCATTCTGTTTTATCAGTTACAGGCACTAGGGGTTTAGGAGAAGCCCATGATTGGAATAACAAGTATTGCAAGTCAGGAATCAGGTAGTGTGGAAGACCTTTGTATGTTACATAGTATAGTGCACATCTGCAAAATGCCTGTGGTTTATCTAGCCTCAAAATAAGCTTCAATGCTACATGTAAACACCTTTTGAATAAAGAGGGTTTTATTTTCTACTGCTTAGAGATTTAAAATGTATCTAAGACAGGAATCTTTTTACAAAAAAAGCTACGAGAACAGTTGGTTTCATGTTGCAAGCCCTCCTTTTCCCTTGCTGGGATTGGCTGATAATTTCCAAAGCTTCAAGGCTAGCATTTGACTGACTGAAATGTAAGCAGTAGTGATACATTTTCCACACACAAAACACTCCATTCGTCCAAACCTGCTGGTGTCTCCTGTAAGCAGTACTACAGCCACAGCTCCTTTGGCACTGCTTGCCTGTACAGGACCAGAATGGTAAGAAGCTCTTTGATTTTCTTAAAAATCAGATTAAGGGAAAATGTTGCTACTTGGAGATGAAAATGATGCATGAAACCTGCTGATGAAGTCAGCAGTGTAATATTTGGATCAGGCTGCAAGTGGCTAACAATAGGAGTGTCAATATTTTGCTAAAAACAAAAGACCAGATGGTGAGAAATATCATTGGTTCTGATAAAATCGTGCAGTTTAACAAAAGCCTTTTGGTTATGACTCCTGATTAAATAGAGAATCTTTGCTGTCAGTAAAGAGAGTTGTGTCCATGTTTTCATTAGCATAGTCAGGGGCAGATGTGCATTCAGATGTAAATAAAAGAGGTGCTCCAAGAATAGTGCAGATGTAGAATTGCTCAACAGCACTATATGGATCAAATGGCCATGTATTTGCTATCCTCCCCTTTTTTCTAAAGAATTAAGGCAAGATATCCCAAAAGCAGGAAAAAAAATACTGTTTTGGATACATGCATTAAAAATGTTCAAAACCTGAAATCAGTGTCTTTCACAATGCAGGAGATGTTAGCCTTCTTTGTTTTTGTTTTGTTTAAATTAAAGCATCACATTGTTGAGATGTTAAATAATTACTAATGGCAGGAGAAGGAAGGCTGCACAGCCTTTATTGTTAGCATTTGGATTCATCTTGGGTGGAAAAAGAATAGGCAGTATTTCTCAACTAAACATACAAGTCAGTGTTTGAGAACTAAACCCTTCATTTTAACCATTTATCTGAATAAAAGGTTAAAATGATAATGGAAATAATGAGTTCACCAAGGCAAAAGAGGGATAAACTTCTATTATGTGCCTTTTTGACTGCTAATGAGTGAAGTATTGTAATTTACATTAAAGAAGAAATTACATGACTTATTTTTAAAAATCTGAGCAAGTTGTGTTATATAGCCCACAGACAACAAGTCTTTTAAAGAATTTTTTGATTCTGACAAGCTTTTAATTTTTAATTTGGAGCAAAAAAAAAAAGATAGAATACAAACACACACACACTTCCAAATGTGTTTTCAACAGATACCGGAAATGTGATGCCCCTTCTCATATCCTGCCTTAGCTTATACATGACAAGGTATGACTGAGTTCAAGAATCATACTTGTAGTATGTAGCACAAGCAGAGAAATCAGTGACAGACTTAAAAGGTTGCTGATGTTCCAACATGCTGTTTTGTTAGAACTTAAGTTTTTTAAATTGTTGATTCAGAGTGAGGAATGAATATGGAGAGTGTTTTATACTTAAGGCTTCATGTTTCCAGTTCCACAACAGAATTTTACATGGTGAAGATTGGCTACTTATAAACATGTTACTCTTCCTGAGTGTTGTACTTGATTGTTGTTCTAAATAAACAGCTAAACTCCTACAAAGTAAGTTAAATAAAATACATATTGATTTGGATGCAGAATTAATTTTGATGCTATGCAAAAAGTAAGGTGTGACTCTCAGAGGTAAATCAAAGGAAGAGAAATTCATGGCATGGACAACATTTAAAGGAGCAATGCTTACAGGATCAATTTTGGCAGTAAAATTAATATGATATACCATGCCAGTAAATCAGGGCCACCTGCGTACAGTATCAACCCTGTCAATGTGTACAATAAAAGGAAAACATGTGGACATGAAATCATCAGAATCCAAATGATTTTTTTACACATGTGTCATAAGAGATAAGAAATTATGCATAATGAGGAAATCCCAAAGTATTTCAAATCGTTAAATTCTATGAAAAATGTTTTACTATGCTATGACTGTTCACAGCAAAAACAAAATAAGTTGGAGCCTGCTGCAGTGAAGAGAAATTCCCTTCCTCTTCCACTAGGAGCGAGCTTGCTCTGCTGAGCTAGCTTGGTTAGCAGAAGGGGGTGATTTTGTCAGATCCCCCCTTCCTCATTGCAGGCCACCTGTGCCATACAGCCTAAGGTCCATTAAGTTCTTCTTTCTGTGTTCAGCTTTAGAATGGTCACAAGGAAGTGCTGGAGGAAGAGGAAGATGGAAAAGCTCTGCTTCCTCATGCTCCTGATTTATAGGATCCAGCCCTATGGATGATGTAATCTTGCAAATTACTGTATGAGCATCACAGAGGAAAAAATGGTTACATTTTATTATATAATATAGATACAATTTTCTGAAAAAGAAATGAAGAGGAGGTTTTTATAGCCTGCTTTTCTCTGCCTGAAGGTGTCTCAAAGCAGCTTACAATCACCTTCTCTTCCTCTCCCCACAACAGGCACCTTTGAGGTAGATGGGGCTGAGAGAGTTCTGAGAGAAGAACTGTGACCGGCCCAAGGTTACCCAGCAGGCTTCATGTGGAGGAGTGGGGAATCAAACCCATTTCTCCAGAATAGAGTCTGCCATGCTTAACTATACCATGTTGGCTCTCTTTCTTGTACCTTAAGCAGATTTAAATGTCTATGGCTGTCCAGCAAGAGATGAATTTAGGGGATGGATTGCCTTCTGGTTAGAATTACAGTATGTGCGGAAAGCCTATGAAATTGTCCCTGCTCTCATGGCTGCAGTACTCACATACTGTCTTGTGTGAGAGTCAGCATGGTGTAGTGGTTAAGAGTGGTGGACTGTAATCTGGAGGACCAGATTTGATTCCCTGCTTCTCCACATGGAGCCTGCTGGGTGACCCTGAGCCAGTCACAGTTCTCTCTGAACTCTCTCAGCTCCACATATCTCACAAGGTTCCTGGTGTGGGAAGAGGAAGGGAAAGCAATTGCAAGCCACTTTGAGACTCCTTAGGGTAGAGAAAAGCAGGGTATAAAAACCAACTCCTTTTCTTCTAGTCCTATGGGACTGTATCATGTGGTGGTACATGTAACAGGGGCCTATGGTTCAGCTTGCGTTGGAAGTCTTAAGCTATTTGAGTGAGATTTAGGTGGCTCAGTTTTTAAATGGGCTTTTAAAAATAAATATTAATTTTCCTGAGTTTTTAAAAGCTTAATTGGATGTTTACTGTCCCTTTCAGTATTCAGGTTACAATGCCATAAATAAAATATCTATCTATCTATCTATCTATCTATCTATCTATCTATCTATCTATCTATCTATCTATCTATCTATCTATCTATCTATCTATCATCTCTTTTTTATTCAGAATTTATTCTTGGCAGGGGTGGAATTCTAGCAGGAGCTCCTTTGAATATTAGGCTACACCCCCTGATGTAGCCAATCCTCCATGAGCTTACAAAAAAGAGCCTTGTAAGCTTTTTGAGAATTGATTACATCAGGGGGTGTGGCCTGATATCCAAAGAGTTCCGGCCAGAATTCCACCCCTAATTCTTGGTAAAATAGTTGTGTTGAAAATGGTACAGCTATCATATATTAAGTTTCATAAGTAACTTACATCATAGCAGTTATTTATGTTTATTTATTGTCTGTCTTTCTCACTGAGACTCAATGCTCATTAAGATAGGAGAAACTCTTCTTTTTTCTTCCTTATATTTTGTGTTATAATGAGTTATAAAAAGTTGCCTTATAAAGCAGTCCAGCATAATAAGCTGTAGTACTTCGGACCCTTGCCCCTCCTGGCTTATTAAATCTTGCCAGAGGGAGCTTAGGTATCCTATACGGGATATCATAAATAGATCCCTGATGGAAGGGCAATTTCCAACACCTCTTAAGGACATATGAACATATGAAGCTGCCTTATACTGAATCAGACCCTTGGTCCATCAAAGTCAGTATTGTCTTCTCAGACTGGCAGCGGCTCTCCAGGGTCTCAAGCTGAGGCTTTTCACAGCTATTTGCCTGGACCCTTTTTTGGAGATGCCAGGGATTGAACCTGGGACCTTCTGCTTCCTAAGCAGATGCTCTACCACTGAGCCACCGTCCCTCCCCCTCTTAAAAAAACCAACACTGGATCCGGCCGAATTGGCACACTATCGGCCGGTCTCGAATTTACCCTTTTTGGGTAAACTCATTGAGAGGGCAGTGGCGCTGCAATTACAGAGTTTCCTGGAGGATGCTTCCGTCCTTGACTCCCATCAGTCTGGCTTCCGCCCGGGTCATGGAACGGAGACAGTGCTAGTCGCCCTGGTGGATGATCTCCAGCGGCATCTGGATCGAGGCGGCTCGGCGGTACTGATGTTGTTAGACCTGTCGGCAGCGTTCGATACGGTCGACCATCGGTTGCTGACTTGCCGTCTCACCGACGTGGGGATTCAGGGGTTGGCTTTACAATGGCTTACCTCTTTCCTCAAAGGTCGGGGACAAAGAGTGGCGATTGGGGGTGAATTGTCCCAGAGGTACCCGTTGGATTGCGGGGTTCCTCAGGGAGCAGTTCTATCCCCGATGTTGTTTAACATCTATATGCGCCCTCTTACCCAGATTGCCCGGAGATATGGGCTGGGCTGCCACCAGTACGCTGATAACACCCAGCTCTATCTACTTATGGACGGCTGGCCTGCCTGTGTCCCAGAAAACCTGGACCTGGTATTGCAGGCCGTGTCTAGATGGCTCAGGCTGAGTGGGCTGAAGCTAAATCCGACGAAGACAGAGGTCCTTTGCCTGGGTCGCTGTGGTCCGGGGAGGGAGATTCCCTTACCGGCCCTCGACGGTGTGCCTCTGTCAGCGGCGCACAGGGTTAGGAGCCTGGGGGTGCTACTGGAGCCTACCCTAACTATGGAGGCCCAGATAGCAGCCACTGCCAAGTCCGCATTCTTTCATCTTAGGCGGGCAAGGCAGCTGGCCCCTTTCCTGGAGGACGGCGACCTGGCAACAGTGATCCATGCAATGGTCACCTCGAGGCTGGACTACTGCAATGCCTTCTACATGGGGCTGCCCCTGTGTCGAACCCGGAAGTTGCAGCTAGTGCAGAATGCCGCTGCCCGGCTGTTGTTAGGGCTCCCTAGACAGGAGCACATTCAGCCGGGGCTTCGGGAACTGCACTGGCTGCTGATAACATACCGAGTTCGGTACAAGGTGCTGGTTATGACCTTTAAAGCCCTTTATGGTCTGGGACCTGCCTACCTTAGGGACCGTCTCTCCCCACATGTTCCCCAGAGAGTGCTGAGGTCGGGGTCTCAGAACCTCCTTGTAATCCCTGGGCCAAAGGAGGCCCGTCTGAAAGCGACCAGGGACAGGGCCTTCTCGATTGCAGCTCCCTGTTGGTGGAATCAGCTCCCGGGGGAGGTGAGGACCCTGCGGAACCTGGAGCAGTTCCGCAGGGCCTGTAAAACAACCCTCTTCCGGTTGGCATATAATTAATTGTGATCAGAATGCCGAATACTAAATCTCAAACATCAGATTACTGAATATTGGAAATTGAAGGACTGATTTAAGGAAAATGTAGCATAGTGTATACCGATGCGAGTTTTATGTATTTTTAGGTTTTTATGTTTTTATTGTATAATTTTAATCATATTTAAACCGATTTCTGTTAGCTTTTACTGTTGTAAGCTGCCCTGAGCCCACCTCGGTGGGGTAGGGCGGGATATAAATAGAATAAAATAAATAAATAAATAAATAAATACTTGTTCTCCAGGGTTCAATAAAAGAATGCTCTCTGAGAAAAAAAATGTGTATAGTTTGAAATTGAGTTCTGAAATGACATATCTTTCAAAGTAATAATTCTGTTGCATTGATTACTTCAATTTCAGATTCATTCTTTCTTACCTTTCCTAGTTTTCATACATGAATCAAGTTTGTGCTATGGTACTATGAGAATATAGAGTCACTATGGTAACCAACACTTACCTATTGTGCTGGGGCTCCTTTTAAGTCCATTCTTAGGGTACTAGAAAAAGAATAATAAAGTTGAGATTGGGGTCAATAAAAACAAGATTTAAGAATACATCTGTGGGTAGGAGTCAATTATCTTTGTAATTTAAATAAGTTGTTATCACAATTTGCCCTACAATGTATTTTAAACTACTTGCACAAAGTATTTAAGATGTGAATTGAATGGTATGATGGACTGCTCCTTTAAGAAGCTTAGAAGTGCTGTACAAACAACTGAAGGACTGTGAAGGGCTAATGACAGGCTGCTCCAAGGAATCTGAACTGGATTCTGAGGAGAATTGAGTCTGATTTCAGTCCTAGCTGAGAAGAGTCGAGTACTGACAGTTTTGGAATTTAGCCCTGACTGAGAGTAGTTTAACACAGGCAGTAGAACTGCAGGAAAGTTGGTAAGGAAATTTGGGAACTAGGCAGAGACTCCCATTCAGGCCAAAGAAAGGGGATAAATCAGGAGTGTCAAATTTGTTTGTTATGAGGGCCAGCTCTGACATTAATGAAATCTTGGGTTGGGCCATGTGTCATCATAATATGTAATGCCAGTTAGTGGAGATGTAAACTTTGACTGATTTCACACTAGGCTTGTTCTGGATGGAGAGCCATTTTGTCCCAGGTGCTTCTCTCCATTTTCACAAAAGCTGCTGTGGAGCTGCAAGTTGGCGTGCTGCTTTCCTGCAGCAAGCAAGATCCTCTTACAAGCGGTTTCTGCTTTCTGTGGGAAAGCAGTGTGCCAACTCGCAGTTCTGCAGCACCTTGTGCAAAGAATTTTTCAACAAATCAAGGTGGTTTCCATGGGAAGCCCTTTTGCCCTGAGTGGTATTTTTTTTAATGGCAGCTCTGGAAAAGCAGTTTTTTTGCAACCCTGAAGTGAATCCATTTTATGGCAAGGTGGTATGTTATTATCGTTTCATTAATGATGTGATGGCTGTGTATGAGGAAAAAGAGACTGTGGAGGAATGGATGACATGGTTGAATAGTGTACATGAATCTATTAAATTTGAAGGGGGTTGGGATAAGAATGAGGTTCAATTTCTGGATATGATGTTGTTCAGAACAAGACACAACACAATGGCAGGAAGTAATTTTAGGAAAGTGACGGATAGGATCGTGCCACCCTTTACATTTGAGAAATAATCTGCCATACAGTCAATTTTTAACACAAAAGGAATTTGACTGAGGATGATTTTAAAATGGAATGTGAGAATTTAAGTACTCAATTTAACAGTAGAGGTTATTCTGATCATGTGATAATGGCAGCCAAACAGTGAGTGGAGAAAGTTAAAAGAGAAGTGTTTTTGAAATACAAGAAGGTAGACAGATATGGAAGGTTATAACATGGGCTATGCAATTTTCTCCAGTAACTCAAATAATAAGCAAAATCATTTAAAAACATTGGTACTTAGTGCGTGATCTTCCAGAGTGCCAACAACCACCAACTACAGGGTATAAGAGAACGAGGAATTTAAAGGAGATGTAAGTTAGGGCTGACATAGTGAAAAAAACACTGCGGAGATGACATTTTAACGGGAAATTTTAAATGTGAATCTTGTCTTGTGTGTCAATTCTGCTTGCAGATAAAAGAATTTGATGGCCCACAGACTGGAATTAGAGTAGTATTGAGACATCGGGCTAACTGTTCTATGAAAAGAGCAATTTACGCAATAATCTGTCCTTGTACATTTGTCTACATAGGCAGTACAATGTGAATGGTAAAGATATGTGTCTTGGAACACAGGTCGAGACTTAGACATGGTGTGGCAGAGGCTCCACTAATGGAGCATTTTTCAAGGTTCCAACATGATCCAGAGTCAATAAGGTTCTTTGTTTTAGAAAGATTTATTTCCAAGGAGTGGAGTTCAGTGGATGTAGAGAAATTCCTCAGGTGTCAGGAAATGTGGATTTTCAAACTTAGGACTCTGGAACCTAATGGTCTTGAATAATGAACGGGACCTTCGATGCTTCCTGTAAAATTATTAATACATTTATGATCTATATGTGAGGTAGAAATGAGAGATGTGTGTAACTTTAACAGGTATTGGGACAAGTTAATTTAATGCACCTGGAGAACCATATTTCAAACAGCATCTCTTTGAATTATTTTAAGTGTAAGGATAAGCGGGAAGCATAGTGCTATGGAATAAGTGGAAAGTGCATTAAATTATTGAGAATAGAGGTAAGAATTCAAAAGGAGAATACGCTTGGATATGGGGTTCTTGGGTGCATGTAATTATAATGAAGTAATTTGATGTTTTATAACATGTTAACAGAAGTTGGAAAAAGCTGATGTGTGAAACAGGACATTTTTGCCTGTTGCTATACAGGTTGAGTGGAATAAAATTATTGGATGTCAATGGGATTAATATTATTGCCTTTGGTGGAATATCACTGGTTGAATACGATAAACGCTGGGATTGAAATTTATTCTTTTTGAGGTGATACCTGTGTGCTTGGGCACATTGAGAACATAAGTAAAACTTTATTATTGGCATTGAAGAGTCTTTGGTGTATTATTGGAAGAAATTGGCTGATGTCTTTAAGAGGTTGTTTATATGCAGAGCCTTTGGGTTTTCTCCCCAGTTTCACCTGGGAATTGGCAACCCTACTGGTAAGCTGTTTCTAAGAGAGGAGAGCCTGTTTGCCTGGAAGTGGTTGCTGGCCCCACCCGCTACTGTTGCTCTGGCTGTTGAGTCAGAAGTGGGTGAGAGCTTGAGCCTTTAAATTGCAAGGCTCCTCCTTGTCAAAGGCAGAAGTGGTTCAGTTTCATTAGAGGAAGGTGCTTGGAGCTGGGATAGAACTGTTGGTAAGGTGAGTGTTGATTTGTTTTTCTAAAACTGCTGGGGAGCATTACCTAGGGTTGCTGTGAGAGGGAACTGTGTGAGTGGTTAGTGCCTTCTGGAGAGTGGTTTCTGATTGCTTTTGTGTAGCTGTTGCTGAGAGAAGAGAGCCTGCTTGCCTGGGGGTGGTTGCTGGCCCCACCCTCTACTGTTGCTCTGGCTGATGAGTCAGAGGTGGGTGGGGGCTTGAGCCTTTAAATTGCAAGGCTCCTCCTTGCCAGAGGCATGAGCCAAACGGCTCTTGGCCTATGACTCTTAGCCTGGAGGTTCTATAGGAAGGTGGGTAGTTCCTCATGAGTGGTCTCAAGTGGCAGTTAGTAGTGGAATGTACAGGGGTCAAAATAAAGAGAATTTTGAAATGGATTGCAGAAGCATAGCTGGTGAGGGAGCTGATTCAGTGATGTGTAAAGACTGTGGGATGTTTGTATTTCTACCTGAGTAACAGCAATTACACTTGCAGCCAGTGTAAGTTAGTAACCCTGCTGGATGAGGAGATACGGGGACTGGAAACACGATTGTCCATACTGCGGTCTATAAAGGAAGGTGAGGATTTTCTTGCCAGAACCCATTCGTAAGACTTCCTG
The DNA here is from genome assembly GCF_032191835.1 of Heteronotia binoei. Taxonomy (NCBI): domain Eukaryota; kingdom Metazoa; phylum Chordata; class Lepidosauria; order Squamata; family Gekkonidae; genus Heteronotia; species Heteronotia binoei. Next base: position 164,022,039 of record NC_083223.1, on the reverse strand, counting down.
GTGCTGGGCGCAATGGGTAGACCTATTGCTCTGCAGGCCTCGGCTCTCCAATCAGCCATAGCTCCTGGGGCATTGGCACCGGCTCTCTGTCGGCACCTGGGGCAAGCTGATGAAACCTCTCCATCTGTTTATGAGATAGAGCGTCAGCCACCCTGTTACTCACCCCAGGAACATGCTTGGCTAAAAACAAAATGTTAAGCCGCAAACAGCGCAGAGTGAAGGCCCTTACCAATCTCATAACCCGGCCAGATTTGGATGAAAGGAAATTAATGACGTGGACCACCGCCATATTATCACACCAAAAATGGACAGTGTGATTGGCCATATCCTTCCCCCACAGCCAAACCGTGACTAAAATAGGAAAGAACTCGAGAAACGTAAGATCCTGGTTCATACCAACCTTTACCCAGGAGTCAGGCCAACTATCTGCGCACCAATGTCCATGGAAATAGACTCCAAAACCCAAGGAACCAGCAGCATCAGACATGACCTGAAGCTCAGCTTCGAGCCTCAAGTAGTCCCTCCAAAAAGAGACTCCATTAAAGGACTCCAAAAATTCCTGCCAAACCCTCAAATCATCCCTCATGCTGCAGGTGACCCTAGTTCTATGCTGGGGCAAGCGTAACCCTGCCATAGCATCGCACAGCCTTCTAAGAAAAGCCCTCCAAGAAGCAACCACTTTGCAAGCAAAGTTGAGGTGCCCAACTAGCTGCTTCAACTCCAACAAAGTAACCTTCCTTTTAAGAAGGAAGGTAGAAATCCTAGCCCTCAGCTCCACTATTTTCTGAAGAGGCATCCTAGACAACTGCGCAATAGTGTCAATCTCAATCCCCAAAAAGGTCAACCTCTGGGTTGGACCTTCAGTTTTCTCAGGTGCTAAAGGAAGCTCCAAGCTCCACCGCCAGCTCCACCCAAGCTCCACCCAAGCTCCACCGCCAGCTCAACAAAGCCAGACAGCAACTGCCCACAACGCCCAGTCCCCTCGGGACCCACAAAAAGGTAGTCATCCAAATAATGAACGACATCCTGCAAACCCACTTTCTCCCGCACAGCCCATTCCAAAAATGTGCTGAAACGCTCAAAAGCCGAACATGACACAGAGCAGCCCATTGGCAATGCTCTATCCATGTAAAATTGACCCTCAAAAGAAAACCCTAGAAGTTCAAAATCATCAGGATGGACAGGTAAAAGGCGAAATGCAGACTTAATGTCGCATTTTGCCAATTCTGCCCCCACCCCGCAACGCCTCACCACGGCAATAGCTTGGTCAAAGCTGGTGTACCTAATAGAGCATAAGTGCTCCGGGATCCCATCATTCACAGACTTCCCCTTAGGAAAAGACAAATGGGGAATCAAACGAAATTCACCAGGCGCCTTTTTAAGCACCACACCCAAAGGTGAGACTCTAAGAGTACTCACTGGAGGATGGAGTCCTATGAAGAAAGGTTGAAGGAGCTGGGCATGTTTAGACTGGAGAGGAGGCAGCTGATCACCATCTTCAAGTACTTGAAGGGCTGTCATATAGAGGATGGTGTGGAATTTTTTTCTGTGGCCCCAGAAGGTGGGACTAGAACCAATGGGTTGAAATTAAAACAAAAGAGTTTCCGGCTCAACATTAGGAAGAACTTCCTCAGTGGAACAGGCTTCCTCAGGAGGTGGTGGGTTCTCCTTCCTTGGAGGTTTTTATACAGAGGCTACATGGCCATCTGATAGCAATGAGGATTCTGTGAATTTAGGGGGAGGTATTTGTGAATGTCCTGCATTGTTCAGGGGGTTGGACTAGATGACCCTGGAGATCCCTTCCAACTCTGTGATTCTATGGATTCTGATTGGTTGCTGCTGCAACCATTGCACATACCTCTAGTTTTAGGTATTGTAAGCAGGGCTTTTTTTTAGCAGTAAGGCACAGGAATGCAGTTCCGGCCGGCTTGATGTCAGAGGGTGTGGCCTAATATGCAAATGAGTTCCTACTGGGCATTTTCAATAGAAAAACTCTGCGCAGAACAATGGTGATGTCAGGGGGTGTGGCCTAATATGCAAATGAGTTCCTGCTGGGGTTTCTTGTATTAAAAAGTTCTGATTGTAAGTCACAGCTGACGTGGAAGTGCTATGTACAGCATGTGGGTGGCCACCACAGGTACACAGGCTAGGGCTGCCTAGTTGATGCTATGGCTTCTTTCTTTTGTTTTCTCTCTCTTGCCCTCTGTAGATCAAACACCTCTCCATGAGCACTCTCCAACAGTGCTGACAAACAGTATATAATCTCCTGGGTGAGTGGACACATGGAAATTGTTGAGCTATATTGATGACCTAGATTTAAAGCTGGTTGGTTTTCACTGTTCTGAAAATATGATCTACTAAAGTTAGATGCCAGAACAGGAAAGCTTTACTGTTTTTGCAGGGTGGCCAACGGTAGCTCTCCAGATATTTTTTGCCCACAATTCTCATCAGCTCCAGCCAGCATGGCCAATGGCTGGGGCTGATGGGAGTTGTAGGCAAAAAACATCTGGAGAACTACCGTTGGCCACCCCTGCCATATTGTAAGTGATTACTGCTTTAAAGATTGTCCCGAAACTCAGAAAAAAAACGCACCTTTCATATAATATACAGATTATCACTGGGATACATGTATTCTGTTGTTGTTATTGTTGTTAGATACATGAATGTTCTGGAATGTTTAGGAGCACTGAATTGGGGATGTGTGCACAATAGGGATGTCTGTTATTTACCCACACTTTTTAACCCTTGGAAAGAGTTATCTCAGATAGTAAGAAAAGCATCCCCTTCCTGAGCTAGCTCTCCCTTGAACAGAAATTACACTGATCCCATCCAGGGCCTACTATATGCAAGTTCTCAAGGCTCCCTCCCATTGATCTGTGGTGAAACTCTTCAAAAAATTGCATACAAATTGTTCTGTAATTGCCTTGTAATTTAAAAAGTCAAAGATAATGGCACTGGTCACTGCTTGAGACAGGATATGCAGCTTAAAGAAATGCCAGTCAAACTCATTCCAGTTCATGTTCCTAAAATAAAGTAGAAGGGTGATTAAAGGTTACAAAGATTGTGAACAGATCCTATATGGAATGAGCCTAACTGTAAAACTATTTATGGCAACTGCAACTGCACAGACTTATCTTATTGTAAGCTAATGGAATATTTGAATTTTCAAAGGTTCACTTTCTTGCTCCAAAAGGGTGCTTTTACTGTAATCTATTTCAAGGCCGGGGGTGGGAGGGGATGCAAACTAATATTTAGGTTGGGTGAAGATAATTAAACCATATTAGAATTGATAATGAGTAAATAAACTATTCTGTAAGTTATTATTCAAAAAACCTTTGTTAAAGAATTGTGCAGCTGTTGGCACTGAAAGTTGGGAGAAGAGAGTCAAGCCATGAGCTAAGATCATATATATTTTTTTCTATAGATATTACACATGACAATTTTCATCTAGAAATATTACTTCTAAGGAAAAAGAGAGAGTTGTTTTTTCTGTGAGTTGACCTGTACGTACATAAGATATATCACTATTGTTATATATGGTAGGATACATACACAGTTTATATGAAATTTTCTATATGGAAATGAATAGGTATAAGGAATCTTTCAGTATATTGAGGTTACCTTATATAATTATTTTTATATAATTGTGCATTTTAGCAAGAATAGTGCTGATTTTAGATCACCATTGTGACGTTACAGTAATTCAATATTCTTGTAGTTTTATGCATTGTGTCTTCATAAATATGGTACAAGATTAACATCTTTTCATCTCCTAGTGAAGTCAATCAGGAAACATCTGTTGAGTTCACTGAGATCCATAGTCCCTGGAATTCCTGTCTAACGTGCACCTTTTACTATACTGGCTAAAGTGAATGGATATGAATATGAGACACTGGCATTCTGAAATTTTCCTTACGTTAAATGTGTTTGATTTTGACTTGAAGTCTTTCTCATCCCCCCCACCCTTCCTTTCTCTTTTGCACGGAATGACATATTTGATTGCCTTTGCATCTATTTTATCCACAACCACCATGTAAAATAAAAAATGAGTCAAATAATTTTGTTTATTTATTTATTTTTATTTTATCCAATTTATATCCCGCCCTCCCTTAAAGGGCTCAAGGCAGCCAGCAACAGTTACACTTTAATAACACCTTAAAGACTAACAAAATCTGCTTCAACACACTTAATCCAGTTTTTTATGAGCACACTTAATCCAGTTACGAAGTACATGTCCATAGCACGTATATTTATAACTGAAGTCAACAAGCAACAGAAAAGTATTACAAAGAGAGGCTAGTGGCATAAAGTGCCATGTAGACGCAGCTGATTTATGGTGACTCAGTAGAGTTTTCTAGGCAAGGAACAAATAGAGGCACTTTGCCATTAGCCTGCCTCTGCATAGCAACCCTGGACTTGCTTGGTGATCTCCCATCCAAGTACTAACCAGGGCCAGACTGCCATAGCTTCTGAGATCCAACAAGATCAAGATCAGGACAATCTGCCATTTCTACGCAAAAGTGATTGTGAGGGCAGTAGCAAACTAACTCCAGGTCTTCTTGAATAACTCATCTGCTGTAGACAGTGCCGCCCAAGGGTGTGTGGTGCTCCAGGCATGCACCCACCACCCCATCAGCCCCTCCTGCGGTGCTGCAACACAGCGCCATGCTCCATTGCACTCCCTGTGCCACGCGGCGAGGTGCCGGCATCCCCTTCCCTTCGGTCCCTCCCCCTGCGTGTTCACAGCTAGACGAGGCGTGAATCTTATCTTTAGAATGACAAGGCTGAGATGAAGCCTTGGCTCCCTCCTCCTTTCCAGAACCAGAAGGGAGGGGGAGCCAAGCCCAAATTTCAGCCCGGTGGTTGTAAAGATAAGATTCACCCACGTTGGGCTGTGAACACGCGGGAGGGGGGAGTGAAGGGGGTACTGCCGCCTCGCCATATGCTGTGATCATGGTGGTGGGGCAGGGAAGGGAAAGGAGGGGTGGGCCGTGGGGGAGGCGAAGGAAAGGGGCAGGCGGCAGCAGCAGTGGTGGTGGGTGGTGGTAGTGGCTGGTGGGCGGAGGAGGTAGACAAACTAGGTGCTTGCTGGAGCACCAGGAGGGGGTGGAGAGCCCAATTTGGTGCCCCCATCCTCCCAGCACCTAGATTGCCTATTGGGTGAGCTGGCCCTGGCTTAAATCAGATTTCAGGCAGGACTGCGCTTTAGTTAACAACCTTTGTAGACAAAGGCCATGCCTCTGTTCCTCCTACTGGATTTGTCTCCAGCTTTTGACGCAATGGACCGTGCCATTTTGTTGGGATGTTTGGAGGCAGAAGTAGGTATCAAGGACTAGCCCCACAGGAATTCTGAGTCTTCCAGATATTAGAACGCCACTCTTAACCACTATACCACACTGGCTCTCATATTCATGACAGCCAACCCTGGAGCAGGAAATCAGTCAGAGAAGCATTGGGCCTTTGGATGATGGGGAGATGGTGGAGGGACTTCCTGGTGGGGGGGCAGCTTGTGTGTGTGTGTGCAGAGGTTCCATACCTGCCCATCTGCTATATCAACTACAACAGCTTGCGGGTTTCACTTATACCATACATTTTTTTAAAAAAAAAGAATGAAACAACAGAATCACATTGTTGTAGGATCCAGCAACCTTCCATAGCAAAATGGTGATTCAAATCTGGGTCTCCCAGCTCTTAGTCTTTCCTGTTGTAGGAAATTGTACTCAGTTTGCTGCAGAGATGTTCCACATAGTTCTGTCATCTTCTGTAGTCTCTTAGCAACTGTAAGCATCAAGAGATGAAACCAAAATTCAGTTTTTAAATTCCTGTTTCCGTTCTGATGCCTGACATGTCTCATGTTGTGCTGTTCACAATGCAGCAGTTTAAAAATGCTATAGAATAAATTTGTCTTTGGAATATTAGTTTCAATTCACAAACACATCTGGCAGCACAAAGCCATCCAAATTAAAAATTGTATTTGTATTTAATAAGTATGGAAGCATTTTTTAGAGCAAGAATAATTTGTATCAAAACAGGACATAAAATATATGAAACTGGAAAGGTTTCTTTGTGTATAAATAAATGCCTTGATCCAGGTCTCACCATATGTCATGACTCGGGGGGGGGGGGGTCTTACCAATTTCTGCCACCACCCTGGGTTAAAGGTCTCTCTTGAGAAGGCCCAGAGTACCCTCCCAAGCCCTTCCAAGCCTCCTGTAGCTTAGGCCAAATAATAGGCGTGAGGACCAGGCAGAGTGAACAACAACAAAAAGGTTTATTTTAAAGTCAGTGCAATATAAACAAACAAGGTGCATAAAACAGTAAAAGGGGTGAAGGGAAAAATAACCAAATACCCTAACGCGTCTGAACTTACTGTTCCTAACTGTCTCAGTAGGGTTGCCAAGTCCAATTCAAGAAATGTCTGGGGAATTTGGGGGTGGACCAAGGAGACATTAGGGGTGGAGCCAAGATCAAGGCTGTGACGAGCATAATTGAACTCCAAGGGGGTTCTGGCCATCACATTTAAAGGGACGGCACACCTTTTCAATTCCTTCCTTCCATAGGAAATCATGAAGGATAGGGGCACCTTCTTTTGGGGCTCATAGAATTGGACCCCCTGGTCCAATCTTTTTGAAACTTAGTGGGTATTTTGGGGAGAGGCACTAGATGCTATACTGAAAATTTGGTGCCTCTACGCCATAAAACAGCCCCCCCCAGAGCCCCAAATACCCATGGATCAATTTTCCATGATTTTCTATGGGAATAAATCTCCATAGAGAATAACAGAGTTCCCAGCAGACATTTCCCTCCCCCCCCCCGCTTTCTGACGACCCTGAAGCGGGGGGAGGGCCTCCAAACTGGGGGATACCCTGCCCCCACCCGGGGATTGGCAACCCTATGTCTCAGTCAGACCTGGGCCTACTCACCCTACCTCACAGGATGAGGGTCTCTCCCTGGCAGCAGCTCTTCCTCAGCTCTGCCTCCTAGGAAAAGAACCCCCACTTCCTGGGTTTGGCCTTTATATTCTCTTCCCAGGTCCCACCCCTCTCTAGACCTGTTTCCCTCCCAAAACCATCACTACCCAATCAGAGGGACAGAGGGAATCCTGGGAGATGTAGGCTTTCCCCAGTAACTCCTAAGCAGGCTTCCCTGGGGCCTGCAGGCCTTGCTAGGCCCAGGATCATGACACCATAGTTTAAAAATTAACAATTGAGTAACCCTCAATGACTTGCAGGGGTCACTTCATTTCTCCTGACACCGCCTTCCCTACACTGTTTATTCTTTCTCTGCTCCTTGCAATACCTGTATTCTCTCTTTCCCTGTTTCTTTATCTCCTTACATTCACTAACCAACATTTATTTTATGTCCCCCACCTCACTATTTTCCCCAGTGGGTACCCACAGAATCTATATCATTCTCCCCAGTGTTATCCTCACAACAACCCTGTGAGATCATTTAGGCTGAGAGAGAATGATTTGCCCAAGACCACACAGCAACCATCCATGGTAGAGTGGGGATTCAAATCTGGGTCTCCCAGCTCTGGGTCTGATAGTTTAAGTACTTAACCACACTTTCTCTCCGCTTTCTCTGCTTCCCTCCTCTGGAAGCTTCTCCTTAGGAAGAGTCTGCTGAAGTTGCAAAAGTCATGTAGTGGCAAGTCATTCCGGTAAGTTGTGTGGTGCCATAACTGGCACTCATCCCTTGCAAGAACTCTCAAGAGTGAAATGAAGGAGAAACACAGGGGTGCCCCTCCTGAACTTTTAAACATTTTTGAGAATTTTGTTTCCACTAAGAGGTTCCAGAATTCCATTTTGCCACATTCCCCCAGAAAAAAAGTCCTGTAATGTGGTATGCAACCTCAACAATATTGCCACCCTTCAAACCTTTGTTCCATGTCACACTTTTCTGTATAATACCGTAATAATAATACAGGATATTTATTTATTATTTATTTAATTCTATTTATATCCCGCCCTCCCCACCGAAACAGGCTCCCTCAACCCCCCTCCCCTCCAGGTGGCTTCCAATATACCCTATGTTGCCATTGATTTCAATGGGCATAGGGTATAATGGGGCCGTATATTCGGAAATAGCCGTATATGTGGCTATTCCGAGTACGGTAATAGGAAATATACGGTATTCCGTATCTTTTTGGCCCCGTGCATTTCCGAATCTGTGTAATTCCATTTTTTTTTGCATACCCCTAACTGTCACGTGGTCATTGCATTGTCTTCCAATTTTCTAATTTTTTCTAAATACACGGCTCACATGGTCATGCGTATGCATGAGTATAAAACATACAATGGACATATGCATTTGTATCATGGCAAGAAAGGGGAATTTTTTTTTTCTCATAGGACTTCATTTTTCTGTTCTGTGTGTCCTGAATTTATTATAAAGTTCAGGATCAAACAGAACTGATTTTAGTTAATTTAATTACTTCATTTGTAGCACATGTTTTACTCTGAGGCTAAAGGCAGATTACAACTAAAACAATGCAATAAGAATATAATACAAACAATTAGACCACAGTAACACGGTTACTGTGGGAGTTACAGGACTGGAGAACAGTGCAATACAATGGGTTGGATCCAAACTAAGATTTCAGTTTTCAGAAGGCATTTTTATCAGTGGAATAGAGCTTTTCTGCCATTCTCTCACCCACTGTAGCCCATTGATCTACCTGAAATACTGTCTTGAGAGATAATTGACCGTCAGGAATGGCAAAAGGGGCAACCTGGGGGTCTGCAACAGGAAGCAAAAAACTGTCAAAATTACACCTTCCCTTCCATTAGTGACAAATTTAGTCTGGATCCAACTTGATAGCTAAAATAAATAGTGTGATACAGCTGGGCTACAAAAATTAGAAAATTGGAAGACAGTGCAATGACCACGTCACAGTTAGGGGTGTGCAAAAAAAAAATAAATGAAATTATACGGATTCGGAAATACACGAGGCCAAAAAGAACATAAGAACATAAGAGAAGCCATGTTGGATCAGGCCAATGGCCCATCCAGTCCAACACTCTGTGTCACACAGTGGCCAAAATTTTTTATATATATATATACACACACACACACACACATACACACACACACACACACACACACTGTGGCTAATAGCCACTGATGGACCTGATGATACGACCTGATGATGGACCTGATGATACGGAATACCATGTATTTCCTATTACCGTACTCAGAATAGCCGCATATACGGTAGATGTGCGGCTATTTCCGAGTATATGGCCCCATTATACCCTATGGCCATTGAAATCAATGGCAAAATAGGGTATATTGGAAGCCACCTGGAGGGGAGGGGGGTTGAGGGAGAGCCCCCAAATTTGCAGGGGACCTTCAAGGGATGCTCCCCTACAAACCGTCCAAGTTCCAAAAAGATTGGGCCAGGGGGTTCCATTCTAGGGGCACCCAAAGAGGTTGTCCCTATCCCACCATTATACCCTATGGGCCATTGAAATCAATGGCAACGTAGGGCATAATTAGAGGCTACTGGGGGGCAGGGGGTTTGAGGGAGAGCCCCCAAAACTGCAGGAAAACCGCAGGGAACTCTCCCCTGTAAAACCCCCAAGTCCCAAAAAGATTGGGCCAGGGGGTCCCTGTCTTTGGGCTCCCCAAAAGGCCCATTGCCACCAATGATGGTGAAAGCCCAAGTAGCCACTTCCTCCACTATAATTGCTGTGGGGAAGGTGGCTCTGGCCAGAGGGGGGTTTGAGGGAGAGGCCCAAAAACTGCAGGGCAGCTTCCGGGGACTCCCCAGCATGAAACCCCCCGGCCTAAAAAGACTGCACCCATCAGTGGGCACCCCAAAAGGAACACTGCTCCCAATGGTGAGAAAAAAACAATTAGAGCCACTTCCTCACTGTAATTGTCGTGGGAAAAGTGGCTCTGGAGAGCAGGAGGTTTTGAGAAGAGCCCCCCAAACTGCTGTGCAGCTTCAGGGCACTGTCCCACACAAAACCCACAAGGCCAAAAAAAAAAAAAAATTGGACTAGGGGGTCCAATTCCTGGGGCACCCAAAGCCAAACCTAACTTCACACCAGAGAATCTCTATAGGACCCAAATGCACTACATCCCTCTATCTACTCTATGAACCCTGCAGGCCTGGAACCAATATAAACCCAGTTGCCAACGTCACCGCCACACAAAACACAATCTGTTCAAGGTCTGTTCTGCAGACCTGGCTGCAGCAAACCCAGATGCCAGCTCTCCAGCCCTGCCCCAAATGACACAGGGAGAGCTGGCCAAGTACAACAAGCCTGCTGGTTCTGGGTCTTCCCTGCCACAGAACACACAATCTACAGATGCCAGTTCTCCAGACCTGCCCCAAACAACACGGGGAAAGCTGGCCAAGCACAACAAGCCTGCTGGTTCTGGGTCTCTCAGCCAGGTGCCAGCTTCCCTGCCACAGAACACACAATCTACATATGCCAGCTCTCCAGCCCTGCCCCAAACAACATGGGGAGAGCTGGCCAAGCACAAGAAGCCTGCTGGTTCTGGGTCTCTCACCCAGGTGCCAGCTTCCCCCCCTCAAAACCAGAACCAGGAAAAGGGACAACAGGAGAAGGCCAAGAAACTCAACTGTTAAAAAGTGGCCTTTTAAACAATGAAAATTAGGCCAAACAGCCCCCCCCCCCCAAGAACCAGAACCAGAAGAGAAAAGAAACAACAGCAGCACAACACAGCAGCAACAAATCAAACACAGAATCCTTTTAAAACAGTAAAAAACTTAACTTTTAACAATACAGGAACTTTACCAACCCCTCCCACCAAAAAAAACCCTTCACTCTAACCCCCAAAAATCCAAGCCACCCAAATCAAGAAAAGTAAAAGGACACTGCACTTTTAAAAGTCCTCTCACTAAAGTAAGATACGGGCAAATTGGCAACCCCCCCACCCCAGCCCAGGCCCCTACCCCCAGCAGAACCCCCTAACCCCAAATAAGCTACCCAGTATTCACCCACCCAAATCTGGATAAGTAAAGGGACTCTGAGTCTTAAAAAGTCCTTTTACTAACTAAAATAAAAACAAGAACCACAAGACTGTCTTACCTTAGATGTCTTCTCTTCTCAAGGCAGATCAGGAAAGGCTGAGAGAGAGCAGCAGCAGCTGAGGCCAAGGGCCAGTGCAGCACAATCTCTCTCACACACCAACACAAAACACAGCAGCAATGGAATGGAGTCCAGCCAGTCAGACTCTGACCCTACACAGAGCAGTTTCAAAAAATAGCACTGCTCTGTGATTGGCCAGAGAACACTGCTTACTTGGATACCCAAGTAAACAAAAGAACAACAATGTAGCTGATGGCTGAGGGATTAGCTCAGCCATCAGCTATACAAAAGCCCTTCATAGCATGCATTTGCAATGCATTTTGCAAATGCATGCTTTGGACTGGCTGCTGGGGCTCCTCTCCCCCTCCCCCTCCCTCCCTGATCCCAGGGAGGCTATGGGAGAGGCGGGAAAAGGCTTCCAGAGGCGGGAAAGGAAGCAAGCAGCTCCCCTAAGGCTGCAGAAGCTCCTTTCCCACCTTTTCCATTGACTTCCATATACTTCTGAATATCTATACGGAAGTATACGGGGAGCCATATACGGCTCCTGTTCAATGTCCTGAAAATGGAATCGGAAGTATATGGTGCCGTATATTTCTGAATCAGGGGTGATTCGGTGGTCTATGCGGTTCGGCCGAACCGAATGCACACCCCTAGTCACAGTATATACCATGAAGACTACCTTTCTGCATTCACATTATAAGAATGCCTTTTAAATAATTCCATTTAGCACATTCTTCACAAAACTGTTCTATAAAGGATGTTTATGACGTTTATGATAACAATTCAAAGGTAATGTATAATGTCAGAATATCACTTTGCTTTCTAGCATTTTTATCTCTGTTTTAATCTTTTTCAGTCCCAGCAAAAATGCATTGTGATCTTTGCCCTGGTATGCTGCTTTGCAATTCTGGTAGCACTGATATTTTCAGCTGTGGATATTGTAGGAGAAGATGAGGATGGACTTTCAGAAAAAAGCTGTCAAAAGAACTGTCGGTAAGAGGTAACAAACAAAGCTTCTCTTTTGGGGCAGGCAGCTATTATAATGCAATTGAAAAATTCGCAATGTAACAATTTGGGAAAAGCACATCAGAATATAACCAATTTGCATTCAGTAGTTCAGCTGAGCCAATACAAGACTAAAAAAGTTATGGTTGTACTGTTTGAGTATAAAAATAGAACTCTAATTACTGCTAGAAAATAATCCCTGTTCAGTGCCAGACATTTACTGTATAAAATCTGTCATGAGACAGCCTGATCCACAAATTGTTTAAACTCAGCATATATGGATTTATGCTGATTGAAAATGTTTTTACAAATGAACTTTATTTTCTTTTAAATGGAATTGTCTATACTGGCCACTAGGGGTGTGAACAGACTTTTTTATGGCTAAATTCGGATGTGGGGGTAAAAGTATTCTGGGGGAGGGGGAGCAAACATCCCTGAATATCAGGTTTGGTGCCTGAATCTGATTCAGGAGATATGCAGCTATCCTCATTATAAGACTCCATTATATCCAATGGACCATTAAAGTCAATGGCCTGAAAGTTTGTTAAGAATAATTCAAGGTGCAATTTAAAAGTTTAAAATGTTGTAAAGATGTAAGAGTATTTGTGTAATATTATATAGCAAGGTTTCTAGATATTTTTAGTTATTAGTATATTGTAATAACATAATATAATTATTGTTTTTGAAAGTCATTAAACAGAAATGTAAAATAGGTAGTTGGGAATATATAAATTAAGTTTGTGTTTAAGCATTTGGTGTCAAGAGGAAAGAGGGTGGAGCCTCCCCACAAAAGCCTCTCTAACAGGAGTTCTCTTGGCTCCAGCATGAGAGGCAACAGTTTGGTTTTCCTTGTCTTTCTTTTTCTTTTTTTGTTATCTAGGTGAAGCTGACTTCTTGGAACAAACGTGAAAATAGATAGTGGAGGGAGTTTAAACTAGAAGACATAAAAGTAAACAGGTTGACATGAGGATTGTTAGTATGATGATTAGGATAAGATGAAATTGGGGAACTGAATGGTGTAGAGGAAACGGGTGCTACAAGATAATAAAATTCAGAATAGAAAATGACTCTTCGTTAGTATATATGTATATTAAATTGTATGTGGCAGATAACTTGTATTAATGTTCACTGTAGATTTTAATTTAATAAATTGTTAATGCATTATTTTAAAAAGTCAATGGCAAAACATAGGGTATAATGTATGGGGACTGGAGGAAGGGTTTTTGAGGGAGAGACATCAAATCGGCAGTGCAGCTGCAGGAGCTTCTCCCCCAGAAAATTCCCAAGATTCAGAAAGATTGGACCAGGAGGTCCAATTCTTATGGCACCCAAAGAGGGTGCCCCCATTCCTCATGTTTTCCTATGGCAGGGGGAAAAGCTGTCAATTTCCCTAAGATGGGAAAATTGACACTGGGGAGGAGGGGGTTTGAGGGAGAGGCACTAAATTTGCATTGTACCTGCAGGAGTCTTTTCCCTCAGAGAACCCCCAAATTCCAAAAATATTGGACCAAGGTGAAAATAGTGGGCACCCTGGATAGTAGTGACCATGTGATTTTGGAATTTACAATCTTGGAGAAGGGAAAAGCTGTACATAGTCAGACATATACCTTGGACTTCAGGAAAGCAAATTTTGACAAACTTAAAGTTATGCTAGATAGAAGCCCATGGCCAGAAGTATTTAAGAAGAAGGGAGTTTCTTAAAAGTGAAATATTGAAGGCACAATCACAAATGATTCCTTTGAGAAGGGAAAATGGGAGGAGCCCGAAGAAGCCAAGGTGGCTCTATAAAAGCTCTCTAAAGACTTGAGGAATGAAAAAGACTTTTTTAGGAAATGGAAGGAGGACCTAATAACCAAGGATGAATACACACAAAATAACCAGTGCTTGTATAGAAAGAGTTAGGAAAGCTAAAGCTCTGTATAAGCTTAGGCTAGTGAGAAATGCTAAAAACAACAAAAAAGGGTTCTTTTTGAAAAGAAAAAGAGCAAGGTCATGGTAGGCCTGTTGCAGGGACAGGAAAGTGAAATTGTAACAGGTGAAGAGAGGGCAGAAGTGCTCAATTCCTACTTTTCCTCAGTCTTTTCTTGTGAGGGAAAAGGTGCTCAACATGGCAAGAACCATGGCTTTTTTTGTAGCAGGAACTCCTTTGCATATTAGGCCACACACCCGATGTAGCCAATCCCCCTGGAGCTTACAGTAGGCCCTATACTAAGAGCCCTGTAAGCTCTTGGAGGATTGGCTACATCAGGGGTGTGTAGCCCAATATGGAAAGGAGTTCCTGCTACAAAAAAAGCCCTGGCAAAAACAGAACATATCATGAGGGAAGGGAGTTGCAGCCTAGGATCACCATAGGAGTAGTACATAAACACCTAGTTTCTTTAAATGAAACTACACTCTTGGGGCCAGATGAGCTGCATCTAAAGGCTAAAAGAACTTGCAGACATAATTTCTGAGCATTATTTCTGAGAATTTTTGGAGAACAGATGAGGTGCCAGAAGATTGGAGATGGGCAAATGTTGTCCCTGTCTTCAAGAAGTGGGGAAAGGAGGATCTGGGTAATTATCAATTCATCAATTTAATGTCTATACCCAGAAAAGTTTTAGACCAAGGCATCAAACAGTCAGTCCTTGAACATTTAGATGAGATGGCTGTAATTACTAAGAGCTAGGCTTCCCAACCCTCCCGCCCTGGCGGGGGACCCCAGGATTTCCAGCCTCTTCCCCCGCTCCCCAAAAAAACGGAAGCAGGGGGAGGGGGGAAACAGCGCGTCCCCAAGCTTCGCCTTCAGGGAGGAGACCCAACCCAAGAGCAAGTGAAGTAACTGCTTCACCTCAGCTACTCCTCCCCATGAAAGGGGCGTCGCGGCACGGGTGCCGGACTCTGTAACCAGCCCTCCAAAGCAATGGTCCCTCTCTTCTGCACCAGGCATGAGGGCAGACACACCAACTCCTCTCAGGATAGCAGGAAGAAGAGTGAGATGGCCTCAGTTGCCCCAACCGACCCACCCACATCCTAATTAGCACCGCTCGAGCCCCTCCACTCACCGCACTCAGGACGCGCACCACCATCTGAGGCTGCTGCAAAAAGCGCCACAGGTCAAAGGTACCGCCAGCTTTGCTGGCTCCGTAGGCGCCCCCACCGCTCTCCATGATCCTGACGCTGCTTTCCAACACTCTCCCAGCCCGGAACTTGCTGTAGCCGCCTCGCCCAAACTTGTGCCTGCGCATCCCCAAGCTTTGCCTTCAGGGAGGAGACCCGACCCGAGAGCAAGTGAAGGAAGCTGCCTCACTGTTGGGTGGTGTAGGTGCCGAGTCGTTTCATCTGTGCTCAGTTGTGCCTACGACACAGCAGCCCTGCTTCGCATCTACAGCAGGCAAAACAAAGGCAGGTGTCCGGTTCCTTAATGGTTAGGCTTTTTTTTTCATTCGTTGAAGACCCCACTGGTGAATACCGATGTTGTCCTAAGCAGACTTACAACCCTTCTATACCCATTGGGCTTAGATTAGATGTACCTGTTTAGCAGTGGCTGTTGCTTCCCTGGCCCTTTCACCCCACCCTAGGGTTGCCAATCCCTAGGTGGGGGCAGGGGATTTATTCCCAAAGAAAATCATGGAGAATTGATCTGCGGGTATCTGGGGCTCTGGGGGCCCCCCCTGTTTTTTAGAGTAGAGGCACCAAATTTTCAGTATAGCATCTAGTGCCTCTCCCCAAAATACCTCCCAAGTTTCAAAAAGATTGGACCAGGGGGTCCAATTCTATGAGCCCCAAAAGAAGGTGCCCCTATCCTTCATTATTCCCCATGGAAGGAAGGAATTGAAAAGGTGTGCCGTCCCTTTAAATGTGAAGGCCAGAACTCCCTTAGGAGTTCAATTATGCTTGTCACAGCCTTGATCTTGGCTCCGCCCCTAATGTCTCCTGGCTCCACCCTCAAAGTCATAAGAACATAAGAGAAGCCATGTTGGATCAGGCCAACGGCCCATCAAGTCCAACACTCTGTGTCACACAGTGGCAAAATTTTTTATATATACACATACACTGTGGCTAATAGCCACTGATGGACCTGTGCTCCATATTTTTATCTAAACCCCTCTTGAAGGTGGCTATACTTGTGGCCGCCACCACCTCCTGTGGCAGTGAATTCCACATGTTAATCACCCTTTGGGTGAAGAAGTACTTCCTTTTATCCGTTTTAACCTTTCTGCTCAGCAATTTCATCGAATGCCCACGAGTTCTTGTATTGTGAGAAAGGGAGAAAAGTACTTCTTTCTCTACTTTCTCCATCCCATGCATTATCTTGTAAACCTCTATCATGTCACCCCGCAGTCGACGTTTCTCCAAGCTAAAGAGTCCCAAGCGTTTCAACCTTTCTTCATAGGGAAAGTGCTCCAGCCCTTTAATCATTCTAGTTGCCCTTCTCTGGACTTTCTCCAATGCTATAATATCCTTTTTGAAGTGCGGCGACCAGAACTGCACACAGTACTCCAAATGAGACCGCACCATCGATTTATACAGGGGCATTATGATACTGGCTGATTTGTTTTCAATCCCCTTCCTAATAATTCCCAGCATGGCGTTGGCCTTTTTTATTGCAGACGCACACTGTCTTGACATTTTCAGTGAGTTATCTACCACGACCCCAAGATCTCTCTCTTGGTCAGTCTCTGCCAGTTCACACCCCATCAACTTGTATTTGTAGCTGGGATTCTTGGCCCCAATGTGCATTACTTTGCACTTGGCCACATTGAACCGCATCTGCCACGTTGACGCCCACTCACCCAGCCTCAACAGATCCCTTTGGAGTTCCTCACAATCCTCTCTGGTTCTCACCACCCTGAACAATTTAGTGTCATCCGCAAACTTGGCCACTTCACTGCTCACTCCCAACTCTAAATCATTTATGAACAAGTTAAAGAGCATGGGACCCAGTACCGAGCCCTGCGGCACCCCACTGCTTACCGTCCTCCACTGCGAAGACTGCCCATTTATACTGACTCTCTGCTTCCTATTACTAAGCCAGTTTTTGATCCACAAGAGGACCTGTCCTTTTACTCCATAACTCTCAAGTTTTCTAAGGAGCCTTTGATGAGGAACTTTATCAAAAGCTTTCTGGAAGTCAAGGTAAACAACATCTATCGGGTCGCCTTTGTCCACATGTTTGTTCACCCCCTCAAAGAAATGTAACAGGTTAGTGAGGCAAGATCTTCCCTTGCAGAACCCATGCTGAGTCTTCCTCAATAACCCGTGTTCATCAATGTGCCTACTCATTCTGTCCTTGATAATGGTTTCTACCAACTTTCCCGGTATTGAAGTCAGACTGACTGGCCTGTAATTTCCCGGATCTCCTCTGGAACCCTTTTTAAAGATGGGGGTGACATTTGCTACCTTCCAGTCCTCAGGAACGGAGGCAGATTTCAATGAAAGATTACAGATTTTTGTTAGAAGATCCACACGTTCAACTTTGAGTTCTTTCAGAACTCTCGGATGTATGCCATCCGGACCCGGTGACTTATTAGTTTTTAATTTGTCTATCAGTTGTAGGACCTCCTCTTTTGTCACCTCAATCTGACTCAGGTCTTTCAACACCCCTTCCAAAATTAGTGGTTCTGGGGCGGGCAAAAAGTTCTCGTCTTCCACAGTGAAGACGGAGGCAAAACATTCATTTAGCTTCTCAGCCATTTCCCTATCCTCCTTCAGTAATCCTTTTACCCCATGCCTCCCTGGCTGGTTTCCTACTTCTAATATATTTGAAGAAAGTTTTATTGTTGGTCTTTATGTTTTTTGCAATATGCTCCTCATAGTCCCTTTTTGCCTGCCTGATCACAGTCTTGCATTTGATTTGCCACAGCCTGTGTTCCCTTTTACTAATCTCACTTGGACTGGTTTTCCACCGCTTAAAGGAGTCCTTCTTACCTTTTACAGCTTCCATTACTTTGTTTGTTAACCATGCAGGCCTTTTCTTATGCCTGTTTGTGCCTTTCCTAACTTGTGGTATGTATTTTATCTGAGCTTCTAGGATTATAGTTTTAAATAGCGTCCAAGCTTCCCCAAGGGTTTTGACAGTATCCTGGTCCTGGCTCCACCCCCAAAGTCTCCTGGCTCCACCCCAAAGTCCCCAGATATTTCTTGAATTGGACTTGGCAACCCTACTAAGAGCCAGCATGGGTTTCTCAAGAACAAGTCATCTCATCTTATCTCTTTTTTGAGAGAGAGTTACTACCTTGGTGGATTACTTTATTCTGATTTCAGTAAGGTTTCACATAATATTTTTTTGACAAAGAAATTGTGGTTTGGATCCTATTAATGTTAGGTGGATCTGTAACTGGTTGACAGATTATTCTTCAAGAGTGCTTGTGAATGGGTCCTCTCCTCCTCTTGGAGAGGAGTGACAAGTGGAGTGCCTTAAAGATCTGTCCTGGGACCTCTTTTGTTTGCTGTCATTACAAATTATTTGGATGAAGGAATAGAAGGAATGCTTATTAAATTTGCAGATGATACTAAATTGGAACAGGTAGCAAATACCAGTTGAAGGATGCAGGATGATCTTGACAGGCTGAAAAACTGGGCTAAAACAAACTGAATGGATTTTAACAGGGATAAATGTAAAGTTCTGCATTTAGGTAGAAAAAATCAAATGCATAATGATAGGATGGGGGGAGACTTGGCAGTAGTTTTTGTGAAAAGGATCTAGGGGTCTTGGTGGACCATATACTGAATATGAGTCAGCAGTGTGATGCAGTAACTATAAAGGCAAATGCAATTTTGGGCTGTTTTAACAGAAGTATAGTGTCCAGATCAAGTGAAGTGATGGTATCGTTTTACTCTGCTCTTGTTAAACCTCATCTAGAGTACTATGTTCAGTTTGGGGTATCACAATTTAAGGATATAGACAAGCTGGGACGTGTCTAGAGGAGATCGACAAAGCTGGCGAAGGGTATGGAGACTACTAGGAAAGGTTGAAGGAGCTGGGCATGTTTAGCCTGGAGAGGAGACAAGGTGATATGATCACCATCTTCAAATTCTTGAAGGGCTGTCATTTAGAGGATGGTGTGGAGTTCTTTTCTATGGCCCCAGAAAGTTGGACTAGAACCAACGGGTTGAAATTAAATCAAATGAGTTTCTGGCTAAACATTAGGAAGAACTTCCTGACAGTTAGAGCAGTTCTTCAGTGGAACAGGCTTCCTCAGGAGGTGTAGGCTCTTCTTCTCTGGAGGTTTTTAAACCAGATGGCCATCTGACAGAAATGCTGAGTCTGTGAATTAGGCAGATCATGAGAAGGAGACCAGGAAGGGTTGCATCAGTGCTTAGTGGCCGTTTCTTACCTGCCCAGGGAATGCTGTTCACCACTTTGGGGTCATGCAGCAGTTTTTCTCCAGGCCAATTTTCTGTGGATGCTAGAGTTGTTGCGGGGGGAGGGGGTGCCATCTTCTGGGCATGGAGCAGGTGTCATTGAGGGTGTGTGCAGGGGAGGTATTTGTGAATTCCCTGCATTGTGCAGGGGGTTGGACTAGATGACCCTGGAGGTCCCTTCCAACTCTATGATTCTATGAACCTAGTAGCCTTAGCCTGTCATCCTGATTAGCCAGTCCACACCTGATACAGTGTCCTGTTAAAGCTTCTTTGTCTCTGAAGACACACTCTTTTAGCAGCATCAAGGCATTCTGCACCTTCAAGGCAAGGGTTTGGCCATCTAATGGGATTACTTGCCCCTCTAGTTGGAGAAGCTTCCCCTGACACCTTTTGTGCAGGAGGAGTGCTGCCTACTATAGGGCATGCAGCCTGGTATGGTGGCTCCAGCTTTGGCTGACTCACTCAGCAGCTGCCTGGGGTGGCCCGGATGCACCGAACTGCCTGGTGCATAGGGTCCATGTCCATCTGGGACTGTGTTCCAGCCCCTCTCAGCTGCCAAGTGTAGGAGTGGAAGACACCATGTCCAGTGTGGTTCAGTGCCACTGCTGTTGGCTGTGGGGGGTGGGGTTGGGGGTTGGGAAACACTTCCTTGCTTATCTGTTCAAATGTAGATGCTCCTTGGGATCCTGGCAGATGAACTGCTGTACCTGTGGGGACAGAAATCTGGGTGAGGTCAGCCAGTGGTGTCTTCCCCTAAGTGCTCACTCAGCAGTGCTAGGTGCTCTATGTTTTGCCGCCACTGAGGTGCATCTGTGCTAGTTCTGAGTTTTGACAGCAGGGAGTTGCCAGACAGTTGTGGGGCTACCTCCTGGAACCATTTGTAAGGTGGGGCAGGCTGTCATTGGGTGCCAGGGTGTGTGCTGGTATGGGGGTGTGCTTGTGTGCACTTAGTCGATATCCTAAGCTGTTGGGTTACTGAGGGCATGACCACAGCTGAGTGGGGTTAACATGGGAGTTACAATGGCCATTAATGGGCTGCACCAGCATTTTTGATGGTGCAATTTTGTATCTGTTCTGGGGGACATCCCCATGGTGAAAATGCTTTGGGAGTCAACTGACTGTGCAACACCACTTGGCACACAACCCATTTCTGCCAGCACACTGGTTCGCGATATCATTCCCATGGTGTGCAGCTGCAGTGCAGCTGCGCCAGTGGAAGTGTGTTGTGAGAGAGAGAGAGAACTAAATTAAAAGCATTAATTAGTTGTCAGTAGTAGGTGTGAGGAATTGTGCAGTCAGAAGATTCAAAATTCTGACCATGGTACGGGGTCTTTTATTACCTTAATTTTAAGCTTTTAAATTATTTTGACTCTCTGCAAAACTATGTTCACTCACAGTGCTCTTATTCACTTGGAGCTTTGAGGACTGAAAAGAAAATATTAGTTGGCTATTTCTGTTGCCTTTCCTCTCTCATTTGCACTCTGACATTGCTGTTGTCTCTTTGCATTCCCCAAATCACCATCTCTCCCTCTTTTCAAAATTTGTTGTTGTTCAGTCGCATAGTCGAGTCCAACTCTTTGCGACCTCATGGACAAAGTCACATCAGGCCCTCCTGTCTTCCACTATCCTCCGAAGTCTGCTCAAATTAATGTTTGTTACATCAATAACGCTGTCCAGCCATCTCATCTTTTGCCGTCCCCTTCTTCTTTTGCCTTCTGTCTTTCCCAGCATCAGGAACTTCTCCAGTGAGTGTTCCCTTCTCATTTGGTGGCCAAAGTATTTGAGCTTCAGCTTCAGCATCTGACCTTCCAGGGAACAGTAAGGGTTGATTTCCCTTAGGACTGACTGATTTGATCTTCTTGCAGTCCAAGGGACTCTCAAGATTCTTCTCCAGTACCACAGCTCAAAAGCATCTGTTCTTCTGAGCTCGGCCTTCCTTATGGTCCAGCTCTCACAGCCATACATTACTACTGGGAATACCATCGCTTTTACTATACGGATTTTTGTTGGCAGGGTGATGTCTCTACTTTTTATTATACTGCTCAGGTTTGCCATAGCTGTCCTCCCAAGGAGCAAACGTCGTTTAATTTCATGGCTACAGTCACCATCTGCAGTAATCTTGGATCCCAGAAATGTGAAGTCTGTCACTACTTCCATGTCTTCCCCTTCTATTTGCCATGGTGTGATGGGGCCGGATGTCATTATCTTAGTTTTTTTAATGTTAAGTTTCAAGCCTACTTTTGTGCTCTCCTCTTTCACCCTCAACAAGAGGTTCTTTAGGTCCTCCTCACTTTCTGCCATTAGAGTGGTATCATCTGCATATCTGAGGTTGTTGATGTTTTTCCCAGGAATCTGAATTCTGGCTTATGCTTCATCCAGGCCAGCATTCCGCATGATGTACTCTGCATATAAATTAAATAAGCAGGGTAACAATATACATCCTTGTTGAATTCCTTTTCCTATTCTAAACCAATCAGTTGTTCCATATCCCATTCTGATGGTTGCTTTTGGACCCTTACACAGGTTTCTCAGGAGACATGTGAAGTGGTCTGGTACTCCCACCTCTTTAAGGACTTGCCACAGTTTGTTGTGATCCACACAATCAAAGGCTTTAGCGTAGTCAATTAAACAGAAATAGACTTTTTCTGATACTCCCATGCTTTCTCCATAATCCAGCGAATGTTGGCAATTTGATCTCTAGTTCCTCTACCTCTCCAAAACCCAGCTTGAACTTCTGGTAGTTCCCGATCTACATACTGCTGAAGCCTAGCTTGTAGGATCTTTAACATGACCTTGCTGGCATGTGAAATGAGTGCAATGGTGCGATAGTTTGAACATTCCTTGGCATTACCCTTCTTTGGGATTGGAATATAAACTTACTTTTCCCAATCCTGTGGCCCCTGTTGCATTTTCCAAATTTGGTGACATAATGTGTGCATCACTTTAACAGCATCATTTCTTAGGACTTTGAATAGCTCAACTGGGATACCATCATCTCCGCTCGCTTTGTTGTTAGTAATGCTTTCTAAGGCCCATTTGATTTCACACTCCAGGATGTCTGGCTCAAGGTCAGCGATTTCATTGTCATGGTTGTCAAGGACATTGAGATCCTTCTTGTATAATTCTTCTGTGTATTCTTTCCACCTCTTCCTGATCTCTTATGTTTCTATTAGGTCACTACCGCTTTTGTCCTTTATCTTGACAATCTTTGCACAAAATGTTCCCTTGATTTCTCCAATTTTCTTGAAGAGATCTCTTGTCCTTTCCTTTCTATTATTTTCCTCTATTGCTTTGCATTGTTCCTTCAGGAAGGCCTCCTTATCTCTCCTTGCTGTTCTCTGATAATCTGCATTCAGTTGTGTGAATTTTTCCTTTTCACCTTTGCCTTTCGCTTTCCTTCTTTCTTCAGCTATTTGTAAAGCCTCATCAGACAGCCGCTTTGCTTTCTTGCATTTCTTTTTCTTTGGAATAGTGCTGATTGCTGCCTTCTGTACAATGTCACAAACCTCCATCCATAGCTCTTTTGGCACTGTCTATCAACTCTAGTTCCTTAAACCTATTTTTCACCTCCACTGTATATTCATAAGGGATGTGATCAAGGTCAAACCTGAAAGGCCTAATGGCTTCCCAGTTTTCTTCCATTTAAGCCTGAATTTTGCAATGAGTAGCTCATGATCTGAGCCGCAGTCAGCTCCAGGTCTTGTTTTTGCTGACTGTAAGGAGCTTCTCCATCTTTGACTGCAGAGTTTATAATTAATCTAATTTCTGTGTTGCCTATCAGGTGATGTCCGTGTGTAAAGTCGGCTTTTAGGTTGTTGGAAGAGGTGTTCACTATGACCAGTTTGTTCTCTTGACAAAACTCTAATAGCCTTTGCCTGGCTTCATTTTCTCCAAGGCCAAACTTGTCAGTTGTTCCGGTTACCTTTCGACTTCCTACTTTGGCACTCCAGTCCCCGGTGATGAGGAGGACATCTTTTTTTGGTGTTAATTCTGGAAGGTGTTGTAGATCTTCACAGAACTGGTCCACTTCAGCCTCTTCTGCATCAGTGGTTGGGGCATAGACTTGG
The DNA here is from genome assembly GCF_032191835.1 of Heteronotia binoei. Taxonomy (NCBI): domain Eukaryota; kingdom Metazoa; phylum Chordata; class Lepidosauria; order Squamata; family Gekkonidae; genus Heteronotia; species Heteronotia binoei. Next base: position 163,998,554 of record NC_083223.1, on the reverse strand, counting down.
ATTACTGTGATATTGAATGGTTTGCCTTGGATACGGACCGAGATCATTCTTTCGTTTTTTTAGATTGTATCCCATTACTGCCTTCCTCACTCTCTTGATAACTATAAAGGCCACACCATTTCTTCTACGGACTCTTGCCCACAGTAATAGATGTAGTGATCCTCTGAGTTAAATTCACCCATTCCCGTCTATTTTAGTTCACTGATCCCCAAGATGTTGATGTTCAGTCTTGCCATCTCTTGTTTAACTACATCCAGCTTACCTTGATTCATAGATCTTACATTCCACATTCCAATGCAGTATTGTTCTTTGCAGCATTAGACTGTTCTTTCACCATCAGACACATCCACAGCTGACATCCATATGTCTTACTATAAATCTTAAATCTGTTAAATCTTTAGATTGCTTGGCATTAAATCAGATATGGTATGAAAGCATCCATTACAGTGCATATGTCTATATTAATGGTATACTAAATAACCCTTGAAAAATCATTGCCATGTATAATCGCTTGCAAATTTAAAAACAAAACAGTTTGAATTTTGAGCTTTAAAAATACCATCAATGTAAATTTGTATTGTCATAAATGTAAAGGACAAATTTCACTCAAAGAGTTGTTGATTTTCCATACTCATAGACAATGTTCCCTCTAAACTGAGTTAGCATGAGCTAGCTCACAGATTTTTAGCCTCCAGCTCACACATTTTTGTCTTAGCTCAGGAAGGATGACTCCAGAGCACAAAAATTTATGCAGTAGCTCATAACTTTAATGCCAGTAGCTCACAAAGTAGAATTTTGCTCACAAGACTCTGCAGCTTAGAGGGAACATTGCTCATAGATGAAGTATCTATCCAAACTGATTTATAATTCCACTCCAAGAATATTAAACAGGAGTGAAACTAGATGCAGTCTGACTCTTTGCCAACTTCTAATAACAGTCACGTGAGAACCCATGTTGAGTTGTGGCAGGGCTAAGGGTTGGGTAATTAGCAATACATATCTTCTTGTCCCCTGGCATGGAACACAGAGATGCTGGCATTAAAAGGCCTTTAAAATCATGGCCTGAAACATCTCTTTTTTGCCCATACCCATTTTTCTTTTTTACTTTGTAACATCCAGCCTAAAGAAGAGTTCAAAAGCTTGCATGCTGTTTTGTGTTATTGTAGCTGCTCCTAATAAAAGGTATCATGTAGACTGTACTTTGTCTTTCCATTTTGATTTTGGACCACTACAGCTGTAAACAACTTTCATAATCTTTGGGAACCAGTGAGGTGTAGTTATTAGAGTGCTGAACTAGGATTTGGGAGACCAAGGTTCAAATCCCCACTCTGCCATGGAAGCTTGCTGTGTGACTTTGGGCCTATTACACACTCTCAACCAAATCTATCTCATGTCGATAACATGAAGAAGAACAGATTGGATTTGCCCTTCACTCAGAGTTTTAGAGTGTCTTACAATCTCTTTCCCTTCCTCTCCCCATAACAGACACCCTGTGAGGTAGATGGAGCTGAGAGAGCTCTGAGAGAACTGCTCTTGAGAGAACAGCTCTGAGAGAACTGTGACTGACCCAAGGTCACCCAGCAGGCATCATGTACAGGAGTAGGGAATCAAACCTGGTTTGCTCAGATTAGCGTTCACACACTTAACCACTACACTTGACCACATGGAGAAATGGGGTACAATGTAAGCTGCTTTGGACCCCAATGGACTCAGGTACTTAGCCTGGAAGCTGAGAACAGCTTACAACGATTGGCTGGGACACATTCGATGATGTAGCGAATTGAGAGAGGCTTGGAGGGAAGAAAAACGTCTCAGAGTTGTGGAGTGGGAGCTTTGTACTGAACAGTGGAGTAGAGACTGGGTACTGAAGCTGAAGAGTTGCTGTATGGAGCAACTGGACAAGGAGCTAAGAACAGCCAGTGGGGCTGAGTTCCTTGGGAAGAAGATATTGGATTTATATCCTGTCCTCCACTCCGAAGAGTCTCAGAGCGGCTCACAATCTCCTTTACCTTCTGTCAGTGAGCGAGTTTCTGGTCAGAAGAGGGTCGCAGCCAGGCACCTTCTGTGAGGCAAAACCCTCTGTGGGGTTCTGCCAGCACAACAGGGCAGATTCCTAGTTTAAACGGAGAACACTCTGAAAGGGGGATTGGATTCTGGTGGCTAGAAGGGAATCCCAAGATTCAGACTAGGGATCTAGCTGGGTGGGTCACACAGGTGTGGGAGATTGGAAATTAGCTCTCAAGTGTGAATCCTGTATGCTAATGTGTATATCTGTGAGGGAAAAGTTATCTTTTTTTTTTAGGCTTCAAACAATTTTATTAGTAACATATGGTAATAAATTTCAATTTCTTACATCATTAATAATTACTTTTTTATCTATCCCATATATTATTTTCTACCCACCCCTCCCCCCCGTTACTTGACCCCCGCTGGTGTTATATACTTAAAATCTTAAAGGTACCCTTAATTAATAAGAACCAAAATTAATATCCTCCTCCCTCTTGTACTTAGTCATTATCAAAACTTGTCCAATGTCCTTTTATTTTCCACTCTTTTTCTACGTATCTTCTGAACCTTTTCCACTCCATCTTAAAGACTTCTAAATCATAGTCTCTTAAGGTTCTTGTTAACTTGTCCATTTCACTCCATGTCATAACTTTTATAATCCAATCCCATTTCTCTGGTATTTTTTCTTGCTTCCACAACTGCGCATACAATGTCCTAGCAGCTGAGAGCAAGTACCAGATTAAAGTTCTATCTTCTTTTGGAAATCTTTCCATTTGTAATCCCAACAGAAAAGTCTCTGCAACTTTGTTAAATTCGTATCCCAAAATCTTAGAAATCTCTTGTTGAATCATCTGCCAATACTTTTTTGCTCTTTCACAAGTCCACCACATATGGTAGAAAGAACCTGTGAGGGAAAAGTTATCTGGCACGTCAGGAGTCCTCAGTGTGTGTGGGAAAGAGTGAATGTCAGTTTATTATTTTTATGATTTGTGAAGCCTGAGAACAGGGCTAAACCATCAACTCTGCAGTGTTCCTAGTGCCAAGAAGGCACTGCCTGCCTGTCCAGAGTTTTTGTATAGTTTTTGTATAGTTTTTGTATAGTTTTAAAGCCTGCCTGTTTATAATTATATTAGTATCTCAGCCTGACAAACCTCTAGTGTTTAGTGATTAGGGTTGCCAAGTCCAATTAAAGAAAAATCTGGGGACTTTGGGGGCGGAGCCAGGAGACTTTGGGGGTGGAGCCAGGAGACCTTGGGGGTGGAGCCAGGAACAAGGATGTGACAAGCATAATTGAACTCCAAGGGAGTTCTGGCCATCACATTTAAAGGGACAGCTCACCTTTTTAAATGCCTTTCTTCCATAGGAAATAATTAAGGATAGGGGCACCATCTTTTGGGGCTCATAGAATTGGACCCTCTGGTCCAATCGTTTTGAAACTTGGGGGGTATTTTGGGGAGAGGCACTAGATGCTATACTAAAACTTTGGTGCCTCTACCTCAAAAAATAGCCCCCCCAGAGCCCTCAATACCCACGGATCAATTCCCTATTATTCCCTATGGGAATTGTTCTCCATAGGGAATAATAGAGTGCCTAGTAGACATTTCCCTCCCCCCCCACGCTTTCTAAAGGAAGGGGGAGGGCCTTCATACCAGGGAATTCCCCCCTCCCTGCCCCCTCCCTCTCTCACACACACAAACAAACACTTACCGCACTTGGTCTTCTTCCCTCTGCCTGCTCTGAAAACGAAAGCAAAGAAAGGGCGGGCCGTTCTCCGAAGCCCTTCCTGTTTCCTCCTTCCTGCCCAGCCTTAAAGGGGCAGAAATTTTACAAACTGCTCAGGACTCAGGAGCTCTACACCAACATGAACGCTTCAGGTATGTTCTCCCCCCCCCTCCACCCCCCCACCCCCCCGCTTCCTGATTTCTGGAGACCGGGGGATGAAGCTGGGAACCCAGGAGCCTCCCGGAAAAGCGGGGGGATTGGGAAGCCTATTAGTGATTGATTATTTTGCCAACCATCTGCCTTCCAACTGATTTGTTTTTAATATTATTTTATCCCTCCTTCTTGCCTTTTGTGAACCAAAAAGTATTCTTTTGTGGTTTTTGAAATTTAAAAACATTTGGTGCCTACTCTGCCCTTCACTATTTTTAATACTTCTGACAGGATTTTTGTGTGGGTGCCTGAGGTACTGAGGGAAAGTGACAGAAAATTTCTTAGTGGTCACCCTCCCAAGCTGTCTCTGACCGGTTCTTTACAGGGCCTCATTGGAGAGAAGGGTGGGGTAAAAAAATGAAATAAATAAATAAAATTGCTCCTGTGCCATTTCTGTTATCTGCTGTTTGCCTTGCAGGAGGAAAAAGTAAACCTGCATTCAGGAGGGAATTCACATTACAAAATACCATGGGAAAGTTAAGTCCCCCCCATTTGTCTCTGCTGAAGCTCTGATTTGAATTGAGGCACTACATAGCTGCTATTTAAAAAGACAGCTTGTCATTGCATCTACTTTTGCCCTGAGTGTGACACATAAATTAATGTCTAAAATCATTTGTGCCTACATAATGAAATTTTACTGAGACTATGTAGAGATACTAAGGGAGAGGCCAGAGCTCAGTGGCAGAGTATTTGCTTTGAATAACTTAACTCCCATGATTAATTCATGCACACCAATTTCAGATGGTGGAGGTGTGGAAAAGATCTTTGCCAGAGGACTTGGACAGTCATTGCCAATTAAATTGGACCTGGTAAAGTTTAGGAGACTAGGTGATCCTGCCTCTACCTGGCTACAGTTTTTAAAAGGCTACCTTGAGATGAAGGCAATCCTTGTTATAACCTCCTAGTGAAATTTCTCCTAACTAGATCCTGGGTCAAACCAGATTTCCTTGCAACTAGAAATCAGGTGTCCCCTAACTTGAGAGAAGCTGTGGTTTACTCTATGGAAATCTAAGGATGCACCAGCTTTCAGTGGCTGAAAGAAAGATGGACTGCAACCCTAGTCTCTTTAAAAGGGAGTCTGATGTGGCCTAGTAGTCACGCTGCCTTTTATGAGAAACCTAAAATCTTTTTAAATCACCCCTATCTGGCCTAGTTGAATTTTGAAAGAAGATAAAGCCCTAAACTGGATCAGTCAACAACACCCCCCCCCCCCAAACCCAGAACCAGGAAAAGGGAAAACAGGAGAGGGCCAAGAAACTCAACTGTTAAAAAAGTGGCCTTTTCACCAATAAGAAACCTCAGGCCAAATCAGTCAACAACACCACCCCCCCCCCCCCACACACACAAAAAAACCAGAACAGGAGGATGCAAAACCTGCAACAATAGATCCAAACAGAAGGCCAAGTAACACAACTGTTAAAAAAGTGGCCTTTTAAACAATGAAAATGAGGCCAAACAGCCCCCCCCCCCCAAGAACCAGAACCAGAAGAGAAAAGGAACAACAGCAACACAACACAGACAGCAGCCACAAATCAAACACAGAAACCTTTTAAAACAGTAAAAAACTTAACTCTTAACAATGCAGGAACTTTACCAACCCCTCCCCCGCCAAGAAAACCTTCACCCTAACCCCAAGAAATCTAAGCCACCCAAATCAAGAAAAGTAAAAGGACACTGCACTTTTAAAAGTCCTCTCACTATATGGGCAAATTGGCAACCCCCCCACCCCAGGCCCCCACCCCCAGCAGAACTCCCTAACCCCAAATAAGCTACCCAGTACTCACCCACCGAAATCTGGATAAGTAAAGGGACTCTGTCTTAAAAAGTCCTTTTACTAACTAAAATAAAAACAAGAACCCCAATACTGTCTTACCTAACATGTCTTCTCTTCTCCAGGCACTGTCTGGCAGATCAGGCAAGGCTGAGAGAGAGCAGCAGCAGCTGAGGCCAACGGCCAGCGCAGCACAATCTCTCTCTCACATCAACACACCAACACAACAGCAATGGAGGAGTCCAGCCAGGCAGACTCCTTAAAAATGTTCTTACAGAGCAGTTTCAAAAAATAGCACTGCTCTGTGACTGACCAGAGAACACTGTTTACTTGGATACCCAAGTAAACAAAAGAACAACAATGTTGCTGATGGCTGAGGGATTAACCCAGCCATCACCTACACAACAGCCCTTCAAAGCATGCATTTGCAATGCATTTTGCAAATGCATGCTTTGGATTGGCTGCTGGGGCTCCTATCCCCCTCCCCTTCCCTCCCTGATCCCAGGGAGGCTATGGGAGAGGCGGGAAGGCTTCCAAAGGCGGGAAAGGAAGCAAGCAGCTCCCCCGAGGCTGCAGAAGCCCCTTTCCCACCTTTTCCATTGACTTCCGTATACTTCCGAATATCTATACGGAAGTATACGGGGAGCCATATACAGCTCCCGTTTAATGGCCTGAAAATGGGATTGGTAGTATATGGTGCCGTATACTTCCGAATCAGAGGTGATTCAGTGCTCTATGCGGTTTGGCCGAACTGAATGCACACCCCTAATATGTTATTGACACGTTGTGGTGTTTTTGTTGCATTAAATATTATTTTGTCACAGACCCTGTTCCTTTCTCCAGAACTTGAAACTGGCCCTGCCTCATCTTCCCAAAGTGAACTAGGAATGGGGAGGGGAAACTGAAAACAAGTATAAGAAGTATACATGAAGCAGAGTGTTAAGTTTTAATGAGCTCAGTGAACTATGCTTCCAAGTATATGAATGAGATTAGAGGAATAACACTGCCCATTAGAGCTGTCTAGGGGGAGAATGGTGGGGGTGCTTGCCTCACTTTGATCCCTACGTTTAGTGATCTACATCAGCTGGTCTGCAGTTAAATTATATAGATCTTTTCTCCCTAGAATTATTTCTGTGGGCTTCCTTGTTCTGACAAACAAGTGCTTTATTAAATTGCACCCCTTCCACTAGTTGCTCCTTTATATTTCATATTGGGTTCAGTAAGCTTTACCTATGCCTAACAGGACTGCACTCGTAACATAAAAATATCATTGTGAGGGATGGGCATGAACCACAGTTTTGCAGTTCAGTTCATGGTTTGTGGCTGAACTACAAACTGATAGGCTAGTTTGCAAACTGAAGTAGTTTGTATTGGTTCATGAGCCATTTAAAGTTTAAACCCCAACTTCCTGCTCCTAGCAAAAAGTGATGGGGAGCTGACCTGGATCCAGGCCTTTTAAACAGAGGTTTACATGGCTCTGGGCCATTTAAACCAGACAGCTGAGTGTTGGGTAGCTCCAAGCCATTTCACCTCCAGCTTTCTACTTGTCACAGCTTTTGGCTGCAAACAAAAAGCATGGGGTGAAATGGCTGGGAGGCATTTTACTCCTTGCTTTCTGCTGTCCATGACTATGATGATGATGATGATAATGATGATGATATTGGATTTCTATCCCGCCCTCCACTCCGAAGAGTCTCAGAGCGGCTCACAATCTCCTTTACCTTCCTCCCCCACAACAGACACCCTGTGAGGTGGGTGGGGCTGAGAGGGCTCTCACAGCAGCTGCCCTTTCAAGGACAACCTCTGCCAGAGCTATGGCTGACCCAAGGCCATGCTAGCAGGTGCAAGTGGAGGAGTGGGGAATCAAACCCGGTTCTCCCAGATAAGAGTCCGCACACTTAACCATTACACCAAACTGGCTTTCTGCTGGCTGGGGCATTTCACCCCCTGCTTTCTGCTTACTGCAAAAAGCCATGGTCAGCAAAAAGCAAGGAGTGAAATGCCTCCCAGCCATTTCACCCCGTGCATTTTGTTCACCACCAAAACCCACGACAAACAGAAAGCTCTATGTGTGTGTGTTTGGAATGGCTTAAGCCATTAAAACCTCTGCTTTCTGCTTGCAGTGAAAAGCCATAGGCAGCAAAACGCATAGGGTAAAATGCTTCCCGTCCATTTCACCGCCTGTTTTTTGCTCATTGCCCAAAGCCACAGCAAACAGAAAGTTGGAGGGTGAAATGGCTCTGAGCTATTTACACCCCTGCTTTTGTCTACCCATGATTTTTCACAGGGAGTAGAAAGCTGTGGTTAAAATGGCTCTGAACCATTTAAACCAAAGAGCTGAGCCATATAAACCAAATAGCTGTTTTTCATGAAGACCAGAAAGCAGCCGGTTCATGCCCTAACCACTGTGTCATATGCACAAAAATGAAAACCAGTGGTTATGAAAACTCATGTTTATATGACTGATGCAGGGTTACCAGCCTTCCTTCCCATTTCCTGCACCACTCAGTGGCAGAGGAAGAATTTTTTTTTTAAATTGTCGTTGGGCCCAAAGCATGACATCACTTTAGGGAAAAGCCCATGGTTCTCTAGGACATGCCAGACAACCCAAGGACAACTTGGAAGTTTTCTTTGTAGGAAATGCAGGCTACTCTATGGCACGAGTGGCCAAACTGTGGCTCAGGAGCCACATGTGGCTCTTTCACGTATGTTGTATGGCTCTCAAAGCCCCCGCCATCCCATCACTGGCTTGGAGAAGGCATTTATCTCTTTAAATCACTTCTCCAAGCCGAGCCAGACCCCACCCCAGTTTCTTGCTGGCTGCCAGGCTAACCCTGCAAGCTCTAGCCTGATGCATTTTTGCTACTCTGGGTTACAGGAGTCCAAGATGTTCTGTTCCATACAATTCAATCATTGCATGAACTCCAGTGGTTTTAATTGGACTTGCTCTGTGGTAAGTGTGCATTGGGCTGCCCCAAGTCACAATGGGCCCCAAGATAAAGGTTCCATTTGCTTCTCATATGATCCTGATCCAAGCCAAATATATATGTAAAAAATCACTTGGCTTGCAGCTACCATGAACGCATAAAAGCAACTCTGATTTTATTTTTTATTTATTTATTTTATTGGATTTATATCCCGCCATCCCCGCCAAAGCAGGCTCAGGGTGGCTGATGGGCAATTGTGTGATAGGGAAGTGTTATGTGGGCAGTAGTCCTCAATCCCAAAATCAATATATGCTACCTTAAAAATGAAAGTGGTCCTGTACTCAGTAGGAGCTGTTTCCTGCCAAAATATATATTAGTGCCCACTTGTGTCCCCCCCCCCCCACTGCCACAGCATCTTTAAGCAAAAAGTCAATTCCACCATAAAGTCTTTGTAATTGTTTCTGAGAGCTTTTAGGATTATTTTTCATCAATATCATGGGGGTAAAATCAGTGGTAGGAAATCCCCTGTCAGTGTCTTCCATGTTACAGCTACAAGTAGAGACTGGTTTTGTTCAGATTATTCTCAGTCTGTGTGTCCCCTAGTTTTGAGATTCTAATACTAGCCAAGCTTTTAGAATTCTTCACAACTTAAAATATGAGGGTTGTTTATCTCATGAGTGGCTTATTTCCTCTGGCCAAGGAAATTTCAAAATACTGGTAATAAATACTGATGCACAACAATCATGCCATGTCTGATGTGATAAGATATCTTGTGGGTAGGGTAAGATACCTGTACTGACCACCTAATGCATCAGCCAGTGCCTTACTGTCCTTGATGGAGGCTGTAGCAGGCTGGGTGCTGGAGTACCCACGGTTTTTAGTCCTGGGTGATTTCAACGTCCATGCCGATGATGCAGACTCCATATGGGCAACGGACCTGGTGTCATCCATGGCAACCCTAGGACTCTTCCAGTATGTAACAACTACTACCTATCAGGCCAGGCACATGCTGGATTTGATCTTTGTAGCAGGAGTTATGGTGAACCGAATCACTGCTGAGGCAGTGCCATGGTTGGATCACTATGCCCTGAAGGCATGTATAGTTGTGCCACCAAGCGTATTTTGGCTCGCCTGCAGAGCCTTTGTGACTTCAGATGGCTTTGCGGGATCCTTGACCCCCTGGCGACTCGTTGGATGAACTCGCAGAGATGTGGCATCAACATCTCTCCACAGCCATTGACGAGATTGCACCCTGGCACCCTCTTCACTGCTGCTCACAGCTTGTGTCATGCCTGCCCCTGCTGACTCGGAGCAGGTGCCTGCTTCAGACCCAGCCCCTGCTGTGCAGATGCCTTTACCAACATCGGACGTAAGTCCCGAAGGAGCAAGCCAGCAGCAGGGGCCACCTGGAACCGATCAGGCTACACCAAGCACTAGCTCATCCCCTCCTGAATCACCACCACCTGGAGACCGGCTACGCGAGAGGAGACGGCTGGAGTTCAGGAACAGGCGTAGAGAGGCACGCAGGCGTGCTAGGAGGGATCTGAGCCCAGAATACTAACAAGCTAATTAGCCAGCACAGTATATCTGGAATCCTGGCCTCAGTACAAACTGTGCTGGCAACAAATGATCACCCTCGGACGTGACCGCGCCCTGCACCCTCTTGCCTGCTGAGCAAACCTGTCTGTTCCCGACCCGGCTTGACTTTTGGACTGGACACTGGACCCTGCTTTGACTCTGCGACTTGGCTAAGTACTTTGGATATATTCGGCTTGCTTTCCCCGGTTATTGACCCTTTGCATTCCTGACACCGTGCTTTGCTACTCCCTTCGGCTGGACTGATTTATGGTGAAGACCAATTAGGACTGTTAAGATAACGCTTGAGCTCCCTTTGCAAGCACTACAGACGGCAGCCCGCGTCCTGGCCGATTGCCAGGGCAACAGAAGCTGCCCGTCGCTGCCTGCAGGTCTGGGTCATGACAGCTTGAGCCATGGTATACCCCGGAATTGCGGCTGATGAAATGGCAGTTTAGACGGGTAGAGAGGCGATGACGGCGTGCTCATGACGAGGTATCAAAAACATCTTATAGGCTGTTTATGAAGTCCTATGAGATGGCAACCAAGGCTGCAAAGAAGACTTACTTTGCGACCCAGATTGCATCTGTGAATTCCCACCTGGCCCAATTATTTAGCACAATTCGGACACTTACAAATTTGCCACAGATCAAACTAAATGATAGGGGATTGCAAATCGGCTATGAGGCTTTTGCAAACTTTTTAGCAGGTAAGGTCCTGTCGTTTCACCGTGACCTTCCCGTCAATTTGGATACAGTCAAGGCACCAAATGTATCTTTGGATTTGACCCTGGATCATTTCACTCCACTCAGCTTGGGAGAAGTTGACAAGGTCCTTTGCGCTGTACATCCCAATACCTGCAACTTGAACCCGTGTCTATCCTGGCTGATACGTGCTTGCTGGATGGAACTATGAGTCCCGTTGCAGGAGATTATCAACAGGACCTTGACTGAAGGAACCTTTCCCACTCTTTGCCCTCTCCTCAAAAAACCGTCCTTGGACCCAACCACACAGGACCAGTATCGGCCGGTGTCAGACTTGCCCTTTTTGGGTAAAGTTATTGAGAGCACGGTGGCAGTACAGTTACAGGGGTTTTTGGATGACGCTTCCATATTGGACACATTTCAGTCTGACTTCTGGCTGGGTCATGGGACAGAGATGGTACTGGTTGCCCTCATGGATGATCTCTTGAGATATCTGGATTGGGGCGGCTCAGCAATGCTGTTATTAGACTTGTCAGTTGCATTTGACACAGTCAACCACCAGCTACTGTTTCACCGCTTTGCCAATGTGGGGATTTGGGGGGTCTGCCCTTCAATGGCTTACCTCCTTTCTCCAAGGCTGGGGACAAAGGGTGGCTATAGGGGAGCAGCTGTCCAGAGACACCCACTTGTATATGGCGTGCCTCAGGGGGTGGTTCTCTCCCCAACATTATTTAACATCTACATGCGCCCCCTTGCCCAGATTGTCCAGAGATATGTGCTGGGTTGCCATCAATATGCGAATGACACCCAGCTCTAGCCATTGATGGGGGGGGGGGGACAGTCCAGCTGCACCCTGGGAAATCTGGACCTGGCATTGCAAGCTGTAGTGAAATGGCTCAGGCAGAGCAGACTGAAGTTGAATCGAGTGAAGTCAGAGGTCCTGTGCCTAAATCATGGCGGCCTGGGTAGAGAGATCCCTCTGCTGGCCTTTGATGGGGTGCCATTGGTGCCAGCTTCACAAGGTCAAGATCTTAGGGATGCTCCTGGAGCCGTCACTGGTAATGGAGACCCAGGTAACAGCCACTGTCAAATCCGCATTTTATCATCTTAGATGGATAAGGCAGCTGGCTCCATAGCTAGAGCGCAACAACTTGCCAACAATGATCCATGCAACAATCACCTCGAGAATTGACTACTGTAACGCCCTCTACATGGGGCTGCCCTTGACTCAAATTTGGAGGCTGCAACTGGTGCAAAATGCAACAGCCAGGTTGTTAATGGAGCTGCCTGTATGGGTACACATTCAACCTGTGCTGGAAACATTGCACTGGTTGCCTGTGGCCTTCCGGATTCGTTTCAAGGTGCTGGTCACATAACCTTTAAAGCCCTATGTGGCCTGGGACCTGCCTACCTTTGGGACCGCCTCTCCCCATATGTGTCCCACTCCATTCAGGGTCTCAAAATCTCCTTAAGATCCCCGGACAGAAAGAGGCTCAACTGTCCAGCACTAGAGCCAGAGTGTTCTCAGAAATAGCTCCTGCTTTGTGGAATGTCCTCCCTGAGGACATCAGGGCCTGTGGGACCTGCCACAGTTCCGCAGGGCCTGTAATTATTTAAACTTGCCATTAACGGTTGAAGGGAGGTAGCTATTACTCCACAGCACCTACAATCCCACTGAATTTTATAACTGAAACAAGAACATCAGAGAAATTAGAAATGCACATCTTGGTTTTAGAATTGTAAATTGTATGAATGATGTTATTACGTATTTTGTTTTTAATGTTTATAAGGTTTAATTTGTTGTTGTTAGCAGCCCCGTAGCCAGAAATTTTGGGGTGGGGGGGGGCCCAGGACATAAAATTTTGGGTGGGGGGGGGCTGTGGAGTCTTGGCTGCTTCTTCCAGTCTCTGGGCCCCAGCTCTGTCTCTGTCACACTCTTGGGGGTGGGAAGAAGAGCCTAGAAGAGTGGTGGCGGCGAAAATGGGGCTACAGGGAGAGCTTGGGAGGCAGGGGAGAGCCCGGGGAGAGCAGTGGCAGCAAAAATGGGGCCGCAAGGAGAGCCACACAGGTGGAAGTGGGGGTTGAGTGGAGGGGCTCTGCCCCCCCTGGGCTCCACCATGGCTATGGGCCTGGTTGTTAGCCACCCTGAGCCCATCAGGGGAGGGCGGGATATACATTTGATTACATCATTCCAAGTCCATTGACTTCACTGGAGAAACTCTCTTTAGTATTTCATTGCAAGTATGTCCATAGACAAACTGGGGATGTAATGTGTGTTTCCTGATCTGAATAATACATCACAATAATTGCAGCAAACAGGCACTGATAAATTTTAGTTTAACATTTATTAACCTTAAATTTGGGAGATCCAGTTTGAATTCTGGATTTCTGTATACTGTATGTGCTTTGTATTTATTGCCTTCGACATTATTAAAATGCCCAGAATCTCAAGAGATTACTTTGATAATGTATTATTTTATTTTTATAGTCCTTTTGATAATTATTAACCCTTTGAGATGATTATAATATTAATTCAATATGGATTGAAAATATCACAGCCCAAGGCAGCTTCCTACTATTGTTTTGCTTTGATTCCTAGCAAACATTCTCTTCCCAGAAAAAAAAAAATCTGCGGGAACTTCTACTGATTCCATTTCAAAACTGCTATGACAAAAATCTCATCAATCTCATCAATGAACAAGTTGTGTTTTGATGTTCCTCATTTGCCTCCCATCCCCCAAACAAACAAAACAGAATGTGCTCAGGTGGATCAGTGCCTTGGAGATTTTTTTTTGTAGGAAGTGTGTTATATATTTGAATGTGTCTAAATTACTCTGCAGTTACAGTTCCCTGAGTAGTTGGTTCTGTTGAATCTGCCCTTCTGTATCTTGTTAGTTTTACTTGGTGGAAAGTTCCATCAAGTCATGGCCAACTCATGGCAACCCCATAGGTTTTCTATGCCTGCTTCTGCGTAGCAATCATAGACTTCCTTGGTGATCTCCCAATCAGGGCCTGTTAAGTTTCTGAAATCTGATGAGACCAGGCTAGCTTAAACTATCCTAGTCAGGACAGTTTTACTTAGTAAGTTTTATACTTGAATATGTGCAGAAGATGGAGGAGGAACAAGTGTTGGAGGTTTGTGCCCCTTTGAACATGGCACTCTGCCACACAGGGGTCACTGGGGAGTGCGTGAAAATGTTTGCAAACTGTGGGCTGGAAATGGGGCCCCAGGACTGGCAAGGTAGGAGGGACAGCTGCTTTCTGGTTCTAGGCTGGGAGGGGCCATGGAGGCATGTATTCAAGGTGGTAGTTGGGAGTAGGAAAGGGGAGAGTAGTTCCCCCCACCCTCTGAATCACAATCAGGAGGGATAGGAGGTTATAAAATGTGGGTCCTTAGCTGAGGCATCCAGTAGATAAGCCCCTCTGCTCAGCATGAGCAGAGAGATGGTGTGGCTCAGAGCCCTGAGTCCATCTAACACCCAAACCCCACCAGAGCAGAGGTGTTCACAGTCAAGAATAAGTGAATGTGCTCTGCTTTTATCAAGTTCCCTGAATCTCTAACTACCAATACACCCAACAGAGGAAAATGTGTGAAGCTGAGCTGAGGGTATATAGAATATTCTGTTCTCATAGAGCAGAATGGGTATGTTGTTACTGGCAGACAACAGTGCCTATCAAGCTTTGGAGGGCAGCTATTTGTGTTTCCAAGGCTCAAGAATTCTGTTCTCCCCTTGTTGCTTTGAAGTTTCCGAAATATTTTGATTGAGCAGAGACAGTCTGTCTGGAAATGTATCTATTCTCTAGCCCTAACAGGTGTTAATTAAGAAGTCAGCCCTGCAAGGTAGGAGACCTGAAAGCGGAGTTCCACAAACTGTTACTTGGTAACTGTAGCCAAAATAGGTCAAAGTGCTCGATTTAAACTGAAGCCCCCAAACCCAGATAACACAAAGTATAATTATAAGGTTTATTAAAAGAAATGTGCAAAAGTATATAAATATAGACCAGTGCAAAACAGAGAAGAAAATAATAAAACGAAATAATTATCACAGGATATTGGTTCTGTCTTTAGGTTTCTGATCCAGATGTTACCTGGTCAGACTGAAGGTACAGGGTCCAGATTAGGCTTGCCCATCCCCAGGTCCCAGTGGGTATTCTCCCACTTTCCCAGGCTCCCTTCCACCCCCAGTCAGCTGGCTGGAGGGGGGAAGCCCCGTCCCCACAGCTACCATGTGCCTTTCCACCTCCGGAGGCTTCAGACTCCACTTGGAAAGGCTTCCTCTTGGGATGGTGTGTCTGTGTTTTTAAGGCTGATTGGGGGTGGGGGGAGCAGGCAGAGCAACATGGCTGCTCCCAGTGGCTGTGAAAGCAGCCTAGACCCTCCATTTGTTGCTCAATCTTTTCAGAAGTCATTTGCATAGGAAAGGTAAACTTGAACCTTTGGTTGCTCTGTGTTACTTTGAAGAAGTTCAAAGTTCAGCAGCTCGTGAGTAGAGATGCCAATCCCCAGGTGGGATTAGGCCCTCCCCCACTTCAGAATTGTCAGAAACAGGGGCAGGGGGAGGGTGCCATAGAGTTTTCCCTCCCAAATGGCTAGAGCATCCAGGAAAAACATAGAGTTTTCCCGGAAACACCTACAGCAGCCACAAGTGCTGTCGCCGGTGTGATGACGTCACTTCCGGGTGATGTCATGCTGACGTTGGGGGGGGGAGATTCCCCCCAACGGCGCAAAGTGGGCTGGCAGGTTGGGAACCTCCCAAGTGGGGGAACCCCACCCGGACCAGGGGCTTGGCAGCCCTAATCCATTGCTTGATGAGCTCAAGACTGGACTATTGTAATCTACTGTCCAGGTCTGCCCTTGAAGTCAACATAGAAATTTTAGTTGATATAGACTGGGTGCTAGGCAATGTATATTCCACCCACTCTGCAATCACTCCATTACTTACCTACCATTTACTGGGTTCAGTTGAAGGTCCTAGTAATCAAATACAAAGGGGCTATGGGGAGGGACTGTGGCTCAGTGAAAGAGCCTCTGCTTTGCATGCAAAAAGTCCCACATTTACTCCCTGGCATTTCCAGTTAAAAAGTCCAGGCAGAAGGTGATGGAGACCCTGGGCCTGGAGAGCTGCTGCCAGTCTGAGTAGAAGGTGATGGAGACCCTGGGCCTGGAGAGCTGCTGCCAGTCTGAGTAGATGATACTAGGGTTTCCAGGTCTGACTCAAGAAATAACCGGGGACTTTGGTGGTGGAGCCAGGATGTGACAAGGACAATTGAACTCTAAAGGGAGTTCTGGCCATCTCATTTAAAGGGACTGTATTCCTTTTAAATGCCTTCCCTCCATTTGGAAATAATGGAGGATAGGGGCACCTTCCTTTGGGGCTCATAGAATTAGACCCCCTGGTCCAATCATTTTGAAACTTGGGGGAATGGTTGAGGAGAGGCACCAGATGCTATGCAGAAAAATTGGTGCCTCTGCCTCAACAAACAGCCCCCCCCAGGCCCCTCAATACCCACTGATTGATTCTCTATTTTATCCTATGGGAACTGGCCTCCATAGGGTATAATGGAATGCCCAGGAGACAGTCCCCTCCCCCCCACTTTCTGATAACCTTGAAGTGGGGGGTGGGCCTCCAAACCAAGAGATCCCCTGCCCTCAACTGGGTATTGGCAACCCTGATGTTGATGGACCAATGGTCTGATTCAATATAAAGCAGCTTCATGTTTTTTCACGTATGTCCTTCATAGCCTTTGGCCCTCATATCTGTAGGACTGCCACTCCTGTTATGGTTCACTGCAACAGCTTCCCTTAGCTAAAAAAAAAAAAATTCTAAAGGTGCCACTCTGTAAATAGGTCAGGAAGTAGTCAGGAAGACTCCCACACTTCTATTATTCCACAAACTGTGCAAAACACTAAAGAGAGGCAGGGCTTAGCAGTTTCATAGGACATAATGAATTAGGGGAGAGGGCCGGTTGTGCATACAGACTTTTCACAAAGATGGGTCTGAGAAATGGAAAACAGAGAAAACAAGATTACCTACTTTCCATCATTGATTCTTTCATTTTTTTTCTACAGAGAACAGGGAGAAAGTGTAGAAAAATGACTCGCAGTCCTAAAGATAGCAGTGTTCTTCAAAAAGCAATTGTAAGGGAAGATGTTATAGAAAGTCTAAAGCTTTCCCAATGAAGGACAGTATTCACTTGCTATAACACATAAAGTAAGAAAGTAATACTATTGCTGTAATAAGATATATGGGAACTGGATGTAAATTCTTTAAATGTCCATGTTGATATTTCAGAATTTATTTTTATGGGCTGATAGTCCCAATTCTATGATTATTTTGGCATCTTAGGGAAATTGGTGGAGAGTTTGCAGGAATTTCAGATATTAATACCAACAATATTTCTTAATCTCAAATTGTTAGTTTATAGAGGGGGGAAATGCAGGAAGCACTAGAACATGCCCCTCATCTTGCATTTAACAGGGGGAAGTCATGCTCTCCAAGGATTGCAAGAGATACCTTAAAAATAAATCTAATAATGCCTTCTGAAACACACACACTCATACATAAATTAAGTAAATAGTTTTGTAAACTGTCTTGTCTTCTTTGTGTCTTCTCAGGGTTGCACTTGTGGAAAATATTCCCGAAGGCATAAACTATTCAGACAGTGCACCATCCCATTTGTCTCTTTTCCAAGGCTGGATGAATTTACTTAATATGGCTAAAAAGTCTGTTGATATAGTTTCTTCCCAATGGGACCTCAGTCCCAGTCATCCATCTGCATACCAGGTATGCTTTATTTTAAACTTTCATGTCTTTCTTCATCAGCTTTGCATTTTTCTGCTCATCCTCTTCAGTCTCTGAAATCTTGAGATATAATTTAGAACATCTGTTTTGCTTGCTGTGAATATTAGACTTTCTTATTGTAAAAGTTGTTTATCTGTAGAATGGTCTCTCAAGGTAAGTCATAGGAAGTAGGTGACATGAAAAGTTTAGTGCTAAATTTAATGGATAATGAAAAAGCTCTCAAATTAGCCACAGCAATATTTTCATATTGTTATATAAAGAGGTATACCCCATTTGTCAGGATCCAAATAGCTAACATAAGCATTCCTGAAAGTTACTATGACTCCCATTGTGTTTCTGAGGCTATTCCCAGAGAATCTTTTTCCCCCAATAAAAGGTGCATTATATTCCACTTTTCTGTGTTTAATTTCTGAGCAACACAAAAATTTGGTAATTTGTAGCATTAAAAACAGAAACAACCTTTTGAACACAGAGGAAGCAGCCTTATTGTGAATCAGGCTATTGGTCCATCAAGTTCAGTATTGACTACTCAGATTGGCAGTGGCTTTCCAGGGTCTCAGGAGGAGGCCTTTCACATCACATAGAGCCTGGTATTTTTAACTGGAGATGTTGGGAATTGAGCCTGGGACCTTCTGCATGCAAAACAGAGGTTCTTCCACTGAATGACAGCCCTTCAGATAGACATATTTATAATGTTTTGAACTATATGATTCTGAATGTTTTGAACTATATGATATCAGATACAGATTAGTGCCAGTACCATTCAGCTGATATGGAATGAGTTAAAAGGTGGCATATATCTGAAACAAAAAATTTAGCTCTAGAGAAATTTGCATTGTCCACTGCTGGTGATCTTTGTTGCTTGCTTCCTAAAATGATATTATGCTTGCAAAATTTGTTTGTTGGTGGAAAGTGCTCCCAAGTTGAAGATGACTTTTGGTGACCCTGTAGAGTTTAAAGGCAAAAAATGAACAGAGGTGGTTTGCCATTGCCTGCTTTTAAGTAGCAACCCTAGACTTTCTTGCTAATCTCTCATCTAAGTAGTAACCAGGACTGGTCTTGTTTGCTTTCTATGATCTGAAGAAATTTCTTTAGATGTACATATAGTTCAAATAAACAGTAGCACCTTCCATTGTTTAATGTTTATTTATTTCATTCACAAAATTTATACCCCACCTTTCTGTCCTAATCAGGGCCACCAAGATGGCTAACAGATTTAAAAATTGTGATAAAAACACATCTTGTGTAAAACAAATTTTTATTAATACGCAACATATTGTTACTATACTCTACAGAAACAATAAAGACATTACATTATAAGAACAATATATCGCACTTTTCACCCTCCTCCTCTCCCCCTTTTCTTGACCCCTGCTGGTGTTACTTAAACTTAAAAAAAAAAAACCAAGGTAATTTTATCAAATCAAGAATCTTTGTTTTAAAGTTCTATAAAAAACAAGGAGAAACATAAAAAAAAATTGTAGTCCATTATTCCATCACAGTTCAGCTATTATCAAAAATCACTGTATCCCTTTACCTTCCAGTATTTTTCAACATATATTTGAAATTTCTCCTATTCTTTTCTGAATTTCTCCATATCATAGTCTTTTAAAATTCTTGTAAGTTTATCAATTTCACTCCAAGAAATAGTTTTTAAAATCCAATCCCATGATAAAAACACATCTTAACATCATTAAAATTAAAGAAATTCCTACATTATTTGAACCATTAAAACCAAAGCTAAAATATACATACAAAATACAAAGGGTTGAAATACACATACACAAACATTTTTAAAAACCCAACAATTACAACATAGGATGGGAAGGAGGGATCACTGAGGGGACACCAGTCAACCAAAAAGAAGACTGCAACAGAAGAAGTCAGGAGAGTGTCCCTGGGGAGAGAGTTCCAGCATTTTGGTCCCATGATCAAGAAGGGTCTCTTCCATGTTGTCGCTCATCTAGTCTCTGGTGGTGACAGCACCCAAAGCAGAGCCTCCAAAGATGACTATCATGGTTGGGCAGGTTTGTAAAGTAGTAGGTGGGTATGCTGGTCCCAAACTACATTGTAATTTAAAAGTCAAAATTGGCATTTTGGGGGGGGGGGGTATTTTTGTAGGAGTGTGTGTGTGTGAGTGAATTAATGAGTGAATGTGTGCACCTGGAAGTCACTGCAACTTCTGGGGCCCCAGAGGTTATTCAGAGAGGTGACTGAATAAATCCTCCCTCTGCCTCCCGACTGCTGGTATTCCAAGGAGGTCTCCCATCCAAGTACTTGCCAGAGTTGGCCCTGCTTAGCTTCCAAGATCTGGCAAGATCGAGCTTGGCTGGGCTATCCAGGTCAAGGCAAAAAAAAAAAAAGGGGCATTTTGAATTATGTCCAGAAACACATTGGGAGTCAGAACTGACACTGAAGTGTTATAGTCCCTACAATGCATTCAGTTCAACATCTTGGCTGAAGCTTCTGAGCAGTGAATTACAATAATCCTGGATGTAACTGGGGCATCCAACACAGGGGCCAGATCTTTTTTAGCTGGGACAGATCACAGCTGGCTAACCAGTTGAAGCTGGAAAAAGGTATTCCTGGATATAGTTGTCACCTGCCTATCTAACAGTAGGCCTGGGTCCAAGAGCTCCCCCAAATCATGGACCTGTTCATTCAAAGGGAGTGCACCCCAATCCAGAATAGGTGATACTTTATGTCCTGGGCCAGACATTCCACTCACCAGTAGCACTTCCAACTTGCTGGGATTAAACTTGAATTTATTGTGCTCCATCCACTCCAAAACTGCCTACAGGTACTGGAACCAGTCGACAGAGCAGCGTGTCATCTGTGTATTGGTGACAACCCAGCCAAAATCTCAAACAACCCCACTCAGCAGTTTCATGTGATATTGAAATGCATAGGGCACAAGATGGAGCCTTGCAGGACCCTACTGGCCAAAGGCCAAGGGGCTGAGCAGTAGAACCCCAGCACCACCTTCAGTTATGACAGGAACCATCTCAAAATGGTACATACAAATTCCAACCTGAGAAGCTTGTGTTATGGCTAGGATTACCACCCTGTCTGTCAAGGAGGCATTAACTATTTCTTGGGCCTATTTAGTCAGCTCCGCCCCCCCCCCCCCAAGAAGATTTAAATATCCAGGAAGGGCCTTTCTCCATTGTAGATCCCTTACTTAGAGGAAAAGTGTCAGTTAATTATACCCTTTTCTCATTGCATTGTGGTCTGTTTTTTACATTTACTAAGAGTAACAAAAGATTACACTTAATAAATAATGAGAACAAACCTCTTAAGCATTTTAAATTTCCATTGGTTTCATCTGAAGAACGAAGTGCACAATAATATGTTCTTTGGATTTATGTCATTTCCCCCCTGCTTTCATAAATTCACTGTGGTATGACCAGTTTTCAGAAAACATCACATAGAGCAGTCAAATATTGTTTTACTTAAAAAGCAGTCTCTGCAGAGTGCTGTACTGCTTCCTATTTAAGACAACTATTTAAAACCTGCTGAGAGTAGTGACTAAACTTGATCAGCAAAATATCAAAACTTGCCATTTCGGGGGAGAACACCTGGTGTGTTTCTCCTAGAAGCTGGTCAAGTTAGGGTCAAGCCAAGACACAGCACTGGGAGCCATGTTTGGGTGTTAATGTGCCTGCTGCATTCATGTGTATCATGAGTGCTTGAATGTCCAGACACAGGGTATGCAGTGAGAAGAGCGATTCCTTTCCTGCTTTGCTTCCCTGCTATACCCATATGTTTGTGTTCCTTGTGGTTCACTTCTAGTGTCAGATAGGGATGTGAGGAAAATTCAGGTTCAGTTCTTATGAAATTTTTAAAAGTACAGTTTGAGTCTTTGGTTTCAGTGGGAAGCATACATCTTGATATAGCTTCACTCCACATCCAGTTGGATTGAAATTCTCAGGGATTCTCACTCAAGGGGGCCTCCCTGTCAAATTTCACGGAGGTAGGAGAAAGCACTACCATTCTATTCAAATTCAGTTGCAGTGAAAAGGGCAAATTTTATGCTAAGAGTTATCAGAGAAGGAGTTAAAACAGTCAGTATCAGAATGTCTTCAGAGTTACTACTTGGTTACCTAAGGGCAAGAGGTGAAGGCAAGGAGGGGAAAAGGGAGAACAGAACAACAGAAAAATCCAAATGGGGTAAAATCATGTTCCTTGTGAAGCACAAATACTGGATGGGGGATGCACTTTTGGGAAGTAGTGTGTGCGAAAGAGATCTTGGGGTACTAGTGGACTACAAACTATGAGCAGTCAGTGTCATGCTGTGGCAAAAAAGGCAAATTCAATCATGGGTTGTGTCAAAAGGGCTATAGCATCAAAATCACAGGAGGTCATAGCTCCGTTGTGTACTGCCTTGGTCAGGCCACACCTGGAATACTGTGTGCAGTTCTGGAGGCCTCACTTCAAAAAAGATGTAAACAAAATTGAGTGGGTGCAGAAGAGAGCAACGAGGATGCTCAAGGGCCTGGAGGAAGAACCCTATGAGGAAAGGCTGAGGACCTTGGGAGTGTTCAGTCTGGAGAAGAGGAGATTGAGGGGGGACATTGCTTTCTTTAAATATTTGAAAGGCTGTCATTTAGAAGAGGGCAAGGAGCTATTCCACTTGTCAGCTGAGGATAGGACCCGAAGCAGTGTGCTCAAATTACAAGCAGAAAGGTACCAGCGGAATATTAGGAAAAAGGTTTTACAGTCAGAATAGTTCAGAGGTGGAACCAGCTGCCTAGGAAGGTAGTGAGCTCCCCTTCATTGGCAGTCTTCAAAATGCGGCTGGCTGATTATTTGTCAGAGAAACTTTAGGCTGATCCTGAATGGAGCAGGGGGTTGGACTAGATGGTCTGTGTGGCCCTTCCGACTCTATGATTCTATGAAAATAGGCCACAGATTACAACCATTGGAGCACTGGCACAGCATAGGGCATGGATCCAGGTATCAGGCGACCTGCCTGTCAACTGATAGAAGCTTTCCCCAGTTTGCTTGTGGGGGAAACCTAGAATGGCAAGTCCTGTGGTCCCTTAGAGGTACAAGCCCACTCATTGCCTCCATGAGGCTCTGAACCACCACTGTGGCTGCAGGGAGGAATCTCTTTTTCCTGGTGTTGATCCTTGCATTGTATCCACAAAACAGCCCCAAGTAAGTCTGGGGGCACTATTAATGAAATACTTTGTACAGTTCTAGTTCCTTGTCTTAAAAAGTAAAATTAGAAAATGTGCAAAAAGAAGCAGAAGGAAGGGAATGTGTACTTTTATCAAGAAGGAAAGCTAAATTGTTTGGAAGCTGTAGAATTCAGGGGAAAAAGACTAGGGGGGATGGGATACCAGTTTAAAAAATATGCATGACATTGCCTACCTATCATAGTGGAGTTGGGGAAGCCATAGCCTCTGCATCTATTTCATTCCTTGCCTTTCAACAGATATGAATAACCCTTTCCCTCACTTGGCTAGCAAATGCACAGATAAAGGTAACAGAAGAACATGGGGAACCAGAACCTGTGCTTACACAGAATCAGAAACCCCTCCCAGACAATAAAAGATGTGATAACTGACAGGAAGCAAAATACTGTGCCATGAACATAAGAACATAAGAGAAGCCATGTTGGATCAGGCCAATGGCCCATCCAGTCCAACACTCTGTATCACACAGTGGCCAAAATATATCACACAGTGACCAAAATACACACACATACACACTGTGGCTAATAGCCACTGATGGACCTCTGCTCCATGAAATGCTTATTTGGTAGGAATAGAGGCTAACTGCTGTATCTCAATGACATACCTGTACATATTTGCTGAGTCACTCCCTGATTACTGTTGCCAGGCAAAATGAAGCCAGTCATCACAATGCCATGGTGGTTTTAAAGCAAAGACATTTCAGAGTTACCTTCCAGCCTCAGATGTATCTGAACTTTTCCACAATTAACATTGCTGTGACTAATATATAGAAGAATTTATTTAGATTTCACCATCATAGGATTCATTTATCATAGGATTCATTTATTTAGATTTCACCATCATAGGATTCAAAGTCCCCTTATCTTATTTACTCTCACAACTGCGTGAAATAGGCTAGCATGAGTCAGAATCCCATGGTTATAAATACTTAGGAAGAAGGGGGTTCAAGAGGGGTGGAAATTTCTTAAAAGCGAAATACTGAAAGCGCAATCACAGACAATTCACAACTGTGTAAAATAGGCTAGCATGAGTCAGAATCCCATGGTTAGAAATACTTAGGAAGAAGGGGGTTCAAGAGAAGTGGGAATTTCTTAAAAGTGAAATACTGAAAGTGCAATCACAGACGATTCCAATGAGGACAAATGGAAGAAACCTAAAGAAACCGAGGTGGCTCCATAAACACCTCTCTAAAGACTTAAGAAATAAAAAAGACTCCTTTAGGAATTGGAAGGAAGACCTTAATAATAATAATAATAATAATAATAATAATAATAATAATAATAATAATAATAATAATAATAAGCTTTTATTTATATCCCTCCCTCCCCACCAAGGCAGGCTCAGGGCAGCTCACAAGACATGGTGTGTATCATGATTACAATAAATACAATTCATATAATAAAATGCAGTTAATAAAATACAATTAAAAGACAGTTACATAAATATTTAAAAAACCACAATAGATTAGAGGTGCTACAGCACAGTAATATGTATATCCAGATGGCCAGATGTCACTTTCAGGGTTCCACTTTATAGGCTTGTTGAAAAAGGACAGTTTTACAAGCCCTGCGGAACTGGTTAAACCAAGGATGAATATAAACAAATCATCAGTGCTTGTAGAGAAAAAGTTAAGAAAGCTAAAGCTCAGTATGAGTTTAGGTTGGCCAAAGATGCTAAAAACAACAAAAAAGGGTTCGTTTCTTATGTTCAGGGTAAGAAAAAGAGCAAGGACATGGTAGGCCCATTGCGAGGGCAGGAAAGTGAAATTGTAACAGGAAATGAAGAGACGGCGGAACTGCTCAATTCTTACTTTTCCTCAGTCTTCTCTTCTAAGGGAAGCAGTGCTCAACATGGCAAAAATAGAACATATAATGAGGGTATGGAGTTCCAACCTAGGATCAGCATAGGGGTAGTACATAAACACCTAGTTTCTTTAAATGAAACTAAGTCCTCAGGGCCATATGAAGCGCATCCAGGGGTTCTAAAAGAGCTTGTGGATGGAATTTCTGAGACCCTGACTATTATTTTTGAGAATTCTTGGAGAACAGGAGAGGTGCTGGAAGATTGGAGGTGGGTGAATGTTGTCCCCATCTTCAAGAAGGGGAAAAAGAAGGATCTGGGTAACTATTGACCTGTCAGCTTGACATCTATACCTGGTAAAATTTTAGAACAAATCATCAAACAGTCCTGGAACATTTAGAAAAGATGGCTGTGATTACTAAGAGCTAGCATGGGTTTCTCTAGAGCAAGTCATGTCAGACTAACCTGATCTTTTTTTTTTTGAGAAAGTGACTACCTTGCTGGATCAGGGGAATGCTGTAGGCATCGTTTATCCTGATTTCAGTAAGGCTTTTTTATAAAACAAGTTTTATTACATTTTTACAGGGAAGGTTAGGAAATTGGGGGAAGGATTAGGGGGAAGGTACAGAAAGTAAAAGAACAGATTACAATTATTACAGTTATTACTACTTCAAGAAAAACAAAAGAAAAAAGTATAATTCATTATGCCTGCAAGTTCTCAAAAATAGTACATAGATATTACCTTTAAAGTCTACAAACATTTTGATATTACTATAAAATCCTACTATTTAGTGGGAAATTTCACTAAGGCTTTTGATAAAGTTCCACATACTATCCTTGTTGACAAGTTGGTAAAATGTGGTTTGAATCCTGTTACCGTTAGGTGGATCTGTAACTGGCTGACAGATCTCACCCAAAGAGTGCTTGTGAATGGTTCCTCATCCTCATGGAGAGAAGTGACAAGTGGAGTGCCTCAAGGATCTGTCCTGGGACCTGTTTTGTTCAACGTCTTTATCAATGATTTGGATGAAGGAATAGAGGAAATGCTTATTAAATTGGCAGATGATACAAAATTGGGAGGAGTTGCAAATACAGTAGAAGACAGAAACAGGATACAGGATGATCTTGACAGGCTGGAAAACTGGGCTCAAACCAATAAAATGAATTTTAACAGGAATAAATGTAAAGTTCTGCATTTAGGTAGGAAAATCCAATGCATGGTTATAGGATGGGGGAGACTTGTCTTAGCAGCAGTATGTGCAAAAAGGATCTAGGGGTCTTAGTGGACCATATGCTGAACATGAGTCAACAGTGTGATGTGGTGGTGGCTAAAAAGGCAAATCCAATTTTGGGCTGTATCAACAGTAGTGTCCAGATCACGTGAAGTGATGGTATCGCTTTCCTCTGCTCTGGTAAGACCTCACCTGGAGCATTGTGTTCAGTTGGAGCACCACATTTTAAGAAGGATATAGACAAGCTGGAACGGGTCCAGAGGAGGGCAATGAAGATGGTGAGGGATCTGGAGACCAAGTCCTATGAGGAAAGGTTGAAGGAGCTGGGGATGTTTAGCCTGGAGAGGAGGTGGCTGAATGGTGATATGATCACCATCTTCAAGTACTTGAAGGGCTGTCATATAAAGGATGGTGTGGAATTGTTTTCTGTGGCCCCGGAAGGTGAGACCAGAACCAATGGGTTGAAATCAAATCAAAAGAGTTTCCAGCTCAACATTAAGATGAACTTCCTGACTGTTAGAGCAGTTCCTCAGTGGACCAGGCTTCCTCAGGAGGTGGTGAGCTCTCCTTCCTTGGAGGTTTTTAAATAGAGGCTAGATGGCTATCTGACAGCAATGAAGATCCTGTGAATTTAGGAGAAAGTATTTGTGAGTTTCTTGCGTTGTGCAGGGGGTTGGACTAGATCACCCTGGAGGTATCTTCCAACTCTTTGATTCTATAAGGGAACAGAGATGCTTTGCCAGTTTGGCTCATGTCCCATTCACCAGTTGTAAACACAGATCTGACTTTTAAAAAATAGTTTGTTAATCTGCTTGTGAGGACCCCCCGTGGTGTAGAGTGGTAAAGCTGCAGTACAGCAGTCTGAGCTCTCTGCTCACGACCTGAGTTCAATCTTGGCGGAAGCTGGGTTCAAGAAGCCAGCTCAAGGTTGACTCAGCCTTCCATCCTTCTGAGGTTGGTAAAATCAGTACCCAGCTTGCTGGGGGGGGGGGGGGGGAGTGTAGATGACTGCGGAAGGCAATGGCAAACCATCCCGTAAAAAGTCTGCCATGAAAACGTGATGTGATGTCACCCCAGAGTCAGAAACGACTGGTGCTTGCACAGGGGACTATCTTTACCTTTAATCTGTTTGTGGGTTTCAGCAGGTTGTTTCCTGTATTTTTACTATGTAGTACAGCACAACAGTTTTTTCACATATGTACATTGTAATGCAACCAGTTGTTCTATTCTCATGCCCCTACCACCATTGTTGCTGTATGATTGTTCCACTCAGCAGCAATTGTTTGAACAATTAGATCACTCACAGATGATAGGTTTCAATAAAACACTGTCCTCAAATGCTCATCTAAGTAGACCTTGGTGATGCTATTGGCCACCAATCAATTTGAATCAGCAGCATCTTTGCACATGTGCAGTTTCGGGGAAATTGGATGCAAACCAATTCAGCAGGTGTTTGTGACTGCTTGGGATGACCCAGACAGATTGAGTGATCAGCTCAAACATGCTTGCAGTGAAATTTGTAGCACCTCTAGTAAAAACAAGATCCATTTTTGAAACAAGTATTTCTCATTTACGTACTGAAACATTATATACATTTATTATATTTCTGTTTCAACAACCCACATTATTAATCTTCAGGATCCACGACAAATATACATATACTAGCAGTAAAGCCCATTATAGAAAGAAATACTTTGGGCTCTATAAAAATATGGGGGGATGATTGTGTAGGTGGCAGGAAGAAAGGAAGATAGACAAACAGACTGAAAGTAAAAGAAAGACAGATAAAGAATGAGAGAAAGAATGGTAGGAAAAAGATGGGGAGAAAGGAGTGCGAGAAAGAAAAAGGAAAGGAAAGAAAGTAGACAGAATGAAATAAAAAGACAGAAAGACAGAGATACAGAGACAGAATAAGAGAAAGAACAGAAGGGAGAGGTAAAAAGAGGGGGAGAAAGGAGTGAGAGCTTTCCAGTGGCTCCCCACCTCTTAAAGCAAGCAGCTGACAGGCTGTAAGAGGCAGGGAGCCATTGCAAGTCTCCCTTTCACTCCTTCCCGCTTGCAGGCAGCAGGAAAGTGAAAGGGAGTCCATTCCATCTCACAGGGCCCTATGGCAGAGCAGACTCCATTCTATGCTATCAGCCCACAGGACAGCATAACTTCATTGTATTTTATGAATCCATTCCATCCTATGGGCCTATAGGATAAAATGGAGTCCATTCTGTCCTATGGGCTGATAGGTTAGAATAAGAACATAAGAGAAGAAAAGAACATGTTAGATCAGGCCAATGGCCCATCCCGTCCAACACTCTGTGTCACACAGTGGCAAAATTTATACACACACACACACACACACTGTGGCTAATAGCCACTGATGGACCTCTGCTCCATATTTTTATCTAAACCCCTCTTGAAGGTGGCTATGCTTGTGGCCGCCACCACCTCCTGTGGCAATGAATTCCACATGTTAATCACCCTTTGGGTGAAGAAGTACTTCCTTTTAGCCGTTTTAACCTGTCTGCTCAGCAATTTCATCGAATGCCCATGAGTTCTTGTATTGTGAGAAAGGGAGAAAAGTACTTCTTTCTCTACTTTCTCCATACCATGCATTATCTTGTAAACCTCTATCATGTCACCCCACAGTTGACATTTCTCCAAGCTAAAGAGTCCCAAGCGTTTCAACCTTTCTTCATAGGGAAAGTGTTCCAGCCCTTTAATCATTCTAGTTGCCCTTTTCTGGACTTTCTCCAATGCTATAATAACCTTTTTGAGGTGCGGCAACCAAAACTGCACACAGTACTCCAAATGAGACCGCACCATCGATTTATACAGGGGCATTATGATACTGGTGGATTTGTTTTCAATTCCCTTCCTAATAATTCCCAGCATGGCGTTGGCCTTTTTTATTGCAAACGCACACTGTCTTGACATTTTCAGTGAGTTATCTACCACGACCCCAAGATCTCTCTCTTGGTCAGTCTCTGCCAGTTCACACCCCATCAACTTGTATTTGTAGCTGGGATTCTTGGCCCCAATGTGCATTACTTTGCACTTGGCCACATTGAGCCGCATCTGCCACATTGACACCCACTCACCCAGCCTCAACAGATCTCTTTGGAGTTCCTCACAATCCTCTCTGGTTCTCACCACCCTGAACAATTTAGTGTCATCCGCAAACTTGGCCACTTCACTGCTCACTCCCAACTCTAAATCATTTATGAACAAGTTAAAGAGCATGGGACCCAGTACCGAGCCCTGCGGCACCCCACTGCTTACCGTCCTCCACTGCGAAGACTGCCCATTTATACTCACTCTCTGCTTCCTATTACTCAGCCAGTTTTTGATCCACAAGAGGACCTGTCCTTTTACTCCATGACTCTCAAGCTTTCTAAGGAGCCTTTGATGAGGAACTTTATCAAAAGCTTTCTGGAAGTCAAGGTAAACAACATCTATTGGGTCTCCTTTGTCCACATGTTTGTTCACCCCCTCAAAGAAATGTAACAGGTTAGTGAGGCAAGATCTTCCCTTACAGAACCCATGCTGAGTCTTCCTCAACAACCCATTTCCATCAATGTGCCTACTCATTCTGTCCTTGATAATGCTTTCTACCAACTTTCTCGGTATTGAAGTCAGACTGACTGGCCTGTAATTTCCCAGATCTCCTCTGGAACCCTTTTTAAAGATGGGGGTGACATTTGCTACCTTCCAGTCCTTAGGAACGGAGGCAGATTTCAATGAAAGATTACAGATTTTTGTTAGAAGATCCGCAAGTTCAACTTTGAGTTCTTTCAGAACTCTCGGATGTATGCCATCTGGACCCGGTGACTTATTAGTTTTTAATTCGTCCATCAGTTGTAGGACCTCCTCTTTTGTCCCCTCAATCTGACTCAGGTCTTTCAACTTAGGTCTTTCAACACCTCTTCTTGGGCGGGCAAAAAGTTCTCATCTTCCACAATGAAGACGGAGGCAAAAAATTCATTCAGCTTCTCAGCCATTTCCCTATCCTCCTTCAGTAATCCTTTTACCCATGGTCATCCAAGGGCCCCACTGCCTCCCTGGCTCCTTTCCTACTTCTAATCTATTTGAAGAAATTTTTATTGTTGGTCTTTATGTTTTTTGCAATATGCTCCTCATAGTCCCTTTTTGCCTGCCTGATCACAGTCTTGCATTTGATTTGCCACAGCCTGTGTTCCCTTTTACTAATCTCACTTGGACTGGTTTTCCACCGCTTAAAGGAGTCCATTGTGTCCCATAGGACAGGATAGAGTCTGTTCTATCATATCTAGCCTAATTTGAGCAGAAAGAGAGAAGAGTATTTGCAGGTAGAAAGGAAGCTTGACATATTATATAGTGTCAATCTGTTTATCTGCTACTGTTGAACTGGCCCCTCCCTGCTGTAAACAAACAGAGCTTTTTTGCAGAAAAAGCCAAGCAGGAACTCATTTGCATATTAGGCCGCACACCCTTATGCCAAGCCAGCTGGAATTACGTTTCTGTGCATTCCTGCTAAAAAAAAAAAAGCCCTGTGAATGAACATTCCTTTTGTGTCAGTTGAAGAGAAGTAACTACTACTACTGTTTGTCTCATGAACATGTATCTCACAGTTTACTGTTAGCTTCACAGCAGCATTGCTTTTGGGGGAGAGACTGTCCCAGACTTCCTACAAGAGGCCCTGAGGAGAGACAGTAGTGATCTGAAAGCCCCCAGGAGAACTTGTCAGCAGATAACTGTCTCCCTCAGAGGTCAGTGGCCATCTGGTGGAGTTCTTACCTGACAGGGCCAGCAGTGGGCAAGGGAGAGAAGAATCAGCCAATGGCATGCCAGAGAGAGAGTACAAGCTAATCCTGTGTAGCCCACAACCAACCTATGAAAATGCTCAGATTTGCCACCACAGTAGGGCTTTGTTATATAAAGGATGAAAGTGTTTGAAAGATTTAGAATGTCAGAAAACATCACAAATAGAAGTGTGTCTTATCATCATTTGTAGTGGAAATATGCTGTTCAGTATGGATAAATACTGAAGGAGAGACAAGGCTTAGCTATAACTATTAGTATATAAACACATGAAGCTGCCTCATACTACAACAGACAATTGGTCTAACAAGATCAGTACTGTCTACTTTCAAGGTCTCAGTTTGAGATCTTTCACATTACCTACCACCTAATCCTTTTAACTTGAGATGTTGAGGTTCAAACATGGGACGTTCTGCATGCAAGACTCTACCTTTATTATATAGTAATCTATCTGGCATCATAATGACCACCAGTTCATTGTTACATGCATTTTTATATCTGGGTTTTGCTTTCAATGTAGTTTAGTATGGATGTGTATATTTTTTAAATTTAATGTCTGATTATGTTCTTAGTTTTGCTATTAAAATATCCAAAATAAATATTTTAAAAACCCATTGATGAAGTTCTCTGGCAAAGCTGATGGACTGAAAGTTTTCCTTTATTGGATTCTTTGCATTGTGGCACACAGATTCACTAAGAGTTATTTGAAAAGTATGTTTAAGAAAGAAATTTAAAAATGCACTCATTTAATATGCTCTTTCCCTTGGCATTGACAGTGCTCATTCATAAGTTCCATGCCCTTGTATAACCTCAGCATAGCCTTATCTGATCTTTTACCTTTATTCCTTCAGTGTGAATACTGAATCAATATTAAATGCATAAGAGAAATAATATTATCACAAAGGGATACGTGATTGATGTAGAAAAGAATGTATTCCACCAATCAAAGAAGAAATCTGAGACTCATGTACAAAGGTTGAACATTCTCCTACACCTGCTTGGTGAATACAGGGGATGCGCAGAAAGGCCACTTGTGTCTAAGCACACAGTAGCAGTTCAAAGTAGTTGGATACGTTAACCCTGATCTGGCTTCCCTGTTGAAATACCTGCATGGAGCCCCCTACCATCATGCTGTGCCACCTCTTTCTCTCTTTCCAAGTATCAAAAGCCAGATTTTTGTCACCAGGATGCTCATCCATTGTGATTCCCACCTGACAGAGAAGGTTGGGAAGTCTTTCACTCTCTTGGCTTTCCTCAAACTATGCAAAACTGAATTATTAAAGAGGGTTTTGCTACCCAGGAAAGAGTTGTACTGTACTAAATGATTCACAAAATTACTTGGATAAATTATTAGGGAACGTAGTCTATACTGCTGGGTACAGCTTGCTAAAACTAGGATCCTACTATGTAATTTTTGCATCATTTAATGTGTAATGTTAATACCAATGCTTCAGTTCTGTTTTTAGACTTTTTGTTGGTTCTACAACCGTACTTCCTATTGCACTGTTCATTGAATGTATTGACTCACTCTGAGTAATCTACCTTGAATCCAAGTGAAAAAGGTGGACTATAAATAACATAAGTAAAATAATAATTTAAAAAATACTTGTGATGTTCTGCTCATGGTTATGGTCTGTAAAAGAAGAAAGTACAGTCAGAGCCTGGTATGCAACTTATTACTGGGCAAGGCCGGACCATCCATTAGGTGACCTTAGGCCATTGCCTGGGGTGCTGGTCTTGCAGGGGCACCAAATTGGATGCTCCCCATGTGAGCTGCCCCTTCCTCCTCCTAGTGAGCCGCTCCTCACTTACCCCATCTGCCCTGGCATGACTGACCCAGCAAGTGACTCTTCACACCTCCCCCCACCCCGTCCAGCCCAGGCTCTGCTTGGTGCTGTGGGAGGAGGAGTCCCACCTTACCCTGGGCTCTGCCCCCCCCCCCTTCCTGAGGCCAAGGTAAGAAGAACGTTTCTCTCCCACAGGGCTGTTCAAGAGTTGGGGCCATGTGGGAGAGTGAGGGCAGAAAAGGGGAGAGGCCGCACAAGTCCTTCCCCTCAGCAACTGGCCAGCCAGCCAGTGCTGCCAGGGGAAGTTATGTGTGTAGGTCTCTCTCTCTCTCTCTGTGTATAATAGGATCTAGTGCCTCTCCCCAAAATACTCTATAGGTTTCAAAAAGTTTGGGCCGGGGGATCGAATTCTATGAGCCCCCCCCCCCCAAAAAAGATGCCCCTATACATTATTTCCAATGAAGGGAAGGCATTTAAAAGGTGTGCGGTCCCTTTAAATGTGATGACCAGAACTCCCTCTGGAGTTCAATTATGCTTGTCACACCCTTGCTCCTGCTCCACCTCAATGTCTCCTGGCTCCACCCCCAAAGTCCCCAGATATTTCTTGAATTGGACTTGGCAACCCTAGCTCCTCTCCCTGCAGCTTCACTTCTCCTGCCTCAACATTCCTCACTCTTGCCTAGAGCTGCTGCTGTCACCGTGGTCTCTCCATTCCCAACTCCTGCTGCTCACTGCAGTCCATCCCCACAAACTTTTTATAAGTGTGTCCTCCCTCCCTCTCCCCCCCCCCCTTACTCACAGCCTGGCTTTTCTTCGTCTCTCTCTCTCTCTGTTCTTTTTGCATCTCCTGGCTAATCTTTCAGCTCAGCTTGCTAGAAAGAAGCAGGAAGTCACCCCAAGAGCAAAGGCTCCATGTAGTTTCTTTAAAGCCTAAAGAGCAGTTTCAGATTGACTGGAGGCTGCCTTTTTGACTCATCCCCTTAAAGACGTGGATTTGTTAGAGTAAACCTGGCAGGAACTGTGCAAATACCTGGCAACTGCTCATGGCTTTGGCAAAGTGGGGGAGAAAAGGATCAGCAGGCTTGCCTGTTCTCTCTGTCCCAGTCTTTATCTTGGCTTGGATTGGAACAGGCAAAAATACTACATTAAGAGGAGCAATCAGGAATTGTAACACTGAAAGAATGGCAAGAAAAAAATGAGTGGCATAAACAAAACTAAGATGGGAAAAGCTGTCAGAGGAAATCAAGGGAATCTGTGTTGCAGCAACCTGTCAAATGTATCTATTTATCACAGAGTAATAGGAGTGGTAGGTCTGACAAAAGGAAGGTATCCCAAAGGTACTGGTATTCACTGAGGGCTGAGTTTGACCAGTGGTTCAACCACTATCATAGAGTCTGAACTGGATACTAAAATAACATGATGGACAAAGCAAGAGTCCAAAAAACTTAATGTATGAGTGGCTTCCTTCATCTAGTTCAATGTTTTCAGCTATGATTGGTAGTGTCTTTTTAAACAGGAAATGCTAGGGGTTGTATCTGGGACTTTGTATATGCACCACAGGTGCTGTGCCATTGAAATATGGCCCTTCAATTGAGTTCATTACTGCAGAATTTAGTAAGGAGGGCTGAGTTGTGTCAAGTTGTGCTGCCTACAGTTGTGTATGTAACTTGAGTATGTTTTCTAATGTACAACTTTTTTTCCAGGAGTGACATTATGAGAAACCATCTCCCCCTCCCTCCATTTCTTTCCACTTGCAACTGAAGTGGTGTGTTGATAACACTAAATAGTTGATATCACTGAATAGCTGACCTCTATGATGTCATGAGATTTCCTGGAGCAGTATTAATTATTTTTGAAAGTTGTCTATATATGTAGCATAAGATGTTGGATGACTGGGTATGCTGAACTCTGAGAGAGAGCTCTGAGAGAATTCTGAGAGAGAGCAGAGAAGCTCTGAGATAGAGCAGAGAATAACTGATATAAGGGTGAGCAGCTGGGGAAGTTGCTGAGAATTTCTGAGTTTGTGTGACTGCTGAAAATTCTTAGTTTGTGGTTTGCTGGGGAACTGCTGTTTGTTTGGTTGAATGGGCTAAAGGTGAAGGTGAACGAAGGTGATTGTTGCTGATTGATTAGGATTGGTTGTGTTCCCCACCCTCTTTGCATTTTAAGCTGCGCCTTGCCAGAGGCACGAGCCTTTGGCATGAGCTGAAGGGCGAGAGCTAAAGGGCTCTTGGCCTGGGGGCTGTGTAAGGACCAGGAATCCAGATCCCTATTTTCCTTGTGTTCCTAATAAGGTAAGTTGACCCTCCAGAAGGGGGGCCACATAAACAAACAGGATTTAAAGGGGACTGCATTTTTTTTTAAAAAGCTACCATGAAGGTAGAATGCCAGCAAGGGG
Organism: Heteronotia binoei; assembly: GCF_032191835.1. NCBI lineage: Eukaryota > Metazoa > Chordata > Lepidosauria > Squamata > Gekkonidae > Heteronotia > Heteronotia binoei. The sequence goes on along the minus strand of NC_083223.1, from coordinate 163,963,626 downwards.
GGGGGGCTTTCCAGTGTTTTGCACTGAGTGTCACATGTATGACTATCTGCCCACAGGACAGAAGTCTTGGGTGTGTGCTCGATGCACAGAGCTCCTGGTCCTCAGGGAATAAGTTCGTACCCTTGAGGCCGAGGTGACTGACCTGGAGAAGCAGAGACAGTCAGTTAGGCACTTGGAGAAGACTCTCAGGGACATATTACATGAGCCTCACTCTGAACGTGGCAGTCCCATTGCTGCCAGGGAGCATGAGGGTCGAGAGGGAACAGAGCACCATGCTGAGGATAAGGGGAATGCGCCCTTAGAAGGGACCTTTTCTTCAGTTGGTGAGCGGGAATCCTTTCACGCCAAGGAACCATCCCTAGGCAGGGAGAGAGGGGGGGGGGGGTTCTTGGTAGTTAGTGATTCGATCCTTAGGCAAGTAGACAGCTGGGTGGCAAAACCGCGTACTGACCATATGGTGACTTGCCTGCCTGGTGCAAAGGTAGCGAACATTGCGTGTGCAGTGCTGGGGTGGAGCCAGTGGTCGTGGAGCATGTTGGCACCAATGATGTGGGGAAATGCAGTCGTGAGGTCCTGGAGGAAAAATTTAGGCTGCTAGGTGGGAGACTTAAGCCCAGGACCTCCAAGGTAGTCTTCTCAGAAGTGCTACCTGTTCCACATGCAGGGCAGGAGAGACGGGCACAAATTAGAAGTCTCAATGTGTGGATGAGACGATGATGTAAGGAGGAAGGGTTTGTTAGGCACTGGGATGCTTTCTGGAACAAGCGGGAGCTGTACAAAAGGGACAGTCTCCACTTGTCCCCAGATGGAACCAGGCTGCTGGAGCTTAAAATCAAAAAGGTGGCAGAGCAGTTCTTAAACTAAACTAAAGCCGATAGGAGATGAAATGTCTCTGGTTCGGGAGGACTCATCTCAAAGAGATGAAGGGTTAGCTGTTACTTTTCTACCGGGTAATGGATCAGAGTTGTTCACTGAGATGGTGACAAACAGTATGGACTGTCTGCCAAAGTATCGATGCGGCAGGAGGAAGGTTGCGGGCCTAGCTTGCCTGGGAAATTATAGATGTTTGTATGCAAATGCTAGAAGTGTTTGAAGTAAAATTGGTGAGTTGGAATGTTTAGTGTTGGGAGAAAACATACATATCGTGGGAATTTCAGAAACTTGGTGGAATGAGGAGAATCAGTGGGACACGGTGATTCCTGGATATAAGTTATATTGGAAGGATAGGGAGGGAAGGGTTGGAGGTCAGGTGGCTCTGTATGTCAGAGAGGTTATACGGTCCAGTGAGACTGAGGTCAGAGGATTAGATTCCCTTCTAGAAATGCTTTGGGTTGAAATAGAGGGCCCAAAAGGAAATTTAACTATGGGAGTTAGTTATCGCCCACCAAATCAAAAGATAGAGGACAATTTTAATATGATGGAAGGATTAAAGATAGTGGCTAAACGTAAAAACTGTGTTGTAATAGGTGATTTTAACTGAGCCTGCCTAGGCGGGGAGGGCGGGGTATAAATAAAAGTTTATTATTATTATTATTATTATTATTATTATTATTATTATTATTATTATTATTATTATTATTATTATTATTATTATTATTATTATTATTATTATTATTATTATTAACTACCCACAGATTGATTGGGTCAATATGTGTTCTGGTCGAAAGAAAGAGATTCAGTTTCTTGATGCTCTCAATGACTGTGCTATAGAGCAGATGGTCTCTGAACCTACCAGGGGTGGGGCAATACTGGATTTGGTGCTAAGTAATGCCCAAGACTTGGTGAGAGATGTAAAAGTGATCGCACCGTTTGGGAGCAGTGACCATAACGTTATTGATTTCACCATTTGTATAAGTAGAGAGTTGCCCCAAAAGACCAGCATGACCACATTTAACTTTAAAAGGGGTAAATTCTCTGAAATGAGGAGGCATGTGAAGAGGAAACTAAAAGGAAAGGTAAATACAGTCAAAACCCTTGGGGAAGCATGGAGGCTATTTAAAACTACAATGCTAGAAGCTCAGATAAAAGCTTCTAAATAAGTTTCCACAAGTTAGGAAAGGCACAAACAGGTATAAGAAAAGGCCTGCATGGTTAACAAACAAAGTAATGGAAGCTGGAAAAGGTAAGAAGGACTCCTTTAAGCGGTGGAAAGCTAGTCCAAGTGTTCTGAAAGATCAAAGTTGAACTTGTGGATCTTCTGACAAAAATATGTAATCTTTCATTGATATCTGCCTCCGATCCTGAGGACTGGAAGGTAGCAAATGTCACCCCCATCTTTAAAAAGGGTTCCTGAGGAGATCCAGGAAATTACAGGCCCGTCAGTGACGGTCAGTCTGACTTCAATACCGGGAAAGTTGGTAGAAACCATTATCAAGGACAGAACGAGTAAGCACATTGATGAACATGGGTTATTGAGGAAGACTCAACATGGGTTCGGTAAGGGAAGATCTTGCCTCACTAACCTGTTACATTTCTTTAAGGGGATGAACAAACATGTGGGCAAAGTGTCAGAACTTGTAACTTTCTTACATGATGTTAGCCATACTGACTCCATATTGTAACCCAATACTAACGCATAATGCTTTGCCTCTGTAACTAACACAAAATGCTCTGCATTTCAAACACCCTGTGATCACTGGAGGGTGACAGATAACCCCTGGTCAACATCTGCAGGTGGCCCTTTGAAGCCAGGCGGAGCAGGCCCTCTCAGCGGGACTACATCCTCCCTTCTGATAACAACTCCTGAGAACGAGACACTTGTCTGTAAACCGTGTGAAAGATTGCTTTATTGTTGCTGTCTTAACCGCATAAAATGTAACTAGATGCCAGGCTCAGGCATCAGTGTTATCTTGAAGCTCCAGCACTGTAGTTCTCGAATAAATGCCTATACTTTGCAACAAGTTTTGGGTCTTGTTTGACGTTCTGCCAGTTCTGACATTATAACACTGATCCCATTATTCTGGGACTTATCCGAACTGGCAACCTGGCCGGATGGCAGCAAAGGCTCCAGACAACGGAGAGCCCAGCACACCCCCGGAGGAGAGGCCGTTAGAGCCCGGGGTGAACGCGGTGAGACGCAAGATCAAAGACCCCGTGCACTTCTCCACAGACGCCTTCCCCTCGCGGAGTTGGAGCCCGAGAAAATCCACCGCCGCCATGGACGCCGCGGACGTGAGATACCGGGCACTCGCCACCGGCACGGGGGGAGACGAGGAGGATCCAGGCTGGGACGAAGGTACTGTCCCCGGCGGAGGGACCCCATCCGAGCCCTCCGCAATGAGTTGTTCGACTGGGTGAGAGGCATCCATGACCAAGTCCACATGTCCAGGGTGCAGATGGCGGAAGAAATGCAGCAACAGATGGGCGCGCTGCGCGACCAGATCCGCACCTTGCAAGGGGCTCTACCGGCCGCCCTGGCAGGCCCGCCCAGAGGGGGGGCCGTGCCACTACCAGCCCCAGCACCCCCGGCCCCTCCGCCTGCGGGGCCGGGTGACGAAGGGGGAGGAGGCCCCGCAGGGCCGCCAGCCCCGGCCTCTCCAGTGCCAGCGCCGGCCGGGCCCCCACCACCGGCACCGGGAGTTCCAGGGGGCCCTGCCGCTCCGGCCCCAGTGGGACCGCCACCCGCCGCACCCGGGGGTCCAGGGGGAGGCGAAGGAGGGGGAGCCCGGGAACTGAAGATCACCTTTGACGGAGACGGGGACGAGGTGGAGTACTTCACCATCCAGTGCAACAACTTTTTTACGCACTGGGGAGCAAGTTACCCCATGGAGGCGAGCCGCATGGATCACATCGCCTCAAAACTGAAGGGGGCCGCGAGGAAGTGGTACGTAGGGCTGTACACCGGGCGCAAACCCGAACTGGCTACGGTGGCCGACTTCCTCCAGGCGATGCTCCGGCAGTACGGGGACCCCCTCCGAGAGGAGAAGGCCATCGAGGCTCTCCAGAGGATCGAGCAGGGAAACCGTACCACCCGCGAGTATGCTACCGAATTCATGGGCTACTGCGCGGCAGCGAGAGGATGGAGCGAAGTCATGAAGTACACCGCCTTCAAGAACGGGCTGAACGCGAACATCCTCGACAGGTGCTACCACCAAGGACGACCCGACACCTTGGTCGGCTGGATCCAACTGGCCGGGGAAGTGGAAACCAACCTGCAACATGTTGGGATGCGCCGCCAGCAGCAACTGGGGAAGAAGGGGGGGGAAGCCGGCCCAAGCCACCAGCAAGCCCAAGGGGAAGCGGTCCCCCACCACCTCACTCCCGTGGCGACCAGCAGGAAATGCTTCAGGTGCGGAGACCCGGGGCACATCGCTGCCAACTGCCCCGTGAAGCCCCCGCCAACCCCCACCCCGTCCAAGCCGTTCGCGGGCACCCCGAAGAAGGGAGGAGGCCGCATCAAGGAGCCCAGTCGGGGCGCCGTCGCCGCTTCCATGGCGATTGACGAGTTTACCACCGTTGCCGAGTCGAGCGAGGAGTCATGGGACCAAGAGTCGGTGGAAAACGACAACGACCTGCTTTAATCGGTGCCGCAAAGCAGGTCCAGGAGATGCCGGCACCAATGACGGTGAGAGTTACCGGGGAACTTTTATTCATGGCAGTGACAATGTTGAACCCCAGTCTAAAGCGCTTTATGCACGCCCGAGCCCTAATAGACTCCGGGTGCACCAGGGACATCATCACCCCACGGCTGGTAGAGGCCCTCGGCCTAACCCGGTCCCCCCTGCCCCACCCAATCCTATTCGAACAGATGGACGTGTCAGTAATGAAAGGGGAGCCGTGCACCCATGAGACCCAAGCCGTTCCAGTAGGGACGGAGGACCACTGGGGGATAGAAACTTTTGTGATAGCCCCTTCCTCCTCCTTCGACATAGTAGTGGGGGCGGGGTGGCTAGTGCGGCACCAGCCGGACATACGATGGGAAGAACAAATCGTGCGCTTCCCCGACTGGCGGTGCGAGCACCACCACTGGCGGCCCGAGTGGGGACCCAAGGCACCGCCTCGAAACGAGAGGCTCTGCCTCATGATAGAAGAGGTGGGATCGATCCCGGCGGAATACAGGGATCTGAGGAAAGCCTTTAGCGAGCAAGAGGCGGATGAACTCCCCCCGCACCGCCCCACAGACTGCGGCATTGAACTGATACCAGGGCAAGAACTGCCAAAGGCCAAATTGTACTCCATAGGTTGGGCGGAGAAAGCGGAACTGAAAAAGTTTATTGACAAGAACTTGAAACGGGGGTTCATCAGGCCGGCCACGGCCCCCCACGCTGCCCCCGTCCTATTCCGCAAGAAGAAGGATGGTAGTTTGAGACTTTGCACAGATTTTCGCGGGATAAACGGGATCTCTATGTCCAACGCCTACCCGATCCCGCTGATAAAAGACCTGCTGAGCACAGTGGCCGAGGGCAAGGTGTTCACCAAACTCGACCTCCGCGACGCGTACTTCCGCGTGCGGATCAAAGAGGGCGATGAGTGGAAAACGGCGTTCAACACGCCAATGGGACAATTCGAATATTTGGTGATGCCGTTCGGACTGCAGGGGGCACCCGGGGTTTTTATAAACTTTATTAATGAAGTGTTAAGAGAATACTTGTACAAGGGGGTGGTGGTTTATCTTGATGACATCATTATTTACTCAAAAGACCTGGAATCACATGTACCGTTAGTGAGAAAAGTGTTAACCACCCTGTATCAAAACAAACTGTATGCTAAGCTAACGAAGTGTGAGTTCCACAAGACGGAACTGGACTACCTGGGTTTCCGAGTGTCGGGGGAAGGGTTAGCGATGGACCCCGCGAAAATACAGGCGGTCCTAGACTGGGAACCACCCCGAACCCGACGGCAGCTACAATCATTCCTCGGGTTCGCAAATTTTTACCACGGGTTCATCAAGGGGTTTGCCCAGGTCATGCTGCCCCTTACGGAACTCCTCAAAACAAAGGGGAAGGGGGAGGAAGCGAAAAAACCCGGCGCGCGCCTCACTTGGTCACCTGAGTGCCAACGCGCCTTCGATGAGCTCAAACGATTATTCACTTCTGAGCCAGTCCTCACCCACCCCAATGAGCTAAAACCCTTCGTGGTACAATGCGACGCTTCTGACGTTGCGGTGGGGGCCATATTAATGCAGAGGGACGACGAGGGGGGGCTCCGACCCTGCGCATACATCTCGCACAAATTCTCGAACGAGCAGAGAAACTGGTCGGTGTGGGACAAGGAAGCGTTTGCGGTTACGTTTGCTTTAAAAACATGGCGATCGTGGTTAGAAGGGGCGCGAGTCCCATTTGAAATTTGGACTGTTCACAAAAATCTAGAAGCCCTGACCGGCCGCCGCAAACTAACCGCAAAACAGATACGATGGGCGGGCTTTTTCGCCAAATTTGACTTTGTGTTGAAACACATTCCTGGAACAAAAAATTTCTTAGCCGACGCGTTGTCGCGCATGCCCCAACACGACAGCCAAAAAGAGGAAGTAATAGACTCCCTCATCCCCCCTTCATCAGTGGCAGGGGGAGTCACAACCCGATCCGGAAAGCAAACAGGGGCCCCTGAACCGAAGGAGAGAGAACGATTCGTGGCCGAGACGGAAGCGGAGGGAGGGGACCGGCCAGAAGGAATAGAGAAGGGGGAGGGGGGACTTTGGTTCTACAAAGGGAAAATTTACGTGCCCAAAAGCCTTAGAAAAGAAGTGCTTGAGCAGTGCCACTCCAGCCGCCTAGCGGGGCACTTTGGCTATGTGAAAACTTTGAACCTACTAAACAGACAGTTCTGGTGGCCCCACCTAAAGAAAGACGTGTCGGAGTTCGTGGGCTCCTGCCCAACATGCATCATGGCAAAGTGAAGGGGGGGGAAACCACCCGGCCACCTAGTACCCCTCCCCACGGCCACCAGACCCTGGTCGGTCATATCAATGGATTTCATAGTCGAACTGCCGCCCTCGCAAGGGAAGACAGTAATCCTGGTGGTGGTGGACACATTCTCCAAACAGGCTCATTTCATCCCCTGTAAGAAGTTGCCCAATGCCAAAAAACTAGCGCAGCTATTTTTTAACCACGTGGTCCGCCTACACTCGTTCCCCAACAAGGTCATTAGCGACCGCGGGCCTCAGTTCGTTGCCAGCTTCTGGCGGGAGTTCTGTAAGATCACCGGGATGGAACAGGGGCTCAGCTCCGCCTATCACCCTCAAACGGACGGACAGATGGAGAGGGTGAACGGGCTTCTAGAGCAATACCTCCGGTGCTTCATCAACTACCAGCAAACAAACTGGGTGGAACTATTAGCCTTCGCAGAATATGGGTACAACAACAGCCTCCATAACTCCACCAAAACTTCCCCTTTTCAGATAGTGAGCGGGTATGAAGGGAAGCCCGTTCCACACCTCCCCTTGCCAGCAGGGTCCCCCGAGCAGACCTCCTGTCAACAATGGTGGGAGGGAATACGTAAAGGGTGGAAAGTGATTCAAGAAAACCTGGACGAGGCCAAGGAAGAGTATAAGCGGCACTTCGACAAAAAGCACTCCCCCCAGTGGGAGTTCAAGGAAGGGGAGAAGGTATTTCTGTCAACCAAAAACCTCCCTCTCCGTCAAGCGTGCCGCAAGCTGGCCTACAAGTACCTGGGGCCCTTCAAAATAAAAAGGGTAATTAACAAAGTGACTGTAGAGTTGGAATTACCCAAACTACTGAGTAAGATCCACCCTGTTTTTCATTGCAGCCTTCTTCGCAAAGATCCTGGAGCTACATCCTGGCACCCTCGCCCTCCAGAGCCACCTCCTACTCGAGTGAAGGGCCAGAGCCACCATGAGGTGCAGGAGATACTGGACTACCTCATCAGGTGGAAGTACTTTCCCCCAAGCTGCGACGAATGGGTCAAAGCTAGCGATGTATCGGCTCCCCAATTACTCAAGAAATTCCATCTGCTGTACCCGCACAAGCCCAAGGCGAAAAGCTTAGGGGGGGCAGCATGTCAGAACTTGTAACTTTCTTACATGATGTTAGCCATACTGACTCCATATTGTAACCCAATACTAACGCATAATGCTTTGCCTCTGTAACTAACACAAAATGCTCTGCATTTCAAACACCCTGTGATCACTGGAGGGTGACAGATAACCCCTGGTCAACATCTGCAGGTGGCCCTTTGAAGCCAGGCGGAGCAGGACCTCTCAGCGGGACTGCATCCTCCCTTCTGATAACAACTCCTGAGAACGAGACACTTGTCTGTAAACCGTGTGAAAGATTGCTTTATTGTTGCTGTCTTAACCGCATAAAATGTAACTAGATGCCAGGCTCAGGCATCAGTGTTATCTTGAAGCTCCAGCACTGTAGTTCTCGAATAAATGCCTATACTTTGCAACAAGTTTTGGGTCTTGTTTGACATTCTGCCAGTTCTGACACAAAGGAGACACAATAGATGTTGTTTACTTTGACTTCCAGAAAGCTTTTGATAAAGTTCCTCATCAAAGGCTCCTTAGAAAGCTTGAGAGTCATGGAGTAAAAGGAGAGGTCCTCTTGTGGATCAAAAACTGGCTAATTAATAGAAAGCAGAGAGTGAGTATAAATGGGCAGTCTTTGCAGTGGAGGACGGTAAGCAGTGGGGTGCCACAGGGCTCAGTACTGGGTCCCATGCTCTTTAACTTGTTCATAAATGATTTGAAGTTGGGAGTGAGCAGTGAAGTGGCCAAGTTTGCGGATGACACTAAATTGTTCAGGGTGGTGAGAACCAGAGAGGATTGTGAGGAACTCCAAAGGGATCTGTTGAGGCTGGGTGAGTGGGCGTCAACGTGGCAGATGCGGTTTTATGTGGCCAAGTGCAAAGTAATGCACACTGGGGCCAAGAATCCCAGGTACAAATACATGTTGATGGGGTGTGAACTGGCAGAGACTGACCAAGAGAGAGATCTTGGGGTCATGATAGATAACTACTGAAAATGTCAAGACAGTGTGCAATTGCAATAAAAAAGGCCAACGCCATGCTGGGAATTATCAGGAAGGGAACTGAAAACAAATCAGCCAGTATCATAATGCCCCTGTATAAATCGATGGTGCGGTCTCATTTGGAATACTGTGTGCAATTCTGGTCACCGCACCTCAAAAAGGATATTATAGCACTGGAAAAAGTCCAGAAAAGGGCAACTAGAATGATTAAAGGGTTGGAACGCTTTCCCTATGAAGAAAGGTTGAAACGCTTGGGGCTCTTTAGCTTGGAGAAACGTCGACTGTGGGTTAAAATGATAGAGCTTTACAAGATAACGCATGGGATGGAGAAAGTAGAGAAAGCAGTACTTTTCTCCCTTTCTCACAATACAAGTACTCATGGGCATTCGATAAAATTGCTGAGCAGTCAGGTTAAAACAGAGAAAAGGAAGTACTTCTTCACCCAAAGGGTGATTAACATGTGGAATTCACTGCCACAGGAGGTGGTGGCGGCTACAAGCATAGATACCTTCAAGAGGGTTTTAGATAAAAATATGGAGCAGAGGTTCATCAGTAGCTATTAGCCACAGTGTGTATATATATGTTTGTGTGTGTGTGTGTGTGTATGTATGTATATATATATATATATATATATATATATATATATATATATATATATATATATATATATATATATATATATATATATATAATTTTTTTGGCCACTGTGTGACACAGAGTGTTGGACTGGATGGGCCATTGTCCTGATCCAACATGGCTTCTCTTATGTTCTTATGCTGTGCTTTATAGTGTTTGGACGAGGCAGGGGATCTGGGGATAGATCTGTCAGGACCTCAAGTCAAGGAATAACACAGTCCAATATTTCAGCAGTTTTTTCCATAAGCATCATAAGGCAGTACACCATCTTTGCTAAGACTAAAGTCTTATCCCAGTGACTCTCCTTTTAACCCCTCGTCCCAACCGTTACATTTCAAGTGCAAGCGCAGGAAAGCAAAGCCGAAATAGGGGGTTTTGGCAGAACCCCCTCCCACCGCAAGTCTTAGAGTCCAGGTGTCTAATCTATACTTCATTAGTGCCTAACCTTGAGCTCGGTGGAAGCTGCTTGAATAATAAGTTTCCAAGATAAGCTTGCAGAGAGATGAGCTAAGGAGGAATGCACCCAGGCAAAATGGTTACAGTACAAAAACATGGCAAGAGGAATACAGAAGGGATGAGTCTTGACAAGATCCTGCAGAGAAGAGTGACTATAGTGGGGTATAAACTGCATTTAAGCATCACTTGGATTTCAGTCAATGGATTATTCAAAATTATGTGTTATTTGTGTGCTAAAACTGTTTTCTGTTTGAGAAAGAAAATTAAGATAGTTGTATCACTCTAACAATTTTTTTTTAAGTAGCAATTTCAAGTTGGTTCATACAATTATTTTTTTTAAATAGCAATTTCAAGTTGGTTTCTTTGGTATTGTTTGTGTGTGTGTGTGTACATGTGTTCATACCCCTGGAAGTCATGTCAGCCTCTGCTGACTGATCTCTACTGGGGGCCTGGAGGTGCTCCCAGTTGCTGCTGTTCCAAGGAGGTCTCCCATCCAAATACTTGTCAGAGTTAGCCCTGTTCCACTTCCAAGATCTGACAAGATCAGGCTTGCCTGGGCTATCCAGGTCAATGAGCAATTCAAGTTTTGTGCTTTTCATTTTCCCCACAATTCATCTGTTTTTGAAAACTGCTTATCAGTGCAGGGGTGGGGAGGTACAAGTTGTTAGCCTTGCCTACAATGCCAAACGGTTTAGGTCCAGCCATGTTACTGGAAGAGGGGATTGTCCACTTCTGGAGGCTATAGGATGATGCTGCTTGATTAGGAATGGACATTCTTATGGACTTTAGAATGCTGAAAGCTGATAAATCCACTGCGGGGGGGATGAAGATGAAGAATATATAGAATCCAATAGGGTGAGATTTTTCACATTGGGGGGGGGGGTTCCCGTTCATTTATCAACTATCTCTCAATTCCCCAAATTTTAGCATTATGATAACATAATACAATAGGAAATTCAAAATACATATTGTGATTTGTCTTATTCTATGTATTATTTTATGTGTCTAATGTAATAACAATTCACAGACATGTTTCTTTGCTATATTCTACAGGGACAACATCTTTTTGAGAAATTGCAAGATCTCTTATCTGAAAATATTGAGGTCAAACTGGTGAGCGATATTCTTCCAGTGAAATCAAAGGTATTGCACAACTTGAAAAAAAAGGGTAAGACCAAGTTCTCCATGTTGCTTGATATTGACATGTCTTATTTGCTCTTTTTAAAAATATGGTTTTTTTTCATACACATTAAATGGCAAAGAACTGAGATCGCACTGCAAATATTAGCACTAAATTCCACTGAGTTCTGTGACAGAATTAAGCACATCCTTATATTTTCCCCATTTTAATAAATAAAACTCATCAACATTGTCTGGAAATGCCCACTGAGATTAAATAGAAGAGCAGTGTTGCTGGAATTAGAATTATTCAATATTATGCTAATGACAAGCAAGTCAACTTGGAAGAGTGCAATTACATTATCTGAATGTATTATACTTTCCATACATATTATAAAAGCCTCCTCTGAACAACATAGGTGCAGTTTTCCTCATTACTATAAAGTTGATGCAAAATGGTGCTGTTGCCAGTGTTCTGTCTCTGTCACATTTGTATCATGTCTTCTCCACAAGGCTCTAGCTGTTAACTAAACTGTTTCATAGACCAAACTCTTTAAACCAGGGATAATGAGCTCTGTAGGAAATGCCTAGGTCCCTTATGTTAGCTATCCAAAACATCTTAAGCATCCTGAGATAACCATGATAAGGGAATTATAGACATCTCCCCTGCTTCTTAATGTTTAACTGTGTCTTGGTACAGAAGGTCAGATCAAATGTGTGACTTGCACAATGTGTGAGGACTGAGACATGGATGAAGTCCTTGAGGACAAATAGCCTCAGGGACTTCAACACCAGGTTTAAAATTGGTGGAGAGAACGATAAACAAGGAAATTGGGAGGATCACCAGTAGAATTTCTGACCTGTTCTCTCCAAAACCAGGTACATGCATTGAAACTGGAAGTCTGAGTAACTGAGCATTTGGGGAAGGCAGAGTCTAACAAACTGTAACATTTTCTTCTCCCTAACCATCAAGTCTGAGCTTGTTCTTGAATGTGAACACCAGAATGTGACTTGGAAATTAATTTTGTCCTACCAAGTTTGAGTAATATATGACAGAAAAGGGCTGTACCTTAGTAGAGGAGATTTATTTATTTATCAAATATACATCCTGCTCCCTCTCCCTGGACCAGGTCTCAGGATGTGCCTCAGTGGAGGAACCTCTGCTTTGCATGCAAAAGGTTCCAGATTCAATTCCCAGCATCTCCAGTTAAAAGGACCAGGCAGTAGGTAATGTGAAAGATACATGGGATCCTGGAGTCATATGTGTTCATATGTGACAGGTTGGCATTCTCCTTCAGGATCAAATTCTGGATAGCATTTGTTTTCCCATAACTAACCTGGCATTCACCAGGTTGACAGGATTAACATGATCTTGTTGTCTGAAAGGGATCAGAATGAGGGAGAGATACTGTCTGACATGCCTTCTTCTTACCAGGAAATACCTGTCTCACCCTCATGACGGTCTCCACCACTGCTGGTTAGGAACCTAGTGGTGATGCCTTCCCTTTCCCCTGCAGCTTTGGTATCCAACCGCATGCTAAAAGTGTGTGTGACAGAAAATTGGTAGAGAAATAATTTATTTATATAAATAATAAATAATACACAAAGTTCCTACCACCAAGCACCTAAAAACTCACAATATTACACAAACTCCTTCTGTTCAACTTTCACTCCTTTAAGTTCTTTTACAGTTCTGTTTTTTTTAAAAAAAATGGGGATACTTTCTCCTATCTGTCTGAACTTTGGCAGGAGGAAAGCCTTTGGCTGAAGGTGCAGCCCCTAAAAATACCACACCAAATGGATTGGAAATTAATTTCCTGTTGAATCCAATGGAGAATGACTGATTTCCTTGTATAACCTTTAAGACCAACAAAGTTTTATTCAATGTGTGAACTTTTTGTGTGCACACACGCTTCTTCATACAAAGTGAAATGTAACTTAACCAGTCCATACATATAAGGCAGAGGTTGAACAGTAGATTAGTATACAAGCATACAATATAACAAAATGTTTTAACAGATGCAACCAGGAATAGCAAGCTAAGTTTAATTCACTCACATTTGCTAATTCATCACCTTGCAGCAGGTTTGAGTCAAAGTTGCCAACAATTTTGCTCTCTTTCCTGTTCTTTTGAACATAGGAAAAGCACTATAGATATCTTCATAGTATGTTTTTCTAGGCACTGGAGAACCATTTTCCGTCTCCATGATTTCATGAACTCCCTTGACTGCCTTTTTTTTTTCTAATTTCACATGCTTCTTCATCCAGGAGCCTTCCTAAGGATGGCTGTTATAAACGGGTCATTGTTGTGTTTGTTATGTATAATATCCAGTCTACCCTTGTAACATTCAAAACTAATGAGTTTTTATAAGTTTAGGGAACAATACACATGTTTGCATTAGTAACTGACCAGTGATGAATTCTGCTTTACTATCAGTTTCAAAAAGAAGATGTGTTTCATAAATAAATAGAAATATTTGAGACAATATGTTGATTTTACCATTTCTATTGCAGTTATTCTGTTCAGGTAGTAATTTGCTGAGGGAAACATCTGTATGTGAATATTCTTACAGTTGTCATTTTTACTTGAGAACATAATCACTTAAGAATATGGCACCACCACTTGACTGAGTGGAACTTAGACAGCATTTAAAACTAGAACAGTCTTTTCATCATCTCTTGAGTTCAGTATCATAACTAGAATTTGAAATAATTAAAAGCATTAGAAAAGGTGAGAAGATATTTGGACCGCATATTTGATCAAATTTTATTGGAACTACTGGACTACCTGTCATGAGAATAAAAAATGTGCAGCTGTCCCTTCTGTATGATTGTTTTTGTATTCATTAACGTATCCTTGTGATCTGCATTGTTTCTCTTTATAGAAAAGTAATAGGTATGAAGACCATAAAGAATATTTTCTCTTTAGGAACTGTGTGCCAAAAAATTGTATGTGATTGTTTTTCAAGTGTGCTTTTTGGCTTCACATGAACATATAAAGCTTCCTTATACTGAGTTAGACCTCTGATTTGTCAAACTCAGTGTTATCTAGTCTGATTGGCAGTGCCTCTGCAAGGAACCTTGCCCAAAGTCTACTATTCCTAGTCCCTTTAACTGGAAATGTTGGAGTTTGAACCTGAGACTTTCCACATTTATTTCCATGGAGGCCCAGATCACGATGGTTGCCAGGTCTACCCTTTGTTATCTTCAGCAGATCAGGCAGCTAGCACCATATCTATCCCCCCAGGACCTGGCTACAGTGATCCATTCAATGGTCACTTCCAGACTAGACTACTGTAACTCGCTCTATGCTGGCTTACCTTTGAGACTGATCTGAAACTACAGCAGGTGCAGAATGCGGTGGCTTTACGGGTGGGCATTCGGCTGGCACTCCGCAGTCTGCACTGGCTGCCCATTGAGTACTGGATCTGCTTCAAGGTTCTAGTGCAGCATTTAAAGCCTTACGAGGCTTGGGACCAACATACCTGCTGGACTGTCTCTTTCCATATATGCCCAAGAGGTCATTACGTTCAGCCTCCCAACATCTGTTGGCCGTCCCCAACCCAAGAGATGCCTGCCTCGCCTCAACTAGGGCCAGGGCTTTTTCAGTCCTGGCCCCAACCTGGTGGAATCAGCTCCCTATTGAGATCCGGGCCCTACCTGGCTTATTAGCCTTCCATAGGGCCTGTAAAACGGAGATGTTCCTTTTAGCAGAGGCTGCAGGCGTCTATTCTTGATCTGGTTGGCCTCCCCAGTCAGCACTGTCATCTGTGCTAGGAAATGGAATAAAAACTGCCATCCCTATGAGATATCATGATGTGAGATGGCTAGTTTGGGCAATATGTGATGTCATGGTAATCTGAGTGCTGTTGAGTTGTCTGTTTATAAAATGTTTTTATTGTATTTTATTGTTTTATATATGTTGTACTCCACCCTGAGCCCTACAGGGAATGGGCGGAATGGAAATTTACTAAAATAAATAAATAAAAATAAATATGGGCTCTTCCATTAAGCTAAGCCCCCTCTTTCATCTTTCTTTCTATGTGTATATGAGTGATTATTATTTCATTTATATTCAGGTTCATTTCTTCCTCCAGACACATGAAGAAATATTGGAAATAATCTAAATAATAATGCAGTTATTTTTATTTATTTATTTATTTAGAATTTATATCCCGCCCTTCCCACGAGTGGCTCAGGGCGGCTTCCAACAATAGATCCCACATAACAATAGGCAGTAATTAAACATGTGAGGGAATAACAATTAAAACAGATAAAACAGATAAAACTCTAAAAATTAATAAAAATTAATAAATTAATAATTAATTGTCAGTGGATTTACTGTTATTTGTGAGAACAAATCCCTATGTTTTATGAGATTAAAAACTTAAAATTTGTGTACGGAATCCTTTACAAGCTTTTTATTTTCATTAAAAGTATATTGCTTATCATTAAAAGTCAGATAGTTTCTGGATAAGCTTTGAAGAATGAGAAGGAAAAAATCAAAATCATCATTATAGCATGGGGGAGACTAGTCTTGTCAGTAGCATGTATGAAAAGGATCTAGGGGTGTTAGTGGACGATACACTGAACATGATGCAGTAACTAAAAAGGCAAATATGATTTTGGGCTGTATTAGCGGAAGTATAGTGTCCAGAGCAAGTTAAGTAATGGTATCACTTTACTCTGCTCTGGTTAGACCTCACCTAGAGTATTGTGTTCAGTTTTGGGCACCACAACTTAAGAAGGATCTAGACAAGCTGGAACATGTCCAGAGGAGGGCAATGAAGATGATGCCCTCATCATCTGGAGACCAAGTCCTATGAGGGAAGGCTGAAGGAGCTGGGTATGTTTAGCCTGAAGAAGAGACGACTGAGAGGTGATATGATCACCATCTTCAAGTACTTGAAGGGCTGTCATATAGAGGATGGGGCAGAGTTGTTTTCTATGGCCCCAGAAGGATGGACAAGAACCAGTGGGTTGAAATTAAATCAAAAGAGTTTCTGGCTAAGCATTAGGAAGAACTTCCTGACATCTAGAGTGGTTCCTCAGTAGAACAGGCTTCCTTGGGAAGTGTTTTTTAAACAGAGGCTAGATGGCTATCCGACAGCAATGCTGATTCTGTGAAGTTAGGCAGAATGTAGGAGGGAGGTATGAACTCAGGAGGAAAGTATTGTGAGTTTCCTGCATTGTGCTGGGGGTTTGACTAGATGACCCTTCCAACTCTATGATTCTAAGCTGCATTATTTCCAATTTATTTTCTAGAAATGTAATATAGGCACAAATTCGAAGGGATTTTAATCTTCCACAGTGATTATATGATAAACATGACAGTTTCTGAATTGTCCCTATTTTACAGAAGATAATATATAACCTCGTGTAAGTGTGTTGTTTCCCTCTTATACTGTTCATGTGGATAGACCCTCATGTGAGCAGTGTTCTTGCATAAACTGGCCTCCCAGCATAAATTTGAACTGACTTAAAGCCATAAAGTCCCTTGTCTTATTTGAAATGTGATGTCCATGAGGGGACAAATTGTTTGAATCTGCAAGATTTTTCCCTGGTCAAGTGCAGCATCACCATCATAAAATGTTTCATTTTGATCAGCAATTCCTAACTATGTTTGACAGCAACAATAGCTTAGTCTAACATTTTAAAAAGTGATTGAGGGTAGAGAAAGTATGGCTGAAGTTTGATTATAAGAAATAGCAGATTTATACAGAACAAGCCTAAATTCATTTTCTCCATAGTAGAAGAACTTCATCACTCCTGCTTGTTATAAATTAGTTATTTGGTTGGTATTTTTTCTGAACTGATGTGTGGTTATGTTTTTACTAGATTTAAATATTTTGCTTTCAGAAGTCCTCCTACTTCTTGTGTATTGTTTATGTAAATTTATTTCTCAGTTGTGTGGGATATTGTCACAATTTAGTAGTAAATGATGTCTGTTGTTCATATGCAGTCCTTAAGCCTCAAGATAATAATAATTTATCATGCCTAATAAAACTTGGGAATGAGTTGATAAAAGAGTATACCAAGTTTCTTCATGGGACCATGGATTTTTTTCTATATTATTTGTTACATTTTATATCAATGAACAATGCACAGACAATAATAAAAACAAAGCCTATTAATTAGCTAGTTGAAGCCACTGCTCAGATACTGGTGTCCTGATTAAGAACATAAGAGAAGCCATGTTAGATCAGGCCAATGGCCCATCCAGTCCAACACAGTGTGACACACAGTGGCCAAAAAAAAAAAATTATATACACACAAACACTGTGGCTAATAGCCACTGATAGACCTCTGCTCCATATTTTTATCTAACCCCCACTTGAAGGTGGCTATGCTTGTGGCCGCCATCACCTCCTGTGGCAGTGAATTCCACAAGTTAATCACCCTTTGAATTATGAACTAATCAAATGTCATCATAAATTAAAATGTCTGCAGTTTTATTTATTTGTTTGGATTGTTGCCTCCTAAAGATCAAGAGTGAGGGGGCAGGCACACCTCCCTGGGAAGATTGTTCCATAATTGTGGGCTTGCCACTGAAAAGACCCTGTCTCATGTATTCACCAGATCACCTTCTTTGGTTGATGGGACAGTCATCACATCCTATGATCTTACTTCCTGGGCAGCAATGTAAGGGAGAAAACCGTCATGGCTAATCTTTAATATGTCGTGATTATAGGTTTAGAGAGGGGTGAACTATTGCATTATAGTTTTTATGTTTTTATTAAATCAGAAGGTGCATCATTATATTAACCACATTCTTTATTTTTTGGCAACCTTTCTCTTCACTGTACATCCTTTGAATCATTCTCTCTTATTCTCTCATCTCAACTCTCATCCTATCATCTCAGCTCATCTTCCATTTCTCACTATACTTCACAGTATATCTTCTGTTTTCTTTGCAAACACAGTACAATGTTTATCTTTTGTTACCACCCTCCTCATTTTAATTTTTCCCAAACTCAGGGCTTTTTTTGTAGCTGTACTTGTTGGTACCTTGGAGGGGGAATCTCTTATGACCTGATGGAGAGTTTTGCGGAAATCAGCAGAACCTTATGTATCAGTACCAGCAGGTTTTTAAAAAACAAAAACAGCATTACCCAAACTCAAATGTTGCCACCTTTTCTCTCTCCATTCCTTAGAGTGCTCTCACATCTCACAGGCCTCTGTACACATCTATTTCTCACTTCTCTTTTTTCTTTTACTACCTCACAGGTCTCTCTACACCCTGTGTTTATGCCCTTTTATTTCTATGTAATTTATTTATTTGAAACTTTTCTGTGTTGCCTTTCTGCCAAATGATGCTCAAGCTTGGACATAACCAAACTAAATATATATCCAAAAATACCTTATTAGTATTTTTGTCCCAAATATATCTGGGATTTTTCATGATACCAAAAAATGGGTCCTGGAAAATCCTGGAAATATTTGTGATTTTATAAATATAAAATTTAAAAAAAATTAAATATAATGACAACTCCTTTTAACATTGGGAGTTAACCCTCTGTGTGCGTGCGCACGCGCATGCATGTGTGTATTAGATTTCAGATTTTTTATGTAACCTTTTCTCAGGTTTGTGGAAAGTTCTGTCTATCCATGGCTCCAGTCTCCAGATTTAAGCCATCCACTCATGGGGCCATGTTGAGAAATAACTTTTGATTACTTTGGAAGGGGCATAAGGTAATACACTCCACCCATTCAGCATCTTGTCCCATACATTTTTAAACAAAATTTCACATAATGTGTATATTTTAATATTGGTTGTTGGGGCAGATGCAGCAGTTATCACATACATAGAATAATGGCTGTCTGTGTTGGTAATCTGCTCTTGTGTGACTTCTGTTTTTCCTCTTGTAATCACTATGCCCAATTTTACATGAATTGACAGCATATGCTATGATGTTTCATACTCAGCAAGATGTTTTGGGGCCAGCAAGGTGTTAGCAATTGTGGTGTCAACATTCAATATCTGAGATACTCTATGGGAATGTATATTCTTGCAAGGCAAAGTCCCACTGTTGTTAGAGGCATATTCTGTTTTGTCTGCTATTACTCCATCATTTCTTCTGAAGACCATACAGCCATTGGGTCTCTTTGGGAGGTGGGAGGTGAAATATAATGTCAACTCCCATTTTAGATATATTTTAAATTCGCCAGCAACATCAAAACCAGGCTCATTTTCTCATTCACTTTGCAGGAAATGGGAAACAAGATCCTGTGATGAGGTGTTCAACAGAATAAGGGTAAGTCACCCTGGAATGAGGAAACAATATAGAAAGTTAGATAAACAATATTAATTATTTTAAAGAGAGGTAAGAGAAAAGTTCTAAAGAAAAAAAATGAAAATAATTCCTACATTCCCATGGAGCTTCCATATTTGAATGTTGACACTTTTTTGTGATTCACTGAATTCTGTATTGTGCTTGTATATGTGTGGTGGACTATGATTTTCATCCCAGCTCTCCCATAGACTGTGGATGTTGTGGAACCTGTTATCTAGGAACCTCAGATGAAGCAGAGCATTAGCTAGAGATGTGAAGGTCCAGAAACAAGCCAGAATTATTCAGGAGAATAGTGGGCATGTTGAGGGGGGGGAGGGTTTGCTAAGTTTTTTTTCTGTAACATTTCAGTTGAAAGAATAGGAGCAAGACCAGGAAAATAACAAATCCCTCCCCCCCCCCCCGCCCCAGTTGTCTTCCATTTCTTTTCCCAGGCATTCATATCTCTACCCTGGCTCACATGAACAATAAGCACAGGAAAGGCCTACTGAAACTGAATGAGCATAGCAGGTGCTCCATGCGACAAAGCACTACATTTTTCCCACTTAACCAACAACTGCAGAAATAAGTATTTTACAGTACTAAATTCATATGGTCATACTCAGGGCTGGCCCTAGGGCGCATGGCACCCCAGGCAGCCTTGCCGCCTGCTGCTCCCCTCCGCTGCGCCACAGCAATCACGGGGAAAGGAAGGAAGGAGGAGACAGCAGAGGTGTCCGCTCTTTTATGTGTGTGTGTTTCAAAAGATTTATTGAATTTTTAGATGAAAAGGAATCAGAAAGGGAAATAGAAGAGAAGGGAAGAGGGTAGGGTGCATGAATTAAAAGCTTGTAGTATTTTTACTTCCACATTGTTCATTTTGTATTATCATCATCAATCATTTTATAATATTCTCTGCAAGTACATCTTATATTTCAGTTTCAATAATCATTAGTATCTTTTAAAGCTTCTACTAGAACAAGAATATAACTTTACACAGCAATAGTTATCGTAAATTACATTATTATCTTATTTTTGAAGTTTTTGTAGAATCCACATTTAATCTAAGTACCATAAATTTTGCAAAGGCTTTGTGACCTTTTATGATTTTCTATAAATCCAGTCCATTTATCCTTAGTACTTAAAAAAGGGAGAAAGAAGAGGAAAAAAGAAAGTAAGAAAGAAAGAAAAAAACTTAGTCTATCCTATAGGCTTATCTACTACCAAAAGAGAAAGAGCCTCATATTAATGTCATCCTCTAGCTTTATCTATAATAGTAAGAGAGAGTTTCAAAGCTAAATGAGAAAAGAAAGAAGTGAGCAGATCTTTCACATTATCAAGTAAAATGATCTCCAAGTTAATTCTAATTTGACAACAATAATATATAGATGTAAAAAGTTATTCAGAGTTGTTTAAAAGTTTTTAAAACCAATATATAGCCAGACATCATATAGAAAGGAGAGTATAATGGAAAAAAAAAGAAGCAGCCTAATCTACCATACCAGTTTATATATTGCTCACCACAATTGCTAACACCTTGCTGGCCCACTGTTACTCCACCTCCGGCGGATTATTTTAGCTAAATTAAAGAAGGGAAAAATCTTGGTTAACAATAGCAAACAAGTTTTCCAGATTATAGAGTTCATATGACCTTTTAATTAATATATGTTCTTAAGAATAAGATATGTACGTAAGGGGTTATTCAAATCATCTAAAATAATTATCATCTAAAATATCTCTGAGGGGAGGAGGTGGAAAAAAGAGCACAACTCCCCCCCCCCCCCGCTTATTAAGCCTTACATGTAATTTTTGAACCAGTGATTCTCAAATCAAACAAATTGGCCACCCCTTTCCCTATTTTAAAATTACTGCCCACCTAATAGTAAAAAAAACCCCATTAATTTAAGCTTCAATTTTGTTTACAACAAAGCCTAAAGATCCAAATTTCCATTCCAGAAAAGCCTACCACTTCCATTGTCTTGTACCAATGTTAGCAATATACCAAGGAAAAGGAGCTTATAGTCCATTCTTTTTGAAAGCCTTCCAAGTCTTGATTCTTTTAAAATTTGCCAAGAACCTGTGGATTTTTGTAGAATCCAAAAACATTCCCCTTGGATCACTCCTTGGTTCTAGGGAAAATATAATAGCCAAATAAGAGTCACTCCCCTTTTTGTTAATCTTTTAACGGCTCACTCGTCCTTCCTGCTGCTGCTGTCCCCTCAACCCCACACTGATCCTGATCGTGCCAGATGCCCAGCATAGGAGCCATGAGCCTCTGGTGTGGTTTTACCTACTGATCAGCTGGTGGATGGGGGATGACCTTTAAAGATCCCAGGGAGCACGGTGCTCCACTGCCCCTTCCCGGACATTGAAATTGTAAGGAAGAGTGGGAGGAGGAGGATGAACAGGCAGATAGGGATTTGCCTTGGGGGAGGTGGGCTGAATTTGGTGCTCCTGCCTGCCAGCACCTTAGGCAAATGCCTAATTTGCCTAGTGGGCGGGCTGGTCGTGGTCATACTAATGGTGAGTCACCATACATATTAGCATCCCTGCACATTCTGTTTCAAGGGCTGTTCACTCTGCTTGTTATGTATATGAAAATGGCCAGCGTTGCTTGTGTTGCAGCAGTAAATTGTAGCTGTGTATATGTGCGTATGTATGTATGTATATGTGTGTGTATACACACAAACATTCACACTTTATTTTATGTTATTTCTTTATGCCACAGTTCTCCTTAGTGGGGACCGAAAATGCCTTAATAACATTCTCACATTCTCAATTTCATCCTCACACCAATCCTATGAGATAGGTTAGGCTGAGAGTCAGTATCACCCAGCAAGCTTCAGTGACAGACTGGAGATTCAAACTTGGGTCTAACACTGTGGCACAGAGTGGTAAAGCTGCAGTAATGCGGTCTGCTCACAACCTGAGTTCGATATCAGCAGAAGCTGGATTCAGGTAGCCAGCTCGAGGTTGACTCAGCCTTCCATCCTTCTGAGGTCAGTAAAATGAGGACCCAGCTTGCTGGGGGAAAGTGTAGATGACTGGGGAAGGCAATGGCAAACCACTCCGTAAAAAAGTCTGCCGTGAAAACGTCGTGATGCGACGTCACCCCAGAGTCGGAAATGACAGGTGCTTGCACAGGGGACCTTTCCTTTCCTAACACTCTTATGACTACGCTATGGGGAGTACAGAGAGAGGAAACCCAAATAATGAAACACATGGAAACAGCAAGTTCAATCAAATATATGCTTGCCAGCTCCAGGTTGGAAAATTCCTGGAGATTTTAGGGCAAAGACTAAGGAGGATGGAGTAGGAGAGAGGAGGGACTTTAGCATGCAATGCAATAGAGCCTACACTCCAAGGCTACTATTTTTTTCCAGGGGAAGTGATTTGTATGGTGTGGAGAGTCTTTATAATTCTAGGAAATTTCTAGGATCCATCTGGAGGCTGGCAACCATAGATACCTTGAAATGTGTTATGTAGCTTCTAACATCTTGATAGGATATTTTCAACTGAATTCTTGATAGCATCAGGAGATCAATCAGAGTCAAAATGTCCTTAATACATAATATTGTCAGCTTAACTTTTTATTTTTTTTCCTTTTCATTCTAATCTACTTCCTGGAACGTTAGCATTATCCTTATCAGTGTACCACTCTGAGTTGCCAGCCACCAGCTGTCAATCAGCAGGAATTGGGCAGCAGAGAAATGGGGGAGTGTTGGGGCATGTCAGAAGTGACATCAATTCACTTTAGGAACCCTAGAGGTTAGCACAGACATCTGGGTTTTCCCCAGAAAAGATAACACATTAATGATAACAGCAATTTATTTTTTTTCTGGACAACTGTCAGAGAAAGAAACAGGAGCTGGGGGGGGCAGGAAATCCCCCCACCAAAAACATTTTTATTAATTTATTTTTAACTGATTTATATTCCGTCCTCTCTGCAAGCAGGCTCAGGGCAGATGGCAGTCCTAGTACCACTATATCTCCATATTAAAAATTAATATTTTGACATAAGTTCAGTTTATTTCAATAGAACTTCTGTCCAAGGGTATTGCAACCTTGGTTATAATATCCAGGGCTTTTTTTGTAACAGGATTTGAATATTAGGCCACATACCCCTGATGTAGCCAATCCTCCAAGAGCTTACAGGGCTGTTCCTACAGGGCCTACTGTAAGCTCTTGGAGGATTGGCTACATCAGGAGTGTGTGGCCTAATATGCAAAGGAGTTCCTAATATACAAAAAAAGTCCTGATAATATCAAATACTGTGATATAGCTGATAATGATGAGGACCCCATTCAGAAATATAATATTATTCACTGTCCTAGATCTTTCTTTTGAACTTTGTTGTTTTCTTTCACAGAGTTTTGTGAATTAATATTTTGCTTGCAATTCAAGTAGTATACTTGTGTATTATATCACACCATAAGCGTGTATGTTTCCTCATGTTTTCAGGCTGTTACCTTGGCTGTGTCCAGACCTGCATTTTGAGCTGGCATATGGATGGGAGGCAGGTGAAGCAAAAAAGCACAACCAAACACATACATCTGCTGTCCGCCCTGCTCCCGCCCCCAGGCCATCCAAGTCGCACCAAAAAAAGCTACCACTTCCGAAGTGGTAGCTTTTTGTGGTGCTATGGACGGCCCTTGGACAGGTTGGGGGTGGAAGCGGGACAGGAAGCAGATGTGTGCGTTTGGTTACAGTTTTCTTTGGTCCACCTGCCTCCTGTTCCTGTGCCATTGCAAAATGCCCATCTGGACCCAGCCCCTAAGTGGTTGTGAGGATCTCCTGAATTTGTTGGGGGAATTAGCTGGGAGACCCATATAAGTGAGAGGGGGTAACAAGCAGGATCTCCACCTATGTTTACTGGGATTTTTTCCTTCAGTAGAACTCTCAAATGAACAGACCTTAATTAATGGAATTATTTTTATTAATAAAAGTTAAAGAAATAAGAATAAAAACTTAACAGTTGAAGAGCATCTAAACACACATTCAGGTTCAGAAAATAAAGGAAGTAGTTTATAGAGACAAAAATTAACTTATTCTATGGGTCTTTATTGCCTATCCAAAGAACATAGATCCAAGTAGAAGGATGAGCAAAACGAGTACCCAACCTTGTGGCTGGGATGTAAGTCAGTGGACAGCCAAACACACAGACACTCTCTTGAACAGGGTGGTTGATATAACTTTGAACAATAACATGATTGCTCCTAGAACAATGCTGTGATGGTGTGAATGAAACAATATATTTGAACCAGGGAAGCTGCATAGCTTTCTCATGGATTATGAATGCAATGTAATTCTCATGTGAAAATGTCTATTGTGTTTGGTGACCTCTAAATAGACAGGACAAGAAAACTGTTACAAAAGGTGTTATGGGATTAGCATGGTTTTGACTATAGACTCACATAGGATGAACCAGGTAAGGAAAATCAGGCAAGGTTGGGGAATGAGTTAGTTGTACTGCCTTTTCTGGAAATTAATATTTGGTACTGATGAATTTAAAAGAGGGAAGAGAACTGCCAAAAGTTCTTTGCACCTTTAGGATCACATTTTCCCAGACAAGCCTCTGGCCAGTATTTGATGACACACATTCCATGTGATTGTAGGACCTATTTTGCTCATTTATAACAATTTTATTATACTGTAATATTTTGCAATAATACTTATCATCTATTATTAAAAGTTCATACAAAAACATTACATTTTTCTCCTCCCTCCCCTCCCCTTTTCTTGACCTCCAACGGTGTATTTTAAGTAAATTGCTAAAACTAAAAGGTAATTTTTTCAAATAAAGAATCTTCATAAAAAATCTTACAGCAAGAAGATAAAAAGGAAAGAAAAAACCATATATAATAATTATAATTTATCTTCATTATAATCCTTTAGTCCTTATCAAAAGAAAATTAAAAAGAAAGTATATTATATTCCCGCTTTTTGACTATAGTCCATATATACTTCCTCCAAAGTTCAACTATTGTCAAAAATTGCCAAGTATCCTTTAACCTTCCATTGTTTATCAACATATATTTGAAATTTTCCCCATTCATTTTTAAACTTCTCTAGATCATTTTCTTTTAAGATTCTTGTAAGCTTGTCCATTTCACTCCAATGCATAACTTTTAAAGTCCAATCCCACTTTTCTGGTAGTTTATCCTGCTTCCACAACTGTGCATATAATGTCCTTGCAGCTGAAAGCATGTACCAAATTATCGTTCTATCTTGTTTCGGAAATTTTTCCATTTGTAATCCCAACAAAAAGATGTCTGGTGCCTTCTTAATATTATAACCCAAAATTTTTGAGATCTCTTGTTGAATCATTTGCCAAAAATTTTTTGCCTTTTCACAAGTCCACCACATATGGTAGAAAGATCCTTCATGTTTTTTACATTTCCAGCATCTGTCCGACACCTGATTGTTCATTTTTGCCAGTTTCTTAGGTGTCATATACCACCTATATAACATTTTAAAACAGTTTTCTTTAATGTTATAACATGTCGATATCTTCATAGAGTTCTTCCATAAGTACTTCCATGACTCCATCTGTATTTCCTTATTTATATTTATCGCCCATTTTATCATTTGAGATTTGACTACTTCATCTTCCGTAGACCATTTCAACAATAATTTATAAATTCTTGAAATCAGTTTTTCGTTATCACCAAACAGCATTCTCTCCAGTTCTGTTTGTTCTTGTCTTATTCCATCATTTTTAATGTCCTGTTCAAGCAAACTTTTAATCTGTTGCAATTGAAACCAATTATATTTATATTGTAATTCTTCAGCCAATTTTAATTCCACCTTCCCTCCATGTATTTTTAACAATTGTTTGTATGATAGCCATTTCTCTTCATTGATATCTGAATATAATTTTATTACTTTTGTTGGCACAATCCAAAGCAGTTTCCTTTCATCTCCATATCTTTTATATTTTAACCATGTATTTAACAAATTGCTTCTTATATAGTGATGTGTGAAAAAAACCATCCATCTTACTTTTCGCATAACACATATATGCATGCCAACAAAAAACTTTTCCATGACCTTTTAGTACTAGTACTTTTCTATTTAATAACATTATCCATTCCTTAATCCGCACTAGGCATACTGAACATAAGAACATAAGAGAAGCCATGTTGGATCAGGCCAATGGCCCATCCAGTCCAACACTCTGTGTCACACAATGGCTGCATCATGGTACACCTTAAAATCAGGCAGTTCAAAACCTCCCCTTTCTTTTGCATCAATCAAAATTTTCATTTTAATTCTTGGTTTTTTTCCCGGCCCATACACATTCTGAAATTTTCCTTTGCCATTTACTAAATTGTTTATTATCTTTCACTATTGGAATTGTTTGAAACAGGAACATAATTCTTGGTAAGACATAATAATAATAATAATAATAATAATAATAATAATAATAATAATAAACTTTTATTTATACCCTGCCCTCCCCGCCTAGGCAGGCTCAGGGCAGCTAACAGGACATGGTAAACCATGATACAGATAAATAACAGATAATATAATTAATAATTTAGACAATAAAACCAATAAAACAGTATGACATTAAAATACAATCGAATGGCGTATAAGATGGCTCGGTATTACTGATCTTACATTCATTTTAATTGCGGAAATTTTGCCCAGTAAAGACAAATTCAACTTGTTCCATTTTATCAAATCTCCATCAATCTTACACCAAAGCTTCTCATAATTATTTTTGTACAAATCAATATTTTTGTTGTGATTTCCACACCTAAGTATTTTATTTTAGAAGTAACTTCACATTCTGATAAATTTTGTAGTTCTTTCTGTTTACTCTTTGACATATTTTACACAATATTTTTGATTTTTCTTTGTTTATATAAAAACCTGCCAGTTCTCCATACTCTTGTATCTTACGAAGCAACAATGGTGTTACATGAGTGGGATTTTCATTTATAAACATTACATCTTCTGCAAACGCTCTGTATTTGTAAGAAAAACCTCTCAGTTTCAAACCCTCTATCTCCTTATCTTCTTGAATTTGCATAAGCAAAACCTCTAAAGTCATTATAAATATCAATGGATGTAGAAGGCAACCTTGTCTTGTTCCTTTACTAATTGTCTTGTTCCTTTACTAATTGTCATCTTTTCCGTCAAATCTGCATTTATACAGAGTCTTGCTTGTTGTTCAGTATATATCGCCTTCACCATTCTTCTCCCAATCTCAGTTTCTCCATCACTGCAAACATAAAATCCCATTGCACATTATCAAATGCTTTCTCTGCATCAGCAAAAAATAATGCTACTTCTTTTTCCGGATGTTTCTCATAATATTCTATAATATCTACAACTGTTCTAATATTATCTCTAATTTGCCTCCTGGGAAGAAATCCTGCTTGCTCTTCTTTAATGACATTGTTCAAATGCTGTTTGAGGCATTCTGCTAAGATCCTAGCATATATTTTGTAGTCATTGTTAAGTAGTGAAATTGGTCTATAGTTTATTACATTCGTGGCATCTCTGTCTTCTTTCAGTATCAACGAGATAACTGCTTCTTTCCATGTATTAGGTATTTTCCCATCTGTTCTTATAATATTCATCAATTTCTGAAGTTTTGGTGATAGCACTTCCGCAAGCACTTTATAAAATTTTGCCGTAAAACCATCTGGACCAGGTGCTTTCCCTAATTTCATTGAATTAATTGCCGCCTCTACTTCTCCTCTTTCAATTGGTTTAGTACCTTCTCCATATATTCTGTTAGGGGGTTTACTTTAATTTTCTGTAGATATACGTCAATTTTTCCCTTGTCCACCTTTTGACCTTTAAACAACTTAGCGAAGTATTTATAAAATTCTCTTTTGATTCCCTCCTGGTTGACAATGTCCTTACCTTCCAATACAATTTTGTTAATAATTTTATTCTCTTTTTTTTCTTCATTTGCCAGGCCAAATATTTTCCAGGTTTATTCACTCCTTCAAAAGATTTCTGTTGAAGTCTTTTTAAATTCCATTCCACTTCTTTGTTTAACAAATGTCTCAATTGACTTTGTAATATTGTAATCTCCCTTATAATTTTCTTCTTCCCAGGTCTCTTTTTAAGCTCCTTCTCCTTTTTTCTAATCTCTCTCTCTTTTTTCTAATCTCTCTCTGAATATCCAACATTAGCTTGTCTTTATTGTTCAGTGTAAGTAAAATACCTCTCATTACCGCTTTATATGCATCCCACACAGTTTGAAATTGAATGTCCTTTTTTCATTTATTTGAAAGAAAGACTTGGTCTCCTTTTCCAGAGACACCACTACTTCCTTTTTCTGTAGCAAATCTTCATTTATCCGCCATCTTAGAGTCTTTTTCATGGGTTTTGTAAACCACATTAATGGATTGTGGTCTGCCCCCACTTTAGGAAGAATTTCTATTTTTTCGGTATAAATCCAAGATTTTTTGTACTCCACAGCATATCAATTCTTGAGAAAGAATTATGCCTTGCTGAAAAGAAAGTATAATCACGTTCTTTAGGGTTAAATTCCTTCCATACATATTCCAGACTTTCTTGTTTTACTAACTCAAAAAATGACTTTGGTAATTTTCCTTCATTTTTTTTCCAAGATCTGTCCAGAATATTTTTAATTGTTCCATTAAAATCCCCCATTAGCATGATTTGCTCATACGTCACTTGGTCTAATTGTTGCATAATGTTGCATAAAAGAAAGGGTCTTTTGCTCTGTTTGGGGCATAAAATCTGTCAAGCATGCAGTTTCAATGACGAGTCGGGTTTGATACAAGACTACGTTTGATAGACCGATACTTTCAGTGTAACAGATTCTTGAGAGTGATGCTAAAAATACATTGATACAATACTTTTAAGGCTAACTTCAAAAGGATTCCAAAAGGTGGGGGCGAGGGATGCGCTCTCACACATAAACTATCATAAATGTCTACATTCTCATGGCGTTATCAGGACTCCGTCCTTGCTTTCCCCAGATGTTTTAACACTCCCTAACAGGAATGTATGGGAAGGTGCTGATTACTTTTTCTCAAATTAGTTTCGTTTCTCCTACTTGGAAGTAGAGAGCCAGTTTGGTGTAGTGGTTAAGTGCACGGACTCTTATCTGGGAGAGCCGGGTTTGATTCCCCACTCCTCCACTTGCACCTGCTGGCATGGCCTTGGGTCAGCCATAGCTCTGGCAGAAGTTGTCCTTGAAAGGGCAGCTGCTGTGAGAGCCCTCTCCAGCCCCACCCACCTCACAGGGTGTCTGTTGTGGGGGAGGAAGGTAAAGGAGATTGTGAGCCACTCTGAGACTCTTCGAAGTGGAGGGCGGGATATAAATCCAATATCTTCTTCTTCTTCTACTTCTTCTACTTTACAAGCAATAAAGCAAAAAAGGGGGAGAGGAAAGAATAACAGAGCTAACAGACCTTGGTCCTCCAGGATACTTCACAGACCAGTTTTATGGAAGACCCTAAAACAATCAATTACCAATGGAATTTTACCATGCTTGACATAATCCCAATAACAAAGTTCTTTTGTAGTTCAATGTCACTTTCACCGCAATATATCTGCCATCATCTTCCTTGAAAATCAATTTTGGGTCCAATTAATTTCATTTTATTTGATTTATATATCCCGCCCTACCCCACCGAAGCGGGCTCAGAGTGGCTTGTTTAACATAGAAAACAACTCCCCTTTTTTCTCCTTAGCCAATGAACAGAATTCCACACCCAGTTGTTTATTCCATAAAAATTTATAATCCATTTTTTTAATGTGTACTTCTTGTAGGCAAATTATATTACATTTTTGTTTCCCAATTCAATGAAACATTGCCTTTTTTGTATGGTGAATTGTCCATTTACATTCCAAGATATTAATTTGTAATCCATCATGATTTTCTATTTTTAGTCTGTACTCTCAAACTCCTTATGTTCATTCAAGAACTTTGTCATTTCCTGGGTGCTTGTAATTGTAAATCACTTCCCTTTATGTTCAAAACTTAAAGCCTCTGGAAGTATCCATCTGTATCTCATTTCATTTTCTATCAGCTTTTCAGTCAATTTTTTGTATAATCTCCTGTCATTTATAAGTTTCCTTGGCAATTCTTTCATGATTCTTACACTACTACCATCCACCTCCAATGCATTTTCAAATTGTTTACTTAGAATCTTTCCCACCATGTCTCTTGTCACAAATCTTACAACCACATCTCTTGGTAGTTTGTTTTTTCTGGTATACTCTGTATTAACCCTGTAAATTTAGTCGTAAAAATAACTAGTTTCATCAGGGTCATCCCCCAAAAACTCAGCAATGATTTTTATTATGTATGTCCTTAAATCAGTCTCAATAGATTCAGGCACCCCTCTCAGACGAATCTGATTTTCCATTAGTTTACAGTCTTGTAGTACTGCTTTCTCTTGCATTTTTTTTATAGTGGAATCCACTGTGTCAATTCTTGAGTCTTGATCTTTCACCTTCTCTTCAACCTCCTGCACTTTCTTTAACGCTGCTTGGGAATCTTTTCTGAGATCTTACATTTCTTTTTTAAATTCTTTTTTAATCACTTCTGCACTGGATTCAATGTCTTTTTAAAATTCTTTCTTACTCTCTGTTATTGAATCCTTTATTACTTTTACCAGTCTTGCCTCCATGGCCTCTATTGCCTCCTGCCATTTAGACATTTTTGCTTCTTCAAGTGTCCTAGCCCTTGTACGTAACTCCTTTGTTCCTGCTTTGTTCACAGACATCACTGTCTGCCCATTGCTGAAAAAGGCTCAAAAGTTGACCTCATCAAATTAATTTTAATATCACAGTCTTATAGATTAAGGCATGCCCTTTTAGATGAGCCTAAAATCGCCGTTCTCAGAGGCTCCTAAGTCAAGATATTAATTTTTTAAAGTTTTATTTTCTTCAAAATGGCATCCGCAGCTTTTCTGTTCCTTTAAAAAAAATTTCCTTTTTTCTCCATAAGTGCTCCAAAATTGAATCAAAACATATAGTCCAATAGATCTCACCTTTTAATGATGATATCTGCTGGCTCCACTATTTTTTAAAGTCCTGTTTACTTTAAAAATTTTTTTAAACTTTTGACCTTCTTTTAATGGCCACCGGTACTTCTCTATGATTTATAGTCCCAGAGAGGGCTAGGAGGCTTGCACTACTCATACGGGAGGATTACTCCTTTCGGGCTCTCCCGGATCCAAAGATTGATGGGATTGAATGCACCGGTCTGGCATGGGATGTTGGAGAGGGGTTGGCGGTTTGGCTGGTGTACCGTCCGCCCAACGCACCAGCTAACGCCTTACCATCACTATTGGAGGCAGTGGCGGGCTGGGCGTTGGAG
Organism: Heteronotia binoei; assembly: GCF_032191835.1. Classification (NCBI taxonomy): domain Eukaryota; kingdom Metazoa; phylum Chordata; class Lepidosauria; order Squamata; family Gekkonidae; genus Heteronotia; species Heteronotia binoei. The sequence continues at coordinate 163,931,896 of NC_083223.1, read as the reverse complement.
TACCCGAGGCTTATGGTCCTGGGTGACTTCAACGTCCATGCCGACGACACGGCCTCCACTCAGGCGATGGACCTAGTGTCGTCCATGGCGACACTGGGACTCTCTCAATTTGTCACGACTCCCACGCATCAGGCCGGGCATACATTAGACCTGATCTTTGCAGCCGGGATTTTGGTGAACGATATCGCCGGAGAAGCGGTACCATGGTCGGATCACCTAGCCCTTAAGGCCCGTGTGGGGATGCCGCCCCAACCCTGTATGGGCGGAGAGCCTATTTTGGCTCGCCCTCGGGGCTTGATGGACCCGGAACGGTTCCAAACGGCCCTAAGGGATCCCTGGCCCACTGGCAATTCCCTCGATGACCTGGTGGAAATCTGGCAGGGCCAGCTGTCCAGGGCTATCGACGAAATTGCACCCCGGCGCCCTCTGCGCCCTCGCACGAAGCTGGCTCCATGGTATACCTTGGAGTTACGCCAGCTGAAACAAGGGCTCAGACGACTAGAGAGGCAGTGGAGGCATACTCGGGACGAAGCAACGAGAACATCCTATAGAACGTTTATGAAGTCTTATGAGGTGGCAGTCAAGGCTGCAAAGAAAGATTACTTTGCAACCAAGATTGCATCTGCAAACTCGCGCCCAGCACAATTATTTAGAATAATTGGGGATCTTACAACGTTGCCACAAGGCAAACCAAATGTTAGAGAATTAGGAATAGGCTGTGAGGCATTTGCGAAATACTTTGCAGATAAATCTCGCTGCTCCGCCAAGACCTGCCTACCACATTAGATACAGTGAGTGAAATTGAGGCTCCGTGCCTGTCTTCAGGTTTAGTGCTGGACCACTTCGACCCACTCAGCCTGGAGGAAGTCGACAGAATCCTCTCTGCTGCTCGCCCGACAACATGTGATCTGGACCCTTGCCCCTCCTGGCTGATTAAATCTTGCCAAGGGGAGCTTAGATGCCCTTTACGGGACATCATAAATAGATCCCTTTTAGAGGGGCATTTTCCAACACCTCTGAAAGAGGCTTTGGTCCGCCCTCTCCTGAAAAAAGCTACAGCAGACCCGGCCGAATTGGCGAACTACCGGCCGGTGTCCAATTTACCGTTCTTAGGTAAAATTATTGAGAGGGCCGTGGCGTTGCAGCTACAGGGGTTTCTGGATGACGCTTCTGTCTTAGACCCATGTCAGTCTGGTTTCCGGCCGGGCCATGGGACGGAGACGGTGCTGGTCGCCTTAGTAGATGACCTCCAACGGCAACTGGATCGGGGCGGCGTTGCGGTACTGATGCTGTTAGATCTGTCGGCTGCATTTGATACAGTCGACCATCGGCTACTGACGCGCCGCCTCGCCGACATTGGGGTCGAGGGGTTGGCCTTGCAATGGCTTTCCTCCTTTCTCCTAGGTCGGGGACAGAGGGTGGCTATCGGGAGCGAGCGGTCCCGGAGGCGCACACTGGATTGTGGGGTGCCCCAGGGAGCAGTTCTCTCCCCGATGCTGTTTAACATCTATATGCGCCCCCTTGCCCAGATTGCCCGGCGGTTTGGGCTGGGTTGTCATCAATATGCAGATGACACCCAGCTCTATCTACTAATGGATGGCTGGCCCGGCCCCGCTCCAGGGAATCTCGACCGGGCATTACAGGCTGTAGCGACATGGCTCAGGCTGAGTGGGCTGAAGTTGAACCCAGCGAAGACAGAGGTCCTATGCGTGGGTCGCGGCGCTCTGGGAAGGGAAATAGCTCTCCCGGCCTTCGATGGTGCGCCATTGAAAGCAGCGCGCCAGGTAAAGAGTCTGGGTGTTTTACTGGAGCCTTCATTATCGATGGAGGCCCAGATAGCAGCCACTGCCAAGTCAGCATTCTTCCATCTGAGGCGGGCAAGGCAGTTGGCCCCTTTCCTTGAGCGCCGGGACCTCGCAACAGTGATCCACGCAACGGTCACCTCAAGACTAGACTACTGTAACGCCCTCTACTTGGGGCTACCTCTGTGCCGGACCCGGAAATTGCAGCTAGTGCAGAACGCGGCGGCCAGGCTGTTGTTGGGACTCCCGAAACGGGAGCATATATGGCTGGGACTACGTGAACTGCACTGGCTGCCGATTATATACCGGGTCCAGTACAAAGTGTTGGTCGTTACCTTTAAAGCCTTATATGGCCGAGGACCTGCCTACCTGAGGGACCGTCTTTCCCCATATGAACCCCAGAGAGCACTGAGGTCAACGGGGAAAAACTTAATGACTATCCCTGGGCCGAAGGAAGTTAAATATCAGAGCACCAGAATACGGGCCTTTTCGATCGCGGCCCCTACCCTATGGAACCGACTCCCCGAGGAGGTGCGGGCCCTGCGGAGCCTTGAACAGTTCCGCAGGGCCTGCAAGACCATCCTTTTTAAATCAGCATATTCGGACTGCTAAGAAAAATGGTAATTAAAGATCCGCCAATGCGGTCCAAAGATCTATACCGCAGTATAATTGTATCTACTAGACTGGTTTTTAATTTAATGTTTTAATGTTTTATTGTTCTATAATGTAATTCTAATGTTTTATTTATTATGGTGTGTTTTTATGGATTGCTGTTAGCCGCCCTGAGCCTGCCAAGGTGGGGGAGGGCGGGATATAAATGAAATTAATAAAATAAATAAATACTAGAGTTGTATTAAACAATTCTCTTGTACAGCTTATTTTTGCCAAAGATGTCATATAAAAGTGTCCTTCATGTTTGAAAGCTATATTTCTAAGGAAAAGGGAGGGAGCCTGTTTCCATTATTGTTCAAGCTAAGAATATAAAGCAAGCAGTTTTCATATGGTTGCCAATTTTTAATTATATATTTTATTTATCTTATTGAAATTATTTTTATCCTGTCCCTCTATCAGAAGATTCCTGAGGCACTGTACAAAGTTAAAACCATCAGTTTGTTAAGCTTTTATTTATTTTCATAGATGTTCTATGTTAGATTTTGATTGACACACTTAAATAGCTTAGCTGTTTGAAACACATGCACAACATTATCATGGCAGACTTTTTATGGGGTGGTTTGCCGTTGCCTTCCCCAGTCATCTACACTTCCCCCACAGCAAGCTGGGTACTCATTTTACCAAGGATGTAAGGCTGAGTCAACCTCGAGTCGGCTACCTGAAACCAGCTTCTGCCGGGATTGAACTCAGGTCGTGAGCAGAGCTTAGGACTGCAGTACTGCAGCTTTACCACTCTGTGCCATGGGGCTCTCCTAGAAATCATTAGTATTTATCATTTTGGAATTTAAAACTGTGCTTCAAGCATATTCCTGAAAAACCCAAAATAAGTATATTTTCCAGTACAAATAAGTACATTTGAATAAAAAAATTTACAATAAAATAGCTTTGTATTTGTTGGAAAAGCACTCAGGGTGCTTTCGCACAAGAGATTTGGCCCGACCTAGCCCTGCCTCCCATTTGGATTAAATGTGCATGATCACCCAAGCACATCTACCCTCCGAGCTGCACCTGTTCTCACCCTATCTCCTATTCCAGTTAAAAAGCCACCTGGTTCTTCTCAGTAGTTTCCCCTGAATCACGTTTAGGTCACATATTCACTGGCCACCTGAATGCCCGGGCGCGACTCATAAGCAAAAGAGCAGTGTGATCATGCCAAGTTGTCTCTGGTGCATTCGGGGTTTTTTTCCTTAAGCACTTTTCTGCTTGAGCACACACACCGGGGGACCTTTTTTAAAAAACAATCCTTTCTGCAACGTGTCCATGGTTGAGGTACACTAGCTGTCGGAATGGCAACTGCGGACTGCTGCCAGGATCCTGTTGCTTCAATGGTGGCTGTCTGATAGCCCGGAAATGGGCCAAACTCAAGCAACTTTTTTGAAGCTAAGATAATATTGCATCAATTCACAGTGTGATAGCACCCTCAGTCTTACCTCTCTATCAGATGTAGTTGTAACCTCTCTCTGTCTCCCCTATTTCCTATCAAATATGTTAATTCCTAATTAAATCTTTATCTACTCTTTTTATCAGATTGTACAATTGCTGTGTTAATTACTCTGCCAACAGTATTGTTAATGTGTGCGCTCCTGCTTTTACACCTGGGCGCAGAGGGACTGTATTAATGAAACTTTTGGAATACCTCCAACAAACAACTAGGAAATGCCAAATCTCTGGAATGATTAATATTTATTTGAATGTCAATGGAATATATCCAACATGAGATGATTAACCTGTATTTATGAATGCATAGTTTCTCCCAAAGATAATGTTTTAAACCTTCACTGCATTTCTCTAACATGTGGCACTTTTAATAAGGCCGCTAATCATGATCTTAAGCACCACTGAAATCAGTGAAGAATATTCCAAGTTATTTATGTATTTTATTTATACCCTGCTTCTGTTTTTTCCTCACATCACCCCATGAGGTAGTTTAGGCTGAGAACATGTGACTGGTCCAAGGATATCCAACAAGCTTTCATAGCAGAACTTGCTTTAGTGTGACATATCAATCAACATCCCTTATATGGCCGTAGACCCATAAGTTACATACATGGCAGCAAGAAAATATGTACAAAAGTGGTGTCTGAAATGTAAAATCTGTAGTTTTATCATTGGTTTTAATTGTGTGTCATCTTATCTTGATGACTGTTTTTATTCTTCCTATGTTTTATCTGTGCTTTATTTAGACCAACTTTTTAATGGACTTTGGCTATGCACAGTAAATATTCAAAAATACTTTATTGTGACAAATAATCATCCTATCATTCCTAACTTACGCATACTGGTTCTGTGGAAAGGAGCTCTTTGTGATAAAAGAGCATCCTTGAACCTGCTGAGGTAACCTGTCTGGAGAAAGAAGAATCAGCTCTCCCTTCAAGGTTTATTTGTTTTACTTGATGCTCAGTGAGTAGTTACTCTCACTGCAGAAAGTGTGTAACCTCTGTGGGCTAAAGATGAGAACCCATTTTGCTTTTATATTGAAGTTATTCATACCAATCATTTACCTTATTAAATATTTTATTTTCTGTTAAATAAATCTTCATCTGTGTCTTGGCTGTCTAACCAAATATCTAGAAAATAGTGATTTCTGTTTACCTCATAAATGGTCAGTTTAGCAGGTTTCCAATCAACAAATCTTTAGGGAGCACAGTAGCTTACATGCTACCAATCCTTTAATCAAAATTTGTGTCCTCCCCTCTTTATTTGATTGTTAGTGGTTGGGGTTTTATGTATGTATGTATGTATGTATGTTAGATTTATGGATTGTCCAATCCCTGCTACTGTTGGGTTCTGGGCAATATGCATCATTTCATAAAAACAATAAGATAATATAATCACACACAAAAACAGTACCCAATACAAAATTTCTAAAGGGTCAGATGACAAAATTTCTTTCAGTTTTCCATTTCAGATGACAGCCACCTCGTTGGGAGGGGCAGAAAACAGAACAGCCTGGGGAGGAGGAGAGGGTGCCAGACAGAGTGGAAACCATTGCTATCCTAAGCCAAAAGCCTAGTGGAACAGGGCCTGTGGAATTGCATAAGATTCTGCAGGACCCTGGTGGTATTTGACAGAGAGTTCCACCAGGTTGGGACCAAGATTGAAAAGGCCATAGTCCTTGTTGAGGACAGTCAAACATCTTTGGGGCCAGGGATCACCACCAGGTTACTATCTTGGGAGTGTAACACCCTCCCAGGTACATACTGGAGAAGACGGTCCCACAGATACAGTGTTCCCTGACCACTTAAGGCCTCAACACCAGAACCTTGAACTTAACTCGATACTGCACTGGAAGCCAGTTTAGCTGATGCAGCAGAGGGTTGTATATGTACCACCCATGATGTTTTCCTCGGAATTCACACTGCTGCATTCTGGATCAGCTGGAGCTTCTGGGTCAGTCTCAAGGGCAGGTCAGCGTAAAGCAAGTTACAGTAGTCTTACCTGGAGGTGACCATTGCATGGATTACCATGACTACCTCAGGGCATGACAGGAAAGGGGCCAATTGCCAAGCTTAGTGGAGATGGAAGAATGCCAGCCTGGCAATATGAGTGACTTGGGCCTCCATGTCAAGGAGGCATTCAAAACTACATCCAGACTCCTGACAGATTGTGCTGGTGTAAATAGTGCCCCATTAAGAATGGGAAGTCTATGCCCGAGCCCTGAGCCCCCCTACCTCCCCAGCTACAGAACCTCTTTGCTGGATTCAGTCTCAACCTGCTCCCTCTTGGAGGAGGGATGGTGGCTCAGTGGTAGAGCATCTACTCGGTAAGCAGATGGTCCCAGGTTCAATCCCCGGCATCTTCAAAAAAGGGTCCAGGCAAAAAGGTGTGAAAAACCTCAGCTTCAGACCCTAGAGAGCCGCTGCCAGTCTGACTAGACAATACTGACTTTGAGGGACCGAGGGTCTGATTCAGTATAAGGCAGCTTCATATGTTCATATGTTTTAAAACCACCCCACCACAGCCTCCAAACCTGGGGCTAAATTTCACAGGGTAGTATCCAAGTAGCTGTCTAATAACAGATATAGCTGAGTGCCATCAGCATACTGGTGAAAACCAAGCCTGAAATTCTGTATCAGCTGGGTGAGGGGGCACAATGTAGATGTTAAACAACAGGGAGGGAAGTGCCCCCCACATATTAAGAGGTGCCTAGAGAACACAATCTCTCCCTGTGCCACCCTTTGTCCCCAACCACAGATAAATTAGGTAAGCCATTGAAGGACCACCTCACCAACCCCCATGACAGTGAGGCAGTAGGTCAGAAGGTCATAGATGACCGTATTAAATGCTGCTGTAAGATCTAATAACAACAGTGTGACCTGCCTTGAATCTAAAAGCAAGGCCAGAGTGGAGATTGGATGTATTTGATCCAGAAGGCAGTTGCCTCAGAGCCTTCCACATGCCTGTTTCTCACCCCACAACCACCACATATAGCAATAGATATTATTAACAGATTTAAATTAAACTAAAGATATTTACTTTAGTTTCCCTTGGAGGATCCTGTGGCTTCTGAGCCATAATGGTCTTACATATACATAAGAAACTTCCTCCCCTCTAAAATAGCAGAGAAATTTGCAGTAGTGCTTGCTGTGACCAGGAAGACCCATGATATCTGCAAAAAATATGGATCTACTCAGAATCTCACTTAGGAATAAGAACATAAGAACATAAGAGAAGCCATGTTAGATCAGGCCAATGGCCCATCCAGTCCAACATTCTGTGTCACACAGCGGCCAAATATATATATATATATATATATATATATATATATATATATATATATATATATATATATATATATATATATATATATACACACACACACACACACACACTGTGGCTAATAGCCACTGATGGACCTCTGCTCCATATTTTTATCTAACCCCTTCTTGAAGGTGGCTATGCTTGTGGACGCCACCACCTCCTGTGGCAGTGAATTCCACATGTTAATCACCCTTTGGGTGAAAAAGTACTTCCTTTTATCCGTTTTAACCTGTCTGCTCAGCAATTTCATCGAATGCCCACGAGTTCTTGTATTGTGAGAAAGGGAGAAAAGTACTTCTTTCTCTACTTTCTCCATCCCATGCATTATCTTGTAAACTTCTATCATGTCACCCCTCAGTCGACGTTTCTCCAAGCTAAAGAGCCCTAAGCGTTTCAACCTTTCTTCATAGGGAAGGTGTTCCAGCCCTTTAATCATTTTAGTTGCCCTTTTCTGAACTTTCTCCAATGCTATAATATCCTTTTTGAGGTGCGGCGACCAGAACTGCACACAGTACTCCAAATGAGACCGCACCATCGATTTATACAGAGGCATTATGATACTGGCTGATTTGTTTTCAATTCCCTTCCTAATAATTCCCAGCATGGCGTTGGCCTTTTTTATTGCAAACGCACACTGTCTTGACATTTTCAGTGAATTATCTACCATGACCCCAAGATCTCTCTCTTGGTCTGTCTCTGCCAGTTCACACCCCATCAACTTGTATTTGTAGCTGGGATTCTTGGCCCCAATGTGCATTACTCTGCACTTGGCCACATTGAACCGCATCTGCCACGTTGACGCCCACTCACCCAGCCTCAACAGATCCCTTTGGAGTTCCTCACAATCCTCTCTGGTTCTCACCACCCTGAACAATTTAGTGTCATCCGCAAATTTGGCCACTTCACTGCTCACTCCCAACTCTAAATCATTTATGAACAAGTTAAAGAGGATGGGACCCAGTACCGAGCCCTGCGGCACCCCACTGCTTACCGTCCTCCACTGCAAAGACTGCCCATTTATACTCACTCTCTGCTTCCTATTACTCAGCCAGTTTTTGATCCACAAGAGGACCTGTCCTTTTACTCCATGACTCTCAAGCTTTCTAAGGAGCCTTTGATGAGGAACTTTATCAAAAGCTTTCTGGAAGTCAAGGTAAACAACATCTATCGGGTCGCCTTTGTCCACATGTTTGTTCACCCCCTCAAAGAAATGTAACAGGTTAGTGAGGCAAGATCTTCCCTTGCAGAACCCATGCTGAGTCTTCCTCAATAACCCGTGTTCATCAATGTGCCTACTCATTCTGTCCTTGATAATGGTTTCTACCAACTTTCCCGGTATTGAAGTCAGACTGACTGGCCTGTAATTTCCCGGATCTCCTCTGGAACCCTTTTTAAAGATGGGGGTGACATTTGCTACCTTCCAGTCCTCAGGAACGGAGGCAGATTTCAATGAAAGATTACAGATTTTTGTTAGAAGATCCACACGTTCAACTTTGAGTTCTTTCAGAACTCTCGGATGTATGCCATCCGGACCCGGTGACTTATTAGTTTTTAATTTGTCTATCAGTTGTAGGACCTCCTCTTTTGTCACCTCAATCTGACTCAGGTCTTTCAACACCCCTTCCAATATTAGTGGTTCTGGGGCGGGCAAACACTTCTCATCTTCCACGGTGAAGACGGAGGCAAAAAATGCATTCAGCTTCTCAGCCATTTCCCCATCCTCCTTCAGTAATCCTTTTACCCCATGGTCATCCAAGGGCCCCACTGCTTCCCTGGCTGGTTTCCTACTTCTAATATATTTGAAGAAATTTTTATTGTTGGTCTTTATGTTTTTTGCAATATGCTCCTCATAGTCCCTTTTTGCCTGCCTGATCACAGTCTTGCATTTGATTTGCCACTGTCTGTGTTCCCTTTTATTAATCTCACTTGGACTGGTTTTCCACCGCTTAAAGGAGTCCTTCTTACCTTTTACAGCTTCCATTACTTTGTTTGTTAACCATGCTGGCCTCTTCTTATACCTGTTTGTGCCTTTCCTAACTTGTGGTATGTATTTTATCTGAGCTTCTAGGATTATAGTTTTAAATAGTCTCCAAGCTTCCCCAAGGGTTTTGACCGTATTTACCTTTCCTTTCAGTTTCCTCCTCACATGCCTCCTCATCTCAGAGAATTTACCCCTTTTAAAGTTAAATGTGGTTGTGGCGATCTTTTTGGGCAACTCCCTATTTATACAAATGGTGAAATCAATAACATTATGGTCACTGTTCCCAAGCGGCGCAATCACTTTTACGTCTCTCACCAAGTCTTGGGCATTACTTAGGACCAGATCCAGGATCGCCCCACCCCTGGTAGGTTCTGAGACCATCTGCTCCATAGCACAGTCATTGAGAGCATCAAGAAACTCAATCCCTTTCTCTCGACCAGAACACATATTGACCCAATCAATCTGCGGGTAGTTAAAATCACCTATTACGACACAGTTTTTACGTTTAGCCGCTATCTTTAATCCCTCCATCATATTATAATCGTCCTCTCTCTTTTGATTTGGTGGGCGATAACAAACTCCCATAGTTAAATTTCCTTTTGGGCCCTCTATTTCAACCCATAGCATTTCTAAAAGGGAATCTAATTCTCTGACCTCAGTCTTACTGGACCGTATATCCTCTCTGACATACAGAGCCACCCCACCTCCAACCCTTCCCTCCCTATCCTTCCGATATAACTTATATCCAGGAATCACCGTGTCCCACTGATTCTCCTCATTCCACCAAGTTTCTGAAATTCCCACAATGTCTATGTTTTCTCCCAACACTAAACATTCCAATTCACCAATTTTACTTCGGACACTTCTAGCATTTGCATACAAACATTTATAATTTCCCAAGCAAGCTAGGCCCGCCACCTCTCTCCTGCCGCCTCGAGACTCTAGCAGACAGTCCATACTGTTTGTCACCATCACAGTGGACAACTCTGATCCGTTACTCGGTAGAAAAATAGAAGCCAACCCTTCATCTCTTTGAGACGAGTCCTCCCGAACCAGAGACATTCCATCTCCTGTCGGCTTTCCCCCAAGATTTAGTTTAAAAACTGCTCTGCCACCTTTTTGATTTTAAGCGCCAGCAGCCTGGTTCCATCCGGAGACAAGTGGAGACCGTCTCTTTTGTACAGCTCCGGCTTGTTCCAGAAAGCATCCCAGTGCCTAACAAACTTAAACCCTTCCTCCTTACACCATCGTCTCATCCACACATTGAGACTTCTAATTTGCGCCTGTCTCTCCTGCCCTGCACGTGGAACAGGTAGCACTTCCGAGAAGGCCACCTTGGAGGTCCTGGCCTTAAGTCTCCCACCTAGCAGCCTAAATTTCTCCTCCAGGACCTCACGACTGCATTTCCCCACATCGTTGGTGCCAACATGCACCATGACCACAGGCTCCTCCCCAGCACTGTCTATCAGCCTATCTACTACACGCGTAATGTCCGCTACCTTCGCACCAGGCAGGCAAGTCACCATACGGTCAATACGCGGTTTTGCCACCCAGCTGTCTACTTGCCTAAGGATCAAGTCACCAACTACCAAGACCCCCCCTCTCCCCCTGCCCAGGGATGGTTCCTTGGCGCGAAAGGATACCCGCTCACCAACCGAAGAAGAGGTCCCTTCTGAGGGCGCATTCCCCTTATCCTCAGCAAGGTGCCCTGTTCCCTCTAGACCCTCACGCTCTCTGGCAGCAATGGGGCTGCCACATTCAGAGTGGGGCTCATCTAATACGCCCCCAAGAGTCTTCCCCAATTGCCTAACTGACCATCTCTGCTTCTCCAGGGCAGTCACCTCGGCCTCAAGGGTACGAACTCGTTCCCTGAGGACCAGGAGCTCCTTGCATCGAGCACACACCCAAGACTTCTGTCCTGTGGGCAGATAGTCATACATGTGACACTCAGTGCAAAACACTGGAAAGCCCCCACCCCCCTGCTGGCATTCTACCTTCATGATATATATATTAAATATACAGTCCTCTTTAAATGCTGTTGTTTACGTGGCTCCCCTTCTGGAAGGTCAACTTACCTTATTGGGAGAACAAGGAAATCAGGGATCTGGGTTCCTGGTCCTTAGGAAGCCCCCAGGCAAAGAGCCACAGGCCAAGAGCCCTTTAGCTCTCGCCCTTCGGCTCGCGCCAAAGGCTCGCGCCTTTGGCAAGGCGCAGCTTAAAATGCAAAGAGGGTGGAGCAGACCACTCCTAAGCAATCATCAACAATTACTCTCAATCAATCAATCAATCAATCACTTTCACCTTTAGCCCACTCACCCAAACGTACAGCAGTTCCCCAGCTATCACAACTCAGCCTTTTCAGCAGTCACCCAAGCCTCAGAATGAAGTCTTTCAAAACGCAGAAATTCTTAGCAACTTCTCCAGCTGTCTCAGCTTATCACAGCTGCTCTGCTCTGTTCTGTTCCTCTCAGGCCTCTCTGAGATGTGCTCAGCCTTTGGCAAGGCGCAGCTTAAAATGCAAAGAGGGTGGAGCAGACCACTCCTAAGCAATCATCAACAATTACTCTCAATCAATCAATCAATCAATCACTTTCACCTTTAGCCCACTCACCCAAACGTACAGCAGTTCCCCAGCTATCACAACTCAGCCTTTTCAGCAGTCACCCAAGCCTCAGAATGAAGTCTTTCAAAACGCAGAAATTCTTAGCAACTTCTCCAGCTGTCTCAGCTTATCACAGCTGCTCTGCTCTGTTCTGTTCCTCTCAGGCCTCTCTGAGATGTGCTCAGCCTTTGGCAAGGCGCAGCTTAAAATGCAAAGAGGGTGGAGCAGACCACTCCTAAGCAATCATCAACAATTACTCTCAATCAATCAATCAATCAATCACTTTCACCTTTAGCCCACTCACCCAAATGTACAGCAGTTCCCCAGCTATCACAACTCAGCCTTTTCAGCAGTCACCCAAGCCTCAGAATGAAGTCTTTCAAAACGCAGAAATTCTTAGCAACTTCTCCAGCTGTCTCAGCTTATCACAGCTGCTCTGCTCTGTTCTGTTCCTCTCAGGCCTCTCTGAGATGTGCTCAGCCTTTGGCAAGGCGCAGCTTAAAATGCAAAGAGGGTGGAGCAGACCACTCCTAAGCAATCATCAACAATTACTCTCAATCAATCAATCACTTTCACCTTTAGCCCACTCACCCAAACGTACAGCAGTTCCCCAGCTATCACAACTCAGCCTTTTCAGCAGTCACCCAAACCTCAGAATGAAGTCTTTCAAAACGCAGAAATTCTTAGCAACTTCTCCAGCTGTCTCAGCTTATCACAGCTGCTCTGCTCTGTTCTGTTCCTCTCAGGCCTCTCTGAGATGTGCTCAGCCTTTGGCAAGGCGCAGCTTAAAATGCAAAGAGGGTGGAGCAGACCACTCCTAAGCAATCATCAACAATTACTCTCAATCAATCAATCAATCAATCAATCAATCACTTTCACCTTTAGCCCACTCACCCAAACGTACAGCAGTTCCCCAGCTATCACAACTCAGCCTTTTCAGCAGTCACCCAAGCCTCAGAATGAAGTCTTTCAAAACGCAGAAATTCTTAGCAACTTCTCCAGCTGTCTCAGCTTATCAGAGCTGCTCTGCTCTGTTCTGTTCCTCTCAGGCCTCTCTGAGATGTGCTAGTCCTTAGGTGGGGGCAGAGCATCCCCCAATTTCATGGGCTCCTACCTGCCACTAGCTGGCCAGAGGGGGGAAACCCCACCCCAAAAGCAGCCACCAGTAGGCACCCTTCTCCCTCCCCCCTGTGAGATTTAAAGACCCTCCAGCTGATTGGTGGGATCACGTGGCCTGCTAATCAGCTGGGGGGCCCTTTAAATTTTGCAGGAGGGGAGGGAGAGGGACTGCCACCAGCTCTAAGCGGCGAATTCACCTCTTGGAGTCCAGGTGTGCACGGCCCCTTAAGGATTCCTTTAAATGCTTTTTTGCAAGTGGGGGCCACATGCACATAAACAGTCTGGTTTCACACTGTGAAATTGATCTGATGTGCAGGGGTGGCCAACAGTAGCTCTCCAGATGTTTTTTGCCTACAACTTCCATCAGTCCCAGCCAGCATGGCTGTGGCTGATGGGAGTTGTATGCAAAAAAACATCTGGAGAGCTACTGTTGGCCACTCCTGCCATAGGGAAAAAATTCACTTGAGTTTGGTCCATTTCTGGGCTATCAGACAGGATCCCAGCAGTGGTCCATGGATGCTCATTCACACTGTTAGTGCAGCTAACCATGGATCTGCTGTGGAAAGGGCCGTTCTTTTAAAAAAGTTCCCTGTGTGTGCGTTCAAGCAGAGAAGCACACAAGTGCTCCTCTGAGTGGGGTTGGGGGGGGGGGGGAAACCCCTACCATGCTGGAAATGGCTTAGCACAATCACACAGCTCTTCCGCTTTTGAGTAGCCCTGGAGCATTCAGACAGCAGCCGATTATGTGACCTATATCTGATTCAGGGGGATGCTACTGGGAAAATCCAGGTAGCTTTTAAATGCGAATAGGTGTCTGGAGATGGGATGAGAATGGGTGGAGCTCGGAGGGCAGATGTATTTGTGTGATTGTGCACTTTTAATCCAAATGGGAGGCAGGGCTAGGTCGGGCCAAATCTTTTGTGTGAAAGCACCCTGAGTGCTTTTCCAACAAATACAAAGCTATTTTATTGCAAATTTTTTGACTTGGGCCAAATCTTCTGTGTGAAACTACCCTTAGTCTCTGAAACCTATGTGTGGTGTGTTACTATATAAAAATGGTTTAAATTATCTTTAATAGCTTTCTTCTTCTTCCCTAGGTGCAGAAGTGATGTATATAAACATGACTGCTTATAACAAAGGCCATCTTCAGTCATCATTCTGGATTGTGGATAAACAGCATGTATACATTGGAAGTGCTAGTTTAGACTGGCAGTCGCTGAGACAGGTATTTTAAACTGTAAAGTCAAAAGTATCTTAAAAACACAATATGAACTTTTATTATGGAAATCATAGTCACTTGCTCAAGGAAGACTGCAAAAATTTCCTACTTAAGTTTGCTAAATGAATATTAACTTCTTTTCTTAAATTTCCTTGATAATATAAGAAATAATATTTTGTTGACTTTAGCTGCTGAAAATATGGTTTATAGCAAGAGATACTACAATTTCCTCTCCTTTAACACCCTCAGGGCTTTTTGTAGCAGGAACTCCTTTGCATATTAGGCTACACCCCTCTGGTATACCCAGTCCTCCAAGAGCTCACAGTAGGCCCTGTAAGAAGAGCCCTGTAAGCTCTTGGAGGATTGGCTACATCAAGGGGGTGTGACCCTAATATGCAAAGGAGTTTCTGCTACAAAAAAAAGCCCTGAATACCCTAATTGACATACGTCCTTTTTGAGAGGCTGGAAGCGTAAAGCAGAAGCTGCTTACTACCCCCTTTGTGAATTTTGTTCCATTCACAGAAGACCTTATTATGAATCTGTGTATTTGTGTGTGCATGAGTGATTCCCCCCCCTTCACTGTGTCCCATATAATTTCCAAAAGTACTTTGACACATACAGGTAGCTTTGGGGTTGGGATTCAAGTAGCTCCATTGAGAAGGCAGAAGTCACAAAGATCCCTTCCTTGAATATCATTACCTCATTATAACAAACGGGGTCCATCAAAATCTTACCAAGAACATGGCAACAAATATGGAAAAACAATGGCCAACAAACTGGAAATGGTAAATTTTCATTCCAAGTCCAAACAGCAACTATCAGATCATTGCAGTAATTTCTCATGAGTGTAAAGTGATGCTCAAAATCTTACAAAAAGACTGTTATATATGAAATGAGAAATGACAGATGTTCAAGCTGGATTCAGAAAAAAAAAAGGCACTAGAGATCATATTGCAACTTTACATTGTAGAATGAAGTATGAGTTTAATGGCACATTTAAGACCAAACAAAGTTTTATTCTCTGCAGGGCTATTTTGTAGAAAAAGCCCAACAGGAACTCATTTGTGTATTAGGCCACACTCCCTGATACCAAGCCAGCTGGAACTGCATTCCTGTGCATTCGTGCTCAAAAAAAGCCCAGATTCTCTGTATGAGCTTTTGTGTGCAAGTACAAATTTACGTTGATTACTGGAACATATGAGGGAATTTCAAAAGTTTCATAGATTACAACAAAGCTTTTGACTGTGTGGCAGTGGCGTAGGGAGGGGGGGGGCGTGAAGGGCGGGTCGCCCCAGGTCCGGGGGGGTCCCCGCATTGCCAAGGGGGGTCCCGACAAGCGACAACGAAGCTCCCGAGGCGAAAAAAAAAATAACACGAAAAATCCTCTCCGTGCTAGCGGGAGGCGTGAAGGAGCACGCTTGACTTAGGAGGCGGTGGCAGGAGAGAGAGGAGGGGCGCGCGCGCGCGTGTGTGTGAGAGAGAGAAGGGGGGGATTAATGTGTGCGGTGATCTGCAGCCCTTAGCCCCGCCTACCTTTCCTCTCCTCCACGCGCACCCCTCTTCCCTCCCCCCCCAGCCCGACTGCTGCACTTGGGCGGCTGCTGCGCTCGTCGAGCTGCAGTGCCAAAGGCGCCGGCGGCCCCTGTGAGCAACGAGCCCTTCAGCTGTTCGCACGCCCACTTTCCCTTGCTTCCCACCCTCGTTCTGAAATAGAGCAACAACTGCTGTCGCCGAGGAGCCAGCTCCGGAGAGCCTCGTGGGGAGCTGAAGCATCGAATGGGTGCCCAGACGGGGGCATAAAGGAAAAGAAGCCATCTGAGGCAGGCAAAGCTGAGATGCCCAAGGGAGTCATTTGTGCAGGGGGGGGGGGAGAGGATGTCAACCCCCCAGGAGAACAAACTGGGATCCTGCCAGGTTTTTAACTTCCTTTTCTTTTCTTTTTGTTTAACTGTCGATGGCAAACATTGCACCAGAACCCACCTACTCCGATTCCACTAAAGGCGGCGGTCTTTTCACAGCCTAACGAACTGGGCTCACTCTAGATAAAACTGTCCCTTACACTTGTTGAATTGGGCTCAGCCTGAATCGTGTCATCTTCTTAGACCCAAGGGTGTGGGTAATAAATTACACCTTCTGGGGACAGTCACAGCACTGCAAATAGCTCAGAGTCCACATACGTTCACTTGAGTGTGCAACCCAGTTCACTACTTGTATTAGCTGTTATGCATAACCTGTAACCAAATAAGCAAAGTCACTCGCCCTCCTCTCCTTGTTTGCTCTCAGCGGGAATGCACCCTAGTGCTCAAGTATGAGGAGTGTTAGAGTCAGTTTCACACATGGCACTTAAATCAGCCTTTTTAAAAAAATAATCTCTGGACACAAACGATGCATGTCATTTGGCATTTTCATACATTGCCTTTTCAGCTCCAAAAAAGGGTCCAGGCAAATAGGTGTGAAAAACCTCAGCTTGAGACCCTGGAGAGCCGCTGCCAGTCTGAGAAGACAATACTGACTTTGATGGACCGAGGGTCTGATTCAGTATAAGGCAGCTTCATATGTTCATATGTTCAAAGGAAAAGTATCACTCTAAGTCTGTAGGGCAAAACCCTTGCATTGTCTCCTATGCTTGTTCTATTTTTCTTCTACATTTTCTTCCTCGTCAAAAGCATTCACAAGCGCAACTGCCTTTCCCTGCTCCACTCCTCTTGAAACCACATCCCGAGGGAGGCAGCATCCCAAGTGACCTTGATGGTGTTCCCTATCCCCAGAGCATCCTTCACCAGCAGGTGAAGCATGTGGACCAGGCAGATGATGCCCTTGAGGCACATAGCCTTCACCATGGCCAGCATGTTGGTGCTGGTGTCCGTGACCATATAGCCATGGACGATGTTGCCACTGCCCACCCACTCCCTCAAGCTACTCTGTATCATGCCAATGATGTTTTGCTCCTTGTGGTCTGTATCCATCCCATGCACATGGAGCAGAACCAATTGTAGTCCAGTGGCAGGCTGTCCCCTCCTGGAGCCTTGGATGTGCCCTGACGGTCCTGCTGGCTTCTCCAAAGGTCTAACAAGAACTGCACGATTCTGCCTTGCACTAGAGAGCTGAGCCCTGCCCATCACCACTGCAAGCTGGCAAAAGGCTACACCCTCCACAAGGGAGAAGGGTTGGCCATCCACAGCAGTCATCTTGCTGACAAAGAAAGTGACTTCTTCCTGGGCCCTCCATATAGCCCTTTTGACCTCTTGGAGGTCTTAATGTCCCACCCACAGTAGGTCAAATGTGGAGAGCCTTTCTTTTTTCTCTAGCTGAGAGGGAGTAGACCTCTTCTTCCTCTTGATGGCTGCCACATTTTCCTTTGGCGGCAATATAGTTGGATGCACCCTTTGAAAGTGCCTGTGAAGAACGGGGGAGAACAAGTGTTGGGGGTTTGCACCCCCCTGGACATGAGTGTGGCACACTTGGCACTCTGCCATACAAAGGTCACTGGAGAGGATGCAGAAATGTTTTCAACTGTGGGCTTCCCCTCCCCACCCTCTGAATCACTGCTGTTAGAGTAATCCTCTGCAAAGCGTAGCAACTGCTGGTGTTTCTGGGCAGCACTAAGAACTGTTTTGCCTCTGTGTGGAGCCTAAGGAGGAGGGAAGGAGGGGTGGGAGTCTTTAATTCAGAAATGCAATCTGTCCCCAATCTGGAGAGATTGTAGAGGAGCTGGAAGCAGGATGAAGTTCCCTGTGTTTTTGGCATGTGTAGGTTGCAGGAGGCCCATTCTTGTGGCATTTCTCTCTGTCACATGGTGTGGTGGGGTAATCAGGTTATCAATCACGTGACCTAGATTGCACCAGCAGTGCCATCTTGGGGGGGTGCCGCCCCCAAAGTGACACCACTTCCTGTTCCCCCCCACACAAGTGGTGGCCATCTTGCGGAAGTGACATCACCAGAAGTGACATCATATCCTGTTTCTGGCGGCGTGCACACACATAGGGGGGCCCACATAAATCTTGGGCCCCAGGCCCACAAAGCCCTAGCTACGCCCCTGCTGTGTGGATCATAAAAAGCTATGACTAGATTTAAAGAAATCAGTGTGCCACAGCATCTGATTGTTTTGATGCACACCTGTACTTGGGGCAAGAGGCTACTGCTTCGGCAGAATATGGGGAAACAGAATGGTTTCCAACTGGCATCATACAAGGAAGTATTTTATATACCTATCTCTTCAGTCTATATGTAGAATGTATCATACGGAAAATTGGATTAGTTTTAGTTGAAGATGGAGTGAAAACTGGTGGAAGGAACATTAACAATTTGAGATATACAGATGACACCACATTACTGCAGGAAATAGTGAAGACTTGAACAACTACTGCTGAAGGTTGAGGCAGAAAATGCCAAAAAATGGATTACAGCTGAACATCAATAAGACAAAAGTAATGACTGCTGGGAATTACTCAACTTTAAGGTTGGTTGACAATGAGGAAATTGAAATTGTTCAAGATTTTCTATTCCTTGGCTCCATCATCAATCAAAAGGGAGACTGCACCCAAGAAATCAGAAGGATATTGAGACAGGGAAGAGCAGCCATGAAGGAACTTGAAAAGATCCTTAAGTGTAAAGACATGTCACTGGCAACCAAGATCAAGTTAATTTATGTCATAGTAGTCCCCTTTTCTATGTATAGGTGTGAAAGTTAACAAAGAAGAAAGCTGATAGGAAGAAAGTAGATTCCTTTGAAATGTAGTGTTGCTGGAGAGTTTTACAGATACTGTGGACCACCAAACAGACAAATAAATGGGCCTGAAGTCTCCCTAGGATGGGGGAGGGAACCTCTGTCCCGAGGGCCATATAGGTCACTTGGTGTGACCCTCGGAGATTGCTGGACAGATACATAGATTGCCGTGTGGGGCCTGGCTGGCCAGTGAGGATCGTGGGGCCCACCCACGTGGTGCAGCAGCTTCCTCGGGGCCAGGCAGGGATCACAGGGCCCAGATGTACTGTGCAGCAGCCTCCCTGGGGCCTGGCTGGCTGGCCAGAATTTCTGCAGGGCCTGGAAAAGTTACTGTCACAATTCAGTTTGCACTTGATTATGCCAGATGGTGTGGCCTAATATGCTAATGACTGTGTGACCTAATATGCTAATATTAGGGGATGTGGTCTAATATGCTACTGAGTTCCTGCTGGGCTTTTTCTACAAAAAAGCCCTAGACCTCTCCATTTGCCTAGGGCGGTGGGCTGTGTGTGTGTGCCAGATTAGGCTCTCCCCACATGACTTCAAATAGAAAAAAACATTTATTTGCATTAATTTTGCTGGCCTGAATCATTCTCCCCGGTGGAACACTGTTTTTTTAGTTGATAATTTTTTATGGCCCGCAAATGATGTTATAAATATCCATATGGCCCTTGGCAGAAAAAACGTTCCCCACCCCTGCCCTAGGAGCTAAAATGATGAGAAGACAAGAGTCACTGGAAAAGACAATAATGCTAGGACAGGTTGAAGACACCAGGAGAAGAGAAGACCCAACATGGGATGGATTGACTCAATCAAGAAAGCCACAGCCCTTAGTTTGCAAGATCTGAGCAAGGCTATTAATGATAGGATCTTTTGGAGGACATTAATTAATGGGGTTGTCATGAGTTAGAAGCGAGCTCTCTCCACATTTTCCTACCTTGTACTGTTGTTTTGAGTTGTTCTGTATGCTGATTTGGGGGGTGGGGAGAGAGTGGGCTGAGGGAGGGGAGGGAGGAATGGCTACCTCTGGGAAACTGCTGGGAAACTTTCCACATAGAAGTCCCACTGCTGCTGTGCTATGCAGCTACACCAGCAACAAGGAAACCACTTTTGTGGGAAACACTTTTCTCTTAATAAAGAAGCTTGAACAGACATCTGTATTGCCTGGTGACATTATAAACTGAGCAGTATGAATCTGCTTAATGTGCAAAATGTGTTCTGAACTGGCATATTTAGTAAGAATTATGCTATAAATAACAGTAAAAGGTTTCGGTATGAAAGCTCACACATAAACAGAGTTCTACCCAATATGAACTCTCACACACAGAGTTTTACCCAATAAAAGATTTACAATTGAAAATTGTGATATTTCAGCAACCTACCTTCAGTCTTTGGGATAGGTGGAGCTCTAAATATATACTGATAAATAATTCATCTCTCTATAGTGTTACCAAGCAAGTATTTACCAGAACTTGGTAGCTCAGGAAGGATCTGTTCATTGGCATATCTCTTGATGACAGCTGCATCTCATCATTACAGAAAGAACACTGCATCATTCTCACTCTTTGAGGCTAATGAATTTCTCAAAGTTATGAAAAGGCCCATCTGGCTCTTTAAGATAAGATGTATGTGACATTTAATGGAATAGAGCTCTTTTATTTTACATGAAACAAAACCTTGAAGTTGGGTTAATGTTAAATCTGAACTGGATACATTTAGGTCGTTATGACATGCTTGCAAAACTGTTAAAAGTTCTTGCAAGGATTAGCTCTACCTCCTCCTCAGTTTTGGGTCCTTCTTTGTAGTTGCCCTGTTGTTAAACTGAGCCCCAAAGTCAGTTCCATGTATACAGCCCTGTAATCTACATACTCGTTTCATTTTTCAGAGTTTTGAATATTTTCCCTGGGCATTCTGCCTTAACCTTTTTAAACGGTTATATAGGCTCAAAAGACCTTTACAGTGCAATCTTGAGAAAAGTTACACTCTTCTAAGCCCATTGACTTTAATGGACTTTGCTTAAACTTGCAATGTTAGATAAATCTCCACCACAGTTTGCTCCAATGACAGGATGTTCTGTCTATATGATATGTATCATTTTGTACTATACAACACACTCAAGTATTGGCTGTGAATTGTTCAAATGTGGAACTAAATGAATTCATTAGATGCAACAAAATGGCTGTTAGACAAAAACTTATTTTCTTCCTGATGCCTCTTTGTGTTAATTGAAATTGACAAGCTGTTGCGAATGAGAGCTGTTGTCTGAGCACTGGTTCCCAGTTAATTGATGCGGCCAAGTTGAAGTTGGAATGAAACCGGTTTCGTGTCGCCACCCCGGTTGGACTAGAGGAATTCTGCCTGGAAAGAGAATTTATTTCCCTATGGTATCTCCTGCATCTGAGAAAGAATACACAGATACAGCAGGGATTGGTACCTTATTGTTTATTTTTTCAAGCATCCGGAGTGGATAATTATTTTCATGAACTTTGGACTTTGAATGATACAAGAAAACTGGAATGTATGAAATGTAATGACTGTATCAAGATAAATGTGTAATGATTCACATAGCATGAGTTTTTGCAATGCTTTAACACATTCTGTATTGGTTTCTGTATTGACAATCCCCAGGTGGGGGCAGGGGATCCCGCAGTTTGAAAGCTCTCCCCCCCCACTTCAGGGTCATCAGAAAGTGGAGATGAGGAGAGAAAGTTCTGCTGGGCACTCCATTATTCCCTATGGAGACCGATTCCCATATGGTATAATGGCGAATTGATCCACGGGTATCTGGGACTGGTGGGGGGGGGGCTGTTTTTTGAGGTAGAGACACCAAATTTTTAGCATAGCATCTGATGCCTCTCCTAAAAAAAACCACCCAAGTTTCAAAAAGGTTGGATCAGGGGGTCTGATTCTATGAGTCCCAAAAGAAGGTGCCCCTATCCTTCATCATTTCCAAATGAAGGCAAGGCATTTAAAAGGTGTGTGATCCCTTCAAATGTGATGGCCAGAACTCCCTTTGGAGTTAAATTATACTTATCACACCCTTGCTCCTGGCTCCACCCCCAAAGTCTCCTGGCTCCACCCCCAGAGTCCCCAGATATTTCTTTAATTGGACATGGCAACCCTAGTCCTAGGGTCATGAATCTCCTGGTGGTGGCAGGATATCGCCTGCTATTAGAGCTGATCTCCAGGTGACAGAGATCAGTTCACCTGGAGAAAATAACCACTTTGGAAGTTGGACTCTGGCATTATAACCAAACTATACACTCCTCAGGCTCCGTCCCCCCCCCCCAAATCTCCAGGAATATCCGAACCTGGAGCTGGCAACCCTAGTCAGTCCTGGTTAGTCTTTGGATCATGGATATACTTAGAAGCAGGGCTTTTTTTTAGCAGGAATGCACACGAATGCAGTTCCTTCTGGCTTTGTGTCAGGGGTGTGTAGTCTTTGGATCTTGGATATACTTCGAAGCAGGGCTTTTTTTTAGCAGGAATGCACATGAATGCAGTTCCTTCTGGCTTTTGTGTCAGGGGTGTGGCAAATGAGTTCCTGCTGGGCTTTTCCCACAAAAAAGCCCTGCCTAAAAGTCCAGGGTCGCTCTTCAGAGGAAGGCAATGGCAATCAACCTCTGAACATCTCTTGCCTTGAAAACCTAATGGGATGGCCATCAGTTGGCTATGACATGTCAGCAAAAAAAGATAAAAAGAATAGCTCTTACTCTCAGTGACAGGGCAGAGGAAGCCAAGTAGTTGTCCAAGAGTACAATAATGAAACTTGAAGTTGATTAAAGTTTGTAGAAGGTCATTTTCCTGCTTAATACCATTTTTGTAACTGCTGTTATGAGGTTTCTATAGCCCTCTCTTTCTGTTTGTGCTTACGCCTTGCTTGTGTGAAACCAAAATTAGCATTAAGTGTGTTATCCTAAAGCTGAAAGAGAGTGCTTGCCTTTACATAACCAGGAATGACCATAGATTCACGTGGGTAGCAATGTTCCCTCTAAGCTGCAGTTTTGTGAACAAAAATTCTACTGTGTGAGCTACTTGCATTAAAGTTGCGAGCTACTGCATAAATTATTGTGCTCTGGGGTCATCCTTCTTGAACTAAGACAAAAATGTGTGAGCTAAAAATCTGTGAGCTAGCTCACTCTAACTCAGTTTCGAGGGAACACTGGTGGTAGTCATGTTGGTCTGAAGCAGCAGTGTAACATTAGATCTGCATACTCAAAAAGATAAGCGTTTCTGAATTCAACATGTTTCTGGAAAATAAATCTATTTAGTATATTTATATGCTGCTTTTGTTCTGGAACAAAGGCCTCAAAGCCACTTACACATTTTAGGAAGACTACCTAAGGTAAGAGTAGAATCCCATCCTAATACAACCAAACATCCAGTGCCTACGCCCATTAAAAATAAAAACTGGACAAAAATACCAGAAAAAAGCAAAAATTAAATAGAAATAAAAAATCTGCATGGAAGCTTGCTGGGTCACTTAGTGCCATTCACACACTCTCAGCCTAATGTCAGGTCTCCTCCAGGGAGAAAGCCTGGGTATAAGTGAAGGTAGTAAACAACTAAGCAGCCTCTCTTAAGTATCAAGAATTAATATAAATCATTTCCACAGAAGTTTTTTTTTACCTTGAGTTCCCTGTTTTTGGGGAAGAAGCGCCCAGTACTCAGTCTTTATTTAAAAAGTAGATTTCTAGACCTTTTCTTCCAGCTTACAAGGAAAAGAGTAAATTTTTGCAAGGGAAGGAGCCAGTCTTACTTTTTTTTTTTTAAAGGGAGAATTCAGAGAACCTGCTACACATATGGTTTCAGTAGTATACCAATATAAGGATGTTCTAGTGCAGGAGTTGCCAAACTGCAGCTTGGGAACCACACTTGAAGCCCCTCCCACACCATTGGCTGGCTTGAAGAAGGCATTTCTCTCTTTAAATCACTTCTCCAAGCCAAGCTAGTTGGCAGCTTGGAGAATGCATTTAAAGTTGCTTTCTTTCCACCTCTACTTCTCTCCTTCCTCCTCATCTATTTCCTTCCTTCCTCCCTCCCTCCCTCCTTCCCTTCCACTCTTGTGACTTTCAAACATCTGGTGTTCATGTCTTACAGCGCTCAAACATCTGATGTTTATTCTATGTGGCTCTTACGTTAAGCAAGTTTGGCCACCCTGATCTAAGCAATATCCCTAGAATTCTACAATTTCTCCAGTCAATAGGAAGTACACAATTCCATTCTCCTTAAGTTTCACTAAAACATGGTTTGTTATCAGGTATTTTATACTTAACATTTATATTGTAATATTGTAATGTTTACTCCTTATTATTTCTATCTTTCCTGCATTGAGTTGGATTTATTATTCTATTGGCTGAAGAGAGACAGTCATTTTCATTGCTTTTTGCCCTCCTGCTGCAAACCCATGCTTTGCCACCCGGTGTTCCTGAGGGCCTTGACCTCCAGGAATGGAAATTTAGGGAGGGGGACCTCAGTGGGTTGCCAGCTGTATTTAAGATGCAACTTGATGTCTTTTCCTAAACATAATCTTCAACATCATTGAACTTGAACTAATTACAAAAAAAACATTTTGTCACATATTAAAATCCATATCACCGTATTAATGTTTTTGAACCATATGTATGAAGAAGAAACTTTGTGGAGTACATATAGAGTACTCATTATTTTGGGAGATATTTATTAAAGCAGGTGTGTAAAACACAATTCAACAGTGTATATGCGAGGTAGCCAACATCTGTTACCCACTACAATAAGAAAAGTAGTATAAAGCTTCACTAAATCAAATAAATGGACTAATGTGTAATCTAGCTGCTACAAGGAACCTAATATATGTTTATTAGTACAAAGCTGTGCATAACGGAAATGCTAGCTGAATGAAAATTAGTTTGACAGTATGGGTATGTTCAACTTATCTAATTTTTTTCTCCATTATCTCCATGGGTACTGAGGAGACAAACAAAAAGATGCACTCAAAGTTCCTTTCAATGGACCTTATGTGAAGGAAAAAAATATAGTAATTTTTTCTCCAGGAACTAGAGAGGGGAATGTGTCCTTGAAGCTGATGTTAGTAGCACAGCTTGTAACCATGAAACACTGCTGTGAAGAGGCTTCCGGTTTTGAGTCATGGAGGATTGAGGTGCTTCTTAGTAGAGGAGCAGACCAGAGCCTCTGTTCTGGGCAGAGAAGATGATTCTAACACCTGCTGCTTACTTCTTCCGGGCAAGGAGAAGGCCAAGACATGCATATTAAATTCTGAGGGGATTTACTCTGGCTAACGAGGAATCCCAGTGGGGTTCCTTTTTGGCTTTGAAGAGTCCCTGGAGAAGGATTGCATTCTAATGTCTACAGAGGACCTCTGAGGTCATTAAATTGATTTAAATTCACCAGGATTCAAAGCTTCTTTGGAAATGAATAACGTCTATCTTTGAAAAGAACGATGTTGAAAAGGATCGCAATTCTAAAGGTAAAAGATCTTTATCTATCACTCCAGGACTAAAATAAGACTTATCTGAAATAAAGATAAAGGTCTGGATCCAACTACGTTATCTTAAAGTAAGGAAGATAAAGGAGGGGGTAAATTTGGGACTTGGAGAAATAAGGTTAAAAGAAGGAAAACAACTGTAGTTTTGAATACCTGTGGTCGGGCTAGACAACCTTCTCCAAAACAGATGTGCTGACTTGTGGGATGGCACAGGAAATGATG
Organism: Heteronotia binoei; assembly: GCF_032191835.1. Lineage (NCBI taxonomy): Eukaryota > Metazoa > Chordata > Lepidosauria > Squamata > Gekkonidae > Heteronotia > Heteronotia binoei. Next base: position 163,906,308 of record NC_083223.1, on the reverse strand, counting down.
TTATAGAACTAATGTGAGATTTCTCAACAATCGAAAATGAGACTTTGTGGCAAGAAAGGAAGGAAGTGGCCATTAAGAGAAGGGGAAATTGCAAGCCTCCTAGCCCTCTCTGGGTTTATAAATCATAGAGAAATACTGGCAGCCATTAAAAGAAGGTCAAAAGTTTAAATTTTTTTAAAAAGTAAACGGGACTTTAAAAAATAGCGGAGCCAGCAGATATCATCATTAAAAGGTGAGATCTATTGGACTATATGTTTTGAATTAATTTTGGAGCACTCCAGGAGAAAAAGGAAATTTTTTTAAAGGGAACAGAAAAGCCCCAGACGCTATTTTGAAGAAAATAAAACTTTAAAAAATTAATAACTTGACTTAGGAGCTTCTGAGAACGTGATTTTAGGCTCATCTAAAAGGGCATGCCTTAATCTATAAGACTGTGATATTGAAAATTAATTTGATGAGGTCAACTTCAGAGCCTATTTCAGCAATGGGCAGGCAGTGATGTCTATGACTAAATCAGGAGCAAAGCAGATTTGTACAAGGGTTAGGACACTTGAAGAAGCAAAAATGTCTAAATGGCAGGAGACAATTGATGTCATGTAGGCAAGATTGGCAAAAATAATAAAAGATTCAATAACAGAGAGTTAGAAGGAATTTAAAAAAGACATTGAATCCAGTGCAGAGGCGGTTAAAAAAGAAATTGAGGATCTCAGTAAAGACTCCCAAGCAGCATTAAAGAAAGTGCAGGAGGTTAAAGAAAAGGTGAAAGACCAAGACTCAAGAATTGACACAGTGGATTCCACTATTAAAAAAATGCTGGAGAAAACAGTGCTACAAGACTGTAAATTAATGGAAAAACAAATACATTTGACAGGGGTGCCTGAATCTGCTGATAACATCAAGAAAGCATCAGACATCTTTTTGTTGGGATTACAAATGGAAAAATTTCCAAAACAAGATAGAACAATAATTTGGTACATGCTTTCAGCAGCACGGACATTATATGCGCAGACGTAGAAGCAAGATAAAATACCAGAAAAGTGGGACTGGACTTTAAAAGTTATGCATTGGAGTGAAATGGACAAGCTTACAAGAATCTTAAAGAATATGATCTAGAGAAGTTTAAAAATGAGTGGGGAAAATTTCAAAAATATGTTTAAAAACAATGGAAGGTTAAAGGATATTTGGCAATTTTTGACAATGGTTGAACTTTAGAGGAATAATAAATGGACTACAGTCAAAAAGCGACTATGTGAACATTTTTTTTCAATTTTTTTTATAAGGACTAAAGGATTATAATGAAGATGGATTATAATTATAACATATGTTTTTTTCTTTCCTTTTTCTTCTTGTTTTAAGATTTTTTTAATGAAGATTCTTTAATTGATAACATTACCTTTTATTTTTAGCAATTTAATCAAAATACACCGTAGGGGGTCATGAAAAGGTGGGGAGGGAGGAGAAAAATGTAATGTATTTGTGTTAACTTTTTAATAATAGATAAGTATTATTACATTATACTGCAGTAAATAAAATTGGTTTAAACAGAAACACTGCTGTGAAGAGAGGTGATCCTTATAGAGAAGTAAATTCAAGAGTAGTTGTTCTAAAGACAACAAAGGCAAGAAAAATAAGTAACATAAAATCATCTTTTTTACTCAAGGGCAGAATTCTTTTCCCCAGCATTCAGTTTCAAAGGACAGATATTTAATCAATGATGAATACTATTTATTGCAGTACATACTTAAAGAAGAAAAATTAATCATAGACATCACTTGTTCTATTTTGTTAAACCAGGGATATAGTTTTAACTGTGTAGGCTATTTTTGCACTTATCAGCATTACCACCCACTGTTCTTTTCTTTTTATATTATAGCCCTTTTAAAGATAGGTGTCACTTAATGCAAATGACATCACAGACAAAGCAGTTGCACCATGTTTTAAGTTTGGATACCAACTGCATGAAATATACTGTGATGATAATATAGTGTGTTCACATACTGAAAAAACATACCATTTCAGACATATGTGCTAGTCAATGAACTTTTGATGATGGGCATTTCTGCTTCACAGATGAAAGAACTTGGTGTTGTTGTCTACAACTGCAGCTGCTTGGTGGCAGATTTACAAAGAATATTTGCCTTGTACAGCTCATTAAAGAACAAGAGTAAAGTGCCATCTTCTTGGTCTAAGAGACTATATGCAGTATATGACACACAAAAGAAACTGACTCTTAACTTGAATGAAACTCAGTCAAAAGCCTTTATTTCGGTGAGTTCTTTTGGAGAATATTTGATCTTTGTTATGTTGAAGGGGCATGTTATTTATCAGGACCATGAAAATAAATATTGATTGGATTGAATTGATGCTACTGATCCAGCTCAGCCTCTTTTTTTATTATATGCTTTCATATTTCCATTTTATAGTTTGCCTTTATCTAAAGAAGTTTAGAACAGGCCAAGATCATATAGATACAAGTGGAAACACACAAAGACTTGTAGGGGACATTTCATTTTCCCTTCCCCAACTATTTCCTCTTTTCCTTCCCTGAAAATCCTCATAGCCTCTCCCAGGCTTTTTTTTGCAGAAAAAGCCCAGCAGAAACTCATTTACATATTAGACCACACCCCCTGACATCACTGTTGTTCCAGACAGGGGTTTTTGTAGAAAAAGCCCAGCAACAACTCAGTTGCACATTAGGCAACACCCCCTGATGCCAAGGAAGCCGGAACTGCATTCCTGTGCGTTTCCAAAGCCGAAATAGCCCTGCTTCCTCCCCCTTTCTAAGTGCTTCTGTTGTTCAAAGCTACAGGTATTCCTTTTTTAATTTTGGTGTTTTAAACCCCTCAATGTGTTTTATTTAATTTCAGATTTTTCTGCAAACCAGGGAATGTTCAGGTTTGTAGAAAGCTCTGTTCATATCCCCAATCACTGGATTTAAAGTATCATCACATTAGAATGTACAAGTGGGAACCTGCAAAGGCTTGTGGGAGGCATCTCACTGCCACCTCTCCCACTACTTCCTCTCTCCTCTTCCTTCTCTCCTTCTAAGATTGCCAAGCTCCAGGGAGGGACTGGAGATTTCTTGGAATCACAATAGATCTCCCAGCTACAGAGATCAGTTTTCCTTAGGGTTGCCAGATAGAGGTTGGGAAATCCTTGGAGATTTCGGGGTGAAGCCTTGGCAGGGGAAGATTTAGAGAAGGAAGCAGCTATGCAGCACAAATTAGATTATTAATTTAACCAAAAACCTAACCAAAAAAGCACATGAATATTTTTTCTTTATTCATAAGAAATTGCATAACATATCTCAAGTATAATCAAATACTTTTTCAGTCTTTAACTAAAACATTTCTCCTACAAACATGTTAAAACAAATCTACCAGATCTCTCTAAATAGGCAGACTGTCAATATTTACCTATTCACCAGGAAAAAAAGAAAGAGAAAGAGAACCAAACATAAAAAAGACCCACATTCCAAAATCCTTCTTCCCCAGCATTAAAAACTTTTAAGTTCCTTTAGTTTCTACATCCAAGTTATATCCAAGGCAGCCTGTTTGTCCATAACTTATTTTCTATTGGCATCATACATTTCTTAATCAAAGTTCCTTATTCAGCCGTTCACCCAAAATAGAAAAAAAGATTCAAAATCCTTTTTACGGATTGTTTTCCAACACCAGATTAGAAAATTGAAGTACAATTTGCGTCTTCTCGACATGGGCCGCCTCCTCAACCACAAAAAAAAAGTTCTTTGCCATCTCCCCTTCTCCAGTTGATCTTGTTGAAGGTCAGCATCTGGTGAAGAATTAAAACTGCGTCAAACGGGGCCATTTTCTTTTCGTTTGTTTCGCATAATCACCGTTTTCCCTTCTGTTTTCACTGCCACTGATTCACTCTTTGTAATGCAAGGCTCCTGTGGATTTGCCCTTTCATTAACTGTTAGATCCTCTTCGCTCAAATAGTTAGCTGTAAACATGAAGTAATCTTTAAGATGCTGCTTAAGTGAAATAAAATCCTCCTTTAAAGATCTGAAAATTGCACTGGTATCTTTTCCATGTGCCATTTCATTAAATGATGCCAATTTAAAATTCAACTTGTGCATAAGTTCAGTCTCTCAAATCAGGTTATTTTTCACTTCCCTCTTGTAAATTCTTGTTCTACAGCAACTTTAACAGAGCTTGTTAAGAGACATTCTTTCAGTTACAAACAGATAAAGGAGACAGAACTTTCTGTGTTTCCCTTTTATAATCAGATCATTTTGCAAATTCTTGATAATCTTTGTACTATATGTCCAATTAAAGTCCGGGTCTATTTTACTGTTTATATTCAAGTCAGTTTGAGTAATTAAGACTGCTCAACACATTGCTGGACCTTTTGAAGTAATCTGTGAGCTAGTCTATTAATGGTATGTTAACTGGCCCATCAGGGGGTAGAATTGGAGAAGATAAAACACCTACTTGTTAGGCAGAGCTGTCGCTTTTGATGTGGAGGAATGTTGCTTTAAAGAGTGTACTGTAGAAAGAGAAAGCCAAGCATTTGGGAGTCTTTCTTTGCTGATTTCAGCGTTCAAAGCCACAGAGCTTCGGGAAGCATGACAGGTCTCGGGGGTCATTGCCTTTGGCCCCCTCCCCCATCCGTGGAACTCCCATGCCAAAGAGAAAGCTCAACAAGCCCCTCCTTTTGGGGGTATCACTTCTGTGATACCCCTCCAACAACCAGAATCAGAATTGCTGCGGAGAGCATCCGCAAGCAACCTGAAGCCAAGATGACGGATCCCGGAAGTCTCACATATGGACATTTTAAAATGTAAGTTATTCTCCTGGACTCACAATTTGTAAACTGGTTTAATTTTCTGTTAATTTTTGATAAATTGCAGCCAGAAGCACTAGAGAAGTGGTTTTTTTTCTGGTTTAGAATCACATGCTTACATTATCACATCATAAAATCTGTTCCTTTAAGAAAATTTAGTGTACCCTTTTCTTATTTAGAACATATCCCTACAATCTTCATGCCTTCTTTTCATCAAGTATCCATAGAATCATAGAGTTGGAAGGGACCAAGTATTATAGCATCGTTGCTAAGTAACAGAAAATTTTTAAGGTAGATCTGGGTGGGCAGCCATGTTGATCTGAAACAGAACAAAGTTGGAGTCCAGTATCACCTTTAAGACCAACAAAGTTTTATTCAGAATGTAAGCTTTCGTGTGCATGCACACATCATCATTGTACCCCATTTCATTGTCTAATGAAGTGTACATGCACATGAAAGCTTACATTCTGAATAAAACTTTGTTGGTCTTAGAAAACTCTTAAGTTTGTAAAGCTGAAAACTACAAAAAAGGATGCACTTTTCTGAATGCTGCTTGACAGCCTGCTTTCAAGTATTAATAACTTCAGTGATGTTAATTGTTATATTTGAATTATTTATAATTGTACCTCACCTACATGCTGCATGACAGATTTAATATAATTTTTGCACTCATATGGGAAAGGAAAGGGAATAGATCTTAGAAAAACAATGGAAAAACTAAAATAGTGATGGCTTGGTTTGATTTGTGTCTAACCAGTGTGTGCTGCATATGGTATTTGAAGATTTCACAAAAAAAAGCAGCAGCAATGCCAGAGAGCCAGTTTGGTGTAGTGGTTAAGTGTGTGGACTCTTACCTGGGAGAACCAGATTTGATTCCCCACTCCTCCATTTGCTCCTGCTGGAATGGCCTTGGATCAGCCATAGCTTTCACAGAAGTTGTCCTTGAAAGGGCAGCTGCTGTGAGAGCCCTTTCAGCCCCACCCACTTCACAGGGTGTCTTTTCGGGGAGGGAGATAAAGGAGATTGTGAGCCGCTCTGAGTCTCTGAGATTCTGAGTAGAGGGCGGGATATAAATCCAATATCATCATCATCTTCTTCTTCTTCATCAATAACTGTAATTATCTTGTAGAACATGCCTATGCATATATAACATTTAGTCCACAAGAACTAATTTGGGAATGATGGACCTTAACAATGGTATAATTTAAACCGTTTTAATATAGTGATGCTAAGGAAACAAAGAGGTGAGTGCTTTAAAAGTGTACGAAGTATACAAATTCTTTCTCTTTGTGGAAGTCTCTGAAAATTCTTTGATCACTATTTTTTGCATTACAGCAATGGATGTAGTAATGGTTACTTTCCACTCTTATTTTCAATGTTTGGCTTGAATCCAATGGAGTAGTTTAGAATAAGTTTCTCAAGCTAATTTGCTTCATAGATATGGAAGTTTAATAGCTTTGTTCATTAATTCTACACTGAAAGATGAGGAAAAGCAAATCGTATTTCTAAGATAATTTTTTTAATACAGGATTTTGTCTTTTACCTGTACAGATTTCGCCCAAGCTTCTGTGCCCTAAGGACAGAGTCTTGGATATTGATGCTATCTACAGTGTTATTGATGATGCCCAGCAATTTGTGTATGTAGCTACTATGGAGTACCTGCCGATTGTCAGAGACCATAATGAAACAAGGTTCGTGAACGCCAGACATCTAGCATTTTTGTGGTAATTTGCTAAGAGGAATAAACTTTTAAAGAGGCATGTTTCCATTCATGTAGAGATTTTTAGAGGGACAAATTTCAGTGGCCTAACTTTTCTTTCATGTCAAAGAGATTGTAAAATGTGAGATTGAAGGCTGCCCTAAAACTGAAATTGTTAAGAATCAGGATTGCTTTTAAGTATATAAAACACAAACACTGTATGGCTTTAATAATAAGCATTGGTCCACACCTGTTGTTCAGGTGTGCATCTGTAAGTTGCAAACCTATTTTTGATTTATTGACATTCATTTCAGAAATCTCAAGGTCAATGCTTTGAGCCTAAGACCCAGAGGAAAACATGAAATGGCTGGGTATTGCAAGCTTTTGTACAAAAGTTGCTTAACGTGCTGGTCAAGAACATGTAGCCAGGCAGAAATTCATACCTTGAATAAAACTTTGTTGATCTTTCTTTGTATTTTTCCTGTGTGGTGGAGGGAACTGAGCAAAGTAAGCTCTTGCTCTTTCCCTCCTCAGGGGATGAGAAGGGGGAGGAGCTTCAGCCAATGGTGGGAAGAGAGTCTTGGCTCAGTAGCTCTGCTGTGTAAATGAGAGAGTCTGGCAAAGCAAGCTTTCTTGCTCTGCAAATCCTGTGCAGTTGAGAGAGCCTGGCAAAGCAAGCTGCAATGCAGAAGAAAGCAAGAGAAAGGGAGAAGGAAGCAGATGACAATGAGTTGCTCATGGGCTGTATACAAGCCCTGTTGGGGACGGATATGGTCTACAAGCCACAAATGGACACCCCTGCTCTAGGAGACTGGGTTGGCCTCCTCACTCACATTATTTTCCTTAAGAGGGACTAAGTAAGCTGATCTCATGCCAAGATTTAAACTGGAAGTGAGGTAATGACATCGGGGAGGCCCTATCAGATTAGCCAAAAACTCTACGGATTAACAATACAGTTTTGGTGACTCTTAGCATGTGCCTCCCTCCAGTGTTATGTCACGACATCACTTTCTGTTTTTGCTGGAAATGACATTGTATGCCAGGGTGATGCTATCTCTGCACTCCAAATTCTTCTAGAAATCCCTACCACTGTGTTAAGATCTTTTTTGTTTTGACTTTTTAAAATAAATGTTTTAAATATATTATTTTTTATTATTACTTTGATTGTAAGTTGCCAAGAGTGAATTTAAAGTAGAAGATTAAGCCATACATTTTATAAATAGTTGCCAGTTATGTGCTTATATTTAAGAAGTCACTGGGTGTTTTCGCACTCACCTTCAGCCGGCGCCGCGACCCTCTTGACGACGGAGGATCTGTGCTGATTTCCCACACGAAGCGCTGGAGCAACCAGAAGAGCCGCCAATTTCCGGCGCGAAGCCCGCTCAAACGTAAATCGCCAAGAAGCAGGAAAACGCTTGAGCGGGCTTCGCGCCGGAAATTGGCGGCTCTTCTGGTTGCTCCAGCGCTTCGTGTGGGAAATCAGCACAGATCCTCCGTCGTCAAGAGGGTCGCGGCGCCGGCTGAAGGTGAGTGCGAAAACACCCACTGATTTCAAGACACAGCTGAGAAACAGAGTTTTTCTATGCTAGTATATACTAAATCTCCATATCATAACTTCCCTGTTAATGATCACCAGCTGGGAAGAAAGTTATTTCTTGAGTTAGATGTGAAGTCTTAAAACAATGCTACCTGCCTTCTGTAGGCATTGTGAACGCTTTTGACTTGAGAACCCGAAGAATTTCTACTTTTTCAATAATTATTGTGTTTTTACTTTACATTTTAAAATTCCTCAATAATCCCCCCCCCCCAGAAAGGAATTCCCTTTTTTACATGGACTCTGTGTCTTCAGATAGTTATTCTGGTAGGTTTAAGCTTTTCTGCTGGTCAGTACTTTCCATGGAGATACTAAAGAAACTATCTGCCCCTGTTACTATCTTTAAGATTGGATTTGGAGGTTAATACAGTAGAATCTTCCCAATCTATGAAGGCCTCTGAGAATGTTCTAAAAAAAATTAAGTGGTCTCCATCCCTTGAAAGGGATTTTTCTTCCCTCCTTGACTCTGAAACATTGTGCAGGTTAAGGGATTCAATTATAAATACTGATTCTGATTATACAATCCTTTCAGGATTCTCATTGACTATTATAGCACTAAAGCCAAACCCTTGACTTTGTGCAGGTGCAATTTCTCTAGATGGTTTGATATGGACTTTTTAGCTCAAAAACAAAAATTGAGAGCACTGTTTAAAGAGTGCTGACACTCTGAAGGCCCAACAAAAATTAAGACCTACATTGATTGTAAGAAAGCCTACTTGGAGCTTACTGCATCCAAAAAGAAAGTTTTCTTTCAGAATAAATGGGACCAACTTTACCACTTAATAAAATCTAATGATAATAAGGCCTTCTGGAGAATCATTTCAGATAATCTAAATATCAATTCCGTTATTGACCCAACTATCACTGTGCAAGCATGGGTTGATCGCTTCTCTAATATATTTGCTGCTCCATGTGTATCCCCTCCTAATTTAGTAAACTCCATTGTTACCGATATGCCAGTCAGGTCTCCAGTAACTCCAGATGAAATCAGTGATTTATTGAGGCATTTAAAAGTGGTAAAGCCCTGATGACCTTCCTGCTGAGGTCTTTATAATGTTTGCTGACTGATGGCTCTTGCGCCTTGCAAAATTGTTCATTTTCCTTGATATGCATGGCTTCATCCCACACTCTTGGCTTCATCATATAATTATCCCAATCTACAAAAGGGGGGGGGGGGGGGGGTTGGAGTCACCAGAAAATTTCTGCCCCAGTTTACTATCTATAGTGGGCAAATTGTATGCCAAAGATTTGGAACTCTGTTTAACTCTGGATGCACCTAGATAACACAATAGGACCTGAACAAATTCCAATAACCTTTAATGGCATAACAATAGCTTACAGAAAGGAATGAGCATACAATTTGCCCATATGTCAAGATAAAACAATATAGATACATGAAATTGTAACGCCAGTTGATAATTAATAATAATAGGAAAAAAAGAACAATAATTATCACAGACAACAAAAATGTATGAAATTTTACAGTAAAAGGGCTTAACAGGGGACATGATTAAACTTTTTTTTTAATCCTTTAATGGAATAAAACATAGACAGGATCCAAAATGGGTGAAAACGAGTAAAAAATTACACTGGCCAAAAAGGCAGTCAAGACAACACCACAGAAAACCAATCAGATATTCATTGTCCTTACCCAAAATTATGATAGCCCCTATTCAATACACCAGCCACACACCCAGCCACCAGCCCCATCAATCTGGGCAACCAGCAAGCAAATACTGGGCAACTCCCACTGGAGAGCCGGAAAGGTCAGAAGTAACAGGATCACCAGTTGCTGATGAAACCCACAGAACACAGGGCAACGGAGCAGTGAGCATAAAAGCCCAATGCTGTCAAGGGCCAGCAAGGCCCCGCATGCAAGCAACTCCTTGGCTTGCAATGGGCAACAAACCATAACGGAGCCTCTGACAGCCCGCCGCATCATGGCGTGGCTGCCGGAGAGATTTCCCCCCCCCCCGGAGGGAGAGCGGGCTGTTCAGCGTGCTTCCGGCGTGTCTGGGAGGGGAGGGGCTTCCGCTCTTGCTCGGAAGCCTCCACTTCTGTCCTTTCAGTCCTCTTCAGGTGCTTGGCCCTCCCGCCCGCCCTGTTTGTTATGTAGGCATTTGCTGGTCGCCTCTTTTATGAGGGGCCGGGTAGGAATTTTTTACTCCCTGGCTATTTGGCTGGTGACTGGGGGGTGTTTTTTGCCTACCCTGCATAGCATATCAGTGGATTGAGGAATTGGCCTCGGGTTGGTGCCTTGTATAGATTGGTCACTTTTCAGGCAGGTTTTACGGGGTTTATGGCACCATGCGGCCCGGGGAGGACCGGTTAGCCTCCCCCGTTTGGGGAGTTAGGGGTCTGGCAGGATCAACCTTTGGGTGTGGCCCGAGGTGTGTGAATGCAGACTGTCCTGGAGACTCGATTGGATGGGTGCTTTTCGCTGAGACTCGCATCTGGTCTCTGGGCCCTCCGGTGCAAGCCTCCCTGCTGGGCCTGCCTGACGGGAGCTGTGACACACAGCTCCGGCTGGGGGGCCGGGTCTCTTGCCCGCGGAAAAAGGCAGGGGAGCGGTCTGAGGAGACCCCTGGCCCTGACCTGGCCGCAGTTCGGTTGCCCTTGCCATTGCAGTGTTATTCAATAAAGTGGCCCATAGTTTCACCAATATAATTGTGTCCGCCTCTTTATTCCGAGTTGGGGGGGCAAAGACATGGAGAACAAGATGGGATAGGAAAGGGTAGGATAGAAAAGTTTATATAAAATGGTGTGGGATAGAAAGGTGAAACTGGAGATGGAAGAACAGATAAGGTAAATAGAGCAAGGTAGAGAAGGGAGGGAAAAGATGTACCACTGAGGGTGGAAAGGGCAGAGACCTCTGGTGGAAGCAGTGGGACAAGGGGAGCAAAATAATGGAAAGGAAGGAAAGGCAGGAGTCCAGAGTTCCTTCGTTTCATCTTACCTGAACAAATTGGCTTTTCCAGAGGTAAATCTACTATGGACCATTGTTGCACTCTGGCCTTCCTTGCAGAAAAATATATGAACACTGGGACAAACAAACTATATGCTGCCTTCATCGTCCTGAAAAGCGCGTTTGACTCAATAGATAGAGCTCAATTATGGATCAAGCCAGGAAACCTGGGAATGGACCCTCACTTGCTGTTTCTTTTGAGGAAACTTCATTCTAATAGATTTTGCCAAGTGAAATTTTCTTCTAGTGGTGACCTGACTAGTAAAATTCCAGTGTTAAAGGTTTTTTTTAAAAAAGTTGTGTGCTGGCCCTGCATCTTTTAAACTTATTTCTAACTGATTTGGCACAATTTTTGAACCCTATTAATTGTCATCCACCCAAACTAGCAGGCCAAGCAGGCCCTTTTTTACTTTATGCTGACAACACTACCATCCTCTCTTGTATAAGAGTGGGCCTGCAAAGGTATCTGAATGCCTTCTATGACTACTGTCACTCTAATTCACTCTCTATTAATTATGCGAAATCTAAAGTCGTTGTCTTTTCAAACTGCTGGTACCCACAGAAATGGTTTATCAGCAACTCAACAACTGGGCAAACAAAAAAAATTAAATACTTGGGGAATCACCTTTAGCCACAAGTTAAGCTGGCTACTGCATCATAATAAGACCATTAACTTGGCTAAATGTTTGGTTGTTCAAATCAAACAATTTTTTTTTTTGCAAGAGGCAACCAATTAGTTCTGGCAGCAATTAAAAGTGTTTAAAGCTAAAATTCTAGTCCAAAATCCTTCTGGTATCCCTATATGGATCTCAGCATTTATTAAGAAAGTGGAGGACATCCAAGCCTCATTCTTGGTATGCCAAAATGTGTCCTACTTTGCTCTCTCATGGATTGCTGCCTTGATGTGGCGAGAGGGCTTGCGCGGTTCAGTGAGGCCATGGGCTATGCCATGCAGGGCCACCCAAGATGGACAGGCCACAGCTGAGAACCCAGACAAAATGTGATCCACTGGAGAAGGAAATGGCAAACCATTCCAGTATTCTTGCCAAGAAAATTCCATGGACAGTAACAAAAGGCTAAAAGATATGGCGCTGGAAGATGAGCCCCTCAGGTCAGAAGGTGCCCAATATGCTACTGGGGAAGAGCGAAGGGCAAGGCCAAGAGTGAAGTGGCTGGGCCAAAGTTGAAAGGACACTTAGCTGTGGATGTGTCTAATGGTGAAAGGAAAGTCAGATGCTGCAAAGAACAATACTGGATTGGAATGCGGAAAGTAAGATCTATGAATCAAGGTAAGCTGGATGTAGTCAAACAAGAGATGGAAAGACTGAACATCGACATCTTGGGAATCAGCAAACTAAAATGGACGGGAATGGGTGAATTTAACTCAGAGGATCTCCCATAGCACAAGCTCTATTAATTCACTTAACTAATTCTATGCTGATTCTGATAAATGTTTATCTTCCTCCACCTGAGGACAATTTGATGCTTTTGAGCAGTTGGAACAAAATATCTGATTTTATTATTTCTTTGCTTAAATGTTTCCCATGTACCCCACTCCTTATAATGGGTAATATGAATGCACAGATAGGACCAAGTAACCAAAATCTTATTTCCCCTTTTGGCTTTGAAGGATTTGACCACTTACCCCTACCACTTGCCAACATACGAATTTCTAAAGATACGTTATATAATGATGAGTTTAGAACTTATGGAACTTCGTATTACTTATGATCTTAATATTCTAAATGGGTCACCCAATTTCCCAAATGCAAATAAATTTGCCTACTCCTCAACAAGAGGTAGTAGTGTTATCGATTATTGCCTTTGTTCCTCAGATCTATGACCACTAGTTAGCTCTTTCTCCACCGGAATCTGCACTGAGAGTGACCATCTGCCCCTCCTGCTGACACTTCATGGCAACTCTCTTATAACTCATATGCCAGCATCTATATCCCCTAATAGTGTTTCCCAGGGCTCTGTTAAAAGAATCAAATGGACTACCCAAACTGACAAAGTTACTCTGCTTATTTCAATTAGACAGAATGTTGGAGTTTAGAACAATTATTGCCAAAATCTGTTCTATGGAGAAGACCAATTTAGCCTATGTTCAGATAATTGCTTCCTGTAATTCTGTAGCCAAACAAATTTGTCCTCCTAATCCCACCTGTAACGGTTCGACTCAGAATGCAGGATTATGAAAAACTTCTCAGGGACTCATTTAGAACTTTTAGGCAAGACAATAATTCCTGCAACCTAAAAATTTACTCTGCACACAAGGAGATATATCATAGCCTTATCACCGGGGGGGGGGGCAGTTTTATAAACAAATGGGACCATTTGCTGAATACAATTAAAACCAAAGACTGTAAACTATTCTGGCAAATGGTCTCTGGTTACTTGAAAAATAATTCAGCCCCGGCTGTGATTACACCTACTCCTCAAAAATGGGTTAATTATTATTTTGAAATATTTAATGACCAAGATATTTCAATAGAGTGCAGAGAAGAATTTACCTTTTCAACCAATCCAGAATGGCCTCCTATGAGTCCCGAGGAAATAATTGATTTAATCTCTGAATTGAAGACTGGCAAGGCCCCTGGTTTAGATGGAATTCCAGCTGAACTCTTTAAGAAGTATGTGGACTGGTGGGCCATTCCACTAGCAAACCTATTTACTCATCGATCAGAACGGAAACATCCCTGAGTCCTGGTTAAGATCATGAATATGCTCAATATATAAAAAAGGTAATTCGGCTTCCCCTGGAAACTATCGCTCAATCAGCCTACTCTCCATCTCATGTAAGCTGTATTCTAAACATCTTGAACGTTGCCTATTAAATTGGTTAACTAAAGAAAAATCATTGGCCCGGAACAAATTGGTTTCCTCAAAGGGAAATCTACAATTGATCATTGTTCCATCCTTGCCTTCTTGGCAGATAAATATATGAAGCCTAAAAGAGGGAAATTGTATACAGCCTTTATTGATTTAAAGGGCGCTTTCAACTCAGTCACCAGAGATCTGCTATGGAAAAAACTTATAACTCTGGGGATGGAACCACGCCTACTTTTCTTAATCAAGAAACTACATGATGCTACCTCAGGTGTTATTAAAGTATCCCCTGATGGTCAACTCTCTTCCAGTTTCTCAATTACTAAGGGAGTAAAATAGGGCTGTGTTCTTGCCCCTTATCTCTTTAATCTGTTTCTGAATGATTTGAACCAACATATGTCCATTGTGAATGGCCACCCTCCCTTCTTAGAACAATTAGCAGTGCCTTTACTGCTATACCCTGACGACACTGTTATTCTTTCACGTACCAGAATTGGCCTCCAAAAATATTTGAAAGCCTTTCATCAATACTATAGATTAAATCGACTGGTAATTAATTATGAAAAATCAAAAATCCTGTTTTTTTCAAAGAGATGGCTCCTGTGTAAATGGTGCATTGGTACAGAAGAAATTGAACAAGTGAAGGCTTACAAGTATTTGGGAATTACCTTTAACTACAACCTTAGATGGCCAACACATCTTAATAGAGCTGTAAGTCTAGTAAGATATTCTCTGGCGCAAATTAAAAAGTTCTATTTCTTAGGAGGTAAGCAGTTCATTCCAGCAACTCTGCAAATTTACAATGCTAAAATCCTCCCTCAGTTGCTATATGGAATACCTTTGTGGATTGGAGCCTTTAGTCCCTGCGTGGAGAATATGCAATCATCATTCTGCCGTCAGATTTTAGGTGCTCTCAAATGTGTCCCCTACTCATCCATTTGTGCAGAACTAGGTTTACACCTTCTAGAAACCAGAGCCTGGATTATGGCTTTTAAGTTCTGGTTAAAAATTCATTTCAGAACAGATTCAGTAAGTTTATTACACTACCTGATGAAAGACAGGCATAGCATTACTTGGCTCTCTACATTTACCCACAAACTACGAAAACTTGGTATTGAGGTGGTCACTCTTTTCTTATGTGACAAATTATATATCTTAAGAACAATCCAACTAAGGCTTATGGATCATGAATACCAAAAAGTGTTCCCCTCACATTCCCCTGTTTGCTCTGCATCCAATCTAGGTATACCCCAAAGACATGGGAAGATACCCCATTATTTTTTTACTTTAGACTCCCCATTCCATCGTCGGACTTTTACTTTGGCGCATTTAAATGCCTTCCCATCAACAGTTCTCTATGGTAGGTTTAGACAGATACCTCTCCAAAATAGATTATGCCCATGTGAATTAGGAGTCCTTGATTCTATATCCCATATTATTTTAGAATGTCCTCTCCTGGCCTCACAACGTAGACAATTTTTAGCTGAATATCTCCAACACAATGTATTTACTGAAAGGAAAATTCTATCCTACCTTTTAGAAGATGTTAATCCCCATATTACTACATGTGTTGCGAACTTCTTAGTAGAAGCCTATAAAATTAAATCTAGGCATACTACAGTATTTTAATTGCTGGGTGTCTACTCTTGATTAGTATTATTGGCTGCTATTTTAATTGATTATTTATGTATTGTTCTTACTATATTTCAGGCCTTTGTACCTACTTTTGATTGTGAATCATTATTGCCAGTCTTATGCCAATAAAGGTCTGAACTTTGAACTCAGAGGATCACTACATCTATTATTGTGGGCAAGAGTTCTGTAGAATAAATGGTGTGGCTTTCATAATTAACAAGAGAGTGAGAAAGGCAGTAATGGGATATAATCTCAAAAATGACAGAATGATCTCGGTCCTTATTCAAGGCAAACCATTCAATATCACAGTATTCCAAGTCTATGCCCTAACCACTGATGCAGAAGAGGCTGAAGTGGACCAGTTCTATGAAGATCTACAACACCTTCCAGAATTAACACCAAAAAAAGATGTCCTCCTCATCATAGGGGACTGGAATGCCAAAGTAGGAAGTCAAAAGGTAACCGGAACAACTGACAAGTTTGGCCTTAGAGAACAAAATGAAGCCAGCCAAAGGCTAATAGAGTTTTACCAAGAGGACAAACTGGTCATAGCGAACACCCTCTTCCAAAAACCTAAAAGGCAACTCTACACATGGACATCACCTGATGGGCAACACAGAAATCAGATTGATTATATACTCTGCAGTCAAAGATGGAGAAGCTCCTTACAGTCAGCAAAAACAAGACCTGGTGCTGACTGCGGCTCAGATCATAAGCTACTCATTGCAAAATTCAGGCTTAAACTGAAGAAAACCAGGGAAGCCATTAGGCCATTCAGGTTTGACCTTGATCACATCCCTTATGAATATACCATGGAGGTGAAGAATAGGCTTAAGGAACTAGAGTTGATAGACAGAGTGCCAGAAGAACTATGGATGGAGGTTCGTGACATTGTATAGAAGGCAGCAATCAGCACCATCCCAAAGAAAAAGAAATGCAAGAAAGCAAAGTGGCTGTGTGATGAGGCTTTACAAATAGCTGAGGAAAGAAAGAAAGCGAAAGGCAAAGGTGAAAAGGAAAATTCACCCAACTGAATGCAGATTTCCAGAGAACAGCAAGGAGAGATAAGAGATAAGGAGGCCTTCCTGAAGGAACAATGCAAAGCGATAGAGGAAAATAAAAGAGAGGGAAGGACAAGAGATCTCTTCAAGAAAATTGGAGAAATCAAGGGAACATTTTGTGCAAAGGTGACCATGATAAAGGATAAAAATGGTAGGGATCTAACAGAAGCAGAAGAGATCAAGAAGAGGTGGCAAGAATACACAGAAGAATTATACAAGAAGGATCTCAATGTCCTTGACAACCATGACAGTGAAATCGCTGACCTTGAGCCAGACATCCTGAAGTGTAAACTCAAATGGGCCTTAGAAAGCATTACTAACAACAAAGCGAGTGGAGATGATGGTATCCTGGTTGAGCTATTCAGTCCTAAAAGATTATGCTGTTAAAGTGATGCACACATTATGTTATACGCAACAGTGGCCACAGGATTGGAAAAGGTCACTTTATATTTCAATCCCAAAGAAGGGTAATGCCAAAGAATGTTCAAACTATCGCACCATTGCACTCATTTCACATGCCAGCAAGGTCATGTTAAAGATCCTGCAAGCTAGGCTTCAGCAGTATGTAGATCGGGAACTACCAGAAGTTCAAGCTGGGTTACAGAGAGGTAGAGGAACTAGAGATCAAAGTGCCAACATTCGCTGTATTATGGAGAAAGCACGGGAGTATCAGAAAAACGTCTATTTCTGTTTCATTGACTATGCTAAAGTCTTTGATTGTGTGAATCAGAACAAACTGTGGCAAGTCCTTAAAGAGATGGGATTACCAGACCATCTCACATGTCTCCTGAGAAACCTGTATAAGGGTCAAGAAGCAACCATCAGAATGGGATATGGAACAACTGATTGGTTTAGAATAGGAAAAGGAATTCAACAAGGATGTATATTGTTACCCTGCTTATTTAATTTATATGCAGAGTACATCATGCAGAATGCTGGCCTGGATGAAGCACAAGCTGGAATTAAGATTGCAGGGAAAAACATCAACAACCTCAGATATGCAGATGATACCACTCTAATGGCAGAAAGTGAGGAGGACCTAAAGAACCTCTTGTTGAGGGTAAAAGAGGAGAGCACAAAAGTAGGCTTGAAACTCAACATCAAAAAAACTAAGATCATGGCATCCGACCCCATCACACCTTGGCAAATAGAAGGGGAAGACATGGAGGTAGTGACAGACTTCACATTTCTGGGATCCAAGATTACTGCAGATGGTGTAGCTATGAAATTAAAAGATGTTTGCTCCTTGGGAGGACAGCTATGGCAAACCTGGGCAGTATAATAAAAAGTAGAGACATCACCCTGCCAACAAAAGTCCATATAGTTAAAGCGATGGTATTCCCAGTAGTAATGTATGGCTGTGAGAGCTGGACCATAAGGAAGGCTGAGTGCAGAAGAACAGATGCTTTTGAGATGTGGTGCTGGAGAAGAATCTTGAGAGTCTTTTGGACTGCAAGAAGATCCAATCAGTCCTAAGGGAAATCAACCCAGACTGTTCCCTGGAAGGTCAGATGCTGAAGCTGAAGCTCAAATACTTTGGCCACCAAATGAGAAGGGAGCACTTGCTGGAGAAGATCCTGATGCTGGGAAAGACAGAAGGCAAAAGAAGAAGGGGACGGCAAAAGATGAGATGGCTGGACAGCGTTACTGATGTAACTAACATGAATTTGAGCAGACTTCAGAGGATGGTGGAAGACAGGAGGGCCTGGCATGACTTTGTCCATGGGATCACAAAGACTCGACTGTGCGACTAAACAACAACTTTGCTCTCTGCTCTGAAGTGGGTCAGTCCTTGGTTGAGAAAAAAGCCTGGATTGAAACATTTAAATTCTGACCTAAAATTCATTTTAGAACTTATTCTAACAGTCTTCTTGATTATCTGAAAAAATATTCGTATATCTCATCCTGATCAGCGATTGTCTGAAAAAATATTCATATATCTCATCCTGATCAGCGGTTCTTATGTCCAAACTCAACCAACCAGGGATAGCAGTTGATTACTTTTTTACTTCTGATGAGTCATATAGCTTCAGATGCATTAAACAGAGACTGTTGGAGTTGGAGAAAATGAAACTATGTCCAACAAACTCTTACATTTATTCCCCAGCACTGTTAGGTCTCAATGTTTTTTTGTGGTAAGATGCCCCATTATTTATCGGATTTAACAATCCCAAATCATTACAGGGCTTTCATGGTGGCTAGAATAAACACATTCCCTTCCAACGTTTTACAGGGGAGATATCATCAACTACCTTTGTTCCTGTGGAACGAATAGTTCTGATTCAAGTCAGCATATATTGTTTGATGGTTCTATATATGATAATCTCCATAAATAACTATTTAGCAAGCTGTTTTTGTCTTTAGATCACTGGACTACTCTGCCCCCCAGGGCCAACTCACCCACTAGGCAAACTAGGTGGTTGCCTAGGACACCAGGAGGGGGGGCACCAAATTGGGCTCCCCCCTACCAGTGCCCAAGACAACCGCCTAGTTTGCCCCGCTGCCACCACCACTGCTGCCACCACCAGCCACCTCCCTTCTGCCGTGCTGCAATGAGGCTCGGCCCTACCGGCTTCGAGGCAGCCGCACATTTTTTGAAGACAGCACTGGAGGAGGCTTTGCTCCCTCACATTTCCAGTTCCAGAAAGTGGGGGGAGAAGGCTCCTCCTGCACTTGCTTCAAAAATGTTCAACTGCCTTGAAGCTGGTAGGGCCCAGCCTCATTACAGTGAGCCTCGGGGGGGGGGGGCACACGAGCGTGACGGAGCATGGCATGGTAGAGTAAGGGCGGGAGGCAAGGGTTGCTGAATGACAGAGAGCCAGTTTGGTGTAGTGGTTAAGTGCACGGACTCTTATCTCGGAGAACTATGTTTGATTTCCCACTTCTCCACTTGCAGCTGCTGAAATGGCCTTGGGTCAGCCATAGCACTCACAGCAGTTGTCCTTGAAAGAGTAGCTTCTGTGAGAACTCCCTCAGCCCCACCTACCTCACAGGGTGTTTGTTGTGGGGCGGGAGGTAAAGGAGATTGTGAGCTGCTCTGAGTCTCTGAGATTCAGAGTGGAGGGTGGGATATAAATCCAATATCTTCTTCTTCTTCTTCTTCTAATGAGGGTATGATGTTCCATCCTAGGATCAGCATAGGGGTAGTACATAAACACCTAGTTTCTTTAAATGAAACAAAATCTTCAGGGCCAGATGGACTGCATCCAAGAGCTTGTGGATGTAATTTCTGAGCCTCTGGCTATTATTTTTGAGAATTCTTGGAGAACAGGAGAGCTGCCAGAAGACTGGAGGCAGGCGAATGTTGTCCCCATCTTCAAGAAGGGGGAAAAGGAAGATCCGGGTAACTACCAACCCATTAGCTTGACGACTATACCTGGTAAAGTTTTAGAACATATCATCAAACAGTCAGTCCTGGAACATTTAGAAAGGATGCCTGTGATTACTAAGAGCCAGCATGGGTTTCTCAAGAACAAGTCATGTTAGACTAACCTGATTTCTTTTCTTTTTTTTGAGAAACCTTGGTGGATCAAGGGAATGCTGTGGACCAGGGGTGGCCAATAGTAGCTCTCCAGATGTTTTTTCCTACAACTCCCATCAGCCCCAGCCATTGGCCATGCTGGATGGGGCTGATGGGAGTTATAGGCAAAAAACATCTGGAGAGCTACCGTTGGCCACCCCTGCTGTAGACACAGTTTACCTTGATTTCAGTAAGGCTTTTGATAAGGTTCCACATACTATCCTTGATGACATTGCTTAAAATATTGTTTGGATCCTGTTTTAGGTGTACACTAAATTTTTCACCACCATCTTTCTCCAGAATTCTACCTTGTGGCCAATTACATGATTCAATGGTCCCATGGATCTTGCATTTGCTACATGTGGATTGTTCCTCAAATGGTTCCTAATCTTTTATAGCTTCATAGCCTCTTCTGTAGCCTCTTGAGATTTTTCTGAGTTAAGTAATTTTGGCATTTGTTAATTTGTAGATTATAACTATTTCTTCTCTCTCCACAGGTACTGGCCATATTTGGATGGGAAAATAAGAGAAGCCCTAATCTTACGCAAAATTAGAGTACGACTCCTCATAAGTTATTCAAAAGAAACAGATCCACTCACATTAAACTTCATTTCCTCTCTTAGAGCAATCTGTCCTGAACTTTCTGGCTGTAATTTGAAAGTTGTAAGTATTCCTCCTTTCCCCCCCTCATAAATCTTTGCCCAGCTTCTTCAACACCATATCCAACATCAAATAACTGTGTGAAATAAATGTAATACATTGTTTTCTTTTCTGTGAGCTCAATACAATGCACCCTTGTGCCAAACATTTAAGATTATTCCTATATTGTTCTACCTCTATTCAATATGCTTTCTTTCCTTAGACAATATTTGGTTTTCATCTTGTCAACTCAGCACATACTTTGTGCTGCGTATACATAGATGCTGAATGGATTCTGTTTGTTATTAATTTGTCACTATATAGCACTTCTTCATGGAAAAAAACCTTACTTTTCTAAAGCAAGTTACAATTAAAGCATCCAAGAAATTATATACAATCAAAATTTTAAACTTAAGAATATAATATAAGCAATTATCAAATAAAACAAAGAAAAAGCAGTAAACTGAGTATCCATAGCAGAAGGCAGTGTATCGATGTAAATGTGTATTCCCTGAAGGATGGCATAACTTGGAACATGTTGGCTCATAAACTTTTTGTTGTCTCAATAGATCTTCTGTGCACCTTTTATAGTCTTTTTATTACATAAATGTGAAATTTCTCCACTGCTTTCTGCCATTTCTCACACACTTTTGAAAGTGTAGCTATCAAACAAGTTCTTCATTATCCCCTACATAATTTTTGTTTCATCTAGAAAAAAAGTAAAATTCTTGATATGTTAAAAAACAGAGAACTTAATTTTCATTAATAGGATGCGGTTATATAATATGTTGCAAATTAATTGCTCACAATATTTTGTCAAGTCATTCTGGTTCTTCATGTACTACCAAATTAGTAAGTTATTTGAGGGAAAAGTAAGGTAATTACTTTTGAAAATGCAGTTAGGGCACAATCCATCCAAAATTAATCTAAAAACCAAATGGGATAGAGTCAGTACAAATTTAGCACTTCTGATGAAATAATGGGACAATTTTGTCAAAGTACATAATTTTGCCAAAATTATGCCCTGAAACAGGAACAATAATTACTATAGAGTTATATTGAAATGAATCAAACCTCCTCCATACTCTTTCCAGAGCCTGAAGCTCTGCAGATTTGCCTGTTCTATTGCAGCCCCTTACGCAGCCACATCCCTCGCCATTCCAAAATCCCTTGTCTTCAGGGTTTATTATCTTATAAAATGAACTTGATTACCTGTTTCATTACTTTGATACAAGATGGAATCTATCTGTACCTCTGGCTGCATAGAGAGCTCTGGGAAACATAGTGCTTGGCAGAGCAGGGTATGTGGATAAAGAGGGTGGGGAATTACACACAATACCATATGAATACATGTCCTCCCCACCCCCCCACACTGACCTTGGTAGAAGTATACTTTTGTTTGAGTCAGTAAGTACTATTACACCATGACAGCATACTAGTATCACACTGCCTACCTACTTTTTTCTTCTCAGAAAGTAAATGGTGTAGTCCTGGATTCCACAAATCTTACACAAGCTTTTTTGCAGCTATTCCTAACTGTTCCAGATTTATTCGATGATATTATCAGCTGCTACAAAACTAGTATGGAGCAGGAAAAGAAAAAAAAATGAAAGAACTGTTCACTTTACTGAACAACTGAAACTGGCAGTTTCACTGCTGAATTTTCTCTTCTCCCCAAATATTAAGGAGACCTCTAGGACTGTGCACACACACACAAAAAAATGGTAATATCCAGATATGTTTGGTGATTTTTTTTTTGTATTCTGGATATTTCTGAATAGTAGTATCCAGTATATCCAAGTATACAGAGATATTTGGATATATCTGGATATTCGGGTCCATTATACCCTATGGGCCATTGAAGTCAATGGCAACATAGGGTATAATCAAAGGCAGCTGGAGTACAGGGGGTTTGAGGGAGAGCCTCCAAAACTGCAAGGCAGCTGCAGGGGACTCTCCCCCAAGGAACCGCCCAAGGCCCAAAAAGATTGGTCCGGGGGGTCCCTATCTGTGGGCACCCAAAGAGAGTGCCCCCATCCCACCATTATACCCTATGGGCCATTGAAGTCAATGGCAACATAGGGTATAATCAAAGGCAGCTGGGGGACAGGGAGTTTGAGAGAGAGCCCCCAAATCTGCAGAGCAGCTTCAGGAGACTCTCCACCAAGGAACCCCCAAGGCCCAAAAATATTGGACCAGGGGGTCCCTATCTGTGGGCTCCCCAAAAGGCCCATTGCTCCTAATGCTGGGAAAAACCCGATTAGCCACTTCCCCCACTGTAATTATTGTGGGAAAAGTAGCTCTGGGGAGCAGGGGGTTTGGGGGGGAGTCCCCAGAGCTGTCCCCACACACAACCCCCAAGGCTCAAAAAGACTGGACTAGGAGTTCCTCTGCCACTACCACACAAAGTCAAACCTAACTTCACATTTGAAAATCTCTATAGGACCAATGCACTACATCCATCTACTCAATGGGTCCTGCTGGCCTGGCACCAATAAGTCCAATTACCAACTTCTCTGTCCATGAAACACAATCTGATCAAGGTCTGCAGACCTGGCTGCAACAAACCCAGATGCCAACTCTCCAGCCCTGCCACAAACAACACAAGGGGAGTTGGCCAACCACATCAATCATGTCAGTTCAGGATTTCTCACCCAGATGTCAACTTCCCTGCCACTGGACACACACCACAATCAGGTGTTCAAGTCACTCAACAATGGCCTGTGGCAGAAGAAGAAGATGATATTGGATTTATATCCCGCCCTCCACTCCGAAGAGTCTCAGAGCGGCTCACAATCTCCTTTACCTTCCTCCCCCACAACAGACACCCTGTGAGGTGGGTGGGGCTGGAGAGGGCTCTCACAGCAGCTGCCCTTTCAAGGACAACCTCTGCCAGGGCTATGGCTGACCCAAGGCCATGCCAGCAGGTGCAAGTGGAGGAGTGGGGAATTGAACCCGGTTCTCCCAGATAAGAGTCCGCTCGCTTAACCACTATACCAAACTGGCTCTCCAAAGCAGGCAAAAGCCAAAACACACCACAGACACTAGGAAGGAACCTGTTGCCCAAACCTCACAGAATCAGGGAAAAACAATAACGCCAGTCCACCAGCAGTCATACACAGTCTGGTCTAGGAAAAACAGGAAGGAATTCAGCAGTGTACATACGCAACCAAAGAAACTGAACAGGCAGTTCCAAAAGAGTTTTAAACACCCAAATTATAAAATGATTAAAGTAAACACCCTAAGCCAGGCCAGGCCAGAGCCCCTCCCATCCCCCCAGCAATCCGCCACCCTAACAGAAAACCAATCAGATATCTACCCACCCAAAGCAGGAGGAAAACTCAAGCTTTCCAAAAAGTTTAAAAGAAAAACCTGCTTCTAAAAATTTCCCACAAAAAAAGATACAAAATCTGAGTTATCTCACCTGTTGGATGAGGTCCAGTAGTCCAGGAACACCACCAGCCAGGCCACTGAGAGCAGAGCAGAGCATGGCCAGATGGCACAAGCTCACTCACACAGTCTCTCTATGGCAAACACAGCAGCAGCAATGGAATCAAGGGGGGAAGAGATTATTAAATACCCTCTCTTTGCCCATGGACAGAACAGAACAGTTTGAAAATAAACTGTTCTGTTCTGATTGGATTGAAGCGGGGGCGGGAGGAACACATGCAATTCAATTGGAGAATTACAGTTCCTCCCTTCCCCCTCTCTTGCTGGAGTAGACACAACAACAACAGCCCTGCAAAGTCCTCCCCCCTCCCCTTCACCCCAGCCAGAGGTGGGAAAAGCCAGGGTAAAGGCGGGAAAGGCATTGGTTTTCCCTGCCTTTGCTTTCCCCCATTGTTTTCTATGGATGCCTGGGGTTTACCAAATATTTCCGAATACTATCTGGAAATTCAGCTATTCGAAATTCCAGAATAGGCTTCTGGGATTCCCTAATTCCAGATATTGCCAAATAGGCTGGTATTGGGTAAATATCCATTAAACTCTTTACTGAATGCACAGCCCTAGAGACCTCCTAGTGCAGCCAGGACACACCTCACCCGTTACCCGTTAGATACTATGCAGGAGTTATCTAATATAATATAGTAGCAACTTGTAATAGCGTGACAGCAGTAATACTAAAAATAACAGTGACCACAACATCATCCCAAACAATTTTGTGACATAAAAACATACATCAGCTTAAGAACATGGTGAAATCTACACACTACATGGATTACAATGCTGTATTCCACAAAAGCAAAAGAAAATGCTGTAAAAGGGAAGGAACAGGAGAACAGCAAACTGATGACATTATCAGGAGCCCCCATTATTATGGTGCGTACAATTGGTGGTAATTGCACCACCTTCCACTAATCTTGACTCCCCTACTCACACACATTCTTAGCAGAAGGTAATAGGGTTGCCAACACTGGGTTGAGAAATTCTTAGAAATCTGGGGGGGGGGGGGGTGTGAAGCCTGAGGAGGGTGGAGTTGTGGGGGACACCTCAGTCAGATATAATGCCACAAAACACATACTCCAAAGCTGCCATTTTATCCAGAGAAACTGTTCTCTGTAGTCTGAAGATCAGTTGTAATTCCAGGCCCCACCTCGAGGCTGGCAACTGTAGAAAGGAACCTTGCAGTGCCATCCTAAGCAAAATCTCACTAGTCTAAGTCCACTGAAATAGACAGACTTAGAAGAGTGTGACTGTTTAGGATTGAGCTGTGAGCATTCCACTCAACATATAATACAATTCATTAAAAAAACTGGACTAGAAACGGCCTATATATCTACTTTCTCTAACACCAATTTCCTTTGTGCTTCTTAGGGTTGCCAAGTCCAATCCCAGAAATATCTGGGGACTTTGGGGGTGGAGCCAGGAGACTTTGGGGGTGGAGCCAGGAGACACTGGGGTGGAGCTAGGGGGAGGGGGGAATGGCGCTGGGGAGCATGGCGAGCCACCCCGTCTCAGAGAGGGCGACGCTGCTGCACAGCTGCCGCCTCTTCTCCACTCACTGTGGCTGCTCCTCCGAGATGGGGTTAGGCTGAGCCCATCTCAGAGGAGCAGCTGCGGTGGGGCGGGGGGGGGCAGCAGTGGCGCGGCGGCCTCACCCGCTCCGCCTCTGGGGTGGAATCGGAGGGGGGTGGAGGCGGACCGGGGGCGTGGCGAGCCGCGAGTCCGGGTCCTAGAAGGGCCCGGATTCATGGCTCGCCATGCTCCTGGCCTGCCTCCGCCCTTCCCTTCTCTGGTTTTGCCTGCGCTGCTGCCGCCTCTTGGCTGCTCCTCCGAGATGGGCTCAGCCTGGGCCCATCTCGGAGGAGCAGCTGTGGTGGGAGGGGGCGGGGGTGGCAGCGGCACAGCGGCCTCGCCCGCTCCAGGATGGGGCGGCTCGCCATGCTCCCCGGCGCTGTTTCCCCCCTCCCCCGCTTCCTTTTTGGGGGGAGCGGGGGAAGAGGGTGGAAAACCTGGGGTCCCCCGCCAGGGCGGGAGGGTTCGGAAGCCTAGTGCTTCTTTTATTCCTGTTGGGAAAATTTATGAGCACTGTTATTTCTCCCTTCAATTTGTAGGTGGTGTGGAGAAGTAGCACCAATGGGAGTAAAGCAACTCCTCTACTCCCCTTCTAGTATTTCAAATTATAGCCCCAAGATCCATCAAAAATCAATGAAACAAAAGAATAATTGATCTACACTTTTAAAATAAGTTTCTCACAAACAACAAATACAGTAAAAATAATAAAATTAAAAACCATCAATAGTGTCCACTAAAAGTACCTACCTTAGTATAAAAGCAGTGGCATTGAAATGGAACATTACAGCAGCCGGGCTCAAACTCAACACAGACAGAAGATGAAATCATGATTTAAGTAGCAGAGGTTTACATTGATGTTTGGCTTTAAAAAGTAGACAAATTGGGACGGCGAAAGGCAAGGACAGAGTTTTCCACAAGCAAAAACCTCTGTCTTTCATGGCTATAACATGTAAGTCTACCTTCTCACACCCTAATTCAAGGAGCATGTCAAATAAATATTTTTAATTAAAGTACAGAGAGAGTTCACGTCTATGACAGTGTAATTCCCACCCACTTGCCTTAATGAAAATATGTTCTATTGCTTCAGGCCAACAGGGCTTCCCACCTGAATCAGGCAACAAATTAGTTCCTTTGAAATCTTTCAGAATGTGCTCAGCATTTAAACAAAGTTGTGTAAAACATGGGTTTTCATATTACCCCATTATAAATCAATTTATTTCCTGAAGCTTTCTGCTCTTTATTTTCGTTTTAAAAGAAATCTTAGATTATAATCTTTTTCTTTTGCATTGCTGTAAAAAAAACAACTTTCACTAACTAGGTGTCATTTAATGCAGAAATTCTTTGATCTTCAAGAAGAAAGTGCTTGCTTTTTCAAGGAACAGAAAAATACTTCCCTTCTTAAAATCAACCGCAATAAATATGTAGTGACTGACAGAGCTGCTTATATTGGTAAGTAAAATAAAATTCGATTTCAGACTGTACATAGCTTCAAATTTAGAATGATAAACAATTTACACAATGAAGAATTTAAGAACCCAAGGGCCAGTTTATACAAATCCATGGTATATTATTAATATTTTCATATGAAGTTAGAAGTATGTGGTATAACCCAACCTCCATTGCCTGATACTATTTTTCAGGATGTGGTAATGTGACTTTAACATGATTTTAACCAATCCCATGTTACATCCTGAAAACCAATAGGGGAAAAAGGACTACTCAGAGTATCATATGTTTCTTACTTTCAGGGTAACTTCAGGCAGCTCCAAGTCCTCAAGGAGATTCATTCATTTATCTCACGGTTTACTAAAGTTAGTTTGGTAGGGTTGCCAACCCCCAGGTCCCCGCTGGGGTTGCCATCTATTGGGGGCTTTGATCCACCACCAGCCAGTTGGCTGGCAGGGGAAACCCTACCCCCCCCCCCCAAACAGGAACATTACAAGGCAACACTGTTCTGAGCAAACTCTTAAGTTTTTGAGAACAAAATCCCATAGAGTTTTGTCCCAAAACCAAAGCATCGCATACAACAGTGCCAACATGCCACTTTCAGGTGATGTCATCACATAGGGAGCATCACATGTAACATCCCAGCCACCCTAGAACACCCTCCAAATCCCCCTACCATGATGGCAAGGGGACCTGGCAATCCTAGTTGCTGGATAATCTCAGATGTATTTCTCTCTAAAATATTATACCTATCTCTGGGAATGTACCACTTAGCTGTAGCTAATATGACTTGAATTATATTCCATTTTTAAAAATCCTATTTATAGAAAACTAGATACAAGGCTTGTCCTGAACATGCTTATTTTCTATGTACAAAGGATTTTTTTTCCCTAAAGAGAAGACTAGATTCAAGTTTTGAGAGCCACCCTGCCCCACAAACTGAGGCAGGTACATTCTAGATGCAGGTTTACAACTTTTGTAAGAATTAGGACTTATTGTTAGATCCTAAGGCAAACAGCCCTACCCCTTTCGCAAATTATACATTGGAATTTCTATACATGTGTAATAATCCAAATTTTATCTCGTCTCTTTAACTCCTCTCACTAAATCTGTAAAATTACAGATCCAGTCCCCTTCAGCAACTCACTCTGTCCTCCCCTTGCTTCCGCTTCCTAGCCCCAACCCACTTGGAACTGCATGGCAAAACAAGGAAGCACTGAGATTTTGTTGTTGTTGCTGTTGCTGCTTAATTGGAAGTTTGCAGTTCCCCATGCACTAAACTGATTTATTCAATTTTTAGTGCCCCTTCTCACACACACACCCCAATTTCTTGACCATAACAACTGTAGGGTTTTTCTAGCCTTAAAACTCACAATAGGAGAAGTGTAGTACTCATTAAATTCCTTTCCAATACTTACTTCCAACCCTGCTGCTGATAATGGTAACGAAATGACAGAGGCCTGCAGGAAGATAATCAGGTATCTTCATTCCAAAGTGGGACTATAGCACATATGAGTCAACCTGAGCAAAGGAGAAGACTGTGCAGGAGTTATATGCTTTTAATGTCACTAGTCAAATGCAGAGTGTAAAGTAGTTCTCCAGGCATTATGGGGGGCAACATTTTTTTTTAAGAAATCTGCTTGTTTCTAATGTTAACACTTTATTGCATATACCTTCATTTTTAATAGGTAATTTTGACTGGGTTGGGACCTATTTTAATCAGAATGCTGGAGTTGGTCTTGTTATCAACCAGGAGACAGACAACGGGAACAAAACCAACATCATCAAGCAACTTAGAGCTGTGTTTGAAAGGGACTGGTATTCACATTATGCTAAAAGTTTACCACCAACAAAACATCAAAACTGTTTAAGCTACAAGCATAACAAAGCAGCAGCCAATAAGACTGCAATGAATTATGAAAACTGAAGACTGTTTTACTGCTCAAATGGAGAAACAAAATGGGACTGATACCCATCTCTCCTTTCATATTTATGAATCATAGACTTTTTTAAAAACAAAAACATTTATAGGAAAAGCACACTTATATAAAATGTTCTTTCAACTATATTCTCTATATTACATTATTTACAAATGTTAGATTTGTTACTGCAGACACTGAATGTCATTTCTGCTTTACTGCTGGTTTGAAAGTTTCAAGTTTAAATTTAAAAGCATGATCTGATCCATCAATTTTAGAATTATTCCTACCTCTCTTTGCTGATTTACATAAGCCTTGAGTCAGTCTGATAACGCAACAAAATTTTTAGATTGGCTGATACCTAGTAAAGGCAGATTTTAACCCAAAAGAAAAAACACAGGTATAAGCAATCCTTTTTTCATACAAATTATATATCCCCGGTGCATTATCATCTGAACCATTTTTGGTTTAAAATATAATTTGAACGTTTATCAATGTATTATTTAATGATATTAAAAGGTTTGTTTTTCTTGTTCTATTCCAACCATAATGCAAAGGGCATAACTGATTCAACTTTAACTTTTCTGCCAATGAGGCTTTTTTCGAATTAATTTTGATTTCAGAAGAAAATATTTTGCTATGAATGTCTTGCTTTGTTGGCTGCAAGAAAATATTTTTTCCTGTATTTTTCTATTTTAAAAATATTTATCAGCAATAGCTTGTATATAATTTTGTCCTCTTTTAAAGTAACACATCTGCCAGCTTGCTGGAAATGCTCATCATTATACACACCTAAAACAGTAACATTCTTTCAGGAGGCTTCATAATACTAAGTTTGCTTTTCTACTTGTGATAAAAAAATTTTAAAATGAAAAGGGGCACAATTAAACTGAGGAGGTGATACCCATGCACAGAATGCCCACATCTGTGTCTGGGCAGAAATACACAGGCGAACAGACAGAATAGGAGAATGGGATATCTGTGTGCTTCCAATTTCCATACACACCCCAGCCCTCCTTCACATGTTACTTAAATTCCTAGCATACAAGAGGGCTAAATTGGGGATATAGGAGGGGTACACAAAGCCATGCTATCCCTTGTAACATCCATATTTGCTGCTTACAGAGGTAGAAAGAGGAGGAGAAAGTGCCATATTGGAATGCTTTGTGCATCAGTACTGCACTTTTCAGTGCAAGTGGACACAAAATCTTTTCAAAATTCTTAATAAGGTAATGAATCAAGAAAACTAAATTTGAAAACTACAATTATTTTGCCCCTTTGGAGGAATATTAGATCGACAAAGAAGTTGATTCAGTAAAAGGTAACTCTATAGTGAGAAGTTCTGCTGCATTAAAAATTCTACATTTTACAATTCAATACTGAGCAAATTTATTTCAGAGAAATCCCATTAATTTCAGTTCAGCTTTCTTTGAGGAATTCATTCCTAGGCTTATACTTCTAAACTTCAGACTTGCTCCTTTTTTTATATAGAATACGGCTTCTTTTGTTTCACAATTTCTATAATGACAATAACATAAATTCTGTACTTTTCCTTAAATAACAGGCTTCTTTTGTAAAATCTGGTGCCATTGAAGATAAGGAAGTGAGGAAGTTGCTACTAAACATCAAGAATTGATTTAAGAATTCCAGTTTATGGTGATAATTGGGAAGAGAGGAATTTAGCTGGTTCTGACACTCTGCATAAAGAACCTATCTTTTTCTGCCACCTCCTCCTCTTCCTTGCTGCAGTAGATGGCACTGTTCAAAATACTGCTTCCTCAGGCTTGGAGAGGGGCTGTGGCTAACTGGTAGAGTATCTGCTTGGCATGCAGAAGGTCCCAGGTTCAATCCTTGGCATCTCTAGTTAAAAGGATCAGGTAGAAAGTGATGTGAAAGGCCTCTGTCTGAGACCCTGAGGAGCTGCTGCCAGTCCAAGTAGACAATATTAGCTTTGATGGACCAAGGGTCTGATTCAGTATAGGGCAGCTTCATGTGTTTAACTCGAAGGAAAGAGAGAGAGAGAACAAATAATGGGAAAGAAAGTTGAGAGGCAGTATTGTCTTGTGATGATGCTGAACTAACTACAGCAAGATGTACACAAGCCACATTCTGCTGCACTTGCTGGGGCTAATGTGACTTGAATATTGTACAGCTCCAACACAGGAACCATAAGTCCAGGGCCAGCCCTAGACTGTCTGGCACCCTAGGTAAGGCTAATTCTGGCACACACACCCCTGCACTGATAACATCACTGAGCTACATGGGGGGTGCCCAATTTGGTGACCCCAGAAGCCAGCACTCTAGGCAATTGCCTAGTTTGCCTAGTGACAGGGCCAGCCTTGCATAGCCTGTTTCACAGACTAGGTCCCTTAAAGCAAGCAGACAGCCAGTTATCTCACTCAAGCATAAGAAGAGAGTCACTTATCAGTGCAGAGAGGAGAGCAAATAAACTGTTAATTCCAATTTGAATGTTTTGCAGAAAATTAGCTTATACCATGGACTCTATAATTAAATTGTTGAGGATTTTCCAAATTCTTAAAACATTTAGTATGGATTTAAAACAATTTCATTTTTCTAAAGTTTACTTATTTGTATTTTACCATAGTTCTAAAGATGTACCATATTTATGTTTACAGTGAGGTTCTACAGGTATTTCTAAGAGAAATACTGTGGGGGGAAAGCAGTTAGAGAATCGATATACAATTATTTCCTTAAGGCAGAGTTCCTTAAAACCTCTTCAGTCGTAAGAGAGCAAACATTTATTTTCTTCTTCCAGCTCAATAGGATTGAAAATTTTTACTGCTAGGATAGCTGCAGTGTCACAAATACTTGTGTCACTGCAAGATAGTCAGATTAATGCTTCAGGCAGGTATAGCAATTAAACACCAAAACTAACAAAGCTTAATGTTTCTCTTGAACTGCTTTCCTAAATACTGTTATTTGCTCATCCTCTGCTTCAGTGGACTTTCAAGTAAATACATTGTTTGGATCACAGTTTTCAGTAGCATAGCAATGATTTCTGCAAAAAAAAAAAATTAAATTGCAACTGGTCTAAAATCAGATGTCTTAGAAATATTAGCAAAACCTCAGTCAACATGCGTAGCGTGGAGTGTTCACCCCACTCCTGCACGTGCTTGGTGTGCCTGGGCCAATCACATGGCCAGAAATGCACGATGGAGGTGAGGCAAGGACTTTTAACACATATGGGAGTCATCCTACCATGCAGTAAGGATAAGTAGGCCATGGAGAGCAGATGTGCACAAGTGATTGAACACATTAAATCCAGGGGTGGGGGTTGGCTATGGCAGGCCAGAAAGCCCATCTGATTGCAACCATTGTTATACTGTATAATCTGCCTTGAGACTCAGTAAGAACATAAGAACATAAGAGAAGCCATGTTATATATATATATATATATATACACACACACTGTGGCTAATAGCCACTGATGGACCTCTGATCCATATTTTTATCTAACCCCCTCTTGAAGGTGGCTATGCTTGTGGCCGCCACCACCTCCTTTGGCAGTGAATTCCACATGTTAATCACCCTTTGGGTGAAGAAGTACTTCCTTTTATCCGTTTTAACCTGTCTGCTCAGCAATTTCATCGAATGCCCACGAGTTCTTGTATTGTGAGAAAGGGAGAAAAGTACCTCTTTCTCTACTTTCTCCATCCCGTGCATTATCTTGTAAACCTCTATCATGTCACCCCGCAGTCGACGTTTCTCCAAGCTAAAGAGTCCCAAGCGTTTCAACCTTTCTTCATAGGGAAAGTGTTCCAGCCCTTTAATCATTCTAGTTGGCCTTTTCTGGACTTTCTCCAATGCTATAATATCCTTTTTGAGGTGCAGCGACCAGAACAGCACACAGTACTCCAAATGAGACCGCACCATCGATTTATACAGGGGCATTATGATACTGGCTGATTTGTTTTCAATTCCCTTCCTAATAATTCCCAGCATAGCGTTGGCCTTTTTTATTGCAAACGCACACTGTCTTGACATTTTCAGTGAGTTATCTACCACGACCCCAAGATCTTGGTCAGTCTCTGCCAGTTCACACCCCATCAACTTGTATTTGTAGCTGGGATTCTTGGCCCCAATGTGCATTACTTTGCACTTGGCCACAATGAACTGCATCTGCCACGTTGATGCCCACTCACCCAACCTCAACAGATCCCTTTGGAGTTCCTCACAATCCTCTCTGGTTCTCACCACCCTGAACAATTTAGTGTCATCTGCAAACTTGGCCACTTCACTGCTCACTCCCAATTCTAAATCATTTGTGAACAAGTTAAAGAGCATGGGACCCAGTACTGAGTCCTGTGGCACCCCACTGCTTACCATCCTCCACTGCGAAGACTGCCCATTTATACTCACTCTCTGCTTCCTATTACTCAGCCAGTTTTTGATCAACAAGAGGACCTGCCCTTTTACTCCATGACTTTCGAGCTTTCTAAGGAGCCTTTGATGAGGCTGGGTGGGAGGGGAAGGGAAGGAGTGAGGAGAAGCTGCTGTGATGGTGCTGGGTGGGAAGGGACGGGAAGAGGCGAGGAGAAGCTGCTGCGATTGGGGCTGGGTGGGAGGGGAAGGGAAGGGGTGAGGAGAAGCTGCTGCGATAGGGGCTGGGTGGGAAGGGAAGGGGCGAGGAGACGCTGCTGCGATAGGGTTGGGTGGGAAGGGAAGGGGCGAGGAGAAGCTGCTGCGATCAGGGCTGGGTGGGAAGGGGCGAGGAGAAGCTGCTGCAATGGGGCTGGGTGGGAAGGGAAGGGGCGAGGAGATGCTGTTGCGATGGGACTGGGTGGGAAAGGAAGGGGCAAGGAGAAGCTGCTGCGATCGGGGCTGGGTGGGTAGGGAAGGGCCGCCATTTTTTCCTCGCTTCCAGATTTTTGGCGAGCGAGGGAGGAGGCTCCAAAACGGGGGGTCCCCCACCCAGGGCAGGGGATTGGGAAGCCTGGTACCCAAGTATATAATTCTACTGGATTGAGCCAACATGGTTTAACATGGCAATGTTAAGATTCCAATGAGTTTTTCATCCAGCTAAGATTGTTCAATTATTTCCATGGTTGTCTTGGAAAACCAACCAATCCACTGCGAAGTTCAAAGGTATCTGATTTCCAAGATAACCATGGAAATAACTGAACAATCCTAGCTGGATGAAAAACTCATTGATATCTAATTTGTGTTCAGTTTTCATGAGTACAAGTCTCTGTATGATATGACTTCAGACTATAGAAGCATTTTGAAAACCAGTACTCCAAGGTAATGGTTTGAAAGTATTTGAAAGCAGGATCCACTTCTAAACTTGCTGTACTTTTTGAGGCCTACTTGCAAAGTAAGCCTGTACCAGTTTCCCTTCCCCAACATAAAACACAGGAATCTCACATTCTTTAACCAGTGAGCAATCTTTCATGTTTAGAATGTATAAGCAGGCCTCGGATTTAGCAGGAGCTTACAGAAGCACAGCTCCTGAGCCTTTCTGAGGGTTCCCCCTCCTCCTCACCACCTTGTCCATTGAATAGTAGGTGCAGCTGCATAACTATCTCTGGATGAGCTCCAACACCTATTTTTCTACAAAGCGACCCTTGTGTATAATTATATGTGGATCTGTAACTGGCTGACAAATTCCACCCAAATAATGCTTGTTAATGGTTCCTCATCCTTTTGTAGATGAATGTATCAAGGATTTGTCCTGGGATCTGTTTTGTTTAACATCTTTATAAATGATTTGGATGAAGGAATAGAGGGAATGTTTATTAAATTTGCAGATAATACTAAATTGGGAGGTGTAGCAAATATGGTAGAAGACAGAGTCAGGATACAGGATGATCTTGACAGGCTGGAAAACTGAGCTAAAACAAATAAAATGAATTTAACCAGGATAAATGTATCCTTTTGCATTTAGGTAGAAAAAAATCAAATGCATAATTATAGGGTGAGGGAGACTTGTCTTGACAGTAGTATCTGTGAAAAGGATCTAGGGGTCTTGGTGAGCCATATATTGAACATGAGTCAGCAGTATGACACAGTAACTAAAAAGGCAAATGTGATTTTTGGGCTATATCAACAGTACTATAGTGCCCAGTTCACACAAAGTGATGGTATTGCTTTACTCCACTCTGGTTAGACCTCACCTAGAGTACTGTGTTCAGTTTGGGGCACCACAATTTAAGAAGGATATAGACAAGCTAAAACATGTCCAAAGGAGGGTAACAAAGATGGTGAGGGATCTGGAAACCAACTCCTATCAGAAAAGGTTGAAAGAGCTGAGTATGTTTAGCCTGGAGAGGAGACAACTGAGAGGTGATATGATGATCACCATCTTCAAGTACTTGAAGGGGTGTCATACAGAGGATGGTGCAGAATTGTTTTCTGTTGCCCTGGAAGGTCAGACCAGAACCAACAAGTTGAAATTAAATCAAAAGAGTTTCTGACTAAACATTAGGAAGAGCTTCTTGACAATTAGAGTGGTTCCTCAGTGGAACAGGCTTCCTCAGGAGATGATGGGCTCTCCTGCTTTGGAGGTTTTTAAACAAAGGCTAGATGGCCATCTGACAGCATTGCTGATTCTGTAACTTAGGCAGATCATGAAAAGAAGAGCAGGGTGGGTTGCATCAGTGCTTCGTTCTTGTGGCCCTTTCTTACATGGCCAGGAAAATGCTGTTTGTCACTATTGGGTGAGGCAGGAATTTTTCTCCACACCTGTTTAGCCAGAGATCCTGGAGGGTTTTTGTTTTTTTGCCATCTTCTGGGCATGGAGCAGGTGTCACTGGGGTGTGTGTGGGGAGAGGTATTTGTGAAGCTTCTGCATTGTGTAGGGGGTTGGACTAGATGATCCTGGAGGTCCTTTCCAACTCTATCATTCTCTAAATACTTCAGTTTGATTTTATATCTGGGAATGGATCTGTATAATAGACTTCAAAAGAGATTGATATTAGAACTGCAAATGTTGTCTAAATGGGATAGGTCATAGCAATTTCATTTAGCTCCATAGTCTGGACAGCTAATATCTTTCATCATTCTGTTCTCAGAGATTACATATTCCAGTTATATTTCCAGGTGGGAAGTCATGTTGGTCTGAAGCAGGGGAATAAAGTTTGAATCCAATGGCACCTTTAAAGACCAACAAAGAAGTGTGCATGCAAATAAAAGCTTATACCTTGAATAAAATGTTGTTGGTCTTAAAGGTGCCACTGGACTCAAACATTCTAATTATGTTACTAGCTCTGTTTTCAAATACCTCTTTCAATCTTTGAACCTATGCATTTCTGCTTCTGTAGTACAGATTTCTAATGTGTGCCTTTTGCTGCATTCGGCGATTCTGTTAGTTATTGATTCTGTTTTGCTTCCATTTTTATGCACCTTTATCTTCAAATATACCTCTGTGCATGAAAAATGGTATTTCAGTGCAATCCCTAAAAAGGTATAACTCTGCTTAAGATAGAAATATTAGTCTATGACCTTCCTCAAAGAACAGTCATAATGTTGAGCCTTTTGAACTATAAGCAAACTAAGCACTAGGCCTCATCCTTCAGCTATCTCTACAGGAGACTTTCTGGTTGCTTAGAAATGTGTGCCTTTTTCTCTATTGTTCCCTTCTTAAGATGCTTCTTTGCTTTTATTTCATGTGAGATTTTATTTCTAATCTTCCTAACTTTAAACTCTAGAGGAGACTGGTCTCTTGGATGTGCATCTGACATTGTGATTTTTAAAAAAAAACAAAAAACCCAATTCTAAAAAGGATTGGCTTTTAAAAACTTTCAATAAAAGGGTATAGAAAGGGATTTGCTTTCTCTTACTGTAGCATTTGTTTTGTTGTAGAATAATACTGTCTTTTAGAACTCCCATTTTATTAATTTGCATCACATCTGTAAATTATTTTGTAACTACTTGGAAGTAATTCAGATCTATCGGGTCTTAGCTCCAACAAAAGATTTCTGTGGATGGAAGAGGGATTATTTGTGACAAGAGCTTTCCCCCTATCTTTCTTTTTTTGGAGCAGGAACGCATAGGAACGCAGTTTCGGCTGGCTTGGCATTGGGGTGTGGCCTAATATGCAAATGAGTCCCTGGTGAGCTTTTTCTACAAAAAGACCCTGTGTGAAACAATGGTGATGCCAGGGATGTGGCCTAATATGCAAATGAGTTCCTGCTGGACTTTTTCTACAAAAAAGGCCCTGTTTGTGACAATTTCCCCCTCATGCTACAGACCTCCAGTTTTGGCCTCATGCTATTCTTGGTTCTCCTGTTTCCAGGAGTAGCATTTTCGGGGACAATTTGGGCTGCAGTCAGAGGGGGAAGGGAAGGAAGCTGCATGGAAATCTGTTCTGTCTGTGGAAGTTACCTATGGATCCAAAACATTTCGCATTTCTTATTTTGCATCTGCTCTTTGAATTTAGACTAAATTTTACAATTTTCTTTGTTGAGCATGTATTTATAATTGCCAAATTGCATTGAAAATTATCCAGATATATAAAGTAGATTCAGCTGAGAAGATATTGCAAGCATACACAAGAGGTTCCAAATGTTTCTGCAGGGAACTAGGGAGTAACTAGGAGGGTTGCCATCCCCCAGGTTCCAACTGAG
Organism: Heteronotia binoei; assembly: GCF_032191835.1. Classification (NCBI taxonomy): domain Eukaryota; kingdom Metazoa; phylum Chordata; class Lepidosauria; order Squamata; family Gekkonidae; genus Heteronotia; species Heteronotia binoei. The sequence goes on along the minus strand of NC_083223.1, from coordinate 163,868,594 downwards.
GTTCCCCCGGTTTGGGGAATTCCAACCCACTGCTGACCAGCTGACAGGCAGGGGAAGCCCTGCCTGCAAGCCATACTGCCAGTGGCCGCCCCCTCTTCCTCCCCTCCTGCAAGATTTAAACAGCCATTCAGCTGATCAGCAGGGAGCACGTGGCCCGCTGATCAGCTGGAGGGACCTTAAAATCTTGCAGGAGGGAGCAAGAAGGTGGGTGCTACCCCTTCTTATCAAAGAATCCCTTTAAATAATTTTGAGAAGTAGCTGCTGTGACAGCATCACATTTGGGCTGTCCATGCCCCCTCCTGGAATGCCTCCCCCAAAGACCCCTGCTAAGGACTCAGAAGAACCTGTCAACCCTAGTAACCAGTAGCCAGTAACTGCTTTATTATTTTTCTCCTGCAGGCATATCTGGGGCATATCCTGCAAATTAGAAGCCATGGCCTTCTCAGAGAACTCCACATTTAAAGCAAAATGAAACTCACTTGGTACTTTATTGATTGATTGATTGATTGATTTGATTTGATTTGATTTGTATCCCGCCCTCCCTGCCGAAGCAGGCTCAGGGCGGCTCACAGCATAAAACCTCACAGAAGTAAAACAATACATATTATAAAATAGTACCTTCTATAAAATTATATATTTAGAGATGATTGTATTGCTAATCACATAATATTGGACTGTTTGACATGAGTTCCTTCAGACTAAGGGGCAATAATTCCCATTATAATTTCTAAAGGGCAGATTTTAATAGACTTTTTAGTCTCAACTTTATATAGTGATGTGAACATCAATTTCACGCTTTCTTCCCCTCTTTCTTGTCTATTCATAATTATAATTTCATGTTTTATAAAGGCCACTTTACTGAATTTTCTAACAATTTCAAATAAGTATTTTTCAACCTGTATTATTTTATAGAGAACCCGATGACATGACCCTAAAGACCTTAACCATTTTTAATGGGCATTGCAAAGTGGGGGTTTTGTAATGTCACTCCTTGTGCCCTCTTATCCTGGTTCCTTTTCCTTCTGGCATGACACATACACAGAGCCGGCACGTCCACTAGGCAACATTTGGCAGCTGCCTCGGGCACCAGATCTTCAAGGGCTGCCGCCACCACCTCTGCACAGCCGAAGACGCTGCCCACCAGCGCTCCACGGCCCTCCCATCCCATCCCAGCTGGCTCCCTTTGAAGCACGGGGCAGGAGGGCCACGTGGAGTGCTGGCAGGGAGCACGCACAACCCGCCGCCATCACACAATCGAAGATGCTCCCCACTAGTGTTCCGTGCAGCCCTCCGGCCCTTCTTCAAAGGGAGCCAGCTGGCTCCCTTTGAAGTAGGGGGCGGGAGGGCCACGTGGAGCGCTGGCGGGGAGCATGCACAGCCTGCTGCCACCGCACAGCTGAAGACACTCCCCACCAGTGTTCCATGTAGCCCTCCCACCCCCTGCTTCAAAGGGGGTGGGGGCCCACTTCGGCCTGGGGCACTGGAAAGGCCAGTGCCGGACCTGCACATACACTAATCACACACTAACTAATATAAAAAGAAAGTAATATATGTGGGAGATATATATACCAGAATCATTTTGGCTTGTTAAAATGCTTTAGTAGGTACCAGAAGTGAGAGTCTTGTAGATATGTACACTATTTTGGCAAAGAACCCTTATTCATTTTCTTAACTTTTTAATGTGTAAAAAGTCAATTCCAAGGTAAGTCTTTCAAAATGGGTTTATACAGCTTGTTATATCTTCATAATGAGGTTACTATTGCAGTCATTGCATGATGTGATTCACATGGAAAGTTGTTTGAAAACATCCAATGAATGGCAGAGTTTAATACCATCATGATTTTGGTTGAAAATTCTTGTCTGCTCCATTTTTTTATTAAAAAAAATCTTGTAGAAATTGCTACACATTTTCTAGCCCAAAAGAACTGAAAAAACTATTGTACCCCTATTCTGATGAAGAATGCCAGAAATTCCTTCCCAAACATTGTAAAGCCTATTTTTACATAGTATTTTCATTATGTAATTGCTTACTTCGTCTAGTCAAGTCTGGAGAGGAACAGCATGGGGCAATGATTTTTAAACTTGAAGGGTTTTTTGTTTGCCATAATTATTGTCTGAGAATAGCAGGCATAATCCATTGAATTTTCATAGCTATAATGTTTTATACCATGCTATGTAATGTATATTGCTTTTACAAATTCTTTGGATGTTAGTGAACAAAAAATCTAAACTCTCTTTGTAAACTGCATGGCTAGTTTATGCAGTAACTATATGCAATGAGGATACAGTATTATTTTCTAAGGCTTGGTTTGGAAATATAACTTGGACATGGGTCAGGAACTCAGACTGGGCTGCTGAATATGCCCATGTCCTCAAAACAAGTGACAAACTTTCGTGACAAACCTGATTTTAGTTTAGCCTGGGGTTGTAAACAATCTTATTGAACCCTCTGAGAACAAGTGTGGGGGAGTGGAATGTCACAAGTAGGGGGTAAAACATACATTGTTATTCGGTCTGTTCTCAGTCATTGCTCCTTATACATCCAATCCAGACCTCAGAAAACAATCATTGTGCTTTTAAAAACATTCACTTTAGGCAAGCCTTACATGGTCTCTAAGCAGGAATATCTTGCAGTTTTCATTCCCACCCTTAGCTATCCTTCAGAGATATCTAAAAACAAATGCACATGCACAATACAGGTCTGTTGCTTAGGTCTGTTGTATAAGGTCTATTGTATAGATCCATTTTCTATTTAGTACGTGAAACTTAAAATTTGCCACTGCAAGGAAGCTGCTGCAAAATATTTTGAATTACCCAATTTATATTTGAGCAATGCTCTAGAACTCTAACCATTCCCCAGCCCCCACCCTCCATAAACAAAGGGGAATTGCTGCATGGTGATGTAACTCATTAATTTTCTTATATAATAACCGTATATGAATGTCTATGCATTGTAAATGCTTTAATACCAGCATATTAAATATTTTGTACTTTTTTGGGTTCATGATGATGCTATACTAAATGCATGAGTTCATCATTGTTCTGTTGTTGTGTCAGCAAAAATGCAACCAAAGTACATGAGGTACTAATAACATCCTAATTAAAATAGTTAATTTCAACCTGCTGTTAAAAATGTCAGGAAATGAACTTCTTAAAGACAGTGGGGGTTAGGTGTGGCTCACAACAATACATGAGTCAGTGATCTGTGTGTTTATAACATCAATTTATATTAACAGGACTAGAAGCCTTATCAGAACCTGGAGAAACTTGCACAGTTGAATAGGGCTGCATGAGAGTGAGCATGTGCAGAATTAGAAGCGTTAACTACAAGAATGTGGGTCCACTGAATAATCAATTCAAAATACAATGTATGTATCAGGAAAAATGGTCTAGTTCCATTGTGTAGGGTTGCCAACCTCTGGGTGATACCTGAAGATATCCTGGAATTGCAGCTGATCTCCAGACAACAGAGATCAGTTCCCCTGGAGAAAATGGCTGCTTTGGAGGGTGGGCTCTATGGCATTATGCCTTGCTGAAGTTTCATTCCTCCCCCAAACCCCAGCATCCCCAGGCTCCACCCCCAGAATCTTCAGGCATTTGCCAACCCAGAGTTGGCAACCCTACATCATGTAATCATGACCAATATAAAATCTAAATTGTACAAGCAATATCCTTAGCAACTGCCACAAACAGGAAACCAGAACTGCCTTTGTCTGGTATAAACCCTGTGCATATAATGTGAGGGAGATAAAACACTATTTAGTAGAAAGAAGTCTATCAGGGATCTGCTAAAGTGGTTTTATTTCATTTATAATGAAAAATAATCCCAACACAAGGAATATTCTATTTGATCTCTTTAAATATCTGAGGCATTTAAAGAAAAACATTCACAAGGATTCAAAGGGTTGTGTTGGTTTCTTGCAGAAGGCTTGTGCTTGGAGGAGGGATCTTTGATTCCCATTTGGTATCAACAGTTGCTTTTGAGACTCCCTTCAGTTTCAAAAGCAGTTTACCAGGCAGCTTGGGGCTGTTGCTGAAATTGTCTAAACCCCTGACTCTTGGACTCACCGAACTACTTTTGCACTGTTGACCTTGACCACTCTGTTTTTTTCTCCTTAACACGCTCATACTGGTTAGGTGAGAGAGATCTGTGAGCACAAGGGTGGGGGGGGGGTATAACAGGGGCTTCTTATCTAGTGCTTGGGATGCATTGCAGAGGGTTTGTAACATGGCAGATGCATCATATAGCCAATGAATTGTGCAGCTATAATCACAGCAAGGGAAACAGAAATGGGAATTGGTTTGCTTTAGATGCCCCTTTCTCTCTCCACATGCCTGAAATAGGGTTGCCATGTCCAATTCAAGAAATATCTGGGGACTTTGGGGGTGGAGTCAGGAGCAAGGTTGCAACAAGCCTGATTGAACTCCAAAGGGAGTTCTGGCCATCACAGGGATCACACACCTTTTAAATGCCTTCCTCCACTGAAAATAATGAAGGGATAGGAGCACATTCCTTTGGGGCTCATAGAATTGAACCCCCTGGTGCAATCTTTTTGAAACTTGGAGGGTATTTTGGGGAGAGGCACCAGATGCTTTGCTGTAAAAGTTTGTGCCTCTACCTCAAAAAACAGCCTCCTGGAGCCCCAGATACCCACAGATCAATACTCCATTATACCCTATGGGAATCGGTCTCCATTGGGAATAATGGAGTGACCAGCAGACAATTCCCCCCCCCCATGCTTTCTGATGACCCTAAAGCAGGGGGAGGGCCTCCAAACTAGGGGATCCCCTGCCTCCACCTGGGGATTGGCAACCCTAGCTTGAAAGGTAATTAGTGCTATCTTAACAAAGGACACAAATAGTCTCAAAGAACTCTTGGTTCCCTGGTTCTGGGCCAGAAGGTAGAATCCTCATTCCACTAAACTCACAGTGAATTGACTGTGAATTGGGCCCTTTGTTTACAGTGTTACTAAATGTAACCAAAGATCAATATACTTGATTGCTTGTATAAACAGGAACAGGTTGCCAAAAACAATGGAAGGGATCAACTGATACAGAAATACCTTTTTGCTGTAGGAGGAGATCTTCTGTCTTAAAAACCATTCAGTGATGTAGGTAACCATGATATTGGTGTGGAATTTTGCAAAGAAGTGGGAGTGGAAAATATACTGCTGCAAATTAAGTTACCAATGATATAACACAATGTTTCAATTTAGTGTAATGTATTGTTTTAAAGCTTTGTAAATATTAATTTTAATACCAAAGTAAACTCATCAAATTTTCCTGATGCTGCGCAGAATGTATTTTATTCAGCCAATTGTTTGGGCCTCTGTTTTATTTTTAAATGCAAGTTTTCATGCCAATCACAATAATTTTCTTTTTACTTCACAGAAATAAAAGAATCATGTTTCAGTACATCCTGATGACTTTTCATTTCAATGCAAAACTCTTGTGCTCCTATGGCCAGTCCTCAAATACAGAGTTTTAAAAGCAGCAGCAGGGTTACTTAACAGGGTCTTCATGGGATGACAAAGAATTGTTTTCTTGCACTGCAAAATGATGGCTATTGGAAAGTCCACCAGCAGGCTACTTGCAGTTATTAGATGAGTTGAATAATTCTGGATTATACTTTGTGCAATCATTCGCACTTATTTCCACTCACCTCTGCATGTAGACAGACATTCCCTGGCTCAGGAGTTTAAGGCGGCAATGGAAAAGTTTAAGTGAACTATTGAACTGACAGCAAGCATATGCCCTAACTGCAAGACAGAGACAGCAGGAAATGTATGTTATGGTCGTGTTTAGAAAAGTACCTAGTGGATGAGAATTCTGCCACCTGGCTTGAAAGGTCAGTGTTATAGAAATGAGCCCACGTAGAAGCTTAGAAGTAGACAGGGAGCAAGATATGTCTCCATGACATGTTACGTTTCTACTGAAAAAAACCATTCTTGATTCACAAAGCTAACCACCTGAACAGGAAATATTGGTGGTAAACCACATGCTAATAAGCTGCTTTTTGTAAACCCACTCTGAAGGTATATATGCTTGTGTGTGAAGAATTAGAGATAGCTCAATTCTTTTGGTCACTAGACAGTTGAGCTCTGATGCGTCAATAAAATCTGTTTTAAGCTTGACATGTATGGTTTCCTTCTCGGTGGTTTTTTTCCTGGATTTCCTGCTACAAGTTCAAGCTGCAAACTTTTGTGTTTTTCCCTGCTTCACTAGAACTATCTCAAAGGCAATTCACATCAATAGCTGCTATCTTTTTTTTTTTTTAGTTAAAGAAATCATGGAAGCCCACATAACTGGTAGCCTAAACTTCAGTATTCCATTATGGTGGTGCTGGCTGTCTTGAAGGTGCTAATCATATTACTGTTTACATTGTCAGATATTCCAGGTACATGTTTCCTTGCTTGTCCCTCTTTAAATAATTCCACCTATTTCCTTTAACAAGTCGTAGGTGAAGTGTTTTTGATGTAGAAACAGCAAATTGGCAGCATAGCTGCAGGTGTCTCTCCTCAGCGCCCCCCCCCCCCCCGCTCCAAGTTTCAAAAAGTCTGGACCAGGGGTCCAATTCTCTGAGTGCCCAAAGAGGGTGCCCCCATCCTCCACTAGTTTCAATGGAGGGGGGAAGGTATTTAAAGGGACTATGGTCCCTTTAAATGCCTTCTCCCAGCCACACAAGCAGTGTGACTCCAGGAATGAACTCCAAAAGCATTTAAACAGATCACAATCCCTTTAAACACCCCCACACTTTGAGTTCACCTGGAAGGCTTTTAAAGGGACTGTGATCTCTTTAAACATTTATTTAACTTCAACTATCCAGAAGTCCTGAAAAATCCTGAATATTTTTGATGACCGGCTATTTCAGATAGCTAAAAAATGGCCGCACTGATATTCAGCTGAAAGAATGTCATATTTTTCCGGCTTGAATTTAGCCAAATGCACACTGCTATTAAGAAAACATGATGTTCACTTGCATGCATGTTAGTGTGTTTTCCTATAACTGACCTTGTAGAGGAACGAACACATGTCGAGGCCAACTGGTAAGTAGTGTAGTGTGGCAAATATTCCAGTATCTGCCCTACATTTCAATATCAGGTGCATCAGCATGAACATGAAAGCAACTCATCCCTGACATGCAATAATGAGATAAATGAATATTAAGAGAGAAAAGCAGGTTTAAAGAGAAAAACATCTCAGATGCCTGTAACATCTTCAGGTGTGGTCCACAGAGCATCTTAGGTACCGTTTCACCACTAACTCCTTGGATTACCATCGTTTTCCACAAGTGCCACTACACCATCTGCATTGCCCTGAACATCTTGGAAAGAACAGCACTACCCATCTTAAAAATGTCTTTTCCTTTAGTACTTTGCTACTGCTCTGTCAGCAACTGCAAAAGATCAGACACTCACCACTACTCTCTATAATTAGATTACAGGTCCATAAAATGCCAAGAGGTTTTTTTCCTATAGTTTTAACTATAGTAGGTGAACTACACAGACTTCCATAAAAGCAATAGAAGTTACTCAACTGCTCTGAATTCCAATATCTGTTACTCTTGGCATCCACTTGCAGAAACTAAGTGTTAAACAACAGCTGTAGCATTTAATGAGCTTTATGTATTTTTTTAAAACCCACCCAAGTGCTCATTAGCTGTTATTTCAGTCTTTCACAGATCAATGAGGAAGACCTGAGTTGGCAGCAATTGATGTTTGCAGCCAGGTGCTGCTCATATCCCAAGCTGCTGGAATCATCTGCAAAGTGTTACACACCTCAGATACTCAGATATGCAGTGAAGACAAGCAGGCCTATTTGTATTTCAGTAGCAGTGCCAATGTGTGAAGTGCTGCATATAAATCAAGAGATATCATCAGCTCTTGCAAATATCTCATGGTGGTCTAATCTGCTTACATGGTGGGCACACACCAGAGACAACTGAAAGTGTTCATTGCTGTCAATGTGACTGAAACCATCAGATTGCTTAACATTAAGTACAAATTGCACTCAGCAAGGAAGAACATGGCCAGAAGTAGGCATCTGTGCACAGGTTTCCATGCTTGACAAGAAGCCATAAGCATAACTAAGAGAGAGCCAGTTTGGTGTAGTGGTTAAGTGCACGGACTCTTATCTGGGAGAACCGGGTTTGATTCCCCACTCCTCCACTTGCACCTGCTGGCATGGCCTTGGGTCAGCCATAGCTCTGGTAGAGGTTGTCCTTGAAAGGGCAGCTGCTGTGAGAGCCCTCTCCAGCCCCACCCACCTCACAGGGTGTCTGTTGTGGGGGAGGAAGGTAAAGGAGATTGTGAGCCACTCTGAGACTCTTCGGAGTGGAGGGCGGGATATAAATCCAATATCTTCTTCTTCTTCTTCTTCTTCTTCTTAACTAATTGATGTCCATCCATTTGGGGGAGAGAGGATGAATAGACTCCAAAGAGTTCCCCTGGTTCTCCCATTTTCTAAAACAAGTTATTGGTGCTATTATTCATTATCTGACTTGAAACATGTCCACACAGCCCAAACAGCAGCACACAACAGTACATCAAAAAGATTTACAAAGAAAAGAAATTAATTGCCTGGGCTTGCAAGATGGCTACAAATATCACAACTTACAAAAAATGGATTAGCTATAAACATCTTTGGATTTATTTACATTTTCTTGTGTTCAATTTTTGACTAAAATCTGTTCTCAAAGTAATTTACAAAAAAGAACAATGCATTGCCATTACCAGAGTTTAACAACCTCAGTGGAACAGATAGTTGTGCAACAGTCCAGGAGGATAACCCTCCTGGCTTCTCTGGAAGATGGTAGCATTCAAGAGCCATCTGCTGTCTCCTTCTCACAGTCACAAGAGGAATGGTTGAGGGCTCAAGAAGCAGCTCCTTTGCATTACACTGAGCCTCCAGATAAGACAGAGGTGTTGGTGGTGGGCTAGAAACAGCGATGGGTACAAACAAGGAAAATGTGATTAAGTTTGTGGTTTATGGCGTGTCACGAACTGTCACAAACTTTTAGTCCCCAAATGAACCAGTTCAGTTCATGAAGTTTGTGACATGGTAAAACACCTCCTGGGCACGCTAGAAACACCAAACTCACGGGAGATCTCTGGTTGACTCTTCTGTATCTACCCTCCATGTTTAGTGATGATTGGATTTATAGGGTTTAAATTAAGCCCCCCCCCCAAAAAAAAGAATATGCCCCATCCTCCATTGTTTCTTATGGAAGAAAATCAGTAAAAAAACAACCAGCAATAAAACCCCAGCAGAACAGAATCAAAGTCCCAGAGAATCTCTGAAGGGGGGGAGGCATTCTTGCAAGCCCAGCAGAACTAGTGGTAGGGTGGCACTGAAAACCCAACAGGATTAAGGTCAAGCCAGAAAACCTCTGCAGTAGAAATTGAAGGTGGTGGTGGGACATTTCTGCAAGCCCAGCAGAACCAGTGCAACGTACTGCATGCCCAGCAGTACCAGTGCAATCAAAGAGTGCTCAGCAGAATCCAGTGCTATTATGGCAACGCCAGCTCAACAGGACTGATGTCTAGTACAGAATCATTCAAAATGGGGGGGGGGGGTTGCAAGCTCAGCAGAACCAGCACAATGTACTAGTGCCCAGCGCAATCCAGTGCCACCAAGGCAATGCAAGTAAAAGAGGACTAATGTTAACCTAGAGAAACCCTGCAGTACAAACTGAAGGTGGATGTTTTTTTCAAGCCCAGTAAAACCAGTTACAATGTGCAGAATGCCCAGCAGAACCCAGTGCGACTGGCATTGCAAACTTAAAAGGACTGCTCTCAAAGCACAGATTCACAACAAATCCAAGGCGGGGGGGGGGCGGGTTGCAAGCTTTGTGCAAGAAAATGGGAAGAGAACACAAAGGAATGCCTGCAAAGGGTGGGGGGGGTGGAGAACCCTCTTGAAATTGACAAAGCTAGTTTGAAACTGACAAGTGTGTTTCCAAGGCTGAGAAATCACACCACCACTACCCCCTTGCTTTGAATGTTGGTAAACATCAGTTTGAGCAGAGACAGTCTGTCTGGAAATATATCCATTCATAGACCACTATGAACCTCCACAAATTGCTTGGAAGTTCATGGAAAGTTTGTGCCAATTGACCTGCCACAAACTTCAGTTTGCAAACCATGAACCAGCCAAAATTCATCACGAACTTTAGTTCATGACCAGTTCATGCCCATCCCTAGCAAGAAATCAACTACAAAGCTTTTTTTAAAAAATAAAATTTGACATGAGATAGAGCTTACTTGAATTCCCCTGGGTTTGGGCTCTCTCTTCTCATTCCCACTGCTTTTCCGTAGCTTAACAGTTAAGTTATAGATAAAATGTGAGGCTTTGGAACATATTTTTCTGAGTAATTAGGAGAGATTGTCTGGGGGCAATTTCTTCTAAGAGTATATACAGTAACTGAAAAATAAAGGCAAGGTTCTACCTATTCATCACCAAGGAAAGGCCCATCTATTCTATTTTCATTCAGTCAACACCATGTCAGCAAAGCCTGAGGTTGCCAGGTCCAATTCCAGAAATATCTGGGGACCTTGGGAGTGGAGCCAGGAACAAGGTTCTGACAAGAACGATTGCTCCCCAAAGGGAGTCCTGGCTGTCACATTTAAAGGGACAGCACACCTTTTAAATGTCTTCCCTCCTTTGGAAATAATGAAGGATAGGAGCACCTGCTTTTGGGGCTCATAGAATTGGGCCCCTGGTCCAATATTTTTGAAACTTGTGGGGGTGTTTTGAGGAGAGGCACCAGATGCTATGCTGAAAATTTGGTGCCTCAAAAAACAGCCCCCCAGAGCTCCAGACACCTATGGATTGGTTCTCCTTTATACCCTATAGAAACCAGTCTCCATAGGGAATAATGGAGCACCCAGCAGACATTTACCTCCCCCCCTGCTTTCTGATAACTCTAAAGTGGGGGGAGGACCTCCAAACTAGTGGATCCCCTGGCCCAACTGGGGATTGACAACCCTAGCAAAGCCTCAAATATATATATATATATATATATATATATATATATATATATATATATATACACACACACACACACACACACACACACACACACACCAGTCTGGTAAATAAATGGAATATTGACAAAAGCTTGCATACCATAGTCCCATTTATATAGGCTGAGCAACATTGTGTTTGGACAACAGAATAATGCTCCAATAAAGATAGAAGGGCCTTGACTCAGACAGTGAATGAAGAGGAGCACAAATCCACAGGAAGTGATTGTATAACTTATAAAAGAGACAAAAACACATCTTGAACAGAGCCAAGCAATCCACTCTATGGTGAAATTACTTGACAGTGAAGACAGCTGAAAACATCTCTTCAACTGAAAATATTTTCCATCTTGTCTTTCTACTCAATTTGTGCCCAATGATTTTTCTTACCTTGGTCATAATTCACATCTGTCCCTCTTTCCAAATTACAGTGAAATTAATATTTGAAAATATTCATTTTTGAATATTGCCTCAAAATCTGACTTTGGAGGGCAGGCAGTTATGGGCATTTGGTAGGCAGAAATGTGAATTCTCACAGGCTATCAAGTATCAAATACAAATTTTTAAAAACTGGCATATACTGTTAGATTCCATGGCATGCTAGCTATCATACAAACATATAACACAGCCTTATACTGAGTCAGATTACTATTTCATCCAGCCCAGTCGTGTCTATTTTTAATGGCTCTCTGGAGACTTAAGCAGAAAGAAGGGTTTCCTAACCCAAATTTCTCCCTACAGATGCCACAGATTGAACCTAGGACCTTCCTCAAGCATGTGCTGTATCACTGAACAATCCTCCCCCGCCCCCGAAATTCATTCCACATTCAGTTCTGTAACTATATATCAGAGTCAAACATCAAATATAAACAGCAAATATTCACAAATATAAACAGCAAATATTGTTGTACTTGAATATCCAACAAATGTTATCAATTGGCATTTTCTGAGTATGTTTTTAAAAAACGTTTTCAGAAATAAATTAACTTCATCTCTGAAAAAAAATGTTTGTGGTAACTGTTAAAACCTGTCTGGTGAGAGAAAATAGAGGGGAAGAGAATGAAAAATGTCCATGCCAAGCCAGAAAGGGGCCTCACAAATATTTGTAAAAGCCTCCATTACTATAATATCTGAGTGGCCCACTGACTATCAGCTAAAAAGGAAAGCAGTACTATCTGCCTACTGCCAAAAGAGAAGCAACACACAAAGAGGAGAGTGGAACTGATCCAGGCTATGAATCATCTTTGTCCCAGACTCAAATACTGGCTCCTCTTCAAATCTAAGCAAAGGGGACAGACAGATCACAGAGCAAGAATGGGAGATTCTGCTGTAACCAGAATGTGGGTCAAGTCCAGGTTTCTACTGGGATATCACCACAATTTGACATATCTCCTGTCTTTGAACTTTCTCTTTGTTATTCTCGTCTTTCAGAACCGGTATTATTCTTTTGTCATTCTCTTTTCTCATTCTATAGACCAACCACCTTCCAGGTTTATTAGCATGTTCAAAAAAGTTTTGTCTTGCAAATCTCATTTTTATCTCCATCTCTATAAGCAATAAATTGAGTTGATGTGTTTTTTTGACCTTATTTTGAAACGTCTTGTCGGTTGTGCTTTTAAATTCTTTTCAGCTTGTCCTGCTTGCAACATTATTTTTTGGAAATTTTCAAGTTCTTTCTTTCTTTCTTTCTTTCTTTCTTTCTTTCTTTCTTTCTTTCTTTCTTTCTTTCTTTCTTTCTTTCTTTCTTTCTTTCTTTCTTTCTTCTTTGCACTATATCTGATTGCAAGGCCCCTGTAGTATGCTTTAGCTGTATCCCAAGCTACTTGCATCTTTGCGTCTTGAGTTATATTCTGTTTAAAAAAAGATTCCATTTCAACCTTAGATTTTTAAGAAAGTCTTTATATTTCGAGATAGAAATATTTAACCTCCACAATCTTCTCATTCATTTACCTTTGAGTTTCACCATAACAGGACTATGTTCTGATATAACTCTTGTTTGAATTTCTGTCTCAACTAAATCTTTAACCAGATTTGCTGAAAACCAGCACATGTCTATTCTTGACCACGTTTGATGACTGGCAGAGTAATAGGTAAAATCTTTCGAATTTAGATATCTTGTTCTCCATACATCAACCAGATCCAGTTCTTCTACTAGTTGAGGACTTTTGCTTTTACCATGTTTATGTATGTTTTTGTCCAATTGTCTGTCAGAAACTGCATTGAATTCTCCTACTATGCAATGTTCTGCATATTCTAGATTTGATAACTTAAAATGTAAATCTTGAAAAAATTTCTCTTGGTGGTCATTTGGACATAAATATTTGCCAGTAGAATTTTTTTATTGTCCACCGTAACTTCCACTAAAAGAATTCTTTCATCTTCCGAAACATACTGTAGTTGTGGGTTGAATTTATCCTTAACATAAATTGCTATTCCCCTTTTCTTTTTATTCATGTCTGTTGCTATAAACAAACTGCCAAGTTTTTTTATTTTTCAGAAGGTGTTGATCTTTAGCTAAAATATGGGTTTCATGTAAGCAAATTATGTCCATTTCCAATTTTGTCAGGTATCTAAAAGTCTTCCTCCATTTGACAGGAGAATTAGGTTCATTCACATTAATAGAAATTATTGATGCCATTATGAATTTTTCTTATCACTATCTTTTTTTATCTTTTTTAGTCTGTAATCTTGTCAGGTATTTCCTTGGTTCATTTGGGTCCTCTTCACCAGAGCTTTCTTCTTCCTCTCATCATCCTTCTTTTCCTTCCCCTCTTTTTCCTTCACTCGGTCCAGAAAATTCTGAGCTTTGAAAATAGAATTTATTGTATACCTGTTCTCATCATAAGTAAAGAGGAGGCCTTCCGGCATTAGCCATGTATAGGGTATTTCTCTTTCCCTCAGAAAGCTTGTCAAAGTTTGGTATTCTCTCCTCTTTTGTCTCACTGGCCATGGTACCTCTCTCAAGATTTTCACCGTATTTCCTGCTATGATCATTTGTTTATCTCTTGCTTGCTTCAAAATATCATCTCTGGTCTTCTTTCTTATAAGTTTCAAGTGAATTTCACTAGGCAGTTTGTTCTGTCTCGTAAAGCTTGATGGTACTCTCTTGACTTGATCAAACTATTCTTCCATCCTTTGGGGGAGTCACCTGTAGAATTTCAACCAGGCCTCACTTAGTATTTTCTGTAAATCTTCATTTTTCTCTTCTGGTACATTTCAAAACCTGAGCATGTAGGCAGCTCTATCTACTTCCAGTTGCAGGAGTCTGGTATCATGTATATTCTGTTCTTTTCCCAGTTGTTACACCTTTTGAGTATTTTCTGTCACCTGGGCATCTAATACCTTTTAGGCTTTGTTGGTCTCTGCTGTCTGTTTTCTGTTCTCTAAAAGCTCGTTTGATCTCTGCCATCTGCTCCCTTACATTATCTACTTTACCAGTCAGCTGTGCTATTAGTAGAGTATTTTGCATCTCTTTCATATCTCCCTGCATGGTCGTAAATTTCCCTGGACCAGATGCAGAACTGGGTGGCGGGATTGGTGGTTTACCTTCTCGGTTGTCCTTTTTAAAAATTGTTTCTTTAAAGTCAATCGTGGCTTTATTTTCCATCCTTATTAATATATTTGCACTCACAACCACAGGGACCTTATACTGCCTCTTGAAGATTTGTTTTGGAACTCAATATTCCTGCGTATATTAAATAAGCTAGTATCTGCCAAACAATACCAGTGCTATACAATAATTTTAGGAGAACAGCCTTCTAGTTAGTATAAACAATTCACCAAACCCAAAACAATGATAACACTTATAATAAACAAGATCTTTTTAACACAACATCCTTAGTGCCACCTCACTTTTCTCCACAATGGGGACCCAAAGCAGTTTACATCATTCTCCATTTTTTTCCCTTGGAACAACTCTGTGAGGTAAGTTATGCTGAGTGGCCCAGGGTGATCTGTTCAAGCAAGCTTCCACAGCTGAGTGAGGATTCAAACCTGAGTCTCCCAGATCATATTTCAACATTCTAACTACTACACCACTCCATCTAAGAACACATGAGGATCAGGGCATGCTAGTTTTTGTAATCCACTTCAAGTCACTGCTGATTGTGTGAAAGGTACAATATACATGTTTTTAAAAGATAGGTCTCTGTGCCAACACCCAGTTGCATAGGATCCCCATTCACTCAGTTCCTCCCCACTCATTGAGATTCGAGCACCTGAATGGAGCATTTAGTTTTCTCATAAAGGTAGCCCACTCTTCTACCTCTCTTCTTCTGTTGCTGACAGTAACATATGAAATAGGCAGAGTTAAATTCAGTGGATTTCATTGCAATTAACTTTGTGTTATGCTGTACTATTGTCCATGCAGACCGATACACAAAGACATTCAATCAGTAATAAAAGGCAAATGATCAAAGTTCATTGCAAAGTCTTGCATTGCAGGCCTATCTTGTGTTTTTCCAGCTTGAGTAAAATATTACTTAGATGAACAACTCCACTCTCTGTCATAAATATCTGCAACAAGGAAATGAATATACAGTATTCCTCTTTATGCTCCATGAGTCTCAGATCTGAATTTCTCCATATCAGTGTGAACTGAATTAATCAGGAGCTCAAAGCCTAGTAGCCTCCTTTAAATATAAAATCAGTTCTATGTGGTTCTCAAACCATCGAACAATTACTGCACCTCCAATAATTGCATTTTATCTCTGTGCATGAGCATTCAAATTATAATAAGCCATGGAATATTATGAGAAAACTAGTAATAAATCCCACTGTGAAGAAAAATACAACGGGCTCTAGAAAGAGACTCTGGGTGAGTGCCCCCCCCCCGCTGTCTTCCACCCACCCAAGTCAAGGCGTGCACTTCTCCCCAACACCTGAAGGGGAGCTGATGTCTGTCACCTGGAGAGCAGTTGTACTTCTGAATGCTCTCCAGCCCTCACCTGGAGATTGGCAACAGTGGTTCCTCAGGAGAAAAGGAATTTGTTTTATTTGTTTTAGATGTAGGCTAAATGTAGGGTCATGAATGGTTATTTGTTTTAGATGTATTTTAAATGGTTTATGTATATGTTTTTTCTTTAGTGTTGATGTGTCGGTATGTTTGTGGAAGAGCATCTCATTTCGTTGCTCTCATTTTCCTTTTTTGAGAACAATGACAATAAATTTATCATATCATATCATATCAAAATGGCATTGAATCTGTCTGAGGTCTCATCCCTCCTCAAACTCCACCCCTTACATCTCCAGGAATTTCCTAACCTGGAGTTGACAACCATATCTCCTTCCCCTTATTTGTCCCTCTTTCAGCTTTCCATTGCCTTCCCCCTCCCTGCAGCTTCTACATAGAAAAAGGGTGGAAGACCAAAACAGTTTACATCATTCTCCTCTCCCCACTTTGATCTGCACAGCCTTATAAGTTAGGTTAGGCTGAAAGTTTGTGACTGGCCTGAAATCACCCAGTCAGCTTCCACAGCAAAAACGTCAGTTTGGCAGACCTCGCTCTGAAGCCCACCCTCCCCCCCACAAGCCTGGCTTTCACTTACCTTTTTACCAATGTTCTCTCTAAGCTGCAGAGTCTTGTGAGCAAGAATTCTACTTTGTGAGCTACTGACATTAAAGTTGTCAGCTACTGCATAAATTATTGTGCTCTGGAGCCATTTTTCCTGAGCTAAGACAAAAAGGTGTGAGCTGGGGGCTAAAATTCTGTAAGCTAGCTCATGCTAACTCAGCTTAGAGGGAACACTGCTCCTCATCCTTGCTGTCTTCCCCACCACCACCCTGCAGCTGAAACAGACATCAGCTTTCCATTCCCCCCCTCACGTGTGTGTGTGTGTGTCCCCCTGTCTGTGGTGGCTCAAAGCCCTGAAACAGGTCCAGAATGTCGAGAAGGAAGAATAATTGGGGATGTGTGTGTGCAGGGGGAGCATAACGATGATCACACAGACACTGAAGTGCATCATTCCTTTTGTTTGCAGTGTATTGTTGCCACTTTTTCCTGTCATATCCCGCCTGTCATATCAAGCTTTGTGGTGTTTAGCATCAGTGTGATCTTGTGGCATGATTTTTTTTTTTGGCCTGGCCTGGTTGAGTTATAGAGTATGAACCTCAAGGCAGGTATTTTCTATAAGGGAATTTATCTGATTTCAGTTTTCCATCTGCTCCCCCCTCCCTGCAGCATCTACCTAGTAAAAGTACAATGGGAACAAAAGCAGAAAGCAAGTAACCTCAGCAGGGTACAATGACACAGCCCTCACTTGGAGATTGAGTAAACCAAAAATGAGAACCATGGTAATGAGTAGCAAAAGAAAGCCAAAGCTTCCAGATTACCAGCCTCAACATAAACAAATTCCAAGAAACTATCAAGATTAATATAATGTATACCTAAAATTGGCAAAAGTCAATGCACTCATTTAAACAACGCAGAACAGCTAAGAAAGCCATCAGAAATAAAGTCCAACTCATAAGCAATCCAATGCTATCTTCTCATGAGGAAATCCGATGGTAAGAAGAAGATGATATCCAAATAATCCAATTTAGTTTTATACAGCAGCCAGCAGTCCAGTTATTGCAACAAGGCTGTATTAATGTCCTTGTTTCGCAGTTGCTTCTTCAAGCGTCACAAATCCATTACAGATAACATGTAAGAATGTCAGAAATTCTTTCTCAATTCACTTTGTAGCAAGTAAATGGCATAAATGGCTACTCACCTGGAGATTGGCAACAGTGGTTCTCCAGGCAAAAATTGCTAATTTTGAGAGTGGATTCTATGCCATGGTACCTGGCTGTGGTCCTAGCTTTTCTCACTCACCCTCTCCAAGACCCACCCACCAAATCTCCAGGAATTTCCCAACTTGGAATTGGCAACTGCTAATTCACATTGGCTGTCATAGAGGGGCTGCTGCTGAACAGGAGCAAGCAGCCTGGCCTAGTTAAGTCATGCCAGCTGGGGGGCATCAAGTCACCCAGAGGGTGCTGCCAGGCATAGGATAGCCAACCTCCAGGTGGAGCCTGAAGATCTCCTGGGATCAGAACTAAATTCCAGACAACCAAAACACTTTTGTGGAGTTTTACATCTACATTTGCAAAAGAAGGAAGAAAGCCTGTAGGCCCTCACCCCTTACAGAGGCTGGAGATTCAATTCAGCTGTCTCTCAAGATTGCCCAGTCATATAACTGTGTGGGGTTTTTTGAAACTCCCGTCAAGGTGCCGCTGTCACGCATACACTCCCAACCAATCAAAATGGGCTTTGCTTTGGGTCTTGTTGGGACTGGGCTTTTATTCCAGGAGGGGGGAGGAGAAATGGGCAGATCCACAAACAACCTGAAGCAGGGGAGCGATGCTGCCCCAGGCAAAGACCCCCGCCCTCATAAGAGAACATAAGAGAGAACAAATCCAACATAAGAGAAGCCATGTTGTTCTCTCATAAGAGAGAACAAATCCAACATAAGAGAAGCCATGTTGTTCTCTCATAAGAGAGAACAAATCCAACATAAGAGAAGCCATGTTGGATTTGGCCAGTGGCCCATCCAGTCCAACATTCTGTGTCACACAATGGCCAAAAAACCCAAGTGCCATCAAGAGGTCCACCAGTGGGGCTAGAAGCCCTTCCACTCTACCCCCCCCCCCCCAAGCACAAGAATACAGAGCATCACTGCCCCAGACAGAGAGTTCCAACAATAAGCTGTGGCTAATAACCACTGATGGACCTCTACTACATATGCTTATCCATTCCCCTCTTGAAACTGTCTATACTTGTAGCCTCCACTACCTCCTATGGCAGTGAATTCCACACATTAATCACCCTTTGGGTGAAGAAGTACTTCCTTTTATCAGTTCTTTTTGGTTAAAACAATTTTATTGGTAACATATGGTAACAAATCTATTTCTTACATCTTAATAACTTCTTTTATCTACCCCATATATTACTTTCTACCCACCCCTCCCCCCGTTACTTGACCCCCGCTGGTGTTATTTACTTAAAATACTAATATTAAAAAGGTACCCTTAACTATTAAAACAAAAACTTATATTCTTCTTCTTTCTAAAACTTAATCATTATCAAAAATTGTCCAATGTCCTTTTATTTTCCACTCTTTTACTACATATCTTCTAAACTTTTTCCACTCCGTCTTAAAAACTTCTAAATCATAGTCTCTTAATATTCTTGTTAATTTGTCCATTTCACTCCATGTCATAACTTTTATAATCCAATCCCATTTCTCTGGTATTTTTTCTTGCTTCCACAACTGCGCATATAATGTCCTAGCAGCTGAAAGCAAGTACCAAATTACAGTTTTATCTTCTTTTGGAAATTTTTCCGTTTGTAATCCCAACAGAAAAGTCCCTGCAATTTTTTTAAATTCATATCCCAAGATCTTAGAAATTTATTGCTGAATCATCTGCCAATACTTTGTTGCCCTTTCACAAGTCCACCACATATGGTAGAAAGAACCTTCATGTTTTTTACATTTCCAACATCTATCTGGCATCTTATTGTTCATCTTTGCCAATTTTTTAAGAGTCATATACCATCTATACATCATTTTAAAACAGTTCTCTTTAATACTATGACACGTCGAAAGCTTCATAGAATTCTTCCACAAGTGTTCCCAAGTTTTCATCTCTATTTCTTTATTTACATTAATTGCCCATTTAATCATTTGAGATTTCACTACGTCCTCTGTAGACCATTTTAACAGTAATTTATATATTTTTGAAATTAATTTTTCATTATCTCCAAGCAGAACTTTTTCCATTTCTGTTTGTTCTTTTCTTATTCCTTCAGTTTTGATATCATTATCCACCAAACTCTTTATGCATTTGGAACCAATCATATTTATTATTCAACTCTTCAGCAGTTTTCAGTTCTATTTTGCCATTTTGTATTTTTAATAATTGATTATATGACAACCACTTTTCTTCACCTATCTCAGCCGTTATTTTTATTACTTCAGCTGGCACTATCCATAACGGTTTTCTCTCATCCCCATATTTCTTGTATTTCATTCATGTATTTAGCAAATTATTTCTTATATAATGGTGAGAGAAAAAACCATCCATCTTCTTTTTTCCATAATACAAATATGCGTGCCAGCCAAATTTATTTCTGTGACCTTCCAGCACTAAGAGTTTTTTGTTTAACAGTGTTATCCATTCTTTTATCCACACTAAACAAACTGCTTCCTGATATAATTTTAAATTTGGTAGTTAAAATCCACCTCTCTCTTTTGCATCTGTCATAATTTTCATTTTGATCCTTGGTTTCTTCCCAGCCCACACAAATTCTGAAATTTTTCTTCGCCATTTATCAAATTGTTCACTTTCTTTCACAATGGGAATAGTTTGAAACAAATACATTATTCTTGGTAGAATATTCATTTTAATTGCAGCTATTCTACCCAGTAGCGGGGGGGAGGGGGGGCTCCCTCTTGGGTATCCTGCCCCCCCAGGGAAAGTGTATGCGCAATACATAGCCTCTCCTTTCCCGGTGTAGTGAACACCGCGTGGTCACTGTCCGGCTATGTCTGGCAGATGGTCACTGCAATGGCCTCTCCTGCATTACTGCAGCAGAAATCTTTTGAGAGAGCAAATAAACCTGGAGAGTATTTGGCTTGGCAACTGAAGAAAAAGAGAGAAAATAAAATTATTAATAAAATTGTGGTAGATGGAAGAGAGGTGTTTAGTCAAGAGGGAATAAAAAGATAATTTTTTAAGTATTATCCCAAGTTGGGGGGGGAGGGGTGGGCTCCCTCTTGGGTATCCTGCCCCCTCCAGGGAAAGTGTATGCTCAATACATAGCATGGAGGCACACCATCCACCAGGCTGTCTCTTCCACGTCTGCTGCAGGCTCGCTGGTGGCTGACAAGACCAATGCGGGACAGGCAGATCCGGCCACAGTGGCTGCAGGGAAAAGTCTGATTTGGGGTTGGTGCTGTAGCAGTGTGATTCTTCCTCAATCTCCGTTTGTCCTCAAGACCAGCTATGCGTGCAATCTCAAAGGAAGAGACAGCCTGGTGGATGGTGTGCCTCCATGCTTTGCAATCTGAGGCTAGGTCAGACCACTGGTGATGGTTGATGCGACAGGTGCCAAGGGATTTCTTCAAGGAGTCCTTTAACCTCTTCTTTGGTGCCCCTCTATTTCGATGGCCAGTGGAAAGTTCGCCATACAGAGCAATCTTGGGAAGGCAGTGGTTTTCCATCCTAGAAATATGCCCTGCCCAGCACAGCTGCGTCTTCAACAGCAGTGCCTCGATGCTTGTAACCTCCGCCCTCTTGAGGACTTCAGTGTTGGTCACAAAGTCACTCCAGTGGATGTTGAGGATGGTGCGAAGGCAGCGCTGATGAAAGCGCTCGAGGAGTCGCAGGTGATGACGGTATAAAACCCACAATTCGGAGCCGTAGATGAGGGTTGTCATCACAACTGCTTTGTAAACATTGATCTTTGTGCCTTTTTTCAGATGCTTGTTGCTCCACACTCTTTTGTGCAGTCAGCCAAATGCACGGTTTGCCTTTGCCAGCCTGTTGTCAATCTCCTTGTCGATCCTGGCATCTGAGGAGATGATGCACTCCAGGTAGCTGAACTGCTGGACTGTTTTCAGAACTGATTCACCCACAGTGATGCAGGGAGGGTGATAATTTTCCTGGGGTGCAGGCTGGTGGAGAACTTCTGTCTTCTTCAGACTAACTTCTAGGCTGAATAGCTTGGCAGCCTCTGCAAAGCAGGACGTCATATGCTGCAGAGCTGATACCGAGTAGGAGACGAGTGCAGCATCATCAGCAAACAGTAGCTCTCGGATAAGTTTTTCCATTGTCTTAGAGTGAGCCTTTAGTCGCCTCAGGTTGAACAGGCTGCCATGGAAGTGATAGCGGATGTAGACACCATCGTCATCATCTAGATCTACTGCGGCTCTTTGAAGCATCATGCTAAAGAAGATCGTAAAGAGAGTTGGCGCAAGAACGCAGCCTTGCTTTACACCTGTGCCTATTGGGAAGGGCTCCGAGAGGTCGTTGCAGTGTCTGACTTGGCCTCACTGGTCTTCATGTAGCTGGATGATCATGCTGAGGAACCTTGGGGGACATCCTAAACATTCCAAGATTTGCCACAGGCCTTTCCTGCTAACGGTATCAAAAGCTTTGGTAAGGTCGACAAAAGTCACATATAGACCCTTGTTCTGTTCCCTGCATTTCTCTTGGAGCTGCCTGAGAACAAATACCATGTCGGTGGTGCTCCTGTTAGCTCTGAAGCCGCACTGGCTCTCTGGGAGGAGTTCTTCTGCAATGGTGGGCACCAGTCTGTTCAGCAGTATTCTGGCAAGGATTTTGCCTGCGATGGAGAGCAGGGTTATCCCCCGGTAGTTGGAGCAGTCTGACTTTCCCCCTTTGTTCTTGTGTAGAGTGATGATGATTGCATCGCGAAAGTCCTGTGATAGTTTGCCTTGTTCCCAGCAGGTGACAAGTACTTTGTGAAGTGTGCTATGTAGTACTGTGCCCCCATGTTTCCAGATCTCTGGTGGGATTCCATCAACTCCCGCTGCCTTGCCACTTTTCAGTTGCTTGATGGCTTTAACAGTCTCTTCGAGGGTGGGGATCTCATCCAACTCTGTTTTCACTGATTGAAGTGGGGTGAGGTGGATTGCTGAATCTTGAACTACGCGGTTGTCACTGAAGAGAACCTGAAAATACTCCGACCAACGGTTCAGTATGGATGCCTTGTCTGTGAGGAGCACTTGGCCATCTGCACTACGCAAGGGACTCTAAGCCTGATACGATGGGCCATATACTGCCTTCAGGGCTTCGTAGAACCCTCTTAAATCACCAGTGTCTGCACACAGCTGAGTTCTCTCTGCAAGCTTGGTCCACCACTCGTTCTGAATGTCTTGAAGCTTGCGCTGGAGGTTGCTACATGCAGCGCAAAAGATTGCTTTTTTCCCGGGACAGGAGGGCTGAGCAAGATGTGCTTGGAAGGCAGATCTCTTTTTCGCTAGTAATTCTTGGATCTCTTGATTGTTCTCGTCAAACCAGTCCTTGTTCTTCCTTGTGGAGAACCCGAGGACTTCTTCAGAGATCGACAGGATGGTAGTTTTTAGGTGTTCCCAGAGTGCTTCTGGAGAAGGGTCTGTGGGGCAACTGGGGTCCTCAATTCTTGACTGGAGTTTTGCCTGGAAGGCAGCTTTAACTTCGGCTGACTGAAGGCTGCCAATCTGAAGCTTCCTCCAAGGGATACCTCCTCTCCTGGGTGTGGGTTTAAAGTGAAGACGGAGATTGCAGCGTACAAGACGATGATCCGTATGGCATTCCGCACTGGGCATTACTCGGGTGTGTAAGACATCTCGAAGGTCTCTCTGGCGCACCAGAATGTAATCGATAAGGTGCCAGTGCTTGGACCGTGGGTGCATCCAGGTTGTCTTCAGGCTGTTCTTCTGCTGAAAGATAGTGTTGGTGATGGTGAGCTGGTGCTCTGTGCAGAATTCTAGCAGGAGGCGCCCGTTATCATTGCAGTTGCCAATGCCGTGTTTGCCAAGTACTCCTTTCCAGGCTTCCAAGTCTTTACCTACTCTGGCATTGAAGTCGCCAAGGATGATCACCTTGTCCTCTGTAGGGATCTTCCATACGAGGTTGCGTAGATCATCATAGAATTTGTTCTTTTCTGCAGGATCTGCTTGAAGGGTTGGGGCATACACACTGAAGAGTGTTGCATGCTGCTTGTTTTGAAGTGGGAGGCGCATGGACATGATGCGATCTGAGTGACCTGTTGGCAGGTTTTCGAGTTTGGAGGCAATGGAGTTCCTGACCATGAAGCCAATGCCAGAAAGGCGGCTCTCAGCCTTTGACTTACCCGACCAGTAGAGGGTATAGCCAGCACCGTGTTCTTGAAGACTACCTTCCTCAGGGAAACGGACCTCACTGAGAGCTGCTATGTCAATATTCAACCTGAGAAGTTCGTGGGCAACTAGAGCAGAACGTCGTTCAGGGCGACCACTGTCTACTGTGTCAAGCATGGTTCTGATGTTCCAGCACGCAAGCTTTAGTCTTTGCACACTTTGTGAGGCAGGTGCATGCCTTTTCTTTGTTGTTATTTTTTGACCGCAAGTAAGGATGCCCGTTGACCGTGGCTAGCCAACTGGGGTGGGGGAGACGAGCTTTGTTTAGGCCACCTTTTCGAGGCCCCTCTCCGTGTGGAGCAAGCAGTGCTGTCCCTAGATAAGGCTGCTTGGTCGTTCAGGGTACTGCCGAAAAATGCTTTCGTCTCTGGGTCAGCATCAGGTGACCAATACCCTGAACCGCCTACATGCAGGATCGGGACTGCGGCTTCCAGTGGCATCTTCCACCTGCCATTTCGCCCCTTGCCCATCGCTGCAGGACTTGGTGTGTTGTGGGTTGTGGATGTGGATATGCCCTTCAGGCCTGCGCAGAGGAATTTTTAGGTGAAGCACAGTGTGCGCGGTACTGGCTCCACCCTTTCACCTTGGGGTCATCTGCCATGGCCCAGTAAGCCGGGACGCCGGCAGCGAGTCCTCCAGGTGGTAGGTGTTACATTAACGAGCCCTATCTGCCTGGGTTTGATGTTAGAGTTTTCCTTCTCTTGGCTGGCGAGGTTGGTGAGCCCAGCCTGCCCATCCAGTTATACCGCCGAACATTCGGTCGCACCATGACATGGCAAACTCTGTGAGAAACGGGGGGCAGCGGGAAGGTGTTGCCACAGATGCAGTAATGCAGGAGAGGCCATTGCAGTGACCATCTGCCAGGCATAGCCGGACAGTGACCACGCGGCATTCACTACACCAGGAAAGGAGAGGCTATGTATTGCGCATACACTTTCCCTGGGGGGGGGGCAGGATACCCAAGAGGGAGCCCCCCCTCCCCCCCCACAACGTGGCATAATACTTAAAAAATTATCTTTTTATTACCTCTTGACTAAACACCTCTCTTCCATCTACCACAATTTTATTAATAATTTTATTTTCTCTCTTTTTCTTCAGTTGCCAAGCCAAATACTTTCCAGGTTTGTTTGCTCTCTCAAAAGATTTCTGCTGCAGTCTTTTCAAATTCCATTCCAATTCTTTATTTAACAAATGTCTCATTTGCGTTTGTAATATTATAATTTTGTAATGCCTTATAATTTTCTTTTTCCCTGGCCTTTTTCTCAACTCCCCTTCTTTTTTCTTTATTTCATTTTGAATGTCCAACAACTGTTTTTCTTTTTCTCTCTTATCTTTATTATTCAAGGTAATCAATATTCCTCTCATTACTGATTTATAGGCATCCCAGACCGTCTGAAATTCTATATCCTCTTTGTCATTCATTTGAAAGAAAGTTTTAGTTTCATTTTCTAGGCATGTCACTATTCCTTTATTCTGTAGTAAATCTTCATTCAATCTCCATCTTCTCAACTTCTTAAATAATTTTGTAATCCACATTATTGGGTTATGGTCAGCCCCAATTTTAGGTAAAATCTCTATTTTCCTTGTTATAAGACCTAAATCTTTAGTTCCCCACAACATGTCAATTCTAGAAAAAGTTTTATGTCTTGCTGAAAAAAAGGTACAGTCCTGCACTTTAGGGTTAAATTTCCTCCATATGTCCTCCAAATTTTCTTGTTTGTCCAATTCAAAAAAAGACTTTGGCAATTTTCCTTCTTTGTTATTATTTTTTCCCCCAGACCTATCCAGAGAGTTCTTAATTGTTCCATTAAAGGCTCCCATTATCAAAACTTGGTCATAAGTCAGTTCATCAAATTTTTGTATAATGTCTTTTAAAAAAAGCATCCTTTGTACCATTAGGCACATACAGTCCCAATAACGTTTTTTTTTTTTTTGCATTTAATATTATTTCTACTGCTACAAATCTTCCATCTTTATCTTTAAACACTAATTTTGGCTCCAATTCTTGTTTAATATAAAAAATCACTCCCCTTTTCTTCTGTTCAGCCAATGAAAAAAATTCTAATCCCAATTGTTTATTCCATAAAAAGTTGTAATCCTTTTGTTTAATATGCACTTCTTGCAAACAAACTATATTACAATTTTGCTTTTTAATCCAATGAAACGTTGCCCTTCTTTTTTGTGGTGAATTTAGTCCATTTACATTCCAAGACAATAATTTGTAATCCATCATGGTGCAAATTCTTTATATTTTTCATAAAATCTACGCAGTTCCTGTGCATTTGTAATTGTGATTCTTTTCCCCTGAAGTTCAAAGCTTCTATCCACCTAAACCTCATTTCATTGTCCCGTAATTTTTCTGTCAGTTTTTTATATGTTCTTCTATCATTTATCATTTGGCAACTCCTTCATAATTCTTACTCTGCTGCCTCCCGCTATCAATGTTGAATTATTAAATGATGAAAAGGTGGAATTCATGATCAAAGTTTTTATTCATGATCTTTCCCACCATTTCTTTTATCATGTATCTTATGACAACATCTCTTGGTAAATTATTTTTCTTGGCATAGAGTGAGTTCACTCTATACATATAGTCATACATATTTTAAAAGTCTCTTCAGGATCTTCCTCTAAAAATTCTGCAATTATTTTTATTATATATTCTTTCAAGTCACCATCTTCCTTTTTAGGTACTCCTCTCAGACGTATCTGAGTCTCCATCAATTTGCAGTCATGGACTGTCACTTTTTCTTGCATTTTCAACAAGGTGGAATCATGTACTTTCATTCTCCCTTCTACCTCCTGCATTTTCTTAGATGTTTTCTCTTTCCTTTCTGAGATCTTCCATATCTTTTTTAATCTCTTCAATAATTTCTTTTTTTGATGCAGTTATCATCTCTCTCATGCCTTTCATAATTCTGGCCTCTCTTGCCTCTAATTGATCCTGCATTTTTTCCAATGAAGTAGCCCTTGTACGGGTTTGCTTGTGTCCTGACATTTAAAAACACCGAAAATTTTGATCTCACCAATTTCAAATTTAACTATCAGATTCAAAGGATTAGAACTTGCTTTTTATAACAAGCCTAATTTTACCATCCTCAGAGCTTCCCAGGCTGAGATATTATTTTTTTTAAATTTTTAAATCCTTCAAAATGGCGGTCGCAACTTTTTGCTTCTCTCTGCAAATTTTTCCCCTTTTCTTTTAAAGGCTTCTAAAGCCCATTACAAACAATATGTCCAATAGTATTTATCTTCTTGTCATCATCTCAATTAATTCCAACAATTTTTAATGTCCCAAACATTTTAAAAACATTATTTTAATTTTGACCTCCAAACAATGGCTGCCGATGTTTCTCAATGGTATTATAATCCTAGAGTAGGCTTTTCATCCGCTACTTCCTGCTTTACTTGCCACCAAGTCTCGTTTTCACTGGTAAAGAGATCTCACGATGCTTGACGTACTTCCTGTGTTGATTGTATACGCTGCAGGTCTGTGACGATGGTGCTCTTTTTTCAAGACCGCAAGTAGACCAAACAATAAATTCCTTTCCACTTTTTAGCACTGTCCTTTAAATTTACAAAGTCCAAATTTCACCTCTTCCTCCCTTCTTCTTCCAAGCTTTCTAGATTTCCATTTCCCACCTTCTGAATTTATTCTGTTTAACTGTAAATAGTCAAGGAATGAAAGATAGTAATCTGTACCTTTTCTGCCAATTATCCAGGGGGGGCGTGGCTTTGGCGCGAATGGTGACTGAAGTGTGAGGCTCAAGCTCCTGACCTGATCCCCTCACCCTCCCTCATCGACGCAGGTTTCTGCACTCTGCTTTTTATCGGATTATGGGAAAATCGTCCCATAAAAAGAATAAGCCAACTTTAGCTAGTGCTCGGCTCCTCAAATCATTCCTAGATTCTAGCTCGCAAGCAGGCCGCTCCCTGACAAGGCCTCACGAAACAACAAAAATGGCGGATGACGCTGTCAGCTCACCTCCTTTAACGGACTTGCTTACAGCGAAAGAGTTTCACAATACTCTGAGTTCATTCCAGTCAAAAATGTTTGATAACATGGCAGCTATACTCAAACCGATCACAGATCAGATCAGCACTTTACAAATCACTCTGAAAGAAGCTACAGCCACAGCTAATTCGGCGCTAGAAACGGGCCTAGTGAATCAGGATGACATCCGCCATCTTCAAAGGCAAGAACGCTGGGCCACAGACAAAATCTTGGCACTTGACAATAAAGCGCGGGAGCGGCACGTTAAACTGAGAGGTTTTGAGGAACATGAGGAAGGTACCTCAGATCTTGCTAGTTTCTTAGCATCCTGGCTATCTACAGCTCTTCACTTGGAAGACGGCATTGCCCCACATATCGTTCATGCTTATAGGCTAGGCTCAGCTTTCTCCCCACGTTACTGTGGCTCCTGGGATGTCATCATAGAACTAGCTGATATCCGTGTCAAAAAGATTTTAGACACTGCCAGAAACCTGAATGGTCTAGCTTTTAAAGACAAGAAAATTCTTGCCTTCCCAGACTTGTCTGCAGAGACTCTACAGAACAGACATTTCCTCAAGCCGATAGCCCAAAAACTGGCTGTAGCAAACATCCACTATAGATGGTCGCCATCAGGCAGGCTCGTTGTTCACCATCAAGGGAAAAATTGGACGGTTGAAGACCCTGAGGCTGGCTTATATTTACTTCAGTCACTCAACCTAGATGTACCGATGGAGCTGGATCGCAAGTCACAAAAGCGAAAATGGACTTTCGCATCACCGCCTAAAGACCGCAAGATCTCAGTTCGTTCTCCTGAGCCAACTCATGCTTCAGATCCTATGCAATCTCTACAATCCGTAAACTCTCTATAAACCTGTGTCACCTTATTATCTTTCTTTGAAGAAATGAATAATATGTTTCATGTTATCTGAGGGTGGGTGGGTGGGAAAGGGTAGTGTGGGTTTTGACTCTCCAGCTCCCCCAAAAATGGTGGGGATGTGTAGTGGAAGGGTACGAGGTCCCCTGTCTTGGGTGGTTCCCTGGGGCCCGCAGGTTTTCCCCATATGTTTATTTCTGGTGGCATTGTTCACCTTACCTGCTAAGGGATCTGTCCTCCTGCACATGCCTTTCCATCTCGCATACAAACATAACTTGTTTGCAGGAGGAACAGAGAAAGGGGGAGGGGGGAGGGGGGAGGGAACATGGTGCATTCATTGTTGTTACCTTCACTATAGTGTTAACTATGCTAGCTACTGTTCAACTTGTTACTTTGGTATGCCATCTGCTGTTCAAGTAATGTCATTACATGGCTGTCTGTCTGCTCTCTTTAAACTCCTTTTTCTTTTTAGCTTTTGTTTATTTGACATGGCACTAATGCACTTTGATCGCTTTAGAGGTGGTATGTTTATGCTTTCATGCCCCATGGCTTTGTCTTTTGGATCAGGGTCCTTCCACCCTTGGGTTCACCGCATTTTTTTTTTAAAAGCCAGTCAAGTGGACATAAGTCACCGCAACACTTTGGCCCACCCCTCGTGATTTATAAACTTCTAGCACCCTGTCACGTAACCATCGCAGTCTTATTTCTGGGCATCGTTTTACTTATATTTGCATACTCATCATTTTACTGTGCTGCTATGGGGTCCTATGCAGCACTTTCTTGCCATAGACCTCATGCTCCACACCTACATTACCTTCTTCTTGTCTCTTATCCTCAATGGGAGATTTCTCCCACCATCTACTTACTTTGGTCTAAATGGCTCCAGATCTAAAGGTTCTTTCACTGAACTGTCGAGGGCTTAATAGCAAAATTAAATCTAGACGCATCCTCTCAAGCCTGAAGAAGCGGGCTCTAGATATTATTCTTTTGCAAGAGACGCACCTAAGAAATGACACTAATCTCTTATTTCACTCCTCTCACTTTCCCCTGACCTTTACCGCTCCTGGCTCCTCACATGCTAGAGGAGTCGCTATTCTATTCTCATGCTCAGTTCAATTCTCTTGTCTGGCCACTGAAAAGGATGATCGTGGTAGATTTCTATTTGTTAAAGGTAGGCTTAATGAAGAAGTCATAACCCTGGCTGCTGTTTACGCACCTAATTCGGGACAGCTGGACTTCATTCGCGAGGTTATGTCCAAACTAAGAGCTTTCCAGGAAGGCCCTCTAATTATCGGGGCTGACTTTAATTTCCTTATGGACACCCGGCTAGATTAAAAAACCAATCGCCTGCCTCCTCATCTCCTCCCCAGCCAGTGCCCCTCGCCCTCAGGTCTGCAAAAAATAATGTCGGATATGGGACTTACGGATTTCTGGAGGTTTCTTCATCAAAATGAACAAGACTTTACTTATTTCTCATCACAGCATCAAACCCACACACGCATCGATTATATCTTTATTTCCAACTCTCTTTGCAACACTCTTGTAGATGCTTCCATTGAATCAAAACTTTGGTCTGACCATGCGCCAGTTCTCTGCACTATAAGGGCAACTGAGCAATATGACCGTAGCTTTTCATGGAGACTTGACAATTATTTATTACTAGATAAGGAACTTTCCAACCAAATTGAACGCAAAATTAACGAATTTTTCAATCATAACCTTTCTGGTGACACCCCCCCCCCCCCAAACAGTCTGGGATGCTTGCAAAGCTGTCCTAAGAGGTAAGATTATTGCATTGACCGCGGCCCAGAGAAAGAAAAAGCAACCTCTTATTACTGCCCTGACTGCGAAAATCAGAGATCTTGAATTTCAACACAAACGTACATGCAACAAAAAAGTTTATCAACACTTGTAAGAGGAAAGAAAGAGATTAGAAGCCTTAGAAACGCAAAAAATCAAACGCAATTTGCTATTTACTAAACAGGCATATTGCTATCGAAGCCCTAAATTTCACAGGCTCCTGGCATGGAAAGCCAAACAACAAGCTGCCAACCTGAATGTAAAAGGTCTCAGAGACTGCAAAGGTACTTTATGCACTTCTTCTAAATCTATTTTAGCTGCCTTTAGCCAATTTTACTCCTCTTTATACCAATCCAAAAACCCATCACCGGATCTAATCTCTAATTTCTTTCAATCTATCACTTCTCTTCCCACTTTGTCAGAAACTCACAGAAAGTACCTTGACCACCCCATTGATGAGCTGGAACTTGCTGCAGCCATCAAGTCATTGCGCACTAACAAATCTCCGGGTCTTGATGGCTTCACCTCTGAATTCTACAAAGCTTATAGTTCCTCACTATCCTCGTATTTATTAACTCTTTTTAATCATATTCTTGACTCTGGCTCTATCCCCCAGTCCTGGAGTCTGGCCAAGATTATTGTTTTGCATAAGAAAGAAAGAGATGAACTAGACCCCAAATCCTATCGACCGATATCACTCTTAAACACAGACTACAAGCTCTTTGCCAGCATTCTAACTAAGCGATTAAATAGTTTTATAGAAAAGTATATTGCCCCAGATCAGGCAGGTTTCATCCCTGGTCGTGATCTAACTGATGTCACTCAAAAAACATTGAACCTGATCTATCACTGTACATCCAAGGCCGTTCAAGATGCCTGTATTCTATCCATAGACATAGAAAAAGCCTTTGACTCGGTCGAACCTCTTTATTTGCACTCTTTGCTCGAAAGAATGGATTTTGGTCCTAAATTTCACAATCTTATAGATTCTTTTTATTTCTCCCCTTCAGCGCTACTTCGGATTAACAATTTAAACTCAGCTATCTTCAACTTGTCTAGAGGCACTCGACAAGGGTGCCCTCTCTCACCCCTTTTATTTGCTCTTGCAATTGAGCCTCTTGCCATCAAAATCAGGAATGATACTCGCATCCAGGGTGTCCCTGTGGAGACCGAAGTTTTTAAGGTAAGTCTCTTCGTGGACGACATAACTTTGTATCTTACTAATCCCTCCTCGTCACTTCCAGCAATTCATTCTCACCTCTCTGAATTTGCCAATGCTTCAGGCCTTACCATAAACTTTGATAAATCTCTCTTGCATTCTATTACTCTATCCCCAGCCTCCATCTCCTTTATCAGAAAGCACTATCGCTATAAGTGGGTTAACAAATCTTGGAAACACCTTGGCATTCACATCCCACTTGACTTTAATACTCTCCCAGCTGTCAATCAGGCGGAAATCTCCAAATCTATCAAGTCACTCCTAACCTACTCCGGCAAACAACAATTTTTCACCCTTTTGGAACGCATTTACTTAATTAAATCTTTGATCCTTCCCAAAATAGTGTTCTACTTACGCGCTGTCCCTCTGTGTGTCCCGGCCTCCTTGCTACATAAGTGGCAATCCCAAATGAATGAATTCATTTGGCAACATCGGAAACCAAGGCTCAACTTTGCATCGTGCAGACGGTCTATTTCAATGGGTGGACTGGGGATCCCAGATATTTTTAGATACCATGATGCTATTATTCTTTCTAACTTGGTGAAATATTATAGGTTCTCTTATGTGGCGGACTGGAAGTTGATCGAAAATTCTTATCTTAAGGCCCCTTCTTTTCAAGAAGAGCTCTGGAATGTTCCCAAACGAGTTAAATCTTCTCTTTCTCCAAATCCTTTTTTAGCTTCCTTATTGCAGGTTTGGCGTAAACATCATATTAAGATAGCTCCTCCAACCTCTCCCTTAACCACGTTTATTGGTCAGCACTGGTTTGCTCCAGGACTGGGTAAAAACTCATTTGTGAAATGGAGACGATTGGGGCTGACTCGCTTTGTCGATGTCCTTCTTAATGGGGTAGTAAAAGACAAAGGGACTCTGGAGGCTGACTCCAACCTTCGGCTCCCCTGGTTTGAGTATCTTCAACTTCGGCATTTACTTGACTCGCATCTCTATACACCTCCTTTACGCATTCACCTTACTGATTTTGAAAAGATTTTATTTTGTGACTCAATCCCGATCAAAGGATTGATATAAAAGATTTATAAAATACTACTCCGCCCCCTTAACGCAGTGCCACACTCTTACCAAGGTGCCTGGGTCCAAGACCTGCACATGGAGCTGACTGAGGAGCAGTGGCAGGCTATTTGGTGTTCTTCCATATACAAAACAAAAGCAATGAACGTTCAACTTCAAGCCTTAAAAGTCCTTACGCGATGGTACAGAACTCCAGTGCAGTTAGCACACTCATCCTCTATCTTGCCTCTCTGTTTTAAGAATTGTGGCCAGAAGGGCACATTTTTTCACTCTTGGTGGCTATGCCCAGTCATAAATAGCTTTTGGAGGCAAATCTACCAAGAAGTACTAGCTCTCACTTCACACTCTCCACCACTTATGCCTGGATACGCTCTTTTGAATCTTATAGGCACCTCAAACACTTCCGAACCTGTAGAGGAATTGATCTCGCATATGTTTGTGGCTGCTAAATTTGCAATAGCCCTAGTCTGGAAGCAGCAATCTCCTCCCTCACGATGGACTTGGTGGTTGAAATTGTGGGATTATTTTGTTTTAGATAAGCTTACTTATGATTTAGACCCCCATCGTTCTCAACAAATTGCTTCCCTGAGTTTTATAGAAAAATGGCGTCCCTTTATAGACAAAGAGTTAGCTGATAACAATATTCCTAGTAACTCATACCATGCTATACTGATGTCATGTCAATTGTTGCTGTAATTTTGCTCTAAGATGGCCTATGGTGTATGCACCTACTTCCCTGTTCTGTATTGGTACTTGGTGCACACTTACTGATTTGTTGATGTATTTGTACCATGTTTCTCAATTCAATAAAGCATTTTAAAAATTGAAAAAAAAATTATCCAGATCCACACCGGTCTTGTGTAGCTTTAGATGTTTACCAAAGTCCAAGAAGGTTAGGATTCTGTCGAGCTTATGTCAAATAAATGACTCAGAGAACTTCTGCAGATGATGAAAATGTAACTCTTCTCCAGAGACCCCTCAAAGGAGCCCCCCCCCCCCCCGGGACTCCCTTTTAGCCAAGGTAAATCTCCTCAAAGTTTCCTGTGCATATCTTGGACTAATCTTTAACTGAGAAAAGTAGGCAGTAGGCATTAATTTGCCTTCCACTACCCCAAACAGAAGTTCCAGCCTGCTCCCGTTATGAGAAGCAGCTCAGCTCGGTATTTTCCTCCCCCAGAAGTCCCCTTTTATCAGTTCTAATCTGACTGCTCAGCAATTTCATTGAATGCCCACGAGTTCTTGTATTGTGAGAAAGGGAGAAAAGTACTTCTTTCCCTACTTTCTCCATCCCATGCATAATGTTGTAAACCTCTATCATGTCACCCCACAGTCGACGTTTCTCCAAGCAAAAGATCCCCAAGCGTTTTAACTTTTCTTCTTAGGGAAAGTGTTCCAACCCTTTAATCCAGAGGTGTCGAACTTCTTTGTTGTAAGTGCTGGATCTGACATAATTGAGACCTTGTTGGGCCAGGACATGTTGGGTTGGGCCAAGCCATGTCAGGCTGGGCCATGTGTGTACTTATTTAGGATTAGGTAGCAGAGATATAAATTTTATAGAGAACACAGACAAACACAAATATATATATAATAATAATAATAATAATAATAATAATAATAATAATAATAATAATAATAATAATAATAATAATAATAATAATAATAATAAATTTTATTTATATCCCGCCCTCCCCGCCTAGGCAGGCTCAGGGCGGCTGACAAGAGTTCGATAAAATTATACAATATAAAATATACAATATAAGGTAATTTAAAACAACATTTAAGTTATACATTGATTTAAAACAACAATCTAAAACCAGTTCCAAATGTCTGGATCATTCCATAGTTTAAACGGCGGTGATCTTCCTGATGTTATCTGTACACTTGTATTATGGCAGGGGTCACTAGATAAATAGTTGGTAATTAAACAGCCATCCTATCAAGTTCTACAAACGCCTGCTTGAAAAGGATGGTCTTACAGGCCCTGCGGAATTGGTCCAAATTCCGCAGGGCCCGTACCTCCTCCGGAAGTTGATTCCAAAGGCACGGGGCTATAACAGAGAAGGCCCGTGCCCGTGTACTCTGTAATTTCGCCTCCTTTGGCCCAGGGATAGTCAGCGTGTTCTTCCCTGCCGACCTCAGTGCTCTTTGGGGCTCATATGGGGAGAGACGGTCCCTCAGGTAGGCAGGTCCTCGGCCATATAGGGCTTTAAAGGTAATAACCAGCACTTTGTATCGGACCCGGTATGTAACTGGCAGCCAGTGCAGTTCACGCAGCCCCGGCTGTATATGCTCCCATTTCGGGAGTCCCAATAACAGCCTGGCCGCTGCGTTCTGCACTAGCTGCAGCTTCCGGGTTCGACACAAAGGCAGCCCCATGTAGAGGGCATTGCAGTAGTCTAGTCTTGAGGTGACCGTCGCATGGATCACTGTTGCCAGGTCCCGGCGCTCCAGGAAAGGAGCCAGCTGCCTTGCCCGCTTCAGGTGGAAGAATGCCGACTTGGCAGTGGCCGCTACCTGGGCCTCCATTGATAGTGAAGGCTCCAGTAGGACTCCCAGGCTCCTGACCCGGCCCGCCGCCTTCAACGGCGCACCGTCAAAAACCGGGAGAGGTATTTCCCTTCCCAGAGCGCCGCGCCCCACGCAAAGGACCTCTGTCTTCGTCAGGTTCAGCTTCAACCCACTCAGCCTAAGCCAAGTTGCCACGGCCTGCAGTGCCCGGTCTAAGTTCACTGGAACGCAGTCAGGCCGGCCATCCATTAGCAGATAGAGCTGGGTGTCATCCGCATATTGATGACAGCCCAGTCCAAAACTCCGGGCAATCTGGGCAAGGGGGCGCATGTAGATGTTAAATAACATCGGGGAGAGAACTGCTCCCTGAGGCACCCCACAATCTAGTGTGCGCCTCCGGGAAAGCTCACCCCCGATTGCCACCCTTTGTCCCCGACCTTTGAGGAAGGAGGAGAGCCATTGTAAGGCCAGCCCCCTGACCCCTATGTCGGCGAGGCGGCGGGTCAGTAGCCGGTGGTCGACCGTGTCGAACGCTGCCGACAGGTCTAACAGCATCAGCACCGCCACGCCTCCTCGATCCAGTTGCCGGTGGAGGTCATCTGCCAAGGCGACCAGCACTGTCTCCGTCCCGTGGCCCGGGCGAAAGCCGGACTGGCAAGGGTCTAGGACGGAAGCGTCATCCAGAAAACCCTGTAGTTGCAGCGCCACTGCCCTCTCAATAATTTTACCTAAAAACGGTAAATTAGAAACCGGTCGGTAATTTGCCAATTCGGCCGGATCTGCTGTGCATTTTTTCAAGAGGGGGCGGACCAAAGCCTCTTTCAGAGGTGATGGGAAACGCCCCTCCGAGAGGGATCTATTTATTATGTCCCGTAAAGGACATCTAAGCTCCCTCTGGCAAGCTTTAATCAACCAGGAGGGGCAAGGGTCCAAATCGCAAGTTGTTGGGCGCGCAACAGAGAGAATTCCATCGACTTCCTCCAGGCTGAGCGGGTCAAACCGACCCAACTCCAAACCCGAAGACAGGCGCGGAGCCTCAAGTTCCCGTACTGCATCCAATGTGATAGGCAGGTCTTGGCGGAGCGACGTGATTTTATCTGCAAAATATTTCGCAAAAGCCTCACAGCCAATCTCTAATTCCCTAACATTTGGTTTGCCTTGAGGCAATGTAGTAAGATCTCCAATTATTCTAAATAATTGTGCCGGGCGCGAATCTGCAGATGCAATCTTGGCTGCAAAGTAATCTTTCTTTGCAGCCTTGACTGCCATCTCATAAGACTTCATAAACGTTCTATAAGATGTTCTCGTCGCTTCGTCCCGAGTATGCCGCCACTGCCTCTCTAGTCGTCTGAGCCCCTGTTTCAGCCGGCGTAGCTCCAGGGTATACCATGGGGCCAGCCTCCTGCGAGGGCGCAGAGGACGTCGAGGTGCGATCTCGTCGATGGCCCTGGTCAGCCGGCCTTGCCAGGCCTCCACCAGGTCATCGAGGGAATCGCCAGGGGGCCAGGGATCCCCTAGTGCCATTTGGAACCGTTCCGGGTCCATCAGGCTCCGGGGGCGAGCCAAAATAGGCTCTCCGCCCATACAGGGTTGGGGTGGCATCTCCACACGGGCCTTGAGGGCTAGGTGATCCGACCATGGTACCGCTTCTACCGCGATATCGTTCACCGAAATCCCGGACGCAAAGATCAGGTCTAACATGTGCCCGGCCTGGTGCGTGGGTGTCGTAACAAATTGAGAGAGTCCCAGTGTCGCCATGGAAGACACTAGGTCCATCGCCTGAGTGGAGGCCGAGTCGTCGGCATGGACGTTGAAATCACCCAGGACCATAAGCCCTGGGTACTCCAACGCCCAGCCCGCCACAGCCTCCATCAGGGATGGTAAGGCGCTGGCCGGTGCGTTAGGCGGACAGTACACCAGCCAGATCGCCAACCCCTCTCCGACATCCCACGCTAAACCGGCACATTCAATACCCTCAATCTTTGGACCCTCAATCTTAAGTATATTAAATACTTAAAACATGCTGAAAACATTAGCACTCATTGGTCTTAAAGATGTTTTCTTTGTATTTTTTCCATGGGACCCAGGGAACTGGGCAAAGGAAGCTCTGGCTCTTTGCTTCCTTCCCCAGGGAACTCGGGCAGGGAGGAGCCTCAGTCAATAGAAGGAAGAGAGGCTTGGCTCAGTAGCTCTGCTGTGCGATTGAAAGAGCCTGGCAAAGCAAGCTCTGCCTCCCCCCCTTTCCTCCGCAAGGGAGGAGCCTCAGCCAATGGAGAAAATAGAGGTTTTGCTTGGTAGCTCCTGTGCAATTGAGCAAGCCTTGCAAAACAAGCTCTTATGCAGAAAGAAACAAGGGAGAGGGAGAAGTAAGCAGATGATAGCCAGTTGCTCGGGGCGGGGTGGGGGGGCTAGGAGCCCTTCAGGGATCTGATTTGGCCCCTGAACTGCATGTTTGGCACTCCTGCTTTAATCATTCTAGTTGCCCTTTTCTGCACTTTTTCCAATGCTATAATATCTTTTTTAAGGTGTAGTGACCAGAATTGTACACAGTACTCCAAATGAGGCCACACCATCGATTTATACAGGGGCATTATGATACTGGCTGGTTTGTTTTCAATTCCCTTCTTAATAATTCCCAGCATGGCATTGGCCTTTTTTATTGCAATCGCACACTCCCTTGACATTTTCAATGAGTTATTTACCATGACCCCAAGATCTTGGTCAGTTTCTGCCAGTTCACACCCCGCCAACTTGTATTTATAGCTAGGATTTTTGGCCCCAGTGTGCATTACCTTGCACTTGGCCACATTGAACCTCATCTGCCACATTGACACCCACTCACCCAGCCTCAACAGATCCCTTTGGAGTGCCTCACATTCCTCTCTGGTTCTCACCACCCTGGACAATTTAGTGTCATCTGCAAACTTAGCCACTTCACTGCTTACTCCCAACTCCAAATCATTAATGAACAAGTTAAAGAGCATGGGACCAGTACTGAGCCCTGCAGCATCCCACTACTTTCCATCTTCCACTGCAAAAATTGCCCATTTATACTCACTCTGTGCTTGTGTTCTCTCTGCATCACAGGCCAAGACGACGGGCAGCCGCTCATCAAAGTGCACCAACAGGCTGTTGGACGTGAGTAGGTCCTTCATCGTTTGGAAGGTGGCATGGCCTCTCAACGCTTTATTTATAGTGCACTTATAGTGCACACAGAGGTGGACGTGGTCATCCAGCTTGACTGGGGTTATGATGGGCGTCTCCCAATGAGCGTTAGTAACTGGTTCCAACATGCCCTGTGCCACTAGGAGTTCTAGCTCCTCGTCTATCTTGTGTTTAAGGGGAAAAGGGACACACTGGGTCTTCAGCCTTATGAGCTGGATGTTAGGGTCTAGTTGTAGGGATACGGAGGCGGGCCAGTGTATGTTCCTAGGGTCCTGTGGAAGACTGCTGGGAATTCCTCACAGATGCTCTGAAAGTCTCTGATTTAGTCCAGTCACTTGGATTCGCAGGGGCACAAACCATGTTTGGCCCAACAAGCTGCCCAAGTCCCCTTCCCCGACTATCAGAGGCAGCCTCCTGGAGAAGCCGCCGTACTTCACCCTCAGGAACCCCACTCCCTTCTGCTATCTTCTATTTCTGATAGTCCCAGACAACAGAGATGGCTGCAGCTGGGCTT
This sequence comes from Heteronotia binoei, assembly GCF_032191835.1. Lineage (NCBI taxonomy): Eukaryota > Metazoa > Chordata > Lepidosauria > Squamata > Gekkonidae > Heteronotia > Heteronotia binoei. Next base: position 163,829,583 of record NC_083223.1, on the reverse strand, counting down.
CCCCCCCCCGTACCCACACACTGGCACAACCTTCGGAAGGTCCTGAGAGAAATAACAGTCTGTCCAGCCCCCGAGTCCACCTCCATTTTGCATGGCTTGCCCTCGATGAGCACAGCTACTTGCAATTTACCGGGGGAGGGCATACCTGTTCTTCTGTGGTGGCGATGGAGTGGAGGTCTTCCACGATGGTGGCATCCTGGCGCTGGGCCAGATTCTGCCTGGCTGCACTGCTTGGGCTGGATTGCTTGGACCGGGAGCAGCAGACCCTAGCTAGATGGCCCATCTTTCTGCATTGGTGGCAGACCATCTCTCTGAATCAGCAGAAGCATCGCTCATGGTCCTCTCCACAGCTGGCACACTCACAGGCAGGCGCAGTCTCCGATGGCCATCTGGGTGGTTGCTTCTGAGCCGTGTGTCAGAGCTTGAGTGTGTCATCTTCCCCCACATCCTCCGATTCTGATGATGAAGCAGCAATTTGATGTGCGGATGTTGCGGCTCGCTCCTTTCCTGTTTTCTTGTAGGCCAGGTCAGTGTCGTCCTTACTGACCAGTTTCCACCGCAGTTTCTCATCCCACAGGCCAAAGATGAACCGGTCCCTCAGGGTTTTGTCCAGGACCGGGAAATCGCAGTGGATGGATAATTGGCAGACAGTGGTGCTGAATTTGGCCACAGACCCATTGGGTTGCTGGTTGCGCTCCAAGAACTCGAGGCTGCACACCAGGACTGTCAGCTGCAGAGCAAAGTGAGCTGTGAGGGCCATGGTGATCTCATCAAAGGTGGTTGCCTTGAGGGTCATGGGTACCATGAGGTCTTGCGCCAGCTCCAGGACGTCCATTTCACAAGAACTGAGGAGCAGCGCCTTCTTCCTGCAGCCTGTGACATCATTGTATTTGATGTGATTCTCCAGTTGCTCCAACCAGGTCTCCCATTTCTCTGGGGTGCCCACGTTGAAGTCTGGAAATGGTCCTGGTGTAGTGGCCATTTCATCAGTTGTGGCAGTGTGGAGTGCGGTGCTGGGAATCAGAGCAGCGATGCGCAGTGCGGTGCCAGACTGGGCCGCTCACCAATATCCCATCCTCGTTGCCACTATAATATAATAGGTTCAATGGATCGATGAGTGGAGGTGGTAGTGAAACAAGTCCCCAAGCTCTGGCTGTCTGGCTCCAACAGGCCAGGCCAGAACACCCCGTTCAGTTCTCACATGAGTCCATATACATAACAGCCCGGAGCTTGAAGGAGAAGAACACGCCCTGCTTGGCTGCTCTCACTTTCAAGGCGAAAGCAGCTGGGCGAAGTGCATTTTCCTCTGAGCCCAGCTTCCCTTGCGAGGGAAGCCAGGCTTGGTGGAGAATGCTGCCGACACGCCATCCATTCGCTCTCAGCCGAGAGTAGCGGGGAGAGGATGCCCCAGGTCACTGCCAACCTTGCCTACTTCCATGTGCCAAGCATGGTTCCTGCTGCCCCAAGCGAGGACCCCCGCCCCTCATAGTGGTGCACAAAGTTTGGGAGAAAGGAATAAAATAAAGGGGAAGAAAGGAAGGGAGACAGAAATGACACAAAGACAGGCAAGCAGGCAGGAAGGTAGGCAGTCATTAGAAGCCTGCCTTTCACCCCCTCCCACTTGCAGGTGGGGGGAGGAGTGAAAAGGAGCCTTCAAATGGCTTCCTACCTCTTAAAGCAAGCAGCCAACTGTAGCCTTGTTTGAATAGAAAGAGTGAAGACTATTTGCATGTGGGAAGGGGGCTTGAGTATAGAGAGTATAGACTATAGAGAGTCTATTTCTCTGGTGCTGAACTTTCCCCTCCCCCTGTTGTGATTGAACATTCTTTTTTTTGTCCATTGATGCTATTTAACTGTTTTCTGTCAGAGTTTGCTTCAATGTATATAGTTATTAAATGATGTTCGATGTTACTTAAACAAGTATGTCTGCCACGTGATATTATTTCACACTGGATTCAACCACGGACTGTACTGTAAATGAAAAGGTGGAATATTGCCCCATAAGGAGGAGTTTCTGGCATATTTATAAATGGAATATATATACCTCAACTCCTGAACAGTAGGGGTGAGAGGGTGTACTGGGCAAGTGCAACTTCAGCGGGGAGTGTTAGTTGGAGGCGGCAATACGGTGACAGTGTTGTTGGGGTATGTGGAAATGGACTGAGGAGAGGCAGTAGTAATTAGGATGCCGGAAATTGCCACCACGGCTTCAGTTTTATGACTAAAGGATAAATGCAGAAGACCTTCAGAAAAAATGTGTGAAAAATTCACATCAAGGACCACTCCACTTCCTCCCTTGCACATTCCTCAATTATTCTGAAAGGGAAGAAGATGTTCTGCAAATCAGCAAGTGAAATTATGGGGGCGGGGAGGTGTGCTGCTACTAGAAGATGAAGGCATAGCTTTGTCAGCTACAAAGATGCAGAAACCAGACACCATTACCCTAAGGAAGCCTGCCTTTTACACTGCAACAGAAGCAGAACCAATTATCTATTAGCTTATCCATCTGCCATTCATACTCCATTCAGTCCTGGCCACATTCACATATTTAGTAGCCCTTAACCAACTATAGTCATATGGGAAGATTTTAGTACAGATGTGTTTTCCTACAAACAAGATACAGAAAGTGGATAAATGGATTTCCCCCTTTCCCCTCCCAGTCACTCTGAACACTATACAATACTGGCTGTCCTCATCTCCAGGAGAAAAACATAGGTGCTTTATAGTCTATATTGGCAATGAATAAGGTTGCCAAGCCCCAGGTGGGTATAATAAAAAAAACAAAGGAAAAAGCACAGAGAAGGAAAGACTAAGAGGAAACCGTGCTTGTGTCATTCAAAATGCACCAGTCTAAATGCAATACTTCATACAATATACATTATACAGTACATGCAACATGAATACCAATGAGCTGCTTAATACTTCTTTATGAACATACATAAGCATAACAAAATATGCAATACATATACTTAGTTGTGACCTGGAAAGTCCACAATGCATTCACATAAGCTACAAAGTCCACAATGTTTACACAAGTAAGTATTAGGCAAGGTAACAAAATAGGATGCTCCAGAAAAAAAACAAGTTGAAGTTGGACACGCTTCCGGTAATAGGTGTGTTTCGATGGCGTATCTTCATCCACAACACAACTCTTCTGGAACCACAGAAAGGATATTTTATAAGTATGTGCATGTCAATTTCCAAGGCTATCACTTTCTAACGCTGCCGTGTGCCGCAGTCTAGAATTTTTTTATCTGGAACCAGTGCTCTTATAAGCTAAGCATGAAGGTGCTAGTCAGTTACTCCCACACGGCACTATCGGTTCTCCGTGTGGGAGTAACTGACTAGCAGCTTCGTGCTTAGCTTATAAGAGCCCTGGTTCCAGATAAAAACATTCTAGACTGCGGCGCACAGCCACGTTAGAAAGTGATAGCCTTGGAAATTGACATGCACATACTTATAGAATATCCTTTCTGTGGTTCCAGAAGAGTTGTGTTGTGGATGAAGATACGCCATTGAAACACGCCTATTACCGGAAGCATGTCCAACTTCAACTTGTTTTCTTTCTGGAGCATCCTATTTTGTTACCTTGCCTAATACTTACTTGTGTAAACATTGTGGACTTTGTAGCTTATGTGAATGCATTGTGGACTTTCCAGGTCACAACTAAATATATGTATTGCATATTTTGTTATGCTTATGTATGTTCATAAAGAAGTATTAAGCAGCTCATTGGTATTCATGTTGCATGTATAATGTATATTGTATGAAGTATTGCATTTAGACTGGTGCATTTTGAATGACACAAGCACAGTTTCCTCTAAGCCCCAGGTGGGGGCAGGGGATCCCCCAGTTTGGAGGCCTTCCCCCTGCTTCAGGGTCATCAGAAAGTGGGATGGGGAGTGGGGAAGTGTCTGCTGGGCACTCAGTATTCTCTTTGGAGACTGATTCCCATAGGGAATGATGGATAATTGAACTGTGGGTATCTGGGACTCTGGGGGGCCTGTGTTTTGAGGTACAGGCACCAAAATTGCAGAATAACATTCAATGACTCTTCTCAAAAAACCCTCCAAGTTTCAAAAAGATTGGACCCAGGGGTCCAATTCTATAAGCCCCAAAAGAAGATGCCCCTGTCCTTCATTATTTCCAATGGAGGGAAGGCATTTGAAAGGTGTGTGGTCCCTTTAAATGTGATGGCCAGAACTCCCTTTGGAGTACAATTATGCTTGTCACAACCTTTCTCTTGGCTCCACCCCATGTCTTCTGGCAACACCCCCAAAGTATTCTGGCTACACCCCCAAAGTTCCCAGATATCTCTTGAATTGGACTTGGCAACCCTAGCAATGAAGTGTCTTGTTTTTCCATTCACAGAAACACAACTAAAAGCAGTGGTCCACAGTATGCCGGACACATTAAAGTCATTGTCTGATGCGTTAGCATCTTGACTGTCTCTGTGTCCAGATGAAACAGCAGTGTGAAAGTATGCTAAACTAACTGTATCCTGATTCCATTACCTAATTTGTCATGCATGGCACCACACTCACACTTTCAACATTTTAGGGTCACACAAGCAGTAACTCAGCAACTAATCCATTTCTAGCAGATGCCCCAATGCAGCCTTTTTGCAGAAACTGTCAGAGATGGAGAGACTGAGTCCAAGTAGTTTTACTGCCAATTATGCCTATGGTTAAAGAACTGTTAAATAACAGTTTAGGCTGCTGTTCAAACTGAGATGTAATGTCCTTTCTTTTCTTTTTTTTTTTTTGCTGGGGGAGGGGTCTTCTGCCTCCAGCTTCTCCTACAAACTCTTGTAATTGTCCCTCCTTCCCTAGCAGACAGTACGCTATATTAAAATGGCTTGACAAATATATGTACATAAATTATTTCCCTCAAATATGTTTCCTCTTTTTCACTTGTACAGTCAGCTGGTGGATGTCCTGCCACATGAGAGCAGCACATAGCTGTAAAAGCAGAAATAATGCACATACAGCTCTCTTTCAGGTAGAGGTGACTTCCACACTTGGGAGGGACCTCCTGCCAATATTTGGAATGTGGAACCAACAAATCTTGTCCTACACAGCATTCCAGAATTTTGTAGAAACCTGCATTTTGAATGTTAAATGCTAAAAACGAAGCTACAGCGCTGTATCAAACTACTAAGTGACTTGTGCCACCTAGTGACATAGATTAAGAATCACACTCCTTTTGACATATAACAAATAATATATAAACTAATTAACTACAGTGGCTGATACTAGTACAATTTTCTTTACACACATGCCCCAATCCCAGTGTTTATGTGCATTCTGCATTGGTTGCTGTGTGCACAAATGGTTGGCTCGGGGCTTGTGTGTAATGAAATTGTAATAGCACCAACCTCCACAGCAGTTAACATCTGAGCATCGGGGATAAACCAATGACCATGGGAACCATTTTGTGTTCCTAGTACTAAATTCCTCATCCAGATAAGAAAGTCTTCTTCCATATACATATTCTCCAGTAGATGAATCAGGGAGATTTAATTTAACTCCCTGGTAAAGAGTTTGGTCTGAACACATTCTGAAAACTTCTTTGAAGGTCTTCTTGTTTGGACTGCATATTAATGGCTTGCCTTAAAGCAAATATGGCAGGGGGCTCCTCCCCTCATATGCAGAGCACAGTTGTAGTTTCCTCACCGCCAAAGCCATGAAGCAAATTTCAGTTCACCCTAATGTCTGAACATGGGCATCTGAGTGAATGGGAGATTGTTTGTACACCACAAACCAGGATTGTAAACCAGGAGCATGATGGTCATAAACATTCAGGATGAAGACTGCGTTTTATCATCTACACCAGGCCCGTCAACTGGCTTTCTACCTGTCTTGGACCTTGCCACATTAATTCACTCAGGAGTCTCTATGCAGGGTTACATGTGTTCTTTGCAGGGTTACCTTTGAAGAAGAAGAAGATAGAAGATATTGGATTTATATCCCGCCCTCCACTCCGAAGAGTCTCAGAGCGGCTCACAATCTCCTTTATCTTCCTCCCCCACAACAGACACCCTGTGAGGTGGGTGGGGCTGGAGAGGGCTCTCACAGCAGCTGCCCTTTCAGGACAACCTCTGCCAGAGCTATGGCTGACCCAAGGCCATTCCAGAAGGTGCAAGTGGAGGAGTGGGGAATCAAACCTGGTTCTCCCAGATAAGAGTCCGCACACTTAACCACTACACCAAACTGGCTTTGAAGATGCTTCGGAAGCTGCAAATAGTCCAGAACACAGCTGCCAGATTGTGCACAGGAGTGTCCTGGTCAGCACATATAACACTTATCCTATGGCAGCTATAAAGGCGCCCATTTAGTTTCTGGTGCCAATTCAAGGTGTTGGTACTTACCTTTAAAGCCATAAATAGCCTGCAACCCTCATACCTTTGGGACTGCCACTCCTGGCATGATCCTCCCTGTCCTCTCCAATCTTCATCAAGGAATTTACTGAAGGTCCCTGGTCCATGAATTGTCCTCCTTGTGTGAATAAGGGCAAGAGCCTTCTCAGGAGTGGTTCCCATCCTGAGTAACCTGCTGCCCGAAGAGAAGCATGCCTCGCAGGACCTCCCTAGGTTCCACAGGGCATTCAAGGCTGCTCTTTTTTTGGAGGCCTTTGGGTGACTGTGAGCCACTAGGCAGCTGGTATGCTTCAGCTGTGTCTTCACCATCCACTCATCCTACCCTACTTGAAAGTGGATAGATTTTAACGGGGATAGATTTTTTATATTAAGATTATTTATCATATTTTTGTATTGTTTTTATTGGTGGATTACTATAACACATTGGATTACTGAACTACTGTAACAGACTGGATTACTGTAACATGATCTATGGAGGGCTGCCCTTGGGACTGATCTGGAAACTTCAGCTAGTGCAAAATGTGGCAGCATGCCTGCTGACTGTGATGTCCATGTGGACTCACATTCAGCTGGTGCTAAGCCAATTGCATTGGCTGCCTATTCAGTACCAGATCCTTTAAAAGGGTATGGAAATGACCTTCAAAGCCCTGTGTGATCTGGGATCAACATATCTGCAGGACCACCTCTTCCCCATGTGCCCTGAAGAACTCTGCACTCTGCTGACCAAGATCTGCTGGTTGTCTCCAGCTCAAAAGATGTCCACTTAGCCTCAGCCTGGCTCCAGCCTAGTGGAATTTGCTCCCACAAGATCAGGGCCCTGCAGAATATAGTGCAATTCCACAGGGCCTGCAAGACCGAGCTGTTCTGCCAGGCCTTTAGTGAGGTGGCAGACATTTGAAGACCCTGGCCTCTGCTGCCTACACTGTCCAGATGAATGGTCCTCAAGAACCATCTTGGCATCTGTTGAATTGGGCAGACTATAAAGGGGAAAAATGCTGTCCATACTTTACAGCATTAATGTTAAACACATATAAGCATACTGGCTTTCATACGTTGCCCTGCATTTTTGCCAGGGAAAATGTAAACACAAGAAGAGAGCAGAAAGAACCTGCTGAGTGGGAGCCTTGGCCTGACTCAGCCCTTTGTTATCTTAACCCAACACGCACAGCAGCAACAATCCTTGGTACTGACCAATGTCTTGCCAACAAATTTTAAATATTTATTATTTTTACTTTACTTCATTTATAGCATGAGTTTCTCTGCAATGGGGCCCCAAAGGCATCTGGACCAAGACGGTTTGGCGGTACTGATGTTGTTAGATCTATCAGCTGCGTTTGATACGGTTGACCATCAGTTGCTGACCCACCGTCTTGCCAACACAGGGATTCAGGGGTTGGCCTTGCAATGGCTTTCCTCTTTCCTTGATGGTCAGAGACAAAGGGTGGCGATCGGAAGACAGTCGTCCCAGAGACACTCACTTAATTGTGGTCTGCCTCAGGGGGCGGTGCTCTCCCCAATGTTGTTTAACATCTTCATGAGCCCTCTTGCTCAGATTGCCCAGAGGTATGGGCTGGGTTGCCATCAATATGCTGATGACACCCAGCTCTATCTACTGATTGGCAGCTGGTCTGGCTGTGTTCCAGAAAACTTGGACCTGGAGCTGCAAGCTGTGGTGGGATGGCTCAGGCTGAGTCGACTGAAGCTGAATCCAATGAAGACAGAGGTCCTTTGCCTTGGTTGTGGCGGTCTGGGCAGGGAAATTCCCTTACCAGCTTTTGATGGGGCTCTGCTGACAATGGTGTCCAGGGTCAGGAGCTTGGGGGTGCTGCTGGAGCCTTCCTTGACAATGGAAGCCCAGATAGCAGCCACTGCCAAATCTGCCTTTTTCCATCTCAGGGGGGGTGAGGCAGTTGGTTCCCTTCCTCGAGCACGGCGACTTGGCAATGGTGATCCATGCAATGGTCACCTCGAGATTGGACTACTGTAATGCCCTCTACATGGGGCTGCCCCTGTCTCGAACCCAGAAACTGCAGCTAGTGCAGAACACGGCAGCCAGGCTGTTATTGGGGCTCCCCAAATGGACCACATACAGCCGGGGCTGCAGGAACTGCACTGGCTCCCAATAGTATACCGGATTCGCTACAAGGCGCTGGTTATTACCTTTAAAGCCCTATATGGCCAAGGACCTGCTTACCTTAGAGACTGTCTCTCCCAACATGTTCCCCAGAGGGTACTTAGATCTGGGATGAAAAATCTATTCGTGATCCCCAGGCCGAGGGAGGCTAGATTAAAGTCCACCAGAGAGAGGGCCTTCTCGATTGCTGCCCCCTATTAGTGTAATCAACTGCCAGAAGAAGTTAGGGCCTTGCGGGACCTCACCCAGTTCCGCAAGGCCTGTAAGACAACTCTATTCTGGCAGGCCTTTAATTAACATGGAAGGACTGATATGGTGTAACCAATATACATCTAATATATACTGAACACCATCTGAAGCAAGAAAACATCAAATATGATTAGCACCAGACTGTTTAAATTGTTTTTAACTGTTTAATTTGCTTTAATTGTTTAACTATTGAATTGTTCAATTGTTATGAATTTACTGGTTGTGAGACGCCCTGAGCCTGCTTTGGCGGGGAGGGCAGGATATAAATCCTATAAACCTTAAACCAAAGTAGTTTACATCATTCTTCTCTCCTCTACATTATCGTCACAACGGCCCTATGAAGTAGTTAGACTGAGAGTACATGACTGGCCCAATGTCACCTAACAAACTTCTATGGCAGAGTTAGGATTTGATCTTTGGTCTCCTAAGAAAAATACTCAAGTCTGACACTCTAACCACTACTAGCAGAATACTAGAGGAACTCTCCGAATAAGCAGCATTTTGTTTGGGAAGGATCAGGCCCCTCTACTATTTTCTAAAACTGAACTTCACAACAATGAAATGCACAGTGGGTATGGATCAAGATCCTCTTTTGAGATTCCAGGGTTTATAAATGACTAATAGACACCCTGTTCCAGGGACTACTGTCATGACTGAAGTATGACAGGGCAATTACAAGCACAAGGTCTTGTACAGCCCTTACCAATTAACGGCAATGAATCGTTTAACAAAACATACAATATTAATCTGTATAACCTTAAGATAAATCATGTCAAGATTCCACTCTAGTATTTACAATGGCATAATCTGCTCCATTCAAACAACAATGCAATAAATGCCAATCAGCAGAAAGGGAATGGTTTTTGTTATCATGCATATGTGTTAACTCTTGCTGATGTCCGTCTGAAAAACAAAGACACGGTTAAATATTTAGCCGCAGCAATCAGACTTAGTTATAATTTGGAAAGGCCCCCCCTATCATCACCAAACAACAGTGTTGTTCAGTTCACTCATATTGATGCAAAAATACAAGGCAATTGGGCCTGCAAGATATTGGGCAATTCTTCAAAGACCAGTGGTGACAAACATATATAGAATGGAAGCTAAAAAATAAATGTCCTAGAGAAAGGAAAATAGAGAAAGGGAGCTCAGCTTACCTTAACATTTCCATTTCTAGAACACAGCCATTGCTATAACAATAATGTAGATATAGAATTCATCCTTGGATATCTGGGGCTCCAGAAGGGCTGTTTTCTGAGTTAGAGGCACCAGATTTTCAGCATAGCATCCAGTGCCTTTCCCCAAAGGTCCCTCCGAGTTTCAAAAGGATTGGACCAGGGGGTCCAATTCTATGAGCCCCAAAAGAAGGTACCCCTATCTGTTATTTTCAATGGAGGGAAGGCATTTAAAAGGTTTGCGGACCCTTGAAATGTGATGGCCAGAACGCCCTTTGGAGTTCAATTATGCTTATCACAACCTTGCTCCTGGCTCCACCCCACAATGTCTCCAGATATTTCTTGAATTGGACTTGGCAACCCTACTCAGGTCTGGGCTTCAGAACAGGATCTCAAGCATGCTGGGTTTTGCGGATGCTTCTGGAACAGCATTTGGAGACATATGGACTAGTGGGTGGGGGGGCGGAATGGCACTATTCATATGGGAGGCTTCCGGGCGCTACCGACGCCAGAGATCGACGGCATTGAATGTGCAGGTCTGAAGTGGGATGTGGGAGAGGGTTTGGCGATCTGGCTGGTGTACTGATCGCCTAATGCACCGGCCAGAGCCTTACCATCCCTGATGGAGGCTGCAGCAGGCTGGGCATTGGAACACCCAAGGCTTCTAATCCTGGGTGATTTCAACGTCCATGCCGATGACGCGAACTCCAATTGGGCGATGGACCTAGTGACATCCATGGCTATGCTAGGACTCTCTCAATTTGTTGCTACAGTGACCCGAATTACTGCAGATGCAGTGCCAAGGTCGGACCACTATGCCCTGAAGGCCCGTATGGATGTGCCACCCCAACCCTGTTTAGGCGATGAGCGTATTTTAGCTCGCCCAAGGAACCTAATGGACCCAATATGGTTCCAGAGGGAACTGCGGGACCCCTGGCGACTCGCTCAATGACATGGTTGAGTTATGGCAAAATCGGCTCACCATGGCCATTGATGAGATCACTCCTTGACGCCCTCTGCGCCCCCGTGGAAAGATGGCACCTTGGTATAATGCGGATTTGCAATCAATGAAATGGAGGCTCAGAGAGGCAATGGCAGCGGGCTCATGACGAAGCAACGAGAACATCTTATAGAAAGTATATGAGATCATATGAGATGGCAGTCAAGGCCACAAAGAAAGTTTACTTTGCGACCAAGATTGCATCTGCGAATTCACGGCCGGCACAAATATTTAGTATCATTTGGACTCTTACAACTCTGCCACAAGGCAGACCAAACCATAGGGAATTGGAAATAGGCCGTGAGGCTTTTGCAACATTTTTCACGGATAAAGTCTCATTGCTCCGCCATGATTTCCCTGCCACAATTTAAACAGTTAGTGAACTCGAGGCTCCGTGCCTGTTTTCGGGATCGGCTTTAGACAGCTTTGCAACACTCAGCTTGGAGGAATCGACAGAAATCTCGCAACTGTACGCCCAACAACATGCGATTTGGACCCTTGCCCATCCTGGCTGATTAAAGCTTGCTGGATGGAGTTTCAATATCCTGTACGGGATATTGTAAATAGGTCCCTCTTGGATGGGCTCTTTCCAACACCTCTTAAAGAGGCGATAGTCCATCCCCTCTTGAAAAAACCAACATTAGACCCGGCCAAATTGGCACACTATCTGCCGGTCTCAAATTTACCCTTTTTGGGTTAAATTATCGAGAGGGCAGTAGCGCTACAGTTGCAGAGCTTTTTGGAGGATGCTTCCGTCCTTGACCCACACCAATTCGGCTTTCACCCGGGCCATGGAACGGAGACGGTGCTGGTCGCCTTAGTTGATGATCTCCAGCAACAACTGGATCAAGGCGAGTCAGCAGTACTGTTGTTGTTGGACCTGTCAGCGGCGTTCGACATGGTTGACCATCAGTTGCTGGTTCACCGCCTCGCCGATGCAGGGATTCAGGGGTTGGCTTTACAATGGCTTTCTTCCTTTCTCTGTGATCGGGGACAAAGGGTGGCAATCGGGGGACGATCGTCCCAGAGGCATCCGTTTAATTGTGGAGTGCCTCAGGGGGCGGTGCTTTCCCTGATGTTGTTTAATATCTATATACGCCCCCTTGCCCAGATTGTCAGGAGATTTGGGCTGAGTTGTCATCAGTATGCAGATGACACCCAGCTCTATCTGCTGATGGATGGCCAGCCTGCCTCCGCCCCAAAAAAATTGGCCCCGGTGTTACAAGTTGTGGTGGAGTGGCTTAGGCTGAGTCGCCTGAAGCTGAATCCAATTAAAACAGAAATCCTTTGTCTAAGTCACGGTGGCCTGAGAAGGGAAATCCCTCTACCAGCCTTTGCTGGGGCGCCACTGATATCGGCACCTAAAGTCAAGAGCTTGGGAGTGCTACTGGAGCCCACATTGGCTATGAAGGCCCAGATAGCAGCCACAGCGAGATCCACCTTTTTCCATCTTAGGCGGGCACGACAGTTAGCACCCTTCCTGGAGCACGGCAACTTAGCAACAGTGATTCATGCTACGGTCACCTTGAGACTAGACTACTGTAATGCCCTCTACATGGGGCTGCCCATGTCTCAAATCCGGAAGCTGCAGCTGGTGCAGAATGCTGCAGCCAGGCTGCTACTGGGTCTCTCTAATTGGGGCCATGTGCAGCCGGGGCTGCGGAGATTGCATTGGCTGCCAATAGTGTTCCGGATTCGCTACAAGGTGCTGGTTATTACCTTTAAAGCCCTATATGGCCGAGGACCTGTCTACCTTAGGGACCATCTCTCCCCATGCATTCCCCAGAGGGTACTTAGATCTGGATCACAAAACCTGTTAGAAATCCCCGGGCCAAGGGAGGTGAGATTGAAGGCTACCAGGGAACGAGCCTTCTCCATTGCAGCCTCCCACTGGTGGAACCAGCTCCCAGATGATGTTAGAGCCTTGCGGGATTTAGCCCAATTCCGCAAGGCTTGCAAAACAACATTATTTTGAATGGCCTTCAACCAAGGTATATAGTGTTTAACATCATAATATGGAAGTAGCACCAAAACTGTTGTTTTAAAATTGTATTAATAATTTAAATTGCAAATTGTTTAATTTTAACTGATTATTGTAACTGCTTTTTTTGTTTTATAGTTTTATTGTTCTATTGTTGATTTTCAATGTTGTTAGCCACCCTGAGCCTGCTTTGGCGGGGAGGGCGGGATATAAATGCAAAATAAATAAATAAATAGAGAGAGACAGCTTTTGGCAGAGGCCAGGGATAGAGCTGATTCAGCAGCCTCTTTGATTAGATACATTTTATTTGTGGGCCTTTAAAACTAGCAGGTTCCAATAGTAATTCCCTCCCAGAAATGGGCCTTAGAACACTGTGCTATCAGGATCTCATAAATCCTTGGCTACTGAGGATCTTAGCATTAACTCAGTGACTCAGTTCAACCCCCTTCAGCAAAAGCAAGCTGTTCACCATGGTTTGTTTGTTTTGTTGTGCTTACATACTTTGAGAGCCAGACCACAGTACCCTGCTGAGGACATTAACACTGCTGTCCAGGTGTCAGGCTGCCTGGGTGTGTGTAGAGGAGAGCTAGTCTGTAAATGCAGGGAATGTGGTGGTAGAATGAGCTATACCATTTCAGCCTGTAGGAATGGGGTCATATGTTTAAAAAAAACTTCATTGCAAATAGAAAACATGGTAAGGACCACAACCAGTTAGAATCCAACCCATCTTTAGTTGCAGTTATGGCCAGCTGAATAAGCAAGTAGGGTTTAGCTGAAATAAATCTAAGTTCTATTGATTTCAATAGGGACACGTTCCTTTAAAGGAATACTCTTTATCTTTATAAAAAGCATTTCCAAGGTTGTATTCTGAAGAGGAAGACTGGCATAAGAGCATAAGAAGAGTCTTATAGGATCAGACCAGTGGTCCATCTAGTCATAGAATCATAGAGTTGGAAGGTACCTCCAGGGTCATCTAGTCCAACCCCCTGCATAATGCAGGAACTTCACAAATACCTTGCCCCCACCCTCCTTCTCATGATCTGTCTAGTTAACAGAATCAGCATTGCCATCAGATGGCCATCTAGCCTCTGCTTTAAAACCTCCAAGGAAGGAGAGCCCACCACCTCCCAAGGAAGCCTGTTCCACTGAGGAACCGCTCTAACTGTCAGGAAGTTCTTCCTAATGTTTATCCAAAAACTCTTTGATTTAATTTCAACCTTTTAGTTCTCGTTCGATTTTCTGGGGCAACAAAAAACAATTCTGCACCATCCTTTATATGACAGCCTTTCAAGTACTTGAAGATGGTGATCATATCACCTCTCAGTTATCTCCTCTCCGGGCTAAACATACCCAGCTCCTTCAACCTTTCCTCATAGGACTTGGTTTCCAGACCCCTCACCATCTTCGTTGTTAAGATGTGTGACACAGAAATTCCACCTCCTCTAGAGGACCAACAATATGGCATAGAGGCTGAGGACTTCCTCAATGTTGCCTCCTAGCACTAGGACTGCCTCTAAATGTGGAAGTTTTCTTTAGTCACCATGAGTAGTAGCCACAGATAGACCTATCCTTGCACCACTACATCCTCTGGCAGTGAATTTAACACTTCAGTCACTCTCTGTGTAAAGAAGTATTTCCTTTTGTCCATCCTGAGCCTACAGCCAATCATCATTTTTTGGATGCCTTTGAGTTTTATTTTAGTAGAGGGAAAAACGTTCTTTGTCAACTTTCTCCACCCCATGCATTATTTTATGAACTTCTATCATGCCCACACCCCTTAGCTGTCTCCTTTCTAAACTGAAAAGTCCCAGACTCTTCAGCCTTTCGTTATCAGGAAGGTGTTCCAACCCTCAAATAATCTTGGATACCTTCCTCTGCATGTTTTTCAGGACTGCGTGGTGATATATCTGGCTTCAGTTCTCTCAGAGTGCAACCAATGAGAGCTGACAGATAGCAGTTAGGAGATTGAGTCTGGAAGTGGAGTTGGAAGCAGAACAGGGGGAAAAGGTAGCTTGTAACTGGAGGACTGGAAGGATAAGGAGAATAAAGTTAGAATTCAGTGGCATCTTTGAGACCAACAAAATTTTATTCAAGATATGGGCTTAGGTGTGCACACACACTTCTTTAGATAAAATGAAATGGAAGAAAACCATCCAAACTTACAGACAGACATTTGCTGTTCAGTCTCTGTCTATAAGTTTGGATAGTTTTCTTCCAGCAGGAACCAATGGCAAACCAACCCCTGATGCTCCAGCTGCCGCCATCAAACCCACCTCCGGACCTCAAAGGCCAGCGTCCCTGCCAGGCATGACTCCACCAGACCTGCCCTCAAGAATAGACAGCCTGGTGAGAATACTCGCCTGCTTACCCTTCTTAGTTTGCCTCACACCATCCTCCCCACCCGGAGAAAGGATGCCCTCTGCCTGTTCCAATGCTCTCAATCTACAAGCAATATTGGAATCAACCACCATATCACCCTCCTCATTAGAAGAGGATAATGGTGGTGGTGGCCTTTTTGCAGGAGCCTTGGGCACCTTAGGCGCTGGCTTTTTTCCTTTGGGCTTGCCCGACCCTTTTCCACCAGCCATCTAAATAGCAAGTACAAGACCACAAAACGGCCTCCTGCAGCTCCACTCTAAAATGGCTTCCCCTGGAAGAAGAAAGGGAACTCAAAATGGCCACAAAAGCCTCTGCTGCACACCAATGTCTCCAGTAGGAGAAAAATGGGGGGGGAGGGGGAGGCCAACCTCAAGGGCAATAATAAAAAAACCAGGTTGCCCCACAGGCCCACACCCTCAAAAATTAAAAGTGGAAAGACCAACCTCTGGGCTCCACAACCCCTGCCCCAGCAGACCCCATACCCTAGGCAGACTCAGCCAACAAGAAGGACAACGCCACGTCCTCCACCACCTCCAATGCCGCCACCAGCCCGCAGCACTGCCGCCGAAGCTCTAGCCAACGCTTCACCCGCCGCTGCCCAGTTGACTGCCCCAACAAACCCCGATGTCCAACCAAAAACAAAAGAAAAGCCTCAGCCTCAACCGATCATCTGCCTAGACGAAGGAGCCGACGAGGAGCGTAGATCTGACAGTTAGTGTTATGTCTTGCATTTCAGTCTTAATGTTACAACACAGCAAATGCTACAGAGGCGACCAGTGGAAGCCCACGGGTCTCCGGATGTAGCTCGCTAATACGCTCCGCCAATCAAGATCTGTGGTGGAAAGTTTAACTGGCCAGGATTGGACCTGGCCAGATGGAGGGTTGTTCCGGGGTATGGATATAATCGGGACCCAGCCTGTGTGTCTCTCTCTTGTGATGTACTCGCCAATAAAGTATGTTGCCTTCAACACGTCTCATCACTCAGTACATTACAGTTAAACTGTCAGATCCCGCCTTTTTCTCTGCGCGCCGAAACGGGTGCCCCCTGATTCTTCCCATCCAGGAAAGCGAACTCTGCTCATGCAGACTGCAGCATAGCATAAAATAATCTAAAGAAATATGCATGCACACAAAGCTTATTCCTTGAATAAAACTTAGTCGGTTTTAAAGGTGCTACTGGATTCTAAAGTTATTCTGTTACTTCAGACCAACACGGCTCCCCACTTGTATCTATAAGGATGAGGAGAGTTAGGGATCAAGAGTTCAAGCATTGAGGAATATTCTATTCAATGTACATACAGCATTCCAATATTGCTTAAAATTTAAATAAAAGTTAACTCCCATTTGTTTACCTATTGACAGAGAGTGAATTGACTCAGTGAAGAAAACTACAAACATACAAATAAGTGAGGCCTCAAACTTTATAATTAGCTATATACTCTACCCCAATAGCTCAGTGAAATATCTGGGTGACGGTTGATAAGAGAACTGGTCTACCCTGTCAGGTGGTGTCTCAGAAAAAGAGAATGGAGACCTGGTGTTTAAAGAGAGCTCTCAATAAAATAAATAGAGATCCGAGAGGTGATAAACCTATGACTGCCAACTTATCTGGGCCCTGAATAGCGAGGGGAAAGAGAGTCCTGAGTGGGAATGTTAGAGGAAAAGGGTGTCACAGTAGAGTATAGCTATTTTAATAAAAATAATAATGTATCATTTTGCCTTTAAGTGTTAATAACTTTTTATGGATAGTGCTCATTAAGATTGCCACTTTTTTTTTTTTAAAGCAGCCCTATACCTGCGCTTTTAATGACAACAACGCTTCTCTTAATGCAAGGAAACTCTTCTCAGGTTAAATTTATTCTGTGAAAGGATGGAGCCAGTGAAAAAGTGGTACTCTAGAACCTGTTGGTATGAATTAGATATAAGCTATGATTTGGTGGACAGCATCTTGCATTTGGATCTGCAGTACTAAAGTCACACTTCAGCTCAGTCCCATCAGCTGTTCTTGGACAAGTCAAGATTTACTGGTCTCAGGTGCTCACTGTTGAGATAATGAGATAATAGTGATCTCCTGCTGGGTAGAATGAATGAAACAAGAAAATGTTTTCTGGTGTCAGCTTTAGGCAGGCAAGAACATCAAGACAGCTTCACCAGCAAGATTACATCAAACAAATTAGTTCTTTGGAGTTTCAACTGTTTACATGGTATTAAATTGGGAGAGCCCTAACATCACCATGGATGACATTAGGTCCTTGCCGTCTAAGGACCTAATGTCATCCATGGTGATGTAAGGGCTCTCCCAATTTGTTTTGGCTCCAACAAATCAAGTGGGACACACGCTGGATCTTATCTTTGCCTCAGGGATCACGGTAGACCATATCACCATGGATGTGGTGCCATGGTTGGACCACTTTGTCTTCAAGGCCCTGCTATGCACACCTGGCCCTCCCTGTTTAGGCGGCAAGTGCATTTACGCTCACCCACAAATGGACCGACCCTAATGCATTCCAAAAGGCTCTGCGGGATCTTATCCCCCTGGCGGCTCGCTAGATGGTCTAGTGGAAGACTGGCATGCACATCTTTCTGAAGCCATTGACATGGTCGCCTTCCAGCACCCTCTTCACCCTCACAATCACAGCTCCTTGGTATCCCACGGAACTGAGACAAATGAAGCGAGAGCTAAGATGACTAGAGAGAGTGTGGCAAAGAGGCTACGCTGAGCATCCTAAAGGTTTGCAAAGAGGCTATGAGAATATCCTATAGGTCCTTCATTCAGACCTATGAGATGGCTATGAAGGCCACAATGGAGTTCTATTGGCCTCCATTGCATCTGCAAAATCGCGCCTGGCCCAGTTATTTGGAGTAATTCGGTCTTTGACTTCTTTACCTCAAGGCATCCCAAATGCTAGAAAATTGGCTATTGGCTGTGAGGCTTTTGTGAATCATTTTGCAGATAAAATCTTGACACTCTGCTGCAACCTCCCAGCCACATTTGATACAAAGTGTGAACTGGAGGCCCCTTGTTCATCCTTGGGTCTGGTTTTGGACAAATTCATCCCACTCTCTCAGGAGGAGGTTGACAAGACCCTGGCAACTGTGAAACCAACCACCTGCCCCCTTGATCCCTGCCCATCATGGCTAATTAAAGCCAGTGGTGATGAGGTTGGGATTCCCCTGTGGGAGATTATCAATGCATCTCTGTTATCAGGGACATTCCTAGGGACTTTGAAGGAGGCAGTGGTTTTACCTCTCCAGAAAAAAACATCTTTGGCCCTATGGTCCTCACTAACTAACACCCAGTAACGAATTTACCATTTCTGGGCAAGGTAGTAGAGAAGGCGTTGGCAACACAGCTCCAGGTTTTCTTGGAGGAAACTGATGTCCTGGACTCCTTCCAGTCTGGCTTTGGTCCTGCCAATGGGACAGAGACAGTGATGGTCGCCTTAGTAGATAGTCTCCAGAGACATATGGATCATGGCAGTTCAGCACTGCTGCTACATTTAGATCTATTGGCAGTGTTCGATACGGTTGACCATGAGGTATTGGCCCACTGCCTTGCTGACAGGGGGATTCAGGGATCAGCCTTACATTGGCTGACCTCATTTCTCCATGGTCAGGGACACAGGGTGGCTCTTGGGGGGGGGGGAGATTGTCCCAGCAGCACCCACTGGAATATGGAGTGCCACAGGAGACAATTCTTTTCCCGATGCTATTTAATATCTATAGGCACCCCCTCATCCAGATGATCTGAAGATATGGGTTGGGTTGTCACTAATATGCTGATGACACCCAGCTCTGCTTATGGATGGCCACACAGACTCTGCCCCAGAAGAACTGGGCGAGGCATTGCAAGCCATGGCAGGTTTGTTGCCTTAGAGCCAGTTGAAGCTGAATCCATCAAAGATGGAAGTTCTGGGTCTGGGGAAAGCAGGGAGTGGGCCTTCAATGGAACTCAATTAGTGTAGTTGACAGAGGTGAAGAGCTTGGAGGTAATACTGGATGCCTCGCTATCTATGGAGGCTCAGGTTACCACTACTGCTAGGGCTGCCTTTTTCCATCTGAGATGGGCCTGGCAGCTGGTCGTCTACCTTACCTCTTATGATCTGGCCACAGTGATTCATGCAATGGTCACCTCCAGATCAGACTGTTGTAACTCTATGTGGGGTTACCCTTGATCCTCCTCCGGAAACTCCAGCCGGTGCAGAACACAGCAGCCTGGTTGTTGGCCTATACGGGCACAGATGCATCCTGTGCTGCACAAACTGCACTGGCTACCCCTTGAGTACCGGATCCATTTCAAGGTGTTGGTCCTTATCTTTAAGGCCTTTTATGGTCAGTGTGTCTCCAGGACTGCCTCTCCCCATGTGAGCCTCCCAGGCTCTGACGTCTGCTACACAACATCTTCTTGTGATCCCTGGTCCTAAGGACACCTGACTGGCTTCAACGAGGGCCAGGGCCTTTTCGGTCTGGGCCTCTGCCTGGTGGAATGAGCTCCCCACTGGAGATCCAGGCCCTGCAGGACTTATCCAGGTTTCGCAGGGCCCGCAAGACAGAGCTCTTCTGCCAGGCTTTTAACTGAGCCAGCGGGTGTCCTCTGAAAGTCACCACTTCCCCCAGCACCTTATCATCATGGTGCTTATGTTGTGTTGTCAGCTACCAGTCTGCATACTGCTGTGTGGTTTGTTGCCAATGTTTGAATTATTGTTTCTATGCTGCCCCTGATTTGGTAGTACATGTTTTTATGATGATGTTTAATCTTATTTTAATATGTTGTTTTACTGTTGTAAGTCACCCTGAGCCCACTTGCAGGACAGGGCGGAATATAAATAAAAAAATTAAATTAAATATTAGAGCTATCAGAATAAAATGACACAAGAGCAAACTGACAACTCTAAAAGACTCATAAGTGACACTGAGCTGACAAGGGAACTTGAAATTCAAAATAACTCTCCAGTCTCACACCAAAAAATGTAAGTAGATCATTCTTTCCATGTATAGAACCTCTCGGCATGGCTTCGCGAACGAAGATTTAAGAAGGGTGCAATAGTCCACGTTTGCTGCAGGCTCGCTGGTGGCTGACAAGACCAATGTGGGACAGGCAGGTCCGGCCACAGCGGCTGCAGGGAAAAGTCTGATTTAGGGTTGGTCCTGTAGCAGTGCGATTCTTCTTCAATCTCCTTTTGTCCTCAAGACCAGCTATGCGTGTGTTCTCAAAGGAAGAGACAGCCTGGTGGATGGTGTGCCTCCATGCTTTGCGATCTGAGGCTAGGTCAGACCACTGGTGATGGTTGATGTGACAGGTGCTAAGGGATTTCTTCAAGGAGTCCTTGTACCTCTTCTTTGGTGCCCCTCTATTTCGATGGCCGGTGGAGAGTTCGCCATACAGGGCAATCTTGGGAAGGCGGTGGTTTTCCATCCTAGAAATATGCCCTGCCCAGCGCAGCTGCGTCTTCAACAGCAGTGCCTCGATGCTGGTAACCTCTGCCCGCTTGAGGACTTCAGTGTTGGTCACAAAGTCACTCCAGTGGATGTTGAGGATGGTGCGAAGGCAGCGCTGATGAAAGCGCTCAAGGAGTCGCAGGTGATGACGGTATAAAACCCACGATTCGGAGCCATAGATGAGGGTTGTCATCACAACCGCTTTGTAAACATTGATCTTTGTGCCTTTTTTCAGATGCTTGTTGCTCCACACTCTTTTGTGCAGTCGGCCAAATGCACGGTTTGCCTTTGCCAGCCTGTTGTCAATCTCCTTGTCGATCTTGGCATCTGAGGAGATGATGCACCCCAGGTAGCTGAACTGCTGGACTGTCTTCAGAACTGATTCACCCACAGTGATGCAGGGAGGGTGATAATCTTCCTGGGGTGCATGAGCACTTTATATGGTAACAAAAGACGCCCAAGCAGGGGATATGTGGAAACTCCCTGCACACCCCAATCTGTTCATGTACTTCCATTTCAAGATTTCGTGCTTGCTAAATCATGGGGGGAAACCTGTTCATTTTACATTTGTATTCATGGTCAAATTAGATGAAGCACTGTTCCCAGATCTTTTAGTAATATAAGAGGTGAAATCCAGGCATGTTCAGCCCCAATTTGGATTGGGGACAAACAGAGGGGAATTAATATCCATCTACTGATATCACCACCCTATCTCTGCTATCCTTGGAAGGAAAAAGAATGAACAAAAAATGGGTACCTGTTTTTCCATGCATTATTAAAGACTCACCATTGTGTGAAAATTTTCTGTAGACACTGGTTCCAGGTTTAAAATTGTTGAAGTTCAGTGAATGTCCTGGCTCTGATGAAGATTCATTGAAACAAGTAGAAATCCAGTTACTTGTAAGGGTCTTCTGGACTCTTTTCCAAGGACTTATTGGGATTTCATGTGTTTTATATTGTCATTATGATTATTGTTGATTTATCCATTTAACTTTTTTATCATGGTTAGAATATATTCATCATTTTGTGATTTGCTATACGTTACTATAACCAAACTCAAACCATTCAATATAACTTTATTACCATAATTTACATTGTTCTTCTTGGTGATTAATTGTCTTATTGTGTGCATATCTATGTATCTACCATGGTTCAATTTTTTATATTATTTTGATTAGCAAGCTGATTAAATGTGGGCTGGGCAATAGTAGCATCAAGTGAATCCGTAGCTGATTGAAGAACCACGACTCAAAGAGTGCTTATCAATGGGGTGAAGGGAGCCCTTATCAATTTTTTAGAGGGCACAAAACTAGAAGAGATGGCTAACATGTAAAAGACAGAAATAACAAAGGACCTTGATAGGTTAGGAAGATTTGCACCTAGGCAAAAACAATCAAATTCATAGGTACTGAATGGGAGATACAGACTGGGAGATTTTATTCCTTTCTAAACTGCTCCCCCAAACCTGAACCACCTATGGAACGTTTTGTCATCATCACTAGGCTACCATCACTAGGCCTGCAGCCGCTGCTCAGCTTTCTCTGGTTTAATTGGACCCCTTCCCCTCCAAAAAAAATAAAAATTGCAGGCTGGATGCTCCTCACTTTTGCAATCAAGTATCCACACAGCGTTCCTCCGTGTCTGTATGACGTTATATAAATGCGTTTTTCATTTTATTATGCCTGTTTATTTGACAGTAAGGTCCAGTTAATTCAATGGAATTTATTTCACAGCAAACATGCACGAGATAGGGCTCCACGTCAGATGCAATCAGAATCACGTTGTACTAAACGAAATGTATTGTCCACGAAAACAGTAACAAACTTTTGATGTTATAATTTTCAGGTAACAAATAAGCTGCTCTACCACTACCTGCAAGCGGGAGGGCACGGCTGAAAGTAAGAACTAGCAACCTCAGTATTTGTAAATCAGGATTAACGACAGGTAGCCCCAGCCTGCCCTTCTTAGGGCAGTCTCAGAGAGCCTCCGAGAACGCACTGCGCAGACGCAGAACGCCTGCAAGCTCCTGGGACTCGAGCTCCACCTAATTCAACCGGAACGCCACTCGCGGAACGACTCTACAGGTCGTTAGAATGTGTTACGCTTCCCAGGGAAGCAAGACGCGTAGGCGGCCACGTTTGAGCCAAATAAAGCACGCACCTGGTGAACAGGCGCCTTCCTCGGGACAAAGCCGGGGTGGGTTTGTGCGGTTTTGTAACCGAGTTGTTGCTTCGAGGACCGTACGCTCCCTTCCAGCCCTTGCCTCATCCACAGTGATCCCACCCCTTTCTACCGGGGGGGGGGCAACAAAAGGCAGGACACAGAGCGGGGCTGATGTCACAGCCAAGTCTTTATAAGGAGGGCCCGCTCTATTTAGCAACTTTACAGTTTGACGGCGGTGGCTGTGGTCCAAGACATCGGGATTACAAGCAGCTAGGGGGAGGGGTTTGGAGGGAAAATGCAGCAGGGGAAAATGCATCCGATGCATACGTACCAATCCATCAGACCTTTCAAACAAAGAAAGAGTTTTGGTAAGGTATTCGATGTTTTTTATTTTTAAAATGCAGAAAGTTTAATTGCACCTGGGCTGCGAATGGTTCTTCTGCATGGTTATTTGGAAGTAACACCTATTGAAATGAAGGGGGCTTACCTTGTAATGTTTTTTCGCGTTGGAGGTAATAAGATCTAACCCTAGGTAGAACATGTCCCATTGATATCCTGTATTAGGATGGCATCTTCAAGGTGTAGTCCACGCTGGGTGAGCCTGTAGAATTTCAACTGCTGGTTTATAGTGCAGTCTAGTTCAGAGTTATTCTTGTTCAAGACAGTGTCTTGCAGTGAGTTTAGACTAGTCTGTATAGCTTTACCCTGCTGGACATATTTTAATTGATTTGATATTGAATTGATATTTTAATCTATGTTCTAATTGATATTTATTTTGATTGTTAAACGGCTTGTGATATATTTGATTGTTTTTATGCTGCTTCTTGTTACCTGCCCTGAGCCCACTTGTGGGATGGGCGGTTAAAAATAAAATATATAAATAAATAAAATATAAAAATAAAATGTTACAGGTTTACTTTTTCTAGGAAATAACCCTCCCTCATTGATTTTAATGTATTTCCTAGTTAGTCTGTTTGGATTGCAGTTTGGACAGCAAGGAATGCAAATTGCTGATCCTTTCTTTTCTTTTGGACAGCAAGCAGGATGGAAGAAGTTACAGGCATTCGGGAAAAATTTCCCACAAAAGTCCCTGTAAGTATATAGTTTCTCTTTCCTTTACTGCTAATTACTGATGACTGCATGATTTTTTCTAAAATAAAGCTTTGTTATTTAGTAACAATATTGTACAATATGTTCATCCTTAACTTCTTTTTTTTCCCTTAAACAGGTAATTGTTGAAAGATATCAGAGAGAAAGGTACCTTCCACTGCTAGACAAAACAAAATTTCTTGTACCTCAAGAGCTGACCATGACACAGTTTGTAACCATTATTAGGTATGTAGCAAGTCACTGATGATAGCCTGTTAATCATATTGCTGTTTGCACTGCTGTGTGTAATTCTTTCTGTGTTCTATTTTTGGCACAAAACTTCTGAAGCATTTGGAAATCATACAATAATGTGTCCTATGTTATCCAACAGCTTTCTGTGAATTCTTTCCTGCCATGCTTTTGATGGGACTCTGTTATTGGAATCTTCTTGCAAATGATTCCTTTTCGTTTGCATGAGAAATCAACATTAGATTAATATATTCCCTTGTCTATTTTAAAAAATTTTATTCAGGGATGCAATAGCTGTCAGTGCATTCTGCAAGTCTAAGTTATGGTGTGTTGTGCCCAATTTTATGAAATAAATAATCTCATTAAAAGACTTTGGGTCTGGTCAGACCTTAATTCTGTGTCCAGAGCTAAAGAATTCCTTTTGGCTTTTTAAAATAAAAACTGGGCCCTCTACAACTATATTTCAAACTACTTTTGTTCTCCCCTTGAAATTCAAAACCTGCTTGCCATGGGCTTTGGAAAGGGGTCTGCTCAAGAAATAAAAGTTCAAAGACCTGTGGGGCCAACAGAATTAGTTATGTGAATTCTGCACCGACTCTTTAAGTATCCATTTGTATCTGTCCTAATTAACAATAATTCTCCAAGGCCAGAATGGCTTTTACGCTCAAAATTGAGCAGATGAAGATATTAATGCTGAGCCCCAGAGAAATATTGCACTTCATCTTTTTACTCTGCCTCCAAGGGTTGCACCATAGCCTGAAATGTGTAATTATATTCGGAAGGTCTTGTAAATCTGAATAAAAGAATAAAGACACAGACTCCATGCTTCTTCCTGTCAGTTTTCCCATTGCCAAGACAGTATTTCATTTCAGCTGTCAGGCCTACCCACAGGCATGTTTGGCCATTGATTGCCTTCTGAAGTGGTCCTGAGCTACAGCCTCTCTTGGCCTTAGAAAATTTGCTGTGTTCCAGAAAGCTGCTCTTGATCTTAAGCAAACTGGCTAGCCCCTCAATGTTTGCCTTTTCCATCTGCAACCTCTTCAAAACAGAGTGAACCCTTGAGCAAGACTCTCTTTGCATTATGCGAACTGTGGCTGTGAATAGATGGTGCAGTTGGCACAATACCCAGCATTCTGTCCTCAGCAAGCATTTGACTTACAGGTTCCATGCCATGAAAATTACTACCTCTTTAGAGGTGCAGCAGTGTCCCTGTTTTAGACAAACTAAGTTGTGTGCTTCTTGTCACAGGAATCATTCTGTTGTTCTACCATGACCGTTAAGGTTTTTTTTTTAAAAGGCTAACTCACATGTTTGCAGCAGTGCCACTTACCATTTTTTCCGCATGTGGATAATCTTGGACAGCCCTCCTGCTCTTCTATCCCTCCAGTGTGTTTTAAGATGACACAGAAACAAATACTTTTGTTATAGGTAGCTCTTTTGGGGGTTTCATGGAAGTGGCGGTGCCTTCTGCTGGTTAGGTCTTCTTCCTCTTCTCAAGCCTTTCTACAGAGTCCTAGGTTTGCTAGTATGGGCCATGGGATCTAATCTGTGCAAGGGCTGGCTTATAACATTTTTGTTGATCAAAGGAAGATGATATGGTATGGCTATTGGAATGCCAGGTTCAAATTCTTGCTCTACTGTGGGTTTCAGTTATTTCATGCAAAATGTAATGGTGAAGCTGGGTTTGCCATAAAGTATTATTCCAGAGTTAGCAAACCATGGCTCCTTGGTAAATGCTCTCATATGGCATATGTGTATATTTTATTTGCAATTAAAACTTCTTGCAGATACTGTTATGAAATGAATGGTGTGAAGGTAGCCATTGTTGATTGTTTTTCACAAGTAGCTATCTGGGGGTTTAAACTGTTATTTTGAGAATAAAATGACACTCTGAGGCACAGTGAAACAAGACCCTGGGAGATCAGTCTCTAATAATTTTATGTCACTATTCCTCTTAAGAGCTCAGAGCCTCATACAGATTTTCTTGCCCTTGTTTTAATTTCCCAAGAACTCTGTGAAGTAGCTTTGACTTAGGCTTCCCAATCCCTAGCTGGAGGCAGGGGCCCCTCCCCGGTTTGTAACTCCTTTCCCTGCTTGTCAAAAATATGGAGGTGGGGGACAAAATGGTGACCATTTTGTGATGTTCTAGGATTAATCTCTGGTACCATAGAGACCATGGCTAGAGCAACACAGGCAGAGTCCTCCAGAGAGACATGTGCACTGCTGAGTTGGTTCCCCCCTAGGATGTGCTGGTTCACGGCACTGATTTTCCCTGTTGCCACCATCACCAGCCAGTGTAAAGGTCTCTGACTGTGAGAGAGAGGCTGCCTGAGAATGGGTGGGTAAGTGGAATGAAAAAAAGTTTGTATGTGTTTATGTTCTGGAGCTGTCCAGGCTATTTCTGGTTCCTGGGGCTGTCCAGGAAGAGAAAGTAAGGAGGGAAAAGTGGAGCTGAAAGTGATCAACAGGCAGCAATAAGTTCTCCCATGTTTGCCCAGCAGCTGAGCCTAAGACTGGGGCTTGAGGTATGGTATGGCTGGGCTGTTCTTCAGAAGAGGAAGGGGATTCCCCTGGCAATAAGAAACGCCAAAGCCTAGCATGAGTGGACTTAACTTGTTTTTGAGTAATCTTGCTATGCTCAGCAAAGGCTTAACCCACCCCCCAGTAAATTGACAACAAAACAATGTGCTTCCCCCAAATCCTTTGCAGGGTTGGGTTGGCAGATAATAACAGGGGCATGGGGAGGTTCAGTCCTTGGAATCTCCAGTTAGAGGTATTTGATAGAGACATCTTGATATTATTATTGTCAATCAAAATACAGTTAGTATTATTTAGTCCACAGTTCTACAGGCAAAACAGTGCTCTTTCAACTGTGCCTAATTGCTCTGCTCAGACCCTAGAAGAAACCCAACTGGTCCACCAGTTACACTGTTTTGCACAATGTTCTGTGGATGCTAGGAGGACTGGACTGCTGTTCCCATCATGTATGGCTTCCAGCCTCCAGGTGGGTCCTGGAGATCTCCTGGAATTACTGTTGATCTCCAGGTTACAGAGATCAGTTCCTCTGGAGAAAATAATAGCTTTAGAGGGTGGACTTTAGCATTATATCTCACTGAGATCCTTCAGGAATTTCCAAGTTGAAAGTTGGCAACCTTACCCCCATGTCTCTCCAGAGGCTATTGATGTTTGCTTTCTTCTGTCCATAACAGAGGGTGAGTTAATCTGCCAGGTGTGGGTTTCGACAACAGCCCTGGACGGTAGGCTATCCTCATCTTTCAGATGGGGTGGTGGATGGTATTGAAAGACAGTGAACCTTAAAATGTAATTAGGTACCCTGCAGCATCTAAATTTTTATAGACATTTTTTGTAAGAGGTGTACAAAGACAAAAAAGAAACAGCAGGGCCAAGGAGCCACGAAGTGTGGGAAGCACAGGATGGAATGTTATTTTACAATGTTATAGTTCTATATTAAATTAAATGTTGTAATTGAAACGTTATATCTTATATTCTAATAGCCATGTCTAATAACATTGTGAGTGGGTGGGAGTGTATGTGTGCAAAGCGGTGGGGGGAGAAGTGGAACAAGATCACTCAAGAACAAGTTAACATTGGGGAAATGTTAACAAATATAATAAAGTGATAGGTTCATAGCTATTTGGTATTGTTCACAGCTATTCGTCTCAGGTACAGGTTGCCAAACCACAAGGCAATTTTTGTCTGTGTTCAGATAGAAGGTGAATGATGACTACGACTCATCTGTCTGGGTCAACCTTTGACGGTTCTTTCTGAGGTAGTAGCTGGTATGATGCAGTTAGGGATGCCTGCCAGCCTCGAGGTGGGACCTGGAGATCTGGAATTACAGTTTGTCTCCAGAATACAGAAATTCCACTGGAGAAAATGGATGCTTTGGAGGGTGAACACTATGGTGTTGTACCCCACTGAGGTCCCTGTCCTCCCCATGCAGGGCAGGCACTAAGGGTTCTGCCACTAGAGGCAGACCCCTGCGCCATGCCCCCCACCCTCCCAACTCCCTCATTTATTTTTTTCATGCACACTCTGCGCGCGCGCGCACGCCACAATGACATCACTATGTGACATCACCGTGAGGCCGCTTTCCCCCTCCCCTACACTCTTTGGCACCTGGATCTGGCCCTGTTTGCACGCTGGGCTCTTCTCGGAGAACCCGGCAAGCAAACGGCCAACCCTGCTCCGCCTCCCCGAGGGGTGGGGAGGTGAAGCGGGGCCAGATTTGGCCCCGTTTGCATGCCGGGCATCTCTGCCTCCCCGCAGTGCGGGGAAGCCGAGCGGGCCCGCTAGCATGTGGAAAGGGATGCCTAGAGGTACCCCGTAGGCCATACGGCACCCTAGGCAGCCGCCTACATGGCCTACTCCCAGGCTCCACTTCCAAATCTTCAAGAATTTCCCAACATGGAGCTGGCAATTCTATGCCCCCATCCATGACTTCAGAGAAAATTGCAAGTTTGGGGGAGTATCCTGAAAGTAATATTGCAGGAAGGAGTGGGTGTTTGGTGCAATGTGCTGGAAGTGACATCCTTGGAAGGTGATGAGTTTGGGAAGTGACATGAGTTGACTGGTGACCTTGAAGTGACATCACAGGATGTGACATCACAAAAGTGATGCCACATCCTGCCTCCACCCTCAAAGTCCCCAGATACTTTTGAGTCAGACTTGGCAACCATACTTAGACTAGTGGTCGGTCACTATTTCTCAAATGATCAGCAAATTTCACAGCTGAGCAGAGAGTTTGAACCGTGGTCTGTCAAGTTATAGTCTAATTGCTTATACTACAGGGGCAGTGCAATCTTAAGGGCTGCCTGCACCACAGCAGTGGGTTGCTGGTGTTTTCTTGGAGCTGCTAGTCCCCTCCAGCAGAGACAAGGATTCCAGCAGAGACAAGGAGACAGGAAAAAGTCTGAGAAGTAGGGCCACACAGGCTGCAATCATGCCAACATCTCTAGCAACTATGTCATTGTGTCTGGTACAGATCACAAGGTGCAATGGCAGGGCTGTGATGGAAACAGTGGACAGAACCAGTCACAGGATGGCAAGACCAATCCAGGCCTGCCACACTTCATGGCCAAGGAGCAGGACCATGTTTGTGGCACACACCCCTGTCTCCATAAAGGAACAGAGGCTTGCCTCACAGTAACAGGGCAGCTGACAGAGTTGGCAAGGACCACAACAGTCTCTCAACAGCAGCAATCTCAAATATATCCACAGCCCATACATCCAAAGGCTGCAATCACCAGGAAAGGGACACAGGGAGACGACAATGCCCAGCTAGGGAACTCCTCCTGGCAGTCCAGCTGGCACCCCTGACCCACCCCCACCCATCACTGCCAGCAGTGTGCTGGAAACAAATCCCCCAATACCTTCCTTAATGGAGCAGAAGCATTCTGTTATTCCAGTCCCAGAGCACTGATTCTAGGTCCAGGACTGTCATTGTACTCTGAGGGCTGTTATTCCAGTCCCAGAGACATCTCACCCGCCGCTCAACCATCATAACAAATGGGTTTGACACCCCTGCTCTAAGGGATCCTGGTGCATTGTAGGGCTGTATGACATAATTATGTTTTATTTGTCTTTTCTCCTTGGCCTAGGTGAGCTTCTTGGCACTATAACAATAATATACCTGCTGTTTGTAATTTGACTGTTCTGAACTTGTGAACATGCTAAAGCCTGTATGTCAGTCAGTCACCCTTATTGGCATGTACAAATATTACAAATGCTACAAACAGCAGTTTAAAAGAGAGGAGTACAAAGTCAATATAATCAAGATAAAGTCATACTATAAAATGCAGTATTTAAAAAGAGGAGGTTAATACTATGACAATTCCTGGTGGGCTGTTATTACCTTGTCTGTAAAAACAAGGCTACCTT
The DNA here is from genome assembly GCF_032191835.1 of Heteronotia binoei. Lineage (NCBI taxonomy): Eukaryota > Metazoa > Chordata > Lepidosauria > Squamata > Gekkonidae > Heteronotia > Heteronotia binoei. Next base: position 163,799,445 of record NC_083223.1, on the reverse strand, counting down.
CTCAGTAACTTCAGGTAAATGATTGTTCAAGAGACGATAAACCTTAATACGGTTAGAAAGGCTCGACATACTAACTAAAGTCAAGTTTGAATACTTAGCACATAGGTCTGCATATAAATAGCAGTGGAGGAGAACGTGTGATATTGATTCAATGCAACCAGAATTACAGAGACAAGTACTAGCCAAATATTCAGTCTTATTAAACCTACTATATGGTACCACTGATGGCACTGCATTAAAATTGGCAAGGGAGAAGGCTCTCTGGGTTTGGGGAACTTGTAGAAGCAATAGGTAAGGAGCCATCCAACCTGTTGTATGAGGAACCTTAATAATAATAATAATAATAATAACTTTTTATTTGTATCCCGCCCTCCCCGCACAAGCAGGCTCAGGGCGGCTCACAACCTTGAAGCTAAGAGGGGAACAGGACTTGTTAGCTAAACTATAAAGCTTCTGGACTTCAATATCAAGGATTTTGTGTTTAATTAATAAATACACACCCATGAAAGGGAGCAAGGCCAGCAAATCTAGGGAAATACCAATGGCCAGGATCTTTTTCTCAATATAACCTGATCAGTTAAAAAAGGGTGAACTCAGTGAGCATTTGCTGAATGAGACTCCCAGAATCAAAATAATAATGCAAATGCAACCAAAACTTAATGGTCATGAGCCATGCTCTTGTTTCTACTAAATTCAAACCAGTTTCTAAACAGAGAGCATGCACTACCCATGATTTTCCATAAGCCTGAATACTTAAAACATTTGACTTGTTCTTTTTCTTTCCCTCCAATTGCCCCTTTATGCATTTCCCATGATCTAGCAAATGCTAATATTTTTGATTTCCCAACATTCAAACATAATTTGTTGATTGAGAAGAAAAGAAAACATTTGTTCAATAAATGTTTGAGACCAATTCTGGAACAAGATAATAATACAGCATTATCTGCATAGAGCAAGGGTGTCAAATTCACTTGTTATTGGGGCCAGATTTGACACAAATGGGACTTTCTGGGGCTGAGCTATGCATGTCATAAAATGTAATGCCGGGTAGTGGAGATAAAAACTTAATAAAGTATATAGAAAAACACAATTAAATATATTTTTTTTACTTAAAATACCAAAATACTTAAAACTCTAGTGATATTTTGTTTAAAATGGAAATGTGAGGAAATAGTTGGATTTGGCAATGCCATTTTAAAAACAAACATCAAGAAAAAGCACAAGGACACAGCAGAAACTAAACATAAAATGCTCTGAGTCTAGAAAAACATGAACTAGCTAGGCACTGCGAACTCCCCCCGCCCCCCCGGTCTACTCAGATTGGCAATGGCTCTCCAGTGTAATATCCCACTTTGGCTATGAGCTCCCAGGTTAGAGTACTTACTAGGCACCAGTTCTCAGGTCCATTCAGCAGAGACAAGCTGGCTCAAAGCATCAACCCTTTATTTGCAAGGAGACCACTCCAGGAAGCAACAACTTCAACTGGCCATACAAACGCTGGAAGGTGAAACAAACCACTCCATTGAAATATATTATGGCATAGACAAAGTTGCAAGAAAAACATGGAATGGATTTTCTATTAAGGTCTCTGCGCCCAGATAGACCAGTCTATTTGGGTGCAGAGATCTTAATGGAAAACCTATTCAACATTTTCTTTGCAACTTTGCAAGCGCAGAAGAGCTTCCAGCTGAAGCAGGCAAAGACAAGGCAGAAAGAGCTTGGAAGTGGTCAGCAGCCTCAGAGCTTCAAAGTGTCATGCCTGATTGGGGACAATTACAGTTGTATGAATGACTGTAAAGCCTGTATGAATGACTGGTAACTTACAGGATGCCTGTGCATGTGGCAGGTGATCCCCTTTCCTCTGCCTGGGTATTGCCTGATCAATTTACCTTGAACAAATGCTTCCTTTTGCACATTTGTATTGTATTGTGCTCCTCTTGTAGTGAAGCCAAAAGTGCTAGCATGAAAATGGCAAAATAAAGATTCAGAATGGTCAGGACTGAATTCCTACACTCCAATGAAATTGTGGTGTTCCTCTACAGTACACACAGATGTGGTGGTTGGGAAGGAGATGAGCTGCTGTTTCTGTGTTTACTGCAGGGAAATTGGACCATGCTAATACCTGTGTTCAATTTTCCATTGACGGCACCATGGATTATTTTTTAAATTGTATTTTTACTCAGCCTTTCAGCCAAAACAAATTAGCTTCTAAAGAGGCTCCCTGCAATTAAAATCAATACCAGTTAAAATTTAATTAAAAAATTGGGGAAGTGTCTGTTAGTGAGATATCGATCCATGCAGGAGGGGGCTCCATGGTTCCAGTCTAGGTACAGTGGAAGTGTTCCTCATCTCCATCTGGCCTCAAGGATGGGAGTTGGAAGAAGGGACTCAGAGGTGGATCCAGGCATGATGGATTTTGCCATTAGATTTTTTTCCTGCCAGTATCTAAAAATCAAAGAGCAAGCTGATGTTGAGAATGTTATGAAGTTCCTACTGATGTAAATAAGTCTTATTCTCTCCCCCCCACCCCACAGCAGTTGCGTAATTGTCCCCAATCAGGCATGACATGAAAAAGACTTCTGCATTTTAATAATCTCTCTCTCTCTCTTTTATTAACCTAGGGGCAGGATGGGATTGGGTTCTACGCAAGCTTTCTATCTGCTAGTGAACAACAAGACTTTAGCCAGTATGTCTTTGACTCTGGCTGAAATATACCAGGATTACAAAGATGAAGATGGATTTGTATACATGACTTATGCTTCCCAGGAAATGTTTGGATACCACTTGGCCGCTGATAAAGGGAAATCTAATGAATGTCTCCAGAAAACATAAGTGTCTTTTGAGAGGCAGCTGTGGCTAGGCAGCTGTGCTGTGAATCACATAAGTTACTTGTACTAAAAAGAAGCTCTGTTTGACATGGGCTCAGCTGAAACATTAATGACCCAGGAGCTGGCAAGGCCCAGCTAAAGAAGCAAGTGGTGAGATAAACCATCCTAAACAAAGGACATGGACATTTGTTTTGTATTTGAATGGATGCTCGTGTGACAAAAGAAAATAGTTGGGGTATGCTTCAGTGGGTTTGTTTTAAAAATGCCCTAAATTATGTAACTTTTTAAAAATGTTAATAAAACTGGACAATAGTAAGATGCAAATTAATTTCAAGATTGGATGGGGGGAAAGTTAAATATGGGAACCTGCCACAAACCTGTCTTGTAGTGTACACAGAAGATCTAATCAGAATTCTGATTACTGTAGCACTTCTTGTTTGGGAAATCTGTTGGCTTTTAATATATTTCTACAGTCAATTGCTAATCTTCCTGTGGGAGGTAGACTCCCCAAGGGTGGGTTTAGAAGTTTGCTTTCTTGCTTGTTTTTGGCTTGGCATTGCCAAGTGGTGAGTCCCATGTGCAGACAGGAGGCTAATGCTGCACCATGTGATGGGCTTCTTCAGAAGTACTAATGCACACTGATCACTAATTCATAGTACCTATAAAAATAAATGTACAAAGTGGGGGTCAGGAAATCTAGAGGCACAGCTGACTAAATAGGGGTGAGGCTGGAGTGCAAAAGCAGCACCTCTTGTGGCTTAAGGACTTTTATCCTGAGGTTGAGTGTTGCCTTTAGAGCTCTGCTCTGGGCCTTGGTGGACCCTTTAAACTTGACTCTGGTTGATTTCTGTGTTAAAATGAGCCTTGTCAAAAGTATTTGTCTCTGTCATAGTTCACATCACATAGTGGAAGGGGATTAGGAATTGCTCAGCCTAATCCTTGTTGTTAAAATCAAACCAGTAAGTCTGTTGCACCAACATCTAGCTTAAAATGGCTGTACAGCAGAGCTTAGCTAATTTAAAGGGCACTTTAGTCATCAGAACTAAAGTTCAGGTCTCTAGAATGTCACAAACCACATGACTTGGAGTGTGTAACACAAGCTTTGGGAACAGTAAGCCTTTGTGGCTGAAGTTTTATTTTTAATAGGCGTTTACTGTGTGGTGAACAAATTGTACCTTGACATGACTTGCAGTTAGATTTACGAAACTGCTAGTTCTGAAAAACAGCATGAGTTAACGTTTCTGCGTAAATCAGTGGGATATTAATGGGTAGAGAGTCTGGCTAGGATCTGAGAGACCCAGGGATCAATCCCCACTCAGCATGAAGTTCACTGGGTGACTTTGGATCCATCAGTCTCTCTCAGCTTAACCTAATTCACAGGGTTGTTGTGAGGAGTAAATGGAAGAAAGGAGAACTATGTTGTAAGCCTTGTAGGATCTACATTGGAGACAAATGTGGAATATAACTAAATAAATAAACTTAAGAAGTACTGAACTAATGAAATCTATCTAATGCTACTGAGGAAAAAAAGTTTATCTGAGGCTTTTTCTTTTTCAATGTTAATGGGGAGTTTTGTCTGTTGAAGAGAACGGGTGGTTTTTTTTTAATTCTATAAGTTATGCATCTTAAAGCAGTGCTTCTTCAACATCTTTTTATCTTTGATCTGTCATTTTTGCATGCTAAGAAACTGCTACACTAGCCTATAAACTGACAGGCATCCCTGCCTCCAAAAGAGAATTTTGGCAAATGTGATGGTGAGTAAATGCTATCTAGTCTATATGACTACTTTGCCTGCAGCTGGTGTTGTGCTTGTATCTTAGAAAAATGTTTTTAAAGCAACCAAGTATGTTTCAACTTTCAAAGAATTCAGTCAACACCTGTTTGGCTAGAATAAGAGGCAAGGAGATGGGAACAGCCACAAGAATGTGTATAAAAGATGAAGGTGCAAGCAAGCTGTAATGCAGTATACTTTATTTTATTTTATCAAATTTAACCGGCCCTCCCCTGGTGGGCTCAGGGCAGCTAACAACAAATTAAACCGCATAAAACATTAAAACAGATTACGCAATAAAATCATCCAGTACAATTTTTGCAGACTTTAGAGCAGTCTGACCCCAAATAATTTGTCTCCCACTTAAGCAGCTGGGTTCCCCCACCTTACATATTCCACAAGTGACTCAAAAATGGCTTTTTTTATGAGTTTGCACTTTGAACCTAGAGAATTCAGACAAAAAGTGTGAAACATAGTGTTACTATGATAAAAATTAACTGAACAATTAAAAGAATGACATGGTTAAATATATCCAATCTACTAAAACCATTTCCTATGGAAGAAATTGATTTAGTATTGTCACAAAGTTATGGTGCCTTTCAGAAAAGATTAATCAAGGATAGGAAACTCAAAGCCACTAAGCTAGAAGACTGAGCTGCTTGTGCTATGTTGCTGATATTGTTGAGAAACATCAGATGCTGTCTTCTGCTTGACAATTGCTGTTGCATGAGGTCTTTTACAATTAAATTCCAGCAAAAAATACAGAAGTGCTGCATGAAAGAAATTACGTGATAGAGCTTTACTGATTTGAAGCAGCCAACTCTGAATAACAGCAAGTTTGCTTTTTGTATAGAGCTTAGGGTTGCCAAGTATACCACAAGAAATATCTGGGGACTTTGGGGGCGGAGCCAGGAGACTTTGGGGGTGGAGCCAGGAGCCAACTGAACTCCAATTACATTTAAAGGGACCATGCGTCTTCTAAATACCTTCCTTCCACAGGCAATAATGGAGGATAGAGGCATCATCTTTGGGGCTCGTAGAACTGGACTCCCTGGTCCAATCTTTCTGAAACTTGGACAGTGTTTTGAGGAGAGGCACCAGATGCCGTGCGGAATTTTTAGCGCCTCTCTCTCAAAAACCAGCCCCTCTGGAACCCCAGATATCCACGGATCAATTCTCTATTATTTCCTATGGGAATCGATCTCCATAGGGAATAATGGAGTGCCCAGTAGACGTTTCCCTCCTCCCACCCCTTTCTGCTAACCCTGAAGCCGGGAGAGGGCCTCCAAACCGGGGGATCTCCTGTCCCCAACTGGGGATTGGCAACCCTAGGCTGGGCCGCTGAGGACAAGGGAGGAGGCAGGAAGGGAGATCCGGAGCCCCCCCCAGAAGTACCTTGGATGCCGGTCTGGTGGGACATGGTGCCGAAGAGCCGCTGGGCAGCGTCGCCTCTGGCGAGGGCAAAGGCAAGAGCTGCAGTAGGAGTCCAGACCGGCCCGGGAATCTCACATGATGCGTCGCCGCCACTCAGCGGCTTGCATTCCTGAGCCCGGCCGGCAGCTCCTTCCGGCCCGGCTGCTGCGCTGGGATTAGGCTGGGAGCCAGAGGGAGCGCCGCGATCGCCGCCATGTGTAGCCGTTGCGCCCTGACAATGTTTACACAGGAGCCGGAACTAAGCCGGTTATGGGGCTGGCTTCCAAGGAGGGGAGTTGAGGGTGCAATGACACATATGGGTAGTCTGGGCCAGCAACATTAAAGGAGGAGTTTCGGGGGATCTTGCAATGGAAACTTTCATTCCAAACAACAACTTAGAGTTACTCCCCTTCTCTGGTTTTGCCTGCGCTGCTGCCGCCTCTTGGCTGCTCCTCCGAGATGGGCTCAGCCTGGGCCCATCTCGGAGGAGCAGCTGCGGTGGGCGGGGAGGGGGCGGCAGCGGCGGCCTCGCCGGCTCCGGGATGGTGCAGCTCGCCATTTCCCCCCTCCCCCCGCTTCTGTTTTTTTGGGGAGCGGGGGAAGAGGGTGGAAATCCTGGGGTCCCCCGCCAGGGCGGGAGGGTTGGGAAGCCTAATAGAGCTGCATGCAAAAGCAGCAGATATCTCCTAACAGTCAAGATTGTAAAAAAAAAAAAAGAGTGTAAAAAATTTTAAATGCACTTAAACAAAATCTATGGTATTATCCAAGCAAATTAGCTACTGCCAAGGTCTGCATTACTGAGGGATGTGTCATCCAGTTTATACATCAGCTTTGGTTTTGTTTTAGCCATCATGCATTCCTTAGACCATGTTTCTCTTCTTAGTGATTCTGATTCCTGTCTTAAACATGTTTAGTAGTGCGGGAGACATTTTAAAGTTAAGATTATTTCTGTTAGGAGCTTTCACTTGGGATGCATAAACAGAGGCTTTTGGTAGTGCAAATCACAGATTGTTCTATTAAGGCAGCAGCTGTTTCTGTGATCATTTAAAGCTGTATACAGCCTGGGACCAGCCTAGCTGCAGGACTGTCTCCCCATATGAGCCCTGGAGAGCCTTGCACTCAGTTCTTCAACATCTACTGGTAGTTCCTGGCCCAAAAGACATCCACTTAGTCTCAGCCAGGGCCAGGGTTTTTCCTGCCCTGACCTCAGCCTATTGGAACACACACCCTTGTGAGATCAGGGCTCTGCAGGACCCTTGTGAGATCAGGGCCTATAAAACAGCTGTTCTGCCAGGCCTTCAGTTGAGGCAGCAGGTGTTCAGTCCATCTCAGCTTTCCCTGCACACTGAACAACACCTTAGAATCACCACTGGAAGAGTCATCTTGCAGGAGAGATTAAGGACTGCCTTGGGCTTTTACTTGGTTTACTGCCATCTTGTTCTCATTATCTGTTGTTTATTGTTTGACCGTTGATTGTTTTAACTGATTTTTGATTTTTTGTTTGATTGTTGATTGTTTTAACTGTTGTTTGTTTATATCCATTCATTGTATGCTGCCCTGAGCCCATCTTGGGATAGAGTGAGATATAAACTCAATGTAATAAATAAATAATCATGGCAGCAGCACTCTTTCCTGTGACTATGATCTCAGTGGGATCTGTGACAGGCATTTTGACTGCATGGTGACTTGCCTGCCTGGTGTGAAGGTTATGGACATCACGTGCTGTCTAGATAGGTTAATAGATAGTGGTGGGAGCAGTGTTCCCTCTAAGCTGAGTTAGCATGAGCTAACTCACAGATTTTTAGCCTCCAGCTCACACATTTTTGCCTTAGCTCAGGAAGGGTGACCCCAGAGCACACTAATGTATGCAGTAGCTCACAACTTTAATGCCAGTAGCTCACAAAGTAGAATTTTTGCTCACAAGACTCTGCAGCTTAGAGGGAACATTAATGGGAAGGAATCAGCAGTCATGGTGCATGTTGGCACCAGTGACATTGAGAATGTCATAGTCCCTATTTTCAGGAAGCGAGTCTGAAGGACTGATCCAGATTGAGGTGACCAGAGATGAAATTCTAGACCTATTGTGGAAATTAAAAACTGATAAGTCTCCATGTCCTGATGACATACACCTAAGAATTCTTAAGGAACTCATATATGAGCTAGTTGATCTACTAACTCATCTGTAATCTGTCACTAAATTCACTACATACCAGAAGACTGGAGAGTAGCACATTTTTTAAAAAGAAGTGTTTAAAAGAAATCTAGAGGGGAACCAGGAAATTATAGGTCAGTCATCCATATGTCTGTCCCAGGCAAATTAGTAAAAATGGTAATCAGAGATGGAATTGCAAAGCACACAGAGGAACAAAGAAGCCTGCTGAGGGGAAATCATCATGGCTTCTGTAAAGGGAAGTCCTGTCTCACCAACCTTTTGGAGTTCTTTGAGAAAGTGAACAAGTATGTAGACAACAGTGACACAGTAGACATTATATATGTGGACTTTGGCATGAGGAAATCATAAAAATGTGATCTTTCAAAGATGAACCAGCACAAAAAGAAATCCTTTGTGTATTCTTTTTTTGCATGGAGAGTGTCTGAAGTGTTCCCTTGGAAAGATTTAGCCTAGATTTAGCCAGGTACATGTCATGATTAAAAAATGTTCTAGCCCACTAAAGTAATGAATAATAATTCAACCCAACTTTTCAGGACCATGGGTAGTCTGACTGTTCAGCAAAAAGTATCGGCTTCTCCTAGGATTGCCAGCTCCATGTTGGTAAAATAAAGACATCACCTGTCACGTAGTACAGATACTTGCTAACAGATATTAATCTCTGCAGTATAGCATTATATATGTGTTGCACTTTCCTCTTTGGGAGCAATCTTTACACCAGTGATAACCTCTTAACTCCCTTCTTGCAATTTTTTAAAGATGTGAAATACTTAACAGACAAGCACACTATTACAAATCAAAAGTTACTAGGAACACAAGAGACCAATGGCTAACAAAATATATTCCAGTATAAACTTTCATAAATTAGAGCATGGAATCATCGAAGAAGCTGATAAAGGTAAAGGTAGTCCCCTGTGCAAGCACCCGTTCTTTACGATTCTGGGGTGACGTTGCTTTTCACAATGTTTTTCTGGCAAACTTTTTATGGGGTGGTTTGCCATTGCATTCCCCAGTCATCTACACTGATAGGAATGTACTGATAGGAATGTATTATATGTTTGTGTTAGTTGCCACCCAATATCTGAATAGCTAGGAATGCCAGTCTCTAGGTCCTACCCGGAGACCTCATGGAATTCCAAATGATTTCCAGACTGTAGAGATCCCCTCTCCTGTAGAAAATGGCTACTTTGGAGGGTTTCACTTTATGGCAATATGTCTTTCCCTTCCCAAACTGCACCTTCCCCAGGCTCCACCCCAAAATCTCCTGGAATTTACCAACCTGGAGTTGGCAGTCTTAGCAGTAGCAGATACTTTTTGATGAGCATTCAGACTATCTATGGTTCTGAGAAAGGCAGGGTGAATTTAAGCCTTTTTCAAGATAACCATCGTGTGTTATAATCATCAAGGAAGCAAAAATAAAGAATGCAAAAAATATATATATTTTATAGAATGATTGCAGATATTTTGTCCAGTTGGGGGGTTGTACTTTCATACTTTGTGTCTGAGATACCTTGAAATAGGCATATAGTGTTCCTGTGATCAGAGTCAGCAGTTTATGCTCAGTTTAGCACAGCTGTTAATGTTCTTTCAAGACAGCAGAATCACCAACTTGTTCAGTAAAACATCCCCAAGGGGTAGCCATGTTAGGCTGCTTCAGCAAAACAAAAAGGAGTCTTGTGGCTCCTTAAAGACGTAGCAAACAGATTTATTCTGCCATAAGTGTTCATAGACTAGAGAAAGTGGACTCTTTGCCAAAGTAGGTAATAAACATTGCAATGAGAGAGCAGTCCTCACTGACATGTGTCATTCCTTTCAACAAGCACATAATCAAAGAGGCTCATAGGACCTCTTAGCAATTTAATTGAGCTAATTATTTTATGAATTAATGAGATGAGTACAAAAGCCAATAGCTCAAGATGACTGCCCTGAACCATTCCCTTGCAACATCACACTTTGGACTCATTCTCTCATGCAAGAACTTCTTCCTGTGTTAAATACAGTAAAATCTGATGGGTCCTGCTGAGGCTGAATAATGGACACACACAGGTAATTCTTTCACAAATGGACATTTATGCATTAGGCTGCACACAGATGTTATTTATTTTGGAGTCATAGTGTTTGCTTTGGACATGAGTTCGGGTGATTTTTAGATTGGATTCAGCTAATGCATTTTCGTCATCTGCAACTTTCCCTACCCCAATGGGTATGAAATTTTCTAATGCTGTAGTCCTCACTCAAGGAAGCTTTGTCCTAAAGGTAAGGCAGCCAGCAGGGGGAAGTCCCAGTTTTTCAGGCCTTAAAGTTCTCCTATACTGAGTGGGCACATAGATGCATGGTAAAGCAGTTATTTCTTCCATTCTTTCCTGCAGCCAGAATTCTGATGTGGGACAGTATTGAAATAAATCCAAGCGGGCACCTGTGTTGGTCTGGAGCAGTTGAACAAAGCAGGAGTCAAGTTGCACCTTTAAGACCAATCAATTTTTATTTAGAACGTAAGCTTTCATGTGCTCTTAAGCACACTTCATCAGATGAGCTCACACAGTGAGCAAAGCCATACATAGCGGAGCATAGCTGGTAGGCAGTGGCCCAGAATGCAACATGGTACAGTCATTGGTTCTTAAATCTGTACCATGTTGCATTCTGGGCCACTGCCTATCAGCTATGTATGGCTCTGCTCAGCTATGTATGGCTTTGCTCACTGTGCTGCATTCCTCATCTGATGAAGTGTGCTTAAGAAATCATGATAGCTTACGTTCTAAATAAAAATTAGTTGGTCTTAAAGGTGCAACTTGACTCCAGTATTGAAATAAGGAACCTATTTCTGAACAAAAATGAAAAGTAATCTAAATCTAGCATTCAAGCATATGAATCTGGTTCTAGGTTCATTCATGTCAGTATTCCCCCACCCCCCAGTCAAGAAACCAGTAGTCTGCATGCACTTTTTAAAAAAGACTTTTAAAAGACTTACAGCCTTTTTATGTGACTGACATATCATAGGTTCCCTAAGGACTAACATTTGAGGGGAGAAGTTTAATCTTCTCTTGTCTCAACTCTGTGCTTTTGAGTGCCTTTAATATGTCCAATACTGTGCTTGTTAAAGCCCAAGTGTTTCTGCTGAAGACCCTTAAGCCAGCCTAAGAAGGACAACCAAGTGCACTGTACTGTTGCTAACTCCTGTTTAGGAAATTCTTGGGTATTTGGGAATGCATATTGGGCGGGGTGGAGTCTGGAGAGGAGAGAGAGCTCAGCAGGGTTGTAATGCAATAGGATCCACCCTCCAAAGCTGCCCTTTCCTCCAGGGGAACTGATCGCTATCGCTCCAGGAGATACCCAGACCCCACCTGGAGGCTGGCAACCCAAGGACTCCAGCCAAAACTTTGTTGCCCTTCGCTGGGTAGCTACTGACAGAACTTCAGCTTTATAGGTTCCTTCATTCTAAAAGTGAATTCTTCCAATAATTATAATAATAAGCTTTTATTTATATCCCGCCCTCCCCGCCGAGGCAGGCTCAGGGCGGCCAATTTCACATCTCTATCAACCTGCTGCCCCTCTGCTTTGCAGACAGTGGTTTTTGTAGTATCTGCTGCACACGTTCCTCCCCTGTTCTGGCTCGCCAAGAGATACTGTAGGGCTCTGAAAGTTTTGGTTGAGCACCTGATGTCTCTCCCCAAGAACTTGCAGTTGATAGGCACAGGACCCCCAGCAAATTCCCTTCTACTAAATCTGGCAAAGTGTGATTCAGATTTACCTCTGAAATTGATAATAGTAGTAAATAGACCCCCCATGCATTATTAATAAAGGGGGCGTGGCCAGTGACATCACTTCTGGTGACGACACCAGAAACGGTGTCAACCCTATGCATAATTAATGAAGGGGTGTGGCCAGTGACATCATGTCCAGTGACATCACCGGAAACTGTGTCATCAGGGTCATGATCCTAATGACGTCACCCAGGTCATGACCCCAGAGTCACGTGATCGGAAACCGACAAATGGAGGACGGAAGTGACCTATTTTGGGGGTGCCACCATGATGTAGGCACCCCACATATTTAAGCACCTCCCATCAGGAGGTGTCCTGTCTAGCCCCACCCCCACATGACCTAGCCCAGCCAATCACCATCTATGCCCCACCATGACGTAGCTACCCCGCATATTTAATTAATTAAGCACCTCCTCCAGGAAATGACCTTACTGACTCACATGTGACATAGCCAGGCCAATTAGCATCTACGTCCACCCAACTGTGACGTAGCTACCCTGCATATTTAATTAATTAAGCACTTCCTCCAGGAAATGACCTTACTGACTCACACCACGTGGTGCAGCCAGGCCAATCAGCGTCTACATCCACCCTGCTGTTACATAGCAACCCTGCATATTAATTGAGCAGGCCGGAAATCACATGTGTAGCCCCCTCCCCTGCCCCCTTCTCCAGTGCCACCCACTGAAGTGTTATTGAACTTCTTACTGTGGCACCCCACCCCGGAAAATGGCGGCCGCCTCTGAGAAGGCCTGAGTAGGTCCATGTGACCTCTCTAACAACATGCCCAATCACCCCTGGCTAATAGCAAATGGGCTGGGGGGCTGGGGCCCACCCCCACCAGGTTATTTTAGGAAATAAGCCATTTGTGCTTGAACACACGTGTGCAGGCTCTTGCTGAGAACACAGAAACTCTGGCCAGACCTTTGGTACTTTCCAGCCCGCCGCCATTAGTGAGACAAAATTTTAAAAGGAGATACGTGAGCAGTTCTGAGAATGAAGAATTTGTTTCAGCAAAACTCCATTTCCCAGGGCCTGTTTTTGATGAAGAGACATGCATTCGTATGGACAGCAGGGAGACAACAGCTGACATGCTAGCTAAAAATGGTGCTTCCCAAATTTTGCAAGGCCTCCTGGAAGATTTCCCAGACACTCAGGAACTTCAAGGCTATATCAAAATTTGCATTTTTGTTCATTTTTTCTGCGCCAGAAAAAAAAGGTGTTTCTGTGATGTGAATAAAAGAGAGATTGCAGCTGCTTTTTACTGTCTGTTTTTGAAATAAACCTTGTAAATAGACTGCAACTCCATTTTTCACTCTGTAAATAAAAAGGAACTGGTTAAAAGAAATCAGTGTTGTTATTACATGCCCAGGCATGCCCCCATGAAATGAAGGGCTGGTGGTTGCAAGGGAGAGAGGAAGGGGGGCTGCACTCTGATTAAATCTGGCAGCATTTTAAAAATTGCTTGGGATGGTTAGTCCCCACATTTACTGGCTGCTGTTTTTTAAAAAAAGGTTTGGGAAGGGAGAGCCTAATTTTATATTTATATTGTGGTGTATTCTGAAAAACTACTTACCCTCTTTCCCATGTGCTTCCTGAAACCATGGCTGCTGCTTCTCTGAGATTGTGTGGGAGCGGAAAGGAAGGGGGGGGGGTATTTTGCAGTCACATGGATGGAACCTGGTTACCTTTACAATTCTTGGACAATTTCTATTGGATTAGCAAGTCACATGGCTGATGGGGACCAATTACAGCGCTCCTTCATACACAGTAGTGGTCAGTTGGTCTTGATTAGATTGAGGGGGGTGAGTCACATTCTTTTTGGCCAGAGGAGGAGAAGATCAGAAGACATCTTTACCTTGAGGTTGCAGATAAGCTGTGTGCTACTATTTTTCCTAAGTGATTAGAAATTAACACTGCTTGTAAATTTTGTCTGTCTGAACCCTTGTACTACCTGTAAAGCAGATAGTTTATGGCCTGTTTGCCCCAAGCATGCTTAATGAGAAGAAAGAGGGGATCTACTCCTGTTTTTTAATTTAACAGACATTTGCAAACTGCAAAGATATTGAACTACTTTTTATGGTGGCTCTTTTGAATGGCAGAGGTTTGTTTTATATATTTTACAATATGCTTTTTAAAAAGAGGCAGATTTCTTTCCTCTGGCTGAAAATGAATGGCTGGGGGGGTAGTATGGGCTGCTTCAGTTTTTCTTGATTAGATTAAGGGGCCAGGCACATCCTATTCTAGCTCACAGAGAGGCACTAGAGGGAGACTTTTTTATCTTGAGGTGTTTGTCTTAAGCTTCATAAATGGGGATAATAATTTAATGCTGTAAAAAGGTTTATTTGTGATCAGTCCTTTTCAATATTTTTTGTAAATCTTAAGGGTTAAAAAGAATATGGCAGAAGAAAAGTCTTCAAAAAAACAAAGGTATATTTTGCATTCCTCTCAGTTTTAAAATCAGTTTGTTTTTATAAGAGGGGTGTGTGGTGGGGGATAATTTAAAAATGGGGTGGCTGCATTATATTTCATATTTTTTACATTTTAATATGCAGGCCAGAAGAAACCACATGGCTGTGAAGAAGTGTGGAAAATGATATGTTCAAAAATACCATGTGGTAAATATTTTATTTGCCTTTGTGTGTGAGGGTGGTGGGTGAATGAATTTAAGGGCTTTTTCCTTTTTAAAAAAACAGTTTGAAAAAGCTAATTTTTTTTCATTAGGCCAGCATACCCCTGACAAAGATGATGATGGAACTTCTAAGGAAAATTTCCCTCCTCCCTTATCCCTGTTGAAAACCAAAACTAAAACCACTGTCGGGTAAATTTTAAGTTTTGCTTCGCAGTTTTGGATTTTCATTTTAAAAAACAAGCTTAATGTTTAATTTTTATATGGTGGGGAAATGATTTTTAACTTTGTGCCTATGTAATAACTCTCCACTGTAGATGAGAAAAGGTGCCAATCTGATGAAGCGCATGTGGGCTCTAAGCAAAACATAGCAGGCCAGCAAACACTAGCGGGTGTTATGAAACACAAAGGAATATATATATATATATATATATATATATATATATATATATATATATATATATATATATATATATATATATATATATATATATATATATATATATATATATATATATATATATATATAAACTGCATGCCTGTTTTGACTTGCTATGTTAATAATATTTTTGCTGAGGCTTGGCATTTTATTTTCATTTAATCTTCTCTCCTAAAGATGTCACAAACCAGAGCTATCCTCAGAGCACAATGATCTCCACCTCGCTGAGGTCTGAACTCGGCCACAAAACATCAGCACAGTAATCCAAGCTGCAGACTTCCATGAAAGGATCATCCACCCTGCCCTAGCCAAAAGAATGTGGTAAAGTGAAAAGAAAACACACAACCCAACAGACTGTAAACACCTACAAAAGGGTGCTTTTGAACCACCCTCTAAGAAACAGAAAATTGACAATGCTAATGTGGATGCGTCTTTTAGGGACACATGTGAACGCATGTTAAAATTGCTGATGGCTACAACAGCTGGAATGCAAACAATTGCTGACCATGCAAACAGTTTTCAATCATTGGGTATAGACAGATCATGCAATCCCTTAATTGCTGCTTTTAAAGGCAACCTTATGGGTTTCTGGAAAGGTTCTGAAATTATTTCACAAACTGATTCGGTGTGTAAAAGCAGGGAAAGGGGTGCAGGCCAGGTTAGAGGCTGTCAGCCCCGCATTAATATCCCTACAGATGCCCCTTTTAGTGAGATATGTGAGCGTGTGTTGAAATTGCTTGGCATTACAACAGTTGCTGTGCAAATACGTAATGGCCAAGCCACAAGCTTTCATTCTTTGGGGCTAGATGGCTCTTGCAATCCCTTCAATGCTGCTTTAAAAGACAGTCTTGTTGGTTTCTGGAAAGGCTCTGAAAGAATTTTACAAAGTTCTACTGTATGTCCAAATGGTGGAGCCCTGCAGAGAGGTGCGGGGCACGTCAGGGGGCCTCGTCACACACACCATAGGAAAAGCAAGCATTTGAAACTGAGAAAGGTTTGGCAAAGAGTCCTTCAAAAGTGCCTCAAAATGCAAAAAAGTTTAAATCTAGACAAAAAAGAAGTGACTCTCTTTTAAGGTTTCTTAGCAGAGTCAGGGCCTCTGAGAGGCCAAATGTTAACACAGGTGATGGCGCCTCTCTCAGCACAGAGGTAGAGCCTGCTGCCACCTCCATTTTGCCAAATAACAATGCAGTCCCTGCCTCTGAGTGTGCAAATGATAATTCAGTTCATGGTGCCCCTCTCAGCATAGAGGTAGAGCCTGTCGCCAATTTGGCAAATAACAATGCTGCTGCTGAGCAAGGCCCCTCGTCACCCCCACAAAAACCATTCCCTAGCCCTGACACACCAAAGGTTTACCTAGAAAAAGTTGGAGAGTGGGAACAACATCTTGCAAACTTGCCAATGGATCAGTAGTCAGAGGCCTTCAGGTTTGTAAACTTAGAGCAGTTAAGCCACCCCACCCTCATACAAGAGGCAATACGGGAAGCTATTCAGGGCCTTCTTAATGATATGAGAGCCAGAGTCCAGGATGGTGATTTAGTGCAGCTCCATATTGATGGGGCGGGGCTAAGCAATCCCCTGCATTCTGTAAGGAGGCCAGCAGGTGAAGAAGAAGAAGATATTGGATTTATATCCTGCCCTCCACTCCGAAGAGTCTCAGAGCGGCTCACAATCTCCTTTACCTTCCTCCCCCACAACAGACACCCTGTGAGGTGGGTGAGGCTGGAGAGGGCTCTCACAGCAGCTGCCCTTTCAAGGACAACCTCTGCCAGAGCTATGGCTGACCCAAGGCCATGCTAGCAGGTGCAAGTGGAGGAGTGGGGAATCAAACTCAGTTCTCCCAGATAAGAGTCCACACATTTAACCACTACACCAAACTGGCTCTACCTCTGGTGTTGATAGCATGATGAAGGGTGAGAAAGCAGAGTTTCTTTCCTGGTACATGGAGAACAAAAACAATGAATTTAATCTACAAAAAGATCTGGCCTATTATTGTCAACAGAATGTTAAAATCCTGAGAAAGGCTTGTCTCTTGTACAGGGAGGAAATTATATCCATGTCAGGAATTGACCCCTTTAACCACATAACTCTCGCTGGGGTGTGCATGGCAATGTATAGGCACATGTTTTTGAAACCTGATACAATTGCCCTCCTGCCACATGACCATTACCACAGGCAAGAAAAGCATTTTTCAACCCCATCCATACAGTGGCTAATATATATTGAGCACAAGGAAGGTCTCCAGAGACAGCACGCCCTGAAAGGTTGTGAGCTAAAAGTAGGAAATTATTTTCTTGATGGTTATGTGGTGGTTGGGGGGTGGCCAACAGCCTTTGAATTTAATGGGTGCTTTTTCCATGGTTGCCCCACATGTTACAGCCACAGTGATAGAAACCCACTGACAGATTCATCTTTTGCTGACTTACACTATAGAACCCTGAGGAAAGAAAGTTACTTGAAAAGCCATGAGTATGCTGTTAGGTCCATATGGGAACATGAGTAGAGGGAGATGGTGACAGCTGACAGTGAGCTTGGAGACTTTCTGAGTCAGAAGAAATTTCCATCACCACTGCTCCGCAGAGATGCTCTCTTTGGGGGCAGAACAAATGCCATTTGCCTCTACTACAATGCTGAAGCTGGTGAAAAAATACATTACTATGATTTCACCAGCCTGTACCCTTTTCTCAACAAGACAAATAAATATCCAATTGGACACCCCCAAATTATAAGAACTTTGCCCCAGTATTGGAATACTTTGACCTGATCAAACTGAAGGTGGTGCCACCTCAAGGTCTTTTTCCCTGTATTACCCTACAAGGTGGGGGGCAAACTTCTGTTCCCCCTCTATGCACATGTGCAGAGACTAAGCAACAAGAGCATTGTATGCATTCTTCACTGGAAAGATTGCTAGAAGCCATGTGGTGCACAGTGGAACTGATGAAGGCCCTCGAGAAGGGGTATCAGATCATGTCTATTAGCGAGGTGTGGCATTTTGAGGAAAGCTCTGAAGACCTGTTTTCTGAATAGATTAAAGTGCACCTCCGCCAAAAACAATCTTCTGGCTATCCTAGCTGGTGTACAGATAAGGGGAAAAGGACCAAATACATACAGGATTACCTAGAAAAAGAGGGTGTTCAGTTGCGTCCTGAACACATAGCTGTCAATCCTGCAAAGAGGCAGATTGCAAAATTATTTTTAAATTCCTTGTGGGGCAAGTTTGGCCAGCGTTCAAACTTGGTAAACACTACCATAGTGAGGGATGCTACCAAGCTTCTAGAATTTGCCTTTTCTCCAGCATATGATGTGTCAGGGTTTGACATAATTGACGATGAAACAGCAAGCGTGTCCTGGAAACATGCAAAAGATACAGTTACCTTAGCTGGCAATACAAATGTTCTGATTGCATGTTTTATAACATCCTATGAACGGTTAGAATTGTATGAAATTTTAGGCTGCAGAACCACGTCGTTTACCATGACACCGATTCAGTCATTTTTGTCAGTAGGGAGGGGGATTTTATTCCGGCTCTTGGAGATTATTTAGGAGATCTCACATCCGAACTCCCAGCAGATGAACATATCACAGAGTTTACGTCAGCAGGTCCTAAAACCTATCGTTACAAATTGTCGGGTGGAAAGTTGTGCATGAAAGCCAAAGGCATCACCCTCAATGTTTCTAATTGTGAAAAAATTAACTTTAATACCTTGAAGGACCTGGTCTTAGATTACACTGCCAAGCAGACATCTAAAGAGATCAGAGTCCAGGAACCCTCCATCATAAGAAAAAAGAATCAGTGGCTTATTGAGACAGGGCCACTTAAGAAAACCCTCAAAGTCGTTTATGATAAGAGGGTCCTTGTGGACAAATACAGAACATTGCCATACAATTTTTTAAATGGATGTACGGCGGAAACATCCATTTTCTGCAGTACTGGCTCTAGGTTTCTCGGGGCAATCTCCTACCAAGTGCCTGGGGTCCCCGCATCGGTAGCCCTTGTGGGGTGAGGGCCCCTTGGTGACACTGCTTGGTGGTATAGACTTCTTGGACTCAGTCTTTACCCCCGACCGAGCCTCACGCCCTCCTTTTCCTCCCTCTTGCTGCTGTTGTAGGGCCACTCGCTCCAGGTTGCTTTCGACCTCTCCCGCAAGCTGCATCCATCCTACCAAGGTGGTCGGGCGGGCCTGGTGGAGCGCCCGGTCGTGCAGATTAGACCAGAGGCCGCCCTGGTAGGCTTTGATCTTCATCGCTTTGTTCCAGCCCCTCACTCTCGCGCTGTGGGTCCGGAACTCAGCCGTGTACTCTCTCACGGACTTATTCCCTTGTTTCAATTCTTTCAATGCCATGAGGGCCCGGGTCTCTTGGAGGGGATTCTCGTATTGGTGTAGCATTGCTTGCAGGAACCCATGTACACTTCCCAACTTGGGACCCCAGGTCTCGTACAGGCTAACGTACCATCTCCTGGCCGCTCCCGTCAGCTTCGATCCCAGGTAGTCCACTTGGCTCGCCTCGTCGAGGAAAGTGTTCCCCCAGTAGTGCATATAGCTGGTGGCTTGGATGGTGAAGTATTCCACTTCTTCGGGATCTCCGTCGTACTTGAGATCTAGTTCTCTGGTTTTCCCCTGTTCCCAGGGTGCGGGGCCCCCCGGAGGGGGAGGAGGGGCCGGTGACGCAGGTATCGGCAGCGCCGGACCTGCCGGAGGTTGGCGACTGGGCGGATCCGGTCCTCGGGGTTGCCATCGCTCTAGTTCCCACAGGGCCTGCAGACGGTCGATCTGTCGTCCCACCTCCCTGACTATCGTGTCGGTGTTGCTTTTTATCTCCCTGCGGAGATCTCTAGCCAACCCCTTCATCTGGGTTTTCACCTTCCCCAGGATTCTCTCTTCGAGTCGGGCACTCTCATCCTCTTCCCCGGGGCCTTCTTTGACCTCTTCCTCCTCTGAGTCAGGCAGGCTTACTTGGGAAGCGTCAACGTCTTCTCCGGTAGCTCCCGTTGCCGGTTGGGTGAGAAGATTCTAGTGGCGGGCCGGGGCAGCATCCATCAGGGCTGTGGAGGTTCTCGGCTTCCACTACTTAGGGCTGATGAATAGCATCTGAATGTAGGAGGGGAATTCGAGTCCCGTAGCTCGTCTCGGTCCAAGGATGTGCCACGGAGGAGTTTTCGGTTCCCCTGGAGGTTCTCCGTTCCCTGGAACTTTTTCAGCCATTCGACTTCAAAGTGGCCGGTTCAGATAAACCCTGTCTTTCAGGGATCAGTCTCAAAATGTCAGGCGATGAAATCTCAAGGCAGTATTCATTTGAAACAAAATGATACTTTATTGGAAACTCATAGCTGGATACAGAGATTGAGACTGATGCCTGGAACTAGGCGGTAACTATTCTTAAAGATTCTACATCAAAGACTTTCTAAACGAAGCTCCCATTCCCATATCATCAAGGGGTTGGAGGTGCAAACTTTCACACAAAGCTTCAGCGTATCTCCTTTCCCTGAGAAGTTGCCTTGCGGCTGAGTTATCTACTAACGGCTGCATTCTTTTGTTCCTTGGTAGCATCAACAATGTTTACACATCAATTGCTGTCTCTTTTGATATGCACAGTAACAACATTACAGGAAAGAGCTTTGGGTTAGTACCAAGAGTCCATATGGTTAGTATGTGACATTTATTAGTTATAAGAATTACAGAGCCTGACAACTACCCCGCAACAAAAGAAAGCCATTCTATGCTCAGTTTCAGATCTGGTTGCAGCTATCTCAGAAATTGCACTCAGAACTTTAAAAGGGAACATTCCTCTTTCACCACGTCAGGTGTGCATGTTGAGGAAAATGCGACATTTCATTAAAAAACTGAGTAACAAGAGAGTACTACTTAAAAAGAAGAAACAGCTGGTGAAACAATCTGGCAGATTTATAGGGCCTCTGTTAAGCTTTGCTATTCCTTTCTTAACTGGCCTTTTAACAAGCAGGTGATGGAATATGCAGAAAAAATGTACTTGGTTCCTAGCCATCAGCTGGAACAATTAAGAAACCCCCCTCTCTTTAAAGAGGAGAACATCAGAGCTAATGCAATGCATTCCCTGGATACTGAAATGAAGGGTGTTCTCCGAAGGCAAGATTTAACAGTGTTTCAAAAAGTAAGCCTATTTAAAACTCTGCTGCAAATTTTTTTAGCTCATGGGAAGCAGGGGAGAACTGAAAAATCTAAACTGAACCTGTTTCTGCCTCAGCCAGAGACAGCCTCTGGAGAAACCAATACGAGTTCTGATGTGGTCTTCCAAGAAATAATAGACAGCTTGCCTGACAGGTTTAAGAACCATGCAAAGATGCTGCTAAACAAAATGAAACAGAACAAAATTATTTCTTCTTGGGATGGCAATGGAACCTATGTATATCGAGGTGAAAATATAAAGGGATCTCATCTTATGAATTTGGTGAAGGCCGTCACTCAAACACATGATCTGCCTAGCCATTGCAAGCCTAAAGGTTGGGATGTTGTCATGAAGGCTATGGCTGAACTAAACGCTTCATCTTCTGTTGTGGGCAACACGGCTAATCGCCATGCTTTGGAATACCTAAAGAACCCTGCCTCCATTCCAGAGACGCCACAGCTGTCTCGCAGAGCATCTAAAAAACACAAAGCTGTCACACCCCCTGGCTGGATAACCTTGTAATCATGTAAGTAAATGTTTTTAATTAAAAGAAATTTTGTTTGGTTAGTTTTTTTAAAAAATGAACAGACAAAAGGTCAGGTTTTAAGCCCACAAGGGGGCGCTTTATTGAAATACAATGTTGTTGTGGAACCCATTGCAAGATATACAGGCCTGGGGTTGCACAAAGAAGTTTAGTGCATGTCTGGGCATGCCCTTCTTTTTTTACAAATTGCTCCACCATTCAGTCATTCTGTGCTAAATTATCAGAGTACAGCTCTTGAATCTGCTCAAAATAAAGTCCTTTACTGCGCAGCTGTAGGAAAAAATATGCAGTGATATCCACAGAGTCAGATGCCTGAAGTTGCCTTGGTTGGAATGCAGTCTCATTGGCATTTTTTCTCAAAAATCTCACAATGGATTTAGGAAATAAAATACTGCTAGGCGCATGTCCATACGAATCAAAGAACTTGTCGCACCCATCCTCTGTCAAGTATATGGCAAGCCAATGTTCTTCAGGGAGGTCATGTGGGTGGGTATTTACAACTAGCCCTGCTGGTCTTTGATCCACTCTCTGTTTGGGGAGCCAGTCGCTTGAATACACTCCCAAGAAAGTCTTTTTGGTGTAAGGGTTAGTAGATAACACAGTTGTTAGCTGCATGGTATCCATGTTACATATAGTCAAACAAAACATTTCGCCTGTGGTTTATCTCTATAACATTGTCAAAAACACCATAGACAATCATGCTGACAGTG
The DNA here is from genome assembly GCF_032191835.1 of Heteronotia binoei. NCBI lineage: Eukaryota > Metazoa > Chordata > Lepidosauria > Squamata > Gekkonidae > Heteronotia > Heteronotia binoei. The sequence goes on along the minus strand of NC_083223.1, from coordinate 163,777,036 downwards.
TGAGGCAATGCTCTAGCAAACTGCACTTCAGCCCGCAGGTTCCCAGTTTTAATCAAGGAATAGTGGTCTGAACATTCCTGATCTGGGGAAAGATCAAATGCAAATAGCGTGTAGCCCTGTGCAAACTCCTCGCAGTTTACTAACAAAGATCTGTCTTTCATATGTTTTCCAGCGGCCTGAACCAGCTGCATGTATTCCCTCATGCAGTTTCCACCTTCAAAGTCCAGCTGCAGTGGTTTTCTGGGTACCTGTTCTCCATCCAAGTAGAGAGCAAAGAAATTGATGTCATAATGCTTAAAGTTAGATGGGTTTTTATTATGGGCCCCGCTAAACAATCAGATTAACACCAAATTAATAGACTGTTTCTGTTTGTTTGTCTTAACTGTCTTAATTGTTTTAACTACTGTAAATTATTGATTATGTATTTTAATATTTATTAATGTTATTGTTCTATGCTTTTATGTTGTAAGCCGCCCTGAGCCCGCCTCGGTGGGGAGGGCAGGATATAAATCAAATAAATAAATAAATAATAAGGACTCGTTATCCACCAGTCCAATAACCAGCAGTTTGGGTAATTGCCCCCAAAACAAATTCTCTTGGTTGCTGACATGACTTCCTGTAGGAATGCTAAACACTTTGATGCCCATGCGGTCCACAAGATATTTGGCATTAGCTGTGAAGAGCGCCTCTGAGTGGCCTAAACGGACACCTGGGGCTACTCTGACTTTCTTGACAAAAAAGGAAGCAGACAAGATGTTTAATTTGCAACCCCTGTTTAAATCATCCGCCATGAGGCAAAAAGCATCTTTACTGCATGTCAGTTTAATTTTGACATCCACGCCATTTAAGAGCAGTTTTTCTTGGAAAAACAGGTCACTGTGAAGCTGACCCAGCAAATCTATTTTTCTGCTTTCAGGCACTGGAGGTGCTCTTTTAACAAACCCTTTGTTGTCTCCATCCAGGGCAGTTGATTCATGTTGAGCAGCTGTGTCTTTGTAAAACAGGCCTGCAGAGAACTGAGTGTTCAGAGTATCATTGCTGTAATTCAGTACAGCTTCTATAAACCCTCGGTATGGATATGCGTTACACGACTACGTGATGAGCCAGAGTCACATCCAGCTGGCTAAAGATGGACGTGATAGGGTAATTCACCAGACTAAACCTTGCATTTCTGTCAAGAGAGAGATCTTGGGGTCGTGGTAGATAACTCACTGAAAATGTCAAGACAGTGTGCAATAAAAAAGGCCAACGCCATGCTGGGAATTATTAGGAAGGGAATTGAAAACAAATCAGCCAGTATCATAATGCCCCTGTATAAATCGATGGTGCGGTCTCATTTGGAGTACTGTGTGCAGTTCTGGTCGCCGCACCTCAAAAAGGATATTATAGCATTGGAGAAAGTCCAGAAAAGGGCAACTAGAATGATTAAAGGGCTGGAACACTTTCCCTATGAAGAAAGGTTGAAACGCTTGGGACTCTTTAGCTTGGAGAAACGTTGACTGCAGGGTGACATGATAGAGGTTTACAAGATAATGCATGGGATGGAGAAAGTAGAGAAAGAAGTACTTTTCTCCCTTTCTCACAATACAAGAACTTGTGGGCATTCGATGAAATTGCTGAGCAGACAGGTTAAAACAGATAAAAGAAAGTACTTCTTCACCCAAAGGGTGATTAACATGTGGAATTCACTGCCACAGGAGGTGGTGGTGGCCACAAGCATAGCCACCTTTAAGAGGGGTTTAGATAAAAATATGGAGCAGAGGTCCATCAGTGGCTATCAGCCACAGAGTGTGTGTGTGTGTGTGTGTGTGTGTGTGTATATATATATATATATATATATATATAAATAAAAATTGCCACTGTGTGACACAGAGTGTTGGACTGGATGGGCCATTGCCTGGTCTAACATGGCTTCTCTTATGTTCTTATGTCAAGGTCTGTCCTATCTTCTTTCACGATTTTGCAGCACAGGTAAAGCAGGGTATTATTTAAATCTATATAATATCTCCATTTCCAGCGATGAAAAAGTCAAGTGGCACTGATTCTGACAAAGCAGCCAGGGGAGGAACTTCAATATATAGATATCTCTCAATGCTGGTTTTTGTAGGGGCTATTTGGAATAGGTCCAGTTCAGATTTGGTGCATTCTTCTGACCGGCTGTGAACAAAAGCCATTGCTGTTTAAAATGTATCTCGGGGGCTCAGGAGACATCTTCCTGCCCTTCTTTTGGTCTTCTGCTTCTGAGGGACCTTGCACTTCACAGCTTTTCTTTTAAATGGGTGTGGTGGGCCAATTAGTTGCGCCCATGATGCCTTTCTTTTAACTACACTGTCTTTTAAGGTACATGAGGCCTGAGCCCTCTTGTGGCATAGGGGGACTCACTTTATTTAGAACAGTGCCAAAAACGTCACCTACTACATCTTTGACTATATTTCTGGCGGCGGTTCTCACATGGGGCTTCATGAGTTCAAACCCCCTTCTCAAAAGAGGAACAGCTTTTCTGAAAAGGTTCCGGAAAATTCCACCTACCCCAGCCTCATACATCACTGGGGCACCATGGTAACCAGGAAGAGCATAGCCAGGCTGGTTCTTGTAGTAATTCCGATAGAGGTCAGGATCCCCATAGCTTTTTGAGATGACCATCTTTGTGTGCTTAACAGCCCAGGCCTTTCCGCAGACGAAAGTGAAGCTTCACGATCACCTTACCAAACTGGAATGGCACGTTCTTGTTCTGGTCCGTCTTTATTTCAATAGTGATGGTGTCTATGTGGTGCTTATTCACAGGAATATAGTGTGGCTTGTCATAGATATTATTGATACAGTCGCCAGTCTCCCCTTGCACAGTGATACAATGCAGTAATGGAATATATGCATCACCCACAATTTGGTGATCCGCAATGTCTGTGTAAATGTACAAAGTGTTGAACCCCTCTGTGATGTCTGCTGTAAAGTTTATATTTTGGATCGCCTCATCTTGGGGTGCCCCTAAAAGGTGAGTCAATTCTTTAGAAGCTGAAAAGGTATAAGTAGGCAGTGCTCTTAGATCGATCTTCCTATACTGTGGGTCATAGTCCATGCTCAGTTCAGGGGGGAAGAAATGTGACTGTATGGTGTTGCGCGGTTTCACCACCAGGTCAGGCATGTTTTTATAATAGCTGCTACTGAATCTGTATTTCCACTGTTTCTCCTTGGTAATGATTACAATGGTGGAATCTTCAGTGAGGGTCTTCCAGCTGTGAGGATACTGTATTTCCACAAGCCCAACCTCTCAGGCCCCTGGAAGGTCCATTGACCATGCTAGATGGGTGGTAAAGGCCGCTGTAGTGTTCTGTGGAAAAACACTTGCACATGAGTTGCTAGTAAGGGTGATAAAGAAGCCGCTGTCAGCCATTTTTTAATATATAGGATCATAGACTTGAGAAGCAGGAACCCAGCTGTTAAATTTATCAGGCCACCCTAACCACTTCATTAGATGATTTCTCTTCCCCCTGCCTTTGGAGGCTAAGATTTTCTCAATTCGATACACTCTGTCTTCTTTACTCTTAACTTTTTGTAGCTCTTCAGGATAGAATGAGCCTATGACAGGGTCTTCGGCATAATCTTTGAGCAGGTACACAGGCCTCTTGCCTCTACAGATGACCTGTTCTACTGTAAATAGTTCATCTGTGAAGCTCCTTTCATATCCTTTTACAAAAACTCCTTTGCTTTTAGACACACGCATATGATCTCCTTTTCTAATGAAAGGCCTCTCCTTTACATTTGCCCCAACACAGTCTCCGTAAAGCGTTTTCCACACGGTATGAGCGTTGGTGTGCTTTACATCCACAGGATGGGCTCTGATTGTCCTGTGAAAGCTGTGGTTGTCCTGTGAAAGCGGCAGCACGTCAATATATCTGAAGGTGTTGTTGGAAGTAAAACACCTTCACATTTTGTTTTTAATGTTCGATTGAAGAGCTCCACAATAGCTGCTTTGAGTTCATTATGGGTGTAAAAGTGGTGGACTCTGTTTAGAAACTCTTTACCTGCATCACTCTGAAGCTTGGCAGGTATTTTACCTAGTTTGAAAATTTCCTAAAGGGCTTTCGACACCTCCGCCCCCCTTGTCTTGTCTTTTAAGATCAAAGCCCAGGCATATTTAGACAATATGTCAACCACTGTTAAAATGTACTTGTAGCCATCATTATTTTTAGAAAAATTCTGCATATCAACTAAATCCGCCTGCCACTGGGCATCAAGACCGGAAACCATGGTCTTGTTTCTCTTAAAGCGGATGCGGGGTTGCTTATGCAATGTGTAAGCATCTTGCTCTGAAAGCCAGTTAGTAACATGATTTTGAGTGAGAGCTTTACACTGCTTTTTGGCTTCTTGGAAGAGAGGCCTCACCCTGCCAAAGCTCCCTGCTTCTCCGGGTGTATAATACATGCGCCTTAAGACCTCTTCATCAACTGCCCCCATCATCGCCCGCTTAACTCAGAAATAATCACACAAAGTTATAAAACAAATGTCTTAATTGTAACAGAACTACCTCTTCCTCTTATTATTCATTTTATTCTTCTTTTTCTTGTTGCAGTAGGTAACTTTGGTACAGAAACATGACACACAATAGATTCACGTCAACAGGGTTACTGATGTGAAGATTACTGAAAGCCTGGATAAAATTCTCATCAGGCTGTCAAAATAAAATAAAAAGAACAGCTTAGTGAAAAAGTCCATCACCCGCCTTCATTATACACCCATTCATAAACACTGCTTTACCTGATTACCTGTGAGTTTGACACCGCGTTCTCATGTTCCATGGATTTGTCTGAAACCTCTTCATTTTCACCTCCCTCTGGAGTTTCTTCATCATCTTCAAACTGCTCAGCAGGGTCCTAGTAAATATACCACAGCGGGTTGGGCATTCCCAAGTCCATCTCATCTTCAGGGCGGCTGGAAAGCGCCGTCCACACATCATGCCAGCTTCTCCATGCAGGCATCATCGTGTTTTCTGTTCTGCCATTTACCTCTGAAGTTGAAGAGTGCTCGGGCATCTCTGCAGCCTCATTGGAGACCAGATAAGTACAGCACATAGGGGCAACTCCGCCAAAGTACATAGTAGATGCAGAAGGGATGTCAAATACCAGCTGCCTGGCAGGAGGGTCAATGTTGTTGAAGCTAGGCCTCCTCAATGGTGGTGGTGTGGGACCTGGCTGGAGTTTGTGTTCAAGCACAAATGGCTTCTTTCCTAAAATAACCTGGTGGGGGTGGGCCCCAGTCCCCCAGCCCATTTGCTATTGGCCAGGGGTGACTGGGCGTGTTGTTAGAGGGGTCACACGGACCTACTTAGGCCTTCTCAGTGGCGGCCCCTATTTTCCGGGGTGGGGTGCCACAGGCGGAAGTTCAATGACGCTATAGCAGGTGGTGCTGGAGAAGGGGGCAGGGGAGGGGGATACACATGTGATTTCCGGGCTGCTCAATTAATATGCAGGGTTGCTACATCACAGCGGGGTGGACGTAGATGCTGATTGGCCTGGCTACACCATGTGGTGTGAATCAGTAAGATCATTTCCTGGAGGAGGTGCTTAATTAATTAAATATGCGGGGTAGCTACATCACAGCGGGTTGGACGTAGATGCTGATTGGCCTGGCTGTCACGTGGTGTGAGTCAGTAAGGTCATTTCCTGGAGAAGGTGCTTAATTAAATATGTGGGGTAGCTATGTCATGGTGGGGCATAGATGGTGATTGGCGGGGCTAGGTCACGTGGGGGTGGGGCTAGACAGAACACCTGGTGGGAGGTGCTTAATTAAATATGCAGGGTGCCTACATTATGGTGGCACCCCCAAATTGGTCACTTCCATCCTCCATTTGACGGTTTCCGGTCATGTGACTCGGGTCATGACCTGGGTGACGTCATTGGGGTCATGACCCTGATGATGCAGTTTCTGGTGACATCACCGGATGTGCCGTCACTGGCCACGCCCCTTCATTAATTATGCATAGGGTTGACACAGTTTCAGGTGATGTCACCGGCCATGCCCCCTTCATTAATAATGTGTGGGAGGTCTATTTACTACTGATAATGTAAAATCCATATTCCAACAATATTTACCAGTCTGTCATACCTGATCTCCTTACTTATAAAAAAAATAGCAAGAACTATGTTAAGTGCAGAAAAAGACTCGTTTTCCAGTATCATTATGTATTAGTCACCAACAAAATCATCTGTTAATAGCTAAAACAACTATTTTTCTTTAGGAAGTTTAGAAAAAAGGTATAGTCAGTCCCCTGTGCAAGCACCAGTCGTTTCCAACTAGATGTCTACTGCTAAAATGCCTGATATGTCTAGACCTTTTGTAGGACAAGACAAAAGTAACCTAACTATGGTTGCATTTTATTTACAGTATTTTTATAATAATATTTACAAGAGGATCCTGCAATGAAATGTTGCATTGAGGGAAATTCTTCTGCACCTTTTCTGAAGTAGCAAAACAAGATCTCCCCAATGTCTTACTCAGCACCAAGAAAACTCATAATGAATGAGGGGTGGCCTGTTGGGTTGTGTATTTTTGTAAATCGTATTTTTAACATTCATGTCATTTTGTAAGCCAATGTAAGAAAAATAAGATAAACATATTCTAAATAAATAAATAAATAATAAAACAGGGAGTTGGCTCACTGTTTTGTAAACTCTTAGGCTAAATAGGACTGAAGCAGATTTTCCTGCGTATTCTCTGAGGGAGAGGTGGCACAGGGAATTCTCCCAGACTGGGGTTGCCAACTTGGTTTTGGAGAATTCCAGAAGATTCAGAGGCAGTGGATAGAGTGGAGCTTGTTGAGGGTAGGCAGATCAGTGGGCTGTGGTGCCATAAATGCCACCCTTTGAAGTTGCCATTGCTTCCAGAGGAACTGATCTCTAAAGTTTGAAGAACCCCACCTTGACTATGGTAACTTTATATTGCACAAAGCCTGAAGGAAGTTTGCTGAGCAGAGCAAAGGCTTCATAGGTTTTATGCAGGCTCAGCACAATGTAATGAAAATCCCTGCTTTTCTCCAGACCTCAGGCTGTTTTTCCCCTAAAGGCTACAGGGGTATTAAATACTGGGTTCAAGACGCATTGCAGTGAAACAGCTCTACTTTATTTAGAGAAATCAGCAACAAGACTGAGCACCCAGGGCCAACAGCCCTGCTTATATGCATGCAAATGACCCCACCCTAATCCCATCAACAATAGGCAGGGCTGGCCTGCCCATTAGGCAAACTAGGCATTTGCCTAGGGTGCCGGCAGGGCTGGGGCACCAAAGTCGGCCCCTACCCTGCCCCCTAGGCAAATCTTTATTTGCCTCTCCCTTTCTCCCTTCCTCACAATTTTAATGCCCAGGAATGGGCGGTGAAGCATTGCGCTCCCTGGACTCATTAAAGGTTGCCCCCTCTGCTGATCAGCAGTTAAAACCTTGCCGGAGTGCGGCAGCTCCTATGCCGGCCCTCAGGTGCACTCGCAATCAGCACAGGGACCGCAGTGGCAGGAAGGACAAGTGAGCCACTGAGAAAGAGCTTCTGCTGCCTCCTCCCCACTTCCTTCCCATACGATCCAGTAAGTGGGGAGGAAACAGCAGCGGCTGCTCTTTCTCAGCGGCTCACTTGTCCTTCCTGCCGCTGCTGCCCCTGCACTGATTACAAACTCACGAGGGCTGACATAGGAGCCGCCGGCCTCCAGTGAGGTTTTACCCGTCGATCAGCTGATCGGGGGCAGCCTTTAAAGAGCCTGGGTGCACGGTGCTTCACCGCTGGTTCCCAGGCATTAAAATTGTGAGGAAGGGAGGGAGGAGGAGGCACTGCGGAGGGGGATGGGCGGCTGGGGGGGCAGTGGTGGGGGGCAGCGAGGCTGCCTGGGGTGCCATGCACCCTAGGGCTGGCCCTGACTATAGATACAAGTACTCACCATTGTCTCTTGATTGGCCACCTCCCAGAGTCCAGATGGCTATTGTTCTGGAGCCTCATGCTCAGCAAAGTCTCTGGTAGCACACCCATGAATGTTCCAGTCTCAATATATAACGGGGCAAATTTGAACTAAGGCCCAAACTTTTCTGTCATGCTGCTAGGATTTCATGACAGCATGAAGGATCATGTGGGGTGGAAAGTCTTGTCCAGATGTGGCGTTTTCCTCATGCATGTAGTAACTCTTTGTTTGTGGGGATTGTCACAGTGCCATCTGCTGTGGTATTAGAGGGAGCAAGCAAAGGACCTATGAGATGATTATTTTTCAAACAGGCATGTTTGGTTCAAGGATTCAATATGCAAGGCCAGCTTCTTTTTTTCCTTTATCTCCTTGCCCAAGTAACATATATGGGAACGGGGGAGAACAGTATGCTTTGAAAACATTCCTGGCATGTTTGCATTGCCTTAATGTACTCAGTTTCTTAGCTGATTAATTGAAGACCATTTGCTAATACTTAATACCTCTGTATAATATAGTGGGTTCAATGCATGGAAGAGGTGAGGTGGTAGTGGACACCAACTCTTTATTAGGTACAGCATTAGGTAGGCTGCACTTCCAGACTGAGGAACTGGGCCAATGGAGCCAGCTATATACAACACAGGGTTCCCGCACAAGCACGCTATTGGGTCATTCAAACCAGCAGGGGGCCTGTGATTGGTGCAGGGCATCAGGGATTTGGATCCTGCTGCCCATTGTTCCCAAGTCCCCAAGCTCCATTTCTATGGTTCCAGTGAGCTCAGCAGGAACACCCATTTCAGTCCTCACTTGAGTCTGCATACACAAAATCCTGAAACAATTTTTGCCATTCCTTTATTCTTGGGTCTATCATATTTGGAGAAAAAAAATTAATATTCTCCCCTTCATGCACCCCAGAAATCGGTGGAGGGATTTTTTTTTTTGTCTGAAGGCCTGAGATGGCTCTCAACATCTCTTCTTCTATTGCCACCTTATAGGCCCCGCACTTATTTGCAGATACCTTCTGTCCAGAGTAATTTAATATAAATTATACTGTAGAGCAGGAATAATAAGAAAAGCGGTTTGTAAGACTCAGAGAGTCAGACATGAAATCAGGGTTATAAAGTGATCTGCTGCGTGACAAAAGGGAGTCAGTCAGATTGTAAATCTTCCCTTCTAGTGTCTGGCTGGAAGCTTTTATGGGTCTGCTGGTGATTAGACGCACAGTCAGTTCATGGTTCTAGCCAGTTACACAGGGAGTGTTTTCTCATTACATCACTAGATTGCATCAGTCCAGAATACTTCTGCTGTGCTAGAAGGAAGCCTCATGCAACAGGCCACACATTTTCATTTTTTTAAAAGATAAATAAATCTCAAAATGTTGCAATCAACTGATCCATAAAAATTTCCATGTAGTATTGAGACTGTCTCCTTTTACATCTCCTGTTGTTGCTTCCAAAATATATTGTCTGCTTCATATCACAACATACACACAGCACCTGCACAATTCCTATAACAATACAAAATCATGGATTTTATGGAGCCTGGGTTTACTAGAGGGCACCCAAAATCTCTGGCTTATCTCTGTGTAAACAAATGAGTGTTTACTCTGTTTTACAGACAAAATAAAGAGGATTTGCTCTAATCTCTTTTGCTTTGTATAAGGTGTCAGTTAGCACGGTTCTTGTAATTTCAGCCCAGAATAAATTTTTAAAAAGAAACACAAAGTACAAATACTTAGAATGCCACATAATAACCTCTGTGCTGTTAAAATCTCAGTGAAGGACGCTACCTTTCAGGGCAATTTATCTCATTGCTTTCCATTTCCATGCCTCTGTCGTGTATCTGGGTGAGACATCAGCCAGGAGAAGCTTTAGTCTCTGTGGCCTTGCTGTGGGCCTTCCGGGACTTCTGGTTGACAAATGAAGGAAACAGGATGCTGGACTAAGTGGGCCACTGATCTGATAGACCAAGTTCATTCTCATACACATTAGCCTTCTCAACTGGTGCTGAATTATGAGAGGTCCAGGCTCAGGTTTCAGTTCATTCTCATGAAGTCAATAGTTTGGGACATGCCACCACCTCCATCTATAAGCCACCCTTTAGTGCTGTAGTCTGGGGGGGGGCACTAATCAAATTAGATTAAATTTAATTAATTTAAATTACTTTAAACTGAGCACTGGGCTTTGAAAAAACCCTGCTTGTTACAGGCCAGCCTGGTACTCCCAGGAATGCATCTCTGCTCCTCCTTGAAAGCCAGTCAACCTCGAGTACATTCTGCAGTGGTTCTGCATTGCAGTGACTGTGGTGCATCCATGCACAGCCCCAGCAGCAGCTGGCCAGCTCAGAGAGGAGCCAAGTGAACCCCAGCAATGAGCACTCCAAAAGGAGACACCAAGAAGCTGCTTCCCAGGAAATGGGCCATCTGTGGGGTGTCTGTGCTCGCTGATGGCCCTGGGCAGTTGCTGTGACCGCTACTGCAGCTGCACTTGTTCTCTGTGGCCAAAAGCAGAAGAGCACAAGTGCAAGGTGCTGAGCAACCTCCAGGTGCAGGAGGAAGAAGCAGCCCAGGTCTCTGAGCATGATGGAAAAGGCGACGCAAACAGCAAAAAAAAAGAAATCAAAGGAGAGGATCATTACGGGCTTTGCAGCCACTCTCCCTTCTTCCTCCTTCCATCTGGAAGGAACTCTATTGTGGCTGAGCAGCTAGAGGCAGCTCCCAAGCACCAGCAATATGAAAGGGGAGATTGGGATGGGGGTGCCCCTAAACTGATTGGGGCACCCCCATATTGATAGGGGCACTACCTGTGCTGCCCTAGTGCTGGTTACAGCCCTGTGTGAATGAAATTTATAAAATCAGAGTGGTTGTAGCTGTTTTGAACCCATTCTGCATAGTGACCTGGTAATCTAATTTATTCATTGCTATGAAGTCTCTGGAGTTGCTCACCGCACTAGGACTGCCAAATCTGAGTTAGGAAATTCATGGAGATTTGGGAGTAGAGCCTAGGGAGGGGGGGGGTGCTGGGGAGGGAAGTTACCTCAACTGGTTATAACACCATAACGTCCACCCTCCAAAACTGCCAGTTGTAATACTGGGGGATCTCCAGGTCCCACCTGGAGAATGGCAGTTCTTTTTCACCAAACTGTGGGTCTATGTTATGCTCATGCCGCACATTCCTGGCACTGTTATGCAGACACTATATGGCATCAAAGTACAAGCAGTAACAAAAGGTCATTATACAGAGGTCATCTCAAAAAGTTCCAGAAATAAGACATTATCAAATAGGTTCAAAGAAGCAGGACAATATAATAAAAATATGATTTTCATAACAAATGAATAGTCAAATAAAACTAGTTAAAACCAGTGAAATGCACATTAAGAATAAAATCTATAATTAAAAAAATGAGGGGCATGAAAGGTTTTTCTTTGAAGGAGGAAATCTTTGTACTTTTTATATGCCAATGAGGAAAGTGTAGATGACTGGAGAAGGCAATGGCAAACCACCCCGTAAAAAGTCTGCCGTGAAAATGTGAAAGCAACGTCACCTAGAGTCGAAAACGACTGGTGCTTGCACAGGGGACTACCTTTTTAATATGCTGTGACGAACTCAGGCAAGTTGGCCTGGAGGTTGGGAGCAGCCTTGCAATGATTGGCTGGGCTGCAGCTATGGTAATTTATTTATTATTTATTTTTCGCATTTATATCCCTCCCTCCCTCCCTGCGGAATAATGGAAATGTAGTGAATTGAGAGATGCTTGGAGGGAAGTAAAACACCTCAGGTTTTTAGATTGAGTTCAGTTGGAGAGTACTGAACGGTGAGGTGAAGACTGAATACTTAAGCTGAGCAGTTGTTGTGAAGTAACTGGAAGGAGCTGAGAACAGCCAGTGGGGCTGAGTTCCTTGGAAGTTGGTAGTCAAAAAGGGGTCAAAACCAGGCACCTTCTGTGAGGAGGAACTCTCTCAGAGGATCGGTCAGTACAATAGGGCAGACTCCTAGTAAACTGAGAACACTCAAACACTCAGAAAGGAGGAATGGATTTTGGTGGCTAGAAGAGAATCCCAAGATTCAGATTAGGAATCTAGCTGGATGGATCACACAGGAGTGAGGGACTGGAAATAGCACTCAGAAAGTGTGGATCCTGTATGCTAGCGTATATGTCTGTGAGGGAGAATTTGATCTGGCACAAGAGTCCTCAGTGTGAGTGGCAAAGAGTGAATGACAGTTTATTAGTTTTATGATTTGAGAAACCTGAGCATAGGGCTATTCCATCTTCACTGCATAAGCATTCCAAGTGCCCAGTAGGCACTGCCTGCCTGTCCAAAAGTTTTAAATATATTTAAAGCTTGCCTGTTTATATTTGTTCAGCCTACCAATCTCTGTATTTAGAGATTAATTATTTTGCCAACCACCTGCCTGCCAACTGCTTTGTTTGAATATCAACCAATTTAATATTATTTTATCTCTCTTCCTTGCCTTTTGTGATCCAATAAATATTCATTTTGTAGTTTTGACTCAAAAACTGTCTGGTGCCTAGTTTACTTTAGCCTGACAAGATTTCTGTGTGTGTGCCTAAGGGTCTGAGGGAAGGTGACTGGGGAAAAAAAATATAGCAGTCACCCTCCCAAACTGACCCTGACTAGTTCCTCTCATATGCCAATACACATTACTGATGGTTCCTGCTGCAATTAAAGTATTCAGTACTAAAACATTATCACAAATCTTCTATGGTATTCCCATATGGATTAATGCATTTAATTGGAAAATGGAGATCATTCAAGCATTATTCTTTAGACAAATTTTGGGGGTGCCTAAGTGTGTCTCATATTTTGCTCTTTGTTCAGAAAATCGTCAACCTTTGATTGAAATTAAGGTGTGAATTATAACTTTCAAATTCTGGCTCAAAATTGACTTTAGAGCTGAGCCCAGTAGTGTATTTACTTATTTAGAGTGTGATCCTTATAATGCAGCATGGTTAACTGAAATTGTGTCCAAACTCAAGCAGATAGGGATTGCAGCAGATGATTTATTCTTGTCAGACAAATTACATTGTTTAGACTTATTAAATAGAGATTTTTAGACTTAGAATATCACAAATTTCGTCCTGTCCAGCCTTATACATGTTTCCCATGCTTCATTAGGTCTCGACATTCAGTCTGGAAAGATGTCCCATCATTTATATGACCTTTAGATTCCTTCTCAATGTAGGGCTTTTATGTCAGCTAGAAGGAATCCATTGAGAGGCAGTATGGTGTAGTGGTGGTTTGTGTGTCAAACAAAGATCACAGAGAACCAAACAAGCCCACCCAGCCATGAGGTTTGCTAGGGTGCTGGGCCAGTTGCACTATCTCTCAAGCCTCACCTACCTCAGGGTTTATGTGAGGATAAAATTAAAGAGCAAATAATGGTCTATCTATGCTGTCCAAACTTCTTTAAGGAAAGGCAGGATGAAATTAATTTAATCAACATAATGACAAGGGATAGCATTTGCCTGCTGCTTTGGAGATTCTGTTCTGAAGATTGAAAAAATTTCTGTCCTTTTAAGCTACTGATGACAGAGCAATGTGAGAAAATGTTCAGGATTTCAAAAATACTTTACATTTCAATGGCTGCAAAGAAGCTTTAAACCAATGAGCCTGATTATGGAAAACACTTGATTTTTTAAAAACCTGAATGGAAGAGCAAAGTGAATATTGCTGAGTTATATGAAGCTGTTAATATTTTACACAGTAACTGCTTATATAGCAGCTTTATGAGTGACGCACACACATATCTAATCTCTTCTCAGTGAACTATTTAAATACTTGTCTAGTACTATTCCACTGTTTACAATTGATGGGTAGTTGTTTTCAGTACCATTTACTGAACCAATGCGGTGCAGTGGTTAGTGTCAAACTAGGATCTATGATCCAGGTTCAAACCCCCACTCTAGCATGGAAGCTTACTGGGTGACTGTGAGTCAGTCACACACAGGGTGTGATCACACAAGGAATCTGAGTCAGCAATATCCCAGCTTTAAAAAAGCTGGTACTCTTTTATGTATGCTAGGGCATTCACACAACCCCTGCCCTGCTGCAAGGAGAGGCATTGGGGCACCTGGAGCCTGCACCTGGAGCTCATACGCATGTGGGGCACCTGGAGCCTGCACCTGGCCATTTAGACAGCTGGGAAACATGCCCCACTTACACTTTAGAGATTTGCTACTGGTAAGTACTTGATAGCTATTTAATCCAGTCCCAGCCCGTCCTAAGGCGAGGTAAGGATGGGTGGGACTTGGGAGGCAGATGTGTATGTGTGATCATGCACATTAAATCCAGATGGGAGGCATGGCTAGGTTGGGCCAGATCTCTCATGTGATTTCACCCACAGTCTCAAGCTAACCTACCTCACATGGTTCTTGTGAGGATAAAATGGAAGAGAGGAGAAAAATGTAGGCTGTATTAAAATAAGCTCACACAAACATCCCTGCCAGTGCTGATACAGCCCTGACTTCCAATAGCCTTCACCCATAATGTATGGTGACCTGACACAGATCTCTATTAATGCACCAATCTCATGCACCAGTACAGCTCTGGCTGTGTAGAGGACAGAACTGGATGGCATTAGCAGCATAGATGTGTGCATATGTGCATATGCATATAGTAGGTATCACAACCTCTGATCCAAGTCCTTTTCATTTTATTTTACACCATTTTGCCAATAACAAGTCTTTCAGGCTAAAGAGTTGTGAGCCACCTCACCACCCACACCCTTCAGTGATATCACTATACCTGCCTACCTTAGGGACCGCCTCTCTCCATATATTCCTCAGAGAGCACTGAGATCTAGTTCTCCAAACCTTTTAAAAATCCCTGGACCAAAGGAGGCTAGATTGAAATCAACGAGGGAGCAAGCCTTCTCAACAATGGCTCCCCAATGGTGGAATCAACTACCAGAGGAGGTGCGAGCCCTGCGAGACCTAAATCAGTTTTGCAGGGCTTGCAAAACCGCCCTCTTTCAGCTCGCTTTTAGGATGAAGCCCGGGATATGACAGCTAGCCATCCTATACATACTCTGAATCGTAGCACCTTAATTGATAAATCATAATTGGTTTACTCTTGTATCTAATTTTTAGTTTAACTTATGAATGTAACTTAATCTATTTTAACTGTTATAGTAATGATTGTATTTTATTGTATTTTACTGTAACCATGGTACTTACCATGCCTTGTTAGCCGCCCTGAGCCTGCCTTTGGCGGGGGAGGGCGGGATACAAAAATAAATTTATTATTATTATTAGGTCCCCTGTTAACTTCAGGTGTATGAGATAAAGTGGATTTCATTTATTAGTGTGTCTTATTTGATTTGTTTAATTCATACGTACCCTGCCTTTCTCCGTGGTGGGGACCCACAGCAGCTAGTGGTGTTCTCCTCTCTTCATTTTATCCTCACAACAACCCTGTGAGGTAGGTTGGGCTCAGTGTGACTGGCCCAGGTCACCAAGCGTGTTTCCATGGCACAAGTGAAGATTTGAACCTGGGTCTCCCAGATACTAGTCCAATACTCTTATCCACTACACTACACTGGCTTTTAAAACACACACACACACACACACAGAGGATTCCTGTACCAGAGAGCATAAGTACATAACAGCCCTGCTGGATTAGATTTAAAGACAATAAATCAGACCAGTAGTCCATCTAGTTCAGCATCCCATCTCCTACAGGGGCCAACCAGTTCCTCTGGAGGTCCAACAACAGGGCATAGCGGCCAAGACCTTCTCCTGATGTTGCCTCCTGGCACTGGGATTTAAAGGGTGACTGCCTCTGAACATGGCAATCCCATTTACTTACATGGCTAGTAGCCCTGATAGACCTATCCTTGATGAAGCACATCAGCCAAAAACCCAGAGTCATTTTCTCTGGATCCTACAATGTGTGTGTAGTGGGTTATCTGGGTTTAGGATAACACGGTTATACATAACAAAACACATGGATTTTATTAAGTTGGTAAGTGTGACCTGTAATGCCTTCCCCCTCTAAATTGATAGCTGATATACTTACCAGAGCTGGGAGGTGTGCTATACTTAATGTTTACAAGGTTGGTTCTTTCAGTATTAGACTTAAAGACAGCACACTTAAAAACAATAAATAGCTTTAACAATTTACTATCTTTATTGAAGAACAACATCCAAACCCTATCTTTCAAAAAGTACGTGCTACAGTCCCGGCTGGACTGGGCTGGACTCACTGCCTAGTTGGGATACCTCCTATTCCTTCTTCCTCCAAACCCTGAGTCCCCTTTTCATCTGTTGGTTGTTGACTGTTAAACCCCTTAGGTTGTTCTCTCCCCACCCCCTTCAACATCCCATTTGCCTTTTGAATCTGATTGATCCTTACTGAATGGGGAGGAAAAAAGGTGGAATCTTCTGCTGTCCATTGCAGTCAGCTGGATCCCACAGAACATGCAAGAGCTCTCAAGCAGGTAGAGAAAGTCATTGCAAGAAGTCTTGTGTTAAGGTGACTGCATTCCCTCTTACTTTACTGCTTATAGGCATATGTCAGCAGCCCCCTCCTCCCATAATCTTCTTGAATCAAATTATATCACACTTCCAAATTGCTGTGTAATGACTGCATCAGAAGCCTTCTTTACACAGCCGCACTGATTGAAAATGGAGAAAGGACTTGATCTTTCTGTAGCTTTTGTTCAGTGTCTTGTGCAAATGCAACTACATTAAGTAAAACTCTTATTCTATTGCACTGCAGAATCCTACCCAACTCTATGTGCTTGTGCATATATATATATACACGCTTGTGCATATATGTGCTTGTGCATATATATATATACACGCGTTAATATGGTTCAGTATCATTCTCCTGTTGGAAGAAACCATTATTGGCAGACTGTTTTTTTAGACACAGGAAACCAAAAGCAATTCAGTGATGACCCACAGCAGCCTCTGGAATTACATTATGTTTATAGCTTATTGACGAGATGTATGTGTTCATTGCAACTGACCTCAATGAGCTTGCTTTCTAATCCAACACAAATAGTAATGTTTTGAAGACCTGCACATCCCTGCAAGATAGTAGACACAACAAAGCACATTCCAGTTACACTATGATTAAGATCAGCCCAACTGCAGGTTGCTTAGCAACCTCAAGTACCTATTAAAAGTGGTCATTCTTAGACATGTGAAGCTTGCAATAATTTCTTAGCCTTTACCATTGTGTCTGTAGAAATTTTGCTAGTGTATTGCTGGCAATTTGAAGAGACTAGGAACAAAAATAAATACACCCTCTAATGTTACTTTGATGTTGTCCTCTAAAAATGACAAAGTAAAATGATACCTTTCCTATGAAGCCAGTAAGTTCTTGGAAGGTATATATGGAATCTGTGATCAGTGTAAGATTCTGTACAGTAAAAGTAATGACCTCTATAAAAAATATACCATTTGATTATTGACAACTAGAGGTGTGCATTCAGTTTGGTCAAACTGAATAAACCTCTGAAAACAAGCCAATCTGGCTGTATTTGGTGCTGAATACAGCCAAACCAGATTTGTTGATCCCATTTGGGTTCCAAATACTGACACCCAGTTTAAAAAGGGTTTTGGCATCAAGTCCCACGATTGATCAATACTTTTGCATATTTACTTTAGCCTCTGTGTACTGAGAGTCCTGGTTATATTATAACAGCATTCATGTCTCTTGTTGAAATCAGGTCTGAACTGAGACAAGCTTGAAGACACACACATAGGCCTACCAGAATGAAGAATCAGAAATCCATATGTTTTTCACAGCCATATAGGCATGGCTAACGTAGGGAAGGGGGTTTAAGAATTAGAGGGACCACGCTTACCTCCTTTCCTGTTTCTGGGTTTTTCCCACCTCTTCCTAGGCTTCCCTGGCATCAGGGTGGAAGGTGGAGGTGGAAGAGGGGTCCCCACAGCCAATCAGTGCCATGCATTTGCAAATGAATGTGCAGCTTTGCAAGGCTCGTGTTGCTGCTGGATACTACCTACCTTGTTTAGGAGGGGGGAGGGAAAACTTGCAGTTCTGCCAATCGAATTGCAGGTTGCAATGCTCTCTGCCCAATCCCAGGACAGTGTTCTTTTCTGAAAATGATCTTTGCATGAACAGAGAGCATTTAAGGAGTCCTGTTTCCTAGTGGCTAGACACCATTGCTGGCTGGCTGCCTGGTGGACAGACACTGTGTAGCTGCTGGCTCTTGACTTCAGCTGCTGCTGCTCTGTGCCTTGGTTTGCCTGGCTGTGTGGACCAAAGTGGACTGGAATCCTGGACAGTGAAGTCTGAAGACATCATCTGGTAAGTTTGGGGGATTTTTTTTTTAAGCAGGATTTGAGAGAAGTAAAAGGACTTTTTAAAAAGTGTCCCTTTACTTATTCTGTTTAGGGTGGGTAGCTTGCTTGGGGTGGGTTATGTAGGGTTCTCTTGGGGTAGGGGGGTTGGCTGTATTTTACAGTTAAACTGCTCTAAAAGTTTTTAGTTTGATTTTATCTCTTGCATTTAAAATATTATTGTTGGATTGCTGTTAAACTTTTTTGTTGCTGGGTGGGGGGGGGGACTCGGAGTTGCTCATTGCTGTTAATTGTGCAGTGCTTTGTATTATCATGGTTGTTGGTTGTGTAGTCCTCTTGTGGTTTTGTGTTGTGGTTGCATACGCACTGTGTTGTCAGGTTTTTTTTAAACTTCTGTTTTATTCCTTCTGGATGCTGAGGAGGGGACTTGGGTGTGTGGATGGGATGTGTATTTCACAGTTGTTGCTCCCAGTCTGTGTTAGTTGTGGTGCACTGCAGTAGTGTAAATTGCTAGGTTTGTTATATTTCTAAATGTGATTGTTGTCTTTAGTTCTTACATTACAGTAAGATTACACTGGGAAAATTGACTGTTTTTTTTCCTATCATGGGAAACAATGGTGGGATTGGGGCACCCACAGTGGGTGGATCTCCTGGTCCAATCTCTTTGAAACTTGGGGGTTCTCTGTGGGAGAGGCTGCTGTAGCTGCACTGCAAATTTGGTGTCTCTCTCTTAAACTCCTTCCTCCTCAGCCCCCATACATTATAGTTTATGTTTTACTATTGACTTCAATGACCCATAGGGTATAATGGAGTCGAATTTTCAGGAATGGCTGAATATTTCCCAAATCAGATTTGGCCACCGAGCCTGATATTTGGGAATATTTGGCCTCCCAAATATTTTTGCCCCAAATACCCTGAATCTGAATTTTACCAAATTTGTTTCTACAACCCTACTGGCAACCAGTTTAAAAAAACACCTTAAATGAGACATCAGAGTCAGTCTACACTTATGTGGGGAAGCAGTCATACATTTAGCAGCCCCTTGGCGCAGAGTGGTAAAGCTGCAGTACTGCAGTCCAAACTCTCTGCTCACGACCTGAGTTTAATCCCGGCGAAAGCTGGGTTCAGGTAGCCAGCTCAAGGTTGACTCAGCCTTCCATCCTTCTGAGGTCAGTAAAACGAGCACCCAGCCTGCTGGGGGGAAAGTGTAGATGACTGGGGAAGGCAATGGCAAACCACCCTATAAAAAGTTTGCCATGAAAACGCCGTGATGCAATGTCACGCCAGAGACAGAAACGACTGGTATTTGCACAGGGTGTTTGTACCTTTACCTTTAGTCATACATTTAAACTTAAGTTTGAGGGTTTAGATGTTTGAAGTAGCAAACTCTAGAACTCTACCTCCATCTGTCACCTCATTGTGCACCATGTATAGGTAAGCTCATATAGAATCACAGAATGGAAGGGATCTCATTGGCAATCTACTTGCTCAGTGCAGGAAATCCAAAGTCAAGTCATTGCCAACTGATAGGATTAACTTTGTCCCCTGGCTTAGAGATGATGTAAAATCAATAACGCTATGCATCTTGCAGAACACAATCCAAGTCCAGTGCAAATTCCTGAAAAGGGACAGGTAATGGCATTTGCAAGGGATGGTCTTCCCCAGACATTGTTCAAAGACCCAAGACAGTCCAGGGGTCTTTCAGTTGGCATCACCTAGCAATAAGCTCTCCATAGGTACAGAATGCAGTTACATATGACAACCGGGGGGAGGGCGGCAGTGATTTCCAATCTCCCTTTATGCTTAATTATAGAAGAGATGGCAGAGATCAAGTGACTCTGAAAACCTGAAAGCTCATTGGCTAATTCTTGACTTGTGAGGATAGTAAGGCATCTAGGAGTATTCTTTAGAGTTTGGGTCTTTTCAAAGTCCAAGGAGTTCATTTCCTGCTGGGCTGCATGGGACTCATATTTTTTCTGATTCCCAGACCCATTAGTGGAATTAGGAAGCCATTCTTGACTGTGCTCAGGAGCACCTAGTGCTTAAAGGTGAACTCTACTAAGCCTCTGTTTCCAGTGAGCCTTCTTCAATTCGTTATCTCAATCTTCAGAACAGTAAATTCACTTGGGAAGGAGTGAACACCTGCAGGTAAGAGGAGTAATGGTAACAAACCTCTCACAAGACAGTGAACTTCAGAAACTTTGGGCTTGAGCTTGGCTTATAATGCAGATTTCTGAAGCAGGGGAGTGGTTCCTAAGTCACTGCCATCACTAGTTTTAACCCAATCCATCAGTTTGACAACAAAGTCAACTATTTCCTGAAACAGAGAAAGGTGGTGTGTGTCTGTATGTGCATATCTATTTATAGAAATATAAAACATGAGATGGGAGGAGTGCTGTGAAAGATGAAGCAGAACGTTTAATTAGAAGGCTAAGATTATCTTGACTGGTTGTCCAGTGCCAGCAGTGTATGCATTGGATATTTGCAGCTCTATCACCTTGGACCCAAGATTCTATCAAAGTAATTTGTCACTGTAATAACTGCATTTGGCAAAGCATTGGTAAAAACAGGTAGCATGAGGGAGGGATGTCTGGTTTTTGCTTTCTCCAGCTGTATAAACATGGAGATATGCAAAAGGGTCTGCACATAAAACAAGAAACAGTATTTGTCATTTCTGCCTGCACTATCACACAGTCCAGACAGGGATGAGAACGAGTGTCTGGCCTGTGTGGTTTGAATTTTTATTTATTTATATTATTTATTTATTAATTTCATTTATATCCCGCCCTCCCCCACCTTGGCAGGCTCAGGGCGGCTAACAGCAATCCATAAAAACACACCATAATAAATAAAACATTAGAATTACATTATAGAACAATAAAACATTAAAACATTAAATTAAAAACCAGTCTAGTAGATACAATTATACTGCGGTATAGATCTTTGGACCGCATTGGCGGATCTTTAATTACCATTTTTCTTAGCAGTCCGAATATGCTGATTTAAAAAGGATGGTCTTGCAGGCCCTGCGGAACTGTTCAAGGCTCCGCAGGGCCCGCACCTCCTCGGGGAGTCGGTTCCATAGGGTAGGGGCCGCGATCGAAAAGGCCCGTATTCTGGTGCTCTGATATTTAACTTCCTTCGGCCCAGGGATAGTCATTAAGTTTTTCCCCGTTGACCTCAGTGCTCTCTGGGGTTCATATGGGGAAAGACGGTCCCTCAGGTAGGCAGGTCCTCGGCCATATAAGGCTTTAAAGGTAACGACCAACACTTTGTACTGGACCCGGTATATAATCGGCAGCCAGTGCAGTTCACGTAGTCCCGGCCATATATGCTCCCGTTTCGGGAGTCCCAACAACAGCCTGGCCGCCGCGTTCTGCACTAGCTGCAATTTCCGGGTCCGGCACAGAGGTAGCCCCAAGTAGAGGGCGTTACAGTAGTCTAGTCTTGAGGTGACCGTTGCGTGGATCACTGTTGCGAGGTCCCGGCGCTCAAGGAAAGGGGCCAACTGCCTTGCCCGCCTCAGATGGAAGAATGCTGACTTGGCAGTGGCTGCTATCTGGGCCTCCATCGATAATGAAGGCTCCAGTAAAACACCCAGACTCTTTACCTGGCGCGCTGCTTTCAATGGCGCACCATCGAAGGCCGGGAGAGCTATTTCCCTTCCCAGAGCGCCGCGACCCACGCATAGGACCTCTGTCTTCGCTGGGTTCAACTTCAGCCCACTCAGCCTGAGCCATGTCGCTACAGCCTGTAATGCCCGGTCGAGATTCCCTGGAGCGGGGTCGGGCCAGCCATCCATTAGTAGATAGAGCTGGGTGTCATCTGCATATTGATGACAACCCAGCCCAAACCGCCGGGCAATCTGGGCAAGGGGGCGCATATAGATGTTGAACAGCATCGGGGAGAGAACTGCTCCCTGGGGCACCCCACAATCCAGTGTGCGCCTCCGGGACCGCTCGCTCCCGATAGCCACCCTCTGTCCCCGACCTAGGAGAAAGGAGGAAAGCCATTGCAAGGCCAACCCCTCGACCCCAATGTCGGCGAGGCGGCGCGTCAGTAGCCGATGGTCGACTGTATCAAATGCAGCCGACAGATCTAACAGCATCAGTACCGCAACGCCGCCCCGATCCAGTTGCCGTTGGAGGTCATCTACTAAGGCGACCAGCACCGTCTCCGTCCCATGGCCCGGCCGGAAACCAGACTGACATGGGTCTAAGACAGAAGCGTCATCCAGAAACCCCTGTAGCTGCAACGCCACGGCCCTCTCAATAATCAGAGACAGGCTGGGCTTCAGTCCAAACTGTTCATCATTACAGGACTTCTATCTGCTTTTTGAATGTGGGCAGTGGAGAACCACTGAACTTTTCTGCAGAGGCAAACATTCACATAGGTAGGACATTAGAAGCTGATTACAACAGAAGTCCTTTCTGTCCAGTTTGGTGAGGCCCTGAATCAATTTACATGTCATAACTTTTATATAAACTGAATATTTGGACTCAGCCTCTTTGCTCCTTCTGTTAGTGGAGAAATGGCATGAGAGCACTTTCCAGCAGCTGGTGTTGGCTAGAGATTTGCGCCAACATCAGCAAATGCCACAAGTGAATCTTCCAGTGGTTCTGCCTGTTCTTTTTGTGTTGCAAGAAGGAAGAGGGTTCCCTGATTCTACTAGCCAAAGGCTGCAGTGAGCTTGAGTCTCTCCAAAGAAAAGAGTAAAAGCTAAATAAAAAATTAACAAAGCCATTCATAGATTCAGCAAATATTTGCTTGCGGTGCCAATATAAGCTTAGTATGCAAGCATCTTTACATTACTTCTGATTAGCTAAATCCATTGCTGTTTTCAAAGTGCAACTCTGAATGATTCATATTCATATGTCACTGTTCAAACTGTTGCCTTCCATCTCCTCTCTAGATAATTAGGCATTATCTGATTGAACGCTTTATACACACAATTTCCATCAGGTTCTCATCTCTGCAGCAGCTGGGTAAGCAGGCTGTTCAATGGAAAGGTTCTATGTAATTAGTTGCTAAATGCCAAGTGGATGCATTGAGCAAAGAGGAAGGGAAAACTACCACCCCTTTCCCCCCACATCATTACCATCTCTCAACCTTTCCACAAATCAAATATATTTTCTGAAATTCAAAGGTGAAAATCTGTTCTGTTTTAAAGATTCATACCAAATTGCCATACACAGAACAGCAAAAAATAGAGCATAAATTTTTTTTTATGACCACCACCATCTCTACTACTGTTCTTAGAGCAGACTAGCTCTACCGTATGTTCTTCTAACGTAAGAGTTTGAATCCAAACTGGCCCTTATGTAGACAGGTGGCTCTTCTGCTCAAGGGGGAACAAACATCTGCAGATTTTTCTCCTTAAACTGTAGCCTCCCCAACATCCTGTTCCATGTTGTACCCAAGGGCCCTCCTCAACGATTGGTGTGTCCAGCAGCAGTACTTAGGAGCCAGGAAACACCTGATGTACCAACCGAATTCACTATTGGGAGGATCTAGTCTATAACAATTATGTAACTTAAATGTATTAAAAAGCTTTATTCCTTTTGTGATTCACACTGAACACAATCATGCATATGTACAGATTAACTATTTGATCCTCTGTATGCAGGAGTGGAAGGAGTTTGCACAAAATGATCTTCCCCAGCAGTACTTTAAGGGTCAGAGACCTTTGTCAGGAAAGTGCCATGAAATTCAAGGGAAGGTTGCAGGGCCCCAAACCCTCTACAGATGCTTTCTGGTATTCAGAAGGCTGCTGCAAGAACAGGAAAGTCCTTTCACACAAGCAGAAAAAAATCATGAATCTGTAGGACCCAACCGTAAGTATGGACCAAACTTTTGTAACCTGAATCTTTCAATTATCACCTCTGCAGTCTGTCTTTTGAAAACATTTGCTTTCTTTTTCAAAGTCAAAAGATGAATTTGTATACAAATGGTTTTATTTTTGCCTTTGTTAAACATTTTGCTTCTTACAAAACAGAAACTGACAAAATTTCTGATGAATTCTAAAATACACAGCTCATTTCCCAATAGAAACAAGTGTTACTTTGATTCATGTTGTCCATGAACAGTGCATTCAAATATGTTTAGAAGATGCTGTTGGCCAGTGATTATAAAGTTGTTCAGACCTGTGACTTCAGTTCAATGAAATATTTTTCGTTGTACATGACTGAATTCAAGTTTATTAAAAGGATCATTAACTGTGTCTGGAGTGAGCTGGAAGTTATCTTTGATTGGAGACAATGGTTCTGGTTTTTTACAAGAGGGTAGCCTTTCAGATTGTCTGTAAAATCAAAGAAAAAATAATTATTACTGTCCAGTACTTGCGCATAAGATGGTGAAAATCATTGTGAAAGTGAGCAAAAGGAGAGTGCCTCAACAGTTCTAATAATATTGTCAGCAAAGCAGATGCTCTACCACTGAGCCATGGCCTTTCCCTCAAAGTGGGCCACTAATCCAACCTCTGTGCTGCAAGGGATTGTTTGTCTTCCCGTCTCTCTGCCTGTGGTAGCAAGCAAGAGCTCACCTCATGACAGGCAGGTGAGTAAACTGTCCACAGCACTTGAGTGGGAGACCCCTAGCAGCACATTCAAAGCCCAAAGCTGTTTGTGTTATTAGATGCTATCTCTAGCACAGCAGCAACCTCACTTGCACTACATGTTTATACATGTATGAAAAGAGGATACAAAATTCCCAGACAAAACAATTCTGAACCCATTCACTGCAGAGGTACAAAAGATCATCCAAGGAAGGATTTGCTCTCAAGAAGGGAAGGAAAAAGTCTGATAGCAACTGCAAGGTGTTTCATTTTAAAATCTTCACTTGGCTTAAAAATTGCTCTTGAAGAATGTTCTATAGTAAGAGAAGACAAAGTCTGCTTCTTGGGAAGTAATGAGGAAATCCCAAGGGTTTTCACCAAGGACTAGGGTTAAAAGAAAAAGGCCTTCTACAGTTAGCAAAACATGGGAAAGCCCAGCCCTCAAACACAACAGTTTTGACTCTCTGGGAACACTAGCATTTGTGCTTCAAGAACAATACTTTGGCAGAAAACCATTTAAGCCAACAATACACCAAGCGATCCTCAAGTTACACCTTTAATACCAACAAAGTTTTATTCAGAATGTAAGCTTTCGTGTGCTCTAAGCACACTTCATCAGACGAGGAAATAGGCACTATGAGCAGAGCTACATATAGCTGGTAGGCAGTGGTTTAGAGGTTTGGTCTTAAAGGTGCAACTTGGCTTTGTTCTACTGCTTCAGACCAACATGGCTACCCACTTGGCTCTATCACCTTTGGCAGTCATCTGATTCAGATATTACAGTCTAGTAGAGGAAAGATACTTAGTTTCAATATTTGAAACTGATTTACCTTTTAAACTGGAAGCTCTTCCACAGTTCATTAATTGTCACCTGCAGTCCAGACTTATTTTCAGCATTATGATGATTTTTCTTCTTTGTACTTAATATTATTTTGCTTAAACCACTAACTTTGGCAGGCATCACTGACTTGCATTTTGTTACCTGGGATCTTACAGGGCTGGTTTTATGTGATCCAAAAACCTGCCGGGGGGGGGGGGGGGGGGAAGAGAATTGAGAAAAATTCAGTCACTGAAGGGTTAGACACATTTTCCTCCTCATATGGCAAGCCTCAGTCCAAATCAGGATTTTGCACAGCAGTTATTGGGAAAATCTGGTTCCATATATTTTGGTACTAAAGGGTTAACATGTTTGTTTTCCCTTTTCAGGCACACTCACATGGAGTACTAGGTTATATAGCATGACAATATAAACTAGCAAGTCTATTAGAAGCACAAAAGAGAAATGAATATACACATACAGATACAACTATATTTTGATAATGTTTGTCTCATCTTCATGTGAGATAACATCAAGTTGTGGAACTGGAGATAGCCCCATTGCATCATTCTTCAGAGACCATCATGACATTCCACAAGAGGATAAGCATTTCTTTTAACCCTTGACTGCCTTTAGCACAGACCTGGGCTTTCAGGGCTGAATTCAGTCACCCAGTAGTGAAGTCTCTATACACACTCATGCATGCTTTTAAGAATCAGGACCTACCAAGAGATACCCCTTGAGTTTCCCCACTGTAAAGGAAAGTATGTTATAACTGTTTTATTTCTGACTTGCTCAAGTGTTATTTGTGTATTACACAAATGGTAAACCTGGGCTGCAATCATACACACTAAATAATGCAGTTTCAATCCACTTTCAGTGCCCTTTCCAACTGGATTTTGCCAGTTCACACAGTCAAATCCTGTTGGAAAGTGCACTGAAAGTGGCTTGAAAGTACATTATTAGGTATGTGATCACAGTCCTGAAGAGCAAGAGGGGTTCTGGAGGTATTACTAAAGAACATACTGTGTACCTTACAAGAGACAGAAATATCGTTTTAAAAGACACCATCCCAACAAAGTCAATCCATAAACCACAAGATGTCACTATAATTCTAATGAATGTAGAGTGCTATCTGAACTGATATGCAAGGTACTGAATGTTTTGTAAAGCTTATCAGACTGCTAGCAGATAGAAGTCCCTGAAACTGTTTGTTAGATTCTTACAGCACTAAGGGGATAGAGCCAGAAGATGTCTGCACCAGCAAACAGCATTGTATGTAGCATCTTGAAAAGCTTTTCATCAAGACGAGCCAAGTTAAGGCTCCATCTCTACCACAAAGCAGAAACTTATTACTGCATTTATTTGAAAGGAACATGATTCCCCCCCCCCATTTTTTTAGCTTCCTACAAAAAGAAGGGGCTCATCTTCTACCCGGGTATACAGATACACTGAGTGTGAGGTGATACACTGTTCATGTGAAGAAGAAGAGATTGGATTTATACCCCACTCTTTAGTACCCAAAGGAGTCTCAAAGCGGCTGACAATCTCCTTTCCCTTCCCCTCCCCACAGCAGACACCCTGTGAGGTAGGTGGAACTGAGAGCTGAGAGAAACTGCTCTTGAGAGGAACAGTTCTGTGAGAACTTGTGACTGACTCAAGGTCACATCAGCAGGTGCATTGTGGAGGAGTGGGGAATCAAACCTGGTTCTCTCAGATAAGAATCCGTGTACTTAACCACTACCCCAAACTGGGAAAAACACAAAAAGTGACAGTTCGTAAGTGGTTCCAAATTTTAAAAGGTAAAAAACTGGGATTTTACTGCCCCACCCCCAGTCAAAGTCCTAGGCAAAGGCTCATAAATTTACCAACTGGCAGTGAAACCAATGGGCTTAGTAAGGTGTATCTCTCCTTAGGAATGCACTAACTGCACATACACCCCCCCCCCCTGGTTTACAATACTTTTATAGGCTAGGAAGTCACACTTTCCTAACAGATGTTATATCTCCAATCCAGCAGGGTCATTTAAAATTAACTAACTGCCTTATCCTTCCCTATCTATAAGATCCACAAACATAACATCTATAGCTAATGTTGTACTAAACTGCTGTGAAAATCACTGGCTTTTTGAGTTTCTCTCTCCTTCGGAGAAAAGAGGCCAAACTACAAGGCAGCTCCAGCCTGAAACACAAAGGAAGAAGCAAAAGCCGGGTGAAGCATTATTCTGAGCCAGAAACATGGATCAGCAGAGGAGCAAATCCACCCCTACAGTTCCTACCACTTCTTACCGTTTGCCAAGCTAGTCGCTGCAGTTTCTAAAGCTAGCCAGCAAGTCCACCAGACTCCTCCTCTGTCCCCTTGAAACTCAAAACAGCTTAAAAGGAGTTGGTGCACTTTTGCCAAAGCTCTCTGCATGGGGAAGGGGAGAATAGGCTAAAACCCCTGAGCAACCTTTTAGCTTAATTTACATGACAGGCTAGTTGTTGCATAATTAAGATTAAAGACATGTTGCACCTAAAACCTTTGAAATAACAGGTAAGAAATCCATACAAACAGAAAGGAAATGCTAGAAGCAGCTCCTAATCCTACAAATTTATAATCACATTATCACCTGAAAGGTACAATATAGTACCCAAATATGACATGCAAAATTAAAAAGTGACATACCAGGGTTCCGAGGACTGTATCCTTCTCAGTATGTAATGATTCAAAGAATGGAGAGATCTGAGAATTCAGATTACAATCTGGTTCCGAGCCACAGGCAGATTCCTTTTTAGAAGAAAACAGTATTTTCTTATATCAAAAGCAAATATTAAATTGTCTATAATATACACTATAAATATAATACTTTTTTCAAGTACTGTGACTGAAGATATATATAAAACCAGTACAACCTCAATGTACCACATCTATATTTCAATACAACCTAAATGTACCATGCCTATAGAGCCAGAAATGTTA
Source organism: Heteronotia binoei (assembly GCF_032191835.1). Taxonomy (NCBI): domain Eukaryota; kingdom Metazoa; phylum Chordata; class Lepidosauria; order Squamata; family Gekkonidae; genus Heteronotia; species Heteronotia binoei. Next base: position 163,748,475 of record NC_083223.1, on the reverse strand, counting down.
TCAACTGCTTTAGTCAAAACACTTGGTATGGATCTTACTTTGATATCAATAGCTTTCTGACGGGGCACTGGAGAATTGTCTAGACACTTCAGATTGCTTTGGAAAAGCTCATTTGAATTCTGTTCATATGACCACGCCAGTCCTTTTAATAACGAAGATTCTTTATCAGACTCTTTACCAAATGTTGAGCTTAACATCTGTGCTCGAGACATCTTACAGTCCTTAGATGCAGTCTTGCCAGATATATGTTGGTGAAACTGCTTTAACAGTGCTACACCTTGAGTTGGACTGGGCATTCCAGTTCTTTCTGCAAAACTTCTAGACCAATTGAAACAGCTTGTTTGTGCAATCCGAAGAGAAGGTGAGTCAGCTCTTCCAGCTTCTGCAGTCCCTGGGGAGGTAGAACTGCAGTCTTTTGCTTCTGAACTTTCCACTTCCTCACATTCCACTCCACTTTCCTGGGATGGCTGGTGGTCTTCACCTTTTGGTATATCATCAGGTGCATCCATGATACTGCAAAAGAACCTAACGGTAGAAGAACATAGGAAACAGTGGTTTGAAATGTTCTTACCACATCAGGGCTGTTCATAATCTCTGCCTTTCCTAGCTAGAACCTTGTTGGTACCAGCATAGGAAGAGGATGCATTTTAGCTGGGGCACTAAAGGCATCACGCACCTCATTAAGACAGAAATTTTACCTTATCACAAAGTTAAGTCAGAAGTTTGGTAGGAGGGGTCAAAGGGTGGGCGATACATTTCCTAGCTTCATTTTTTTTTAACTTGTACTCTCAGCACAATGGCCAATGCTTATATTCCTAGGCTGAATATGCAGAACAATTTTATAGCAGAAAACACTGGCACAAATATCTTTTTGCTGATGGGCATGTTTGAAGACTCATCACCTTCCTTACTTTATACAGTTTCATTTAGGAGATGAACATGAGACCTTCTGTGATATTAGACTCATTTCCTTTCACTCTCCTCAATCACAAAATTTACATAAATAACTACAAGATATATGCTAACGAAACACAATGCCATATGGAGATTGGCAGATACTATTGTGAGAAATGCAAAGGAAGGAGATGCAAAAAATGAAAGCAAAGCATCTGAAGTCCCAGGGACATTTTTAGTTGAAAGCAGCTAGATGTTAGTAGGGATGTGCGTCAGGATATTTCCGGTCCAAACGTGGATCAATTGATTTGCAAAAGAGCAGCATGCATTCAGTGAACAGAGTATCTAGGAAGGCAGCATAATTTATTGCTCCCATCTTCTAACATTCTGTGGAATACTGATCAAAGAGGTTAGTTTATTTAATTTAATTCAGCTTTTGGATACTGCACTATTACTACTCTGTGATACCTTAATAGTTTCATTTTGATGCAATTCACTTCCAGCAAACACACCTGCTTCTGGTCCCTGGAACAACAACTGCACCACTTTCCTCTTTCTTCTGAAGAAAGGCAAATTTATTTCTAAGTCGAGGCTGGGAGTTTGATGTTTCTTTGTTACCAGAAGGGTGCACTGAAGCATGGATTGGGGTCACCGCCCTGACAACTGCATGGTGCTTGATGTCTTCACCCTTTTCTGTCCTAGGCTTTTTTGAGTTGGAAATGGAATACTGGCTCAAGAGATCTCCATCTGATAGTTCCTCTGGATATAAATAATTACGTATATTTTAGTCAAAACTGAAATACAGAAAGGAATTTTAGTAACATTGAATGACTGGCAAAGACACATTAAGGCTGCAATCCTGTGTACATTTACCTGGGAGTTATCCCCTCTGAACTCAGCACATAGGACTGCATTGTAAGCAATGTTGCTTATGTTGGTTGTAACAGAAGAAACAAACCACAGAGCTGCCAAATATTAAATCAATATACTGGCTTGTAGTAGCAGACAGGCTGGCAGGCAGACCGAAGGTTTCATCCTCTCAAGCCATTTTATAGCAGACAGCCGGGTGTGTAACTACTACAATAAATAATGTCACACTAACTTCTACAGCATGCATCCTCTAGAGGTTCTACCAACTTCAGAAGCAAAGATGTGGTTTTACAATTTCAGGCCAGCAGCTGAACCATCAACACACTTCATTGATTTCAGGGAGCTTAATGGAAAAAGACATCTGTTGAAGGTCAGAGTGCACTAATTTAAGATTAGTGATTAAACAAGGACAAGACTAGAAACTTAAAGACAGCTGAAATAGTGCAATCAGAAAAACATCCCCCTTTTTTTGTTTAGACAAACAAGAAAAAGCATCATACAAAGTATTTGTAAGTCACTGTGTGTCAGTAGCCTGATAGGTCACTCAGCTCTGTGAACATTCTTTAAAAGTACACAGTTCATTGACATTAAATAAAATACACGACACGCAAAATGAAATGTCTCAGATATCCTTATGGCAGTCAGATAACTTTACTATTGTGCCACCTATTCTTTCAATTCAATGGTCAAAAGAAATACACAGGGGGGAAATCATGCCATGGAGAAAAATATTTCTGAAGGCTGTTTTGGAATAGGGTTTGCATTTTCTTTTTCACAGGTAACCATTCTAGTAATATAGCAGTCATACCTTGCCTTTGCCTTTTTGCCAACATGGCTTTGTGTGGAAGTTTCAATCCATTAGTACTAATAAGCCGCTCTGTGCCTTTGGTTGGGAGCCTCTCCAACAATGGTGCAGAATCTGGCACCATCTCAGCAGCACAACCAGGCTTGTAGTCTCTGCTCCAAATACTCTTTAAATTGGATGGCTTTTCACCAAGAGGTTTGTCATTCCAGCTGCAACTTCTTGGCTGAGAAGACAAATGAAGATAGACAGCAAAATGTACTGAAGAATTACTCAGGTGAGGCAAAAGAGAAAGTGAACTGAAGGAAAAGAATGCCACTCTACAGATACAGAAGTGTATTTAGTACAAAATATGTATCAAAGTAAGCCATTGAAAACTACATTAAGTTGATGATGATGATATTGGATTTACATCCCGCCCTATACTCTGAATCTCAGAGTGGTCACAATCTCCTTTACCTTCCGCTCCCCCAACAGACACTCTGTGAGGTAGGTGGGGCTGAGAGAGCTTTCGCAGAAGCTGCCCTTTCAAGGACAACTCCTACGAGAGCTATGGCTGACCCAAGGCCATTCCAGCAGCTGCAAGTGGAGGAGTGGGGAATCAAATCCGGTTCTCCCAGATAAGAGTCCACACACTTAATCATTACACTAAACTGGCTCTCTAGCCTCTGTTTAAACATTAGACATAAATAAGTGGTAAAAATAGTGTTTTTATACAGGTTTGATTAGTACTCAGCCACCCTGAAGTAGTTTGGTAATCAAACTTTCAAAATGTAAGAGCATACGAGTTGCTTTTTCTAAGACGTAATCAAATCCACAGGGAAGGACTGAATTCACTGAAATCAAAATGCTACCACAAAAATGCTTTAGCCATGTCTGCTGCAACTTGACAGCACTTTACACAAGGCATGTAACAGAAGACTGGGTTTGATTCATTAGCAGGTTGCTGCTAATGAGGGGAAGATGATTCCCTCAGCAGCAGTATTTCAATAAGCATTTCAGGCTGCACTAGGAGCAGGTAAGAAAGTCCCATTCCACTGATGGCAAACTGTTTTGTTAGTGGATCCAACCCTTCAACCATCTTCTAAAAACCACCCTGAATCCTGACCTAAAACTCATCAGTGAGCTCAGCATCCAAAACACATGCAGCTGCCTTATACTGAATCATACTATTGATCTATTGATGTCTTGTCTACTTTGACAGGAAGTGACTCTCTGGAGCCCAGGCAGAGGGTCTTTCACATCACCTACTACTTGACCTTTCTAACTGAAGATGCTAAAAAGACCCTTTTAACTGAGAATGAGACCTTTGATGTACAAAGCAGATGCTCTACAGCCCCTTCCTCAGTGCTATCTTCTTGTTATTTTGGAGGATGTGGTTTTCTCTATCCACCCCACAACTGCATCAGGAATTTCTTTGTACAACACAAGTTATCAGTCAGTGCAAATAAAAGATTATTAGCTTGTATCCTGAAACTTACCAGCAAAAAGCAAAGTTATAAGGCTTGAACTAGCATTCCCTTTAAAATTCCCTCCAGCTAGCATTCTCATTCCCCTGGTCATCTCCTATCTTGACCTCCGCTGCAACTGTCTTCTCTGGTCTTCCACTTTTACATCTCACTTTTAACCAAAACAATTTGCCTTTCTTTTCACTCTGACACCTCTTTAAATCGCTTCCCGGGCTAGCTGTTCCTTTCAACAAACAGCATAAGCAATTTGCCCTTCTTTAAAGCTCTCAATAGCTCTCCTGCACTTATGACAGTCCTGCCTATGACCTCCAGTTCTCCCTCTATCTTCAACTGCCCCTCTTATAACTCAGCAGATTTTCTCCTCTGTCTCCGGGGAAATCCAGGAGGGTGGTTTAGCCTCCAGGCAAGCAGTTAACACAGCTTCAGTAGACAGCTGCTCTTTTTCCCAAGAAGGAAACAAAAGGAACTATTCATAGATGAGTGTTGATTACATAACACACACTCTTCTACTTCTTTCAGGCTACACAGCCCAAATATAACTTGAGTCTCTAGCAATCAATTTCTAGTGTAGTGCATGAGCATGTACTTGTGTTCCATGAAGTGCCCCAAAACTTACCAAAATACTAAAAAAGTGCCCTAAGATCAAAGCTTCCTACCCATCTAATACAACTGCCTTCAAGATCAGTATACTTCTGCCTTCTTGTATACAGTGTACAGTATAACATCCATGTGAACCAAGTGCTGTGTGTTTGAAGTTACTTCAAGATATCAAGATTCAGAATGTCTCACTCATGCAACCTCAAGGAAAATTCAGCACATGTATTTAAAAAGCTTAAATGTTACCTTTGAGACATCAAGGTTGTAGTCATCAATTTGTTCCAGTGTACTGAGGTCTTTATTTCCAAGTGCAATTTGAAAAGCAGTGCTGTCACCAATGTGTCTAAGTTAAGAGTTAAGAAAAAAACACAGTTCTGCTAATGGCATTCCCCTCTTTCAATGTTGGGAGGATTCCATTTTCAATAAATTTTCTTAAATGTGAACACGGCTATGTGAAGCATTAGAAGGGAAATGCATCAGTTAGGTCCCACCTCCTGGCACAAGGAGGCAGGGCAAAGCAACTTTGTTCGGAGATGGAGCCTCCCATCAAGCTCCCAGATGTCAAAGCAGCCCAGAAATTAAGCCCAAATTGTATCTGAACAAACTTAACTTTAAGAGCTAACAGCATTTAAAGAACAACCTTGAGGAAATGGAGATTTCTCTTAACATTCAGCATATCCAAATTTTTCCATTTTTCTCATTTCATTACAGTTCACCAGTAGGTTCCAGGAGCAGGACCTAACAGTAAACTAGGGATAAACTCTAATCCATGAGGAGGGTGTATACAAAGGCTTTGCTGTATAAAGCACCTAATTACTTCCAAAAGCACTTTATTAAAGAGATTAAACCTGTACATCAGAATCAAATATAGTACTGGATAATTCAGTAAGATTAAGGAACCACCTTTTATGCCAATAGGCAATGATGTTGTAGTTGCCTGTGACTGGAAAGGTATTGGTTTACCTCAGGGTTAGCTTAGCATCATCCTAGAGTGGGTAGAAATATGTCACATTCAATCTAAATAAAATCAGGGACAAAAATAAATGATTTAAAAGATTTCAGATTCTTAATGTGCAGACCGTCAGAACATTTAACATAGGAACTGAGGAGCTTCGACATTCTGCTAAGTGATAGGGCACAATACAAACATTTCAGCCTAGAAGAAATACTAAGTGTTGTACAAATGTCAACATTAAAACAAGAGATCAGATGACCAACTGACCTAGTAATTTATATTGATAAAAACATGAAGGGGCAGTTCTTTGCAAAGGGAATGTCTACAAAGACAGAAAGATGTCTACCTAAGTATATTCTGAGAGCCAAACTAAATACTATTGGGGAAGCAGGGGGGAATCATGTATATTTAAAGCAGAGGGTGGGGTAGGTCTATTTTTAAAATATGGTCACCAAAGCAAGGGGAACTAAATTGTGCCCACTCCCATGCTTTATTTTGTTGTTCTCTGCTGCTACAAGCCAGACTGCAAGAACAACACTGCTTGTAACAGAGCCCAGCAAGGCACACAACAGGAGAAGACAGGGCTTTGCTCCCCTGATGTGCTCAGTACTGTTACAAAAACAGAACTTTCCCATCCTCTGCTTAAGATATGAAGAGTGGACATGAGTCCACATAGATTCCCCCCCTCAGTCATTATTTTAGCCGCCACATGAATAGTGCTTTTACCTTTATTTTAGTTATACTTATTCAAAAAAATTCCCACAGAGTTCGGTGGCGCTCCCTTTGAAGGAAGTTTGTCCAAGACAGCAGTCTCAGAAATGCTTAACTGTGTCAGGATTCCATGAAATGCTGCAAATGTACTACAGCTGCAATGTACTACATTTTTCAGCAAGGAAAGGATACTTCCCAGCATACAGTAGTGTTTCTGGATCAACATCATCACTGTAAGGATTCAAAGGAACAAGTTTCCTTCTGACAGGGTCAAAAACCAACTGATAGAGAAAAGTATTATTAGCACGAATAAATCCTTCTGTGTATTCCTTGGGTACTGATATATTCATCTTCAGGTATTGCCCTATTTTCCCAATGACCTAGCAAAGAAAAGGCAAATAATTTAAGATATATTTCACTTAGTTAGCTGACACATTTCTCTTATTGTTTTAAAACCCAGCATGTATGTTTATTATGATTATTTCCTTCCAAGGAACACCAATATACAGGCATTCACCAGATTGGTAGAAAACGTTTTAGGACATCCACTGAGCTCATTTGTATTCCTCTCTATGGAATGAAGACAAAGAGTATCACATCAGAAGAGCAAATAGAAGGGACAAACAAGTTCTGCTCAGCACATGGGTTAGAAAGACACTTGAAACATGCCACATCAATGTCAGGGCTCGAAAATATAGTTTCAGAGCATAGTTCTGTTAGTCTGCAGTAGAACAGCTAGGTTCTAATCCCGGAGCACCTTAAAGACCAACAAGATTTTCGGGGTATGAGCTTTTAAGAGTCAAAGTTCCCTTTGTTAGATATGAAGGCATCTGAATAATCTACGACTCGAATTAGAGCTCACAGAAAACACTACTGCTCAGTAACCAAATCACAGAAACAGAAATCTAAGCAAAGAGCAAAAATGTTTTGATAGGGCTTTCAGTGTACAAATGATTGAAGTTAGCACCTTCCCTAAAGCAACTACTGTCAAGATTTATATTTATGTTAAACATTTTAATGTTTTTCCCCACCCAAATAAGGTCCTCCATTTTCTATGGAGGTTTGGGGAAACACAAATTGATTCAATATCCCATGAACACTGTATATTACCTTTATAATATCAGGATTGTTGGCAATTTTTAGTAACTTGCACGCCTTGCTTAACCCAATACCATGAATTGATGGAAGGTAATCACAGCCAGACAAAATACACATGTAACGGAATTTCTCTTCTGTAAACACATCACCTAGCTGTTTGCACATCCCTAGCCGATTCTGGTCAATTTCCAAGCCATTTCCAAACTTATCAAGTTTCAGAAACACCTTTGAATACAAGAAAAAACAATAGGTAAGTCCTGGCATTGCCAGTTACTGCACCACACTCTCCCTCATCTGCAAAGACTCTGTACTAGTCTGAGAGGCCACAAAAAATTAGCAAACTAAAGGTCCTAAGAAACCAGATACAAATTCTGCAGAACATACTTGGGCCTTAAACCACAGGAGATTAGCCACTCTAGCGATCCTAGAGCATTTTCTATTTACCCTGCCTTTTAGATATAAACTCATCCTTTATAAAGGCAGAAGATTCAACTAAGTAGTAAGGTAGCACCTATGAGAATGAGCTGTGATTTGGGAGGTCCTCAATTCAGATTTTGCTTTGCTGCATAGTTAGGTCTTAGGCAAGTCAATATCTCTCCTTTGCTTCACACCCAAACTCAGATCCTGGTTCGGGTTGCTCAAATACAACACTGATAAGGATAACAAGGGAAGGAAGAGAAGTTTCACAGAGGAGGGAAAGGGAGAGAAGAGAGATGAGAAAAGGGATGAGCCTATGGCCTGCTCCCATCTCACAGAAATGGTTAAGAGATCAGTAACACTATGGTTATGCTGGAGTAAACAGCATGAGGGATATGGGCTTTGATGCACATTTGAGTCCTGGTACTGCCTTAAGTACAACATGAGTATGTTATTTCTCCTACCTTTTTACACCCAAAGGCAAGAAGATCTGAGTCCTCTGTAATTATAGCTTGGACTATGCCAGTCTTGTTGAGATAAGCTAGTTGGGCATCAGCTTCATATGGAGCAACAATGCAATCTATTCCTTTTGCCCGAGCAGCCTACACAGAAACAAACAAAACAACACTGTGCCCCCAAAGACTGATGGTATACACAAGTTCTTATTTTAAAAAGTCATACAATTGACTTGTGAACTTATGAAACTATCATACAACTGCTATGATTAAACACCTAGTCTAGTACAGTCTACCCAATTGGCAATGGTAGGGCAGGAGCAAGTCATGCTACATCACAGTGGCCAGGAAGCCTTCTATATGCTCTCTATCACAATTGTCTTATGCTCTGTCAGTGGAGCATCTTCTGTCTGATTTTTAGGTCTGAAACTTACAATAATTGCCTTCACAACAATTTTCTCACAATCCTTTTCAAAAATTTATAGTGGAAATGGTTAATGAACTCCAGATCAACCCTGTCAAGAAAACTTCAGCCTCTGTGGCAGGCAACAGCATAGCAACATCGCCATTGCCTCCAGTAGTTCAACAACTTCCACTTGCTCTAGTCTCAAACATTCTCTAGTTTCTACTCAGAGGATGAGGAGCCGTGGCTCAGTTGTATAGCATCTGCTTGGCATGCAAAAGGTCCCTGGTGTTTAATCCTTGACAACTTCAGTTAAAGGATCTGCTAACAGGTGATATGAAAGGCCTCTGCCTGACATCCTAGAGAGCAGCTGCCAGTCTGAGCAGGCAATACTGGATTAATGTTCTGATTCAGTATAAGGCAGTTTCATATCTATGTACAGCTTTTCAAGTTGTTTTCGGCACAGGGTAGTTTCATCCAATTAATTACACTTTGGTTCAGTTCTCACCACATTAGTATGCTTGCCATCTATGCCCTGTTTATTGGTCCTCCAGAACTGGAAGAGAACAAATGGTCACACTAATTGAAGAAAAGAGGCAAAGAAAATACAGTGGTGCAGTGGGCATTCAATTTGATTCCAGTATGTTAAAAACACCTATGCTTACTGCAAAACACATAGGAGTTATTAGGATATTGGAATAAAATTGTCTTTCCACTGCACCATTGTTTTTTCTTTTATCTTTTTCCTCCAGAACTGATTTGCCACTGTGTAAAACAGGATGCTGGATGAGATGAACCACTGGTCTGATTCAGCAGGGCTCTTATAATAACACAGAATATAAACAAAACAGTATCTACTATAATAGTTTTAAAACTTCACTGATAATTGAACTTTTTAACACCCTTACTATTTCAAAATATCATTCCATTACAGTCTTATAAATCAACAGGTACAATAATAAATAGGTCAGTTTAATAATTGCTCAGTCTACCAGCCATCAGCAAAGAGCCCTCCCAAACAGCCTCCCTCTACAGACATCCCAGGAGGTTCAAGTATCCAGTGTACCTCATCAGGGGGACACTGCATAATAGAAGGTCTTCTCTAAGGAAGCCCAGTTTCTGACCAAAGCCAGCTGGGTTACCTACATCAAAAGAATGGTCAAAAGGGGCTGTCTGAGGCTGCGCCCACATTGAATAACACACTACAGGAAAGAGAAATGTTCCACCATGAAATACAGAATGTATAAGACAGTAGCAAACTGCTTAGGAATCAAAGCCCACTACTTACCTTAATAACTTCACAGGCCATAGCGTGTGTCACATTAATGCTACGTGCAAAACATTCTCTGGCTTCTGATAGTTTTCCCTCCCGGAGCAGCTGCTTCCCTTTCAGAAGATTGGCTTGCCGTTTCCTTGTCATAAACAATGAATGCTATCAGAATTGCACATATGCACCAAAAGACACATTTCCATGTCTCAGTGTGCTTTTTCACACATTAATTAATAGATGGAGATAAAAAGCGATGCAAAGGCAGAAGAAGTTAAATTTAGTATTAGTCCATTAGGCCATGTGACTTTGAGTAGGCTAACTTATACAAGACTTGTTTGATCTAAAGGTGGTAAAAATCTATGGATTAAGATCCCCAATCCTAAACTCATTAGAAAGCAATGCTAACAATATTAGGTACATTGAGGCCATTTAAATACTTTATATTTAGTTGCATTAATCCTCTCTGCACTTTAAGTACCACTAGAATGGTAATAGAATACACCTATGGATTTCACAAGAATAGAAAGGCAACTAAGAGGAAGCCTGGATTTCCATATCTGTGCCCTTTTAGACAGTCCCAACTTCTACTTTCAGACACAACTTCTTACACTATATTAAAGGATGCTCCAGAAGGTTCAGTGACTCTCTAAAGTGGCTTTTTCAAAACAGGGAGATGAGCTATAGTAAAAAGGAAAGTCCAAGATGAGAAGAATACCTTAGGGATTTTATGTGTGCGTGTATTATGAACTGATTAACAAACGGGGGTTAAAAAAATGAAATCAACAAGGACAGAATCATTCTTCAGCAGTATAACAGACAGAGATGTAGATTAGACATCATAATACAGCAAGTTCTGCTCCCATTGAACAGATCAAGAAATCATTGAGGGGGCGGTTTGCAGAAAAAAGCACTGAACAACAACAAAAACCCTTTATACAAGATCTACAACCTCTTAACACACATCTGTGTCCTGCTGATCTTCCATCAAACAACTCAAGCCGGCATACTTTGGGTTCTGTGTGGGACACCTCCCACACACAGATCAGACCCAGAGGTAGTTAGCTTCAGCAAGATGCCCACCTCAGAGTGACTTCTGAGCCTTTATATCGTGATGAGTCAATACTGGCCACTTTTGTAGATAAAGGCGTATTATACCCTGTGTGTGTGTATATATATATATTTAAACGACTTACTCTCTTCTTGACTTTTCAACTTCTTTTTTGGAAGGCAGAGTACATCCATCAAATACTAGAACTGGTTTGACCCCAAATGACAGAAGCATATCTACCAGTTTCATACAGTAAATAACATATCTGTAAAAAAAACATACATTTGTCGCATGTCCAGCACAAAGTTTTCATCTTACACTAAAATGTAAGTTACTAGAGGAAATTTAGCTCCAATGAAGTTAACACAGAATTTTCCTGAGACTTTGCAGTATCAGCACATCAACTCAGTATCCTAACCTTGTGGATCACAGAACTTACAGCTAGTCTAGCCAACAGAGTGTAATGGACATGCATCAACTGAGCTTTCTAAATTAAGCTTTATCATATTTGTCACAGTCCATACCCCAAGGAATGCACCTGCTGCTTTTGTTTCAGTTTATTCATGAGATTGAAATGGAAAATTGCCCTCTTTTTGAGACTTACTGATTTTTTGTATTAATCATGTGCACAGGCTGCTTAACTTCTTCTGTTGTCAATATGATTTAAGCAGCCTATTACAAGACCAAAACCTCTGAAAACTGTTTGAAAGGCAATCACAAAGGTACTTCCTCTTCCAATTTACTTTGTGCATTTGACAGCATATTGGGTACACTCTGTTTTCTACTTTTTTACTGTCAGAGAATGATGACTTTGCAGAATTTTCTTTAGACCTCAGCATAATATATGAAAACAGTTCCCCCCACTTGAATACCACTTGCAGAAAGCCAGTTTGGTGTAGTGGTTAAGTGTGTGGACTCTTATCTGGGAGAACCAGGTTTGATTCCCCACTCCTCCACTTGCACCTGCTGGAATGGCCTTTGGTTAGCCATAGCTCTGGCAGAGGTTGTCCTTGAAAGGGCAGCTGCTGTGAGAGCCCTCTCAGTCCCAGCCACCTCACAGGGTGTCTGTTGTGGGGGAAGGAGATAAAGGAGATTGTAAGCCACTTTGAGTCTCTGATTCAGAGAGAAGGGCGGGGTATAAATCCGCAATTCTTCTTCTTTCCACTGTTGTACAGATCTGCAAATCTGAAATGTCTTTGGCCAATAAAAGACATGCAGCCAAAGTCCATGTGAGGAGGAAGGAAAAATGTTTATTGCAATAAATGGAGAGCAGAGCTAAGCCAAAGCCTGCAATACCAAGCTGCTCTATAAATAAATAAATACTAACTGGCTGCAACATCCAGCATAATTTCATTGTAAGAGCCAGCTACACATTATTGATACAATTTGCCAGGGTGGCATAAACTCATTTGTCAGGATTATGTTGCAGAAAGAAATTCTACTTCACATGCATCTTGACCAGATAAATCCAGTTTGGGCTCTAAGAACCCTCCAGTTCTATTGTTACAATAGAGATTAGTAAAGCATAGTGCAAGTTATGTTTGTGTTATAGATATGACTGGAATGTTGGTAACTTTTCTATCTTTACTTATTCTCAGTTAGGCCTAGCTGTGTGTTAACCATTAAGGGTGTTACTTAAGCATACTTGTGGTCTTCCCACCTAAAGCTGAGTCCCACAGCACTTACCACTGGAATACCACTTGCTTTCAAAACTACAGACTACAATTCACAGCCCATTAGCCCCAGAAAAGTCCACAAAGATGATTCACCTGTTCTGGTGTGAATGGATTATATGCCATATTGCAAAGGCACCCCATACTCAGACCCCAATTTGGTAAATCAAGTTGCTTTAAAACATACTGATCTGTGGGTTCTGCTCTGGCTAACTTCTCGGCACATGCGTAAGCTCCTTTGTGCAGCCAGCAGTAAGTATCAACAGCAACAACTTGCCCTTTGTACTTCTTTACGTGAGTAGGTTCTGCAGCTTCTTTGATGAACTGGAGCAAACCTGGGATTCCCATGAGTCTGCTTTAAAAACAAACTAAAACAGAAACACAGTCCAAGATAAAATACAATTGTTAGTCCAATAATCCTTCTGCAGGCATGATGCAAAACAGAGGAGGGAAGAAATCCCACACAGGTATAAGCAGTGTAACGCACATAATTGACAGGACAAGGCTTCATATTATAGCATTAGCCATCTGAAGAAACCTGCAGATCTAGATGCTGGCTGAGGCACCACTAAACCCCTAATAACTATCTCCAGATTACTACATTATCCCACTTTTGTTGATGGTGCAGCTGATTTATGGTGACTTCATAGTGTTGTCAAGGCAAGAGATTCAGAGGTGGTTTGTCACTGCCTGCCTGTGCATAGTAACCTTGCACTTTCTTAGTGGTCTCCCATCAAATATGAACCATCCTACTTGATGCAAAGTGGCTGAGCCTAATGCAAAGTGCCTTATCAGCAAGGAATAGAATGTGGAAACAACAGTTAACTGCCAGTTTTACTCCATTAATCTTGTATGGATTTTTTTTCCAGAAGCACATTAAAGTCCTCCCCCCCAAAAAAAACTTACAAAGAACATATTTGCATATAACAATCATTGCACACCCCACCCGTAATCAATCCCATATGATGACTGACTGCATATACAAGCAAAAGACATGCAAGGAAGTCACTGGCACCAAGTGGCCAGTTGTACTCTAATCCCACTTCAATTTCAACTCAAATCATACCTGGAAAGCAATTTTGAGTGGAAATTAACATCCACTTAACATATACACCCGGTGGAATGCAGATATTTGCAAGCCCACATATGATTTGTCTACATGTGGGTTGCCTTCTCTTGTGATTCAATGCTAATGATGCTTTTTGCTGGTTTAAAGTCCTTACATACTGTTTTCATCTGTTCTGCCTCTAAGTGCTTTTAGCAAATTTTAGGAATATGCTTCTAACTGTCCTTTAAAGAACTTGCCATAGATTTAATTTTTGGCTGCTATGTTTTCACTGGTTATCATTCTAGTTCAAAAATATTTTATTGTTGTCATCTCACCAATTCAATAAATATATACCCCTTGCCAATTGGGAGAAGGAAATCTACAGCTCACATCTTTTTATCTCTGCATATTGCTCGGGACCAGCCAAAGGCTATCTAAAGTTAATTGGTACACAATATTACCAATAATATCTCAGTGGAATTGTTTCCGCTTACAAGTATGGTGACTGAAAGTTTAGCAAGTCTGACGTGACAGCGCAAATCCCTAAATTCTAAGAAGAGGATCTCCAGTTTTGGAAGACAGATCCGCAATAAAATAAATACAAAGCGATTTGCATCCTCATCAAGCATTTGTAACAACAGAACCGGAAGAAGTGTTTAACAAGTGGCAACCAGACGGCCCTCCCCCACTCAGCCCCATGATTTCAGTACAACTGTACACGGAAAATTCCTGTTTTTAAAGCTCCAGTCCTGCTCAACAACACATGCAAAATAGCACTACACTTTGCCTGAGGTAGGACTGCAGCCTTTGGCCGCACTTCGAAACAGGCTTCCTTCAAAGAAATCACTATTCAAACGAGGACAGGCGTAAACGTGGGTAGAATCGGGGCAACAAAGTCAGCCCCATTTTATGCTACCGAAGAAAGCATGAATTCAGCTGGACACGGCAGCTTAAGCAGGCGGGGCGGGGGATAGCAAGTAAATAAAACCGAACCCCTTTGTATGCGGGTCATTCGTCAAAGAAAGCAGCCTCTCCCACCGGCAACAATACCCGCTAGGAGGATTCATAACAGAGGAGTACAAAACAAATACCTGCGGCATCCCTATCCTCGGCCGCTTAACCACTGTATCCTGAGTTTCCCCACCTGGTTCGGAGTGGAGGCTAAAAATTTCACCCAGCTCTAAAACGGGAGGGAAGAAGCAATCCAGTCCCAGCCGGTCCGTCCCTGACTGACGACGCCGCTGATCGTTAAAAAAACAACTGCTCCAGCACAGCCAGTCCCATTCTCTTAGGAAGATCTACAAGAACAGTGACGAGGCGCGGGAAACCGAAAAAACCTTTTCAAGCTGCGCGCTTTCGAACATCCAGACCACGCCTCCTTTCACGTTAGCCGCCGACAAACTGAGACTACATTACCCAGCATGCAGCTAAGTCTACAGAAACGTGATAGCGCTTGTCTTCAATTAGCGAATGCATGCTGGGCGATGTAGTGTACATGACTCGCTTTACGGCAGAAGCGAAGGGGGGGGGGACAAAAAGAGCGCTGGTCTGCGGCATATGGGAGGCAATCTTAGCTTGTAGTAATAGCGTCCAGCAGTTATATAACGCTTTCCGTATTCAAAGCATTTTACATAATTAGCTTCTTATAACTCATATAAAGCCCTTAGGGTTCAAGTGGGTAGCCTGTTGATCTTAAGCAGCAGAACAAAGTTTGAGTCCGGTGGCACCTTTAAGTTCATGGCCTGTGCAGCGCGTGGGAGTAAAAGTAATATGGTGTACTGCTGGGAGCCCCCCCCCCCTTGGCTTCCCAAAGTCGCAGACACTGGAAGCTGAAAGTGGTGGGACAGCACTTAGGTGTGTGCTCTCTGAGCGCGGCTTCCCTTAAGGAAGAACATACCCATCCAGCTGTTCTTGCCTTGAAGGTGAAAGAGGCCGGGCAGGGTGTTGGCCTGGCTTCCCTTGGGCTTGGAGGAGAACACACCCTGCCAACCTTGAAGGTGAGAGCTGCTGGGCAGGGTGTTGGCATGGTTCACCCCCAGCCCCCACTCAACCTTCCTGAGTCACCTGAGAAGGCTGAGTGGGGGCTGTGGGTGAGCTGCACCTGCACAGTATGCTCTTGGAGCACCTCTGAGAGTGCACTGTGCAGTGCTGGATTAAACCCTCTGGAGGCCCCTCAGCAGTCGAAATCTTGGGGGCCCCCTTGCAAATTGTCTCAGAGTCTGAGCGCCTGCCCTGCCACCCCTGCTGCAGTCTGCAAGCCCCTTCTCCAAAGCCCCTTTTCCTAAGCTGCAGAGGAGAGGCAAACTTAGCAACAGCAGCAGCTGCTCCAGGCAAATTGGGCAAAGAGCAGCTCAGTTGCTGGCTGCACATGCAGGCTGGGAGGGCTGCAAGCAGAGGGAAAATTGGGTGGGGCCCCTAAAGACAGGGGGCCCATAGGCCAGTGCCTACTTGGCCTAATTGTTAATCTGGCACTGTGCAGGCACAGCTCACCCAGAGCCTGCCCAGACCTCCCCTGCTGTACCACCATGCCTGCCTTCCCAGTGGGCGGAGGTGTGGTGGGGGGGTCCAGGGTAGGTGCTGGCCTGGGGTGGCTGAGGTCCTAGCACCAGGCTTGCCTTTAACACCAACTAAGTTGAATTTTCCAGGTGGTGGCTGGAGATTCCTAGAATTACCACTGGAGTTACAACAGAGATAGGTTTTCTTAGAGAAAATGGGTACTTTGGAAGATAGACTCTGTGGCAGGGGTGGCCAAATTGGCTTGGGAGCCACACGTGGCTCTTTTACACATATTGCTTGGGCTCTTAAAGCCTCCACCACCCCATCAACTGGCTTGGAGAAGACATTTCTCTCTTTAAATCACTTTTCCAAGCCAGCAAGTGACTTGAATACAATTAAAGTTGCTTTCTTTCCACCACTCTTCCCCCATCTATTTGCCTTCCTTCTCTTCCTTCCTGTTTTGCAGCTCTCAAACATCTGTTTATTCTATGTGGCTCTTACATTGAGCAACTTTGGCCACCCCTGATCTATGGCATCATACCCCACTGAGGTCCCTTTTCCTCAAACTCCACCCTCCTCAGGTTTCATCCTCCAAATCTCTAGGAATTTCCCAACCCAGACCTGGCAACCATAAGTCATGTGAATTGGTTGTTCCCTATTTTATTAATAAAGCCTTGGCAACCTGTTCAGCTGAAAAGTGTGGGGAGATGACTTGAGAACCATAGGTGGAAGATCCCTGCCAAATCAAATCCTTCTTCTTCCTCCTCCGCAGAAAGGGAGGCTATTTTCTTCACTACAATTGTGTCATCTGTATCTCATACTTCCCAGTTTCATTTCATTTTATTCGATTTATATCCCGCCCTCCCCACCGAGGTGGCTCAGGGCGGCTCACAACATAAAATTCTAACAATAAGATTAATGAATATTAAAATACATTAAATAGTTTACAGCAGTTATGTAGGTCTGTTTGTGATTTTTTAAATTTCATGAACCGATCCCTTAGGTGATTATTTGTCTACTTGTTTGGGGAAATTCTTTACTATAAAATCTACTGTGGCTTGTATTGGGTAGTATATTGATAATCATGCATTCAATCTGCAGCCCATTTTGTTTCTGAATGCAAAAATAATGTTAAATGATGTGCAACATGGTACACAACTTGTTGGCTTTCAAGCAAGATACAAGTAGCTTGTGTCATAAGAATGCAACGTTAATACATATTTTGTTTAACTTTTATAGATAGAGAAAGGCATCCATCTTTCAATCTGTCAATGGCTAGCTAAATGTTCTATGTGCTTTAGTGAAACCGTTTTAGAGGAATTCAACACACATTACAGGTTAGTAGCAAAGTCAATATTTATTGCTGTTCATCTGTGGACATCTGTAAATTTCTGTAACTAGTGTGCAAAACAGTTTCTTTTCTAGCAGATGTAAACTAACAAAACCACTTAAGGAATAAAATAAAGTTCACAAGCTGCCACTTCTGGCAGTAACTGGAAGTGTGCATGATGACCAACAGCAGTATAAAAGGTATGCAAATAAGTTTAAAGATAGAAATACCATGTTTCACATGTCACCTGCTGTTTCTGTGGTGATGGAGCATCAATAAAACCTGCACTTCTTAGTCAAATCATGGCTAAAAATAGCTGCATGGTTTAAAATGTATAGGGTGCTGTAATACTTGGGAGGAGACTGCTAACAGTGAGGAGACATGTCAAAGAAAATGTTTTAGATATCAAAAGCTTATTGATGAAAACATGGGATTTTGGATACGATCATTCTGGAAAAAGGGAAGACTATTCTGGAGTAGCTGTGCTGGCATGGGGTAAGAACATAAGAGAAGCCATGTTGGATCAGGCCAATGGCCCATCCAGTCCAACCCTCTGTGTCACACAGTGGCCAATATATATATATTTATACACACACACACACACACACACTCTGGCTAATAGCCACTGATGGACCTCTGCTCCATATTTTTATCTAACCCCCTCTTGAAGTTGGCTATGCTTGTAGCCACCACCACCTCCTGTGGCAGTGAATTCCACCTCGGTGGGGTAGGGCGGGATATAAATCGAATAAAATAAATAAAATAAAATAAAACATGTTAATCACCCTTTGGGTGAAGAAGTACTTCCTTTAATCCGTTTTAACCCAGCTGCTCAGCAATTTCATCAAATGCCCACAAGTTCTTGTATTGTGAGAAAGGGAGAAAAATACTTCTTTCTCTACTTTCTCTATCCCATGCATAGTCTTGTAAGCCTCTATCATGTCACCCCGCAGTCGACATTTCTCCAAGCTAAAGAGCCCCAAGCTCTTTCTTCATAGGGAAAGTGTTCCAAACCTTTAATCATTTTAGTTGCCCTTTTCTGGACTTTTCCCAATGCTATAATATCCTTTTTGAGGTGCGGTGACCAGAATTGTACACAGTATTCCAAATGAGACCGCACCATCGATTTATACAGGGGCATTATGATACTGGCTGATTTGTTTTCAGTTCCCTTCCTAATAATTCCCAGCATGGCATTGGCCTTTTTTTATTGCAATCGCACACTGTCTTGCCATTTTCAGTGAGTTATCTACCATAACCCCAAAATCTCTCTCTTGGTCAGTCTCTGCCAGTTCACACCCCATCAACTTGTATTTGTAGCTGGGATTTTTGGCCCAATGTACATTACTTTGCACTTGGCCACGTTGAATCTCATCTGCCACATTGACGCCCACTCACCCAGCCTCAACAGATCCCTTTGGAGTGCCTCACAATCCTCTCTGGTTTTCACCACCCTGAACAATTTAGTGTCATCTGTAAACTTGGCCACTTCACTGCTTACTCCCAACTCCAAATCATTTATGAACAAGTTAAAGAGCATGGGACCCAGTACTGAACCCTGCGGCACCCCACTGCTTACCGTCCTCTACTGCGAAAACTACCCATTTATACTCACTCTCTGCTTCCTATTAATTAGCCAGTTTTTGATCCACAAGAGGACCTGTCCTTTTACTCCATGACTCTCGAGCTTACTAAGGTGCCTTTGATGAGGAACTTTATCAAAAGCTTTCTGGAAGTGAAGGTAAACAACATCTATTGGGTCTCCTTTGTCCACATGATTGTTCACCCCCTCAAAGAAATGTAACAGGTTAGTAAGGCAAGATCTTCCCTTACAGAACCCATGCTGAGTCTATAACTTGTGTTCATCAATGTGCCTTCTCATTCTGTCCTTGATAATGGTTTCTAACAACTTTCCCAGTATTGAAGTCATATTGACTGGCCTGTAATTTCCCAGATCTCCTCTGGAACCCTTTTTAAAGATGGGGGTGACATTTGCTACCTTCCAGTCCTCATGAATGGAGGCAGATTTCAATGAAAGATTACATATTTTTGTCAGAAGATCCACAAGTTCAACTTTGAGTTCTTTCAGAACTCTTGGATGTATGCCATCCGGACCTGGTGACTTATTAGTTTTTAATTCGTCTATCAGTTGTAGGACCTCCTGTCTTGTCACCTCAATCTGACTCAGGTCTTTCAACACCCCTTCCAAAATTAGTGGTTCTGGAGCAGGCAAACACTTCTCATCTTACACAGTGAAGACAAAGGCAAAAAATGCATTCAGCTTCTCAGCCATTTCCCTATCCTCCTTCAGTAATCCTTTTACCCCTTGGTCATCCAAGGGCCCCACTGCCTCCCTGGCTGGTTTCCTGCTTCTAATATACTTGAAGAAATTTTTATTGTTGGTCTTTATGTTTTTTGCAATATGCTCCTCATAGTCCCTTTTTGCCTGCCTGATCAGTCTTGCATTTGATTTGCCACAGCCTATGTTCCCTTTTATTAATCTCACTTGGACTAGCTTTCCACCTTCTTACCTTTTACAGCTTCCATTGCTTTGTTTGTTAACCATGCAGGCCTTTTCTTATACCTGTTTGTGCCTTTCCTAACTTGTGGTATATATTTTATCTGAGCTTCTAGGATTGTAGTTTTAAATAGCCTCCAAGCTTCCCCAAGGGTTTTGACTATATTTACCTTTCCTTTCAGTTTCCTCTTCACATGCCTCCTCATCTCAGAGAATTTGCCCTTTTTAAAGTTAAATGTGGTCGTGCTGGTCTTTTGGGGCAACTCTCTATTTATACAAATGGTGATATCAATAACGTTATGGTCCCTGCTCCCAAGCGGTGCAAGCACTTTTACATCTCTCACCAAGTCTTGGGCATTACTTAGGACCAAATCCAGGATCACCCCACCCCTGGTAGGTTCTGTGACCATCTGCTCCGTAGCACATAGGGTGGTGGTGGAGGATAAGGGCAGCGCTGGAGGGCATGCTAGGAGAGGAAAGAACTTAGAATGCTAAGCTCCCTCAGGTCATGATCCACCTCCATCACTGACATAACATCACAGTAATGCCACACTAGCAACAAAACTGGCTTAAACATAATTTATTTACTTCATTTATAATACTCCTTTTTCCTTGAGGTTTGAGTATGAAGACTCTATAACAGTAGAAAAGAGTAGGAGTCCAGTAGCAGCTGAAAGACTAACAAAATTTGTGGTAGCTTATGAGCTTTCATGAGTCACTGCTCACAAGATTTCTTATCTGAAGAAATATCTCAAGAAGTTAGCAGTGACTCATGAAAGCTCATACCCTACCACAAATGTTGTTAGTCTTTAACAGGGCTGGCCCTGCCACTAGGCAATTGCTTAGGGTGCCAGCCTTCTGGGGGCGCCAAATTGGGCTCCTCTTATGTGACTCAGTGACATCATGTGTCAAACCACTAACTCTGCAAGCACTCAGGGCTAGTGATGCCTGTGTACTGCAAGAGCTCATCAAGGGCATTTTCTTAATCCCCAATTGTGTCCCATGTTGGTACCGTCTCCTTAAACCTGTCTCACTTCTGTCTCAGGCTTCCTCCTAAGCTGTGAAGCACTGGGCTGTGCCTGTGCTAGCAGCAGAGAGAGCCAGCAGCACATGGAGAGCAGCGATCAGTGCTGCTGCCTCCAGGGCTCCTCTTTGCAACCACGATTTTCCTCCTCCCTCTTCAGGGGATTTGGCTTCTTGCCTGGCTAGGCTTTACAATGTGGGAAAGGCAGAAAGGCAGGTAAGAGAAGAAGCCTGGGTTAGTGGTTTGACTTATGCTTGTGATGGGAGAGGGTGTGTGTACCCTAGATGGTTTTTAATGTGCTCTCCCCCTTGCAAGTGGTGTCTAGTGTGGGAGCTAGAGAATATTGCTTGCCAAAATATTTCACTTTCAAGAAAAAAAATGAGGAAATAAAAAAGAGGTAGTGCCAGCAGGCTGCTTTTATTCTTGCCTGATGTTCATTCTGAGATTCTTACAAGGTTATTGTTATGTTTATATTTTATGTTTTGTATGTTTGTAAATTGAATTTTTTAAAAAAAAAAAAATCAAATGTAGGCTTGCTCACAACTTTTATGGATTGGCTCACAAAGGAAAATTTTTACACACAGAGCTTAGAGGAAACATTGCCCACAACCCCTGCCTGCTTCTTCACAGGCCTAGGGGATATTTAGAGAGGTGGCTGAATAGAGCCTGTCCTCTCAGCTTTGTTATTTCAAGATTATTTCCCATCCAAATACTTGCCAGAGTTGGCCTTGCTCAGCTTCGAAGATATGACAAGATCAGGCTTACTTGGGATATCCAAATCAGGAAGCAATTTAAAGTTTTGTGCTTTTCATTTTTCCCACAATTCATCTGTTTTTGAAAACTGGTTATCGGGGGGTGGGAGGCAGAAGTTAGCCTTGCCTAGGGTACAAGATAGTCTAGAGCCATCCCTGGTCTTTAAGGTGCTACTCTTTTCTGCTGCTATAGACAGACTAACATGACTATCCATCTTAATCGAAGACTCTATAAGTGCTCTCAGTGAAAAATGACTCCCTGCCTCACTTGCTCAAAAGCCCTATTCACATAGAATCATAGAGTTGGAAGGGACCAGTCTGGTGTAGTGTTAAGTGCGCAGACTCTATCTGAGAGAACTGGGTTTGATTCCCCATCCTCCACTTGCAGCTGCTGGAATGGCCTTTGGTCAGCCATAGCTATCTCAGAGCTGACCTTGATGTTGGAATTGAAATTGAAAACAAATCAGCCAGTATCATAATGCCCCTGTATAAATCGATGGTGCGGCCTCATTTGGAGTACTGTGTACAATTCTGGTCACCGCACCTCAAAAAAGATATTATAGCATTGGAGAAAGTGCAGAAACTAGAATGATTAAAGGGTTGGAACACTTTCCCTATGAAGAAAGGTTAAAACGCTTGGGGCTCCTTAGCTTGGAGAAACGTCGACTGCGGGGTGACATGATAGAGGTTTATAAGATTATGCTTGGGACAGAGAAGGTAGAGAAAGAAGTACTTTTCTCCCTTTCTCACAATACGAGAATTTGTGGATATTCAATGAAATTGCTGAGCAGTTGGGTTAGAACCGAGAAAAGGAAGTTCACCCAAAGGGTGATTAACATGTGGAATTCACTGCCACAGGAGGTGGTGGCAGCTACAGGCATATCAAGCTTCAAGAGGGATTGGATAAGCATATGGAACAGAGGACCATCAGTGCCTATTAGCCACAGCGTATTGTTGGAATTCTCTGTCTGGGGCAGTGATGCTCTGTATTCTTGGTGCTTGGGGGGGGCACAGTGGGAGGGCTTCTAGCCCCACTGGTGGACCTCCTGATGGCACTTGCTTTTTTTGGCCACTGTGTGACACACAGTGTTGGACTGAATGGGCCATTGGCCTGATCTAACATGGCTTCTCTTATGTTCTTGAAAGGGCAGCTTCTGGGAGAGCTCTCTCAGCCCCACCTACCTCACAGGGTGTCTGTTGTGGGGCAGAGGGAGGTAAAGGAGATTGTCACTCTGAGACTCTGAGATTCAGAGTGTAGAGTGGAGCATAAATCCAATATTATAATCACAATCACCATCTTCTTCTTCATCTAGTCCAACCCACTGCACAATGCAAGAAAATCACAAATACCTCCCCATACATTCACAGAATCAGCATTGCTGCCAGATGACCATCTAGCTTCTGCTTAAAAACCTCCAAGGAAGGAGAGCCCAGCACCTCCTGAGGAAGCCTGTTCCACTGAGGAACCACTCTGTCATGAAGTTATTTCTAATGTTTAGCTGAAAACTCTTCTGATTGTATTTTAACCCGTTAGTTCAGATCTGACCTTCTAGGGCAACAGAAAACAACTCTGCACAATCCTCTATATGGCAGCCCTTCAAGTTCTTGAAGATGGTGACCGTATCACATCTCAGTCATCTCCTCTCCAGGCTAAACATACCCAGCTCCTTCAGCTTTTCCTCGTAGGATTTCATCTCCAAACCCCTCACCATCTTCATTGCCCTCCTCTGGACACGTTCCAGCTTGTCTTTATCCTTCTTAAATTGTGGTGCCCAAAACTGATCAAAATACTCTAGGTGAGGTCTAAATAGTGCAGAGTAAAGTGATACCATCACTTGGTGTGATGTAGATGCTATACTTCTGTTGATACAGCCCAAAACTGCATTTGCATTTTTAGCTACTGCATCACACTGCTGACTCATGTTCAAGGTATGGTCCTCTAAAACCCCTAGATCCTTTTTGCACATACTACTACCAAGACAAGTCTCCTCCATCCTATAATGATGCATTGGATTTTTCCTATCTAAATGCAGAACTTCACATTTATCCCCGTTAAAATTCATTCAATTTGTTTTAGCTCAGTTTTCCTCCTGTCAAGATTATACTGTATAGTGACTCTGTCTTCTACCATGTTTGTTCCAAGTTTCATAATAATTTGTAATTCAGCAATTTCCTTCTCCATTCCAAAACTTTCAGTGGGTGACCTGAAAGTTGCAAAAGAACTTCAAGAACAGAATTGAGTGGGAAATTGCTGAATTACAAACACCTCCTCAGGACTGAACAGGGATATTGGATTTTTATCTCATAACATATACTAAACCCACTTTCACCAAGTATAGCTATATATCCACAGTATTCCAATATATTTCTCTTTTAGAATAGTGTATCAGAAAAATGTTTTTTGTATTGACATACTCAAATAAGGGATATTGGCTGTTTATCTCCTTACAAATACTAATCTACTATTTTAATGCATTTTTTAAAAATGGCAAACTAGAATGATGTTTTTATATGTGTTACATGTTTAAATTAAGCCTCTGAGAACCTTATGCCCTCCTTTTAACCCAGAGAAGACTCTCATTTATTGCAGGATAATGGACATCAGTCTGCTATTCTGACATTTATTACTGTTTTTGTTTTTTTAGCCCAGTGGACACAGGCTGGCAGTCGCTAGGCCCCAGCTTGTGATTCTTTTAATCAGCTAAGGGACATTTCAATGATTTTGCATGCTGATTCACTGCCCACTTTCTCTATATTTAGGACTGCTTGCCATTCCATCCTACTGTCTGATGAAGTGTGCTTAGAGCACAAGAAAGCTTACATTCTGAATAAAACTTTGTTGGTCTTAAAGGTGCTACTTGACTCTGCTTTGTTCTACTGCTCCAGATCAACATGGCTACCCACCTGGATCTATATGCTGACTGTGTATCAGCTCCATTACCCTTCTTTGCCTCAAAAGTGACTAATAGTGTCTCTCTCAAAGGGGGATAGTAGTGTGCCTGATGTGCCTTGGAAAATGCAATCTCTTATAAGACCAATTTAAAAAAACAAATAGTGTTTTCTCTTTGCTGGGTCTACTGAGAGGCAGTTTGCTAGAGGAATAATGGTGCCAGTCACAAGATACATTGGCTAACACATCTCAACTAGCACTTTATGAAATTCAGGAGTGTTGCATATAGCATGTTAACGTGATTCTTGTGTGCAGGTTTAAGAACTGAAGCTTAGTAGTACAATCCAGAAATCATTTTAAGCCCATCTGGTCACCCATAAAATGACCGTGTTCCATTGATATTAACTGGCCAAAAGCAGGTTATGTAAAACATATTGTTGTTGCTTATGGAACAATGTTGTTTTAAAGCTGTCTATACATACCTCTTAATAACTAACTCATTAAGGGAAATCAATTCATTTTTATTTGTTTAAAATATTTCCATATTGCCTTTCCTTGTTCGTCTGAAGGTAATTTACAAGATGTGACAAAAATATTGCCAGTTAGAAGTTTAAAATATAGAGAGTTATACAGTAGATCCCAAAGAACACAGATCAAGACACATCTTGTCCACAGGAATAAAAGCCAATGTCATGTCCTAATCCAATTTAAGAAAAAAGCCTGTTGAAATGGGATGCTTCTATTTAGAACACATTTTGAACTGTTCTGTGCTTTGCTTGGGATTCTGGGGTATTATAATATAAGCTAGTTCTGTTAGGACTTTTTATATGAAGAGATTCTACTTCATTGCCAGGGAAACGAGCTGTACCAAACAAATAAGAAAGTGTGTACTGTTCTTGGGCTTATGCAGGGTGGGTTAGAAGTATTTTCTTCTTCTTCACCTGGTGTTTCATGGTTAAGCTTAACCATAATAGTTGCTTAGCATGTGTTGTAGAATCAGTAGAAAAGCTTAATTTTTGTGTAGCTTTTCTACATAAAACTTACTATAAACAAGCAAGATGTTCACACTTGCATTGGGCCTTTGTTCTCTTTCATGTTCCATTTGGTTTCTTCCTGAGTGCAGTCTTCTCTGTGTTAATAAGGGGATTCTTAAACATTATGACAGTGAGCTGTCTTAAGCCACAAACAAATTCTTCTGAGGGCTGGTGTGATGCAACATATGAAGCTGCCTTACATTGAATCAGAACATTGGTTCATCAAGGCCAGCACTAATTATTCAGACTGTCAGTGACTGTCCACGGTCTGAGGCTGAAGTCTTTCACATAATCTATTACTTGACTCTTTTAACTGGAGATACCAGGGGTTGAACCTGAGACCTTCTGCATCCCAAGTGGTTACTCTGCTATTGAACTATGACCCCAAATGAGTATGGCTCAGCTGGCAGTACATAATCTCACACCAAAGGCAATAAGATCAGAAGAACAATAAGAACAAGTAGGTGTATATTGCCTCTTCCAAGGGAGGTCTTCTGTGTTCATTTAAAAAGAGTTTTTCTTTTCTAGATGCAGTGTGAAACTGGTTTTCTCAAGAAGAATGCTGTGAAGCTAGAGGTAATCTTGAATTCTCCTTGGCTTTTTCCTGCTGAAAAATG
This sequence comes from Heteronotia binoei, assembly GCF_032191835.1. Lineage (NCBI taxonomy): Eukaryota > Metazoa > Chordata > Lepidosauria > Squamata > Gekkonidae > Heteronotia > Heteronotia binoei. The sequence goes on along the minus strand of NC_083223.1, from coordinate 163,722,104 downwards.
TGATCCCCTGTCACAACAGTTAGAGAAAGCTTCATGCTCTTCCCATGGGCTTCCAGAAAGACCTGGAAACATCTGCCTGGGAAACATGCTTCTGCAGTAAGTGATCTCTTGGTCTGATCTGGCACGGCTTCTCTTATGTTCTGCTCTTGCTCAGTGCAGTGACAGAAGAGATTGGAACTGCAAGCAGCAGTGCAGATATGGGGACGGAGGGGCAAACTTCCCTGGTGCCCCACAAAATTGAGGGAGCCCAGGGTATTAGTTGCTTCATATTGCTTCAGGTGGACAAACAAACGTGCCTGTTTGAACTTCCACCATACTCTTTCAGGGCAGAGGAGTACCGCATCAAATAAGAAGTGTATTTACTTATCTAATCAATCAACATTTATAGTTAGTAATGAATTCATCATCATTAAATGCTCCCTGTGTCATTATTTAACATATTTCAATAGGGTGTTTTACCTACTGACAACATTTGGGACAGTGCAGGTGGGCCCCATGGCTGTATTTTGTCCCAGACCTTGCACTGACTTTCTGCAGCTCTTCTCACAGGAAGCATGACTATGAAATGAACTGTGCAGAGGCCACTAAAGGGACAGGCATACATGGTAGATGTTGTGCATGCCTGTTTGCTTGAAAGGGGTGGAATGAAAAACGTTTTTTGCATCATTGTCACTGTTTTATTTTCACCTAGTTTGGCTGCAACACCTCTTTCTGTTTTATAGGTTTTTTTGAGTTAGTTATGGGAACAGTGGGAAAGGAAGAAGGTGCTGCTGATATCGGAACTTGGAGAACTTGTTTTCCACTTTTTCCACTGGTTAAACGTGATGCCTGTAAGACAAAGAACAGATGAATGTTTATATTGATTTTAATGCCATGTAACCAAATGAATTCTCTTTCTATGTATGTGATGAATAAAATCCTCTGCATAAAATCCTGAACTTCATTGGTAGTAGCAGCTGGTTAGGTATTTGGCCTTCTTAGGAAACCTGGGTTTAAATATGAGGCATAGGTAGGAAAAGGAAAAAATTTTCATCTGTCTGACCACTTTCCATCAAACTGTCCTCCACTTGCTTTAGAGCAAGTCACATTTCTTTGAGGCATATCTAGCCAAAGCTGCACATTTTTTTTAATGGTAAGATGCTCAGATTTAGTTGATGGGGCTTTCTCAGGGAAAAAGTTTAGAACTGGAAAAAAATCTTAACTATAACCACAGACTCAGCAGTTACTAGGCCCCAGAAATACTAGCCTGGCCTTATTCTTTGAAGACCTACCAAATTATTTTCAACCTTTTTGGAATCTAAATTCAGAATCTCCCCATATGTGGTTCACAGTAGCCCCCTCTCAGGAGAAAAGCTTAATGCACTTACTGTGTAAGAAGGTGCCATAATTCTGCTTCGCTTGGTGATACTGTCAGCAGAGTCAGAGTCTGAGTGTCTTGTAGGACAATGTTTCATCTTTGTAGGACTTACAACCTTTTATAAGTAATTTAGAAAAAAAATCAAGAATTATGTGGATAGCTTGATAGAGAAAACATTTAATGAAACCTGGACTAAGGAAAAATCCTTTAATTGGCCTGATATTATGATTCTTCCTTGAGCATTGTTACTGCACAAAATTCTGTAACATCTTCAAGATAGCTTCTTCCATTGCTGAACTGCTGGTGTTTTAAAATGACTACCAGAATACAATGGGTTTACAGATTTGCCCTAATACAACATGGTTGGTGGCAAACCAGCATCTGGGACAAAATGTTAATGCTCCTCAGTGTGTTTTTTAGGAGAGGGTTAGCTACATTCAGGTGTGCCCAGAGCTTGCAAGAAGTGACCCCTTCAGATAAATGGAAGAGGGCAGGGTTGTTCCTGTACATGAAGAAACAGCAGGTTTGAATTTTGAACAGGCAAAGAAGCACACACAGAGTAGGTGTGATTTGTCTGAAGCACCTTGAGGTGCAGTTGCTCTCTCGGGATGTTATGTCCAACACTTCCTCTAAACTGTGGAGTCTTGTGGGCAAAAATTCTACTTTATGAGCTCTTGGCATTAAAGTTGTGAGCTACTATATAAATTAGTTTGCTCTGGGGCCATTTTTCCTGAGCTAAGACAAAAATGTGTGAGCTGGAGGCTAAAAACTATGAGCTAGCTCACACTAACTCAGCTTAGAGGGAACACTAGTTATGTCTACTCCCATCTGTTCTCTATTTATATATTGATAAACAAAGGGAGGGAATATTTCCTAGAACCAAAGGATTCCTCTGCTTCTCTTAAAAGGAAACCTGCACAGGTAGCACTATAACAAGAGCTAAGAGGCTTTGCTTATTAACACTAAACTCAGACCTCTGTGTTATACTGCTTTGTGATCCATTAGCAAGAAGTTTCATTGTTACTGTATTTAATGTGCATATCTTGAAGCATTCATGTGCTGCAAATGGTAGATGGCTTCCATATCTTTCTCCCTTCAATTGTAAAACCATTATTCTTGTACTGCTATTATTGGCAGATTGTACAATAATTCATTCTTCCCACCCTCCGTATTTAAGAACTGCCAGCATGTCTCCTTCTTTTTGTTATCCAGACCTGAGCTTGTTTACTCCGAAATAATTTTGACCGAATATTCATGGAAGTAGTCAGACTACAGTTATAGACATCCTAACATGGAAGTAAATCCCACTGAATGCACTAACTTCTGTGCAAACTTGGTGTAGGATAAGGTGAAAGTTTGTGAAGGGTTCCATTCTGTATCTGGCCATCCCCTATGTAGAACAGCCTGAAATTTGTACTCCAATCGAGGGTTCAGCTTTGCTGGGTACAGCAGGATTATCCCTTTCCTTTTACTAATAAGCTCTTTTAACCAGAGGTCTTAAGCACAAACACTAGCATTACTACTTTTGAGACAGCTGCAAACTGAACTATTTGTAAGCATAACTCAAAATGACATGTTGTGCCACAGCATTACCTTGGTGAGCAGGAGCTGTGGCTGTGATACAGCACTTGCTTTGCATGCTAAATGTACTAGGTTCAATCCCTGGTATCACCATTTGCCACTCAGGGCACTTTCAGGTGGCTATCTGCGCTGGTCTGCAGCAAAGAAGAAAGATTCCAGGCCAGTAGCACCTTAAACACCATCAAGGTCTAAACCTTCAAGAGTCAAAAATCCTAACAGAGGGAGCTTTGACTCTTGAAAGCTTATACCCTGGATATGTTGTTGGTGTTTAATGTGCTATTGGATTGGAATCTCACCCATGTCCATTATTTCTTATCTTACACAAGAGGATTTGATTCTTATTTCTTTCCTGCATACTTGTATTTGTCCATGCTGACTTTTATTTTGCTTCTAAATATCCAGCTGTTTGATGAGATCATTTGAATGTATTATCTGTCCTCAGTAGTGTTTCTCCTGACTATCTTCTGGAAATCTGACCCATGGCTTGGCCAATCTTTTCATCTAAACAGCTGAAAATGTTGAAAACCATAGGACCCACCACTGTTACCTCCAGCACACCACCTTAGTGGGGAAGGGAGTGGAGGCTATGAGATTGGATATCATCAATATTGCAGTCCTAAGAACACTTTCCTGGGAGTAAGGCCCACTGAATAGACCTAATTCTGAGTAGACCTGCTCAAGATGGCTGTGTAAGTCGTATTGCCAGACTTTGTCAGGGTACACTGAAAATCATGCTTGCTGTCACTTAAGTTATCAGATAGGTTGATTAAAAATAACTCATATACCAGCTTCACTTAGCCTTTCCACTGGTGTAATAAATACTCCTAACCAGAAAAAGTAAGTGTGTGGTATTCTGTATTTCTGTTGTTTGCTATTAGCTGTATATAAAAATAACAAAGTTTTGCAATTAATGTTTTGTGATAGAATAATATGCATAGGTAGTGTTGATTTTCTGTAGTTTAGTGCATAAACACAGGGTGGTTTTCTGTTAAATGCCATTGGACCTTAGACACAATTAAGTACACGTAGCTATCCCACAAGTGCTGTGATCTGCTTTTGAGAGAGTCAACAGTACAGAGGAAGGCTCTTGGCAGTAGAACACTTCGGTATTTACACAGTTTATTAGGATTTTTTTTCATGCTTCCTCACAGCATTATGGTTCATTTGTGAACTTCCTGAGGTTTCCCTGACTTTTTTCCTGATCTTTGTCAAACCTGCTTTGCTCCCAAGTTTTGGGAAAGACTGTAGCTAAGTCTTGATGGCTGCACTGCTGTGTGTGGAAAAGTTTGGATATTCCTGATCTTGCCCACACAGTAGCCATTTCCCCTGCAGTAGCATTTCCTCTTCCTACTGCAGAGAGATTTTCTTTTTTAATTGGCAATTTAATAGTGCTGTATATACATACCATTATACCAAAGTATACATCAGGTTCTCAGAATCCACAGGTTTCATTTTTGAAAAAGTCTCTAGTTTTTTTTCCTAGTGAAGATATATATGGGGGAAAGCTTCTTCTTTTTTTTTTAATAAAATGAAAGCTGGGAACTCATGGAGCCTGATGTATATTAACTGGGAAACTTAATGTGTGAAAACTCTGTCACTACTGTCAGGGCCAGCCCTGCCACTAGGCAAATTAGGCAGTTGCCTAGGGCGCTTGGGAGGTAGGGAGCGCCAAATTGGGCTTCCCTCCCTCAGCAAACGCCTAGTTTGCCTCCTCCCTCCCTGGTCAATTTCAGTGCTGGGAAACCGATGCTTGAGTGCCGCACTCCCTGGCGGGCCATCTAAAGTCGCCCCCCCCCCTCACTGAACACCTGATAAAGACTCAATCACTCACTCAAAGTCAGTGCTGCAGGGCCGGCCAGCTGGCCGGCCACAGTAGAAAGGAAAGCGTCTGCCACCGCTCCTTCCTCTCACTCCCTTCCCATCCAGGAGGCGGTGGCAGCACGTGTCCTTTCCTTCCCACTGCGACTGGCCAGTTGGCCAGCCCCGCAGCACTTTAGGTGTGTGGCTTTAGATGGCCCGCCAGGGAGTGCGGCACTCCAGCACCGGTTCCCCGGCACTGAAATTGACTAGGGAGGGAAGGGAGGGAGGTGGAGGTGTGTGTGGGGGGGAAGCCAGGGCGCAGCGACCCCGTGGAGGGGGGTGCTGTGGAGGGGGGGGCCCGGGAGTTTGCCTAGGGTGCCATTCGCCCTCAGGTTGGCCCTGACTACTGTACAATATTAGCAGGAAAACTACAGAGGCCTTTGCCTGTGTGGAAAATATCTTTTTAAGAAATCTTGCCCTTCCCCCAAGGGCACAAATGTCCCTTCTTCCATTTGATTTTCACAACAACCCCGTGAGGTTATTTAAAGTGAGAGAGAATAACTGGCCTACAACCACCTGTTAATATATGGTAGCCTGCTGTGAAGCATGGTAGATTATGAACTGTCAGAATGATAGGTGTCACATGACAGGAGTCACAAGACTACCCGGGCTGATGCAATAACTAGTAGTAACTGGATATGTTCAGAGGAGTCACAATGAGTCAGCAGAATTAGCTGATTGGTGGGCTGTACTATTTAGCCAGCAGAGTGCCAGAATGTTTTTCTCTCAATGTGTTTGGATTACTGGTGAAGCATTTTGTTACTCTGGACTGCGTATGTATTTATCTTTAGCTGTAAATATTTTGTATAATACACCGTTTGTTATAAAAGCAATTGGTGTGTTGGCTCTTCATATCGACCTTCCTATTGCTAAGGCAACTTCCTGTTGTGATCCACCTACACTCTGCACACGACCTTGCTGTCACCACCTACTTTTATGGCAAGTGAGGATTTGAACTGGGGTATTCTCAGACTTAGTCCAACACTCTTAAAAACTATGCCACACTGGTTACACACTGGGAAAGTGTAGAAATAATGGATAGGGTGATGGGCATGAGCCTTGGTCTTTTCCACAAAGTATCAAGCTATTTAAATTATCACCATCTTACTGTTTCAATGTGTAAACCAATTTTTATTGTTTTTGCAATATATTGAAAAAAAAATCATTAATCATACACTTAAAATAACCAACCAATACGCTACAAAATTTCCTCCCTCCCATCACCTCTATTTCATGACCGCTGGTATTTAAAATATAGAAAAAACAGCATAAAGATAAAATTCAAAATTATAGAATCTTCACTAAAAATTATTACACTAAACACAAGATTAGCAAAGAATATATAATAATCTAGCTCATTTACATATTAAATCAAATATCAATGTTTACAGCACATCTTCCCATTAAAAATTCAATTAGTATTATCAAAAACCACTAAGTGTCTCTTCACTTTCCATTGTTTTTCGACATAATTTTGAAATTTCTCCTATTCATCTTTGAAGTTCTCTAAATTACATTCTTTTAAGATTCTAGTAAGTTTGTCCATTTCTCTCAGTTTAGTACTTTAAGATCCAGTCCCATTTCTCTGGTGTTTTATCTTGCTTCCAGATTTGCGCATACAATGTCCTCGGAATTGAAAGCAGATACCACAACAATGTCCTATCTCGTTTTGGAAAGCTTTCCATTTGTAATCCCACCAGAAAGACATCTGGTGCTCTCTTGATACTGTAGCCCAAGATTTTCAAAATCTCTTGTTGAATCATATGCCAAAATTGTTTCGCCTTTTCGCAAGTCCACCACATGTGGTAGAATGTTTTTTACACTTCCAACACCTATCTGAAGCTTGATTATTCATTTTTGCTAGTTTCTTAGGTGCCATGAATCACCTATACAACATTTTCATACAGTTCTCTTTTATATTATAACACGTCGATATTTTCATAGAATTCTTCCATAGGTGTTCCCACATCTCCATTTGTATTTCTTTGTTAATATTTATTGCCCATTTTATCATTTGAGGTTTCACCACTTCGTCTTCTGTAGACCATTTCAATAGCAACTTATAAATCTTGAAATCAACTTTTCATTTTCGCCCAACAGCATTTTTTCCATTTCTGTTTGTTCCTGCCTTATACCTGTCTTTCTAATGTCATTCTCTACCAAGCTTTTAATTTGTTGCAATTGATACCAATTAAATTTGTCTTGCAAGTCTTCAACCAGTTTCAATTCCACCTTGCCTCCCTGGATTTTTAGCAGTTGTTTATATGATAACCATTTTTCTTCCTGTGGATCTGAAGACAACTTTATAACTTCTGTTGGCACAATTCAAACTAGTTTTCTCTCATCACCATATTTATTATATTTTTTTCACGTGTTCAACAAGTTCCTTTTTATGTAATGATGTGAGAAAAATCCATCCATCTTCTCCTTTCCATAATACATATAGGCATGCCAACCAAAAATATTTCCATGGCCTTCTATGCCAATAATTTTCTATTACACAAAGTTATCCAGTCCTTGATCCATACCAAACAAACTGCATCATGGTATAACTTTAAGTCAGGCAGTTGGAAGCCACCCCTTCCTTTCGCATCTGTCAGAATTTTCATTTTAATTCTAGGTTTTTTACCCGCCCATACAATTTCTGAAATCTGTTTCTGCCAGAGATTAAATTGTTTCTTGTCTTTCACTATTGGAATAGTTTGAAAAAGAAACATAATTCTTGGTAGAACATTCATTTTAATTGCAGAGATCCTCCCCAGCATGGACAAATTCAGTTTGTTCCACCTTAACATGTCTTCCTCAATTTTACACCAAAGCTTTTCATAGTTGTTCTTATATAAATCAATATTTCTCATTGTAATCTCCACACCTAAGTATTTTACTTTTGAGGCAACTTCACATCCAGTAATGCTTTGTAACTCTTTCTGTTTGCTTAATGACAAATTCTTACACAGGATTTTCAATTTTTCTTTGTTTATATGGAAACCCACCAGCTCTACATACTCTTTAATTTTATTTAACAGCAGGGGCGTCACTTGTAGTGGATTTTCATTAATAAACATCACATCATCTGCAAAAGCCCTATATTTATAGGAAAAACTTTTCAGTTTCAGCCCCTCTATTTCTTTATTCTCTTTGATTTGCATCAGCAAAATCTCTAAAGTCATTATGAATAGCAACCGAGATAGACGGCATCCTTGCCTTGTACCTTTGCTGATTATCATTTGTTCTGTCAGATCTGCATTCACACAGAGTTTAGCTTGTTGTTCTGTATAGATTGCCTTGACCATTCTTATAAAATCATCTCCTAATTTCAATTTCTCCATCACTGCAAACATAAAGTTCCAATTAAGATTGTCAAAAGCTTTTTCAGCATCAGCAAAGAATAAAGCTACCTCTTTTTCTGGATGTTTCTCATGATATTCTACAATGTCTATTACTGTTTTAATATTGTCTCTTATTTGCCTTCTGGGGAGAAAACCTGCTTGCTCCTCTTGAATAGAAATGTTCAAATGCTGTTTGAGTCATTCTGCTAGTATCCTAGCAAATATTTTATAGTCATTATTAAGTAATGAAATCGGTCTATAATTTTTGGCATTCGTGGCATCTCTAGCCTCTTTCGGTGTCAATGAAATAACTGCTTCTTTCCATGTATTTGGCACCTTCCCATCTTGTTCATCAATTTTTTAAGTTTTGGTACTAGTATTTCTGCCAGAACTTTATAGAATTTTGCTGAAAAACCGTCAGGACCTGGGACTTTACCTAATTTCATTGAACTGATGGCTGCGTCAATTTCTCCTTTTTTAATTGGTTCATTTAAAGTTTTTTCCATACTTTCTTTTAAGGGGTTCACTTTTATTCTTTGCAAATGCGCTTCTATTTTTTCTTTATTTGCTTTTTGACCTTTAAATAGTTTAGCATAATATTTGTAGAATTCCCTTTTAATTCCGGCTTGATCCACAATATCTTTACCTTCCAATATAATTCTATTTATAATTTTTTTCTCCCTTTTTTCCTTCATTTGCCACGCCAAATATTTTCCCAGTTTGTTAGTACCCTCGAAGGATTTCTGCTGTAGCCTTTTTAGATTCCATTCCACCTCTTTATTCAGTAAATGTCTCAGTTGACTCTGTAAAATTGTCATCTCCCTCAACATTTTCTTTTTCCCCTGTCTCTTTTTCAGTTCCTTTTCTTTTTTACCTATTTCTTTTTGTAAATCCACCAATTGTTTTTCTTTATCTCTTTTGTCTTTGTTATTCAATGTAATTAATATTCCTCTCATTACAGCTTTATACACATCCCACACGGTCTGAATTTAAACATCCTGATTTTCATTTATTTGGAAGAAGGCTTTGTTTTCTTTTTCAAGAGATGTCACTATTTCTACTTTTTGCAATAAATCTTCATTTAGCCTCTATCGCCTCACCTTTTTCCTCTCTTTTGCCAACCACATTAATGGATTATGGTTTGCACCTATTTTCAGAAGAATCTCTATTTTATTTGTAATAAGTCCCAAATCTTTAGTAGACCATAACATATAAATTCTTGAGAAGGAGTTATGCCTTGCTGAAAAGAAAGTATAATCACGTATGTTAGGGTTAAACTTTCTCCATACATCTTCCAAGCTTTCTTGCTTTACTAATTAAAAAAATGACTTTGGCAGCTTGCCATCTTTATTTTTTTTATTTCCAGATCTGTCCAAAGAATTCTTAATAGTTCCATTAAAATCTCCCATTAGCATTATTTGATCATATGTCACTTGATCTAATTGTTGCATAATGTCTTTAAAAAAACATCTTTTGCCCCATTTGGAGCATATAGTCCCAGTAACAATATTTTTTTCTCATTCATCAGCACCTCCACTGCAACAAATCTGCCTTTACTGACTTTAAAAATCAGCTTAGGCTCCAATTCTTTTTTGATATAAAAAACCACTCCCTTTTTTTTCTTTAGCTAATGAGAAAAATTCTTCACCCAAAGAGGTTGCTCTCAGACGTGTTAGCCTTGGTCCCAATTTCTGGTCAGACATCACTGTCCTCCCATTGCATATAATGGGTTCTTGGGTTGACTTCACCAATTAGCAATCTGATGACAGAGTTCAGTAGATTAGAGCATGCCCTTTCCAACAAACCCAAAATCACCATCCTCTGAGCTCCCTAGTTCAAGATATTAATTTTTAAAGTTCTTAATTTTTCCAAAATGGCGGCTGCGATTTTTCCAAGCCCCTTTTAAAAAAAGTTTTTCTTTTTCCAATAGCCCTTATAATTTAATTTCAAACATATAGTCCAGCTTGTTTTACCTTTTTGGGGATGATTCATGTCGGTTTTATAATTTTTTAAAGTCCCGTTCAGTTTTAAAAATGTAAAACTTTTTACCCTTCTTTAATGGCCGCCAATGTTTTTCTATGATTTCTGGCTCTAGAGAAGACCCGGATGCTTAAAAAATTCTCCTCTTTCAATGTTTATTTCCTGACTCTCTGGCCATGAAGTCTCATTCTCAATGGTTGATAATCCCACGATAGTTATAAAATGTCACTTCCTGTGTTGTCTTGAGAATCAGCAACTCTGTTATGTCGGGGGTGGGGGGTTCAAAGCCACAGGTATTTCAAACATCAGTTATTTTTCTGCACTTTTCTGCTTATGTTTAACTCCAAAAACTCCAGTTTTACCCCCTTCAACTTCTTCTTGACTTTATGCTCTTACAGTTAGTTCCAGCTCTTAAATCTTTTATTTTAAAAGTCTTATTTTAGTCCCGGAGTGATAGATAAAGATCTTTTACCTTAACAAAAGTCCATTCTTTTTCATACCGTTCACTTCACCTTCAGATGTTATTGTAATCCATAGAAAGTTGGAGTCCTGGTGAATTTATGTCAATTTAATGACTCCGGAGATCCTTTGTAGACTATGGAATGCAATTCTTCATTGGGGACTCTTCAAAGCCGAAAAGGAACCCTGCTGGGATCCCTCGTCAGCCAAAGTAAGTCCCCTCAAAATTCTTCAAGCATGTCTTAGACAGTTTCCTTACTGGAAAATGTAAGCAGCAGGCGTTGGAATTGCCTTTTATGCCCAAAACTAAGGCTCTGGTCTGCTCCTCCTAAAAGAAGGTCAATTTGCCATCTTCCAACTCTGGAAGTCATCACCATCTTACTGTTGTATTGTATGGGCCATAGTTACATTGACCTACAGAATGTGCCCAATTGAATTTGCTGAAATTGTACATTATTGTTTTTATGGTTTTATTGTATAATTATGTGATTTTAATCTTTAAGTTTTCATTGTGACTTAATTTATGTTGTTATCCACCTTGAGCTCACTCGTGGGAAAGGGTGGAATACAAGCCAGCAAAAATAAATAAATAAAAATAAAATAAATGGTTATACATTTTCAGTCCTCAATATACTGCCAGCCAAATGACTGACAATCCGTTCTATCATATTACAACAGGTTTTTTTCAGTGAGAGAAGAGTCTTTTTCAATTACTCATTTGATATCAACTCAGAACCTCTTTTATAATAAGAACATTTTTAAAATGTTGGATACTAACTACAACCAGTGAAATGGTTTCAGTTTACACTGGTGTTTTGTTTTTTTGAAAATTTCCCATTTAACTGATATTCTCCTGATTTATAGTAGTATGATGGGGAATACAAACTAAACATCTTGTGCAGTTTTTATTGCTTCTCTAGATAAAAGCTTGATGCAGAATTCCTGATACTAAGTATCTGGAAACAGAAGAATGTTGGCTGTCCTTGCTTAGAGACAATTCATTAAATTCTTGGGTATCTTTTAATGAAATTAATACAGAAAACTCCTATATAACTGCAAAATGAACTTAAAGTTGAAATGGTGATAGTCTCTGGAGCATCAAGAACATCAATGGAATAAAACTCTGATACAAACTTCTGTTCTAGAAGAAGTAGTTGTTTTCACACAAAGTAATATATATACTCCAAGTATATCATAGGTATTGGAAGGCATCAGGTTCGTGTTTCCTAAAGCCTTCCTCATTTTTTGCACTTATCCATCATTCAACTATAGTATGATGCAAATCAGGGTGTAGCAACAAGAAAATCCTCTCCAGGCAATGCTATTTGAAGATGTTTAGGGTGAAGAGGTAAGGCTTAGACTAGAACCAGGAAATCAGGTTCAAGTCCCTACCATTGGGCTTACTTGGTCAGTCCCACTGCCCCTCCATACCACAAGGTCATTATGAGGCTAACATGGAGGAGAGGAGAGCACATCACCCTGAGCAACTTGGAGAGGTGGGGTAAAAATGATGAGATTTTGTAGTATTCCATCAAAAACAGGAACAGTTTTTGGCTAACTGACAGTATCAAACAGCTAGGTAGCATGAGCACTTTACAAATTCTTTTTTTTTAGATGCAAATATTTTTGCAGTTCCTTTTTCTTGTTCATATGAAACTACCACTTACAAATCTAGACCAGCAAGTAAATGGGGCAGTGGACTCTAGTCCCTGGCTCTGCAAAGATTGCGAAGTTGTTGGTTGGACCATCTGCCTTCCCCACCCACTGTTTCCCTAGACCTCATGAAGGGCAAAACAAGTTATCTATTCTTGGTGACTATACCAGCAGCAGCTGCACCAGACAAGTCAGGCAAAGAGCAACTCAGTTGCTGGCTGTGAGTACATGCTGGGAGGCCTGTAAGCAGGGGGAAAAGAGTGGGGGGAGCTGGTCCAGGACCCCTAAAGGCATGGGGGCCCATAGGCTGGTGCCTACTTGGCCTAATTGTTAATCCAGCCCTGATGGGAACTTGGACTGACTGGAATGACTGGATTGGGCAGGAAGAAACAGCAATATGACAGGTTAGAAGAATCAATGGTCTCACTATAAATATGAGAAGGCACAATATGCTGCCCCGAGGTTGCAGAAAAATATGAAATCTAAACCTAAACACTTAAAAAAAAGTAGTACCAGTAGCTTTAAGAAATAAATCCTCTGAGTGACCATAGCTAGGCAACCACAAAAGTATTGCCAGCCTTGGTTTCTATCTGTAAAAGGCAGAGGAGGGGACAGGGCTGTTTTGACCTTTAAGGGAAGACTGTTTGGGGCCAGATTGAGCAGCTCCCACTAGGCAACTTGATGCCTGCATGACTCACCCAGATCTGGCTGCTCACTACTGTTCAACAGCAACTACCCCATGAAATGGTATAGTAGTTAGAATTTCAGACTAAGGATGTGCACTTGGTATATACCGAGTCCAATAAATACCTGGAAAATACCTTATCAGTATTTGGGGAGTATTTGTTCAGCCAAATCAGATTAGAGAATCTGATTCAGCTACCAAAATAGCCATATCTGAATAAAAGCTGATAGTATTTGGCTTTTATTTGGGCGCAGCTAGAAGGCATTTAAAGAGAATGCAGTTTCTTTAAATGCTTTCTGATTTCACTGGCTGAGTCATGCCACATCATGACTTGAAATTTTTTCTAAACTCACACAGTCACACTGCTGTGGTGGAGCAACTCATTAAGTGAATTCACTGAATTGCTCTGCTTCTGAACTCACAGAGTTGTGCCATCATGGTGGTGCAACTTGGCACATGAACTCAGAAGGTAAACTTCTGAACTTGCAGAGTCATGCCACTGCCACAATGTGACTCAGCGAGTGAACTCATGCCTTCTAAACATCATTATATTATATGAGGATGGTCCCCATATGGCATAATGGAGCTGAATAAATTCAGGTTTCCCAAATATTTACCTGAATCACAATGCAATAGTGATATTTTTCAGGTCCAATAGACCCAAATCGGGGGGGAAACCATCATCATCATCATCATTATTATTATTATTACACACCACCATCTCAAATTAGGATTTTAGAAATCCGGGTTTAAATCTCCATTCTGCCATGGAAGCTCACTAAATGATCTTGAGCCAGTTACACATTCTCAGCTGAACTTGTTGGGAGGATAAAATAGAGGAGAAGACAATGATGTAAGCTGCTTTCAGTCCCCACTGTAAAGAAAGGCAGAGTATACATGAATAATAAATGTGACCAGGATGGGGAAGAGATAAAGTTAGGTTGGTGAGGAGAGAAGGGGTCAGGGAAAGGTGACAACATGGGGTTGCCAGGAGGAGGGAAGGAGAAAATAGTGTGGGAAGGAGATACAGTGAAAATGAAGTGCCCATCTGGGCCTGGCTTGTTGGCTAGCACTGGACAACTATACCAGTTTCCCCATGTACAGTCTGCCAGTGGAAGGGAAAGAGGAAAAGCTAAAGATTGGGATGGAGGGATAAATGAAGATTAGTTGGGTGGTGGATGGGATAGAGAGATGGAAGTAGGGAAAAAGGAGAAGCTATGGGAGCTTTCAGGGAAGGGAATGAAGAGACAGTGCGGGAGGGGAAAATGAGATTTCTCCAGTCCATCTCCCCCTTGCCTGAGGCCCATGGTGACTGGAGGGAATCTGGGCCACTGGTTTCCTTGGCTGGGATGTCCCTTCTCCTGCCCTGCTTTTCCTGAGGTTTCAAGAGGCTGCTTTACCTGCCTGCACAGGCTCCAGGAGGCCCCAGTTGCTGTTGGCATCCTCCCCTATCCTGTTTCCTTCTGCAGCCTGCTGCCTGAGCCTCACCTCCTATCTGAGGTCTTTGCTGGGCCTGCTAGGCTCTGAGGCTGCTGCCGGTGCATTTCAGGGCATAACGTCACCCTTGCCCTCCCCCCACAGCCTTGTTTTAGACTGCCTGCCTCAGCAATGCTGTCCCCTGCTGGAGTCTTCTCTGAAGCAGGTGACTACAGGGGTGGTTCTGCCATCTCTGGACACCCCTGCAAGCCCTTGCAGATCTCCTACTTCTTAATAATAATAAATAATATTTAAATGGTACTTTTTTAGCATTCAAAGTGCTTCAAGTATAATTTCTTGGTGACCGTTACACCAAAATTGCAATCTATATTGTCTCTGTATTGCACAACTGAGGCTGAGAGAGCAACAGGCTTGTTTAAAATCCACTGTGTTCATGACAAATATGAAATTTTAATGAGCAATTTCTCGTTTTACATGTTAAGACTTCAATGACAGAACCTGCTCTTTTGAGGAGGCAAGGTGTAGGGTGGAAATGCGCATGCTCTGAAGAGAAACAGCCTCGGCTCGCCCCTCTCCGGACAAGAAAAGAGATTAGGACCGAAAGATAAGTAAATATTGAAGTTTTGGGGTCATAATATTTGGCAGTGAAGCTAGAGAGTCAAAGAAGTTAAAGGCGTGCTCAGAAGACAGCTAGCACTGAGAAAAAGGGAGTATTTTGGAAAACAGATAAGAACCGGAGGCAGTGATTAGCACCGTTAAAATGGCTGCCACTACAGTGAAACAGCTTTCCGAACAGATAGCACAGTTTCAAGCTTTAATGATGCAGTCTCAGAACAAAACAGAGGAGACTGTTGCTAAAATTAATAATGAAGTTAGCCAGATAAACAAGGATCTGCAAGATATTAGGCAGCTGGCCAACAAGGATGATAAGGCAGCGTCAACAAATCGGAAGGAGATAGTTTATTTAAAGGAGCAGATTAAAAGCCTCTCTGACAGAGCAAGAAGGGCAAACCTTATCATTCATGGTATTTCAGAAGACATTGACTCACGACACTTGGAAGACGGGATAATAAATTGGCTCTCAGAACAGCAAACAGGTGTTATGATTAATGCTGACCAGGTCGAGAGAGTCCATAGGCTTAGGTCTAGAAGGTCAGGAGGATCTCCGAGACCAGTGATAGTCAAATTTACAAGAGAAAAAGTGCAGCAGCAAGTCTTTTTGGCTTTGAAGAAGAAGAGGGCGCTGGAATTTAAAGGGAAAAGGGTATATGTGAGACAAGACTTTTGCAGTGAAACACTGGAAGAAAAAAGACAAATGAAGCCATTTGCAGATAAACTCTTTCAGAACAAGATATTGTTTACATGGGCTTACCCAGCCACTATTGTGATCTACAAAGAAGGCAAAAGACTCACAGCAAGGAACCCAGCTGAAGCAAGGAAACTCTTGGAGAAGATGGGTCTGGACCCAGGAGAAACAGGAACTCAACCAGAGGAAGAGCTTAATGTCGACGAACCAGAGGAGGGGCCTTCTACACGTCAGGAGAAACGACAGAGGACGAGACTATAAGATGTTCAAGGAAAAGGAGGAACTCCAAAAAAAAAAAGGGAAGTACCCCACAAATAAGAGGGAGGGAATATCACGGTCTTAAGTGAAGGAAGGAAATAATAAAAGATCCAGGAGGTGGGGGAGGTGTGCCCACCCGAAGGTATAGGGAGGGTCGAGAGATCAACCCAAAAGCGAGCCCTATACCAGAAGAGGGGAGGGGGGATGATGTGGAAGAGTGGGAGGAAAGGGTGTGGGAGGGGGGAAGGGAGAAAGGGGAGAGGCAGAATAGACTTTGTTATCCAGCCAGGGAAGGGAAGGGAGGTGAATGATTATGGCTAAAACTTTGAAAATGCTCTCACTGAATGTCAACGGACTAAGTTCAGACCTGAAAAGATATATTAACAAGAATGGCAAAACAACACAATATAGATATCGTGTATTTACAGGAAACACATAAGGCAAAGGATGATATTAAACCGTTGATTATACACCCAGGATGGAAAGTATTGGCTGAAGCAAGAAGTAGAACTAAGACGAGAGGAGTTGCAATTTTAGTCCACACAAGGATCGATATTAGGATACTAGATCTCATTAGTGATAGGGAAGGGAGATATTTGTTTATCAAAGGTAGGTTTCAAAATAGAGTAATAACGCTTATAAATATATATGCCCCAAATACAGGACAGAGGAGATTTTTGAATAAAGTTATGCAAAAGGTTCAGAAATTCTCAGAGGGAGAAGTTATTATAGCAGGAGACTTTAACATAGATATGACCAAGGAGAAGGAGGCCAGGTGGAAAAGGAATTTGGTAGAAGCACATGAGGTCTTAGGCTTGGTTCCAAAGCCGACACATTTATCAAGTAGACACAAGACAGCTTCTTGTATAGATTATATATTTCTTAAAAAATCAAATAATTGGGAGTTGAGGAAAGTAACAACCCATCCAATATGGATCTCAGATCATGCTCCACTAAATATAGAACTGGTGATAAAAAACGAACAAATTAGAAGGACTTGGAGATTTAACAGTATGGTCTTATTAAAAAAAGAAAATAGACAATATATGGAAAATCAAGTAAAACAATATTTTAGAGAAAATAAGGGAACAGTGGCCACAAATATCTTGTGGGAAGCAGCAAAAGCAGTGTTAAGAGGTCATTGTATGATGAAGGAGAAAGAAATAAAAAAAGAATGGTATGCTAACAAGACACAGAAACTTCAGGCGCACTGCAGAGCAGTCAAGGTATTAGATTCTGCCCTGATAGGAAAAAAAAGATCGATGAAATTAGGAAACAATTGGACTTTATGGATTCGAGGGCATTATGGAAAAAACAAACCATGGTAAGAAATGAGTTTCAAAGAGATTCAATAAACTCCGTTAGGAGATTGGCTAATTATCTCAAGACTAGGAAAGAAAAGCAAAAGGTGGAAAGTATTAAGAGACAAGGAAAGGTCACGCAGAACCCGAGAGAAATTAGGCAAGTGTTTCAAGAATTCTACAAAGAGTTATACGCTAGGAGGGATATAACAGAACATATTGAAGAAAGTGGAGAAGTGTTGGGAGATACAGATAGAGAGAGTTTGGAGAAGGAAATAACAGTTCAAGAAATAGAGGAAGTTGTGAACAATTTAAAAGTGGGTAAATCCCCAGGGCCTGACGGCTTTACTGTGGATTTTTATAAGGAGATGAAGGAGTTACTGATCCCCGAATTACAACAAGTGTTTAATGCTATATTGAAGGGAGGGAAAGCTCCCGACTCTTGGAGAATGGCTGAAATAACCGTAATATTAAAACCCCAGAAGGATCCTCGGGAAGTGGGTTCATATAGACCAATAAGTTTACTTAACCAGGACTACAAAATTTTCGCTAAAGTTTTAGCAAATAGGTTAAGGAACATATTACCTCATATAATAAAAGAGGATCAATATGGCTTTGTAAAGAATAGGAGTATTGCACATCCTATAAGGAATATATTTAATGTGTTGTACCATAAACGTTCTGGGCAACTTGCTTTACTTAAATTAGATGTATACAAGGCATTTGACACGCTGTCCCATGAATTCTTATGGTCCATAATGAAGAAGTGTGGGATTGGCCCACTATTCTTAAAAGCCATTCAAGAGGTCTATAGGGAGGGGTCAGCAGTGGTAAGAGTAAACAACGAACATACGGATCAGCTCCCAATTGAGAGAGGTGTGAGGCAGGGGTGTCCACTTTCCCCATCCCTGTTTATAATGGCGATAGAGCAACTAGCAGAAAGGATTAGGAATTCAGGGAGAATAGAAGGCTGTAGAATAGGAAAGGAGGAAATAAAAATCAATTTATTTGCAGATGACATAATCATGACAATATCTAACCCGAAAGAAGCCATTAGGGAAACGAAAATTATTTTAGAAGATTTTGAAGCAGTATCAGGCTTAAGGATAAATATGGGAAAGTCTGAAATAATGTACTTTAATGTTGGTTTGGAAGAAAGGAAAGAGATTAATAGGATAACTAATATGGGGATGGGAGTTAAGAAATTTAAATATCTAGGGATAGAAATTTATAAAAATATTAACAGGATAGTGGAGGGAAATTATAATAAAATCTGGGAGAAAATAGAGAGGGATATGCAGCAGTGGGGGAAAAGGACGATGAGCCTGACCACTAGAATAAAGAGTGTATCGATGTTTTGGATGCCAAGGTTGTCGTACCTTTTTCAAACGATACCACTGGAGTTAGATAAGCAAAAAATGACTAACTGGAACACTAAAATAAGGGAATGGATATTTGGTAGTAGGAAACTTAGATTTCCAAAAAAATTGGCATACAATCATAAATCAGAACTTGGATGGGGAGTCCCAGATATAGTCAATTATTATGAAGCATTTCAGCTTAAAGCATTATTAGAAATAGAGAAGGAAGGGGACCAGAAATGGATAATGTTTGAGAATGAAGCTAATAATGGGGTAGGAAAACATGGCATCTTTACGAACATGGGGGTGAAGGAACTTAATTTAAACGTGGGACCAAGGAAAAATGGGCTAAATGTTTGGAAGAAATGGCAACCAAAATGGCTGAATCGGGTATCTAGATGGACGCCATTCGAAGTGTTGATGGAAGGAGACAAGGAGCATAGGTGGAGCGAACTACTTAAGGCTAAAGGATTTAGAAGGGTAGAAGATTTGTTAATACTAGATAAGTTAAAACCATTACATGAATTTCAAGAAGTCGTAGGAATACAATACTGGCTTAAGGCCACAGGATTGTATACTAAGGTTAAAAAGGAAGTGGAAAAGAGTAACTTAAATGAAGAAGAACCTATGGAAAAGTTTTATAAATTAATGGGTAAAACAAAAAAAGGATTAGCAGGCATCCTATACAGGAGCATAAATTTAGGTAATGAAGGAGAATAAGCTACCTTCAACGGTCATGGAGTTTAGAAGGCCAAATAACGAAACGAACAGGGGAGAAGATAATGGAAGGTTTAAAAAAAGTTAAGATACATAAGGTTAGAGAAATGGAATTGAAATTTTTCACCAAATGGTATAGAACTCCGGCTACTTTAGCCAATATGTTTCCTGGGTTGAGTCCTAAGTGTTGGCACTGTAAGAAAGAAAAGGGATGGTATTCCCACATGTGGTGGGAGTGTCCTGAGGCCAAGAAACTATGGGATATGGTAGTGGGAATGATAAAGAAATTCTTTCAGGTAGAGCCGAGAATTAACTTTGAACTAATGCAGATGAGTTTATTAGGGAATGAAAAAACAGGGAAAAACAACCAACATTTACTAAAAGCAATGATATCAGCGGGTAAAGCGGTAATAGCGGCAGGATGGAAGGACAAAAGTAAATGGAAGGAAAGTACTTGGCATAACTACCTCTTTGATTTTGTCCAGTCAGATATAGCCGCTATAATGGTGCAAGAAGAATCATGGGAAGAAAAAAGATCAAGAATTAAAGAAAAGTGGCTGACGTATCTGAAATGGGCGAAGGAAGAAAGGAGAGTGGACATTCAGTGGAAGCTTCGAGTCCTTTGTCCCTGGCTGGAAGAAGAAAAGGATGCATAGACTAAGGGGGGTGGGTTGGGGGTAAATGTAAAATGGATACCAGAAACCATGTAGAGAAACGGATAATGTATTAATAATAAAAATATACATATTAAAAAAAAAAAGAGGAGGCAAGGTGTAAAAGAGAAATGAAATGAAAAGATGTAATGGAAGAAGACAATGTAGAATAGGATGGAATGCAAAATCAATTCTCCTCAGGGCAAACAATGGAAGGAATCGTGTATTCCAAGGAGGCAAACTACCTTTAAATCTTGCTCAGTATTTTTTGTAGAGACAACTTGAGTATTATGCTGAGCACAGATGGGTTAAGTCCGTATGTTATGCCCAGTGACTTACAATGGGTCTGATATTACTGACTGTCACAAGTGAGAGAGGAGGAAGATGAATATTACAAAAAGGTTGATATATTAAGAAGGGGAATTTAAGCAACATTCAAGGTATGTTAGAAATATTACCACATTAAGAAGCAAATGGGGCAAGTCAGAATCTGACAATGGTTTTCCAAACTGCTTATTTTTAATGTTTCTTCATGATGGTCCCATTTATTTACTTTGAACTCACCCTATATATAGGTATTGACCCAAACACAATACCAATATCTTTGTTTCCAGACTTAAAACTTTCCAGAGGATATTTGTGAATCTGTAAGATAGAAAAAAAACATTGTTATTGTATTTTCAGGTCCAGGAAAAGAAACAAGGCAACTATAGCATTTACATAACTGTTTATGAGCAATATTGATTTTCATATGGTTATTTGAACCCAAATGTACATCCGTAAGCACAACAGTTGGAGGCAATAATGCTTTTACATCCTTCAAACCTGAGCTATGTGGTTGCTCAAAAACAAAAGGGAATCTTGCTTACTTTAAATTCACAGTGCAATCCTAAGAGGGAGGTTGTGTGCAGTCAACACAGGGAGCCAGTTGACTCCCCCACACAGACGTAACTCAGAGTCAGAGGCATTTACACTGGTGCAGGGCACACTTCCATTGGTGCAGCTATATCACAGCTGCATGCCAGTGAAGTGAAGGCATGAACTTCTGCACCAACATAAATGTGGGCATTCCAGGGGACGTGGCACTAGTTAGGTGACTCCCAAAATGGTTTTAGCATGGAAATATCCCCCAGAACAGATGCAAAATTGCACCACCAAAAACACCAGCACAGCCCATTGGCAGCCATGGTAACTCCTAATTCACTCCCCCCACAGCTGCAGCCATGGCCTCAGGAACCCAAGCAGCTAGGATACCAACCAATATGCACCCAATCAACACACCCACCACACCAGCCCCACCCTTCCTCAGCACCCAATCACAGCCTTTCCAATCACAGCCTACAAATAGTTCCAGGAGGTTACCCCACAACTCCAGATGTCGGGCAAATGGCACAGAATGTCAAGCATTGGTATTTTGAATAATCAAGCTATTGTTTAAATCAAAGACTTGCTTTATTGATAATCCAAAACTTGGCCAAGGAACGATACCTTGGAAGTGATACAGTAAGTTACATAGCATGGCATCTTAAAGGCTACTTCAAAGACAAAGTTCAGATAGCTTCAAAACAAAACATACAGATGTGAATTGCAATTGCATAGAAGGTTCAAAGCATACTATCAACTAGCCATTTGGATACTACAACATCTCTCGGTTCCCACACATTCCTGGTTTGCTGATATGTAATGGAACTCGGGGGAGGTACATCTAATTTACAGTATGGAGATTACTTGCGTATCCTGCATCCTTGAGAGTCCCCAGGTGGGGGAAGCTTTGAAGAGAAATCTTTTTTCAGAAAAGGGGAATAGTTAAGAGAGAGAGGGAGGGGGGGTATGAACACCAAATGCATACTAAATCAACACCAGAAATATCATTCTTGACACACAATGCTGTCTGACAACTTTCTGCCATGTTGACATAATAACATAAGAGAAGCCATGTTGGATCAGGTCAATGGCCCATCCAGTCCAACACTCTGTATCACACAGTGGCCAAACACCAGGTGCCATTAGGAGGTCCACCAGTGGGGTCAGACTCCAGAAGCACTACCATCATTGCCCTCCAAACACCAAGAACACAGAGCTTCCCTGTCCCAGACATAGTGTTCCATCTATACCTTGTGACTAAGAGCTACTAATGGACTTCTGCTACGTATGTTTATCTAATCCCCTCTTAAAGCTGTCCATGCTTGTACTACTTGCAGCAGTGAATTTCACATGTTAACTATTATTTGGGTGAAGAAGTACTTCCTTTTTTTGTTCTAAGCCTACTGCTCATTAATTTCATGGAGTGCCCATATTGTATTGTGAGAAAGGAAGGAAAGTACTTCTTTCTCTATCTTCTCTATACCATGCATAATTTTGTAAACCTCTATCATGTAACCCCTTAATCATCATTTCTCCAAGCTAAAAAGCTCTAACCTCATTAACCTTTCTTCATAGGGCAGGTGTTTCATCCCTGTAATCAGTTTTATAATATAGTGGGTTCAATGCAATGAAGAGGCGAGGTGGTAGTGATCATAGCTCTTTTTATTATCACAGCATAGTATAGGGCTGTGCTCTAAGACTGGCTACTGGACCAACAGAGCCAACTATATATACATTCAGCGTTCCCATGCTAGCATGCTATTGGACCATTCAAACCAGCAGGGGCCCGAGATTGGAGCAGGACAGCAGGGATTTGGATCCTATTGTCCATCATTTCTGAGTCCCCAAGTTCAGTCCTACAGGCTCCAATAAGCCAGGCAAGAACACCATAAAAGATACACATTTCAGATCATATATACAACAAGTTTACTTGCCCTTTTTTACACCTTTTCCAGTGCTATAGTATCTGTACTGAGGGGCAGTAACCAGAACTGTATACAGCATTCCAAATGAGACTACACCAACAGCTTATACAGAGGCATTATGATACTGGCTGATTTGTTTTCAATCCCCTTCTCTCTCTCTCTCTCTCTCTCTCCTGGTTAGTTATCACCAGTTCAGACCCCATCAATGTATATTTATAGACAGAATTTTTGGTTCCAGTGTGCATTACTTTGCCCTTGCCTGTGTTGGACACTTACTTTAAGTGCACACATACCTTGGTGGCAGGCAAAACATTGAAAGGGCAAGCACTTGCGGGGAATACATCACAGGGAGAGCAAGTCTCTGGCTGACCTCTCCCAGTTTTTAGCCCCCACAGGTATACCAGCTTGTCCACTGGGATTCCAAGAGGCAGCCACACATGAAGAGATGTGCAAGGCACTCCTTCCCCAATCCCCATTTCCCCCCTTGGCCAACAACAGTGGCAACAAGCCACATTGACATGGTGTCTCCTGCTCCTAAACCCAGCAGTCAGGGGGGCAAGCAGCGGTCCTCCAGAGGCACATAGACCCCATGTACCAGGCAGGTAGGCGTGTTGGGGGCTGTCCAAGGCAGCTGCCAGGGGAGGGGGTGAAGGTGGTAGCAGTGCACTAGTTTGTTTGCGCCACCACTTGGCAGTACTCCCCCTGCACAAAACCTAGCAGCAGGTAGGGAGCCCCACCAACCTGAGTAGTAAGTGATCCCACATGATGGCCAAACCCTTCTTTTGTGGGTGCAGAACTTGATCATGGCAGAAATTGACCATACCAAATAAAGATTATCGGAAGAAGCAGCAGTAGGATGAGCTAATATTTTGTGACAGCTCGTAGAAGCGAATGAGAAACGTGGGATCAAAGTACTACAATGTCGCGTTTCATTTTCTATGCCTTGCTGTACAGAAGAAGAGTTTTTTGGAGCCTTGTTCTCTATTGGAAATTATTCTACTGGAACATAAACCTCTGGAAGCATTGTTCTTCGAACAAGACTACATCACTTGAATTTCTACCTACACCCAGCTACTGGAAGTTTACAGACATTGGTTTGTCTTTGAATGACATGGGTGAGGGTATATGTTCTCTATATTTATTTGTTGTAATATGTATGAATAATTCTGTAATATATATTTTTAATAGTTTGGAATCTGTTTAAAACACATTGTTTGTATATTAACATAGAGGCTGGTTTTCGCGGAGGTGTTTCACCTTAATTCCCTGCTCCATTATCCATGTTGCTCTTTGTGGGTTGTTCAATCCCCAGGGAGGGGCAGGGGATCCCTGGTTTGGAGGCCCTCCCCCTGTTTCAGGGTCATCAGAAAGTGTGTGTGGGGGGGAGAGGGAAACGTCTGTTGGGCACACCGTTATTCCCTATGGAGGCCAATTCCCACATGGTATAATGGAGAATTGATCTGTGGGTATCTAGGGCTCTGAGGCCCCCCCCCCTCTTTTTTGAGGTAGAGGCACCAAATTTTCAGCATAGCGTCCAGTGCCTCTCCTCAAAATACCCTCCAAGTTTCAAAAAGATTGGACCAGGGATTCCAATTCTATGAGCCCCAAAAGAAGGTGCCCCTATCCTTCTTCATTATTTCCAATGAAGGGAAGGCATTTAAACAGTGTGCAGTCCTTTTAAATGTGATGGCCAGAACTCCCCTGGGAGTTCAGCTGTACTTGTGATGATCTTGCTCCTGGCTCCACTTCCAAACTCGCCCGATATTTCTTGAATTGGACCTGGCAACCCTAGTGCCAATGATGCTTTTATTGGCATGTGTGCAAGTACTTTTTTCTCTTCACTATGTCAGCAAAATTTAGAAAAAGAGACCTGAAGTGGCAGTTAGGCCATCATACCTTAGGAGAAGCCAGAGCTTTGAAAAACTTGAAATCCTGTTCCACTTCCAGAACTCCAGGCTTTTTGAAAGTTAAAGCGCTTCTAGTCAATGACTTCCACCTGTTGGGGGGGGGGGGCAGGGTAACAGTAGGAGAAATCAGGGAAAACCATATTTTGTTTACCAAACATGCAGATTTATATCACTGTATATATTATAAGCTGGGTTCAGGTAGCTGGCTCAAGGTTGACTCAACCTTCCATCCTTCCGAGGTCTGTAAAATGAGTACCCAGCTTGCTGGGGGGAAAGTATAGATGACTGGGGAAGGCAATGGCAAACCACCCCGTAAAAAGTCTCCCGTGAAAATGTCGTAATGCGATATCACTCCAAAGTCAGAAACGACTAGTGCTTGCACAGGGGACTACCTTTATTACCTTTTATATATTATGAATAACACCAAAATGATAAGAAATATAATGACATTCAACTGTGTCAGTTTAAAGGAATTAAGGGCTGCATTGCTATGGATGCTTGTAGGGCCCACTGAACTCAGTGATATGGATTCTGAGCCATTATAATTAGCATTTTACATAATCCATTCAGTATTCCAAGTTGTTCACATACATTATTTTGTACTTCTTACAACAGTCCCTGCAAGACGGGCCAGCATTATCCCCAGACAGCAGATGAGAGTCCAAGGCTGAGAGTGGTTTGCTGTAAAGTCACTCAGTGACTTTGGGGCAGTGTTGAACTAGGGGACTGTCTGAATTAAAGTTCATTTCTTAACTGCTGTATTTCTTTATCTAAATCAACTGATGATGTGGTAGAGGGCTTGGACGACTGCCTGGCTATTGTGATTATATGGTTAATGTTGAACTAGTCGAAACCATAACATAACAAGATGGATAATGCTGGTTTGGAAGGCTGACATCTTGAAGGACACTGAGCTTTCCACATTTCTTGAAGTTCAGCTGCCCCTTGCTAACTGTGTTAGGAGACCTAGGATTAACCCCCAACACTATTGCTGAAGAAGCAGGTTAATTCAGCAGCACACAACCATCTTCATGTAGCCTGGAGGATGGCTCCCTATGTTGACCCAGCTAATCTGAACATGTGGATCTATACCACAGTGACCTCAAGGCTAGACTACTGTATCACAATTTACCATAGGCCTCTCCTTAAAGTGAATTCAGAAGCTTAAGGTGGTAAAGAATGTTGCAGTTCAGTTACTCACAGGAGCTAGGTGGATTATGCATGTTGCACTCATTCTGCAATCACTGTATTGGCTACCAATCAGTTCAAGGTTCTGGTTATTACCTCAAAAGTTCTTCATGGCGTTGGACCCATATATCTGCAGGACTGCCTCTCTTCCTATGCTCCATCATGCCAGCATCATTCATCTGAGCAAAATGAAAATGCCACCTTGCATATGTGCAAGATTGATGGCTACTCGTACATGTGCATTCTCTGTTGTGGCTCTCACTTTTTGGAACAGCCAGCCTCAGGAAGCCATTAGAAAGACTCTCACCCTTCTCTCATTTCACATATTATTTAAAACAGAATTATTCAGAAGGACATTTTTACAAATGAAATGTGCACATCAGATACCTTTCCCTTTTTGCATTATTTTCCTAACTTTTGTAATCATGTCCAATTACATTGTTTTCTGGATGTTTTATGTTGTCTGAATATGTTGCTTTATCCACCTGTGATCCACCTTAAATTTCAGTGAGAAAACAGGCTATAAATATAAAGAAATATAAATAGGATTGGCATGTTGTTTACAGAGAGAGGGGGAATCAGCAAAAATTCCACTCTTCCAATGGACTGACATAATTACTCTGCATGGAAAGGAAGCTTATTATATTTCTGATTTAAAAAGCAGATGAAGTCTCAATTCTTTGGTGGTCTTTTGAATTTTGCACCTTGGCAGTGTACTAAATAGCTCCAGGACTGTATGACTCTGCAAGCACACACAGAACAATATACATGCAGACTTACTTTTCCCTATCAAGCACTAGAGGATATTCGAACTTTTGCTTTTTTTCCATATACTTGTTGTCTTCTTTTATTGTGAAGGGTAGGTCATTCACATCACAAGGCAAAATTATATCTGTGGATTCAGAGAGTTCAAACAATCGTCGCTGCCCAAAATAGCCAATGTAGTGTCCACTGGGTCCATGCCAGAGCCTACATAAATTTTAGGGAAAGCCCAAGGAAAAATGTTAAAATCATTTTTTAACAAAAAAGAAGTAATAAAGCCTAATTATGCCATGCTCTTCCACCTTCCAACTGTTATCAATGATATCAGGTGCACAGGGAATCCCTCCTTTGTGCCTGAATCAAAATCCAGGAGACCATCTCCTCCAGCTTCCAGGAGCCATCAGTGAAGCCATTGTAGGGAAGCCGGGAAGAAGTCAGGCACCTCTCCAACTCATTTGAATCCAGGTCAGATAGAATCCCCTTCCTGAATCATATTCTGTGTAGAAACTTGGCATTTGTATCCAGTGTTGATTCCTGTGAGCTACTTCAGCAGCCAATACTTGGCTGAAAACTGGGATTAAATTAACAAACACAGTTATGCCAACCAAATAAGCCAAACAAGCTAACCACATACGATTGTCTTAACATTAAAATTCCTGAATATACTAATCCTCATGGAATCCAGACATTATGTCCCATCTGTTTGAAATATGGCATAGTTAGCTTACTTGGTGACAGGTTTAAGATAACCAAATTTAACATAAGAACATAAGAGAAGCCATGTTAGATCAAGCCAGTGGCCCATCCAGTCCAACACTCTGTCACACAGTGGCAAAAAAATTTATATATGTATATATATACACACACATACACACACACACTGTGGCTAATAGCCACTGATGGACCTCTGCTCCATATTTTTATCTAAACCCCTCTTGAAGGTGGCTATGCTTGTGGCCACCACCACCTCTTGTGGCAATGAATTCCACATGTTAATCACCCTTTGGGTGAAGAAGTACTTCCTTTTATCCGTTTTAACCTGTCTGCTCAGCAATTTCATCGAATGCCCACGAGTTCTTGTATTGTGAGAAAGGGAGAAAGTACTTTCAGACCCACTGTGAAATGAAGGAGATACAGTAGTTTCATTTTTTAAAATTTTTGTGGTAATATTTTACCTTTCAATATGTCCCATATTCAGCTTTAATTATTTGAAAACTTCAGAAATGATCCTACTTTTCTTCTTTTTATTAACATTATTAAAACCCTGTCATGTCATTTTAACTTTGTAGAGCAAGATAAGTTATGAGTATTTGTGCTCATGAAGAGTAGTGTATTTTGAAAGTTTTCCCCAGCATGCTCAAAAAAAATAAGGTGATGTCTGCTGAGCTGAATGGAGAAACAAGTGACAGTGATAGTAGCAGCAAAACTGGTTATTTTGGGGAGGGAGATCTAGGCAGAGAGAGAGAGAGAGAAAAGAACATATTGGAAAAGGTTTGTTGGAGTAAAAATAGTTTTATAAGGTTATTTTTTTACTCCCCTCCCCTTTGGTCCTGTGGTTTGAAGTCACCACAAAACACAACAATAACCCCTACAAACCTTCATTATATTACTTAAACAAACTTATCTCACATTCAATGGAGTAAGCAAAATACCCCCCTCTCTTTTGGATTGTGGTGTTGTGGGGTTTCATGTGCAATGGTTACAAAGGAAAAAGCAAACATTTTTAAACAAAACATTTTTGAAGCCTTCACTGAAGACTGCTTTGAGGGGAAACCCTAGTGATGTAGGGGCAAGGAATTAACCCCCACTGAGGGTCCTCTTCACCCAAGTTTTCCTTTCTCTTCAAAGCATTCCCTGCTCTATCCCCTTAAATCCTGTAATTGAGAGAGAGAACACAACTGAACATGGAGCTTTTTCTTGGATGCCAGCTATTTCGTTTCCCTTTTCAGAAAGTCAAAGAAATTATATGAAAGGCACCATGCTCCACCACCATAGCCACAATTGTAATGAATGTCCAGGCAGAAATTAATCAAGGCACTTCTTCCTTTGCATCCCTAATTTGACAGGATTACTCACAGACAGAATGACAGTTGTATGAGATCAGTGCTGAAAATGCCAAAAAGTTAAAACATATTATGCTTTATAACATATTTAACATATTATGTTGCTGTGCAAAAACAAATGCTAGTACTTGAGTTAAATTATTTTTTTCCTGACTATTGAGTCTTTTGGAATAGCAAAATCCATGGTTGTTCTTGGTACTTCTGCTTGTACTTCAGAGTTTAAGGATTCCCTAGCCTCACTGATCATCTATACAATAAGTCTGATTCTAACATGCAGTGAGTTGGCATTTGTTGTGTATGTGGACTAATGTGTATGTTATTAGTAGTGTTCCTGCCTGGCTCATTGGAGCCTTGAGGACTGAGCTTGGGGACTCAGGAACAATGGGCAGTAGGATCCAAATCCCTGCTGCCCTGCTCCAATCATGAGCCCCCTGCTGGTTTGAATGATCTAATGGCATCCTAGTGTGGGAACCTTGAAGTGTATATAGTTGGCACCGTTGGTCCAGTTCAGCAGTCTTTGAGTTCAGTCAGTACCATGCTATACTTAATAAAGAGCTATGATCACTATTTCAGTGTCTTCTTCTTGCACTGAACCCACTATATTATAGCTCTGATCTGTCAAGAAGTTCTTAATCACACTTATCCCTGACTTTTAGTGTTGCTTGAGCAAGATGGAACCAATAGCATTTGTAAGATGGGACCAATAACACTTATAAGTACATGTGTGTTATGTCTGTGGAGTGGGGAAGAGAGCTGAGTTGAGCTCTGTAAAGGATTCCCTGGCATGGATTCACTGAGTGGCTTTGAGCTAGTCACTTATTGCTGTGCTTTAGTGTTCCTTCAGGATGCATCAGACAGAAAATCATTCGGTTTGTGCTGGGGAAAACTGCACCACCTGAATTTTTGTATAGACACAAGCCTAATGTCAAACTAAAAGACGGGACATGAAAGTTAAGCAATGGTTTAAGTTGCAATAGGTTTTGGGTTGTTTGTTTTGAGCACAGCTCAACTGAACCATGGTTTTAGTCTTCTCTTATATCCATCCCAGGATGAATTAAGAGTTTGTAGACACTATTATTGGAGCTGTGCTGAACATATTTTTTCAACCTGTGGTGCCTCCTTGCTTTTAGAAAATGATTATTCAATACTTGTGAACATATGAAGTGGTATACTGAATCAGACCATTGGTCCATTAAGGTCAGTATTGTCTATTCAGACCGGCAACAGCTCTCCAAGGTCTCAGGCTATCGCATGACCTGGACCTTTTAACTGGAGTTACTGGGGATTGAACTTGGGACCTTCCTCATGCCAAGAAGATGCTCTGCCTCAGCCACAGACCCTCATGAACAACTAGCTTCTCTATCCCCACCGTTGCTTTAGCATGAATTCTTCCA
The DNA here is from genome assembly GCF_032191835.1 of Heteronotia binoei. Classification (NCBI taxonomy): domain Eukaryota; kingdom Metazoa; phylum Chordata; class Lepidosauria; order Squamata; family Gekkonidae; genus Heteronotia; species Heteronotia binoei. The sequence goes on along the minus strand of NC_083223.1, from coordinate 163,692,064 downwards.
GAGTCTGATAAGTTTTCCTGATACTCACAGTAGTTCTTTCCCTTGCATTGCAGGCAACATTAACTAGTGTCCACATGAATACGTTGAGGGTGCAGTCTAGGGCACTCAAGCTGAATAAACAGTGGGCCTTCTTCTATGCAAATATAAGGGCAAGCAGAAGGACCTGGTGTAAATTTCTCCCCAATAGCATATACAAAGCCATTCTCAAGCTTAACCTAGCCTATTTTGCAGGCTTTATGGTGACACACAAAACTGTGGCATGGCATCATCAAACCAATGGTAACTCTGAGGCTATGTTTACAGCTACGTAAATTCCAAATCAATGCTGAGTGTTGGCTATTACTAACCTTACAGAAGCATCAGTAGAGGCAGTCACTACTAACCCCCTTTCTTCATCATAGAACAAGCTGATTATTTTGGTGGAATGAGCTCGCCAGCAAAGTTGTTGTTTCACATGCTACAGGGAGGGAAAAGCCATTAATATGTGTCAGGGCATTTTGGTTTCCTTGATGGACAGCAGGAAACTAACACCTAAACATAGCCCATGATTAGGTGTGGTGGGTCAACTTAACACAGCTACGCTACCCAATTAACATGTAATTGCTCACCTAGTGGATGGGGTAACTTTGCCAGCAGCATTTGCAATTGAATCTATCCTCTTAGAAAGGTAGTGCATGAGACCCAGGCTGAAAAATTGCATATAGTTGCAAAGTGGTGTGTGTGGGGGCACTACATGTGAAAAGTGACCCACCAAATAGGGTTGTGCCCCTCATGAGCAATTGAACAGCCCACTGGGAGGGCTCAGCTCCCTGCTCATGACTGGTGGTGGACAATAAGCTGAGCTGCTGGGTGAAAATTTCTAATACGCGATTTCTTAAAATTGCCCTTATGATCACTTTCCCATTTTCTCACCTTGTTGGTATCCAATGGGTCTTCTAAGAATGAACCAATGTTCCATCGTATTACATGCCCCTCTGTTAAGAGAAAAACGCCACTGAAATAGTATTTTCACATCACAAAACTAGCCCATGATAATCATGTCACTCATAAATTCTGTAAATAAGGCCAAGATGGTGGTTGGGTTAGTTCATACAACACCCTTATAACATAGAATAGAACAAAGTAGGAGTCCGGTAGCACCCTTATGACCCACAAAGTTTTATTTATAAAACATATACTGAATAAAACTTGATTGGTCTTCAAGGTGCCCAGGATAGGGGAGGGATGGTGACTCACTACCTGCAGAATGATTGGGTCAATATGTGTTCAGGTCAAGAGAAAGATATTGAGTTTCTAGATGCTCTCAATCATTGTGCTATGGAGCAGATGGTCACAGAACCTACCAGGGGTGGGGCGATCCTGGATTTGGTCCTAACTAATGCCCAAGCCTTGGTGAGAGATGTAAAAGTGATTGCACCGCTTGAGAGCAGTAACCATAACGTTATTTATTTCACCATTTGTATAAATAGAAAGTTGCCCCAAAAGACCAGCACAACCACGTTTAACTTTAAAAAGGGCAAATTCTCTGAGATGAGGAGGCATGTGAAGAGGAAACTGAAAGGAAAGGTAAATACAGTCAAAACCCTTGGGGAAGCTTGGAGGCTATTTAAAACTACAATCCTAGAAGCTCAAATAAAATATATACCACAAGTTAGGAAAGGCACAAACAGGTATAAGAGAAGGCCTGCATGGTTAACAAAGTAATGAAAACTGTAAAAGGTAACAAGGACTCCTTTAAGGGTGGAAAGCTAGTCCAAGTGAGATTAATAAAAGGGAACACAGGCTGTGGAAAATCAAATGCAAGACTGATCAGGCAGGCAAAAAGGGACTATGAGGAGCATATTGCAAAAAACATAAAGACCAACAATAAAAATTTCTTCAAATATATTAGAAGCAGGAAACCAGCCAGGGAGGCAGTGGGGCCCTTGGATGACCAAGGGGTCAAAGGATTACTGAAGGAGGATAGGGAAATGGCTGAGAAGCTGAATGCATTTTTGCCTCCATCATCACTGTGGAAGATGAGAAGTGTTTGCCCACTCCAGAACCCCTAATTTTGGAAGGGGTGTTGAAAGACCTGAGTCAGATTGAGGTGACAAGAGAGGAGGTTCTACAACTGATTGACAAATTAAAAACTAATAAGACACCAGGTCCGGATGGCATACATCCAAGAGTTCTGAAAGAACTCAAAGTTGAAACTGTGGATCTCCTGACAAAAATATGTAATCTTTCATTGAAATCTGCCTTTGTTCCTGAGGACTGGAAGGTAGCAAATATCACCCCCATCTTTAAAAAGGGTTCCAGAGGAGATCAGGGAAATTACAGGCCAGTCAGTCTGACTTCAATACTGGGAAAGTTGTTAGAAACCATTATCAGAGACAGAATGAGAAGGCACATTGATGAACACAAGTTATTGAGGAAGACTCAGCGTGGGTTCTGTAAGGGAAGATCTTGCCTCACTAATTGTTACAGTCCTTTGAGGGGGTGAACAAGCATGTGGACAAAGGGGACCCAATAGATGTTGTTTACCTTGACTTCCAGAAAGTTTTTGATAAAGTTCCTCATCAAAGGCTCCTTAGAGAGCTCAAGAGTCATGGAGTAAAAGGACACGTCCTCTTATGGATCAAAACCTGGCTAATTAATAGGAAGCAGAGAGTGATTATAAATGGGCAGTCTTCATAGTGGAAGATGGTAAGCAGTGGGGTGCTGCAGGGCTCAGTAGTGGGTCCCATGCTTTTTAACTTGTTCATTAATGATCTGGAGTTGGGAGTAAGCAGTGAAGTGGCCAAGTTTGCAGATGACACTGAATTGTTCAGGGTGGTGAGAACCAGAGAGGATTGTGAGGCACTCCAAAGGGATCTGCTGAGGCTGGGTGAGTGGGCGTCAGCGTGGCAGGTGAGGTTCAATGTGGCCAAGTGCAAAGTAATGCACATTGGGGCCAAGAATCCCAGCTACAAATACAAGTTGATGAGTTGTGAACTGGCAGAGACTGACCAAGAGAGAGATCTTGGGGTCGTCGTAGATAACTCACTGAACAAGTCAAGACAGTGTGCGATTGCAATAAAAAAGGCCAACACCATGCTGGGAATTATTAGGAAGGGAATTGAAAACAAATTAGCCAGTATCATAATTCCCCTGTATAAATCGATGGTGCATTCTCATTTGGAGTACTGTGTACAATTCTGGTCACCGCACCTCAAAAAGGATATTATAGCATTGGAAAAAGTCCAGAAAAGGGCAACTAGAATGATTAAAGGTTTGGAACACTTTCCCTATGAAGAAAGGTTAAAACGCTTGGGGCTTTTTAGCTTGGAGAAACATCGACTGTGGGGTGACATGATAGAGGTTTACAAGATTATGCATGGGATGGAGAAAGTAGAGAAAGAAGTCCTTTTCTCCCTTTCTCGCAATACAAGAACTCGTGGGCATTCAATAAAATTGCTGAGCAGTCAGGTTAATCACCCCAAAGGGTGATTAACATGTGGAATTCACTGCCACAGGATCTGGCGGTGGCTACAAGCATAGCCAGCTTCAAGAGGGGATTGGATAAAAATATGGAGCAGAGGTCCATCAGTGGCTATTAGCCACAGTGTGTGTGTGTGTATAGGCCACTGTGTGATACAGAGTGTTGGACTGGATGGGCCACTGGCCTGATCCAACATGCCTTCTCTTATGTTCTTATGTTCAGTGGTAAGAGCATCTGCTTGGTAAGCAGAAGGTCCCAGGTTCAATCCCCGGCATCTCCAACTAAAAAGGGTCCAGGCAAATAGGTGTGAAAAACCTCAGCTTGAGACCCTGGAGAGCTGCTGCCAGTCTGAGTAGGCAATACTGAGTTTGATGTACCAAGGGTCTGATTCAGTATAAGGCAGCTTCAAATATGTTCATTTGGATTCAAATGGGAACTCTAGGGAGCTGGTAACTATAATCAATTGCTTACAAAAGCTCCACTTACCAGCTCCTTCTCCAGCTTCATGCACCAATGACTCTTTATTATTTATTTATTAAGTTCAATTTATTGGCTGCCCTTCCCTAAAAAATAAAGCTCAGGGTGGCTTACATCATGCATATAGACAATAAATAGTGGAAATTAAAACATTAAAATAATTAAGCATTAACAATAAATCAATATAGCATTCTGATGGCAGACAAAATTATGCATTCTCACCAAACCTTGGGTGGTAGGGATATAAAAGAATAAGGAAGGAGGTGGAGAGGATATGAGAGTGCCAGACTATCACTTTAATCACGCTGAACTGTTTAATGCTTACACATGTATTTCCTTTATGAAGAGGCAGACCTAATTGGGGAACAATCTTCATATAATCAAGAATATTGCACATTGGCTAGGAAAGTATATTTGCAAGCTATATTACAATGTTGTGGGGGGTGGGCGTGGGGGGTGGGTGGTGGGCTCCCTCTGGGTATCCTACCCCCCCAGGGAAAGTGTATGTGCAATACATAGCCTCTCCTCTCCCGGTGTAGTGAATGCCGCGTGGTCACTGTCTGGCTATGCCTGGCAGATGGTCACTGCAATGGCCTCTCCTGCATTACTGCATCCATAGCAACACCTTCTCGCTGGTCCCCCCTGTTTTTCACAGAGTTTGCTACGTCATGGTGCGACCGAATTGTCCGGCGGTATAACCGGATGGGCAGGCTGGGCCCACCAACCTTGCCAGCCTAAGAGAAGGAAAACTCTAACATCAAACCCGGGCAGATAGAGCTCGTTAATGTAACACCTACCACCTGGAGGACTCGCTGCCGGCGTCCCGGCTTACTGGGCCATGGCAGATGACCCCCAGGTGAAAGGGTGGAGCCAGTACCGCGCACACTGGGCTTCACCTAAAAAATTCCTCTGCGCAGGCCTGAAGGGCATATCCACATACACAACCCACAACGCATCAAGTCCTGCAGCGATGGGCAAGGGGCGAAACGGCAGGTGGAAGGTGCCACTGGAAGCCGCAGTCCCGATCCTGCATGTAGGCAGTTCAGGGTATTGGTCGCCTAATGCTAACCCGGAGACGAAAGCATTTTTCGGCAGCACCCTGAACGACCAAGCAGCCTTATCTAGGGACAGTACTGCTTGCTCCACACGGAGAGGGGCCTAGAAAAGGTGGCCTAAACAAAGCTCGTCTCCTCCACCCCAGTTGGCTAGCTGTGGTCAACGGGCATCCTTACTTGCGGTCAAAAAATAACAACAAAGAAAAGGCATGCACCTGCCTCACAAAGTGTGCAAAGACTACAGCTTGCGTGTTGGAACATCAGAACCATGCTTGACACAGTAGACAGTGGTCGCCCTGAACAACGCTCTGCTCTAGTTGCCCACGAACTTCTCAGGTTGAATATCGACATAGCAGCTCTCAGTGAGGTCCGTTTCCCTGAGGAAAGTAGTCTTCAAGAACACGGTGCTGGCTATACCCTCTACTGGTCAGGTAAGTCAAAGGCTGAGAGCCGCCTTTCTGGCATTGGCTTCATGGTCAGGAACTCCATTGCCTCCAAACTCGAAAACCTGCCAACAGGTCACTCAGATTGCATCATGTCCATGCGCCTCCCACTTCAAAACAAGCAGCATGCAACACTCTTCAGTGTGTATGCCCCAACCCTTCAAGCAGATCCTGCAGAAAAGAACAAGTTCTATGCTGATCTACACAACCTCGTACGGAAGACCCCTACAGAGGACAAGGTGATCATCCTTGGCGACTTCAATGCCAGAGTAGGTAAAGACTCGGAAGCCTGGAAAGGAGTACTTGGCAAACACGGCATTGGCAACTGCAATGACACCGGGCGCCTCCTGCTAGAATTCTGCATGGAGCACCAGCTCACCATCACCAACACTATCTTCCAGCAGAAGAACAGTCTGAAGACAACCTGGATGCACCCACGGTCCAAGCACTGGCACCTTATCGACTACATTCTGGTGCGCCAGAGAGACCTTCGAGATGTCTTACACACCCGAGTAATGCCCAGTGCAGAATGTCATACGGATCATCGTCTTGTACGCTGCAATCTCCGTCTTCACTTTAAACCCACACCCAGGAGAGGAGGTATCCCTCGGAGGAAGTTTCAGGTTGGCAGTCTCCAGTCAGCCGAAGTTAAAGCTGCCTTCGAGGCAAAACTCCAGTCAAGAATTGAGGACCCCAGTTGCCCCACAGACCCTTCTCCAGAAGCACTCTGGGAACACCTAAAAACTACCGTCCTGCAGATCTCTGAAGAAGTCCTCGGGTTCTCCACAAGGAAGAACAAGGACTGGTTTGATGAGAACAATCAAGAGATCCAAGATTTACTGGCGAAAAAGAGATCTGCCTATCAAGCACATCTTGCTCAGCCCTCCTGTCCTGGGAAAAAAGCAACCTTTCGCGCTGTATGTAGCAACCTCCAGTGCAAGCTTCGAGACATTCAGAACGAGTGGTGGACCAAGCTTGCTGAGAGAACCCAGCTGTGTGCAGACACTGGTGATTTAAGAGGGTTCTACGAAGCCCTGAAGGCAGTATATGGTCCATCATATCAGACTCAGAGTCCCTTGCGTAGTGCAGACGGCCAAGTGCTCCTCACAGACAAGGCATCCATATTGAACCGGTGGTCGGAGTATTTTCAGGTTCTCTTCAGTGCCAACCGCGTAGTTCAAGATTCAGCAATTCACCTCACCCCACTTCAACCAGTGAAAACAGAGTTGGATGAGATCCCCACCCTAGAAGAGACTGTTAAAGCCATCAAGCAACTGAAAAGTGGCATGGCAGCGGGAGTTGATGGAATCCCACCAGAGATCCGGAAGCATGGGGGCACAGTACTACATATCACACTTCACAAAGTACTTGTCACCTGCTGGGAACAAGGCAAACTACCACAGGACTTTCGCGATGCAATCATCATCACTCTACACAAGAACAAAGGGGAAAAGTCAGACTGCTCCAACTACCGGGGGATAACCCTGCTCTCCATCGCAGGCAAAATCCTTGCCAGAATACTCCTGAACAGACTGGTGCCCACCATTGCAGAAGAACTCCTCCCAGAGAGCCAGTGCGGCTTCAGAGCTAACAGGAGCACCACCGACATGGTATTTGTTCTAAGGAGCTCCAAGAGAAATGCAGGGAACAGAACAAGGGTCTATATGTGACTTTTGTCAACCTTACCAAAGCTTTCGATACCGTTAGCAGGAAAGGCCTGTGGCAAATCTTGGAACGTTTAGGATGTCCCCCAAGGTTCCTCAGCATGATCATCCAGCTACATGAAGACCAGTGAGGCCAAGTCAGACACTGCAACGACCTCTCGGAGCCCTTCCCAATAGGCACAGGTGTAAAGCAAGGCTGCGTTCTCGCGCCAACTCTCTTTACGATCTTCTTTAGCATGATGCTTCAAAGAGCCGCAGTAGATCTAGATGATGACGATGGTGTCTACATCCGCTATCGCAACGATGGCAGCCTGTTGAACCTGAGGCGACTAAAGGCCCACTCCAAGACAATGGAAAAACTCATCCGAGAGCTACTGTTTGCTGATGATGCTGCACTCGTCTCCCACTCAGTATCAGCTCTGCAGCATATGACGTCCTGCTTTGCAGAGGCTGCCAAGCTATTCGGCCTAGAAGTTAGTCTGAAGAAGACAGAAGTTCTCCACCAGCCTGCACCCCAGGAAGATTATCACCCTCCCTGCATCACTGTGGGTGAATCAGTTCTGAAGACAGTCCAGCAGTTCAGCTACCTGGGGTGCATCATCTCCTCAGATGCTAAGATCGACAAGGAGATCGACAACAGGCTGGCAAAGGCAAACTGTGCCTTTGGCTGACTGCAGAAATGAGTGTGGAGCAACAAGCATCTGAAAAAAGGCACAAAGATCAATGTTTACAAAGCAGTTGTGATGACAACCCTCATCTACGGCTCCGAATCGTGGGTTTTATACCGTCATCACCTGCAACTCCTTGAGCGCTTTCATCAGCGCTGCCTTCGCACCATCCTCAACATCCACTGGAGTGACTTTGTGACCAACACTGAAGTTCTCAAGCGGGCGGAGGTTACCAGCATCGAGGCACTGCTGTTGAAGACGCAGCTGCGCTGGGCAGGGCATATTTCTAGGATGGAAAACCACCGCCTTCCCAAGATTGCCCTGTATGGCGAACTCTCCACTGGCCATCGAAATAGAGGGGCACCAAAGAAGAGGTACAAGGACTCCTTGAAGAAATCCCTTGGCACCTGTCGCATCAACCATCACCAGTGGTCTGACCTAGCCTCAGATTGCAAAGCATGGAGGCACACCATCCACCAGGCTGTCTCTTCTTTTTAGAACACACGCATAGCTGGTCTTGAGGACAAAAGGAGATTGAGGAAGAATCGCATTGCTACAGCACCAACCCTAAATCAGACTTTTCCCTGCAGCCACTGTGGCCGGACCTGCCTGTCCCGCATTGGTCTTGTCAGCCACCAGCGAGCCTGCAGCAGACGTGGACTATTGCACCCTTCTTAAATCTTCGTTCGCGAAGCCAAGCCGAGATATGAGATTACAATGTTTGAAGACATGCAAAGTGATATTTATCTCTAATTGCAAAACGGCTTCCTTCCCTGAACTTCTTCCTAACAACCAAGAGAGGTTTGTCAAATTTTGCATTCTGCTTCCCACACAATATTTTGAATACATTGGTATATATAGTGGAGGGAATTTTTTGTGTGTGTCACTCAATATGTGACATTTAATGAAACTGCTGAGCAGTTGGGGTAGAACAGACAAAAGGAAGTATTTATTCACCCAAAGAGTGATTAAAACTCACTGCCACAGGAGGTGGTGGCAGCTACAAGTATAGATAGCTTCAAGAGAAAGTTGGATAATCGTATGGAGCAGAGGTCCATCAGTGGCTATTAGCCACAGGGTATAGATGGAACTCTCTGTCTGGGGCAAGTGATGCTCTATATTCTTGTTGCTTGGGGGGGCTTCTAGTCTCCTGGCCCCTAGTGGCACCTGTTTGGGGGGTTTTTGCCATTGTGTGACAGCTTGTTGAACTGGATGGGCCATTGGCCTGATCCAACATGTCTTCTCTTATGTTCTTATGTCAGTGAATGTGATAAAATAGCACACTTGACTGGGTACCTACATTGTCAAGCTATGGATTACATGCAGAGTATCTCTAGAACAACTACATTTGGCAAAACAGATGTATGAGAATTTTATGAATGACAGAATAGATTATTCCTCCCCCTTCCTCATACCCATCAATGAAATGTATGGGGCAGCGCTTCAAAATAAGTGTATCTTTTTTCATTTTGATGGGATATTTTTTGCAGCTTGCTAGTTAGGGAAACATTTTTTTTCATAAATAAATATTATCAGGCTATTATTACTTTTGGATTTTATTCAAATAACTTTGGGACTAAATTGGAGGAAATCCTCACAGAAAGTAAATATTGTTGCCAGTCTAACAACTGCATTTTAGTCAGTCTCCAACAAATAATTTTAAAAATAGCTTATCAGAAAGAGATTCTCTTCTCCCCTGTCTGTAGTTTGACAAAGGGTATCCAATGGATAAAGCCTACAACCCCTGAAAATTTCATTTTCTTTGGATGGGGAGAAAAAGCCCAAAATATGCTGTGCTTTTCATTAGCCTATTGTCATATCTACTCATAATATAGAAGGTATACTCTCTTTTTTTAGGGGGTAGAATGTCTGAGAATTACATCCCATCTGGTAGAGGAAAGTTAGGAAATTGATTTTTTATTTGAACAAGACATAAATAGAAGTCTGTGCATATTCCTGCTTCTTAGCATATATAGGGGTAATGTTGTGACATGTGAAGCTCAAAGTTATAGTATGTGCACAAAGTGGAAATTCACTGTACATATAATGTACCCTGTGAGCTTTTTGAGAAATGCATATATTAGCTTATTTGAACTAACCTTCTTAGGCTAATAAAGTCTTCAAGGCAGGTCACATCATAAAACCATAAAAAAGTAACAATAAAGAAATTTCATATATGGAAATCAGCATAATGTAATGTATCACACAGCTGTAGTGTGGAATGCTTATGGTTGTTCTTTAGTTAACTGTGGCATTTGTTTGTTATTTCTTCAAGTTTTCCCTGTGGATTCAGTAATCCTTTTGTTTGAAAAAAATTATCTACTAGAATTTGGTCCTGTGTTTTAGTTTGCTGCAATATATATTTCTTTATCCTCACAATCTGACACAGGCATGGTTGAGAAATGACTGCTTACCTTGGTTAGCTGCAAAAAGCATTTTAGCAGAGATGTCTGTACACAGAGCTGTCAAAGGAATTGGAGGGTGTTTTGTGAAAGGTAAAATTTCTCTCAGTAGATCTCCCTAAGCAAACAAAATCATAACAATGCAGCATTTTTCACTGTAGGGTTTGGAAGACAGATGAATCATATTGGTCTATTTTATCATACCTCAAATGTTTATGTATGAGTAAATGTTGAACTCATCCTCTTTAGTTGTTCCATATTTTTTTAAAAAATACTAACTAGATTGACACATCATACCAATTTGTGCCCTGACTTAGTCAAATTTAATTATTCCTTTAGCCAGATTTCCTTATTTCCTTAGTCATAAGGGCTTTAAAAGCGTCTAAAAGCTGAAACAAGGGATATTCTAGTTTTTGTCCATTTAACATAATACAAAAGACCCCAATTACAAAGCAACATCAACCACATTAATACAACAGCTAAAAGGACACTGGGAAAATAGCTATCACACATTAACAAAGTTCAAGATCAGTGTTTTCAATCATACATGCATAGACATGCCTTACTTGTACTGAATCAGACCAATGTTCTGTGTAGTCCAGTATTGCCAAATTCAACTGGATGTAGGTGTCCAGTGTCCCATAGTTGCCATGTAAAAAATAGTAAACGTAGTCCCCTGTGCAAGCAGCAATCGTTTCCGACTTTGGAGTGACGTCACATCACGACGTTTTCACAGCAGACTTTTAACAGGGTGGTTTGCCATTGCCTTCTCCAGTCATCTACACATTACCCCCAGCAGGCTGGGTACTCATTTTAGTGACCTCATAAGGATGGAAGGCTGAGTCAACCTTGAGTTGGCTACCTGAACCCGGCTTCCGCCAGGATCGAGCTCAGGTCATGAGCAAAGCTTGGACTGCAATACTGCAGCTTACCATCCTGCACCATGGGGCTCTTTTAGTTGCTATATAAGACCCCTTTTAATTGAAGAAATTATTTATTATTTATTTTATTTTTGTTAATTTGCATTCTGCCCTTTCCAACAAGCGGGTTCAGGGCAGATCACAAGAGTTAAAACAATTAAAAACTACAAGCTAAAACCATAAAATACAATAAAACAAATAGCACATATATCACAGGTGGTGGTTTCCATTGGCTGCATTTTATATATCAGTACAGCAGTCAGCCCAGATATGAAATAATAAATTAAGATAAAATAATATAGCATCATGACAGGCAAGGGAGGCCAAGCAGATGGAAATAAGGATGCCTCAACTGAAGGCCCGATGGAACAGCTCCGTCTTGCAGGCCCTACGAAATGGCATCAAATCAGTATCACTCCCAGGCTCTTTACCTTCTGGGCCAGCACAAGAGGTGCACCATCCAGGGTTGAAAGCCAGATGCCCAACTCTAACCCCCTACGGCTCAAGTACAGGACCTCCATCTCAGCTGGATTAAGCTTCAGCCGACTTAACTGCAACCATCCAGTCACAGCTTCTAAGGCCCTGGTCAGATGATCTGGGGTGGAGTCTGAATAGCTATCCATCAACAGATAGATCTGGGTGTCATCTGCATACTGGTGACAACCCAGCCCATAACCTCGAGCAATCTGGACAAGGGGGTACATATAGATGTTAAACATCATGGGTGAGAGAATGGCTCCCTGAGGCATGCCATATTCAAGGAGGTGCCACAGGGAGGTCTGCTCGCCAAGCACTACCCTTTGTCCCTGACCATGGAGAAAGGAAGAAAAGTATTGTAAGGCACCCCCCTGAACTCCAATGTTGGCAAGGTGGTGGGTCATTAGATCATAATCGACCATGTCAAACGCTGCTGATAGGTCTAGAACCAATAGCAGCGCTGACCCGCCTTGATCCAGATTCCTTCTGAGGTCATCTGTGAGAGTGACCAGAACAGTCTCATGACCAAGGCGTAGGGTTGCCAAGTCCAATTCAAGAAATATCTGGGGACTTTGGGGGTGGAGCCAGGAGACTTTGGGGGTGGAGCCAGGAGACATTAGAGGTGGAGCCAAGATCAAGGCTGTGACGACCCTGAAGGGGGGGAGGGCCTCCAAACCGGGGGATTCCCTGCCCCCACCTGGGGATTGGCAACCCTACCGGCCAGCAGGGAAGGCGAGGAGTCATTTAATATTCTATCCCTTAACAATCAACACAAACCACAGCATCATCTCCCACGCATCAGGCCGGGCACACGTTAGACCTGATCTTTGCGGCCGGGGTTATGGTGGACGATATAATCGCAAAAGCGGTGCCATGGTCGGACCACCTCACCCTTAGGGCTCGTGTGGACGCTCCACGCCAAACCTGTCTAGGCGACGAGCGCATTTTGGCTCGCCTGCGAAGCCAGATGGACCCGGGACGGTTCCAAATGGCTCTGCGGGATCCCTGGCCCTCTGGTGATTCCCTCAATGACCTGGTTGAGACCTGGCATAGCCGGCTTTCCAGAGCCATTGACGAGATCGCACCCCGACGCCCTCTGCGACCCCGGAATAGGCTGGCGCTGTGGTATACCCCGGAACTACGCCAGCTGAAACAAGGCCTCAGACGGCTAGAGAGGCAATGGCGGCGTACTCATGACGAAGCGGCTAGAGCATCTTATAGAGAGTTTATGAGGTCCTATGAGATGGCAGTCAAAGCCACAAAGAAAACATACTTTGCGGCTAAGATTGCGTCTGCAAATTCGCGCCCGGCACAATTATTTAAGATAATTCGGAACCTTACTACATTGCCACAAGGCAAACCAAATGTTAAGGAATTAGAGATAGGCTGTGAGGCATTCGTGAAATTCTTTGCAGACAAAGTCCAGTCGCTCCGCCATGACTGCCCCTCCATATTTATTTATTTATTTATTCCGTAATTTATATCCCTCCCTTCCCACAGAGTGGCTCAGGGTGGCTCACAACAAACGATAAAACAATAAAACAGAAGCAAAGTTATTACATTTAAAAGTTAAGCATTTAAAAACCTAAAAACTATAACATTATAACATTAAAACTACACAGTATAAAACACAGCAGTCTAGCAGGCTACATTTATCCAGTCAGGCATAGGCTAACCGGAAGAGGGTTGTCTTACAGGCCCTGCGGAACTGAGTAAGATCCCGCAGGGCCCTCACCTCTTCCGGTAGCTGGTTCCACCATGTTGGAGCCATTGTAGAGAAAGCCCTGTCTCTGGTCGCCTTGAGACGGACTTCCTTAGGCCCGGGGATGGTGAGGAGATTTTGAGTCCCAGACCTCAGTACTCTCTGGGGAACGTGTGGGGAGAGACGGTCCCTCAGGTAGGCAGGTCCCAGGCCATATAGGGCTTTAAAGGTGATAACCAGCACCTTGTACCGGACTTGGTATGTTATTGGGAGCCAGTGCAGAGCCCGAAGACCCAGCCGGATGTGCCCCCACCTTGGGAGGCCCAATAGCAACCGGGCCGCGGCATTCTGCACCAGCTGCAATTTCCGGGTCCAGCACAAGGGCAGCCCCATGTAGAGGGCATTGCAGTAATCCAACCTCGAGGTGACCGTAGCATGGATCACTGTTGCTAGGTCGTCGCGATCCAGGAAGGGAGCCAACTGCCTTGCCCGTCTGAGATGAAAAAACGCGGACTTGGCAGTGGTTGCTATCTGAGCCTCCATCTTTAGGGACGGCTCTAATAGCACCCCCAGGCTCTTGACCCTGCCCGCCGGTATCAGCGGAGCACCGTCAAAAGCTGGCAGGGGGATTTCCCCCCCCCCCCGGTCCCCGGCGACCAAAACAAAGGACCTCTGTCTTCGCCGGATTCAGTGTCAGTCCACTCAGTCTGAGCCACTCAGCCACAGCCTGTAGTGCCCGATCTAGATTTTCTGGGGCGCAGACCGGTCGGCCGTCCATAAGCAGATAGAGCTGGGTGTCATTAGTGTACTGGTGATGTATTAGATACAGTATGTGAACTTGAGGCTCCGTGCCTGTCTTCTGGTTTGATCCTGGACCGTTTCGACCCGCTCGACCTAGAGGAGGTTGACAGGATCCCCTCTACTGCACGCCCAACAACTTGCGATCTGGACCCGTGCCCCTCCTGGCTAATTAAAGCTTGCCAGGAGGAGCTGAGATGTCCTATACAGGACATCATAAATAGATCTCTTTCGGAGGGTTCTTTTCCAACCCCTCTGAAAGATGCAGTGGTCCGCCCCCTCCTGAAAAAAGCTACATCAGACCCGGCCGAATTGGCTCATTACTGGCCAGTCTCAAACTTGCCCTTTTTGAGCAAGGTTATAGAGAGGGCTGTGGCGTTGCAGTTACAGAGCTTCCTGGATGACGCTTTCACTTTGGATCCATTCCAGTCCAGCTTCCGCCCGGGCCATGGGACAGAGACGGTTCTGGTCGCCCTCATGGATGATCTCCGGCGACACCTGGACCGAGGCGGTGTGGCAGTATTGCTGTTGTTAGACCTTTCGGCCGCATTCGATATGGTCGACCACCGGCTGCTGTCCCGCTGCCTCGCCAACGCAGGGATTCAGGGGCTAGCCTTGCAATGGCTTTCCTCTTTCCTGGAGGGTCAGGGACAAAGGGTGGCAATTGGGGGGGAGCTGTCCCAGAGACACTCACTCAACTGTGGGGTGCCCCAGGGAGCAGTTCTCTCCCCGATGTTATTTAACATCTACATGCGCCCCCTTGCCCAGATTGCCCGGAGATATGGGCTGGGTTGTCACCAATATGCGGATGACACCCAGCTCTATCTATTGATGGACGGCCGGGCTGCCGATGTTCCTATAAATCTGGACCGGGCGCTGCAAGCCGTGGCAGACTGGATCAGGTCGAGTGGGCTGAAACTTGGCTTCTCTTATGTTCTTAAACTGAATCCAGCGAAGACAGAGGTCCTTTGTCTAGGGCGTGGTGGTCCGGAGGGAGGGATCTCCCTTCCAGCTTTTGACGGTGCGTCACTGATACCAGTGCGCAGGGTCAGGAGCTTGGGAGTGCTACTGGAGTCTTCCTTGACAATGGAGGCCCAGATAGCAGCCACAGCCAAATCCGCCTTTTTCCACCTTAGGCGGGCGAGGCAGTTGGCTCCCTTCCTGGAGCGCAGTGACCTGGCAACAGTGATCCATGCAACGGTCACCTCGAGGCTAGACTACTGTAATGCCCTCTACATGGGGCTGCCCTGTGCCGAACCTGGAAGCTGCAGCTAGTGCAGAATGCAGCAGCCAGACTGCTATTGGGCCTACCTCGGTGGGAACATGTACAGACTGGGCTGCGGGAGCTGCATTGGCTGCCAGTTATTTACCGAGTTCGTTACAAGGTGCTGGTTATTACCTTTAAAGCCCTATATGGCTGAGGACCTGTTTACCTTAGGGACCGCCTCTCTCCATATGTTCCCCAGAGAGCACTGCGATCCAGCTCACAAAACCTTCTGGAAGTACCTAGGCCAAAGGAGGCCAAACTAAAAATAACCAGAGAACAGGCCTTCTCTATAAAAGCACCCCAATGGTGGAACCAGCTGCCGGAAGAGGTGCGGGCCCTACGGGACATTAGCCAATTCCGTAGGGCGTGCAAAACCGCCCTCTTCCGGCTAGCCTTCCAAGATGCAACCTGAAATAAACACCATGCCATCACTAACATCAATAATTGAGATAGCAATAAGATGAGATTATTTTAGATTGATTTTAGACTTTTATATTATGTAAACTTAATGGTAAATTTTAAATGGTATAGAAATGTATAATTGTTTTATTGTTCAACATGGCTTTTGCCACACCCTGTAAGCCGCCCTGAGCCTGCCCCGGCAGGGAGGGAGGGGTATAAATAAAATTTTATTATTATTATTATTAGTATCAGATCTATACTAGCAGCAAAATCCTCTTTTGCTATCATGGATCAATTTGCTTTTCAGGAGCTACAGTGGCATCCTGCCTCTATCTAATAGGGCATTATGGAAGTGCTACTGATACCTTTAAAAAAACCCCAAAGGTTAATATCTAATGAGATATTGGAAGCCTCTTGCCAGTTCATATTCAGCTATTGCTGTGCTAATGCCTATTTCAAAATAACATCAAGCTATGACCAGTCAAGTGGTTACTGCTGAACCAACACTGGGGAACTAACTGCTGAACTAACACATTTATTTCCACAATCAGACCAAGGGCTTATATTTGAGTAGTCTATTGCTGACATCTGGGACTCCCTCCAAAGTTATCTTTGTGTCATGGAAGCTGCAGCAACATGGCTCCATCCTGCACTGATCAGAGTCCTCAGGTCCTGTGGGAGCATTCCATGATAGCATCCTCCCTCCTGAGAACTGGGGTAGCTAAGATAAAGTTGGAAGGGCTCCTTGGATGCTTACAAGATTCATGTAATTGGACTATTATATAATATACAAAGTATGCTTTGTCCTTTTTGCCTTAATTTTTTTTTTCTGTATGAACAGAGAAAGGTGGTAACAGGAGAAAAAAAAGATACAGAAGAATCCCTCTTATATGCTCATTTGCAGAAAGCAGAACTGAAAAGCTCTTGAATACCTTGTCTCACAAGCCTAGCTTTGCAAAAGATCCTACCTGTATAGTCCAGAGATAAACACAACCATCTTCATGGGCAGAGGCAAGGACAGGTATGTATTTAGGTTCTCCTCCAGCTTCTAATACATTGAGTAATCCCTTGTTCTCCAAGTTAGGTGAATCTGGTAGTTTTGCTAATTCTTGGCTTCCTGCTTTGGAACAGACTTGTTACTTTCTCACCACAGCTCATATTCCCGCCCCCCTTTTAACATGAAAGTCATTCTGCCACATCCAGAAGTAAATATTGAATCATTACCTGGAATATTTGCTGCAATGGATGGCTCATTTTTAACAGTTTCCTGAAATCATATGACAACACATACATCACATTAGAAATTTGGAAATGAGATAATGCACATGTGGAGACAGAAGCCTTCAGTCAGTGATATTTTAAGAGAAAGCACTTCTCGGCAATGCTGACAAGGGCACACTGCTCTGGATGTCAAATAATTTTTTAAAAAAAATTCTGCACTTATACAACTTTGGGGAAATGAGAATCTAACTAAAAAATCTACAAATTAAGAGGAAAACATGAAATGAGAAGAAACTGAGAAATATGACCACAAAAGTAGGAAAAGAAGGGGTCCTCTGGGCCCCAGAACCAGTGAAAAATTGAAATGCTGGCTCCCTACACTCCAAATGTCAACTTGAAATAGAAATTTCTCTGTTTCACAATGACTCTTCATCTACATAAAATGAACAACAGTTCACTGCACAGGTTAAAAATAGTCAGCTTGCACTTTTAACAGCTCAAGCAAAGGAAACCCTCAGTAAACAGTACATTACAGTCTACACTAGGGTTGCCAAGCCCAATTCAAGAAATATCTGGGGACTTTGGGGGTGGAGCCAGGAGCAAGGGTGTGGCAAGCATAATTGAAATCCAAGGGAGTTCTGGCCCTCACATTTAAAGGGACAGCACACCTTTTAAAATGCCTTCCTTCCATAGGAAATAATGAAGGATAGGGGAACCTTCTTTTGGGGCTTATAGAATTGGACCCTCTGGTCTAATCATTTTGAAACTTGGGGCGTATTTTGGGGAGAGGCAGTAGATGCTATACTGAAAATTTGGTGCCTCTACCTCAAAACACAGCCCCCACAGAGCCCCCGATACCTCCAGATCAATTCCCCATTATACCTTATGAGATCGATCTCCACATAGGGAATAATGAAGTGCCCAGCAGACATTTCCTTCCCTCTCCCCCCCCCCCCATTTCTGCCAACGAGGGATTGGCCTCTCTACTCACGAGTTGCGGCCAACTTCTTCAAAGAAACACAGAAACACCATCCCAAGAGGAAGCTTTTCCAATCAGAGTCTGAAGCCTCTGGAGGTGGAAAGTCACATGGTGGTTTTGGGGGCGGGGCTCCCCCCCCCACCGGCCAGCTTACTGGGGGTGGGAAGGAGCCTGGGAAAGAGGGAGAACCCCCGCTGGGACCTGGGGATTAGTCTACAGTAATACTTTACCATGTAATAGTATATAATAATATCAAACAGACACTTCTCATACAATATCAAAATACACAGTAAGCAATGAACTTTAAATAGTACAATTAGAAATTACACACAACAAAAATACACAAACATACTCCCAAGTCCATACTTCCATAAGTCAAAACTGCTCTCCAAAATTCTGTTACAAATTCTCCAAAAGCTACACGAAAAAGTCTCTGATGGTGCTACTCGTGGAGATAAAAATATCCATTCAGCTGGAGGGGGCACCTGGATTCATTTCTCTATTACAGTAGCATACCTATTTTTAAAACATTTTATAAAGCCTCCATTGGTTGTTACATGAAAATAGCTTCAGAGTAATCTCAATTCAATAGCACTATAATTAAAATTGTTCGAGAATACTTCCACAGGCCCATCCTGTTCCCTTTGCTAGTGTTCTTCAAAACACCATGTTTATAGATGGGACTTTGGTATATTGATTTAGGTGAAATGATTTGTTCAGATTTCCTACAGATGAATTAGGAGTGTGTGCCTGTCTTTATATATGGATGCTGGCAGAAATTAAAACTAATTTATAGTTCAGACATGTCAATCTCAGAATAAGAACATAAGAGAAGCCATGTTGAATGGCTCATCCAGTCCAACACTTTGTGTCACACAGTGGCCAAAAAACCCAAGTGCCATCAGGAGGTCCACCCGTGGGTACAGAAGCCCTCCCACTGTGTCATCCCCCAAGCACCAAGAATACAGAGCATCACTGCCCCAACAATACACTGTGGCTAATAGCCACTGATGGACCTCTGCTCCATGTGCTTATCCAATCCCTTCTTGAAGCTCACTATGCCTGTAGCTGCCACCACCTCCTGTGGCAGTGAATTCCATGCGTTAATCACCCTTTGGGTGAAGAAGTACTTCCTTTTATCAGTTCTAACCCAACTGCTCAGCAATTTCATTGAATGTTCATGAGTTCTCATATTGTGAGAAAGGGAGAAAAGTACTTCTTTCTCTACCTTCTCTGTCCCATGCATAATCTTGTAAACCTCTATCATGTCACCCCGCAGTCGACGTTTCTCCAAGCTAAAGAGCCCCAAGTGTTTTAACCTTTCTTCATAGGGAAAGTGTTCCAACCCTTTAATCATTCTAGTTGCCCTTTTCTGCACTTTTTCCAATGCTATAATATCTTTTTTGAGGTGCGGTGACCAGAATTGTACACAGTATTCCAAATGAGGCCACACCATCGATTTATACAGGGGCATTATGATACTGGCTGATTTGTTTTCAGTTCCCTTCCTAATAATTCACAGCATGGCATTGGCCTTTTTTATTGCAGTTGCACACTGTCTCAACATTTTCAGCGAGTTATCTACCACGACCCCAAGATCTCTCTCTTAGTCAGTCTCCTCCAGTTCACACCTCATTAATTTGTATTTATAGTTAGGATTTTTGGCCCAATGTACATTACTTTGCACTTGGTTACGTTGAACCTTATTTGCCACGTTGATGCCCACTCACCCAGCCTTGACAGATCCCTTTGGAGTGCTTCATAATCCTCGCTGGTTCTCACCACCCTGATTAATTTAGTGTCATTCGCAAACTTAGCCACTTCAGTGCTTACTCCCAAACTCCAAATCATTAATGATTTAATCAATAATATTCAATATTAATCATTTAAATCTTATGCAATTCTTTATTTCTTTTATGTGCAAACTTTATCTTCAATAACAATCATATACATATAGTTATATACATTATATGCTAAAGAAACAGAATAAAGCAGTGTCAACAGCACACTGAGTAATCAATGATAGCTTCTGTATTTCCAGATGCAGAAGCTTATGGAATATAATGGAAATAAGGCCTTTTGTCTTATATATGCAACATCAACAAAAAAAATTAACTAGACTTTCACTCTTTGATTATCAATCTTGAAAACCAGTTTCTAATTTAATTATCTCAGTGAGATAAGAGGGCCATTGTTTAATGAGAGATAAGAGGGCCATACATACAATTATCAAATGTTTAATAAGATAGCCAGAATAGAAAAAAAGATAAACACCAATTTACACCAGTTAACATTCTTTACTCTGCTTTCTCCATCTTTCTTTCAAGGTGTCTTTTCTCTATATTGTTTTGGTACAATATTTTGACTGTGACCCTATTTAAAACATCTCCTCTCAGTCTGTTAGGAGTTACAAAACTTTTATTTTGTATGAATGATTCCTGCAGCAATTTCTGCCATATGAGTGGTGCCCTGCAGTTTCTCTCACACAGAGACAGGGCTGCTTACTGGTCAAATAACCTGGCCCAACAAAGAGTTGGTATGCAAAAATGAGAGGAAGATTAAAAAAATATATAGCATGGAGTAAATATTGCCTATGCAAAAGTTGACTGTCCTCTTTCAAAGGATATTGTGTTCCTGTTTCTTTCATCTTTATCGCTGGAAATGCTGCTGATGTGCAGTTTAAAACTGCACATGAATATCAGCTCTGTAACATTCCTGGCTCCTCCTTATTTTCTCATTTGGGTTTATGAGTTGGGTGCCTCTTTTCCCATCTTAACTGAGAGTTCATCACAGCATCAGACTCCCGTGTGGTGATGCAAACATAAAATCTTAATCAGGATTCTTGGCAATCACTGAAATCAAAATGGAGACATACCTTTATGTTGCTGCTGTCACCTTCTGTATCCTGTGTAGGAGTTTCATCACTCTGAGGCTCTGAACTGTAGGTGGAGGACTGACTTGGTTGCCTGCATGGAAGACAGCAGCCAGGTGGCCCAGAATGTTAAGAGGTAAGAAACACATTTTTTGATGCTAAAACGAAGGGAGGCAGGGAGGGATGGGAAAAGCCATGAGGCTGACAGGGCCAGGCAGTGTGGCAAGGCCCTTTTAACCTAGCCAGGTAGAGCAGAAGGAAAGCTTCCTCTGTGAGGTTTGCTGGCCCAAGTGCTGTCCCCTGTGCCTGTGTCAGCTGACCCTGATTGGCTAGGCTGAGGGGAGGTCTGGGGAGCCCAGGCAGATGTGTAAGACTCCCTAGACATTACCCAGCTGTACTGCCGGATCCAGACAACCCAAACACCACTGTATTGCTTCTCTCCTCTGTTGGCAGAGTAATTAGCACCACAACAGTGAACAACCTGATTAAAGAGTAGATAAAGATTTATTTAGGAATTAAAATACTTGATAAGAAAGAGGAGAGTCAGAGTGAGGTTCCTAACTACCTCTCTAGCTGAGAGAGGGAGTAAGACTAAGTGTGGCACTTCTGAGAAATGTGGCACTAAGTGTGGCACTTCTGAGAAAAAGGGGGAAACTGCCCTAAGAGTAGCAATCTGGAAACAGACAAGGAATGACACTTAACAGGAGAGAAGGTGCTGACCTCACTATCCTATCAAATTGTCCTCTTTCTGCCCCCTTCTGGTGCTTCTCTTCTTTGTACACCAGACATTGTTTTTTCCAACAGCCTCAACCCAGAAGACCCACATATGGGGCCTAGGTAAGTTTGGGGCCCTAGCTTTTTTATTATTGGTGTGTGTGTGTGTGTGTGTATACCTGGAAGTCATGGCGATCTCTAGTGACTGACCCCTATTGGGGTCCTGGAAGATATTCAGGAAAATGGCTGAATAAAGCCTGCCCCGCCTCCCAACTCCTGGTATTCCAATGAGGTCTCCCATCCCTGTACTTGCCAGAGTCTACCCTGATTAGCTTCCAAGATCTGATAAGATCAGGCTTGCCTGAGTTATTCAGGTTGGGGCTGGGGTCATAGCTTTGAGGACACTAAACACAACTGCCAACTGCAGATTCATAAAGAACATCTTTATGATTCTGCAAACCATATTTTTAACACATCTGCAACAGACTGATACTTTCTAGATTTTAAATGTCTGTAGAAAAGGAGAACATTTTGGAGCTCCAAAGGAAAAGGGGATTGCCTTCATCATGCAGAGCTAGTTTTGAGTCTAGAAGCATCTTAAGAGTCCAAGAAGATCTTCAAAGTATAAACTTTTGAGAGTCAAAGTTCCCTTCATCAGATACCCAGGAAACTGACTTTCAAAAGTACATACCCCAAAAATTTTGCTACTGGACTCCAGTCTAGCTCTTCTACTGTAGACTAACATGGTTACCCTCTGAAACATCCTTCTTCATGCAGACTCTGAACAACCCCAAGGCAAGTGAGAAATTCCCATGGCTTGTGAATTAATGATAAAGCCTGTAGGTAGCTGATGGATGACCCAGGCTAATCTGATCTCATCAAATCTCAGAAGCAAAGCAGAGTCCACCCTGGTTAGTATTTGGATGGGAGACCACCAAAGAATATTAGGGTTTCTATACAGAGGAAGGCAACGGCAAACTACTTCTGTTAGTCTCTTGCCCTGGGAAAACTATGGGGTTGCCATAAGTTGGCTACAACTTGATGGCACTTTACACACACACATATACAAAGAGGCAGCTGATATCCCTGCTCATTCAGGAAAGGAGGCCTATCCTGCTGCTTGCCTCTCCAATGCTTACAAAAATGTTAGTCAACAAACTCTGCTGGAACTTTATGAAACAAACATTGTCACATCTCTGGCTTCTAAAAGTGAGGGTTACAGCTTGGTGGTATAGCACATGAAACAGTTCACAGATATAGTCCCTGGGATCTCTAGTGAGTAGGTCTGGGAAGGGCTTCTGCCTGAATCCTTGGAGAACTGTTTTGAGTCAGAGGAGAAAGTACCAATAGTCTGATTCAGTAAAAGGCAGTGCCATGTCTTGAATAATACATTCAAAACCATAGATGCTTGATTTAACTTTCACTTGTTTCGAACAGCAAAGGAGCAACATTGTTTTAAGAATTTATTTACTAGTACATGTTAAAAAACTTAAAAGGCACTTGTGTATATTTCATACTGCAGGCTAAGTACTAGATTTACTCAAAAGATGACCCTAATGTAAGATGCCCCTCCCCTCAACATTTACATTTTAAAAGTTCATTACTGGCCTGACCTGAAACTTGTATGTAGATTCAGGTGGGTAGCTATGTTGGTCTGAAGTTATAAAGAATAAAGTTATAATCCAGAAACTGCCTTCTGGGAAAACCTGAAACAATTTACTTCTTCAAACACAGCCTTTGCTTTCTTGGTGTGAGGATGTAGAGTTTGATGGGATGCGTATCAAAGGCAAAGCTGTCGTTACTGTTCCTAACCTAGGAGAGCCTAAGACTGTGGACATAACATGTACTTGTTGTACAATTTACCTACCTCATGGAAAGAACACTTCGACAGAGGAACAGTAACATGTTGATTCCAAGTATGTCAGGTCCATGGGTTTCAACAGGCTGGCCAGCTTTGAATCTGGAAATAAAGATCTCCCCCCTATATTTTTTTTCCACACTCATTTGATAAAATCCACATTTCTCTTGTACAGAATCAAAGGGCTAAGGTAAACAACCTGCTTCTATATTACATTCTCAAAGGTGCTAGCTGGTCAGCCAGTATCTAAAATTTAAGTACATGTAGTTTGTGTATAAGAAAACATGCAAATAACTGAAAAGGCCCACACATCGCTCTATAGGGCTTCTGGAATCTCACTGCATATTATTACATGTTCACATAGCTTTAGAAAGAGTAAGAGCAAGATTGTGCCTATTTTTTAAAAAAAGAAAAAACAAACTGAGGCACAATCCAGAGACAATTGTAATCATTTTTTACTTTCCAAGGTACAGAATTCAGACTGAGTTGCAGTAAAATCTCCCTGAATTTTACAGTTATGAACCTTTTCCCCTTAGGTGGATGTTGTCAACAGGCCAGGAGAAAAATGTCCTGGGTGTTTGAGTGTTTTCCATGTGAGGAGAAATATGTATAATTTTCCCCTTACTGCTCAGATACAGTTACAAGTCCCATAGCAATAGCCACCCCCTGGGGCTTTTAAAGTTTTTTTAAAAAGTAATTGAATATTGTTATATTATAATATTCTAAAGGTATGTGTATCAGGTTCTCTGATTCCCAGATTTCATTTTTTAACAAGCAAGTCTCTAGTCCATTTCATTGCAGAGATCTGCTTTTTATCTTGTGTCTCTCCAACAAAATATGTTTGTGACGTATTTTTAAAAAGATGAAAGCTGGGAATTCAGAGAACCTACACATTATTAGAATATTATAATGATATCATGATATTTAGTTGCTGTCAAATAAACCCTTCTTGGTAGGGGAGGGAAATGCTTATTGCAAGGAAAATGGCTGCCATGTGGTGGGACATGGTAAATCTAAACTTTCCTCCCCCCTGGCATTGCTGCAATATTTCAGAAACTTCTAGAGCAAAGTAGGCCTTATGTCTCTGCCCTCCGAAAACCCTGCCCTTCCTGGGCTTCACCCCCAAATCTCCAGGAATTTCACAGTTCAACCCTGCATGTCCTGGCGACTTCCCATTTAGACGGTGGGAGGGAATGTTGGAGGGAAGCACAGCAACAGTGTAGTTCCGGTCTGCCTCAAGGAGAGTGCAGAAGGAGTTAAGGTCTGCCTCAGAGAGATCAGTGAGAGCTCAGGTCTGGCTCAGAAAAAGAATAGGCAGAGTGAAGGGGAACTCTGCTCAATAGTGTTGCAGAGTAATTTAACTATCTCTGAGAGAAAGCAGAATATCCAATTGTTAGGGGGGGAGGGGTGGGCTCCCTCTTGGGTATCCTGCCCCCCAGGGAAAGTGTATGCACAATACATAGCCTCTCCCGGTGTAGTGAACGCTGCGCGGTCACTGTCCGGCTATGCCTGGCAGATGGTCACTGCAATGGCCTCTCCTGCATTACTGCATCCGTGGCAACACCTTCCCGCTGGTCCCCCCCCCCGTTTCTCACAGAGTTTGCCACATCACGGTGCGACCAAATGTCCGGCGGTATAACCGGATGAGCAGGCTGGGCTCACCAACCTCGCCAGCCAAGAGAAGGAAAACTCTAACATCAAACCCGGGCAGATAGAGCTCGTTAATGTAACACCTACCACCTGGAGCATTTTTCGGCAGCACCCTGAACGACCAAGCAGCCTTATCTAAGGACAGCACTGCTTGCTCCACATGGAGAGGGGCCTAGAAAAGGTGGCCTAAACAAAGCTCGTCTCCCCCACCCCTGTTGGCTAGCCGCGGTCAACGGACATCCTTACTTGTGGTCAAAAAATAACAACAAAGAAAAGGCATGCACCTGCCTCACAAAGTGTGCAAAGACTAAAGCTTGCGTGTTGGAACATCAGAACCATGCTTGACACAGTAGACAGTGGTAGACTGCTCTAGTTGCCCACGAACTTCTCAGGTTGAATATTGACATAGCAGCTCTCAGTGAGGTCCGTTTCCCTGAGGAAGGTAGTCTTCAAGAACATGGTGCTGGCTATACCCTCTACTGGTCGGGTAAGTCAAGGGCTGAGAGCCGCCTTTCTGGCGTTGGCTTCATGGTCAGGAACTCCATTGCCTCCAAACTCGAAAACCTGCCAACAGGTCACTCAGATCGCATCATGTCCATGCGCCTCCCACTTCAAAACAAGCAGCATGCAACACTCTTCAGTGTGTATGCCCCAATCCTTCAAGCAGATCCTGCAGAAAAGAACAAGTTCTATGCTGATCTACGCAACCTCGTACGGAAGACCCCTACAGAGGACAAGGTGATCATCCTTGGCGACTTCAATGCCAGAGTAGGTAAAGACTCGGAAGCCTGGAAAGGAGTACTTGGCAAACACGGCATTGGCAACTGCAATGATAACAGGCGCCTCCTGCTAGAATTCTGCACGGAGCACCAGCTCACCATCAACAACACTATCTTTCAGCAGAAGAACAGCCTGAAGACAACCTGGATGCGCCCACAGTCCAAGCACTGGCACCTTATCGACTACATTCTGGTGCACCAGAGAGACCTCCGAGATGTCTTACACACCTGAGTAATGCCCAGTACAGAATGTCATACGGATCATCGTCTTGTACGCTGCAATCTCCGTCTTCACTTTAAACCCACACCCAGGAGAGGAGGTATCCCTCGGAGGAAGCTTCAGGTTGGCAGTTTTCAGTCAGCCGAAGTTAAAGCTGCCTTCCAGGCAAAACTCCAGTCAAGAATTGAGGACCCCAGTTGCCCCACAGATCCTTCTTCAGAAGCACTCTGGGAACATCTAAAAACTACCATCCTGTCGATCTCTGAAGAAGTCCTTGGGTTCTCCACAAGGAAGAACAAGGACTGGTTTGACGAGAACAATCAAGAGATACAAGAATTACTAGCGAAAAAGATATCTGCCTACCAAGCACATCTTGCTCAGCCCTCCTGTCCCGGGAAAAAAGCAATCTTTTGCGCTGCATGTAGCAACCTCCAGCGCAAGCTTCGAGACATTCAGAACGAGTGGTGGACCAAGCTTGCAGAGAGAACCCAGCTGTGTGCAGACACTGGTGATTTAAGAGGGTTCTACGAAGCCCTGAAGGCAGTATATGGCCCATCATATCAGACTCAGAGTCCCTTGCGTAGTGCAGACGGCCAAGTGCTCCTCACAGACAAGACATCCATACTGAACCGGTGGTCGGAGTATTTTCAGGTTCTCTTCAGTGCCAACCGCGTAGGTCAAGATTCAGCAATCCACCTCACCCCACTTCAACCAGTGAAAACAGAGTTGGATGAGATCCCCACCCTAGAAGAGACTGTTAAAGCCATCAAGCAACTGAAAAGTGGCATGGCAGCGGGAGTTGATGGAATCCCACCAGAGATCCGGAAGCATGGGGGCACAGTACTACATATCACACTTCACAAAGTACTTGTCACCTGCTGGGAACAAGGCAAACTACCACAGGACTTTCGCGATGCAATCATCATCACTCTACACAAGAACAAAGGGGAAAAGTCAGACTGCTCCAACTACCGGGGGATAACCCTGCTCTCCATCGCAGGCAAAATCCTTGCCAGAATACTCCTGAACAGACTGGTGCCCACCATTGCAGAAGAACTCCTCCCAGAGAGCCAGTGCGGCTTCAGAGCTAACAGGAGCACCACCGACATGGTATTTGTTCTAAGGAGCTCCAAGAGAAATGCAGGGAACAGAACAAGGGTCTATATGTGACTTTTGTCGACCTTACCAAAGCTTTCGATACCGTTAGCAGGAAAGGCCTGTGGCAAATCTTGGAACGTTTAGGATGTCCCCCAAGGTTCCTCAGCATGATCATCCAGCTACATGAAGACCAGTGGGGCCAAGTCAGACACTGCAACGACCTCTCGGAACCCTTCCCAATAGGCACAGGTGTAAAGCAAGGCTGCGTTCTCGCGCCAACTCTCTTTACGATCTTCTTTAGCATGATGCTTCAAAGAGCCTCAGTAGATCTAGATGATGACGATGGTGTCTACATCCGCTATCGCACTAATGGCAACCTGTTCAACCTGAGGCAACTAAAGGCTCACTCCAAGACAATGGAAAAACTTATCCGAGAGCTACTGTTTGCTGATGATGCTGCACTCGTCTCCCACTCGGTATCAGCTCTGCAGCATATGACGTCCTGCTTTGCAGAGGCTGCCAAGCTATTCGGCCTAGAAGTTAGTCTGAAGAAGACAGAAGTTCTCCACCAGCCTGCGCCCCAGGAAGATTATCACCCTCCCTGCATCACTGTGGGTGAATCAGTTCTGAAGACAGTCCAGCAGTTCAGCTACCTGGGGTGCATCATCTCCTCAGATGCCAAGATCGACAAGGAGATTGACAACAGGCTGGCAAAGGCAAACCGTGCATTTGGCCGACTGCACAAAAGAGTGTGGAGCAACAAGCATCTGAAAAAAGGCACAAAGATCAATGTTTACAAAGCAGTTGTGATGACAACCCTCATCTACGGCTCCAAATCGTGGATTTTATACCGTCATCACCTGCGACTCCTTGAGTGCTTTCATCAGCGCTGCCTTCGCACCATCCTGAACATCCACTGGAGTGACTTTGTGACCAACACTGAAGTCCTCAAGAGAGTGGAGGTTACAAGCATCGAGGCACTGCTGTTGAAGACGCAGCTGCGCTGGGCAGGGCATATTTCTAGGATGGAAAACCACCGCCTTCCCAAGATTGCTCTGTATGGCGAACTTTCCACCGGCCATCGAAATAGAGGGGCACCAAAGAAGAGGTACAAGGACTCCTTGAAGAAATCCCTTGGCACCTGTCGCATCAACCATCACCAGTGGTCTGACCTAGCCTCAGATCGCAAAGCATGGAGGCATACCATCCACCAGGCTGTCTCTTCCTTTGAGAACGCACGCATAGCTGGTCTTGAGGACAAAAGGAGATTGAGGAAGAATCGCACTGCTACAGCACCAACCCCAAATCAGACTTTTCCCTGCAGCCACTGTGGCCGGATCTGCCTGTCCCGCATTGGTCTTGTCAGCCACCAGCAAGCCTGCAGCAGACGTGGACTACTGCACCCTTCTTAAATCTTCGTTCGCGAAGTCAAGCCGAGAGAGAGAGAATGTATTCTACATGTATTCTACATTTGGTGGTGAATGAAGACAATCAGAAACTGGCAACAGTATTTTGCTCCTTTTGCACACTGATATTAAGTATTAGTTGGCAAAATCACATAATAACTATATCAAAACAACCATATGTTTCCAGGCCCAGTTCAACATAGTGGCTTTGACCTATAAAGCCCTATTTTTCCTATTTATCTTAAGAGGGGTTTATTCCTGTATGAACCTCCCTGAAATTTAGGATTATCTAGAATGGCTTTACTCCAGATACCAACCTATGAACCTCCCTGAAATTTAGGATTATCTAGAACGGCTTTACTCCAGATACCAACCTATCCAGAGATCAGAGTGGCCTCTTTGAAGAGACAGACCTTCTCAGTAGACATCTGAGCTTTGGAATCCCCTCCCACAAGTGATTGTCCTGGTTCCCACTGCATTGAGAGCCTGGAAGGAGAAAATTTATCCTGTCCTTTTAGCAGAGGCTTGATGGATGTTATCAGGTAATGTTATTTACCTCCATACTAGGAAAAGCTTCAGCTGCTAACTAATCATGGGGATGGGCTGTGGCTCAGGATCAGAGCATCTGTTTTGAATGTAGACGGTCCCAGTTTCATGGCCTGGCATCTCCAGTTAAAAAGACGTGGAATTATAGGATGTGAAAGATCTGGGATCCTGGAGAGCTACTGCCACTCTAAGAAGACAGTACTGACCTTGATGGACCAATGATTTGATTGTGTATAAAGCAGCTTCAACTGGGTACCCATTTCTAAACACCAACCTCTGTTAAAAGGAAAGGGCATTTTTCCCAGGTCTGTTTATCATATCCTATCTGGATATGATAAAGACCTGTGTATTTTTTAAAAAAATCAAGGTTTGGCTTTACTTCATTGATTCTTTTGGTTTTTCATCTCTGGTCGTTTTATTGCCCTGTTTATTGTTTAGGCTTTAATATGATTTTATAACACAATCTTAAAAATCTTTTTTAGAAATGTTATTGTAATGATTACAAGCTGTTCTGAAATTTTGTTTGAAGAGTGAGGTAAAAACATTTCTGAGTAAATAAACATGAGCTGACTCTCCTAACAGTGGCATTTCCCACACAGAGGTTTAGTCACACTGTGGGTGCTTCTTGGCATCTTTTGTAACTTACATGTGTCTGGCGATGGCAGATTCAAAATCCCACACGATGATACCACCATTTGCACTTGCAGTTGCTAACAAATTATAACCTTCAACTCTTAGCACATCAAAGCACTTAACTTTTACTTCAGGTGGTAAAGGATTCTAGAGGATGCATAAAAAAGACTTATGAACCATGGCAAAGCTGCTGTTTGAAATATTATTAACTAAAACAATAATACATCACTTAAAACTAAACATTGTACATACAGTTTAGGAGCGAAGAGTCCAGTAGCACCTTAAAAATTTCCGGCAGAGAATGAGCCTTCCTGAATCACTACTCACTTCTTCAGTGACTCACAAAAACTCATACCGTGCCACAAATTGTGTTAATCTTTAAGGCTTTACTGGACTCTTACCCTTTTCTACTGCTACAGAGAAATATTGCTACCCATCCTGATCTATTTTAGGAGAGAGAAACTCTCCCCACAGGTAGGGTATTGGGCTAATTGGTCCAGATCCTCACTAGTCCCTTAGGCCAGGCACTGTCACTCAGACTAGCCTACCTCATAGGGTGGATGGTCAGGATGAAATGAGGGAGAAGAAACTCACGTTCTATTGCCCTGACTTCCTTGGAGGAATGATGCTATGAGTCCAGGGATAACATACATAGATCTCTTCCCCTCCATTTTATTCTTACAACAACCCTTTGAGAGAGCTTAAAATGAGAGATAATAATTGGTCCAAGATTATCCAGGTCTTCACATCAGTGTGGGAGTTTCAGCCTAATCTAATATTCTAACTATGCTGCAGTGGCTCTTAAACGAAAGCACAATCCTGAGAAGGGGTGGGGGCAGGGCCGGCCTCAAACTGCCACTAGTTTGCCTAGTGGCAGGGCCAGCCCTGGGTGGGGGGACGAAAGCAGAGAGAGCCAACCAATTGTTACACTAGATAGACTAGCATAGTGCTCTGCAGCATCCTGTGCTACAGCTTAGAACATGTTAGGGTGTACAGCATGGGGCTGTGTCTTCCACACCCCTGATGTGCACACAGAGCATGCAGCACTGCATCTTGATTGTGGGAGGGAAAAGCATAGAGCACTTAGCACTAACACCCAAGGGAAAAAGTGAACACTGATGTAGTTTGGCTAACGTGTCTCTGTGGAGAACCCACACAGGTACCTCATCTCTGCAGACACACACCAAAGAGATGAACCCATGCGCCAAGAGGAAGAAAGCAGTGCGTCCCAACAGGAAAGCAGGGGCAGAGATCCAGTAGCCTTGGACCGAGAGTCTGCAATCACCATTCCTTTTCTTCTCATGTCCACCCTATGCACCACCTCCAAAATGTGGGTTTTGCAGCTAAGGCTAACAGTCCACTAGGCCACCCACCAATATACCCTATGACATGCAATTGAGGTGTTCACCCAGAAAAGTCTGACTGGGAGTGCTGCCTATGATGGAGAGATGCTGGAAGCCCCATATCAGCATGGTCTGTTGCCAGAGCATCTCGTCCAGGCAGAGGACTAACTACAGCTGGATCCTGAGTTGGCTGGCAGCTGTACCTAGTGAAACTGCTGGCCAAACAGTCATGGCACCTATTGTCTTGCAGGACAGGAGAACTATGCAGCAGCACCCATGAATGGGATAGAGACAATTGAAATGTAACTCCATTCAGGGGAAGGGGGTGGGATGGGTGCCCTGAAGGGGAATGCCCGCAAATAGAGCCCCCTCCATGGTAGTGGACGAACTGTAGAACCTGTTGCTGTCCCAGAGGTATAGCTGTAGTGGCCTCAACTGCTGTGCTGTCTGTCATCATGACCTATGTCTCTCTTTTGCATCTGTGCAGGTGGTGATCCAACAGGAAGGACAGCTGGGAGGTTGACATTCCCGGTGTGGTGACTTGTGGATCCTGCCACTCTGCCATGAGGCTGCTATCTCACTGGTTGCAGCCCAGCTGCTGTATCGTCAGGATGTTCAGACATCTGGCATGTCTGTCCCATTTACAAGCACACCATGATAGAGGACTCGCCCTATCTCCCTATGGCTCCCTGGAGCAGCTTGCAAAGGCACAGGGGCTGTACTAGACAATGAGATTCCGCAGCTCTGCTCAGTGGACCACATTTCTACTTCCCAGCTGCTGGTCAAAAAAGGCTGGCATGTTCAAAAGCTGTGTCCTTGTCTGCTTGATGTCAGGCAGTTAAGGCTTGCCCTGACCCCTCCCACTTCCAAACCTCTCATGTTGTGCCACCTTGTGCCCCCTGATGTCCACAAATGATTCCCTCTGCACACATCTGAGGGAGTGGGCTCTGATTCACGAGAGGCTAATGCTGGGGTGCTTTTTGTCAATCTTCATTCACAGTGACATTGGACTTTTGTTGTTTTCAGCTACAACAGTCTCTACATGCTTCCCATTCACATATACTGCTGGCTGCTGAGTGCAGGAGGGATGGGATGGGGGGTAGTCCAAGGGGGAACATGTACCCTTGCAAGGTGAATTTCTCGATGTTGGAGAAGCTGGGATGCAGGGAGGGTGATG
Source organism: Heteronotia binoei (assembly GCF_032191835.1). NCBI lineage: Eukaryota > Metazoa > Chordata > Lepidosauria > Squamata > Gekkonidae > Heteronotia > Heteronotia binoei. The sequence goes on along the minus strand of NC_083223.1, from coordinate 163,659,830 downwards.
ACAACAGGCTTTTGCATGTGCTACAGAAGGTCTGTGAAAGGGTATGGCAGCCAAAATGTTAGTCCTGGGCGGCTCCTCAGCTAGACTGTCCCTTCCTCCCCTTTTTAGTTAGTGGTGAGAGGATATTGCTTACCCTCTCCCCATGTAGGGATTAAACCAGGGCCTTGGCCATGCTGTCCCAGTGCCTTTCACTAGACCATGCCTGTTTTTGTGATGTTCTTTGCCCAGCCTCATGTGGTTGGTGGTGACATCAGAGATGCAGTAGAATACACAATGCCTGATGACATTCCACCTTTGCAGGGGCCTGCATTGCCCAGTGGTTTGGGTATGCATCTTGGGTGTTGAGCCTGTGGATTCAAGCCCTGCCTCTGTCTTATGTTTTACTGGAAAGCAAAACTCCATCTGCAGGTGGGAGGGTATGACATCAAGGAGCTGTGACTGCACTGGCTGGCATTAGTTGGCTGTATCCATTGTGGCACTCAGATGGATGTCATTGGCCACAGCTCTCTGACTGGTGGGTGCTGCCAGAGCTGCTAGGGACTATGATGTGCTCACTATGGAGCCAAGCTTGGTAGGGGGCTATTTTGTTCCCTTGCCACCACAGGGAGCCAACCAGCAGCTCTGCTATTACACTAGTAGCCAGCTGACACTGCTCATATATATCTGTCACATAATAAGATGCAGCCAGGCTCTAAAATATTGGTTAGGCTACTTACAGGCTATCTAGCTGTTTGTAGAATTTAGAAATCTCTAAAGGTATGAAAACACTTTTCACCTCCATATCTGCTTCCACAGGATCCTTCTCAGGCAATAGTTGAACATCTGGAAAAAATCCATTTGCTTTCTTGGTAATGGGACTCAGTCTTAGGGGTATTAGTGGATTGCCTTGAAGTGCCAGTGATAGGGCTTCAGGAAGACTCCAGGTAATACATAGATAAGGTTCACCTTCATTAACCTAGAAGAACAAATAATTGCAGAATAGCAGGAAAGATGCATTTGGCAATTAAATTGCATGATTTGTTTTATCAATTGTTTGGGAGAATTCTCAGGTTACTAACAGATTTCTAATCTAGATTCAGGTGGGTAGCGGTGTTGGTTTGAAGCAATAGAACAAGGTTTGAGTCCAGTGGCACCTTTAAGACCAATGAGCTTAATTCTGGGTATTATTTCATATGTGCACATGAAACCTCACACCTTGAATAAAACTTTGTTGGTCTTAAAGGCGCCACTGCATTCAAACTTAGGTTTCTAATCTGAATGTTCTGGGTTTGGGCATGGGGAAATACATTTCTGTTTCACTGGGAGATGAATATTGAAGATGAATAATGCAAACAGCAGCTGTAGTGCTGGTTACCCAGTGGTCCATGACCCTCTTAGAGGACCCTGAAGGATGGATGGAGAGATAAAAATGTATAAAGGTAAAGGTAGACCCCTGTGCAAGCACCAGTCATTTCCAGCAGACTTTTTACGGAGTGGTTTGCCATTGCCTTCCCCAGCCATCTACATTTTCCCACCCCCAGCATGCTGGGTACTCATTTTACTGACCTCAGAAGGATGGAAGGCTGAGTCAACCTTGAGCTGGCTACCTGAACCCAGCTTCTGTTGGGATCAAATTCAGGTCGTGAGCAGAGAGCTTAGACTGCAGTACTGCAGCTTTACCACTCTACGCCACGGGGCTTATAAAACTTACAGAGAATACTAAAATGGAAGCACCATTTGTGAGTATGGGCATCTTCCTGAACATGCTGTATGTATTACCCCAAACCAGAAAAAGGATGAGTGGCAAAGATATAGATAAAAATCAAGGCTACTCTTTGAAACTAACACAGTGTAAACAAACTGAATATCCTTTAACAAACAAACAACATATGTATAATCTGTGGAAAATTACTATGTAAACAAATACAATTCAAAGTGTGGTCTTTGTCAGTGGTCCCTTTATGACATTTATAAATATTTGGTTTTTAATCTAATCATTCGTCTTAACCTTTTTTGGTTTAGGTTGGTTTATGTGCTGAATGCAGGAGAAAGGTGGGGTATACATGAATGAATGAAATAAATATCAGGCAGCTACTCTTCAAATGGCTCTTGCTGAGGCAGACTCAGATCTACCAGTGCCCTCTCCCTGAGACTGAATTGAACTGAACTCCTGCTGTCTTTCCCTCCAACATGCCATCCCCCTCTGAAAGGTGATTGGATGCTGGAGCAGCACTCCCTTTAGCTCAGCTGATTGGCTGTCCTTCCCTTCAGGGACAGGACAGCCCCCTCCTGTCATATCAGCTAAGATGGTTTTATTTCAGTGGGCAATTGGCAGATTGGGATGTCTTTTTAACCTGTGAATTGTTTTTATCCTGTTGATGGATTGTTATATTGCTTTTGTGTTTACAAATGGTTACTGCTTTAAAAGCCTACCTTGAGATATGGTGGGATATAAATATTTTAAATAAATAAGTATCTTGTCTTAAACAACGGACAAGGCAAAAGTGATTTCCACCAGCAACACTGAGGAATCATTTTGCATTACCACAAAAAACATTCTTGAGATCTTTTTTTAAGGATCTGTCACACTGGGATCACTTATTTGAACTGGACAACTGAATACAAAATAATGTCCAGATATTGGGCGCTGAATGTTCATGGTATCCTAATAGCGTGGCAAATATTTACATTGTTCCTTGAGGGTCCATGACACTTTAGAGTATAACATCAACGAGAAGAATATTCTCTGCTGCAGGAAAGTCACAAATCATGTTTCAACAGAACAGCAAAAGGAGCTGCACCATGATAAATTATAGAAATAATTTGCTGACATTTAACTGTAATTCAATAACTATTTATTATTACAGTAATATTGTATTTTGTTTTAATCCACTTATTTTATATACGAATAAAAGATGATGATGGCACCAAAAGGAGGAAGGGGAATGGAGAACTAACAGGATAAATAGGAGCAAATGCAGTTAGTTTCTGTTGGGGATGAAGCTTAAGGGATTACAGCCAAAGCATCATAGAAATGGTATGTCTTGAAGAGAGATCTGAAATAAGAAAAAGAATAGCATGGTGCCACATAGCTCTTTTGGGAAGGCGTTCCAGACAAGGGGATCAGCCATGGAGTTGCTGAGGTCTGGGGGAATGAAGGTTATGGACAAGGATGTAATAGGAAGTAAAGGCAGAAGAATAGGGAGGGGGAGGAATAAACAATAATCACACTGATGAATTTGATAGACATTTGGGAATAATACTATAGCTTTATATGAAAAAGATGACAAGGCTCTGTTATATTACAATATGACATGAAGCAAGCACACTATTGATAATTTAGCTGTGCAGATCCAACTTTGGCAACATTTCAAAGGCTTGCTATTGAGAAAGCTAATTTCTTGAAAGAGTGTTTGTCCTTCAAAATTAATAACTGCAAAATGAAAGAGTAAAAACATATTAAAACTTTAACTACCTGAACAATTTTGATTGTCCCACTGTATTCCAAGACCAAGATCACATGTTTGCTCTCACTAGCCTTCAAGTAAATCATCTGAATCAGCCAGTGTTCATTGTCACAGCTTTCCTTGGATACAGGCAACACTTTCAGTTGTTGTCCACTGCCAAAGTCCCATGTTTTCACAGTCCCTGACCAAGGAGCAAAACAGAAGAGTCATTGTGGCATGAATTTTCATCAGAAAGTGCAGGGCTTTTTTTGTAGAAAAAGCCCAGCAGGAACTCATTTGCACAATAGGCCACATCCTCTGATGCCAAGCCAGCCTGATCTATGTTCCTGCTCAAAAAAAGCCCTGACAATAATTGAGATTGCATACTTTAGCTTTATAGCCCTTAAAACAGTACATCATTTTAAAGTTAGATGTCATTGCAGTTAGCAACTTTTTCATTACTTTACCATCGCATGCTCCAGTGGCAAGGTGAAATCCATTTTTATCAATTGTCGCACATGTCAACTCAACGCCAGGCCCATGGGCGTCCTCAATCTGGTATATTAGTTGCCCCGATTCCAGTTCCCAGATCTAAATGTAAAGTGAATTATATGCAATCCAACCTAAGTGAGTATATTAGGTATTTTATTTTCTCTACAAAAGCTGACATGTAGCTTTCTTAAATAGCTGTACAAAATATTAAACGAATAAAAAATTCAAAACTGAAAGAAAATCCACAGGGAAGACCAAGAACTTCCATTAATAACATAATCTGTACAATTTAACAGACAAGCAAAAGTAATTACTTTTAGTCTGCAGTTCAACTGAAAGTTTCCCAACACACAAAAGTCTCCTCTGCACCTAAATCATTTATTTATCATAGATCATCAATCCTTAAGAGAATTAAGTCCTTAAAATGGCTTCAAAATTATAATCTGCATAATAAGCAACAGTTTTTAGCTTAGCACTTAATTGTTCTTAATTTATCTATTCAAAATAATAGATTTTGCATTTGAATGGCTGACAGGATTTATACTCACTCTTACAATGGACTCAGAACAGATTGTAAGAACTTGGTGAAATGCCCTATTGTATAACAGCACATTGATGTTCCTTTCATGTGTCTGAGGGACCTGCTTTGTGTCTTGTATCATCCGTGTTAGAGGATAAATATCAATGACAGCTGATCCTGTGGGTCATACAGAAGAAGCAAATAAAATGTAATTTAAACCATTTTGGGATTTCATTATGTTGTATGCCACCCTGAGCCCTGTTCCTCAGGATGGGAAACTTAATTGTTGAAATAAATAAATTGTTCGTGAATTACTGTATTTTTTGCTCCATAAGACACACTTGACCATAAGGCGCACCTAGTTTTTAGAGGCGTTTGTGTGAATTTTTTGCAGTATTCGCTCCTTAAGACGCACACACCTTTCCCACCACTTTTTTTTTTGGGGGGGGGAGTGCATCTTATGGGGCAAAAAATACTACCACTTGTCATGCTAGAAACATGTCAAGACTCTATTTCAAATAGCTGATAATGCATGATAGACAGCACGAACACACAGGTTACTTTGCCTGCTATTGAATGCTGCTTGAAAATAAATATCACAAATATCCTTTGGTTTAGATGACAGTTATAGCATATGTTCATCAGAATAAATGCCTAATTTATTTATTTATTTGTTTATCTGGGATTTATATCCCGCCCTTCCCACCGAGTGGCTCAGGGCGGCTTACAACATATGTAAAACTAACATAAAAAATATTACACTTTAAAATTAACATTTCACATTAAATAATTAAAATCCAACATTTGTTATAAATATACATATCGTTAAAAATCAGACAGCGGTCGTGAAGCTACACTCTATTCAAATTCAAATACTGATTCGGTATAATATGTTGTCTGGTCTAGTTATGGACCATTTTGATCCTCTTTCCATGATGGATGTTCACAAGATCCTGGGAATGGTGAAGGACACTACTTGTGCCCTGGATTCTTATGCTTCTAGGCTGTTAAAAATATGTAAGGACCTCATCAATGAGCCCTTAGTGTCTATCATGCATCAGTTCAGGGCTCAGGGCTCCTTCCCTTGGCTATTCACTTTAAAAATCATCCCTACAGGAAAATGATGTGGCCAGTTCCAGGTATTGTCATCCATAATTTTACCTATATTTTTCTGCTATCTACAATGAAAATTAAAATCAGGCTCAAGAAATATTTTCAATAAGCAGAAGTATAATCTTCATATCAATAATTTATTATCAGACATTAGTAAATCTTCAAAGTCTGTTGTTGATCTAAGGACATTTTTCTGTAACTCCTTATGGAGGTAGGTTCTAATTTGAAGGTACTTGAATTCTGAAATGCTGGGATTTGTGGTCATTTTTAATTCCTTGTATGGGATTACTTGATTATTAATTATCAACTCTCTATAAGAATTGTAACCTAAAAATTTCCCATCTTCTTAAGGGGGTAAGTTCTGGACGTCATCATTCATATCACTGATAACTGAGAATAAAGGAAAGAATCTTGGTGACAGTTTATTTTTCACTTGGTCCCATACACTGAGTACAGCATTAATAGTGGTATTATCATTGTTATAGTATTTCCTCCTGTTTTCTTTTTTTACCCAAGGCCAGTACTTCAAATGAATTGTCAAAAAGGACTGTTCTATTGGAATATTTTCATCAGCATTTGCTAGCCAATCCTTCAACCAATTAATTCTAGAAATTTGGTAATAAAACTTAAGTTTGGGGAACACTAAACCACCATTTAATTTCTTGTCATACATATTATTGCATTGTATCCTATGTCTGTTTTTACCCCAAATAAATGTGTTCAGAAGTGATTGCCATTCTCTTATCATTTTTCCTGGAAGTTCAACTGGTAAGTAGGGGTGTGCACTATCAAGCCCGTGGCGATGTCCCTGCCTACCCAGCCCTCTAACTGCCGTGAGAGGATGGCTCTGAGAGTGTCCGCCATGTGCGGCACGTCAACTGCTTCAGCGTGCAGCAAGGCCCAGCGATAGCTGGCCTGGCGGCCCTGACCCTGCCTCCCACTACTACCAGTGCCACCCCAACCCTGCACTGCCTACAGCTCTCTGGGTTGCCACCAATGCACAGTCAGGGAGAGATACCCCTCGAACGCATGTTGGGAGCTCCAGATATCTGAGGTGAAATGCGCAGTCCCCCCGGCAGCATGAGACAAATATGCCTTCACCACAGATCTGGTTGCCCTGAAAACAGCTGGCACAATGGTCCTGCTAATGGTGGTTCTAGCAGGAACACTGTACCAGGGTGCGAGGTACTCGAGCAACACTAGCAGTCTTGTGTAGAGAGCCAGTCTGGTGTAGTGGTTAAGTGTGCGGACTCTTATCTGGGAGAACCGGGTTTGATTCCCCACTCCCCCCACTTGCAGCTGCTGGAATGGCCTTAGGTTAGCCATAGCTCTCACAGGAGTTGTCCTTGAAGGGGCAGCTGCTGTGAGAGCCCTCTCAGCCCCCCCCCCACCTCACAGGGTGTCTGTTGTGGGGGGAGAAGGTATAGGAGATTGTAAACCGCTCTGAGTCTCTGATCCAGAGAGAAGGGCGGGGTATAAATCTGCAATTATTCTTCTTCTTTTAGCATCCCAGGATTCTCAACCACTGAAAATGGAAGCCCATGGGTGATCGACCTGGCAAGGTTCCAGGCGATCACCCTCCTGCCATGCCTGATTCCCCCTCTTGGCACACAGGTGCCACCCCCACCAAACATCTCAGGCAGAGATGGCTGCTGTCCCTGCACTGCCATGGAACTCTCCTGAAGGGCTCTGGAGGTAGTCGTGATGGGACAGACCTGGCTGGGTGGTGTTGGCCGCTTGGACACCCCAGCACCAGCCTGCTTCTCCCCCTTAGGAAGCACCGCCGGGTGGTGCTTCCGCAGGTGGTGTCGCATCCCTCCTGGAGTCAGGTGGCCAGGGTCCCACCCACGACTGATCCGGGCCCAACACAGCTGGCACTGTGCATAGTGTGGATCCTCCATAACTTGGAAATGCTTCCAGACTTTGGAGGTGTATGGATGCCCAAGCTAACTGGCAGCTTTGGTGTCCGGAGCCACCTTCTGTGAGGGGCTCGTGGCAGACACATTGTGTCTTGGGGTGGCAGGAGGGGCTGGCCACCAGGGGGAAGTGGGCGGAGATGAAGGCACCTTGTGTGTCTCCATCTCTTCCCCCTCTACCCCATGTGGCCTCCCCTCCTGGCCATCCCCTGAAGGACTGCTGGTGCCCAAAGGAACCAAAGAAGGGAGTTAGTCCGCCTCAACCAGCTTCTCTTCCAGCTCCTGCACGACACTCTGCACCCTCCTTGGGGTGATTGTTTTGGACAGAAAACTGTCCACAAAGCTCATCTCCAAGGAGGACTGCTCTTGCTTCCCCTCCTCTGGTTGTTGAGGCCGAGCGACATCAGCTGGAGGAGAGACTGCCCAAGCAGCACACCCCTGCTCAGTGCCAGCACCTAATGGCACCTCTGCTGGGGGCGCCCCAGCAGCAGCCTCAATGAAGGGCCCAGGCGGGCTTTCTTCTTTATCACACTCTGGCCAGAGGTCGGAGTGCTGGAAGGCAGCTGTGGAGTGGCCTACGCACAAGTGGTGGGGGGAGACCTGGGTCCTCCCCCTCCCCTCTACCCCTCTAGTCTTCTCCTTGGCCTTGTCCCCAGGGCCCCTCTTCTGCTGCCTGTCACTCATGCCACCCTTGGCCAGTCTCACACAACCTGAACTGAGAGTGGGTTTTTTTTTTACAAACCTAACTCACTGCACTGTACCCTGAACTAACAGATGCCCTAACCTGTCCTTCTTTGGGTTGGGGTAGTAGTGATCTGGTAAAGTTTAGGAGACTAGGTGATCCTGCCTCTACCTGGCTACAGTTTTTAAAAGGCTACCTTGAGATGAAGGCAATCCTTGTTATATCCTCCTAGTGAAATTTCTCCTAACTAGATCCTGGGAAAAACTGGATTTCCTTGCAAACTAGAAATCAGGTGTCCCCTATAACTAGAAAGAAGCTGTGGTTTACCCTATGGAAATCTAAGGATGCACCAGCTTTCATTGGCTGAAAGCAAGATGCACTGCAACCCTAGTCTCTTTAAAAGGGAGCCTGATGTGGCCTAGTAGTCACGCCGCGTTTTATGAGAAACCTAAAATCTTTTTAAATCGCCCCTATCTGGCCTAGTTGAATTTTGAAAGAAGATAAAGCCCTAAACTGGATTAATTTTTTTTAATTTCAAAAAACACAATCCCTAAAAATACCCTTATTAGTGGGGCAGCCTATTTAGCGGCCCTTGGCAGACTGAAAGCAGCCTCAGACTCCAAAAACAAATTTATAAAAACTCCACCCCACACAGCCCACACACCAACCCTCTCACACCAACCAGAGGTAATTAAAAAAAACCAAAATGTGACAGAAAGAAACTTAACTTTTAACCACCACCACCACCCCCAAAAAAACCAGAACCAGGGAAAGGGACAACAGGACAGGAGGATGCAAAACCTGCAGCAACAGAGAATAGATCCAAACAGAAGGCCAACAAACTCAACTGTTAAAAAAGTGGCCTTTTCAAGAATAAGAAACCTCAGGCCACATCAGTCAACAACACCCCCTTCCCCAAACCAGAACCAGGAAAAGGGACAACAGGAAAAAAAGGCCAACAAACTCAACTGTTTAAAAAGTGACCTTTTAAACAATGAAAATTAGGCCAAACAGCCCCCCCCCAAGAACCAGAAGAGAAAAGGAACAACAGCAGCACAACACAACAGCAACAAATTAAACACAGAATCCTTTTAAAACAGTAAAAAACTTAACTTTTAACAATACAGGAACTTTACCAACCCCTCCCCCCCAAAAAAAACCTTTACCCTAACCCCAAGAAATCCAAGCCACCCAAATCAAGAAAAGTAAAAGGACACTGCACTTTTAAAAGTCCTTTCACTAAAGTAAGATATGGGCAAATTGGCAACGCCCCCACCCCAGGCCCCCACCCCCAGCAGAACGCCCTAACCCTAACCCCAAATAAGCTACCCAGTACTCACCCACCCAAATCTGGATAAGTAAAGGGACTGAGTCTTAAAAAGTCCTTTTACTAACTAAAATAAAAACAAGAACCCCAAGATCGTCTTACCTTAGACATCTTCTCTACTCCAGACAAGTCAGGCAAGGCTGAGAGAGAGCAGCAGCAGCTGAGGCCAAGGATCATCACAGCACAATCTCTCTCTCACACCAACACACCAACACAGCAGCAATGGAATGGAGTCCAGCCAGGCAGACTCCTTAAAAAGGTTCTCTGGGCCAACACAGAGCAGTTTCAAAAAATAGCACTGCTCTGTGATTGGCCAGAGAACACTGTTTACTTGGATACCCAAGTAAACAAAAGAACAACAATGTTGCTGATGGCTGGGGGATTAGCCCAGCCATCAGCTACACAACAGCCCTGCAAGCATGCATTTGTAATGCATTTTGCAAATGCATGCTTTGGATTGGCTGCTGGGGCTTCTCTACCTCTCCCTCTCTGATCCCAGGGAGGCTATGGGAGAGGCAGGAAAAGGCTTCCAAAGGTGGGAACGGAAGCAAGCAGCTCCCCTGAGGCTGCAGAAGCTCCTTTTCAGCCTTTCCATTGACTTCCTAATACTTCTGAATATAATGGGCTGAAAATGGATTCGGAAGTATATGGCACCGTATACTTCCGAATCAGGGGTGATTTGGGGGTCTATTTGGTTTGGCTGAACCAAATGCACACCTCTACTGGTAAGCTGCCAAATAAAAAAATTAAATTTAGGGAGGATCATAATTTTTATGGAATTTATATGATCAAGGAAGGATAATTTTAAGTTTTCCCATTATATTAACTGTTTTTTAAAATTTCTTCAATCATTGGGATATAATTAATTCTTGGTTATAAACAATTTTATTAGTAACATATGGTAGTAGAACTATTTCTACAGCTTATAAAAAAAAAGCCTTAAGATGAAAGCATCATTCTACCCCACATCTTACTTTCCTCCCACCCCACCCCCCAATAATTGACCCCCGCCAGTGTTATTTTTTAAAAAACAGATATTAAAGGTACCTTTAACTATCAAGAAAAAACAAAAATTGATTAAGAAAGAGAAAAAAAGAGAAAAAAAAACCCTTCAAAAGTTATATTCTTGTCTTAAAGGTCTTAATCTTCAAAAATTGTCCAGTGTCCTTTTATTTTCCACTCTTTTTCAACATATCTTCTGAATTTCTTCCACTCCCGATTAAAGAGTTCTAAATCGCAGTCTCTTAATTTTCTTGTTAGCTTATCCATTTCACTCCATGACATAACTTTTAAAGTCCAGTCCCATTTTTCTGGTATTTTTTCTTGCTTCCACAACTGCGCATACAATGTCCTAGCAGCTGAGAGCAAGTACCATATTAAAGTTCTATCTTCTTTTGGAAAATTCTCCATTTGTAATCCCAGCAAAAATGTCTCTGCTTCTTTTTTAAATTCATATCCTAGGATCTTAGATATCTCTTGTTGAATCATCTGCCAAAACATTTTAGCTCTTTCACAAGTCCACCACATATGGTAGAAAGAGCCTTCATGCTTTTTACATTTCCAACACCTATCTGGCATCTTATTGTCCATCTTTGCTAATTTTTTTGGAGTCATGTACCATCTATACATCATCTTAAAACAGTTCTCTTTAATACTATGACATGTTGCGAGTTTCATAGAGTTTTTCCACAAATGTTCCCAAGATTCCATTTTTATTTCTTTATTTACATTAATTGCCCATTTTATCATTTGAGATTTCACTACTTCATCTTCTGTGGTCCATTGTAAAAGTAATTTGTACACTTTTGAAATTAATTTCTCATTATCTCCAAGCAGAACTCTTTCCATTTCTGTTTGCTCTTTCCTTATTCCTTCAGCTTTGATATCATTCTCCATCAAGCTTTTTATTTGTTGCATTTGAAACCAATCATATTTATAATTCAATTCTTCTGCAGTTTTCATTTCTATTTTCCCACTTTGTATTTTTAATAGTTGGTTGTATGATAGTTGTTTTTCCTTAACTGTTTTGGCCGTTAACTTTATCACTTCAGCCGGCACTATCCACAGAGGTCTTCTCTCATCGCCATATTTCTTGTACTTTATCCACACATTTAGTAAGTTGCTCCTTATATAATGGTGAGAGAAAAGACCGTCCATCTTCTTTTTCCCATAATACAAGTAGGCATGCCAGCCGAATTTTTTCCCATGGCCTTCTAGCACTAGAAGTTTTTTATTTAATAACGTTATCCATTCTTTCAACCATACTAAACAAATTGCTTCATGATACAGTTTCAAATCTGGTAATTGAAACCCACCTCTCTCTTTTGCATCTATCAGGACTTTCATTTTAATTCTAGGTTTCCTCCCGGCCCACACAAATTCCGAGATTTTTCTTCTCCATTTATCAAATTGCTTAGCATCTTTCACAATGGGGATAGTTTGAAACAAATACATAATCCTTGGTAAGATATTCATTTTTACTGCAGCTATTCTGCCCAACAATGACAAATTGAGCTTGTTCCACTTTAGCATATCTTCTTCTATTTTGCGCCAGAGCTTTTCATAGTTGTTCCTAAACAGATCAATATTTTTCATTGTTATCTCTACCCCTAGGTATTTTACCTTAGAGGTAACTTCACAACCCGTTAGTCTTTGTAGTTCTTGTTGTCTATTTTTCTGCATATTCTTACATAAAATTTTTGATTTTTCTTTGTTTATGTAAAGTCCCGCCAACTCCCCAAACTCTTGTATTCTCGTTAGCAACAACGGTGTAATTAATTCTTAACAGATCTTTATTACTTTAGCTTAGCTAGATATCTGATTTGATCTGACAGCTTCAGTTCTTTTAACCAACCATCCTTTTTATATAATCAAAATTTATATTAAAACACATGAGCACTAATTTATCTGCATTTAATCTATACCCAGAGGTATTCCCATATTGCACAATCAGGTCTGCTAATGCCCTACAAGATTGTGCAATATCAGTTAAAAAGATTACAACATCATCAACGTAAAGTCTTATTTTATAGTGGGATGATCCCATCTTTGTGCAACGAATCTCAGATTTTTCTCTCAGAACAATAGCTAGTGGCTCTAGAAAGAAAAGAAACAAAGTTGAAGATGGGGGCAGCCCTGACGTACATCTCTAGTAATATCTATCTGTGATGATAAACATCAGTTTATACAAACTTTTGCACAGCAGTGGGGAAGAACCAGGGGAGTCCATCAGCAACTTGTTTTCTTCACATTTTTGGTCTAGACAAGTCAACTGAAAGATAATGTCTATCTTTATTTTCTATAATTATTTATTAGCATATTAATCATCTATTTAGAGAAGGGGTGGGTTTCTCACTCATTAGTTAGTCAAGCATACCTGTAATGAGTATGCCATGGTTATTGTCAAATACCATAGCAAAGATCTGTGCATCCCTGGGTCCTGCTTGAGTATCATGGAATATCTGCATCAGTGAAAGCGTATGGATATCCCATACTCTGAAAATCTGAAAGAAAACAAAATATATTATTTATTTAAAACATTTATGAGCCACATTTCTTCCTAGTGGTACTCAATGTAAATATATCTTAATGTAATATACATCTTACAATGTATATATATCTTAATCTTACAATGTAAATATATCTTAATATATCTTAGGGAGGGACAGTGGCTCAGTGGTAGAGCATCTGCTTGGGAAGCAGAAGGTCCCAGGTTCAATCCCCGGCGTCTCCAAAAAAGGGTCCAGGCAAATAGGTGTGAAAAACCTCAGCTTGAGACCCTGGAGAGCCGCTGCCAGTCTGAGAAGACAATACTGACTTTGATGGACCAAGGGTCTGATTCAGTATAAGGCAGCTTCATATGTTCATATATGTTCATATGTTCAATGTAACATGCATTTATCACAGCAAAAGAGAATACCAATGAGTATTCCTTCCATGCTTCTGGCATAATGTTTGGAAGAGAATTTGGAAAGATATGCAAGCTCATTTTAAATATGGATATTACCCATTTCATACTATAAAGTTCCTTGTTGTATTTAGAAGTGGCCAGACTAGGGCTTTTTTTATAGCAGGAACCCTTTGCATATTAGGCCACACACCCCTGATGAAGCCAATCCTCCAAGAGCTTATAGGGCTCTTAGTACAGGGTCTACTGTAAGCTCCAGGAGGATTGGCTACATCAGGGGTGTGTGGCTTAATATGCAAAGGAGTTCCTGCTACCAAAAAAAAGCCCTGGCACTCATACTGCTTCTTCTCCTACTTCAATGCACTATGAAAAACCACGTAACCATTCATGGCCCAAAGAAGATCACACCACTGAGTTAGATTTGCCATGGAGAGAAGAGACAAAAGTTCAATTTAGTTACTATTTACTTTTAAAAAAATTAAAATTATCTTTCTATCCAGAATAGCTTCTCCGAGCAGGCTGCTAAAATATATAAAATTGCATTAATACATAACAGCAGTGCTCCAAAAAAAAAAGCAGAACAATTACAAAAATCACCTCAGAGAGGACTGGCTTGAGATAATTTTTTAATGGATAAAGCATGAAATAAAGCTAGATGCAGAAAGTTCTGGAGAACGACCATACAAAAAATAGCTTGGCACACTTATCTGCATCAGTTCTTCCTTCCCTATGGACAAAGAAGAAGGGGGAAAATCATCCTGAGAGGTCACAATCAGAATGGCAACTTTCCCCTTCCAGTGATCAAAACTCAAGATAGCTGCAATTTTTCCTTAAAGACAGTGGGGTGGGGGGGGGGGGGATTTCAGTCCATGTATTGGATTAGGACCAGAAAGCCCCAGGCACAAATTTCTCCTCCATTGTGAAGAGAATGTGACAGGTCCAATGAACTTCATAGCTGAGAGGGAATTTGAACCCAGAATCTCCCTAGTTATAATCCAGCACATCACATTGTTTTTCACAATATAATCATTTTCAGCAGCAGTAACAGCATGAGAAAACCAATTAAATTTCAAATAAATTATGATAATTATCAAGTTAAAAAATATTGTTTCATCGCCAACAAGTTCCGGTTGGAGATGTACATCAGTTGGTCCTCTGTACCAAAAGTATGTCAGCAGACAGCATGCGTGAGCACTATTAAGTTCAGGGAATGACAGAAAGTGGTGATGAGTGCATCACACTCACTAATGACATAACACAAACACATGTCCACATTCTTAGCAGTTGCAGAGAAATATAATCAATTACAAACTTCTATGTCCTGTGATTTCCTGAATGGAGATCTAATAATGAGTATGTGCATACCAGTTATTCAAATATTTGGCTCAAATATACCTTTCTGTTTGGAAAGCCTGTCTAAAGCAGGAAGCAAAGTTCCAAAGCAAAGGGCATTTGTTGTGTATACAATTTATTAAATTACTAATGTTCTGGGGATGGTGAGCCAAAAATAGAATTAATCTGATTAGTGTCCTGGGTTCATGCTGTGTGCTGAGAGCCAGATGGCTGCCTAATACCTTTGTACAGCTTCTTGGTATTAGCACATCTGCTACAAAGTACCTGTGTTTGGTCCTTTGCATCCCACTTTCCAAGACACAGGTGAGAATAATGATACATCCTAAAGCTGTTTAGTCAGCAAATGGAAAAAAGTGTTGGCATGAAGTCGGAACTAACTGCAATGGAGGGTGGGTGGCTGCTGCCAAAACTGGCAGCCATGTGTCTCCTCCTCTCCCCTCTGTCATATGTAATAATGCAAAATGTGTAATGTGATACCATCATTCCCCAAGTTTCTTGTCCCTTCTTCACTGCATTGACTGACTGTTTTGGGGGTGCGATTGTCCAGGAAACTTTATTAAGATCTTGCAGGCCACTTACAGGGAGAAAAAAAGACAACCAACATCAAAGTAATCCAAAACAAAAAAACACCCCCTTCAAAACATGTAACAGGAAAGAGAAGAAATGTGTTCATTGTCAGGAAGCACAGAAGAAGATGTAGGTTGCGTATGGCAGTGCTAGGTCTCAAATGAATTTTCACCAGAGTTCTGTCAAGAAACCTGGAAATCCCAGTTTAGACAAAGAGAGACAACCTATTCAGTGAGAACATAACATACACACAATCTGGTTCTAATGCAAAAGCTCCCCTCCCCCATTTCCAGGCATGCTATGTCACCTTTACGCAAATAAAAGACAAATGGCACAACACACATAATACAAAGTAGGAATTATATGCTCCATGTGACCTTCATGACCCCCAGCAATCTTGTGGCTACATTTTGACCAATTTTAGTTTCCAGCACTCTTCAATGATAGCTTCCAAAGAGTATTATAGTAATCAAATTCAGTCTTTGTGATAACTAAGGCAGCAGTCCCTAACATGGCACTGAAGGACACCACGGAACCCTTTGATACATTTCCTGGTGTCCACTTGCTGCCCTGTTTCCTAACCTCGTCAACATTCCTTCTTTATTCCTTCTCAAATTCCCTTCTTTTCTTTATTCTCCTTTATCATGTTCACTCTCTCTCTTTTTCTCCTTTTCCATTTTGCACACACCTTTCTTCCCTTTTTTCTGCCTCTCAGTAGTATTTTTATCCTTAACCTTCATCATGGCTTCTTCTCTGTTGGCTTCAAGGTGTACTAAGGGCAATGGGAACACAGAGAGGTAATAGTAACTGTAATGGGATTGGTGAGGAGGGGGGGCAAGTTAAGCTCTAGCTGCTTTTCATGAAGTCCCAGTTGCAACTATAGCTTAGAGGGTAAATGGTGCCTGAGCTCACAGATAGGCTGGCTTATTTGCATTAGGGGGTTTGTGCTTGCTTGAAAGATTTCACCACAATGTTCCTCCAGCACAAACAGAAGGGGAGCAGGGGAGAGCTGGAAGAGAAATAATGACAATGTACATTCCCCTGTCTCAGCTCACCCTTCTAACACCTGGTACATCCAAAATACACTCACCCCCACACCCAAATAAAATACATTGTACAGAGGCTTAAAGGCATGATAGTCCTAACTTCAGCTGGGTTTTTCAATCCTGCAAAAACTTGCAGGCAGCAACTATGGCAACCAATCACAAATTAGTTCAATTGAATAAGTATTAGTCAGCTAAATTACCTGAAAGTTTTCTTAACTCTTCAGAAACTGAAATCTTCTCATTCCTCTCCCCTCCCAAACAATTTATTTAGTAGACACTTTCTTTTACATATTTATGGGCAACTGACAAAACTTTCTTTTATATATTTTTGGGCAACTGACAAAAATCCAGATAACAACATGAGGCTGTGACCTAGCAGTGACCTAAAACGTCTTCAGAAGAACATGTCAGGTCCAGAATGTAACTGACCTAGAATCTCCTACAGTTTTGAAGAGTCATTGATTTCTAAAAATGTTCTAATTCTAAATCAGTTCCTCTAACACTGATGGAAATTAGTCATAGAAACAAGAATATGACAGCTGCCAATGTCATTAATATAAAACCAAAATCAAATTTTACTTCAGTTATACTCCACCGATGACCAGGGCTGGCTCACCTACTAGGCAAACTAGGCGCTTGCCAAGGAGGGAGGGGGTGCCGAATTGGGCACTGGTGCCCATGACAAACGGCTAGTTTGCCTGCCTCCCCCCCCCACTACTGCCGCTGCAACTTTCTTTTCCTTTCCTTCCCTTCCTTTCTGCCTGCCCCCCTCCCCTGCAATTGGAGCACACCGTGCCGAGGCTTGGCCCCACCGGCTTTGACACAGCCAGCATCTTATCCTTCCAGTTACAGAAAGGAGCGGGGAGAAACGTCCTCCAGGGCGTTCTTCAAGGAAGGATAAGAAGCCGGTCACATCAAAGCTGGTAGGGCTGAGCCGAGTTGCACCACTCTCTGGGGGGGGCACCAAGTTTGCCTGCCTGCCTGTCCCCCCTGCTGCCCCTTCCCATGAGTAGCCCCATGCCTGCTGCCTACTTGCGAGTAGCCAGCATCTGCCGCCTATTCATGAGTAGCTGTGGCTGCCACTTACTCATGAGTAGCCCTGCACCTGCTGCCAATTCGTGGGACTACTCGCAAGTAGGCGGCAGGCCTGGTGATGTGGGGTGGGGGTGGAGCTGTGCTGCCTAAGGCACCAGAAAGGCTAGGGCTAGCCCTGCTGATGACAGAAAACAACTTTGTTTCCAGGCCGTGAATTCAGCAGGAGCTCACAGGAGCACAGTTCCTGAACCTTTTTGACAGTCCCCCCTCTTCTTCCCCAGCTACCTTGTTCTTTGAATAGTAAGTATAGCTGCATAACAATCCCTGGATTAGGAGAGGGGGCAGCCAGCTCGCCACCAGGAGCTTTACCACACCCCCAGCAGCCCCCATTAACCCCTAGAAAAGCCTGTTCCACCCTTTCTCCACTTCTTATGTGATTTTGAGTGCCAGGTGGCTTTGCATAACACTTCTCCAGTGACTATAGATCCAGGTGGATAGCTGTGTTGGTCTGACACAACCGAATAAAGTTAACGATGCTACTGGACTCTAACTTCTCCAATGAAATTGTGCCAGCTCTCTCTACTATCAGGTCATGGACAAGAATAAATAAATATCTTGTGGGTGGCTGCTTGGTATCCGTTCAGCATAGCTGTGTCAGTTAAGGGGAAAGAGGTTATTGCATAAGTAAAGTCCAAAGCTTCCATAAAGAATAACATGAATAAGTATTCCCTTCCTCCTCCTTAGTTCTTTACTTCTCCCTGTGGCTATGGATTGCAGTGATTACGCAAGAGACAGTTTCAGACATGAACAAATCTGACACA
The DNA here is from genome assembly GCF_032191835.1 of Heteronotia binoei. Classification (NCBI taxonomy): domain Eukaryota; kingdom Metazoa; phylum Chordata; class Lepidosauria; order Squamata; family Gekkonidae; genus Heteronotia; species Heteronotia binoei. Next base: position 163,641,626 of record NC_083223.1, on the reverse strand, counting down.
GTTTGCTGCAAGCACTCCTGGAAGAGTTAGTGCCACCACTGTGTTTCTGATAATGCACACACTCAAGCACAAGGAATAACTGAGAAATTCCAGTATATGTACTTGGAACATTTGGAGGTGACTCCTGATAAGGTCCTGACAGGAAGTTGTTCTTCATAACAACAGCAGTATTCTATGCTTGGCAAGAAACAGTTTGCTTTGGAAAATGGACAAATGATACACCATGTATGTTTGTACACAGGACACAGAATACTGACTGCACTACAATTAAATGCAACCTTCCTTGCCTTTTTTCTGTGTTATTTCTAAAAGACGAGGATGAGATAACAAGTCACAACCACATGTTAAGGCTACATTCCTAAGGACACTTTCCTTGGCGTAATCCCCACTGAATTACATGAAGTTTACTTCTTAGGGTTGCCAAGTCCAATTCAAGAAATATCTGGGGACTTTGGGGGTGGAGCCAGGAGACTTTGGGGGTGGAGCCAGGAGACATTGGGGCGGAGTCAGGAACAAGAGTGTGACAAGCATAATTGAACTCCAAGAGAGTTCTGGCCATCACATTTAAAGGGACAGCACACCTTTTTAAATGTCTTCCTTCCATAGGAAATAATGAAGGATAAGGGCACCTTCTTTTGGGGCTCATAGAATTGGACCCCCTGGTCCAATCGTTTTGAAATTTGGGGGATACTTTGGGGAGAGGCACTAGATACTATATTGAAAATTTGGTGCCTCTAACTCAAAAAACAGCTCCCCCAGAGCCCCCGAAACCTCCAGATCAATTCCCCATTATACCCTATGAGAAGACGTTTCCCTCTCCACCCCCCTCCCCCCCGCCCCCCCCCTTTCTGGGAAATCTGATGCAGGAGACAGAACTCACTCACCTCCGGAGGTGCAAAGGCACATGGTCCTTTGGGGGCGTGGCTGGGCTCCCCTCCCTTCACCGGCCAGCTGACTGGGGGCGGGAAGCAGCCTGAGAAAACGGAAGAGCTCTGGCTGCTGCGATCGGGGCTGGGTGCGAAGGGCTGCCGTTCTCCCCCTCCCCCCCCCGCTTTCCCTTTTATGGCCAGCGGGAGGAGGAGGCTCCAAATCGGGGGTCTCCAGGCCTAGCGGGGGATTTGGGACCCCTATTACTTCTGAATAGACTTGCCTGAGATGGCTCCCAGTGCTGTGTTGCCAAACTAACAAGATAACAATGCTCAGCAGAGTTACTCCCTTTTAACACATAGAAATCTACAGGCTTAGATTGAAGTAGCTCTGCATAGGATTGTACTAGGCCTGCTTTTTGTTCATCTGTTTGTCATTTGTTGTGTTTGTTCCATATGCCCTCTTCTGAGGTTCTGAATACACGGCATGCCTCCTATTCCATCTGAACATAGATCCATCTAGTCCTGTGCTCTATCTGCTACAATGCAAGAGCTATGGCAGTTTTCTTTTCTGCTATCAGAGAGCCTTTAAACTGGAGATTCCAGAAAGTACATTCTGGACTTTTCTTACTGTACCTCATTGTTTATTTACAGGTTTTGTTAGCCACTCTTGTATAACAGGATAACGTTCAAATAATATAAAACCCATAAAACCTAACTCTCACAGTAATACATTTTCAAGAAGCTTCATTGTATAAGTAAATACTGACAGACAAAGTAGGAAAGCTCAGCTTTGTCCTTTAAATAGGCATAACAGTTAAAATCAATAGAAAACACAAAAAAGTTGAGCTACTCTGCAGCTATAGACAGCCTCCAAGTGTAAGCTTCTGTTTCAGGACTATCATGCAAGACTTTCATTCCAAATCTGATATTTTGTTTGCTTTGCAAAAGTGATTCTTATCTTGTATAGCCTGTTGTGCAGTGGTTAGAGTGTCAGACTAGGAGCTTGGAAACCAGAGTTGTCAAGTCCAATTCAAGAAATATCTGGCGACTTTGGGGGTGGAGCCAAGAGATTTTGGGGTGTAGCTAGGAGCAAGGTTGTGACAAGCATAACTGAACTCCAAATGGAGTTCTGGCCATCACATTTAAAGGGACCGCACACCTTTTAAATGCCTTCCCTCCATTGGAAATAATGAAGGATAGGGACACCTAGGGTCCTTGAGGCTTATGGCGGCAGGGCTCGGGGGAAGCGAGCTAGACTGCTGTTCTTTTGAGGGGTTATAGAGTGTTTCGAGCCCGTCCCTGTGGCATCGGTCCCATTGTTGTGGGACCCAGGGGGCCGGCGCAGCGGCACGCCGAAGCAGCCTGTCACTAATAACACAGGTCGAGATGCAGGACAGGAACCCGGAAGTGACCGACAGGCTGCTTCAGCGTGCCGCTGCGCCGGCCCCCTGGGCCCCACAATGATGGGACCGATGCCACAGGGACGGGCTCGAAACACTCTATAACCCCTCAAAAGAACAGCAGTCTAGCTCGCTTCCCCCGAGCCCTGTCGCCATAAGCCTCAAGGGGGCTCATTTTGCGGCATCTCCCGGCGGGAGGGTGGCACCCGCACGGGACACATATCAAATGAAAGAAGGGGCGCAGGGCTATCAGAAACAGTCGGCGGAGGGAGTCGTGAGACCACCCCACTGGGGGATCCACACCCCGAAAGTGATGAAGGTGGCGCAGATAGAGCCAACAGAGCAAACAGGACAAAATAAATAGGCTGCATTATGCAGCACAGTTGAGAAAGTGCCTTATCCCATATACTGATGAAGTAAATACAGGATCTGAGAACAAAATTGCACCAGAAGACACAAACACAAAGCTCCCTTACACTGAATCAGTGCTTGGGTCCACCAAAGTCAGTATTGTCCACTCCAGTCACAAACACAAAGCTCCCTTACACTGAATCAGTGCTTGGGTCCACCAAAGTCAGTATTGTCCACTCCAGTCACAAACACAAAGCTCCCTTACACTGAATCAGTGCTTGGGTCCACCAAAGTCAGTATTGTCTACTCCAGTCACAAACACAAAGCTCCCTTACACTGAATCAGTGCTTGGGTCCACCAAAGTCAGTATTGTCCACTCCAGTCACAAACACAAAGCTCCCTTACACTGAATCAGTGCTTGGGTCCACCAAAGTCAGTATTGTCACATAAGAACATAAGAGAAGCCATGTTGGATCAGGCCACTGGCCCATCCAGTCCAACATTCTGCATCACATAAGAACATAAGAGAAGCCCTGTTGGATCAGGCCAGTGGCCCATCCAGTCCAACACTCTGCATCACATAAGAACATAAGAGAAGCCCTGTTGGATCAGGCCAGTGGCCCATCCAGTCCAACACTCTGCGTCACATAAGAACATAAGAGAAGCCATGTTGGATCAGGCCAGTGGCCCATCCAGTCCAACACACTGTGTCACATAAGAACATAAGAGAAGCCCTGTTGGATCAGGCCAGTGGCCCATTCAGTCCAACACTCTGTGTCACATAAGAACATAAGGAGGGAAGGGGGGAAGGGAGGGAGGGAAGGAAGGAAGGAAGGAAGGAAGGAAGGAAGGAAGGAAGGAAGGAAGGAAGGGAGAGAGGGAGGGAGGGAGAGAGGGAGGGAGAGAGGGAGGAAGGGAGGAAGGAAGGAAGGAAGGAAGGGAGGGAGGGAGGGAGGGAGGGGGGAGGGAGGGAGGGAAGGAAGGAAGGAAGGAAGGGAGGGAGGGAGGGAGGGAGGAGGTTGGGAGGGAAGGGAGGGAAGGGAAGGAAGGAAGGAAGGGAGGAAGGGAGGAGGGAGGGAGGGAAGGAAGGGAGGGAAGGAAGGAAGAAAGGAAGGAAGGGAGGAGGGAGGGAGGGAAGGAAGGAAGAAAGGAGGGAAGGGAGGAGGGAGGGAAGGGAAGGAAGGAAGGAAGGCCGCCCCTCCCGCCAGCCCCCCCCGCTTTCGGCCCCCACCCTCCCAGCTTACCTTCTTCCAGGGGGGCGGATGGCGGCCTCTCCTCCCGGCGGCTGGTGCTGCTGGCGAGGCTGGCGGCGGCTGCGGAGGCCGGGGAGAGCCTGCGCTGGTCTCTAGAGGGCCTCCAGGGACCAGCGCCGGCCTCTCCGCGGCCTCCGCGGGTCGGCGCTGGTCGCTGGAGGCCCTCCAGAGTCTCTGGAGGACCTCCAGGGACCAGCGCCGGCCGCTCCGTGGCCTCTCCGCAGCCTCTGCTGGTCGCTGGAGGCCCTCCAGAGTCTCTGGAGGGCCTCCAGGGACCAGCGGAGGCCGCGGAGAGGCCTCAGCTGTTCGGCGCTGGTCGCTCCGCGGCCTCCGCTGGTCGCTGGAGGCCCTCCAGAGTCTCTGGAGGGCCTCCAGGGACCAGCGGAGGCCGCGGAGAGGCCTCCGCTGTTCGGCGCTGGTCGCTGGAGGCCCTCCAGAGTCTCTGGAGGGCCTCCAGGGACCAGCACCAGCTGCTCCGCGGCCTCTCCGCGGCCTCCGCTGGTCGCTGGAGGCCCTCCAGAGTCTCTGGAGGGCCTCCAGGGACCAGCGCCGGCCGCTCCGCGGCCTCTCCGCGGCCTCCGCGGCCTCCGCTGGAGGCCCTCCAGAGACTCTGGAGGGCCTCCAGGGACCAGCGGAGGCCGCGGAGAGGCCTCAGCTGTTCGGCGCTGGTCGCTCCGCAGCCTCTCCGCGGCCTCCGCTGGTCGCTGGAGGCCCTCCAGAGTCTCTGGAGGGCCTCCGCCACCGCCGCCGGGCCCCGCGCGCGGGCGGGGAAGGCGGCGAGTGAGGGAGGGAGCGTCCCTCACTCGCCACCTTCCCCGCCGGCGCCCGTGGCCCACCGCCTCCGGGGCTGGCTAAACCGGGACCTTTAATGGTCCCGGTATAGGCAGCCCAGGAGGCGGGAATTGGTGGCCAGAACCGGGAAAGTCCCGGGAGACCGGGACGGTCTGGCCACCCTAGGGACACCTTCTTTGGGGGCTCATAGAATTGGATCCCCTGGTCCAATCCTTTTGAAACTTGGAGGGTATTTTGGGGAGAGGCGCTGGATGCCATACTGCAAATTTGGTATCTCTACCTCAAAAAACAGCTCCCCAGAGTCCCAGATACCTGTAGATCTTTCTCTATTATACCCTATGGGAATCAGTCCCCATAGGAAATAATGGAGTGCCCAGCAAACATTCCTCCCCCCCCTTTCTGATGACCCTGAAGAGGGGCCCCTCCAAACTGAAGGATCCCCTCCCCGCACCTGGGGATTGGCGACCCTATTGGAGACCCAGGTTCAAATTCCTACTTTGTCAAGAAAGTTTGTTGTAATTTTAGGCCAGTCAGACATTTTCAGCCTATTGTACTTCCCAGGGATGTTGTGAAGATAAAATGGAGAGAAGAGAACAATGCTATAAGCTGTATGGAGTCTTCAGTGGTCAGAAAAGATGAGTATAAATGCATACTCTTTTTGTTTAATGTTCTGTTCTTGAACTGAAATTCTTTGGGAACTCTCAGTTCTTTTTGTTATAACAGACCAGCACAATATGAAACTGTCAAAATTCTTAGGCTGAAATCTAGAAAGGCCTCTCATCAGTTTGATCTTCTCAGCAAGACCATAAGAACAGAACTTTCTAAGGGTTCAGTTTTTGTTTTTTCTATAGGCTATGCCTTTTTGACTGCCTCTAGCAAGATAACAAAGATAAATCAACTCTGGACATGGAAGATTCTTTTCGTGCTGTTATATTTAGTAGTCACTGAGAAGCTTATATTCTATAAATTTAATCTTTTGTGAAAGCCAACAGAACATCCTGGAACAATACATTCCAGAGTAATTCTGTATTATGTGAAGTATTTGCTTTCATTCATTTGCTAGTTATCATTTCACAGGATTAGCCAAAATTACTGTATTTGATGGAAGCAACTATTTCCCCCCCAGACCCAAGTTTCAAGTTGGTGGGGAGGGCTGGCTGGGCACTCTCCTTGCCAGGAAGAGAGAGAGAGAGACATAAACCAATGCTCCTTTGTGAATTCAGCTTATTAGATTCCAAGTAGAACATTGAAAAGACACAGAACAAATAAAGAAATATACAGTATACACTCAGACAAATAGGATTAAGGAATATATTCCACTATACACGAAGGTCCGGTGTCAACAGCCCTGACCATATGTAAACCAGAGGTATATATCTTTCTTGGACCTACAGCTGCTAATGTACTTACTGACATACTAGAACTAACCTGATGTATTGATTCAAATTCCTCCCCTTCTCTCTATCTCTGGAATCAGGAAGCTCTCAGAAAGTTAAGGAAACTAGGTTCTGATACTCTATCTACTTAAACTTTGACAGTGGCTCCACTAACTCTTGGAATGTGTAAACATCCTCTAAGGCAAAAATCATGTGCGTTATTAACACCAGAAGGCCACAGCAACAGCAAAGTTCTGCAACCTCCTGGGAGACAGAACCAGAGATTCAACTATAGAAGCTAATTTGCTATATAATTTAAAGTAACAGGTTTAGCAGAGAACTGAGGCTCAGTTCAGCCTTAACTCTTAAAATTATTCACAATCTTGAAAATCTCCCTGTTCCTCTAAGCTAAAAATTCTCAACTGGACTTTCTTTCTAACAAAGATAACTTCAATCCATCATATTAGCTTTTCCATACTGGAATGTTTTGGGATCATTTTGTGGGTCTTAATATTCTAAATGCATTGTCATATATGTGAGTACAGAAGAAATTTTTTTTTCCTCTCAGTATTAGAACAGGTGCCATAATAAGCACTGCCTTATCTTTGTCTTGCTTTATCTTCTAACTTTAATTTACATATAAGTAATTGACAGCAGTATGAAACAAGAGTAAGAGCAAAGTTCACCTGAAGTACTACTCACAGATATTGTTTTCCTATACAAGTGTGGAATATTTTCTTACTTAGTATACAATGAGAAAGAAATGCAGCTCTATTTCACAGAAGATAAATATATATCCCCTTTTAAACAGGCAAATACCAGAGAATCTCTAGGTCATGACCATTGACAAGAGTAAAATATATAATGTTCCTGCCTCAAATAAAGTTTCTGAAGAAAAAATTGTTCTCCTAAAGAAATTTACAGAGAGAGAGAGAGAGGCTATACATTGCAATAATGATAATAAAGGGCAGCACAAATCAGATGATCACATCCTTTCAGATCAATGCATTTTAATTGCTGATTCATCTAATCAGATTTACACTCTGCTCAATACAATCATAAATAAACTGGATGTATTAACTTCACTGGTTCATAAGGATATACATGAGAAAGAAGACAGCTGGATATAAATCAACAGGAACTAAAAAAATAAGGAGTTGGGCACAGACTCCAAATTTAAATTTGCGCTTCAGTCTTATCAAGTTGCCTTGATTGTATTCCCATATATGGGATGTATGCCATATCAGGGCTCAAAAAGAATGATACTACAATATTTCCTATGGATCTTATTATGATAAATAGGCCTAATAAAATTTGAACCTCTTCTGGGAACATACTACACAAAGCAGCTCTTTTTAAGTTTTGTTTTTAATAGGATAATACAATAAACAGAAGGAGGAAGGTACTAAACTATTACAGAACTAGGAATAAGAGAAAAATGCAATGGGCTCTAGAAGGAGGCTTTGGGTGACCCTCCCACACACTCACCCAAGTGAAGGCATTTGCTCCCCCAACCCGTGGTGTCTTCCCACCCACCTACCACCCAACTTTCCATCTATTCATCCCCTCCAACTATCACCCACCCCAAACCACCTTTTCCTCTCAACTACCCCCACACCCTTGGCACTCCACTACTCCCTCTACTATGACATTCATTAACCCTCACCTTTACTATCTTCCCACCCACTCCCAACCCTTGGCATTCACTCATCCCCACTACCCTGCAGCTGAAACAGATGCCAGCTTTTCACTCCCCCTGCGTGTGTGTGTGTGTTTGTGTCTCCATGTGTGTGGTGGCTCAAAGCCCTGAAACAGGCGTAGAATGGAGAGAAGGAAGAATAATTATGGGTGGGATGCAGGGGGGCATGATGATGGTCATAAAGACTCTGTGAGGACCAAAGCAGCTTACATCATTTTCCTCTCCCCCTTCTGATCTGCACTACAATCCTATGAGGTTAGTTAGGCTGAAAGTCTGTGAATGGTCTGAAATCACCCAGTCAGCTGCCAAAGCAAGTATCTGGGTCTGACAGACCCTGCTTTGAAGTGCTAACTGCTACATCACACTGGCTGTCATGGGGGCGGGGGGGGGGGAAGGCTGTTCTTGGCCAGGCATAATGATACAGAGTCCACCATTTTCTCCAGGGAATCTGGAGAGCAGTTGTAATTCTGAGTAATCTCCAGTCCTCAATTGAAGACTGACAATAATGGTTCCTCAGGAGGAAATGGCTGGTTTGGAGGATGGAGTCTATGGCATTGTACCTGTCTGAGCTCCCACCCCTCCTCAAGCTGCATGCTATCCAGGCTCCACCCCTCAAATCACCAGGAATTTCCCAACCTGGAATTGGCAATCCTATCTCATTTCCAGCCAACCATCAACCGACCTTTATCTGCTCCTTTGACTTCAGCTTACCATCTCTTCCCCCCTCCTTGCAGCCTCTACCTAGGAAAAGTACAGTCTTTCTCCACAGTGGGGACCAAAGCGACTTATATCATTCTTCTCTCCCTCTTTTATTTATACAACAACCCTTTGAGGTAGATTAGGCTGAAAGTCTAATCACCCAGTCAGCTTCCACAGCAAGAACCTGGGTCTGACAGACCTTGCTCTGAAGTGCTAACTGCTGGGTCACACACTGGTTGTCATAGGGGAGCTGCTGCTCCCTCAAAGGCTAAAATAGGCCTGGAAAGGGCCTCCCCCTTTTACTGACAGAACGAAGGTTGGAACACTATGGCTGCCTAGCAACAACCATTAAGGGACAATGGAGGACCTCAAAGGAAGGGCCAACAGGATGTGAAGGCAGCTTCCCCAGACGGGCCACCCAGGTGGCAACAGCAGCCTCTTCATGCAGCCCAGGCCTCCAGATGGTTACCATCACCTGCCAGACTTTTTTCAGCCAAGGGAGTCTTTACTGACAAAACAATCACGAAGACTGAAGATACAGAAGAAAGTCCTTCTGCCAAAATAATCCATTAAACCTAAATTAAGAAATGCCATCTTGTGACTTCCTATCTAGATCCAAAGATACAAGGAAAGCAATTTGTGATAATGATTTGATTAGCTCTTGCCACAATTGCTCCACAGAAGAACATTAATTATGGACAGATTAGAAACATTATGAAATGAGTTAGTGGCTCTAAGAAATCTAGATAAGACTAGCTGTAGTGCAGTAGTGAGGGGAAGATCAACCAATTGCTTTAATTGCTGTGGAGATGGATAGCGTATATACTGACTTTACAGCACAATCCTAAAGCGGGGGGGGGGGGGGTCAAAAGTCCTCTGGAAGTGAACTAACTCCTCAGTGGGCGTAATTGCACTCCATGCCAGCGGAAATGAAAGTTACACCCATGTATGGTTGCCTCAGCGTGTGCCTACTCAGCACAACCAGGACGTAAACAGCCATGCCAGTGTAGCTGGGGGGTGGCCCCAGGGGCGTGGCCAGCAGTAGTCATCTTCCTAAGACTTTTCAGCCTGGAAACGTCCCCCTGCAAGAGGTGTAAAGTTACAACAAGGAAATAGCCAGCATATCCTATAGACACTCATGGATGGATCCTGAAAACAAAGTTTGCTGCAAAGCCTTAGAACCCCTCAGGGAGCTGACTAAATGCTGCACCAATCCCCTTGTGCCCTGGACTGGCCAAGCCCCCTCTCCAGCACCCAATCACAGCCCCCCTAATCCGGGACAGGTGGGTGAGCGTTGGCTGGTTCCATCATGTGCTGAGAGGTGGGGTGTTTAGTCAAACCCCCACCCCCCACCTCTGCCAACCCTGTCAGAATGGGACATCCATGGCTGCAGGTGGCATAGCACTCCTTTCCTGGTGCCAGGCTTCCTCACTAGGCAAACTAGGTGGTTACCTAGGGCACTGGCAGGGCAGGGGCGGCAAATTTGGCCTTCCCCCCTCCCTCCTAGGCAAACACCTAGTTTGCCCCCCCCCGCACCTCCTCCTCCCTCCCTCCTTCACCCTGTGTTGATTTCAAAGCCGGAACGGCTCTAGTACCGCATTCCACCATCTCAAGCCCCCCCCCCCCAGATTGCTTGAACGGCGGGTAAAACTGTGCTGCGGGGCTGCACTCACAGTCTGTCAGGACCGGCATCCTGAAAGGGCGGCCCCTCTTCCACTGACTCCTCTCCTATCCCAGAAGTGGGGAGGGGAGGATTCAGCAAAAGCAAGGTCACTCTTTCAGGATGCCAGTCCTCACAGACTGTGAGCATGGCCCTGCAGCATGGTTTTATCTGCCGTTGGAGCGATTCACGGGGGGGGGGGGCTTTAGATTGCCGGAATGTGTCAATAGAGCCAGTTCTGGCTTTGAAATAGATACGGGGTGGGGAAGGGAGGGAGGGAGGGGGAGGAGGCGCGGGGGGTGCAAAGCTGCAGGCGGAGCACGGATCCATGGGGGGAGCACTGAGCCATGGGGGGGGGGCGCTGTGGAGGAGCACCAGGTAGCAAGTCTGCTTAGGGTGCCATGGGGAGTCAGACCACCCTTGCCTGGTGCTATGGGTCTATTTCTTTGGTGGGGATTCAACAGAGAGGCTTCCATTTATAGTGATTCAACCCACCCACCCATGCTCTACTCAGCCAGCTGTTTCTGCCCTTCTCTCAGAGTGGAGCCTTGTGCCCTGCAAGACTTTCTGAGTTCCACCTGGGATGCTGTTCCACTTGGTTCCAGTGCAATAAAGCCTTAGGTGTTCCCCCACTTTGTCTCTCCTGCTTGGCTTCTGCATCATGCTCCTCTGTGCCCCTCTCCCTCTGCTACTCTGTTTGTGGGCTCCCCAAGGGAATGTCTAAGGGGGCGAGCTCATTTGCTTCTGGGGGGAGCAAGGGTGGTGGTGGGAACCAATGAGCCACCTCTGCACAAGGCTGGACAGGGGACCCTGTGGGTCTTTTCCCCACTCATGCCATGGAAGGGAGGGTGGCCTTGGCCAAATCCATCCCCTCAGCCTGCCCGACTCCTCAGCCTGCAAAACCCCACCAGGCTGTTGTGCTCATGGCACAACCTATGGGGGGGGGCGCTAATAGGATGGTGCATAACACTCTGTGTTCCTCGGCCACCAGGGGAGGAGCTCTGTGCACACAGCAGAGGGTGTCATGGCAACATAGAGGGTCTCAGAGGCTGTGTTGGGGGAGCCCTGGCAGGGGGCACACTTGTATTATTCACCAGGAGAATGCCCATGTATCATGCTGGCATGCAGGGAAAGCAGATGACTTTGACTGCATGCCTGTCATAGGCACAATTTTCTGTCAGGGGATGTAATGGGAATGGTGATCAGCATCTTAAGTTAGAAACAAACTTAACTTGACTCTATATCTCTTTATTAAAAACGCTTGACTCTCTTCAAGAACTTTATACAAATCTGTTTGCTTTATATGTTTTGGTTATTTTTCCATTATTTGTGAGGGAAAATATTAGAAAGTTTGTCAAATCTTTAAGACTTCAGCAAAATCATCCCAGGGGGTTTGAACAATGGAGCCGGGCTTGACCCAATCATTTTGCTGCTTTTTTACTCTACTGTTTTATTTATTTTATCTACATTACTGATAAAGCACAGGTTTTGGTGGTTTTATAATTTATTTCATATCTTATGTTGATCTTTTTGTAAGTCACTTGGAAAGCTAGGCTAAAGAGGTCAGATAAATAAATTACTGTATTTATGTGCATTGTCTGCTTGAAAGGAAAGTTATACAGAATAGTGCTATTAATTTTGACAGTATTGTATTCATTGTGCTGAAAATCATATGAATAATGTTATTCCTCTCTATTATATTTTTAGGATTTGAGGGATGGCATAATGATATCATTAGAAGGAATTTGCCATTGTTTAGATGATTACTCTCTCTCTCTCTCTCACACACACACACACACTTTTAAAAGTATTTAATCTTTCTTTTAGATTCCTGAAATTTGTTAGATTTGTAGTATTTATTTTAGATGTGAAGAAAAGTCAGTGGCTTAGATCAGTGATGTGCAAGCAGTAACATAAATGGACATAGCTCACTCCCACTAGCACAATACCTAGTGCTTTCCTAATACCTAGGAATTGGTTGCACCAAGTCTTGCTCAAGCAACTCAGTGTACGGGATGCATGAAGGTGTTTTCTCACTTTTGCCTATGCAAAAACCCTAATATGCAGAAGTCTTCCAGAGGATACAAGCCAATATAAATAGTACAGCAGTATCCCTTGAACAAATACTGATGGGAATGTAACATTTCATGGAACATGTTTGACTTCCAGAAAGCTTTTGATAAAGTTCCTTATCAAAGGCTATTACATACTACTCTTTCATTAGCACATGCAATACAACTCTCTTTGAAGCAGGAGCAACATGTGACTCTTTCCACTCTTTTAAACTTTTAATTGATACTGGTAGGGTTAAAAGCAAAGAAAAGAGTTCCTCACTGGGTCGCTTTCTTCTGACAGCTCGAAATGGAACACATTCCCCTACCAGTGTGACATCAGAGGTCCCTGTGAGACAATCTTCCATTCCTGGTGAGAGCAGAGGGGCCAAGCATCTCAGATTAATTGTAATCCTATGCTTGCCTGGGAGTCACAGGAGATGCCTCAGCCTGCGGACCTCGATGCAGATTCTGACCTAGGCAAATTAAAAGCCTTTCCCCTGGTACCTAAAACTTAAAAGACTTGGTGCCATGAAAACTGCAAAGGAGAGAGCATTTCACAACCAAGGTGCCATCACAAAAAAGGCTCTGCCTAATATTCTGTAAAGATTTAGCCCTCTGGTTTAAGTACAACCATATCTGCTTGTATGAACTTCATGAAAAATAGTTTACCTTCCCAGTGGAAAGACTAATAATGTGTTGATCTTTTTCATTGGTGACAATCTCCATAATACTAAATAAGTGCCCCATCAGCTTCCCCACTGGCTTGGTGTTGATGTTTGGATGCCACAGACGAAGGACTTTGTCCTCTCCTGCAAAGAGATATTGACCAATTATGCAGTTTGCTCCTTTTGTCTGTGAGATATCAGAAATAAATTCATTTTCAACAGTGATAACTGTGCTGTATAACAATTTAGTCTATATTTCCAATCCTGAATGTGGTTTCTGTGTGCAGATCAAAAATTCTGTAAGGGACAGGTCACCCATGGATGGAGGGAATCCCCACATTTATAGAAAATTGGATAACAAAAAGTGAGTGGATTTTTTAAAATAATGCAAAGCTGTTGAAGTAATATCCATATTTGTGCAACATCACAATTTACTGGGGGCAGGGGTGGGGGAAGAGATCTCATGACACTGTCATGGGAATGCAGAAGCCATTTTGGGGGTTGTATGGCAACTCTAATAAACTGCTTAACTAAAAGAAGAAAACAAAACCAGAAGACCTTGAAGTACATTGATAGGTCCTCCCAGTAAACACAAGCTCTTCCTTTATTTCTTTTTCTTCCCTGCCATCAGGTACCACAAAGCAGAATGCTATTTTGCATCTAATAAGAGAGGACTGAACCTCAATGATAAATAAAGATTCCAGGTCTGTGCTCCCCATGAGGCGTTTGGGGGTGGGGCCAGAGGAGGGGAAAGTATTGCTGAATCTTTGAGATTATTTCTACATAAATAGCATAGAGATTTGGTCAGTTCCTAGAGTGTCACTGGAAATGGCAGTGATAGCATTTTTAGTTCTTTACCTCATAGCAGGGTTACAAAAACTCTCACTTCAGTGGACTACCTCCACCCCCTCCACTGTCTTTGCCTTTACTGCTCAGCTGGGAGATGATGGGGATATGCTGGGCAAAATGGGGAGGGGGGGATTGGTGTTGCCTGACACAGTGATATCACATCTGGCATGCCCCAGCAGTGACATCATAATGTTGGGCAATGCTTTAGCATCTGCTCCAAACTCTGCATGCAGAATGTTCAAGCACAGGCAGGCCTCATTTTGGGCAGGAACTTACACTAGCAGAGCTCCAGAACCTCTAAATTTTATTGTGCTTTCTTCCTTACTTAACACCACCACCACCCCCCAAAAAAACACCTTGCTTCTGGACTCCACTATTCAACCTCCCGTGAGAATTTTGCTGAACTCCAAGATTTGGCAAACTTTCTAGTATTTTTCCCCACAAAAAATGGGAAAATAACCCAAACATATAAAGCAGACAGATGGAAATCTTCATCATGCCATTGTGGCCACATAGGAAAAAGTAATTTTAAAAGTATGATGGGAGTAAGGTTTTATTATGACAATTATAATTCAAGAAGCATTTTAAGGTTGATGCTGAGCTGATATAATTTAGTAAATCTTCCAGTGATGTCAGGGGTGTGTGGCATATGCAAATTAGTTATACAAATGAGTTGTGCTAATGAGCTCTGGCACCTCTTTTGGTATGACATAATCCCTCAGGCCTCATTTTGGGCAGGAGCTCACAGGAGCAAAGCTCCGGAATCTCTAAATTTTATTGTGCTTTCTTACCCCCCCCCCCCCAAAAAAAAATACTTGCTTCTGGGTCCCAAACCCCTGTGAGAATTTTGCTGAACTCTAAGATTTGACAAGTTTTCTAATATTTTTCCCCACAAAAAATTGGGAAAATAACCAAAACATATAAAGCAGATAGATGGAAATCTTCATCATGCCACTGTGCCACATAGGAGAAAGTAATTTTAAAAGTATGATGGGAATAAGGTTTTATTATGACAGTTATAATTCAAGAAGCATTTTAAGGTTGATGCTGAGCTGATATAATTTAGTACATGTTCCGATGATGTCAGGGGTGCGTGGCATATACAAATGAGTTGTGCTAATGAGTTCTGGCACCTCTTTTTCTACAAAATGATCCCTGAACACAGGTATCTCTAAGGGCGTTTTCGCACTCACGTTCAGCCGGCGCGACCCCCCTCTTCACCGCGCAGGATCTGCGCGGATTTCGCACTAAATGCCGCGGAGCAGCCGGAAGAGCCGGAAACTCCCGTCGCAAAAGCCGTGCAAACAGAAACTGCTTTTTGGCGGTTTACGTTTGAGCGGCTTTTGCGCCGGGAGTTTCCGGCGCAAAAGGCTGCTCCGCGGCATTTAGTGCGAAATCCGCGCAGATCCTGCGCGGTGAAGAGGGGGGTCGCGCCGGCTGAAGGTGAGTGCGAAAACGCCCTAACTGAAAGCCTCAAGCAGCAGGTGATATGAAAAACCTTTACCTGAGACCCTGGGGAGTCATTTGCAGTTAGAGTAGACAATACTGACCTTCATAGAGCATGGATGCAGCCCTAACCAAACTATACCTGCAAAATATTCATGTCATTAAAACCATCCCACTCATTCATGAAATTTTCTGGTGGAAATGCCTCAGTAGATCTCAAAATCCAGAGAAGCAGGGGCAGGGTTAAACATGATTTCTCACAGTTATGATCAGAGTTTTGGGTAGATGCTAGCACATCATGGCATGATGACATCACCTCCAGGTTGCATGTCCCTCACCTCCCCCATTTCTTGTGAGTTGCCATCTACAGAAGTGAGGAAATGCAATTTCAGGGGGTGGATTCTATGGCATAACATCCTTGCTGAACTTTTTCGTCTTCCCAGATTCTTCACTTCCCAAATGCTACCCCAAATTTCACAAACCAGAGCTGGCAATCCTCACTCCATACTTCAATCTGATCAGGAACATATGTAGGGCCACCATGATGCTTTCTTTTCCAGGGGTGTTTTAATTTCCAAATGTATTTTTAGCCATTGTGACTCAATATAAGGTTGTGTTCAGTTTGCAATCAGAGGTTCTTTTGATGTTTTATTCCTGACAATCGCAAATAAAACTCTGTTCTTTCTTGTAACAGCCTGGGTAGCCCAAACTAGCTCAAGCTCACCAGATCTTGGAAGCTAAGCAGTGTTAGCTATAGTTAGTACATGGATAGGAGATCACCAAGAAGACTAAGGTTGCTATGTGGAGGAAGACAATGGCAAACCATCTCTGCTCATCTCTTGCCTTGAAAGTCCCGTTCACTGAAAACCCCTGTCATTTTCAGCTGGTGACATGCAACTTGATGGTATATACACCACTTCTTCTTCTTCTTCCTTGCACTTCACCAGTTTAAAATGATAGCCCAACGTGGGGGCTCTCTGAGTCAGTTTCAGTGACATAGCAAACACTTGCCCTTCAAACACAAAATGATCCGCTGTGTGGGTAGGTATGTGTGGAAAAATCAGAAATGAGTTCATAATTTCCTGCATTTATCAAGAGACAGCATGTATAAAAAAAACTGGCCTGGAGAGCTCAAGATGTTAATCAGAATTTGAGGTAGATAAAGATGCTATAATATAACGCATAGATGTGAAATACAGTCAGACCTCCACAGCATTCATTTTTTAAACATTTTAAGAATTCTCTTGACCTGAAGAATGATCATGAAATACTATGTTCTTTGCTGTCACTCCCCAGATGTCATAATTTTTCTGGGTGATATGATTAACAGGTATTTAAGATTTATTTCCATCAGTAAATAATAATCTATTAAGTTCTAAAGGATTCCTTTTTCTAAAAAAGCCATTTTCACAAATGCAATATATTTCACAAGCAGGCAGGACCTGAAACATTGTGTCAGGGTTACATGATTATAGTAAATAATATCGTAGAACTGCTGATGTTAACATTCAGTAACAACCAAATCATTTTTTAAAAAATATTTCTGATTAGTGTTAGCATGATTTTAATTCAGCAAGTACTGGCACACTTCAATATAGCAGAAGATGAGTCTTTAAATTATTTTACTTGAATTTATATAAATAATCCATCTAAAGGAGGGGAAGTTTTGAAATAACTATTTTAATGATTCAGCATTATCCTATTAGTTCCAGACTTTGCGTGTGTGTGTATGTGTGTATGTTGCTAATTGAGCTATGCAGAGAAATTCTATAGATGGACCCAAATGTGCTTAATTAAAAACAAAACAAAACATTGCTAGTGGCTTACTGCTGCCCCAGGAAGGTGTCAGGAAAACACCGGAACTGGCAGCTCTTTGTGATGCTGAAATCTGACTAAATGATTTGCTAAAATTTTTGACCTGTCTTCCATCTGTGATATCCTAGGCAGGCAGAACAGCAGGAAACATGGAGATTTCTCATTCTCATTCTTCCACATTTGAAGGAGCCTTTTGTAGGGAGGTGACAGGGTTGTCCCAGTTGTTATGATTGTTTGTTATCTGAAAGAAGGCCTTCAGAGTAATGCTAAAATTCTCTCCAAATTGCAGCAAGTAAAAATATGAAGAATGCATAATTGACATCTTCATATCAAGTGGCGGCTTGGCCACCTTATGCTACTGACCCCAGCTGCTCTCCTTGCTGTTACCACCCTTCCCTTTCACTGCACCTCCCAGGATCTGCAGCAGATAATGCTCTTTCCAGTCTTGTTCCTCAGGCATTTTTAAACACAGCCTGACAATTCACACTTGCCCCCTGGGCCTTCCCAACTCTTACATCTCATGAGAATTTGCAGTGCCCTATTTTGCACACAGGGTTTTGCCATGCTGCATATAGGGATGTCTGTGGAACAAGAGGATTAATAGAGTTGGGTGCTCCAGTTCCTGGACAGCAAAGGTGAGGCTGAGCCCTCCCTCAAAAAAATATACTTCCCAAGGCCAATGGCTCACCTCACCTCATTGCTTAGTCAGCCATATCCATTCTGTGCTACTTACAACAAATCAAAGGCTTGTATGGACTTTCAGGCTCTTTTCGCCTAAGCTAGAATGGCATTAAAAAAGCCAAATTGTGTGTTACAACTTAATCAAATCACTGTCTTGCTAGTTTATAATACAGGCTATTTAATAGTAACAGTCCATGGCTGGCTTGTGGGAGTAGGCAAAGTAGGCCATTGCCTGGGACACCACCTCCCCTATGGGGCGCTGCCAAGTGCCCCCACGGGGCATCAGTGCTGCTCACCCGCAGCACCCACTAAGCCTTCTTGGGTCTGCCCAAGAAGGCTAAGTGGGGGCTGCAGACGAGCTGTGCCTCTGCAGTGCGCTCTTGGAGAGTGTCTCCGAGAGTGCACTGCACAGTTGTGGTTTGCCTAGAATCTGCCCAGCCCTCCCTGCAGGCATGGGCACAGCAATGGGGCAGAGGGCAAGGGGCAGGTGCCGGCCTGGGGCACCCGGGACCCTAGCACTGGGCCTGACAGTAACACAATACTTGCCCTGACTTGGTGGCCCAGGCTAACCTGATCTTGTCTGAAAGTCAGCCCTTGTTGGTACTTGGAAGGGAGACCACTAAGGAATTCCAGGGTTGCTAGGCTGAGGCAGAGAATGGCAAATCACTTCAAAACATCTCCTGCCCTGAAAACCATGTGGAGTCATGTTAATTTGACTGTGATTCAATGGCACTTTCCACCACCAATTCAATGCTTATCACTTTGATTTTTGCACCACTTCTGTACCTTACCCCTCAACTTTAGTTTGCCCTGCAGGGAAAAGAGAAATACTAATACAAAAGAGGAATACAAATACAAAAAGAAGCATAACTTCCAGATCACAAGATGTCCTAGTCCTGCTGTACACTGCATTGGTCAGGCCACACCTGGAGTATTATGTTTAGTTCTGAAGGCCTCACTTCAAGAAGGATGTGGACAGAATGGAACAGGTGCAGAGGAGAGTGACAAGGATGATCTGGAGCCTGGAGACCAAGCCCTATGAGGAAAGCCTGAGGGGCTTGGGAATGTTCAATCTGGAGAAGAGGAGGCTGAGGGGGGACATGATTGCTCTCTATAAGTATTTAAAGGGCAGTCACTTAGAGGAGGGCAGGGAGCTGTTTTTGTTGGCAGCAGAGAAGAGGACAGGAACGTATCAACTGGATATTAAATTAAGGGTGGGGAAGGTATCGACTGGATATTAGGGAAAAAAATTTACAGTAAGAGTTGTTCTACAGTGAAATCAGCTACCAAAGGAGGTGGTGAGCTCCCCCTCACTGGCAGTCTTTAAACAGCAGCTGGATGAACACTGGTCAGGGATGCTCTAGGCTGATTCTGCATTGAGCAGGGGGTTGGACTAGATGGCCTATGTGGACCCTTCCAACTCTATGATGAAATCCTACAGTAGTCATCATTTCTGCAACCAAGAAATGTTGAAAATTATCACCAAGATTTTTTTACTGGATTGAATCTATTTGACTTACCCCCAGTAACAATGATGTTGGCTTTTCCACAGTATGTGAAAGCATTGACTCCTTTTGGTACTGAAAAGTCCCTGACAGGTCTGCAATCATGAAGAAACATGTGATATGAACTCTGATCATTCCAACTCTTATCCTTTACTGTATCTTAGAAATGCCTTGAAAGTTTTGAGCTCACAGTAGGAGAATTTGAATCAGGACTTCTATCTGAATACAATGTGCACCTCTCCCCACAATGAGGGAGCAGTCAGTTGTAAAGGACTGTAAATGACTCCTCCACTCTAGCTGCTGTCCCATAGAGGACCACAGGAGTGCAAGAGCCAGCCTTGAGTCCTGTTTGTTCTCTCATTCAAAAGTTATCAACCGACTCAGTTATTTCTCTGAAAGACCTGTGTCAGACATTCCTGGGGATCAGGTGGAATTAACAATTTTGAGTTGGAACTAACCACCATTTAGAAGAAAAACACTATTATAACACATTATTCCTTTAAATAGCATTTTCAAACTTCCTTATCCTGTAAATGTGGCTAGCTAAATGGGACACATGACTTACAGGTTGTCCTCCAGTCTTTTCAGGTCATCCAAAACGAGTGAATGGATGCTGTCCAAAGAGCAAGAGCCAAAACAATTCAAAGCTGGAATATATTTAACTTTCACAACCCAGTCATCATGCAGCTTGCGTTTAATACTGGGAGATTTAAAAAAAAGAACAAAACACATATTCATATGATCAGTAAGTTAGCATCATTTTCCTTTCTGAGCTGGTACAACACCAAGAATGCAGAGCATCTTCAGGGTGTTTGTTTGTTTGTGTGTGTGTGTGATTGCATACAATCTCAGGACATGAGGTCCTTTAAAATTATCTGATAGAACTGTATTCCACCTACCTAACTAGGCACTAGGGAGAGCTCTTAAGATGTGTATACCTATTTATTTTTTGCATGTTCAGCTATATTAAAAATCACAAATACCTGCATAGCATGTACCAAATCCCACATGCTGTCTCAATTACACTCCCATTTTTGTGAATTTTGCATTCTAGCTAATGCCCTGTCAAAATGGGTACAAAGGTAAAGGTAGTCCCCTGTGCAAGCACCAGTCGTTTTCGACTCTGGGGTGACATGGCTTTCACAATGTTTTCACGGCAGACTTTTTATGGGGAGGTTTGCCACTGCCTTCCCCAGTCATCCACACTTTCCCCCCAGCAAGCTGGGTACTCATTTTACCGACCTCAGAAGAATGGAAGGCTGAGTCATTCTGGAGCCGTCTACCTGAATCAGCTTCCGCTGGGATTGAACTCAGGTCATGAGCAGAGGACTCCAACTGCAGTACTGCAGCTTTACCACTCTGTGCCATGGGGCTCTTAAAATGGGTATTAGTATTACCATGATGCTGTTTATTACTAGCCCTGTTCACAAGTTACAGGTAATATAAGAACAATTTGGGAACAGTGTACACTTAATTTTTCTTTACACATATGTTGAACATTTTTTATGCTACATTCAACATGCATACGGACACAAACTCAGGTAGATTTTCTTTCAAAAAACCTGTCCAACTGTTAGGAATGCATACTTGTTCTATGAACATTTGGCATTCTTTATCTTAACCTCAGAGAAAAAAATAAAAGCAGTATGTAAATCACATTGATCATAGTTAGATTTGAAAGGAACATTTCCTTGATAAGTTGTTTCCCAGTTTGTTTTGTTCCATCTGTGAGAACATCAGACCCATTGTTCTGTCTCCCCCCAAACAATAGAAAAGAGGAAGAGTCTAATAGCAGCTTAAAGACTAAGAAAATTTGTGGCAGGGATGAGTCACTGTTCACTGCTACATTTTTTATTAGTCTTTAAGGTGCTACTGGACTCTTGCTCTTTTCTACTGCTACAGACAGACTAACATCTCAGTGATAAGAACTGTCAAAACAACTGGACTTACTGCCTGAATTTCTTAGAGTCTAAAACTTGGATGTGTGCTTTCTTTTTAGACTTAGATTGTTTTAGCCCAAAGTCATCACTAGTCAAGGTAAACAAGTTGACATGTCCTGCATCATCTCCCATTAAGACATCATCCTTCACCAGCTGTTCTGTTGGATGGTAAACTGAACAAATGCAGAGCATACAGTGTTCCATGGGCTTGATGATAAAACAAGTATCCTGTGAAATAAAAGCACTTGTTTATTGGATGCTTTTGCTTTGATGCTATTGCCCTACTGACAAAAAAACCACCCTCCAGTTTCAAAGGCAAACAATTTTAGAGAAAATGATGAATTAAAATTAGCTCAGAGATAAGTCATATGATCACCACAACTTTAAGCTGGTTGTATCATATTTTGGTTTCCTGATGAGAAAAGCATTTTATGAGAGGAACTGTATTTCTATTACTTGAAAATTCTTTGCAACATCCACCTTCTGTCTGGGATATAAGGACTCAGGGTTTTCCATCCCTACTTGTATCTGACAAAGGGAGCTTTGACTCTCCCAAGCTTATACCCTTGAAATCTTGTTGTCCCTAAGGGTGCTACTGTATTTGGATCTTCAGAATTCTCATCACTCTCACCAGACTAAATTTTCCAGGATTCTTGGGAGGGGCGAATGGTAACTAAGCAGGTATAAATCAGCTATGCATTTGCAATATAAATATACCTTTGATCTTTAACTGCAGGTTTAACTGCTATTACCAGTCAATTTATATTGTATAATCATTTAGCATTAGGACTGCCAGGTTTTTCACTATAGCAACCCCTGACCCCTGTTGCCACTCAGTAGGACAGTGGGGGCAAAAACAATGGGAAAATCAGCATTGTGGCAATGCCATAATATCACTTCCCAGTTTGCCCCAGAAATGATACCATAGCATTGCCACCACATTGCCTCTGCCACGTCTGTGCTCCTCCAGGCTTCCACCAAGTGCCAGTCACTGGCTGACAACCCTAATTGGTATTTCCACCAATTGACATGTTTTGAAGGCAGGGAATCAAAATTATTTAAGGGGAAAAAAATGAAATTTCAGGGGATCTCCAAGGAACAGCACTGAGCACAATGTGAAGGGTCTTCTGTGAGAGGAGGGAATCAGCAAAACTCATTCTCCCCACAGAGGAAGAAGAGTCCTTTTTGGGAAGGAGAAAACAAATGATAGATACAATCAAATATGTTTGTTTATGTATGCCACTCAGCGCCATACTGAAAAACACACAACTGAATGCATCATTCAAAATAAGTGTCCAAAATCTCCTCCTTATACTTGCTTGAACCCTTTCTAGATAGGAAGGATATGCAATACTATCAAATAGTGCTCAGAAATGAAATATCAAAGAGGCTGAATACAGGGCTACTGCCTTAAATGGCAGACCCATGTTGAATTCTTAATGTAAGATCATATATACCATGTTGTGATATCATCATATTGCATGTTTGCCCACCCTCCAGCAGCAGCCAAGATATGGAGAGGTGCAAGTAGCAAAATGCACACCATGTTGATGCCACATTAGGTAAGTGAACTTGCATATTATGGTGGAGACTTAGAGATGTCAATTTTAAAGCAATCTGTATTAAATAGAATGTAGTTCTATTCTCATGCAGGAGGCTCAAGAAGTCCAGGTACTGTATGTGTCCTGAGTAGGTGACTCCTATTTGCAGAGATATGCTTTAGCCCCATCATTTTCAGGACAGTCTACTATAATGCACACTATATAGGACTGCACTTGAAAAGTATTTGCATTACTACGAGTTTTTACTACTGACCACAACAAGCATTTATACCTTCACTAACATAGTGGTAATCTTTCTATGTGAGTTATGACCCTATGTTGCCCAGGTTTCTGTCTTTTTGCTCTGAAGAGATACTTCCTATATATCATCTGATTTCAGAATTCTCTCATCAGCTCTTTCTCAGATATATTATTAAAATGCAACATATTCAACAGCACACTCTAACTTTTCTTTCTGCATAGCCTTTCACTACAAAGACCAGAACGTACTCAGTTAAACAGTTAGAAACATCAGTGTGACTCAGCAAAGTACCAGAATACTCCCTTGTGATTTGTAATCCCAGATGATGATGCTTCTTTCAGTCACAGCCACAACACGCTTGAGCTGATATAGGTAATCGCATCCATTGATCCATGGACTATCCTGATGAAAGAGAAACATTGGCAGAATCAACTCCTTTGTTGGTTTACTAGGAAATTTCTTTCTTAACTGATATCTGAAGATCTTTTCATCAATTTGATTAATACAAATGGAGAGGAGGACTTCAGGCAGTAATGAAAGTGTTAATCACAGACATGAAACTCTAGCTTGCTTAACAGTTATAATCTCAGCCATGGAAATATATGTGTGTGGCAGTGTATATAAGTATTTTATTAATAATTTATATAGAACTTTTTAGGATTTCTTACATCTGGACCTGACTTCTTCCATGGAGAGGTTTAGCAAGGTAGATGTGCCCAAACTAGATTTGACAATCACATCTGTTTGCTCTTTTTATCCTGAATCCATGTAAATAATGAAGATGCAAGGAACATATAATACAGTGAGTTCAATGCATGGAGGAGACGAGATTGCAGTGATCATAGCTTTTTATTGTTACAGCATGGTAACAAGTAAACTATAAGACTGCTTTACTGGGCCAATGGGGCCAACTATATACAGTTCAAGGTTCCCGCACAAGGACTCTATTGGCTCATTTAAACCAGCAGGGGACCTGTGATTGGAGCAGGGCAGCAGGGATTTGGATCCTGCTGCCCATTGTTCCTGGGTCCCCAAGCTCAAGCCTAAAGGCTTCAATGAACCAGGCAGGAAAGCGGTTAATACTACATCAGCACACATACACAACAGAACAAAAGGAACAGAACACAAGGACATGCTGTTCCTGCAGTGCCTCCTAACTCTCCATGTACTGTGCTCAGGTACAAGTATTCAAGCACACACATGAAATTGCCCCATAATATGGGCAAGTCCCCCCTGGTCGCTGGTGGGGAATGTAGGGTAGGATTGCCAGATCCAGGTTGGGAAACTCCTAGAGCTTGGGGGATGGAGCCCGGGGTGGGGGGGCAGGAACTCAGTGGAGTACAATGCCATAGAGTCCATGCTCCAAAGCATCGATTTTCTCCAAGAGCACTGAACTCTGAAGTCTGAAGATGAGCTGTACTAACAGGAGATCCCCAGGTCCCACCTGGAAGTGAGCATCCCTACCTCATATTGAGCTTACTGGCAGTGGCTTTCCAGGATCTTTTACATCTCCTAATACCTGCTTCTTTAAACTAGAGATGCCAGAGACAGAACCTGAAATCTTCTGCATGCAAAGCAGATCAACTTCCACTAAACCTTCCCAGTTATCTGGATTGAGCCCACTGGTGTTGGTCAGGAAATGAGGGAAACAGGGGAAGTCCTTTGTATGTAGATAAGTAGATACTACAGTGGTTTGGGCCCATGAAATATAATTAGATTAGTTTTGCTTAATACATTTCAATGCACTATTTTTTTATTAATTATATATTGTTTTAATGTAAGACATCAGATTATGGAGAGGAAGAATGCAAATAATGAAAATTCCTTATGAAATCCCCATTTTACAATTGTCAGGTTCATGTGTGGCAGATGTGCTGCTATTTAAGGAATACTATGGGACATGTTTCATTACTAAAGTATGAGGTGGTGGAATCCTGAGGCAATAGAAGACTATAGCAGTGCAGACTGCAGGTAAGAATTTTTTAATGCTGTCCTGCAAATAAAGATCTGGCAATTCAGAGAGAAAAAAACATCTATTTCAGATTTCATGAAGCAATCAAAACTGTGAGAACTGTGGCGATGTTCTGAGCCCCTGCTGCTCAGCAATAGGTTCCAGGATCTCCCCACAGTAACTGATTCTGAGCCATTGGAACAAGGGTTACTTCCCCAGCCTCCACGAAGCTTGAAGAAAGTTTCTCAGGATCCTGTGGATAAGAAGCCTGGAGCTTCTGCTCCCCAATATAGGAAGAGGAAGGTGGTGGTGATTGGAGACTCCTTGCTCAGAGGGGTGGAGCCCAAAGTGTGCCAATCAGACTTGTCATCCCGAGAGGTCTGCTATCTGCCAGGTGCACGCATCCAGCACATGACAGAAAGGATTGGAAGACTTATCAAGCCCCAGATTACTATCCTTTCGTGCTGATCCACGTGGGAACGAACGATACTGCCCATCATAGCCCTGAACGTATTAGAAAGGACTATGTGGCTATGTCAGAAGGTGAAGGAGCTGGGCGCACAGGTTGTGTTCTCATCAGTGCTTCAAGACCGTGGCTTAGGACAAGAAAGAAGAATACTTAAAATAAACGACTGGCTACGTTGATGGTGTCGTCAGGAAATATTCGGATTTCTGGACCATGGTTTACGCTTTCTAGATAGTGGTCTTCTATCGGGAGATGGTTTGCACCTTACGGCAGTAGGGAAAAGGGTGTTTGGTAACAGCCTTGCTAACCTAATAAGGAGGGCTTTAAACTAAATTGTATGGGGGAGCGAGACAATAATTCAAAGCCTCATATGATGCCAGAAACTGGGAATAAGAACATTAAAAATTTGCAAAGAGTGGCACATACACTAGGTATTGTTAACTAGCAGGCTTGTATGGAAAACAAACCCTCAGGATGCATAAAACATGGATTCCGATGTCTCTACACTAATGAACAGAGTATGGGAAACAAACAAGAGGAACTGGAAGTCCTAATAAAGGAAGGAGACTATGACATAATAGACCTTATTGAAACTTGGTGGGATGACACTCACAACTGGAATATTAGGATTCAGGAGTACAACTTATTTAAAAGGGACAGGCAAATGAGAAAGTTGGAGGCGTAGCAGTATATGTGAAGGAGAAATACGTGACAACTTCCTTTTCCAGAAAGTGAAGATGGAAACAAGGGGATCTGCTATCTTGGATTTGATTCTCACCAACAAGGAAGAATTTATTGAAGAAGTAAAAATAGTGGGCACCCTGGGCAGTAGTGACCATGTGATTTTGGAATTTACAGTCTTAGGGAAGGGAAAAGCTATACGTAGTAAGACTTGTAGGTTGGACTTCAGAAAGGCAAACTTTGATAAACTTAGAACTATGCTGGGTATATACCTGTGAAGAAATATGTGACTCTGAGCATGGCAGCTCAGTTGAGAGTCTCTGGGTAAAAATAAAAGGCATAAGAAATAACAGTGATATTATTGTGGGGGTCTGCTATAGACCACCAAGTCAGTCAGAGAACTTGGATGAAATACTTCTACAGCAGATTGCAAAGTTCTCCAATAGAAGGGATACAGTGATCATGGGAGATTTCAATTACCCAGACATCTGTTGGAAGTCCAACTCTGCTAAAAATGAAAGGTCAAACAGATTCCTGACTTGTCTTGCTGACAACTTCCTTTTCCAGAAAGTGAAGACGAAAACAAGGGGATCTGCTATCTTGGATTTGATTCTCACCAACAAGGAAGAATTGATTGAAGAAGTAGAAATACTGGGCATCCTGGGCAGTAGTGACCATGTGATTTTGGAATTTACAGTCTTAGGGAAGGGAAAAGCTATATGTAGTCAGACTAATAGGTTGGACTTCAGAAAGGCAAACTTTGATAAACTTAGAACTATGCTGGGTAAAACCCCATGGTCAGAAATACTTAGGAAAAAGGGGGTTCAGGAGGGGTGGGAGTTTCTTAAAATTGAAATACTGAAAGTGCAATCACAGATGATTCCTATGAGAAGAAAAAATGGGAAAAGCCTAAAAAAGTCAACGTGACTCCATAAACAGCTCTCTAAAGACTTGAGAAATAAAAAAGACTCCTTTAGGAATTGGAAAGAGGGCCTTATAACCAAGGATGAATATAAACAAATCACCAGTGCTTGTAGAGAAAAAGTTAGGCAAGCTAAAGCTCAGTATGAGCTTAGGCTGGCCAAAGATGCTAAAAACAACAAAAAAGGGTTCTTTTCTTATGTTCGGAGTAAGAAAAAGAGCAAGGACATGGTAGGCCCATTGCAAGGGCAAGAAAGTGAAACTGTAACAAGAAAGGGCGGAACTGCTCAATTACTATTTTTCCTCGGTCTTTTCTTCTGAGGGAAACAGTGCTCAACATGGCAAAAACAGAACATATAAGGAAGGTATGAAGTTCCAACCTAGGATCAGCATAAACACCTAGTTTCTTTAAATGAAACTAAGTCCTCAGGGCCAGATGAATTGCATTCAAGGATTCTAAAAGAGCTTGCGGATTTAATTTCCGAGCCTCTGGCTATTATTTTTGAGAATTCTTGGAGAACAGGAGAGGTGCAGGAAGATTGGAGGCGGGCGAATGTTGTCCCCATCTTCAAGAAGGGGAAAAAAAGATGATCCGGGTAACTACCGACCCGTCAGCTTGATGTCTATACCTGGAAAAGTTTTAGAACAAATCATCAAAGTCAGTCCTGGAACCTTTAGAAAGAATGGATGTGATTACTAAGAGCCAGCATGGTTTTCTCAAGAACAGTTCATGTCAGACTAACCTGATCTCTTTTTTTGAGAAAGTGACTACCTTGCTGGATCAGGGGGGTGCTGTAGACATCGTTTATCTTGATTTCAGTAAGGCTTTTGATAAGGTTCCCCATACTATCCTTGTTGACAAGTTGGTAAAATGTGGTTTGGATCTTGTTACCGTTAGATGGATCTGTAACTGGTTGACAGATCGCACCCAAAGAGTGCTTGTGAATGGTTCCTCATCCTCTTGGAGAGGAGTGACAAGTGGAGTGCCTCAAGGATCTGTCCTGGGACTTGTTTTGTTCAACATCTTTATCAATGATTTGGATGAGGGAATGCTTATTAAATTTGCCGATGATACTAAATTGGGAAGGGCTGCAAACACAGAAGAAGACAGAAACAGGATACAGGATGACCTTGACAGGCTGGAAAACTGGGCTAAAATCAATAAAATGAATTTTAACAGGGATAAATGTAAAGTTCTGCATTTAGGTAAGAAAAATCCAATGCATGGTTATAGGATGGGGGAGACTTGTCTTAGCAGTTGTATGTGCAAAAAGGATCTAGGGATCTTAGTGGATCGTACGCTGAACATGAGTCAACATTGTGATGCAGTGACTAAAAAGGCAAATGCAATTTTGGGCTATATCAACAAAAGTATAATGTCCAGATCACATGAAGTGATGGTATAGCTTTACTCTGCTCTGGTATTGTGTTCAGTTTTGGGCACCACATTTTAAAAAGGATATAGACAAGCTGGAATGGGTCCAGAGGAGGGCGACAAAGATGGTGATGGGTCTAGAGACCAAGTCCTATGAGGAAAGGTTGAAGGAGCTGGGAATGTTTAGCCTGGAGAGGAGGCGGCTGAGAGGTGATATGATCACCATCTTCAAGTACTTGAAGGGCTGTTGTATAAAGGATGGTGTGGAATTGTCTTCTGTGGCCCCAGAAGATAGGACCAGAACCAATGGGTTGAAATTAAATCAAAAGAGTTTCCATAACATTAGGAAGAACTTCCTGACCGTTAGAGCGATTTCTCAGTGGAACAGGGTTCCTCGGGAGGTGGTGGGCTCTTCTTCCTTGGAGGTTTTTAAACAGAGGCTAGATGGCCATCTGACGGCAATGAAGATCCTTTGAATTTAGAGGGAAGTGTTTTGAGTTTCCTGCATTGTGCAGGGGTTTGGATTTGATGACCCTAGAGGTCCCTTGCAACTCTATGATTCTATGATCATCCTCAAAAGTCCTGCCTCTCCTCTAGGGCTCTGAACCAATCCTTGTGGTTCAGGCCTCATACAAAGCCAAGTGATTGTCAGCCAATCAGAGCCCTTAGAACTCCACTGGATGGGAGGGGGGGTGAATCAACTTCACTTTAAGAAAGGTGGGGGAGAATTGTTTTCCCTCTTCCCTTCTGGTTCTAGAAAGGAGGAGGGCTTTTATTTGGCTTTCAGTTAGGGTTTGGGAATTGGTTTAGGGAAGAAAGCTTATTTTAGTGTGAGAAATAAACATCCTGTCAAGGGCTCATAATTCCTAATTTGTGTGCGTAGATTTTGTGGTAAGGTGCTCTGTGAGAGAAAAGAGCAGCCTTGAACCTGCTGAGGTAATCTCTGGAGAACGGGGAATCATATCTCCCTTCAGTGTTTATTTACATTTTTGCAGTCAGCACAACTGTTCACATACTATAAATGATCAGTTTATGATGGAACCCACCCAAAGTTTCTGAACTTCAATAAAACTGGAAATTAATTTCACATCTTTATGTTTTTTGCGATACAAAAAGAAAGTACAGCAATTTGAAAAGCTAGTATATGGGATTCTAAATCAAATTCAAAAGAGAACTCCTATGGCTGGCAGAGTGCCCAGAATTTCTTTCTAGCTTATCATGCAAGACTTAACGAAGGGAAGCAGATGCAGTGACATTATATAACTTGTCCAAATGAATATAGTGAGAACTAGGCGAGCCTGCCATGGGGAAAAATGTTTTTAATAAGAACCATGTTCCAATCATTTGATCACCTGGGAAATACAATCAGAACAGAAGATAAAGCTTGGAAATCAAGAGAAAGCAACAGAAGTAATCTCAAATGTACCGATTTATTCCCTACTGTTGTGGCAACTGCAGCTGTTAGAGATCACTAAATTTAGTAAGAACATAAGAACATAAGAGAAGCCATGTTGGATCAGGCCAACGGCCCATCAAGTCCAACACTCTGTGTCACACAGTGGCAAAAAATGTTATATACACACATACACTGTGGCTAATAGCCACTGATGGACCTGTGCTCCATACACTGTGGCTAATAGCCACTGATGGACCTGTGCTCCATACACTGTGGCTAATAGCCACTGATGGACCTGTGCTCCATATTTTTATCTAAACCCCTCTTGAAGGTGGCTATACTTGTGGCCGCCACCACCTCCTGTGGCAGTGAATTCCACATGTTAATCACCCTTTGGGTGAAGAAGTACTTCCTTTTATCCGTCTTAACCTGTCTGCTCAGCAATTTCATCGAATGCCCACGAGTTCTTGTATTGTGAGAAAGGGAGAAAAGTACTTCTTTCTCTACTTTCTCCATTCCATGCATTATCTTGTAAACCTCTATCATGTCACCCCGCAGTCGACGTTTCTCCAAGCTAAAGAGTCCCAAGCGTTTCAACCTTTCTTCATAGGGAAAGTGCTCCAGCCCTTTAATCATTCTAGTTGCCCTTCTCTGCACCTTCTCTAAAGCTATAATATCCTTTTTGAGGTGCGGCGACCAGAACTGCACACAGTACTCCAAATGAGACCGCACCATCGATTTATACAGGGGCATTATGATACTGGCTGATTTGTTTTCAATTCCCTTCCTAATAATTCCCAGCATGGCATTGGCCTTTTTTATTGCAAACGCACACTGTCTTGACACTTTCAGTGAGTTATCTATCATGACCCCAAGATCTCTCTCTTGATCAGTCTCTGCCAGTTCACACCCCATCAACTTGTATTTGTAGCTGGGATTCTTAGCCCCAATGTGCATTACTTTGCACTTGGCCACATTGAACCGCATCTGCCACGTTGACGCCCACTCACCCAGCCTCAACAGATCCCTTTGGAGTTCCTCACAATCCTCTCTGGTTCTCACCACCCTGAACAATTTAGTGTCATCCGCAAACTTGGCCACTTCACTGCTCACTCCGAACTCTCTCTCTTGATCAGTCTCTGCCAGTTCACACCCCATCAACTTGTATTTGTAGCTGGGATTCTTAGCCCAGTGCTTAACTAGCAACTCAGTGCTAGTTAACTCAGTGCTAGCAATTCTTAGTGCTTAACTAGCAACTCAGACTCGCTCGAAATAGAACTTGGCAGTTGTTGGTCTCCAGGTAAGTGGTGCAGAAAATCTGCATCCAACTGTTCTCCATGTAGATATAGTGTGATGTTCTTCAGCCTCCCAGAACAATACAACATACAAACCATACAAACTGAGTAAGAAACACTGTTCTGAAACAGGATATGCCACAGCTCATGGGAACTTCAACATGGCCAAGAAAAGGTCAAAGGTAGATTAATAAACAATATAAAATTAAACTTTTAAAATTACAGTGTGCTGGCAGGAAGAACCTGACCTCTTATGGCAGGAACAAAGAATAAGATAATATGTTGTATCTCATTTCAGAGTATTTCATTAACAAAGGGAACTACAGCTGCACCACTAAATCTATTTAAAGTCTTTTAAAATGAGATTGTTCTGTTGCACTGTGCCTAGTGGATCCAGGAAACTTGCAGTTTTTTCTTTTAAAAGCCATGAAAGATACAACATTCTAAGATTTGGAAGATGACAACAAAATGAAAAAAAAATCCACAGTTGTGCAAACTAGTATTTATAAAAAGATCCTGACACATTTCAAAGCCTCAGCTTTCCTCCGAAGAAAAACAGGCAGGCAGCAGCAGAGTAGGGCAGAGCAAGTATTCAGCATACCTTGGAAGGCAGAACATAGTTACAACAGCAGCAAACATGTGGGCTGCATTCCTATGAAAGGAGGCAGTGGCACAAAAAGAGCACAGGGTGGCCTTTGACAGCCAAAGGAGGCAGCCAGCCAACCATATAATAAACTATGTTGTTGCAGGCTTTCACAGCCAGAGTTCATTAGTTGTTGTAGATTTTCCGGGCTGTATGGCTGTGGTCTTGGCATTGTAGAACCTGATGTTTCATCAGTAGCTGTGACTGGCATCCTCTGAGGTATAATGCAGAAGGCTAGAGTGTTCTCTGTGTCAAAGTGAGAAGACGATGGTAGGCAGGTAATTTATATCTACTAAGAAAGGTGGTGTAGGGCTGAATCATCATCTTGTAGAAGTTTCCCAGGCTGTGACATGCTAATGGAGGAGCTTCCCTGAGGAGGTTCTTTTGCATATGGATTGGCTGTTGAAATTCTAATCTTATCTGTAGTGCTGTTGTAAGACGTAGAGCATTTTGTGTTTTTCAGGACAGGAAACCATGCCCTATTCATTTTTAAACTTTCTTTCTTGTAGTTTCCTCTACCCTGCAGTTGTGGACAGGTTTACAGTGGGACCACACAATGTAGCATCCAGACAAGAATAAAAGAACATGAAAGGCACTGCAGACTTGGCCAACCTGAAAAATCAGCAGTGGCTGAACATAGCCTAACTCAAACAGGATACAGTATCTTATTCTAAGGCACTGTAATGCTGGACGTCCATTAACATGTCAGTTTGTGGTTCACTTTGAACCAGTTTGTTTGGTTGCATAATTCCTGAACCAAAAAATAAACCACATTTTTTCCATGGTGGTTCATTTGGTTAATTTTTGAAGTTTGCTCTCCAGACAGCTTGGTGCCATTTCAACCAATTTCTAGGCAGCGCTGGGGGTGGACTTGTGGAGAGCCCTAGAAACACCCAAAGCAGTTGTTCATAGCTTGATTGACAGCTCTGGGAGCCAACCATGGGGCTCCCATTCTACTCTATGGGAGCAGATTATATACCAGTATAACACCGCACCCTGACTCAGCTGCTTTCACTTTGCTGCAGCACAAAGAGAGAAGAGTTAGTTCAGTTGTTGTTTGCTGTCACTGATTTAGGGGAAACTTTGAGGGACTCCTTTTCCCCCCACACAGACGGACAATTTTTTAAACACATCTCCTGGGTGGGAAGGTGTTTCTCGCTGCGGTTTCAGGGACTGAACCTGAAGCTAGAACTGAGCTTTCCTGGGGGCTGATGCTTTGGGAGGCTATAACTTGGACATCCCAAATCAAATCTGTTACCCACCCTGAGCCTGCCTGTGGGGGAGGGGCATGATAGAACTCCAAAATAACAAACAAATAATAACTAAATCTTGCCCACCTTGGAGGGCTGGTGGAGAAGAGCTGGCTGAAGACTTTCTGTGAGTTTGACATCTCTAACTCAGAAGTAGGCTGTTCTACCACCACTCAAACCAAACAAACCATGAACCAACATAAACCACCATTTTCTCAGTTCGTGCCCATCCCTAATGCACATATATGTAGTAGGGGTATGCAAAAAAAAAAAAATGGAATTAATCAGATTCAGAAATATATGGGGCCTACATATTCAGAATACCATATATTTATGAATACTGGTACTCGGAATAGCTGTATATACAGTAGATGTACGTTTTTTTCTCAATATACGGCCCTATTATACCCTATGGCCATTGAAATCAATGGCAAAATAGGGTATATTGGAAGCAGCCTGGAGAGGAGGGGGTTTGAGGGAGAGCCCCCAAATTTGCAGGAGACCTGCAGGGAACTCTCCCCTACAAACCCCCCAAGTCCCAAAAATATTGGGCCATGGGGTCCCATTCCAGGGGCACCCAAAGAGGGTGCCCCTATCCCACCATTATACCATATGGGCCATTGAAATCAATGGCAACATAGGGCATAATTAGAGGCTACTGAGGGACAGGGGGTTAAAGGGAGAGCCCCCAAAACTGCAGGGAATCCGCAGGAAACTCTCCCCTACAAAACCCCCAAGTCCCAAAAAGATTGGGCCAGGGGGTCCCTGTCTTTGGGCTCCCTAAAAGGCCCTTTGCCACCAATGCTGGGGAAAGCCCAATTAGCAACTTCCTCCAATATAATTGCTGTGGGGAAAGTGGCTCTGGCCAGAGGGGGGTTTGAGGGAGAGACCCCAAAACTGCAGGGCAGCTTCAGGGGACTCCCTCACATGCAGCCCCCCTGGCCCAAAAAGACTGCACCTATCTGTGGGCACCCCAAAAGGAACACTGTTCCCAATTGTGAGAAAAAAACAATTAGAGCCACTTCCCCCACTATAATTGTTGTGGGAAAAGTGGCTCTGGAGAGCAGGGGGGTTTGAAGAGAGCCTCCCAAACTGCTGTGCAGCTTCAGGACACTGTCCCACACAAAACTCAAAAGGCAAAAAAAAAAAAAAAAAAAAATTGGACCAGGGGGTCCAATTCCTGGGGCACCCAAAGCCAAACCTAACTTCACACCAGAGAATCTCTATAGGACCCAAATGCACTACATCCATCTATCTACTCTATGAACCCTGCTGGCCTGGAACCAATATAAACCCAGTTGCCAATGTCACTGTCACACAAAACAGCTGCAACAAACCCAGATGCCAGCTCTCCAGCTTTGCCCCAAACAACACGGGGAGAGCTGGCCAAGCACAACAAGCATGCTGGTTCTGGGTCTCTTACCCAGATGCCAACTTCCCTGCCACAGAACATACAATCTACAGATGCCAGCTCTCAAGCCCTGCCCCAAACAATGCAGGAAGAGCTGGCCAAGCACAACAAGCATGCTGGTTCTGGGTCTCTCACCCAGGTGCCAGCTTCTCTGCCACAGAACACACAATCTACAGATGCCAGCTCTCCAGCCCTGCCCCGAACAATGTGGGGAGAGCTGGCCAAGCACAACAAGCACGCTAGTTCTTGAACTGGGGAAGTTGCTGAGAATTTCTGAGTTTGTGTGATTGTGTGATTGCTGAAAATTCTGAGTTTGTGGTTGCTGGGGAACTGCTGTTTGTTTGGTTTGAGTGGGCTGAAGGTGATCGTTGCTGATTGATTAGGAATGGCTACGTTACCCACCTTCTTTGCATTATTAAGCTGCGCCTTGCCAGAGGCACGAGAGCTAAAGGGCTCTTGGCCTGTGGCTCTTCTCCTGGGGGTTCTGTAAGGACCAGGAACCCAGATTCCTTGTGTTCCCAATAAGGTAAGTAGACCCTCCAGAAGGAGAGTCACATAAACAAATAGGATTTAAAAGGGGACTGTATATTTTTGAAAAAGGGTATCATGAAGGTAGAATGCCAGCAGGGGGGTGGGGGCTTTCCAGTGTTTTGCACTGAGTGTCACATGTATGACTATTTGCCCACAGGACAGAAGTCTTGGGTGTGTGCTCGATGCAAGGAGCTCCTGGTCCTCAGGGAACGAGTTCATACCCTTGAGGCCAAGGTGACTGACCTGGAGAAGCAGAGACAGTTAGGCACTCAGGGGAGACTCTTGGGGACGTATTAGATGAGCCCCACTCTGAACGTGGCAGCCCCGTTGCTGCCAGGGAGTATAAAGGTCAAGAGGGAACAGGGCACCGGGCTGAGGATAAGGGGAATGCACCCTCAGTAGGGACCTCTTCTTCAGTTGGTGAGTGGGTATCCTTTCATGTCGAGGAACTATCCCTGGGAAGGGAGAGAGGGGGAGGGTCTTGGTAGCTGGTGATTCGATCCTTAGGCAAGTAGACAGCTGGGTGGCAAAATCACATACTGACCGTATGGTGACTTGCCTGCCTGGTGTGAAGGTAGTGGACATTATGTGTGTTGTAGATAGGCTGATAGACAGTGCTGGGGAGGAGCCAGTGGCCGTGGTGCATGTTGGCACCAACAATGTGGGGAAATGCAGTCGTGAGGTCCTAGAGGAAAAATTTAGGCTGCTAGGCAGGAGACTTAAGGCCAGGACCTCCAAGGTAGCCTTCTCAGAAGTGCCACCTGTTCCACGTGCAGGGCTGGAGAGACAGGCACAAATTAGAAGTCTCAATGTGTGGATGAGACGATGGTGTAGGGACAAAGGGTTTAAGTTTGTTAGGCACTGGGATGCTTTCTGGAACAAGCAGGAGCTGTACAAAAGAGACGGTCTCCACTTGTCCCCAGATGGAACCAAGCTGCTGGTGCTTAAAATCAAAAAGGTGGCAGAACAGTTTTTAAACAAAATCTTGGGGGAAAGCCGACAGGAGATGAAATGTCTCTGGTTCAGGAGGACTCATCTCAAAGAGATGAAGGGTTAGCTGTTACTTTTTTATCGGGTAATGGATCAGAGTTGTCCACTGAGATGGTGACAAACAGTATGGGCTGCCTGCCAAAGTCTCGAGGCAGCAGGAGGAAGGTTGCGGGCCTAACTTGCCTGGGAAATTATAGATGTTTGTATACTAGAAGTGTTGGAAGTAAAATTGGTGAGTTGGAATGTTTAGTGTTGGGAGAAAACATAGACATTGTGGGAATTTCAGAAACTTGGTGGAAAGAGGCGAATCAGTGGGACACGGTGATTCCTGGATATAAGTTATATCAGAAGGATAGGGAGGGAAGGATTGGAGGTGAGATGGCTCTGTATGTCAGAGAGGGTATACAGTCCAGTAAGACTGAGGTCAAAGAATTAGATTCCTTTCTAGAAATGCTTTAGGTCGAAATAGAGGGCCCAAAAGGCAATTTAACTATGGGAGTTTGTTATCACCCACCAAATCAAAAGAAAGAGAACTATGGATGGAAGGATTAAAGATAGCAGCTAAACGTAAAAACTGTGTCGTAATAGGTGATTTTAACTACCCGCAGATTGATTGGGTCAATATGTGTTCAGGTCGAGAAAAAGAAATTGAGTTTCTAGATGCTCTCAATGACTGTGCTATGGAGCAGATGGTCACAGAACCTACCAGGAATGGGCGATCCTGGATTTGGTCCTAAGTAATGCCCAAGACATGGTGAGAGATGTAAAAATGATCGCACCGCTTGAGAGCAGTAACCATAACGTTATTGATTTCACCATTTGTATAAATAGGGAGTTGCCCCAAAAGACCAGCACAACCATGTTTAACTTTAAAAAGGGTAAATTCTCTGAGCTGAGGAGGCATGTGAAGAGGAAACTAAAAGGAAAGGTAAATACAGTCAAAACCCTTGGGGAAGCTTGGAGGCTATTTAAAACTACAATCCTAGAAGCTCAGATAAAATATATACCACAAGTTAGGAAAGGCACAAACAGGTATAAGAAAAGGCCTGCATGGTTAACAAAGTAATGGAAGCTGTAAAAGGTAAGAAGGACTCCTTTAAGCGGTGGAAAGCTAGTCCAAGTGAGATGAATAAAAGGGAACACAGGCTGTGGAAAATCAAATGCAAGACTGTGATCAGGCAGGCAAAAAGGGATGATATGTTATATTGCAAAAAACATAAAGACCAACAATAAAAATGTCTTCAAATATATTAGAAGCAGGAAACCAGCCAGGGAGGCAGTGGGGCCCTTGGATGACCAAGGAGTCAAAGGATTACTGGAGGAGGATAGGGAAATGGCTGAGAAGCTGAATGCATTTTTTGCCTCCGTCTTCACTGTGGAAGACGAGAAGTGTTTGCCCACTCCAGAACCGCTAATTTTGAAAGGGGTGTTGAAAGACCTGAGTCAGATTGAGGTGATGAGAGGAGGTCCTACAACTGATTGATGAATTAAAAACTAGTAAGTCACTAGATCCAGATGGCATACATCCAAGAGTTCTGAAAGAACTCAAAGTTGAACTTGTGGATCTCCTGACAAAAATATGTAATCTTTCATTGAAATCTGCCTCCGTTCCTGAGGACTGGAAAGTAGCAAATGTCACCCCCATCTTTAAAAAGGGCTGCAGATGAGATCCGGGAAATAACAGGCCACACAGAAATGCTCTCGTCTAACACGGCAAGCATCACACTGGTCGTCCCCACGGTCCACAT
This sequence comes from Heteronotia binoei, assembly GCF_032191835.1. Taxonomy (NCBI): domain Eukaryota; kingdom Metazoa; phylum Chordata; class Lepidosauria; order Squamata; family Gekkonidae; genus Heteronotia; species Heteronotia binoei. Next base: position 163,604,111 of record NC_083223.1, on the reverse strand, counting down.
GGCCCGTGAGCACCTGGCCTCGTTTCTAGTGCCAGCTCAAGGGTGGGTGGTGTTGGCCAGTTGGGCACCCCAGCACCAGCCTGCTTCTCCCCCTTAAGAAGCACTGCCTGGTGGTGCTTCCGCAGGTGGTTCTGCATCCCCCCCAAGTCAGGTGGACAGGGTCCCGCTCACGACTGATTCAGGCCCTGCACAGCTGGCACTGTGCATAGCGTGGATCCTCCATAAGTTGGAAATGCTTCCAGACTTCGGAGGTGTACAGATGCCCAAACTGACCGGCAGCTTGGGTGTCTGGAGCCACCTCCTGTGAGGTGCTCGGGGCAGGCACATTATGTCTTGGGGTGGCAGGAAGGGCTGGCCACCGGGGGGAAGTGGGCGGAGATGGAGGCACCTCGTGTGTCTCCATTTCTTCCCCCTCTACCCCATGCAGCCTCCCCTCCTGATCATCCCCTGAAGGACTGCTGGTGCCCGAAGGATCTGAAGATGGGGGCTGGTCCTCCTCAACCAGCTTCTCCTCTAGCTCCTGCACGACACTCTGGCCCTATGCACAGGTGGTGTGGGGGGGAAACCTGGGTCCTCCCCCTCCCCTCCACCCCTCTAGTCTTCTCCTTGGCCTTGCCTCCAAGGCCCCTCTTCTGCTGCCTGTCACTCATGTCACCCTTGGCCAGTCTCACACAACCTGAACTGAGAGTGTGGTTTTTTACAAACTTAACTCACTACACTGTACCCTGAACCAGCAGGTGCCCTGACTTCTTTTTAAAAACCCTCCCACCAAAACTTTTTTGTTGTTGTTCCTAACCTGTCCTTCTTTGGGTTGGGGTAGTAGTAGTCTGGTAAAGTTTAGCAGATTAGGTGATCCTGCCTCTACCTGGCTTCAGTTTTTAAAAGGCTACCTTGAGATGAAGGCAATCCTTGTTATATCTTCCTATTTAAACTTCTCCTAACTAGATCCTGGGACAAACCAGATTTCCTTGCAAACTAGAAATCAGGTGTCCCCTATAACTAGAAAGAAGCTGTGGTTTACCCTATGGAAATCTAAGGATGCACCAGCTTTCAGTGGTTGAAAGCACGATGCACTGCAACTCTAGTCTCGTTAAAAGTGAGCCTGATATGGCTTAGTAGTCACGCTGCCTTTTATGACAAACCTAAAATCTTTTTTCATTGCCCCTATCTGGTCTAGTTGAATTTTGAAAGAAGATAAAGCTCTAAACTGGATTAATTTGTTTTTTAAATTTCAAAAAAACACAATGCCTAAAAACACCCTTATTAGTGGGGCAGCCTATTTAGTGGCCCTAGCCAAACCGAAAGCACCCTCAGACTCCAAAATTAACACTATAAAAACATGAAAGTGACCCACCCCACACAGCCCACACACCAACCAGAGGTAATTTTAAACAACCAAAACGTGACAGAAAGAAACTTAACTTGTAACCCACCCACCCCCCAAAACCAGAACCAGGAAAAGGGACAACAGGACAGGATGCAAAACCAACAACAGATCCAAACAGATCACTGAGAAAAGTTCAAGAAACCACTGTTAAAAAGTGACCTTTTAACAATAAAAAACCTCAGGCCAAATCAGTCAACAACCCCCCCCCCCCAAAAAAAAAAACAGAACCAGGAAAAGGGACAACAGGACAAGATGCAAAACCAACAACAACAGATCCAAATCACTGAGAAAAGGCCAACAAACTTAACTGTTAAAAAAGTGACCTTTTTAACAATGAAAATTAAGCCAAAGAGCCCCCCCAAGAACCAGAACCAGAAGAGAAAAGGAACAACAGCAGCACAATACAGCAGCAACAATTCAAACACATAATCCTTTTAAAACAGTAAAAAAACCCTTGACTTTTAACAATACAGGAACTTTACCAACCCCTCCCCCCCAAAAAACCTTCAACCTAACCCCAAGAAATCCAAGCCACAGAAAAGTAAAAGGACACTGCACTTTTAAAAGTCCTCTCACTAAAGTAAGATATAGGCAAATTGGCAACCCCCCCACCCCAGGCCCCCACCCCCAGCAGAACCCTCTAACCCTAACCCCAAATAAGCTACCCAGTACCCACCCACCCAAATCTGGATAAGTAAAGGGACTCTGAGTCTTAAAAAGTCCTTTTACTAACTAAAATAAAAACAAGAACCCCAAGACTGTCTTACCTTAGATGTCTTCTCTTCTCTTCTCCAGGCAGGTCAGGCAAGGCTGAGACAGAGCAGCAGCAGCTGAGGCCAAGCGCCAGTGCAGCACAATCTCTCTCTCACACCAACCCCAACACAGCAGCAATGGAATGGAATCCAGCCAGGCAGACTCCTTAAAAAGGTTCTCTGGCCCTACACAGAGCAGTTTCGAAAAATAGCACTGCTCTGTGATTGGCCAGAGAACACTGTTTACTTGGATACCAAAGTAAACAAAAGAACAACAATGTTGCTGATGGCTGGGGGATTAGCCCAGCCATCAGCTACACAACAGCCCTGCAAAGCATGCATTTACAATGCATTTTGCAAATGCATGCTCTGGAATGGCTGCTGGGGCTTCTCTACCTCTCCCTCCCTGATCCCAGGGAGGCTATGGGAGAGGCGGGAAAAGGCTTCCAAAGGTGGGAAAGGAGGTAAGCAACTCCCCTGTGGCTGCAGAAGCTCCTTTCCCGCCTTTTCTATGGACTTCCATATACTTCCGATTTGGAAGTACACAGGAAGCTGTATACGGCTCCCGTATAATGACTTCCAATTGGATTCAGAAGTATATGGCGCTGTATACTTCCGAATCAGGGGTGATTCGGAGGTTTCTTCGATTCGGCCGAACCGAATCCACACCCCTATAAGTAGGTTGTCAGTGCATTCACTGTAAGATGAACAGCACTTATGATGGCTGGTGAGAAGAAGAGCAGTTCATGAGCCCCTTTGTTTATGACTGTCTTTCCTCTCTTGCTCTGAGAACACACTGCAAAAGGAAACACACTGGACTGCACAAGACCCGTAGTGTCCTACAGGATCCAGAGGGTCCTCCTTGTGGATTTTACAGGCCCCCTCCCCAAGCCTTGGCTCCCCCCCTTCCTCGGAACCCTTCTCCCCATTGCCTCAGCACATGAAGCAGGTAGCAGCACCTTCAAGCTCTCCCCTGAAGCAGTCTGAGCAGAGTTGGGTGGGCAGATTCTGAAAGTTGATTCTGAAAGTGGGTAGGTGGGCAGCCAGCCCCAGCCCCTGCTCCCAGAAGCCCTTAGTCTGGCCATGAAGAGCTAGGGGCTCCACGTGCTGCCTTTTTTCCACCACCATAAGTCTGAACAGTACATTCTTGGGTGGGTGGCAGGAGAGGTCTCTAGATTGCTCAGGCTTCAAGGGCAGCTAGAGTCCTTTTGGGGTTGGGAGGGAGGGAGGAGGACAGCCAGGACATGTCATCCCCAGCCAGTGTGTACAAGCCATGTGCGTTCCCTGCTGCTCCTAGTTGGGGAAAGACGTAGGAAAGCAGTGAAATGAGGCAGTGCAGAGATACAAATCAGCCTTCTTTTGAACTTCAGAACTGAAAGTTGATCACTGCAGGCTGAGCTCCAGGAAAGGTAGAAGGGAATCAGAGTTTACATGCAATTTAAATCACACTGGAGGGGGGAAGGAGAGGGGTGGCCACCACCCCCATGGCCCCCCTCCTATGGTCCCCTCTGCCTGTGACTCTTAGCTATGGGGGCTGGGTCCCACTATGCCTGCTAATGTTTGCAGCAGTACAATGTCATGATGGTTCCTTGAATCAATTCAGTTCTTTCACTCTAAAGGTCTGTTGAGGTTAGCTGTCCCTTGACAGGGGCAGGGGGAACATTTGGGTCAGAAGGGAATGCAGAGTTGTGGGTGGAAGGCACTCTTGGAGAGGCTGCACCTGCTTGCCCTTGCTATTGGTCCCAACCATAGGTTTAGAAAACAGCTTTCAAAACATGAGATCATTCCATTGCACAAACTGTTAAAAGCCATATGAAATCTGTTACCTTAAAAAGCTTCATTTTGTACTCAAAATATACAAATTAAATCAGGTACTTTTTACACTATGTCAGACCTGTTCTCCACACATGTGAATTTTAAAAGACAACATTCTACTATTTTAAACAAGAGCCTTTGTACTATCAACAGGGTGCTGCACCTGAAGCCAATTAGTATGGATGCTTTTATAGCAGTGGGTTGAGATCAAACAGCTTATTTACCCAATAGGTACCAGACTATGTAATTTGATAACCCATCAGGTTTACCTTTCTAATAATTTTTTAATTCAATTTCATAGCTTTTTCAATAATGCCCGAAATTCCAATGTTGAAATAATGACTTTCCTGTATTGTGAACATATATGAACATATGAAACTGTCTTATACTGAATCAGACCCTTAGTCCATCAAAGTCAGTATTGTCTACTGAGACTGGCAGCGGCTCTCCAGGGTCTCAAGCTGAGGTTTTTCACACCTATTTGCCTGAACCCTTTTTAGTTGGAGTTGCCGGGGATTGAACCTGGAACCTTCTGCTTACCAAGCAGATGCTCTACCACTGAGCCACCGTCCCTTCCTCCCTATTATTTTTGTCCAGTTTCTTAGACACTCTCCATTTCCTTTTCAAGGCTTCTGACCAATGCTCCCTGTAAGCTGTGGAGTTTTGTGAGCAAAAATTCTATTTTGTGAGCTACTGGCATTAAAGTTCTGAGTGTGTGATGTGGCCTCTGGTTAAATTAGTTTGCTCTAGGGCCATCCTTCCTGAGCTAAGACAAAAATGTGTGAGCCAGAGACTAAGAAACTGTGAGCTAGCTCACACTAACTCATTTTAGATGGAACGCTGCTTATATTTCCCCAAGTTGGAGTTTATCGCAGGAACATCCAATTGCATGGACTGTAAAGATAGTATTGCACTATCAGGTCTAAGACATGACAACAGCAGCCCAAACCTACATAAGTCCTATGTTCATCTTCTGAGGTCCAGCTTTGGGGACCCCCTCCTTCTGACATCTGGCTGGTGAAAATGTGAAAGAGAGTCTTCTTTTCCATCATGGTGGCAAAATTATGGCACTCCCTTCCCTTGGATACTCTTCTGTCCGCTTGAATACATGTAGCTGTTGTATAATGAATCAGACTATTGGTTCATCAAAATCAATATTGTCAACTCAGACTGCCAGTTGCTCACCAGCATCTCAGGTAGGGGTCTTTCACATCACCTACAGCCTGGCCCTTTTAACTAGGTACATAAGAGAGGTCCCTTTCCATGACAACTCTACAATTAAGAAACAACCTCAGCAGGAAGATGTGCCTGCCCTCATCGCTTTCAAACTTTAGGAGATAGTTGAAGAGGATGTTATTTAGGACATAATTTGGTTAAGTTTAGTAACAGTCCTGAGTTGTGATTTTAATTTTTGTTTTTTATGTTTTTAATGTATTTTATCTGTTCTAACTATGTTGTAAGCTGCCTTGAGCTCTGTAAGGAAGAAAGGTGGCTAATAATTATTTTAAATTTAAAAAAATGGATATGCCAGGGATTGAACCTAGTAGCTTCTGTGCGTCAAGCAGATGGTCTACCACTGAACCATGCTCCCTTCCTATTCTGCTATGGCCTTCCACCATTTGCTGAAAACATTTTTATTTGTTTTAGCATTTCCTCAATGACCTGTCTGCCCTGCCCTATATTTTAATTTCTGGTTGTGTTTTTATATATTTATTTAATTTTAAATTGATTTTGTTTTTAATTTTTAGCCATCTTGGTGTCCCTGATTGGGCAGAAATATAATTTTTGTAATCAAATAGCAACTACATCCAGGGAGAAAACTATCAAACTTCAGTTTTCAAGTTATTTCCTAAACATAGCGGTTTGGAAAGCAATCCTTTTTTTATTCTACTGTCTAAGCATCTAATTGTATATTCTGGTTGAATCAAATATCACCATCAAATTGGATTTGATGTTAATGTTTCCTGTATTTGTCCAAGTTAGAATATGTTTCTCTTGCCAAATGACAAACATGCCAGCAATATATTTCAACTAACATTTAATGTCTCTGGCATAAGGATTAGTCAGAGACTAAATATATAAGCCCTCAAATTGATTCACAAACAAATTGGCACTCAGATGCCATGGAAGAAGCTGTTGCAACTTTTTGTTTTCCAAAAACATTAGCACTGAAAACAGAGTTCTGACTATGATCTCAACCATGGAAATATTACTACCATACTTATACTTTATTTCAGTTCAGTGTTCAGATTTCTGATTGGTTCCAGATTTCTGCAATTCAAATCCTGTTGTATTGCTTATTAGATATCCAATTCTATTGATTGTATTTATTTTTAAATTTAAACCAATTTATTGTAATATATTGTAATAACGTAGCTTCATTTGTCATTAAATATTAGTATACATATATAACATTTTCTCCACCACACCCCCCCCTTTTGTGACCCCCCAACAGTGCATGCCTCCTCATCAAACATCCCTGTATTATTATTTAATCTAATTTGTTATAAGGTAATAAACTTTGTCTATTAGAAAATCTTTCTCCAAACAACTCAAAAATTATAATCCGTCTTCATATTTCTTCTTAGTCATTAGGAATAAGAAAAAAAGTTATAATCCAATAATCATGTCTTTTAAACTGTAATCCATACATTGTTTCTTTAAAAATTAATCATAGTCAAAGATCACCAAATGTCTTTTAACATTCCATTGTTTTTCAATGTATTTTTGAAACTTTCCCCAATCGTTTTTAAATTTCTCTAAATCTTGTTGTTTTAAGATTCTCATAAATTTGTCCATATCACTCCAATGCATAACTTTCAGAGTCCAATCCCATACTTCTGGTATTTTGTCTTGTTTCCACATTTGCGCATATAATGTCCGTGCAGCTGAAAGCATATACCAAATTATTGTTCTATCTTGCTTTTGAAATTTTTCCATTTGTAATCCCAGCAGGAAGATATCTGGTGCTTTCTTAATATTATATCTGAAAACTTTCGAGATCTCCTGCTGAATCATTTGCCAGAATTGCTTCGCCTTTTCACAAGTCCACCACATATGATAAAAAGCTCCTTTGTGACATTTACATTTCCAGCATCTATCCGACAACTGATTGTTCATTTTTGCCAGTTTCTTAGGTGTCATGTACCATTGTATAACATTTTGAAGCAACTTTCTTTAATGTTATAACATGTAGAAATTTTCAGAGTTCTTCCAAAGGTGTTCCCACAACTCCATCTGTATTTCCTTATTTATATTTACCGCCCATTTTATCATTTGTGATTTAACTACTTCATCTTCCGTAAACCATTTCAATAATAGTTTGGATGTCCTTGAAATCAGCTTTTCACTTTCTCCAAATAGCATTCTTTCCATTTCTGTTTGTTCTTGTCTTATTCCATAGTTCTTAATATCCTGTTCAAGCAAGCTCTTTATTTGTTGCAATTGAAACCAATTATATTTATATTGTATTTCTTCAGCTGTTTTTAATTCCACCTTTTTTCCTTGGATGTTTAAAAGTTGTTCATATGTTAGCCACTTCTTTTCTTTAATATCTGAATACAATTTTATTACTTCTGTTGGTACGATCAAAAGCGGTTTCCTCTCATCACCATATCTTTTATATTTTGACTAGGTTTTTAACAGATTGTTTCTGATATAGTGATGTGAGAAGAAACCATCCAACTTATTTTTCCCATAGTACATGTAAGCATGCCATCCAAAGACATTTCCATGTCCTTCTAATGTCAATAACTTTCTATTTGATAATGTCATCCATTCCTTAATCCACACCAAACAAACTGCATCATGATACAGCTTTAAGTTAGGCAGTTGGAATCCACCTCTTTCTTTCGCATCCATCAGAATTTTCATTTTAACTCTTGGTTTTTTCCCAGCCCATACAAATTCTGAAAGTTTCCTTTGCCACCTATCAAATTGTTTATTGTCTTTCACTATTGGGATTGTTTGGAACAGGAACATAATTCTCGGTAAAATATTCATCTTAATTGCAGAGATTCTACCCAGCATAGGCAGGTTCAGTTTGTTCCATTTAATCATATCTCCATCAATCTTGCGCCAAAGTTTTTCATAATCGTTTTTATACAAATCAATATTTTTCGTTCTTATTTTCCATACCTAAATATTTTACTTTTGAAGTAATTTCACACTCTGTTAATCGCTGTAGTTCTTCCTGTTTGCTCTTTATCATATTTTTACACAAAATTTTTGATTTTTCTTTATTTATATAAAAACCTGCCAATTCTCCATATTCTTGTATCTTATGAAGCAGCAATGGTATTTCATGAGTGGGATTTTCATTTATAAACATCACGTCATCTGCAAATGCTTTGTATTTGTAAGAAAAACCTTTCATTTTTAGCCCCTCTATCTCTTTATCGTCTTGGATTTGAATTAACAAATATATAAATATCAGTCATTATAAATATCAGTGGAGATAGAGGGCAGCCTTGTCTTGTTCCTTTATATATCATCATTTTTTCTGTTAAGTCTGCATTAATGCAGAGCCTTGCTGATTGTTCAGAATATATCGCCTTTACCATTCTAATGAAATTTTCTCCCAATCTCATTTTCTCCATCACTGCAAACATAAAGTCCCAATGCACATTATCAAATGCTTTCTCTGCGTCTGCAAAAAATAATGCTACTTCTTTTTCAGGGTGTTTCTCATAATATTCAATAATATCTATAACTGTCCTTATGTTGTCTCTGATTTGTCTCTTGGGAAGAAATCCTGCTTGTTCTTCTTTAATAGAACTGTTAAAATGCTGTTTAAGGCGTTCTGCTAAGATCCTTGCATATATTTTATAGTCATTGTTTAGCAATGAAATTGGTCTATAATTTTTCACATTTGTGGTGTCTCTGTCCTCTTTTGGTATCAAAGAGATTACTGCTTCTTTCCATGTACTAGGAACTTTCCCATCTAATCTTATAGTGTTCATCAATGTCTAAGGTTTTGGTAATAGCATCTCAGCGAGAACTTTACAAAATTTTGCCGTGAAGCCATCTAGACCAGGTGTTTTTCCTAATTTTATTAAGTTGATCACCTCTTCTATTTCTCCTCTCTCAATTGGTTTATTCAACAAATTCTCCATGTTTTTTGTTAATGAGTTGACCTTAATATTCTGTAGATACTCATCAATTCTTTTTCTATCAACATTTTGGCTTTTAAACAGCTTGGCATAATATTGTAAAATTCCCTTTTAATGCCTTCATGGTCAATAATGTCTTTTTTTCCAGATACAATTTTGTTAATTACTTTATTTGCCCTTCTTTTTTTCATTTGCCTTGCAAGATATTTTCCGGGTTTATTCGCACCTAAAAGATTTCTGCTGTAGTCTTTTTAAATTCCATTGCAATTCTTTATTCAGCAAATGGCTCAGTTGGCTTTGTAGTATTGTAATTTCTATTATAATCTTTTTTTCCCAGGTTGTTTTTTAAGCTCTTTCTCTTTTTTGCCAATTTCTTTCTGAATGTCTGTCATTTATTTATTTTTGGTCTTTTATCCTTGTTGTTCAATGTAATCAAAATGCCCCTCATTACTGCTTTATATGCATCCCACACAATTTGAAACTGGGTATCTTCTTTTTCATTTATTTGGAAGAAGCATTTAGTTTCCTTTTCCAGAGAAACCACTATTTCCTGTTTCTGCAGCAAATTCTCATTTATCCACCATCTTAGAGTCTTTTTCCCTGATTTTGCAGACCATGATATTGGATTATGGTCTGCTCTTATTTTAGGAAGTATCTTTATTTTCTTCGTTAAAAGTCCAAGATCTTTTGTGGTCCAGATCATGTCAATTCTCGAAAAAGAGTTGTGCCTTGCTGAGAAATAAGTATAATCATGTTCTTTGGGGTTTAATTCCCTCCATATATCCCCTAAACTCTTTTGTTTAACCAGTTCAAAGAATGATTTCAGTAGTTTCCCTTCATTATTTTTCCCCCAGTTCTGTCCAGAGTATTTTTCACTGTTCCATTAAAGTCTCCCATTATCATAATTTGATCGTGCACAACTTGATCCAATTGTTGCATCCATTTGGAGCATATACTCCCAGCAACAGGGTTCTTTTATAATTCAGTGTCACTTTTACTGCAATATATCTGCCTTCATCATCTTTCAAAATTAATTTCAGGTCAAGTTCTTGTTTGATATAAAATACTACATCTCTTTTTTCTCCTTAGCTAATGAAAAAAATTCCACACCAAGTTGTTTATTCCATAAAAATTTGTAATCCATTTGTTTGATGTGTACTTCCTGTAAACAAATTATGTTACATTTTTGTTTCCCAATCAAATGAAAAGTTGCCCTTCTTTTTTGTGGTGAGTTAAGTCCATTTATATTCCAAGATATTATTGTAACCCATAATGGTTTTTATTCTTGATCTGATTCCCCAAAGTCTTTATGCTCACTCAAAAAGTTTGCCATTTGCTGACTGGTTGTGATGGTAAATCTCCGTCCTTTGAATTCAAAACTCAAACCCTCTGGAAGTTCCCATCTGTATCTTATTTCTTTTTCTCTCAGCTTTTCTGTCAGCCTTTTGTAGTGTCTCCTGTCACTGATGACTTTCCTTGGCAGTTCTTTCATAATTCTTACTTTGCTGCCATCCACCTCCAGTGGGCTCTTAAATTGTTTACTGAGAATTCTTCCCACCATGTCTCTTGTCACAAATCTTACCACCACATCTCTTGGTAGTTTATTTTTTTTACATATTCCAAATTTACTATGTAGATATAATCATAGTGATGATCAGTTTCTTCTGGGTCCTCTCCTAAAAATTCAGCAATAATTTTAATTATATATGTTCTTAGATCAGTAGTAGTAGACTCAGGCACACCTCTTAGCTGTAGTTGGTTCTCCATAAATTTATAGTCAACTAGTAATGCTTTCTCCTGCAATTTTTGCATAGTGGAATCTGCATGGTCCATTCTCATATTTAGGTCTTTCACCTTTTCTTCTACTTTTTGCACTTTTTGCAAAGCTGCTTGTGAATCTTTTCTAAGATCTTCAATATCCTTTTTCAAATCTATTTTTCACATCTTCTTAACTTATCTCAATATCTCTTTTTAGCTCTATTTTTGTTTCTCTAATTATATTTGCCAATCTTGCTTCCATAGCATTCATTGCTACTTGCCATTCTGCTTTATCTATCTTGTCTGGTTTAGGTTTAGGTTTAGCCATTCCCTCGCCTTCAAGTGATCCAGCCCTCATATGTTGCTGCTTTGCTGCTGATCTCAGCTCCATCATAGCTGCTTGGCTGTCGCCTTAAATAGGTTCAAAAGTTGACCTCTCAAATTCAAATTTTGAGCACACAGTCTTATAGATTAGATCATGCCCTGTTAAATAAGCCCAAAACCGCTGTTCTCCGATACTCCTAAGTCAATATATTAATTTTTTTTTTAAAAAAAAATTGTACAAAATGGCCACCACAGTTTTTCTGTCAGTTTAAAAACTTTTTTCCTTTTTTTCTCCAAAACAGCACCAACATTAGTTTTAAGTATATAGTACAATAGTTTTTACCTTTTAATGATGATATCTGCCAGCTCTGCTATTTTTCAATGTCCAAATTTCTTTTTATTAACTTTTAAAATTTTGACCTTCTTTTAATGGTGTCTGATACTTCTCTATGGTTTTGGGTCCTAGAGAGGGCTGAAGGACTTGTTATTTTTCCCTTCTCTTAATGGCGCCATCCTTTACCTTCCTTCCTTTCTTGACACGAAATCTTGTTTTCTATTGTTATGAAGTCTCATGTTGTTTCAATGATAAAACTTCCTGTACTATAGTCACCAGCTCAGCCGATCTGCTGGGAGGGGCTTTCTGTTCAAACCACAGGAATGCCAAACAACTTCTATTTTTCTTCTTTTAAGCTTGTTTCTCACAATTTTAAAGTCCCAATTTCAGCCCCTCCTTTAAACTCCTAGATATATTATTACTTTTCTGGCTCCAGACCTTTGCTTTTAGTTTTATTTAGTCTTTTATTTGCCCCAGAGTGATAGATATTAATCTATTACCTTCAGTTCATTTATCCTTCTTCGCACTGTTCCATAAGTTCTCAGATGTTAATCAGTCTCATAGAAGCTTTGTATCTTGATGGATTTAAGCCAATTAATGGCCTCAGAGATCCTCTGTAGATGATGGAATGAAGTCCTTCTCGGGGGACTCTTCAAAGCCAAAAAGAAACCCCACTGGAGTTCCTCGTCAGCCAAAGTAAATCCCCTCAGAATTTCACATGCATATCTTGGCCCCCTCCCTACCTGGAAGGGGTAGGCAGCAGGTGTTGAAGTCACCTTCTCTGCTCAGAACAGAGGTTCTGATCTGCCCGTATGCTGAAGAGCAGCTCAATCATCCATGACCAAAACTGGAAGCCTATTGAATGTATTTATTGACTTACTCTGTGTAATCTGCCTTGAGTCCTAGTGAGAAAGCCAGACTATAAATAACACATATAAATAAATAAATAATTGCTAGGACATTATCTCTGATATCCTCAGTTATTTCCAATACTTAACATTAGGGAATGCTTTTGTACAATGATGTGGCATCAAGCATAATCAAACCACAATCCAAACCACCATCATGCACCTTTTTATGCTTTTACTTTATACTTAGAAATTTGTTGAAACTTTTAGATTCAATCTTTATTGAGGTCACAAAAAGAAACAATTTATATTTCAAAACAGGCTTTGATGCAGAATTGTACCTATATATATTCTTTCCTTTTCAAGACAAAAACTCCATGAGGATGTATATACAGTGGAGTGTGGGACTGGTATTCAGGACAAAATCATATTTGTTCTTGCTTATATAAACGGTAGGTAAAGGTAGTCCCCTGTCCAAGCACCAGTCATTTTCGACTCTGGGGTAACGTCGCGTTATGACATTTTCACAGCAGACATTTTTTCTGGGGTGGTTTGCCATTGCCTTCCCCAGTCAACATTCTCCCAGCAAACCTAATGGCAATTGTTATGTATATGAATCTGTGTGTACCAAATGGTGTTCCTGCCTGGTTCATTGGAGCCTGAAGGACTGAGCTTGGGGACTTAGGAACAATGGGCAGGATGATCCAAATCCCAACTGCCCTGCTCCAATCACAGGCCCCCTGCTGGTTTGAATGATCCAATAACATGCTAGCGCGGGAACCCAGTATTGTATATAGTTGGCCCAACAGGCTCCATTCTTCAGTTCAGTTAGTGCAGCCACCCACCATGCTGTACTCAATAAAGAGCTTGTTATCACAACTGCCTTGCCTCTTCAATGCCTAAGAACCCACTATATCAAAGTAATGGTCTCACATATAAGATCATAGTCACATTTACAGTTAAAGCTTTGTTATCTGGCACTTGAAGATCCAGAATGCTCAGTTAAATAATATTGCCCATAGGACAAGCTCCTCCCCATCGGTCACTGCCACACTGCAGCTTTGGGCACATGAGCATCCCACTCCTACCTCCCTAGCTGGATGTTTCTGGCTTGTGCTTGACTCCTGATAACTGGCTCTTCAAGCTGATATCATCCTCAGGTGCTTCTTTCTTCCTCCGTTTGCCTCAAGCTGTGTATAGGATGGCTCTGTGGCTTGGGAGGAGAAGGGTCCCACCAGGTATTGGTGCAGTTCCCATGCTGGTCCCAGTGGGATGGGCCTTGGTAGCTACAGTTTTCTCTGGCTGGAGGTCAAGGCAGAGCAATGAGCTTGACTATCCAACACATTTGATTAACCGGCAACTGCTCATTTCCCACGAATGCCTGATTACGATGCTTTTCTGTATTATGATTCAGTTGCCTCCTTACTTTATTCACAGCATCAGGTACAGGACTTTTTTTGAGCATGAATGCACAGGAATGCAGTTCTGGCTGGCTTAGGGTCAGGGGGTGTGGCCCAATATGTAAATGAGTTCCTGTAGGGCTTTTTCTACAAAAAAAGCCGAGTGAAACAATGGTGCTGTCAGGTGTGAGTCCTAATATGCAAATAAGCTCCTGCTGGGCTTTTTCTGCAAAAAAAGCCCAGATTGTGAACAACAATCTAGGAGGCAATGTTTTAAAAAACTGTAATAGCTGCAATTACTGTAACACTCCTTAGGATCAAACAATCGGCTTTTCAAAAATTGTTCTGGGTGCATCCATTAGTTCTGAAATAATAAATCTGAAGCTGGGAATAAAAAGATAACAGCTGTTGTACACAACTCATAGTTTCTTCTCTCTCCTCTCCTTCTCCAGTTATGCATACATTTAGTAATGTCTGTCCTGACCCATAAGTAATCACAGTGAGGAGAAGGAACCAATGGCAATTCCCTACTCATTAATCTTATTGGTCCTTGGTAGCAATTTTGTCCAATAAATAGTAAATTAAAATCTTCTTTTCTTGTTTAAGGGTAGCACCATCTTACCAATGTAGAGCAAAAAATATGCACATGAAACAAGATTCTCCAAAAATTGTGGTACAACTTGGGGTACATCTGCAACAACACTTAGATGCTCAATTTGGAGTTGGTGTGTAGTACTAAAGAATATGGTGCTTCAGTGTGGCCAAACAGCCTCCATGTCCTCAAACTTGATGCCCAACTCAATTCAGGTTGACAAGTTGTTTTCTTATACCTTGCTGAATTGTGACTGACTGAGGAGGCATGCCTGGATTTGTCCTCCAAAACCCAGTGGAAGCTTGGTGTTTGGAACAATAGACCACTAGGACTGTGGAATTCATAGACTGATTGGATGGGCTGCGAACAGCCAGCCAGTAGGGTGTCTGGGGTCAGTTTAAACCTTCCAATAGTTTAGGGAGTGGGTGGAATTTTAGTGTATATAATCATGCTGGATCTTGTGTGTTGCAAGTCAGTTTTTGCTGAAATCACAATAAAAGGAGCTGATCAGTATACTTGGCATCCTCATTCGTATAATTGAACTCAGTATACAACAACAAGAAGTATGAGAATCATCAGCGGATATATTGAACCACTCTGACCTATTGGCTACCCCCATTGTGCCAGATCATTCCCCTGCATCTCCTAAGACAAGATGCTCTTCTTCATGAATACAGAAAGATCACTGAAAACAGAGAGTTGCCAGGCTGAGTCATTAACATTGTCAGCTTCTTTACTGGACTGCCCAAAATAAGAATCCTTGTCCAATGACTAAATATAGCACTAAATTTTTTTCATCTTGCTAAAATATTCCAAGCTCTTTGTTAATCCATGTTCCTATTAGTATACATTTCAACATATCATTCTGAAGGAAGACGCAGCTCTATCCTTGTTTTCCACTTCTCTAATACTTGTTTGTATTTTCTGCAAATGTATCATTTACTTCCAGATGTTTGAAGTAGTAGATGAGTAGTAGATGGAAGTATAGGAGGATTCTCCAGCTGTTTAGCTATATACTCAGGAGTATTAACTTTAAAAATTATACTTGTTTAAGCTTCCAGTCCCAAACTGTGAGTGCTGAAGCAATGTAAAAACATGACACAGAAAAATGTAACAATAAAAAGGAAAAAGACATCCAACGACATGCAAATCAGCTTATATATATTTTTCATACAGGGAAAAAACCTTACAAATTAGAAGATGGGACCAAAGGGACTGCTGGTGGAAGCAAAGTGCTGTATCCAAATTATTATTTCTGAATTGTCAAACTGATTAGCACAGGGATGTAAAACTCATCTGTTATGTGGGTTGAATCTGACATAAACTGGCAATACAAATGATGGAAAGTGAAACAAGCTCCACTCCTTTGAAATACATTGCAGCATGGGAAAAGTTGCAAGGAAAACACAGAATGGACCCAGAAAGACTATTCCTGTAATGGAAAACCCATTTGGCATTTTCTTTGCAGCTTTGCAAGCCCAGAAGAGATTCCTAATTAAACTGGCAAAGACAAGGCAGAAGGAGCTGGGAATCTTGGCAGCCTCAGAGCTTCAAAGGGTGAGGACAGGAGTAAGAGGGGGGTGGGGGGTGGACCAAAGTGAAGACTGTGATGGGTGTTCCTGCTGGGCTCATTGAAGCCAGAAGGACTGAGCCTGGGGACTTAGGAACAATGGGCAGCAAATCCCTGCTGCCCTGCTCCAAATCATGCTGGTTTGAATGATCCAATAACACGCTTGCATGGGAATCCAGAATTGTATATAGTTGGCCCCATTGGCCCTGTTCACCAGTCTTTTAGTGCAGCCCTATACTATGCTGTATCTAATAAAGAGACGATTATCACCACAACCTTGTCTCCTAAATGCATTGAACCCACTATATTATATCACCAAAATTTGCTATAGAATGGGATGTCTCAGAACAGTCCAATATGCAAGCTTTTGCCTCATCACTAATAATGGAAGTAGGCATTCATGAAATCCTAAGAAAAACTTGTTTCTCAGAAAAACTTGTTTTCTTTTTAAAGATGTGCCTAATTCCATAGCTTAAAATAATATTCACTTTGTGTTACAAATCAAATATTATGTAAAACCAGTTTTAAAATACATCATAGATGTGAGCAAGTTCTACAAAGATGTCAGCAAAACCTGAATTTATGAAACCTAATGGCTTTCTTCCAGAACAGAGGGTCAGAACTCCATTATACAAATTGTTCAACCAAATGAGATCTTTCATCTCAGAAACTTTCTTTATGTGCTCAAACATATAGAGATATCAGGTGAGAGCCATTCTTGTATTGTTTCATTTCATCTTCTAGAAACTCCTGAGTGGATTTAAGCAGCTAAAGTTTTCTTTGACCTTGGGTTGAAATTCCTCCACAATCATACTTGCAGTTTATTTTTCAGAAATCTTTAAGACACAGGCTTAAAACAGACTTTTGCACGCTGCAAGTGTTTGGGACTACAAATTGAGGCCACTAAGGTCAATCAGCTTAGTAGGAAGGAACTCTGTTTAGGATTGCATTGGAATGTATTAATGTAGTTTAATCTGCAAACCACAATTTAATTAGAAACAGTCTCAGCCTGCACTTGTCTTAGTGTTACTTTTGTAATTTCAAAAAACACAATTACTGAAATGGTCTTCAATACCACCCGCTGCAACTCAAAGATTAAAAGGGGACTAAGGAAATTATAATATAGTGGGTTCAATCAAGGAAGAGGCGAGGTGCTAGTGACAAGTCCCCAAGCTCAGTCCTTATGGCTCCAATGAGTCTTGCAGGAACACCCAATAAGTCTTTACTAAAGTTCGCATACACAACAGAAATAATGTGTGACAGTGTGTTATACTTTATTTAATATGGTTTTCTTATTCATTCTCATTTGTAGTATCATCATACTCAAATTAGAAATAGCAAATATTGCACTATGCAACATTAGGGAAAAATTAAAAGCTCAAATAAACAGTTTCAATATTTCAGTTTAATTTCTAATTGTGATTGAATTTGTTAGAAATACTAAACTTACTGGAATGCTGGTGGTTGTCATCACTCTCATCTGGAAAACAGGAACAAAACATAGCAATAAGTAACTGGAAATAAACTTAAAATTTCTTCAGCCTGCTGAGCTCAAGGAAAATGAAGGGATGTTGTTCCTGCTGATCCATGTTTTCTGAGCAAGGTAGCAGTAAACAACAATGTGCCACCAGGTCAGTGTCTGTACATCAAACACACAGTCTAATACCCATCTGGACTCTGAGACTACCAGATGTGGCTATGCTGCAGAAACAGCACATTCTCTGAGTTTAATATGGGATGGAGACACAAGCAAAGACCTCCTAACCTGCTAACCTCCAAACGCCTTCTTGCCAACCTCCCAGTGCCTTCCTGCTAACTTCCCAATGCCAGCTAAAAACTTTTATTAATTTCAGGAGGACTTATAATTAAAAACATGCCTGGCTTTAAATGATGGGGATAATCTTTTAAATGTTTTCAAATGTAAGTGTCAATATCTGTAACTGAATTCGTGTTTCTGTTGTGGAATGCCATGACATGGTCTTATGGCAAGGTGAAAAGTGTTCTTATGAAGTGCTACTGAATGCAAAGGAGCTTACTCCAAAGTAAAAATGCATAGGAATGCAGTCAGTGACCACAAAGTTGATGATTTGTGATGATTGTTTATTCACAGCCTAAGCCAGCATTTAAAACAGTAAAATCATACAAAATTAAAACTGAATGACCATAAAATCATACATAAAAAGGTATAAAATACTGTTGTAAAACTACAAATATAACAGAACATGGCAGTTACAGCAAACAGATTGGCAAAGGTATTTAGCCATTTCCTGACTGAATTATTAAAGTTTTCCTTGTGGCAAGCCAGCTGAAATTTGCTAATTGGTATGTAACCTCAGGGTTTTTATTGCCAAGAAGATTCTTAAGGAGTTACAATTTTTGGCTACTGGTAAAAAGTATGGCCGTGGAAAATGGAAGTACTTCTCGATGATCATTATAAGCCTCACAGTCAAATATGACATGGACTAAGATTTGATACCATCATTGCAGCAGGTACATAATCGTTCTTGGAATGGCACTTTTTTGTATCTCCCCACCACCACTGCTGACGGGACAACGTCTCACTTCATATGAGTAAACGTTCTCCTGTATTCATTATTTGTTAAGCGGTATAGATAGGGCATCGAGGTCATCCTGTTAATTGGCTCTGTCAGAGCTCGCCATTTGGTTGTGCTATTAAGATCATTTTGTCTGACAACATCCAATATTCTCTGTTTCACTATCTCCCTAGCATCATCGTAAGTGAGAGAACTGAGGTATTGTTTTGAAAGGCCGTAGTAATGAATTCTTTCCTCTATGGCCCTATTCCATCTTGGGACCAAGGTATCTTGCAGAATTAAACTGATCAAGCCCTTAGGAAAAAACATATGTTTCAACCAGAACTGGATGGCCAAAATCCACAGTTAGTGCATAATATAGAACAGGGGTGGCCAAACTGTGGCTCAGGAGCCACATGTGGCCCTTTCACACATATGATGTGGCTTTCAAAGCCCCCACTGATGGCTGGCTTGGAGAAGGCATTTCTCTCTTTAAATCAGTTCTCGAAGCCAGCC
Organism: Heteronotia binoei; assembly: GCF_032191835.1. Taxonomy (NCBI): domain Eukaryota; kingdom Metazoa; phylum Chordata; class Lepidosauria; order Squamata; family Gekkonidae; genus Heteronotia; species Heteronotia binoei. The sequence continues at coordinate 163,585,170 of NC_083223.1, read as the reverse complement.
AGTGGCTTAGAGAATGCATTTAGCAGGGATTGGGAGATCCATAAATTTAATTTAATTAATATATAAAACAAAACAGTTTCTGAAATTTTAAAAAGACACACACCTCAAAAAGCATGATGACAGCTGAACATGCCCATCGCTTATCAGGAGATATGGAGGTTGTTTCCACATGAGATGGTCTTGCATGGTTTGCCCATTGCTGGTGTGGCTACTGATAAAGCACAGCAGCAACAGAACTTCTACACAGCAAGTTTCCCTGCCCCAGTCTCCCAGCAGTGGCCACCCCCCTTCCCCTTTGGACCACCAGGACTTTTTTTATCTTTTGTAGAAAAATCATCACCAGAACATTGTTGCATCAAAATAAAGTTATACCAATACCTGTACCAGGTTCTCTGAATTCCTAATTTTTATTTTTGAAAGTGAGTCTCTAGGCCAGGGGTGTCAAACATACAGCCTATGGAGTGAAACTGGCCTATCCAGGGCTCTTACCCAGCCCAAGCAACTTTGTGAGGTAGGGAAGGCAGGAGGCTGCTTAGGGAGAGGGGCGAGTGGGCACTAGAGTTGCCAGTCCCTAGGTCCTGGTTGGTTTTCCCCCATTTTGGGGGGCTTCTGACTAGTCTTCCCTCTAAGCTGAGTTAGCATGACCTAGCTCACAGATTTTCAGCCTCCACCTCACACATTTTTGTCTTAGCTCAGGAAGGATGACCCCAGAGAACAATAATTTATGCAGTAGCTCACAACTTTAATGCCAGTAGATAACTTTAATACCAGTAGCTCACAAAGTAGAATTTTTGCTCACAAGAATCTGTAGCTTAGAGGGAACATTGCTTCTGACCACCACCAGCCAGGGGAAACCCTGCCCACAAACAGCAACATCACTGTGTGATGCCCCCCATGTGATGACATCATTTGGAAGTGGCATCATCACATCAGGGATGTCACATGGCAACACTCTGGCTTGAGGGCAAAACTCTATGATTTGAACCCGGTTTTACAACAGAGCTTTGCCCAGAAATCAGAGTGTCGCCACATAACATCCCCAATGTGATGACATCGTTTCTGAGTTATGTCATCATATCAGGGACATCCCAGAATGCCCCCTGTTCTGTATGTGGACTAATGTGTATGTTATTAGTAGTGTTCCTGCCTGGCTCATTGGAGCCTTGAGGACTGAGCTTGGGGACTCAGGAACAATGGGCAGTAGGATCCAAATCCCTGCTGCCCTGCTCCAATCATGAGCCCTCTGCTGGTTTGAATGATCCACTGGCATCCTAGCATGGGAACCTTGAAGTGTATATAGTTGGCCCCATTTGCCCAGTTCAGCAGTCTTTTGAGTTCAGTCAGTACCATGCTGTACTTAATAAAAAGAGCTATGATCACTACATCAGCGTCTTCTCATTGCACTGAACCCACTATATTATAGTGGTGACGAAGGTGGGATCCTAGTGAGCGAGGAGCCCTGGCAACTGGCACTGCACTGCGCATCACTGCTCTCCATATCCAGCTCCGTGCATCACATCGGCACTGCCGGACGACATGGCTACCACTCCGGGAACGCTGCCCGAGTTCAACACAGCTCATCCCAAGATATGGGAATCTTAGGTCAAATGACTCAAATACTACCTTGTGGCCCAAAAAATCAGAACCCGGGAAGAAGACCAGGAGATGAAAAAAAAATCCTACTGAGTACCTGTGGCATCACCACCTTGAGGCTAGCCGAGAGCCTTGTTGCGCCCGCCATGCTCAAATCCTCATCCTATGAGCTGATCATCATGGCGCTGACCAGCCACTTTGCTCCCCAACTGACCCGCCTGACCTGACAGCTGCAGTTCCTTGACAGGCATCAGCAGCTGAACGAGTCCGCTGCCAACTACCTCGTCTTCTTGTGTGAAATCGGGGTGAAAACGGAATACGCCGCCCATCTGGAAGAGGCCCTGCTTGAGAAATTCACGCACGGCCTCCACAACGGGAAAACCCACCAGAAGATCGCAGCAGAGGACAACCCAACCCTGGAAAAGGCCCTCAACGTAGCCACAGCAGCTGAAGAGGCAGATAAGGACAAAAGCGGCTGTCCCAAAGCAAGCGCCCACCAGCTTCCACTGCCTGCAGTGTTGGACGACTCAGAGGGCGACGACGCTCTCAAGCTGCACAGAGGGCCCTGCGACACCAGCCCCCATATGCCTCAGAGCCAGCGACATCTAAGGTCTGTGCCAGCTGTGGTGAGCCCCACGAATGGAGGTTGTGCAAGTTCAGGGACACCAGTGTGGGAAGACGGGCCATCTGGCACGGGTCTGCCATTCCAAGCCATCCTGCTCCATGGCCCAACACCAAAATGGCTGACACTATGAGGCCACCATCATAGAGGAGCTGCACTTCCTCACCACGTCCTCCAGCCAGGTATGCCAGCTATCAATGCCTTCACCAGATAAGCTAAAAATGACCATGTTCATAGAGGGCACTTCATGTAGGATGGAGATAGGCTTGGGGGATACCTTTACAGTAATCTCGGCCAAGACTCTTAAGCAACTATGCCCTAAGGGGGGACCCCATTTGAACCCCTCACCGATAGTTGTTTGGGACTTTCAAAAACAGGAGGTTGCTGTACATGGGGTCGGAATTGTTCGGGTCAAATATGGGCTTTACGAGGGAACCCTGCGACTGCTAGTTGTGGCAGGGAACCTTGTAAGCTTGCTGGGCTGGTTGTGGTTCGCTGGAGTTCCGTGTGGCAGGCATCAATCAGGCCCCCTTGAGCATGGATTTCCAATAGGTCTGTGCAGAGTTTCTGTCTGTTTTCAATAGGTCTATGGGAACCTACAGTAGGACCCCATTTCCCTACAGCTCAATCCAGCAGTGCAGCCTGTAAGGCTCAAGGCCAGATGTGTTCCCTTCGCCTTAAAACCAAAAATAGAGGAAGAGCTGGATCACCTCATGGCGCAAGGTGTTTTAGAGCTGGTAGCCAGTGCACAGTGGGAGACCCCATTGTAACCCCCCGTGAAGCCCAACGACAGTGTCTGCATTTGCATGGACTACAAATGCACCATCAATAAGGTGCTGCAGAACCACACCTATCCGGTCCCGGTGGTCAGCCATGTCTTGGCCTCCCTGGTAGGCGCCAAGATTTTTGGAAAACTGGACTTGGCCCAGGTCTACCAACAGCTTCCTGTGGACGAAGCCATGGCAGAAGTGCAAACTATTGTCATGCATAGGGGCACTTTCAGGGTCAAGTGCCTACAGTTTGGGGTCAGCGTAGCCCCAGGGATTTTTCAGAACTTAATGGACTCTCTCTTAAAAGGCATCCCTGGGGTCCAGCTGTTCTTTGATGATGTGATGATCAGCACCACCACTGAGGAAGAGTTTGCCTTCCGCCTCCATGCTGTGCTCCAACGCTTTGATTCGGCTGGGCTGAAGGTAAAGCGGAAAAGGTGCCTCCTGGAGTTCCGCGTATAAACTTTTTGGGCTACACAGTGGATGCCAGCGGGATCCACCTAGTGCAGGACAAGATCAGGGCCATCTGCGATTGTGGAATTTGTGGGGCATTTCAAAAACTTGTGTAGACATTGTGGGAATTTCAGAAACTTGGTGGAATGAGGAGAATCAGTGGGACACGGTGATTCCTGGATATAAGTTATATCGGAAGGTTAGGGAGGGAAGGGTTGGAGGTGGGGTGGCTCTGTATGTCAGAGAGGATATACGGTCCAGTAAGACTGAGGTCAGAGAATTACATTCACTTTTAGAAATGCTTTGGGTTGAAATAGAGGGCCCAAAAGGAAATTTAACTATGGGAGTTTGTTATCGCCCATCAAATCAAAAGAGAGAGGACGATTCTAATATGATGGAAGGCTTAAAGATAGCGGCTAAACGTAAAAACTGTGTCGTAATTGTTTACGCAGATTGATTGGGTCAATATGTGTTCTGGTCGAGAAAAAGAGATTGAGTTTCTTGATGCTCTCAATGACTGTGCTATGGAGCAGATGGTCTCAGAACCTACCAGGGGTGGGGCAATCCTGGATTTGGTCCTAAGTAATGCCCAAGACTTGGTGAGAGATGTAAAAGTGATTGCACCGCTTGGGAGCAGTGACCATAACGTTATTGATTTCACCGTTTGTATAAATACGGAGTTGCCCAAAAAGACCGCCACAACCACGTTTAACTTTAAAAGAGGTAAATTCACTGAGATGAGGAGGCATGTGAGAAGGAAAGTGAAAGGAAAGGTAAATACGGTCAAAACCCTTGGGGAAGCTTGGAGACTATTTAAAACTATAATCCTAGAAGCTCAGATAAAATACATACCACAACTTAGGAAAGGCACAAATAGGCATAAGAAAAGGCCTGCATGGTTAACAAACAAAGTAATGGAAGCTGTAAAAGGTAAGAAGGACTCCTTTAAGCAGTGGAAAACCAGTCCAAGTGAGACTAGTAAAAGGGAACACAGGCTGTGGCAAATCAAATGCAAGACTGTGATCAGGCAGGCAAAACGGGACTATGAGGAGCATATTGCAAAAAACATAAAGACAAACAGTAAAAATTTCTTCAAATATATTAGAAGTAGGAAACCAGCCAGGGAGGCAGTGGGGCCCTTGGATGACCATGGGGTAAAAGGATTACTAAAGGAGGATAGGGAAATGGCTGAGAAGCTGAATGAATTTTTTGCCTCCGTCTTCACTGTGGAAGATGAGAACTTTTTGCCCACCCGAGAACCACTAATTTTGGAAGGGGTGTTGAAAGACCTGAGTCAGATTGAGGTGACAAAAGAGGAGGTCCTACAACTGATAGACAAAATAAAAACTAATAAGTCACCGGGTCTGGATAGCATACATCCAAGAGTTCTGAAAGAACTCAAAGTTGAACTTGTGGATCTTCTAACAAAAATCTGTAATCTTTCATTGAAGTCTGCCTCCGTTCCTGAGGACTGGAAGGTAGCAAATGTCACCCCCATCTTTAAAAAGGGTTCCAGAGGAGATCCAGGAAATTACAGGCCAGTCAGTCTGACTTCAATACCGGGAAAGTTGGTAGAAACCATTATCAAGGACAGAATGAGCAGGCATATTGATGAACACAGGTTATTGAGGAAGACTCAGCATGGGTTCTGTAAGGAAGATCTTGCCTCACTAACCTGTTACATTTCTTTGAGGGGGTGAACAAACATGTGGACAAAGGAGACCCGATAGATGTTGTTTACCTTGACTTCCAGAAAGCTTTTGATAAAGTTCCTCATCAAAGGCTCCTTAGAAAGCTTGAGAGTCATGGAGTAAAAGGACAGGTCCTCTTGTGGATCAAAAACTGGCTGAGTAATAGGAAGCAGAGAGTGAGTATAAATGGGCAGTCTTCACAGTGGAGGATGGTAAGCAGTGGGGTGCCGCAGGGCTCGGTACTGGGTCCCATGCTCTTTAACTTGTTCATAAATGATTTAGAGTTGGGAGTGAACAGTGAAGTGGCCAAGTTTGCGGATGGCACTAAATTGTTCAGGGTGGTGAGAACCAGAGAGGATTGTGAGGAACTCCAAAGGGATCTGTTAAGGCTGGGTGAGTGGGCATCAACATGGCAGATGCGGTTCAAAGTGGCCAAGTGCAAAGTAATGCACATTGGGGCCAAGAATCCCAGCTACAAATACAGGTTGATGGGGTGTGAACTGGCAGAGACTGACCAAGAGAGAGATCTTGGGGTCGTGGTAGATAACTCACTGAAAATGTCAAGACAGTGTGCATTTGCAATAAAAAAGGCCAATGCCATGCTGGGAATTATTAGGAAGGGAATTGAAAACAAATCAGCCAGTATCATAATGCCCCTGTATAAATCGATGGTGCGGTCTCATCTGGAGTGCTGTGTGCAGTTCTGGTCGCCGCACCTCAAAAAGGATATTATAGCATTGGAGAAAGTCCAGAAAAGGGCAACTAGAATGATTAAAGGGCTGGAACACTTTCCCTATGAAGAAAGGCTGAAACGCTTGGGACTCTTTAGCTTGGAGAAACGTCAACTGCAGGATGATATGATAGAGGTTTACAAGATAATGCATGGGATGGAGAAAGTAGAGAAAGAAGTACTTTTCTCCCTTTCTCACAATACAAGAACTCGTGGGCATTCAATGAAATTGCTGAGCAGACAGGTTAAAATGGATAAAAGGAAGTACTTCTTCACCCAAAGGGTGATTAACATGTAGAATTCACTGCCACAGGAGGTGGTGGCAGCCACAAGCATAGCCAGCTTCAAGAGGGGTTTAGATAAAAATATGGAGCAGAGGTCCATCAGTGGCTATTAGCCACAGTGTGTGTGTATATATAAAAAAATTTTGCCACTGTGACACAGAGTGTTGGACTGGATGGGCCATTGGCCTGATCTAACATGGCTTCTCTTATGTTCTTAAGGCCCCGGACCCCACCAATAAGGCAGAGCTACAAGCATTTCTTGGCCTCCTGAACTTTTACCACACCTTCCTTCCCCAGAAGGTGGACATGGCTGAGCCTCTCCACAGACTTTTGGACAAGAGAGCTCCCTGAGTTTGGGACCACCGGAAGCTATTGCCTTCCAGGCGGTAAAGAACCTCCTATCCTCAAACAGCTTGCTGGTACACTTCGATGAGCGGCTGCCCATAATCTTGGCCTGCAATGCCTTTCCCTATGGGTGGGTGCTGTACTGGCCCATGTGCTGCTGGACAGCCGAGAAGTCTCAGTAGCTTACTACTCAAGAACTTTGCAGAAACCAGAGTGCAACTATGCACAAATCGACAAGGAGGGCCTGTCTAAAGTGGCAAGGGTGAATAAGTTTTATGACTACCCTGATGGCTGGCCCTTCACCATCCTGACAGACCACAAATCCTTGCTTGGCCTCATTACTCCCAACCGCCAGACACCCCAGATGCTCTCATCCCAGGTCTTGCAGCGGTCCATCTTCCTTGCCAGGTACCAATGTGCTCTCCAGTACCGGGCGGGGAAGGCAATGGGCCACACAGATGCCCTGAGCCTCCTGCCACTGCCATCGGAGGACCTGGATCCTGCTCCAGCACACCAGATCCTCCTCTTCGAGTCCCTTCTGGACCGGCCAGTCCATGCAAAGGACATTGCTTGTCTCTTGTCAAAGGACCGGATCCTTTCCTGCCTTTTGCACAGGGTGTGGAAGGGATAGCCCACCACTCAGGTGGGCCCAAATTTTACAGCTTACGCACCCCACCGGGACAAACTTTCTGTTCACAAGGGGTGCCTTCTGTGGGGGAGTAGGGTGGTGGTGCCCCCAGCTCTGCATTAACAAGTCTTGGATCAAGGATCTGTCCTGGGACCTGTTTTGTTCAACATCTTTATCAATGATTTGGATGAAGGAATAGAGGGAATGCTTATTAAATATGCCGATGATACTAAATTGGGAAGGGTTGCAAACACAGAAGAAGACAGAAACAGGATACAGGATGACCTTGACAGGCTGGAAAACTGGGCTAAAATCAATAAAATGAATTTTAACAGGAATAAATGTAAAGTTCTGCATTCAGGTAGGAAAAATCCAATGCATGGTTATAGGATGGGGGAGACTTGTCTTAGCAGTAGTATGTGCGAAAAGGATTTAGGGATCTTAGCGGATCATACGCTGAACATGAGTCAACAGTGTGATGTGGTGACTAAAAAGGCAAATGCAATTTTGGGCTGTATCAACAGAAGTATAGTGTCCAGATCATTTGAAGTGATGGTAATGTCAGAACTTGAAGAACTTCAAACGAGGCCCATGACAGGTATAGCTTTACTCTGCTCTGGTAAGACCTCACCTGGAGTATTGTGTTCAGTTTTGGGCACCACATTTTAAGAAGGATATAGACAAGCTGGAACGGGTCCAGAGGAGGGCAACGAAGATGGTGAGGGGTCTGGAGACAAAGTCCTATGAGGAAAGGTTGAAGGAGATGGGAATGTTTAGCCTGGAGAGGAGGCAGCTGAGAGGTGATATGATCACCATCTTCAAGTACTTGAAGGACTGTCATATTATAGAGGATGGTGTGGAATTGTTTTCTGTGGCCCCAGAATGTAGGATTAGAAAACAATGGGTTGAAATTAAATCAAAAGAGTTTCCGGCTCAACGTTAGGAAGAACTTCCTGAATGTTAGAACGATTCCTCAGTGAAACAGGCTTCCTTGGGAGGTGGTGGGCTCTCCTTCCTTGGAGGTTTTTAAACAGAGGCTAGATGGCCATCTGACAGTAATGAAGTTCCTGTGGATTTGGGGAAAGGTATTTGTGAGTTTCCTGCATTGTGCATAGGGTTGGACTAGATGACTCTGGAGATCCCTTCCAATTCAATGTTTCTAAGTCCTAACCATGCTGTACGAGACCCACCCAGGGATCATGCTGATGAATGCGCTTGCCCACAGCTATGTATGGTGGCCTAGAATCAATGAGGCAATCGAGTCTTGGGTCGCCCATTGCCAACTCTGCCAGAGACCTGACCAGTGCCACCTCGTGCCCCCCCCCCAACATTGGGAGGCCACCCACAACCCTTGGTCCTGTTTGTATCTGGATTTTGCAGGGCCCTTCCAGGGACAGATTTTCTTTCTGATTGTGGACTCCTACTCCAAGTGGCTGGAAGTGGCCCTGGTAGCGTCAACTTCCTCCTCAGCTGCCATCGGAGCCCTCTGTATCGTTTTCGCCATGCACAGCCTGCCAGACAGCCTCGTTTTGGACAATGGGACACCATTTATGTTGGGTGAGTACAAGACTTTTGCACCAGGAATCTGATAAGGCACATCAGGTCAGCCCCCTTCCACCGGCCATGAATGGCCAGGCAGAAAGGATGGTGAGGACGACTAAGGAATCACTCCACTGCATTGTCCATGGGGAGTGGGAGGCCCACCTTGCCAAGTTTCTCTTGTACCAGCATGCTGTCCCCTGCAATGCCACCAGTTGTAGCCCAGCGGAACTCTTAATAGGCCAATGGGTGTCCACCCTTTTGGACCAGTTGTACCCAGACTGAGCCCTGGACTTACAGGAGCTGCCAGAGGCACTCCAGGTACCCCACAGGTTTGATACAGGAGACTTGGTGTATGCAAGGAACTTTGGGGGCAGACCAACATGGATCCCAGCCAGGGTCGCCAGAGTTTTAGGGTCAGTCTCATATGAGGTGACCACAGAGGGCGGGACCACACTTAGGCGGCACATTGGCCAACTGAGGTCCCAGAAGACGAGATAGGGGACTACAGTCTCTATGACCCACCAGCCATATTGCCACCTTCACTGACCAAGCTGGCAAAATCAGAGGCCCCGGCTCCCACAGAATCTGAGACACCGGCCAAAACAGCAGCTCGCCAACCCCTCTGCATGCCACGCCAGAAGTGGTGACCGCTTGTCCGCCCACTCTGGTTCCCCCCCCCCTCCGGCACCCAGGCAGTCTACATGGGAGCACTGCAAGTCGGCCCACCTAAAGGACTATGTCTGCTAAGGCTTGCAAACTAGGGGGGAGGGATGTTGTGTATATGGACTAATATGTATGTTATTAGTAGTGTTCCTGCCTGGCTCATTGGAGCCTTGAGGACTGAGCTTGGGGACTCAGGAACAATGGGCAGTAGGATCCAAATCCCTGCTGCCCTGCTCCAATCATGAGCCCTCTGCTGGTTTGAATGTTCCACTGGCATCCTAGTGTGGGAACCTTGAAGTGTATATAGTTGGCCCCATTGGCCCAGTTCAACAGTCTTTTGAGTTCAGTCAGTACCATGCTGTACTTAATAAAAGAGCTATGATCACTACATCAGCATCTTTTCCTTGCATTGATCTCACTATATTATACCCCCCCAAATCCCTCTGCTGGTGTGATGACGGAATCTGGCAACCATAGTGGATGCACATGATGACATGTGTCTGGTCAAACTGTCAAGAAATATAAAGGAAAAGGCTAGGGGACAGGGCTAAGAGGCTGAGGAAAAATAGTGGGAGGGAATGGCAGTGAAGATGGAGAAAGAGGAGACATGGTATTTTTCCCTCCTGACTACAGCTCAGCAAGGATTGGCAAAGCCACTACATGGGAGGGGCAGAGCCAAGCAGGTGCTGCTGCTGCTGCCGTACCAACCAGCTTTGCATGTCTTTCAAACAGTGACTGAGAGGGGGTTGGTGAGAGCAGGTCCTCGGAACCGCGGTTTGCTGACAAAGAGATGGGGCTGGCAGGAGAAAGAGGAGGAGAAGGGCTGGTATGTGGATTGGGAGGCAACTGGACTGTTTTGTATGTGCTGCTCTAATGGAAAAGATGTCCCGGCCTTGGAAGTGGGTGGAGGAGCAAAGGGAAAGGGCACTTCTGTCACCACTGCATGTCTGAACAGCCACAGAGGAGGCACACCTCACAGCGCTGTTGGTGGTGGGGATGGGGCATTGGAGGGAGGAGTCTGCTGTAGTCTCCTCAAGATCCTCAGAATTAGAATGGGGAAGAGAAGAAACAAAGAGTGAGATATGAATCATAGCTGTACTCAGCTGCTGAGGCTGGGCATATGGAGGGGTGCTGAAAAACTACAGTATTTACTTGCAAGATGGCTCATTCTTTTGTAGATCAGCATGAAGAGGAAAAAAGCAAAAATATCATTTTCTATACATTCCATGAAAGGATGAGTGCATAAACATGCAAAACAGAATATGTGTCAGTGTGAGAACATGTATATGCAAGTTTGTGGCATTGTGGGGTATGAGAGTGAGAGTGTGTGTTACCATGTTAAGTGTTCAAGTGCAACAATGTGTATGTACTTATGCAAATATTTATATGTTCACATACTCAAGCATCTGTTTCTCAGAATAATAAATCCATTCCACTTCATTAGTCATTAACTGCATATTAATGAGGCATGTTTGGGCTTTGGCTGATTTGGCTCATTTTTTGTTCACTGGTTGTGAGCAAGAAGTTGATCTTTCATTAATCTGTTTAAATGTGTCTAAATCAGGGGTGGCCAACGGTAGCTCTCCAAATGTTTTTTGCCTACAACTCCCATCAGCCCCAGTCAGCCTGGCCAATGGCTGCGGCTGATGGAAGTTGTACGCAAAAACCTCTGGAGAGCTACCGTTGGCCACCCCTGGTCTAAATGAATCTGTGTCATGAGCAATTATAGTGATTTATCATAGCAGTCACCTTCCCTTCCCTTACCACTTGTCCTATGTCACCTACAATTTTAAAAGGCAGATAATTAAAAGAAAAAAATGTATTTAGACTTACTATTTTGGTATCTCTATGTGTCTCCAAGTTATACAGAACTTTGTTGAATGAAGTAGTATCAAGTAGATTAATTCCACACATAACAAAATTCTACTGTGCATAAAGTACTATAGTATATATAACCTTGTAGCACATATTATTTAGCATTTAATATAAAGTCCAGTTCACAAATAAATAAATAAATATCCTATTAAAGATAAATTAATTTATAATTGGGCCAGCATTTTTTACTCTTAAATTAAGAATATTGCCTTGTCCCACCCCAAGCCAAACAAAAAGGAATACTTAAATAAAAAGAGAAAGAGATAGCGTAAGTTAGAAAGAATTATAGTTAGAGAAATTGAAGGTAAATTGTTTTAATTGGTAAGATGTTTTTAGATTCAATATATTCCAGAAACGGAAGCCATTTTTCTTCAAAAGTTGTAACCTTGGGGTAAATGTTGTACAAGGAAAGTTGTGCCATGATTTTCTCCATGATTAAAATGTCCCAGATTTTTGTAAACCAGAGTTCAAGTGATGGTAAGGTGCTGAATTTCCATACAGATGCTATAGTCATTTTAGCAAGACGACTTTCAATCAAATCGGGAGAAAGCTTTGGAATCTTCAGAGTTTGCAAGTATTGCAAAAAAAAAAAAAGACTTCAGGAGAGTGTGGAATGTTGTAACCAGTAATGCATTTAATGTGTTCAAGAATCTGTCTCCAGAAATATTCTTTTAGTGGGCATTGCCACCTACAATGTGCAAATGAACCAACATGCTCACAGCCTTTCCAACATAAATTGGAATACAATGAAGAAATTGAAGCAAGTCTTTTGAGAGTGTCTGCTCTTTATTATCATGAACTCATTTCTCCCTCTGTTTACTGACATGGCAGAAGTATACCACCATATATATATACATTTTATATATATATTAAAAAATTAATTTAATTTGTGATTTATACATTACCCTATCCTGCAAAGCTTTGAGCCAATGAATGCGATTAGCTATGATACCAGAAATATTGTGTAATGGTGGAAATGGAGTAATGGTATAATACTTAATGGAGTTAATGGCAACTGGAGCAACCTGTTCTGAGGTTGACAACTGGAATTTCAGCTGCAACAACCTTGCCTTATAGAATAAGTGACTACTGCATAGCAATAAAATTCAACATAAACTTTGACAATGAACATCAAGGTGATCTGATAATTTTTGATCAAGGGCATTGAGAGAGATAAATTCACCTGACAATCAAATCTGGATTGTTTGCAGCATTCCTCATTTTAATATTACATTTTGCAAGCAGTTTAAGAGTGATTTCAATACCAGGTGTTTGGAAGAAGAAAAAGCCATGCTAATGAATCCTCATGTTTAACATTAATCCATTATGTTATCTATTAAAATGTTGTACACAACTCTGGTATAAGACACAGCAGACCAATATAAGCCATTTGTGCAAATTATAACTTTACAAATCTGTATCTCTAATATAAACTATCTATTAAAATTTGTGAAAGTGTGGTTATAGTTCAAAGCAGCAATAACACACTCTAGGGGTTTTATTTAAAAAGGCCATAATGTGCATGTTAGGAGTAAACAACGTGGTGATTCTTGTGGGTGATTAAGCCAAACAGAGGCATTGTTGAATAAATGTATCTGAAAAGCAATTTATCTGTCAGCATCTGCTTCTTGTACACCAAGGGAAGTTGACATTCTACAAAGCAGAGCTCTAAAAAAAAATTCCCCAAGTAGTTCAGATAGTCCTTTGCTGCTGCTGTTCCCTCAGACTTCCCACTGATGTCATGTTGACATCAGTGCCTCCATTTCATTGCCAATTTCTCACCCTGATCTTTGAAAGCTTTATACGGAACCTTTGAGTCATGCTAGCACAACCTTACCTGCTGTTTTGAAAATGATTAAGGCACCACTTTAGCTAATCCTTTGGCAATCCATTACAGATGTTCTGAGCTGTAATGGTTGTTCATGTAGAGGAGAAAACAGAAAAAAAAATAGATCTGTGATGTGAATGAGCATCAGGTCTGGCTGATGAAGAAGGCAACGTGAATCTGTTCCTGGCATCACTGCCATTGGTTGGGTCTGAGCCAAGTAGGTCTTGAGGGACTTCCAACACTACTGGGGCTTAGCTTGGCTTGCCTCTGGCTGGCAACAATCCTCCAGGGCAGCAGCCAACCAGGAAATTTCCCAATCAGTCAAAGGGCCAGTCTGTCCCTTTGTGTAAATTGGGAAATGGATACTCTGACAAAATTGCACAGCATGCGTACATATGTAAAATGCAAGGGAACAATGGCTAAGAAAAGCTCAAATTCTGATTCTGTGTCTTTCTGAGTGGATAGTGGAGCTATTTATATACAGAATATTTATATTCAGCAGTGAATAGGCTTTCAAATATCCCTGTGTGTGTGTTCTGTATCATCAAGTCTCATAAAATAGCATCAGTATCTGAGACATAAACTGGAAATTGTTAGACATTTCTAAAAAAACCTAGTGTTGATAATCACTGCTTACTGACTGGCTTGCATTTGTGCTAAGTGCCATTGAGTAGCTTGCAACTTATAGAGACCCTATGAACTAATGACCTCCAAAATGTCCTATTATTGACAGCCTTGTTTCACTTTAGGCAATGTACATCATTTCGTAAAAACATCAAAACCATAAAATAAATACAAAACAGTACTAATACAATAAATCTAAAAAAGTCAGATGGCAAAATTTCTTTCAGTTTTCTATTCTTGACTGTGGCTACCTCATAGATGGTGAGGGATGGGGAAGAAACAGCAGCCTTGAAAGGAAGAAAAGATACCAGCTGGAGTGGAAACCATTGCTGTCCTCAACCAAAAAAATCCCTGGAGATGTTTCCACCCTTGTCTGTGAATGGCCTATATAAGGCAACAGCAAGCACAATGGCCTGATGCCTATTAGAGAGAACAAGCTGAAGGTCAGCAAATATTGTGCTGAGTGTGGGAAGAAACATTTGCCCATTCTGTTCATATTAAGAACAGTTACTGCAATAAAGAACAATGGAAGTTGCTTTAAAATTACCTGGCTGGTAAAAATAGTTAGTGTTCCTTTCTGAGATGCTGTTACCAAGAAATCCAGTTGTGATATCTTTACCATGCATTTTATCACATCACGTCTCTTGACTCCTGTGAAAGACAAAATGCTTTATTTTTTAAAAATGCACCACAATTAAATGCATTCCTTCCAAAACATGCAATATAGCGCAAATGGCTTTTCGCACATGAACATTTTCATACAGCCTGGTTGAGTTCTACTATCCTTATCACATAAATAGGCAATTTCAACAGTTACAAAAAAATTAGATCAGGCATAAATAAATGCTCTAATAAATGTGTTCTAATAAAAAGGCTAGGGCTTCAGTATTCATCTAAGTAGTCCCTAGAGACCTAATGGCTGTCAATCACTTTGCCAAAACCCCAAAGCAAACTTATTTAACAGGCGTTCATGATTGTTTGATGAAAACTCAACAGGCTAAATGATTGGCTCATATATGATTGATACCTTTGAACACACTAAGTTCAACTGTTGAACACATTCATGGCAGCATTCCTAGTGAGACGTTCTGAATTTAGTTTCCTTTGAATGGAAGAGTAGAAGTTCAAGCTACCTTTCCAATATTTGCTTTACATACAAGAAGTTGATAAATGGAGGCACTTCCTGCTACAAGAAGATCTCACTAGGCTTGCCAATCCCCAGGTCCCAGTGGGGGTTCTCCTGCTTTCCAGACTCCTTTCTGCCCCCAGTCAGCTGCCTGATGGGGGGAAGACCCGCCCCCATAGCCATCATGTGCCTTTTCCCCTCCAGAGGCTTCAGTCTCTACTTGAGAAAGCCTTCCTCTTTGGATGTTGTGTCTGCGTCTTTAAGGCTGAAGGGGAGTGGGGGGGGGGGAGGAGGAGGCAGAACAACATGGCTGTGAAAGGAGCCCAGACCCTCCGTTTGTTGCACAATCCTTGCAGAGGTCATTTGCATAGTGTGAAGGTAAACTTGAACATTTGGTTGCTCTGTGCTACTGTGAAAAACTTGAAAGATCTGCAACTTGTGAGTAGAGGTGCCAATCCCCAGGTGGGGGACAGGGGAGCCCTATTTGGAAGCACTCTGGAGCTTCAGGGTCATCAGAAATGGGGAGGGGGGAGAGAGGGAAATTTCTGCTGGACCATAGGGTATAATGAAGAATTAATCCCAGGGTATCTGGGGCTCTGGAGGGGCGAGTTTTTGAGGTAGAGGTACCAAATTTTCAGCATAGCATCTGATGTGTCCCCTCAAAAAGCTCTCCAAGTTTCAAAAAGATTGGACCAGGGGGTCCAATTCTATGAGCCCCAAAAGAAGGTGCCCCTAGCCTTCATTATTTCTAATGTAGGGAAGGCATTAAAAAGGTATGTGGTCCCCTTAAATGTGATGGCCAGAACTTCCTTTGGAGTTCAGTTGTGCTTGTCACAACTTTGCTTATGGCTCCACCCCCAACTCCTGGATCCACCCCCAGTCCCCAGATATTTCTTGAATTGGACTTGGCAACCCTAGATCTCACACATGAATGGACGCCTCCCCCCCCCAAAAAAGCTGCACTCCAACTCCAGCTAATCCTAGCGAGAAAATCCCATTCCTTTCTTGTTCTTTCTTCCAACTCATTCACAGTGACCAAGCCTGACAAAATTATACTATTGCCCCTTTGAAAAAGACAGCGTGGCCCCAGACTAGTTCTAGATGGCCTACTACATTATAAAAGAGAATAAATAGAAAGTTTAATACTTTTGTATTTACAAGATGATTTATAGTTAGTTATTTTCAGAGGCTGGCACCTAATTATAGAATCTTGGTTGACTAATGAGTTTTAATTGATTAAACTATAAATCAGCAAATGTGTGCCTATAAGATAAATAGTTCTAACGAAAAAAAGATATTTCTTCCATGTTTATGATTATGTATGCATCACTGACATTTACACCTGACTCTAACTTATGGTCTGAACAACAGCTATCAGGACAATTGTATCTGTATCAGGGGAGATATTCTGTAGGCACAGCTGATCCATTTAAACTGCCTATTATCTCAGTAATTATGCAGGGCATGATAGGAAGATAGATTTCCCAGTCTGTTTTGTCACCATAATTCATGGCTTCTGGTTACTCACAATACCTAAGACTCACTACAACATAAAAGCACTTACCAAGAGAAAAAAAGAGCTGGAAAGCAGTGTGCAGGAGGCAACCACTGCAAGCCCTGTTATGTAAGAAATTAGAGGAAGCTGTAGGACAGTAGTTCCAAAAATATCCATGTTTATACATGTTGCTCCACCAAAGCCAGAATGGCATAATGGTTGGATTGTTGGACTAGGATCTCAGGTCTCCCCCAGTCTAAATCCCTATTCAGCCACGAGGTAAACTGGGTAAATTTGCAACCACTAGTTTCTAACTTACCTCACAGGTTTCTGTGAGGCTAAAACAGAGGAGAGAGCTATATATACTTGAGAAATGTATGGAGATTTGGGGGCAGAGCCTGGGGAGAGCAGAGTCCAGGGAGGGGAAGGGGACTCAACAGGAAGTGATGTCATTCACTATGATGTTACATCTTTTAATGATATGATCAGTTCAAAGCTCAGTTTTTCCCTCCCCTTTCTGGTCAGCTATTTTCCCTGGAAAATTCAAGTTTAAAAATTTAATTTTCTACTTCATATCATTTCTCCTTGCTTTTTCCTCTCGCCTTATATCACTTATAGGATTTTGTATGCATATGTTCTGAATGTCATATTCATTCTTTGATCCAAAATACCTGTACGTGTATAATTTGCAGCTATCCAGTTATGTTCCACTCAGCTGTAAAAAACCTCTTAATAGCTTCATTGGGTTTTGTCAAGGAGAAAAATCCTCTTTGAAGGTACCTTGGAAGATACCAGTCAACATCACCCCATCTTTCTCTTAATCCCCAGCTGGCCTCTGGCCTTTAGTGTCTTTTACAGGTAGGGATCAATTTCACATAATCGCTATATTAAAATGGCAGGAGAAATGGATATCCTGGAGCATCCACTCTCTCGTAAATAATCTAGGAGTTTAGTTTCTCCTTGACTCTATGGTATACCACAAGCTATGCCCACTGAAGCTCTCATTTTCTCCAGGAGAGAATCTTGAATACTATTAGTGATTCAGGGAGAACTCCAGGTCCCGCCTTGAGGTTGGTAACCTTACTATATTCTGCTTTGTGCTGCTTGGAGGAAGAGAAAAATAAAACTGAGATAGATACTAAGTATATGGCACTCCGAACCATAACCAGGTAGGCTGAAATACTTATATTTAAACAGATTTAATGCCAAGGAAAATTATGAGCATGGTCTGGATATAGTTAAGCATCTTAAAGATTCTGGAGTATTTTGCAGCAACTGTGGGTTAATTAACCTAGGTCCATGGCTGTGAAACTTCATAGCACAGGTAGGACTCACATGACTGAATGCATCTTCATCAAAAATTGAATTCCCTCCGGTTAAACTATGTGTCAGGAAACTAAACTAGCCCTACTCCCACCCCCCACCCCTGTACTTGTTTTCTCTATGGGGCAGAATTTTATTTGAGGAGTATTCTATTACTGGAGTCCTCATCTAAAATTTAACCCAGTGGGGGAGGGGGAACAAAAAAATTAATATCTCAAGCTGCATTACAATGTATCTTGTGATAGAAAAATGTCCCATAAGAAAACCAAAACAAAAAATAAACTGCTTGTCATGGCAGAAAATATGTTTCATAATACCCAGAGCCTGAATAAGGCTTTCACACAAGACACTTAACATTAAGAATGGCCAATGTTGTTAGCAGCTGGGATGCTTTTCTACCCAGGAATATATCTTTCAGTGGTAAATAGGGTAGCCAGATCCCCACTGAGGCAGGGGATCTCCCACCTGGCTTCTGTTTCCCATTGTCATGTTGAGTAGCATCAAGAGGAAACATGGACATGACATCAGTCCTCTCAGAAGTTGCCAGAAACTCTATAGTTTTACCACAGAGTTTCCAGCAATTCCTACAGAGGTGTGACATCACTTTTGGGTTTTCCCAGAAGTAATGGCATGCCATTGTTGACAGCTGCTCACCTATGTCCCTGCTCCCCAGTCTCCCCCTTTCCATGCCTGGCTGCCTGTTTTCTGGGTTTTCTGAAGAAGTCAACAGATGGGTTATCTGGACAGGTTGTATCTCTACAGAGTTTTTAGAAATGCTTCCCTGTTTTATATATCTGGTTTCCCACAAACAAATCTGTACAAGTGGTCTCAGTAACGTAACAACTTATTTATTCAGGCATTTTCTGTTCCTTCTACACAGAGTAGGCTTGCCAATCCTCAGGTCCCAACGGGGGTTCTTCCGCTTTCCCAGGCTCCTTCCTGCCCCCAGTCAGCTGGCGGCGGGGGAAGCCCCGCCCCCAAAGCCACCATGTGACTTTCCCCCTCCGGAGGCGCCAATCTCCGATTGGAAAGGCTTTCTCTTGGGATGGGGTGTCTGTGTTACTTGGAAGAAGTTGGCTGCAACTCATGAGTAGGCTTTTGCTTCTGACATGTACTGGCTGCAACTTGTGACTCACTTCAGAGTCACCAGAAACAGGGGTGGGGGGGAGAACGTCTGCTGAGCACTTCATTATTCCCTATGTGGAGATCAATTCTCATAGTGTATAATGCGGAATTGATCTGGAGGTTTCAGGGGCTCTGGGGGAGCTGTTTTTTGAGGTAGAGGCACCAAATTTTCAGTATAGTATCTAATGCTTCTCTCCAAAGTACCCCCCAAGTTTCAAAACGATTGGACCAGGGGGTTCAATTCAATGAGCCCCAAAAGAAAGTGCCCCTATCCTTCATTATTTCCTATGGAAGGAAGACATTTTAAAAGGTGTGCTGTCTCTTGGAGTTCAATTATGCTTGTCACACCCTTGTTCCTGGCTCCGCCCCAATGTTTCCTGGCTCCACCCCCAAAGTCCCTAGATATTTCTTGAATTGGACTTGGCAACCCTAACACAGAGAGAGGATATATATTGCCCTTTCTAGAGTATTAGCAAATTGTGTCAAGTGCTGTCAAACTGCAGCCAACTTATGGTGACCCCATAAGGTTATCAAGGCAAATGATTAAGCAGATATGGTTTGCCATTGCCTTCCTCTGCAAAGTCTTCATTGGTAGCCTCCCATCCAAGAATCTAGCTTCTGAGATCTGACAAGACTGGGCTATATTATACCATTCCACACCTCACCAACAAATTACACTACAAGTTTATCACTGCAATGAAAACAAGGCACGGGTTTAATAGCAAAGTGGGCATTTTCAGACATTCAGTTCAGCATGCAGCTGCTTTATTAAGCAAAAGAACAGCTTAAAGATGTGTAAACAGGAACAGATGTGTAAAATGGAACAGATGGCTGATGTTCATTTACTGTGTCTTCCAGCAGGGTTATACAGTGCATTTTCCAGCTAATACAATAGTGTCTTTGGAGAGTCAAGAACATTTTTTTTAAAGCTTGGACACTTTGAATCTGAGTCTTTGTGATCCCAATAATATCTTCTTCTGGGACTTTCTTGAGTGCTGTTTTGTTGCTGTCAATGGAGCCCTGCTATAGTTGATCATTTCATAAGAGAGCTGTTTTGCCAAGAGGCAATCAGAAATCTGTTTGTGCGAGTGATTTTAAATAAACAAACTATTCATGAAGGCCATAAAAAAACCCTGACTTATTGGTGCCCCAGCATGGCTGAGTTGAATAGATTGTGTACTGTGTATTGGTTACCAGTTTGCTTGCAATCACAATGTTGTCTTCTTGTTGTTCAGTTGCACAGTTGAGTCTGACTCTTTGTGACCCCATGGACAAAGTCATGCCAGGTCCTCCTGTCTTCCACCATCCTCTGAAGTCTGCTCAAATTCCTGTTAGTTACATCAGTAACACTGTCCAGCCATCTCATCTTTTGCCATCCCCTTCTTCTTTTGCCTTCTGTCTTTCCCAGCATCAGGATCTTCTCCAGTGAGTGCTCCCTTCTCATTTGGTGGCCAAAGTATTTGAGCTTCAGCTTCAGCATCTGACCTTCCAGAGAACAGTCAGGGTTGATTTCCCTTAGGACTGACTGATTTGATCTTCTTGCAGTCCAAGGGACTCAAGATTCTTCTCCAGCACCACAGCTGGAAAGCATCTATTCTTCTGCGTTCGGCCTTCCTTATGGTCCAACTCTCACAGCCATACATTACTACTAGATTTGATGTTGTCTTATATAGCCCTAAATGGCCTGCCGCCAGGATATCTGAAGGACTACTTGCTCTCACACAAACCTGCCTGAGCATTCCTCAGAGACTCTGCTTTGGATGCTCCCCCTTTGGAGGTCAGGTGGGTGGCTACCAGCAATGAGGCACCATTACTGAGAATCATCTCCGTGTGCTCCTCCCTCCCTTTATATGTTTGCCCATGATAAAGAACATTAGGCTTCTGGTAAAAAAAAACAGTTCTATTTGCCTTTGCCTGCATAAAACTGTTTAGTTGCATACCATAAACATTTCATAGAATCATAGAGTTGGAAGAGACCTCTACAGTCATCTAGTCCAGCCCCCTGCACAATGCAGGAAACACACAAACACTTCCCCCTAAATTCACAGGATCTTCATTGCTGTCAGATGGCCATCTAGCCTCTGTTTAAAAACTTCCAAGGAAGGAGAGCCCACCACCTCCCAAGAAAGCCTGTTTCACTGAGGAATCATTCTAACATTCAGGAAGTTCTTCCTAATGTTGAGCCGGAAACTCTTTTGATTTAATTTCAACCCATTGGTTCTGGTCCTATCTTCCGGGGCCGCAGAAAATAATTCCACACCATCCTCTATATGACAGCCTTTCAAGTACTTGAAGATGGTGATCATATCACCTCTCAGCCATCTCTTCTCCAAGCTAAACATCCCCAGCTCCTTCAACCTTTCCTCATAGGACTTGGTCTCCAGACCCCTCACCATCTTTGTTGCCCTCCTCTGGAGCCGTTCCAGCTTGTCTATATCCTTCTTAAAATGTGGTGCCCAAAACTGAACACAAAACTGAACTGCTCTGGTAAGACCTCCAGGTGAGGTCTTACCAGAGCAGAGTAAAACGATACCATCACATCACGTGATCTGGACACTATACTTCTGTTGATACAGCCCAAAATTGCATTTGCCTTTTTGGTCACTGCATCACACTGTTGACTCATGTTCAGCGTATGATCCACTAAGACCCCTAGATCCTTTTCACGCATACTACTGCTAAGACAAGTCTCTTCCATCCTATAACCATGCATTGGATTTTTCCTACCTAAATGCAGAACTTTACATTTATCCCCGTTAAAATTCATTTTATTGATTTTAGCCCAGTTTTCCAGCCTGTCAAGGTCATCCTGTATCCTGTCTTCTTCTGTGTTTGCAACCCCTCCCAATTTAGTTTCATCTGCAAATTTAATAAGCATTCCCTCTATTCCTTCATCCAAATAATTGATAAAGATGTTGAACAAAACAGGTCCCAGGACAGATTCTTGAGGCACTCCACTTGTCACTCCTCTCCAAGAGGATGAGGAACCATTCACAAGCACTCTTTGGGTGAGATCTGTCAGCCAGTTACAGATCCACCTAACGGTAACAGGATCCAAACCACATTTTACCAACTTGTCAACAAGGATAGTATGTGTAACTTCATCAAAAGCCTTACTGAAATCAAGATAAACGATGTCTACAGCATTCCCCTGATCCAGCAAGGTCATCACTTTCTCAAAAAAGAGATCAGGTTAGTCTGACGTATCTTGTTCTTGAGAAAACCATGCTGGCTCTTAGTAATCACATCAATTCTTTCTAAATATTCCAGGACCGACTGTTTGATGATTTGTTCTAAAACTTTTCCAGGTATAGACGTCAAGCTGACGGGTCGGTAGTTACCTGGATCGTCTTTTTTCCCCTTCTTGAAGATGGGGACAACATTCGCCCACCTCCAGTCTTCTGGCACCTCTCCTGTTCTCCAAGAATTCTCAAAAATAATAGCCAGAGGCTCAGAAATTACATCCGCAAGCTCTTTTAGAACCCTTGGATACAATTCATCTGGCCCTGCAATTCATTTGTTTTAGCCATTCTTGCTGCTACTGGCATTTTGATACTTTTTGCTTTTATGTGATCATGGTCAAAAGACAGGATATAAATATTTTAGGTAAAATAAATAAAATAATAATTTAGGATACTTACTTAAAATATATTTCTTAACTAAAGTTAAGAACAGATTGGTATGGATTTTGGATGAAAAAACTGAGACAAAGGGCATAATCCGTTCCACTCATTTCGGAAGAATGAAAACTTAATCAAGATAGTAACCAGCATTAAAAGGAAGCTGTTAATGGAACATATGACAGTTTGAGAACAAAAGTAGCTATATGAATTTAATTATGCTATCTATATTCATGAGAAATTATGCAGAAATTTTATTTGGGACTAAACATCCAACCTGCTTTTGTAATTCGCTGTTTTTTGGATACCAGGAAAACCATGTTTTCTTCATCAAGTTGGGCAGCAAGAGCATCACCTTCCACTATAAAATAGCCAAAGATCTAAAACAAAACAAAAAGCATACAATTATAACACCAAAGATTTTTAAAAACCTAATTGCTCAAATTACCCCAGCATACCAAATGTGTATATATGTACCAAATGTGTGTGTGTGTGTGTGTGTGTGTGTGTGTGTGTGAGTGTATGTATGTAGCTCAATGGAGGGGGAAAGGTGTTCAAAGGGATCACGATCAGGACTCTGCAAATGAACTCTGAAGGCATTTAAAGGGCTCACAGTCCATAAACACCTTATCCAAGTGGCAAGTTCACCTGGAAAGTGTTCTAAGGGGACTGCAATCCCATCAGCCCAGAAAAATCCAGTTTTTTGGGCCTGAACCATTTTGGATAGCCAAAAAGCAGCCAAATCTATCTGGCTGAAAGAATGTGTGGAAAATACCAAGAAGGTATTTTTTTGATATTTTTTCAGCTAGGATTTAGCCGAATGCACACCTCTTGTTGATAAACAACAAGACTAGGAGAGTCACTGGAGATAAAAAAAAAACATGGCTTGTATTATTCTGATGACAGATCAGGTCCAGTACAGGATTTAGGGCACCTTCTGAAATAGAAACCAGAGTGGCATTCTAAGGCATCATGCCCAATACAGGCTGGTTTATCAGAGAGGGAAAGGGTTATTTTAAAGTCAATGTACTTTAAAATCAGTATATCTTTCCCCTTTGATTTATACATTTGGGCAGCACAAAAAACAATCTTTGTCTTACATTCAAGGGTTGATTTATCCATGGCCTCAGCAGAGGGACTCTGGGCAAGGAATAATTTCTTTTAATATTCTACCAGAATATTAAAGAGCTGAAGCTGCAACGAATGTGAAATTTTTAGCATGGCAATTGGACTAGAGTCATTAAAAAGTCAACAGTCCATTTCTCCCTGAAAAACTGGCTGTAATATTTATCCATGAAGGTTAAGAACATAAGAACATAAGAGAAGCCATGTTGGATCAGGCCAACGGCCCATCAAGTCCAACACTCTGTGTCACACAGTGGCAAAAAATGTTATATACACACATACACTGTGGCTAATAGCCACTGATGGACCTGTGCTCCATATTTTTATCTAAACCCCTCTTGAAGGTGGCTATACTTGTGGCCGCCACCACCTCCTGTGGCAGTGAATTCCACATGTTAATCACCCTTTGGGTGAAGAAGTACTTCCTTTTATCCGTTTTAACCTGTCTGCTCAGCAATTTCATCGAATGCCCACGAGTTCTTGTATTGTGAGAAAGGGAGAAAAGTACTTCTTTCTCTACTTTCTCCATTCCATGCATTATCTTGTAAACCTCTATCATGTCACCCCGTAGTCGACGTTTCTCCAAGCTAAAGAGTCCCAAGCGTTTCAACCTTTCTTCATAGGGAAAGTGCTCCAGCCCTTTAATCATTCTAGTTGCCCTTCTCTGCACCTTCTCTAAAGCTATAATATCCCTTTTGAGGTGCGGCGACCAGAACTGCACACAGTACTCCAAATGAGACCGCACCATCGATTTATACAGGGGCATTATGATACTGGCTGATTTGTTTTCAATTCCCTTCCTAATAATTCCCAGCATGGCATTGGCCTTTTTTATTGCAAACACACACTGTCTTGACACTTTCAGTGAGTTATCTATCATGACCCCAAGATCTCTCTCTTGATCAGTCTCTGCCAGTTCACACCCCATCAACTTGTATTTGTAGCTGGGATTCTTAGCCCCAATGTGCATTACTTTGCACTTGGCCACATTGAACCGCATCTGCCACGTTGACGCCCACTCACCCAGCCTCAACAGATCCCTTTGGAGTTCCTCACAATCCTCTCTGGTTCTCACCACCCTGAACAATTTAGTGTCATCCGCAAACTTGGCCACTTCACTGCTCACTCCCAACTCTAAATCATTTATGAACAAGTTAAAGAGCATGGGACCCAGTACCGAGCCCTGTGGCACCCCACTGCTTACCGTCCTCCACTGCGAAGACTGCCCATTTATACTCACTCTCTGCTTCCTATTACTCAGCCAGTTTTTGATCCACAAGAGGACCTGTCCTTTTACTCCATGATTCTCAAGCTTTCTAAGGAGCCTTTGATGAGGAACTTTATCAAAAGCTTTCTGGAAGTCAAGGTAAACAACATCTATCGGGTCTCCTTTGTCCACATGTTTGTTCACCCCCTCAAAGATATGCAACAGGTTAGTGAGGCAAGATCTTCCCTTGCAGAACCCATGCTGAGTCTTCCTCAATAACCCGTGTTCATCAATGTGCCTACTCATTCTGTCCTTGATAATGGTTTCTACCAACTTTCCCGGTATTGAAGTCAGACTGACTGGCCTGTAATTTCCCGGATCTCCTCTGGAACCTTTTTTAAAGATGGGGGTGACATTTGCTACCTTCCAGTCCTCAGGAATGGAGGCAGATTTCAATGAAAGATTACAGATTTTTGTTAGAAGATCCACAAGTTCAACTTTGAGTTCCTTCAGAACTCTCGAATGTATGCCATCCGGACCCGGTGACTTATTAGTTTTTAATTTGTCTATCAGTTGTAGGACCTCCTCATTTGTCACCTCAATCTGACTCAGGTCTTTCAACACCCCTTCCAAAATTAGTGGTTCTGGGGCGGGCAAAAAGTTCTCGTCTTCTACAGTGAAGACGGAGGCAAAAAATTCATTTAGCTTCTCAGCCATTTCCCTATCCTCCTTCAGTAATCCTTTTACCCCATGGTCATCCAAGGGCCCCACTGCCTCCCTGGCTGGTTTCCTACTTCTAATATATTTGAAGAAAGTTTTATTGTTGGTCTTTATGTTTTTTGCAATATGCTCCTCATAGTCCCTTTTTGCCTGCCTGATCACAGTCTTGCATTTGATTTGCCACAGCCTGTGTTCCCTTTTACTAATCTCACTTGGACTGGTTTTCCACCGCTTAAAGGAGTCCTTCTTACCTTTTACAGCTTCCATTACTTTGTTTGTTAACCACGCAGGCCTTTTCTTATGCCTGTTTGTGCCTTTCCTAACTTGTGGTATGTATTTTATCTGAGCTTCTAGGATTATAGTTTTAAATAGCGTCCAAGCTTCCCCAAGGGTTTTGACCGTATGTACCTTTCCTTTCAGTTTCTTCCTCACATGCCTCCTCATCTCAGTGTATTTACCCCTTTTAAAGTTAAACGTGGTTGTGGCGGTCTTTTTGGACAACTCCCTATTTATACAAACGGTGAAATCAATAACATTATGGTCACTGCTCCCAAGCGGCGCAATCACTTTTACATCTCTCACCAAGTCTTGGGCATTACTTAGGACCAAATCCAGGATCGCCCCACCCCTGGTAGGTTCTGAGACCATCTGCTCCATAGCACAGTCATTGAGAGCATCAAGAAACTCAATCTCTTTCTCTCGACCAGAACACATATTGACCCAATCTGCGGGTAGTTAAAATCACCTATTACAACACAGTTTTTACGTTTAGCCGCTATCTTTAAGCCTTCCATCATATTATAATCGTCCTCTCTCTTTTGATTTGGTGGGCGATAACAAACTCCCATAGTTAAATTTCCTTTTGGGCCCTCTATTTCAACCCAAAGCATTTCTAAAAGTGAATCTAATTCTCTGATCTCAGCCTTACTGGACCGTATATCCTCTCTGACATACAGAGCCACCCCACCTCCAACCCTTCCCTCCCTATCCTTCCGATATAGCTTATATCCAGGAATCACCGTGTCCCACTGATTCTCCTCATTCCACCAAGTTTCTGAAATTCCCACAATGTCTATGTTTTCTCCCAACACTAAACATTCCAATTCACCAATTTTACTTCGAACACTTCTAGCATTTGCATACAAACATCTATAATTTCCCAGGCGAGCTAGGCCCGCCACCTTCCTCCTGCCGCCTCGAGACACTGGCAGACAGTCCATATTGTTTGTCACCTTCACAGTGGACAACTCCGGTCCGTTACCCGGTAGAAAAATAGTAGCTAACCCTTCATCTCTTTGAGACGAGTCCTCCCGAACCAGAGACATTTCATCTCCTGTCGGCTTTCCCCCAAGATTTAGTTTAAAAACTGCTCTGCCACCTTTTTGATTTTAAGCGCCAGCAGCCTGGTTCCATCCGGGGACAAGTGGAGACCGTCTCTTTTGTACAGCTCCCGCTTGTTCCAGAAAGCATCCCAGTGCCTAACAAACTTAAACCCTTCCTCCTTACACCATCGTCTCATCCACACATTGAGACTTCTAATTTGTGCCTGTCTCTCCTGCCCTGCACGTGGAACAGGTAGCACTTCCGAGAAGGCTACCTTGGAGGTCCTGGCCTTAAGTCTCCTGCCTAGCAGCCTAAATTTTTCCTCCAGGACCTCACGACTGCATTTCCCCACATCGTTGGTGCCAACATGCACCACGACCACAGGCTCCTCCCCAGCACTGTCTATCAGTCTATCTACTACATGCGTAATGTTCGCTACCTTCGCACCAGGCAGGCAAGTCACCATACGGTCAGTACGCGGTTTCGCCACCCGGCTGTCTACTTGCCTAATGATCGAATCACCAACTACCAATACCCCCCCTCTCCCCCTGCTCAGGGATGGTTCCTTGGCGTGAAAGGATTCCCGCTCACCAACCGAAGAAGAGGTCCCTTCTGAGGGCGCATTCCCCTTATCCTCAGCACGGTGCCCTGTTCCCTCTCGACCCTCACGCTCTCTGGCAGCAACGGGGCTGCTACGTTCAGAGCGGGGCTCATCTAATACGCCCCCGAGAGTCTTCCCCAAGTGCCTAACTGACCGTCTCTGCTTCTCCAGGGCAGTCACCTCGGCCTCAAGGGTACGAACTCGTCCCCTGAGGACCAGGAGCTCCTTGCATCGAGCACACACCCAAGACTTCTGTCCTTTGGGCAGATAGTCATACATGTGACACTCAGTGCAAAACACTGGAAAGCCCCCAACCCCCTGCTGGCATTCTATCTTCATTGTATATATATATATTAAAATATACAGTCCTCTTTAAATGCTGTTTAAGTGGCTCCCCTTCTGGTGGGTCAACTTACCTTACCTCAACTTACCTTATTGGGAACTTACCTTATTTGGAGAACAAGGAAGCCAGGGATCTGGGTTCCTGTTCCTTAGGGAGCCCCTAGGCGAAGAGCCACAGGCCAAGAGCCCTTTAGCTCTCGCCCTTCGGCTCGCGCCAAAGGCTCGCGCCTTTGGCAAGGCGCAGCTTAAAATGCAAAGAGGTGGAGCAGAGGCACTCCTCAGCAATCACTCTCAATCAGCAGCAATCACTCTCAATCTCTTTCACCCTTAAGGCAGTCAACCAAACAAAGAGCAGTCAACCAAACAAAGAGCAGTTCCCCAGCTATCACACCTTAGAATTTTAGGCAGCCCCACAAACCTTAGAATGTAGTCCTTCAAAACTCAGAAATTCTCAGCAATTTCTCCAGCTGTCTCAGCTATCAGAGCTGCTCTGCTCTGCTCCTCTCAGACCTCTGTGAGATGTGAGGTTATCTGTGTTTGCTTTGATGGCCTATAGGAAACCTTATGCTTTACTTGAATCTACATTTGACTGGAACCTCCAACAGAGGTCATGTCAATTCTGTTGGTCTTTAAAGTGCCCTTAAATTTTGTTCTCCTACTACACACTAACACAGTTACCCACCTGAAACTATACACATACAATGTATTTGATCTCTCTCGCTCTCAAAAATAAACAGTAAGAATTTATTTCAGGGTGCTGTTGTTAGGGTGAATAAAGACAGGATTTATCTACTACTTTATATATTGAGTGCTATTTAGTAGAAATAATACAAATAATGAAGAGGTTTGGAAAAGACCAGAGTAGTTCTTATACTATTCCTTTCCTGCTAAACTGCTCAAGATTATACCAAATGGAGACAGGCATGGAACATGTAACCTCCTCATCTCTCTCTACCACAAATTTTGTTAGTTTTTAAGGTGCTACTGGACTCTTGCTCTCTTCTACTTTTAATGTCTGCTAGTAGCTAGAGAAAAAATGAGAGAGAAGGAAAAAATGATATAAGACCAACATTCCAAAGATTAATAGCATAATATATAAAGTGCTTAGATATGGTCTACTGATATTGCTGGTGAAAAAGGCTTTATCATCAGTGGCACATTCATCTGAAGAGGGCCATGTGGAATCTGAATGCCTACCTAGCTAATCTGTGAAGAGCAGCTAAATGAGTGCTGCTGTAGATAGTCAGAACCTTTATTGTTACTGAAGCATAATACTTTAAGCACAAAAACTGGTTGCATCACTTCCAACAGGGGGGTGAACTGAAGGCTCCAGAGTGCAAAAATCTATATTCTGTCAGAACAACTCACAGCTGAAAGGCCTGTAAATGTTATTTATAATTCCTGATCATTCATAAGTAGCCTTTAAAAATTAAAACAACATAAGATACCCCAGGGAGCATTGTAGGAAAGGATTTCTGTATTCTTAGGGCACCAGCTCATTAGATTTATAGCATGGCATTCACTTTTGGGTCATGCTAGATTGACAAGATCAATCTAAAAAAAAAAAAAAGAACATAGCTTCCTATCCAAAGCCAATGGCACAGGTTGCTGAATGATTGCTGTGTCCTAAGTACTTCTTCATCCAAAGGGTAAATAACACATGGAATGCACTACCACATGAGTTGGTGATGGCTGCCAGCATAGACAGCTTCAAGAGGGAATTGGATAAACATATGGAGCAGAGGTTCATCAGTGTCTATTAGCCACAACGTATTGTATTCTTGGTACTTGCGGGGGGGGGGGGCACAGTGGGAGGGCTTCAAGTGTCCTGACCCCACTGATGGACTTCCTGATGGCACCTGGTTTTTTGGCCACTGTGTGACACAGTGTTGGACTGGATGGGACATTGGCCTGATCCAACATGGCTTTTCTTAGTCATATTCATGGGCTTCTCGAGAACAGCAGAAAATAGTCACGATATATTCAGCAGCCCACACCTTCTGGATGATAGTGCTTCTCATTCTCACTGTACAGAGGCCAATCCACTTTCCCAGAGCAGATAAAATGTCCTCACAATTCACTAAGCATTGCTACTATCACACAGGCAGATTATCTACAAGTATAAATACAAAAGTTCTGTGACACTTTATGCAGGAGTTGTAAATGAGGAACTGCTATCTTACCTGGACATTTTCTGCTTCATTGTTGACAAATCAAAGGATACAAGATCAAATCATTCGCAAGGTCAAAGCTTAGCTGTTCTCTGTGTGAGAAGGTAACCCAGACTGCCTGGGAATGGGTGTCTCCAGCCTGTCTACCCTGGCCTACCCTTTGAGGGAAGAGCCCTATGCCAGCCCACTGATGGAGCAGAACACTGGCAAAGCCCCGAGGAAGTCAACTCACCGCAAAGCAAAACACAACTGTCTGCATCCACAGGGCCACCACTGATCAGCTCTGTGATGCAGCCTCCTTACAAAAAGCAGCGGAAGTGGAATGCAGCCTGGTCAGGCATGTTAACAGCACTGGCTAGGCAGGCAGGGCTTGAGGGATGGGCAGGGCAAGACTTCAGGCAGAAGTGAAAAGAGCCAGCAGTCTTGATGTAGAGGCTGGAGGTACAGGGAGGACTATACTTGGCCAAAGGGAGCTCATCAGACTCTATGAAGGAAGCAGGGCCAACAGTAAAAAGGGTGTGCAATCTCGGATAAATATATAAAGGGTAAAAAGTCCAAGGTCAAGAAGGAGGATATCAATCTCCCTGGTGCCAAGAGAGAGAAAGGAGCTGACAGGTTGTGCTAACAGGTAAAGGTGAAGTAATTGCCCTGTGCCCAGCCAAACTGAGACCTTCTGGTGTCCCCAGAAGGGGGCAGGTGGGGCAGCAGTGATGGCAGAAAGGGAGCTGGGCTCAAGCAACAATGGAGAATGTGATACAGACATCCCTCAGTCAGGGGCCCTGTAATTGTGCTCTTAACACTTTGGGGGTAAATACAAGTGGTTCTTGTGGGGGTAAGCACATCAGTGTCAGACTTTGCATTTGTTGACCCCTAATAAGATGTCTGAAAACAGATCAGGTGTTTTGTTTT
This sequence comes from Heteronotia binoei, assembly GCF_032191835.1. NCBI lineage: Eukaryota > Metazoa > Chordata > Lepidosauria > Squamata > Gekkonidae > Heteronotia > Heteronotia binoei. The sequence continues at coordinate 163,554,435 of NC_083223.1, read as the reverse complement.
TGGTGTGACTAAGGCATATTAATATACCATAACAAGCAAAAAAATATACCTCACACCATTCTGTCCGACCATCTGGGTTGTTACTGATCTTTCTATAGAAGGTTTTAACATCTTGAGGCTTCACTTCAGGACCAAACAGAGCCTGGACTGCAGCACAGAATTTATCATAATCCATTTCCTCTGCAATGAAATAAAATGTAAATAAAAATCTAACAGAATATTGCTTCTAGTAGTGTTAGTCCTCTGCTTCATTTTTCCTCCCCCTCTTCTCTGCTTAATTTTCATGGCATTAGTGATTTCATTTTCTACTTCATTTTCATTTATATGAATGAAAATCTCGGTATTTTTTAAAGATCTGCAGCAAACCCTGAACATATGAAGCTGCCTTATACAGATTAATATTGGTTCATCTAGCTCAATATTGTCTATTCTGAATCTGATTGGCAGCAGAACAGTCTTTCCCAATCCCCATTTACCTAACCCCTTAACTAGAAATAGCAGGGATTAAATCCATGATCGTTTGCATGCAGTGTATGTTCTCTGACATACATTGGCCAACATCTCTAATCCTGAAACTGGTTTCCCAGTCCCCCAAAAGAAATATATTTTTAACATTTAGAACAATTAAGGGGGAGGAATGTAGATTGCTATGAGGGTTGATTTGCTTACTTTTAAAATATGTGCTTTCTATTCTTGCCCCAAATTACACAATTAACACTGAAAGCAGAATTTTCCTTACCGGCATCTTTGGTTTCCAACCCTAGTCTTTCCTCCCTCTTCTGAGCTACTATTTTGTCAACAAGTTTCTGAAATTCCTTCAAGGAACTTTTAAAATGGGCTCCATCAGGAATTTCAGGATGGTCTGTATCTTCTGGAATCTTTCTTCTAGACATTAGGCTAATTGATGGAATGGATGAAAGTCGGCAAGCTCTTATTTCTATTCACGGTTACTTTTATTTGCTTGTCTTCTTTTAGTTGTACCATTTGCCGTGAATGTTTAAGGAAATGGCAGCTGCATGGCCTTAAGTGTTGCTTAGGTGAATGGAAAGTGATTTCTAGACTAACCTGCAAGACATCTCTAGCACGCCAGTGTGCCAGCAAATACCTGATGTCATAACTCCTCATTGAGTCTCATTGGTCATAGAGTGAGCCTAGATCACAAACCAGCATCACTGGGAGGTTGCTGAAGGTGGTACAAACTGGAAAACAAATGCTCTCACTAATGAGACTCAAAACACTTGTTGATGTGGTGAAGTGCTCATACAGGGATTCCAGCCTTCTTCCTCCATCCAGCTACATGGGAGATACATTTCTTTTTGTTCTATTCTCAGTTGGATTTGTGAAATGGGACAAGAGTTGCCTGAGATTCTTAAAGAAATCACAAGAAGGAGGATCAGCAAAGTTTAAAAACTGTGTATTTCATTTCAACACAATGTATATAAACAGGAAAGTAAGAAAATATTCTATCTATAGCCACAGATGGGACCTTGAATACACAGAGTTGCCAAGTAGCTAGAAAAAAAGCAACAGAACCTGCTCCTGTCCCTTTATTTGACATGCAGAAACTGACATGTTTCCATGCCATGGAGCTAAATGTAATCACCTACAAATTGCCAGTAAAGGGACAAGGTAATTATTTAAAAGAGCCAGTTTGGTGTAGTGATTAAGTGTGTGGACTCTTATCTGGGAAAAGATTCCCCACTCTACTTGCAACTGCTGGAATGGCTGTGGGTCAGTCATAGTTCTTGCAAGAGTTGTCCTTGAAAGGGCAGCTTCTGTAAGAGCTCTCCCAGCCCCACCTCCCTCACAGGGTGTCTGTTGTCGGGGAAGAAGATAAAGGAGATTGTAAGCTGCTCTGAGACTGATTCAGAGAAAAGAGTGGGGTAAAAATCTACAGTCTTCTTCTTCTTCTTAAAAGTTGGCATCCCTACTGGGCTATGAAGGACTGATCCATATGCAGTGTGAGGCAGGAAATTGTAAGAAAACAGGAGTAGGCACTGTTGTAAGCCTCCCTGAGCCCAGTTGGAGGATAGGGCGGGATATAAATCCAAAAATTAAATTAAATTAAACTAAGGTTGCAGGAGGTATTGAAGCTGCAAAACTCAATAGGACTTGAAACTCAAATTCTGAGGAACAAAAAACCAGAGGTATTAGATAACTTGAGCAAGGTCAGACATTTAATGAATTTATTTCCTATTATTAACTCAGTTAAAGTCTGAGCACACTAGGAATTATTTTATCATTAGAAGTAATATTGTGATGGAACTGGATTTTACAGCTGGCTAGCAGAAAATAACAAATGGCTACCGAGCCCAACCACAGTTTGTGGACAATGTTTTCAGAGTATCTTTCAGATAGTCCCCAATCCGATAAAAGCTGTCAGATACTGAAGCAAATTTTATGGCACATAGTTGCGAACTGTGACTTATACCCTGTCAGCATCCCTGTAACAGCAGACATACCGAAACCTCAGGATTCTTAGTTTTTTCAAGCACTAATGTGAACTCTCTGACTTCAAAGATCTCTTCAGTCATGACATAAAATGGAGTTTTTGGCAGATACTGAAAGCTGCAGAATAGGACCACTAACGGAGAAGGTAAGAGTCTCTGCTAGGGATGCGTATGAACTGGGAAAACAAAGGTTCATGGTTCTTGGGGTCTCACAAACCACAAACCTTTCCATTTAATTAACCAGTTTGAGGTTTGTGACGTGGCAAGGTTTGCAAAAGCCATTTAAATGATTCCCTTTAAATGACTTTTGCAAGCTGTGCATAGTAGCAGCAGTGCAACTCGCAAGTGAAAGAAGAAGAGGAGGAGGAGGAGTTGGATTTATACCCTGTCCTTCACTCAGAGTCTTTGAGAGAACAGTTCTGAGAGAACAGAGACTGACCCAAGGTCACCCATCTGGTTCCATGTGAAGGCGTGGGAGATCAAACCCAGTTCTCTAGATTAGAGTCTGCCACTCTTAAACACTACATCAAACAGTATGTCTTTAAATGTGGTCTCTTTAAATGCCTTCCCCAAGCCCCACCACCGACATCAGCATCTCTCTGATGCAAACCACCCAAAGCCACTTGGCAGTTTTGTGGGAGGTCTGGGGGGGCATGATGGCACAAACTGAGATTTGCGAACCACAAACTGGGTCTGGTTTAGGATTAATTTCATTTTGTAATTTGATTCATGCCCATCCCTATATGGCGGGTTTCCCCAGATATAATGCCTAAATATACTGTATAAAGGACTGAAAGTTGAAAGTAGCTAAGTATCAATGCTGATTTAAATGTTATTGGTGGAACAGGACAACTTACCTGAATTAACTTTACATTCACACAGCATCTTATTTAAATAGGCATGCTATCCCTGCAAATCAGCTATGTGTGCTTAATTATCATGCCAATGCAACATCAGCCTGGTTTATGGATTGGAGCCCAGTTTAAATGACATGAAGAGTGAATGCAAAGTGATTTTGCCTTGCCAGTATCATGTATTGAAGAAAAAATGGGGGAGGGGGAGCAGGAAGCTTAGAGTCCCAGAGACCTTGGGTGGGGAGATCTGGATGGCTGGATTCCCAAACTGTCCCTGTGATGACATCACAGGTTTCCCAGTTTGCCTAGAAGATATAGCTGCTGATTCAAAATCTTGAAATCTCTCCCCCCTCCAAATGGGGCTTAATTGTATGGTTGCAGTCAAACTACTATTCTCAATATTTGCCAAATTAACTTCTATAATCATAACTCCAGCACTTTTAAATCACTATAGCTGATTTAGTCACACAGGATTCAGCAATGGCAGAATGCACCACACACACACACAAAAATCCTCAATTTTTCCTTAAAGGTCTTCTTTTGTGGTTCAGTTATATATAGACACAGAGCTGGTGATTGTCCTCTGCCCTGAAGGCTAACAAAATGCCAACTTTACTAAAGAGAAAAGCAAATGTTAAATGTGCAGACTATAGTTAAAGAGCTCAGGGCCTATTTTTTGCTATGGAACAGATGCCACAAAGAATCAAGATCACTGGCTGATCATGGCATTTTAGACTTCACATCACCCAGCTGACAAATCAGTTCTATCTGCTTCATCTTGGGAGCTCGGAAATTAATCTCCAGCTACATTTCACTATCTTCATTACTAAATCCTTCTTAATACGCTAAATACCTCTTATAACGTCTGGAAATGTTTTAAGGGAAATGTTCAGGAAAAGAAAGGTCAGAACACAGGAGACCCTGGGAGAGCTATGACTGGATTGTGTTAGAGTTTTTAAAACAGCAATTTCAGACTTGCACAATTGCAATTCAGATCAGAGCCTGATGGGAGTGGAGAGAGGATTTAATCCTTCCACCAGTCAAAGAAGTCTTGGCTAACTGGAACTACATCCCCCTGCAGTTATTAACCTTTTAATGAAAAGCAAGGGGCAAAAAGAAGCAAGGTTTTTTCCTCTTTAAATATCTATTTGCAATGAACAGAATTTTATGGGCATGGAAGGATTAAACAGCTTCACTCTCCCCATAGCCCCAGTCCAAATCAGGGCTACATATGCCTAAAATTTATTTTCAAAGGTCTGTGGGGAAAAGGAGGTCTGTGTTCTCCATCTTATCCAGTTTGACCCTGAGGATGGGAGAAAAGGGACATGAAACAAATGGGAAGAACAGCTGGCTAGCAGCCATCAACGCAGCTTGGATAGCAAAATTCCCTGCATAATGGTGTGATGTGTGAAGAAATTCTTTATTTTATCTCTCCTGAATCTGCGGCTAATCCAGTCCCTTGGGTTCTAGGAAGATGGGGGGGGGATTCTCTATCCACTTTTGCCTGACATTCATAATTTTATAAAACTCTTATTATGTACTCCCTAAATCTTTTTTTTTTTTAATCTGAAAAGCTTTAGTTGATTCCCTGATGGTGTACCCTTTTGCACTTTTCCAGGTCTCCAGTAGCCCCTTAGAGACAGGGCAAATAGAACTGTACAGAATGCACTATGGCTGCCAATATTCCAGCAGAGCCAGAGGATCCTCTGCTACAGCCTGCAAGGTTGACCTCACAACTGCCCCCTGAAATAACTGCTGGACTAGATGTGAACCCAGGCCCATAGCCCCCCAGGGGATACTCTCACAGTACGGGAACAGCAGTGGCAGAAGACCTGGGCCAAGGTAGCCCAATGGAGGTGAAGTGCTCGATTGGCTACACACAACCCCATCCCAAAACCAGACAGTGAGAACAATAATTCTTTGTAGGATCCAAGCAAAGTGTCATTGGAAATGCTGGGGTCTCCCCTTTTTAGGGGGAAATTAGAGGTGGCAGACCATAGGTAGAGCTAATTTGGAGTGGTATCTAACCAAATATATACCAAGGTCCAGTTTCAGAAAGAAGACCCCAGATTTAAAATGGTTTAAAATGTTTTCTTAGAAAAATATGCACAGAAAATACAATCACGAAGCATTGAAAAATACAATAAAAGAAAACTAGGAAAAGTAGAATGAGAAATAGAGACTTTGAGGGATCATTACAGAGGCAATATTACTTGTCCAGATGTGCAGACGTCCATGTAGAAAAATGGAGATGGACACATACACGACCAGCATAACACAGCAAAGAGGCCCAGTTACTAAGAGTAACAGGGAGTACAATCTATATTGGTGCCCACAGATTGCATGATGAGGCCAAGTTTGCTCTCATGTTTTACACTGTTTGGAGGAGTGGTGCTCCCTCCAGGGAAATGATCCAGTTAATGATTGTTGATGGGTTTTCCAGGGCCTTTTGAATGGATTCCCAGTTTGAAAAAAAAAAGTGGGAATGGTTTCCTGATGGGTCTCAGGAAGGGCCATGATGGTATGATGTTTGAGATTAAATTTATCTTGGTAGTCTGGGGAAAGAGGAGGAAGGAAAGGGGGTTTGTGCAATGTGTTTTGCACATTAACATAGGGTAACACAAAAGGTGTTTGGATAGGTATTTTGGATACATGAGGGGATTAGGCATATGCTGTCAGTCACCTATATAGAGAGAAATTGCAGGGTGGGGAGGAAGAAGACTGGAACTAGCCTTGAGGCTGCCTATTTTGCAGCCTTAAACAGAAATCCCTCGTGGAGAGCCTTGGCATGCTTTTGACCCAAGCAGAGAGTATTCTCATTTGGCCTGTTTTTGCAGGATCTCTGGTTCAGATTAAAACATGGGGACCCCAGCTGAGTCTGATTACTTCCCAGCCTCTTTAGGCTGACGCCTAGGAAGGCTGCTTTGCTGGATCAACAGTCTACTACTTGGGAGGGATGGTGGCTCAGTGGTAGAGCATCTGCTTGGTAAGCAGAAGGTCCTAGGTTCAATCCCCGGCATCTCCAACTAAAAAGGGTACAGGCAAGTAGGTGTGAAAAACCTTCGCTTGAGACCCTGGAGAGCTGCTGCCAGTCTGAGTAGACAATACTGACTTCGATGGACTGAGGGTCTGATTCAGTATAAGGTAGCTTCATATGTTCATATGTACTAGGTGCAAGCCTGTGTGCCTTGCTACCTAGACCTGAAAGCCTTACTGTTCCTGAGGAGACTGGGCTGGACTGGCCTGCAGAGTGCAGGACAAGGACAAGGATAAGGAGATTCCAGATTGCATTATAATGCATGAAAAAGACAAGAGAAAAGCAAAAAGAGGGAGAAAGACGGCTGGGGAAGTAGAGTAACCATAAAGAAGAATTGGGGAAAAGAAGTTCTCAGAACTTGTACAGCACACTGTGGCGATTTGGTCAGGTTAAACACAACAAATAATAGCCTTTCTAAATAGAGCCTTTAGATAACTTTCCATCCTTCCTCTGAGCCCCATCAAGTAGAAGTTGCAAATTGAATATCTGAATGTCATGCCATTATTTATTTTCTTCAAGTCACAGAAAAAGAATGTGCTTTGCTAATAGTACTATTTTGCTTCACATTTGATCCTCCACAACACATTCTTCAGTAGCCTCTGTATTAGGGATGCCAGCCTTCAAGTGGGACCCAGGGATCCTCTGGGATTACAGCTCATCTCCGGGCTACAGATATCAATTTCCCCTGGAGAAAATGGTAGCTTCGGAGGGTGAACTCTATAGCATTGTACTGTATTTAGGTCCCTGTCCTCTCCACACTCCATCACCAAATCTCTGGGAGTTTCCCAATCTACCCTACCCTACCCTACTCCCCTATCCCCCACTGGTGTCTGAGGGGAATCTGGCAACCCTACCCTACATAGTTAAGAGCTTTCCTTCTCAGGAATGCCTCAGTAGACTTCTAGTCAATGCTCTCCAGAAGCAGTGGAAGGCATTTCTATTTAAGCCAGCATTTGGAATCTGTGAGCCAGGTGTACCTGCATGCTGAGGGAGGGGTTTTGTTCGCTTTCTTGCTACTAGTGTTAACATACTGCTATCCAGCCTAACTACAGAGGGAAGAGAAAACAAGCCTCTGTATAAATAACTGATGCAAGAATAGGACTAATGCTCTTGAAAACTCTGAGGTTATCAGCATTGCTGCCTTGACAGTCTGCCCTCCATTTTTTCCTCAGTTATTAGTTAAATGCAAATAGTATTTAACTAATGAATCGTCCTTTGAATCAAAGCTGCATAACATTTAACACTCCGCTAATTTACTGTAGCAATCATAGTCTTTCCCTTCGCATTTTTCCAGATCTCACTGACAAACTACTACTCTAAGCAACATTCTTGTTTCTGTATTTCTGAAGTTCTGTGAGCAGTTATCCTGTGATAAGAATCCCTGAATTAATTTCAGCCTCAAATGCATTAAAGAGATTAATCAGATGTTGATGCAAGTTAAAAGAGAATCAGTAACCACTGGAAGACTAGGGGTTCTTATCAAATCACTCAGGATAAGTTATATAAATGAAAGGGGACAGTTATCTCTGATGGTTAGAGTGACAGGTGAATAATAGTTCCTCATTTTGTTGGCTGTCATGACCTTATAACAATCAAAATCTGTCATCTTGCTTTTTTTGTCCCTGGCCTCAATTTTTTATACCCATCCTGTGGCTTTCCACTTTTCATTAAGGCACCACGTATGCACTTTCAATGCATACTGTGAGAAAACTTGAGAATAAAGCCAGTTAGCTGCATGCACTTGAATGATATTGAAGCAGGGCTGAAATAAAAAGGTATTAAATAAGGTAAATTGAAAGCCATTAATTAGGCACAAGGGCAAGAAAGCAAAAGGGCAAAGAGATTTTAAAAGTGCTTGCTAGGTGTCTCTGTGAAATAATCCTTCTAGATTGCGAAAGTAGGGAAAGGGACATTTGTAGAAGCATAAGGCAGCAAAAGAGGAAGTTAATCTTTGACCCACTGGCCCACTGCAACTGCCGAAAAGAGGAACTAGAAACCGGCTGGAATAAGCATTGAGTAATATACCTTGGAAAATCTTGGGATCAGGTCAAAGGGGCAAATGTGTTTTTTATGAAGGATATTTCTGCAAGAGTGTTAGCAACATCAATGCCATGTATGGAAAGACCTTCCCTGTCTCCTCCTTGTTCCTTTAGTAATATGACGCTTGTAATGATGTATGGAATATGGGGTTGTCCTTTCCTGTAATTGGGAGAGTGTTTACTGGAAATGATTGTCTGTGACTATAAAACTGTAGACCTTCCTACAATCGGGGCTCCCAGATGTGTTCAGACATGAGTCTAGTCTGGGGTCCGTGTACACGTTAAATAAACAGTTGTTTCTTCCTGATTTCGCCTGTGGCCTTGTTTCTGCCTGACCACCAGCAGCTAAGGTTTCTGCTACAATATCGCCTAGAAGTAAATAGAATACATTTTATTTATTTACATTATTATAGTTTGCCTTTCTCAGAAGGACACAAGGTACATTACTAGCGCCGATCCACGGGCATGTGGCTCCCCAGGCAAGCTCCATGCCCGCTGCCCCCCTGCCGCTGCCCTCCTTCTCTTCATTGACCATCGCCCCCCCCCAAGGTTGGTCCCCCCCCACACTGAGGCTGGCTGCTGCCCTCCTTCCCTTCATCGCCCCCCTCCCTCGCCGAGGCTGGTACTTGCCCCCCCTCCTTCCCTTTGCAGCGCTGCAAGGCAGCACCGCGCTCCATTGCCCCCTTCACTGCGACTGCTCCTTACTGGCTTTGATGCAGCTGGCGTGGTATCATATCCTTTGAAGAGCCCGTGAGAGAAAACTTCGCTCCACCTCCTTCCCAGAACCGGAAGTGAGGGGGAGCGAAGTCTCTTCTCACAGGCTGTTCAAAGGATACGATACCATGCCAGCTGCATTGAAGCCAGTAAGGAGCAGTCGTGGGGGTGGGGGGCGGAGCGCGGCGCTGGCTTGCAGTGCTGCGAAGGGAGGGAGCACAGCAGCGGGGAGGAGGGAGGCAGGCAGGCAAACTAGACGTTTACCATGGGCACCGGGAGGGGGGGAGCCGGCCCTGTACATTACACATAGTGAGTCAGGACAAAAGGACATTCAATAACCAAGGCATTAGAATTTTAGAAGTGTGGAACCACCAGAAAGAACTGAAGTATAACGTAAGTATTAACATGACACATTAAGTGGTACAGAGATTACATAATAGGATCTTACTACAATAAGCTATACACAGCAGTATAGACTACAGTACCAATCATTTATTCAGGTTTGTGAACCATTTTGTACAGTGTAACCCAATTACCTGCACAGAAAAGCCTTCTTGAATAGTTCAGTTTTCCATTAAAAAAAGGCTTAAAAAAGGGGAGCTTTCCTGACCCCTTCAGGCAGGTCATTCCACAAAGTGGGAGCCACAATGGAAAAAACACATGTATGGGCAGTTGTTGATTTTGCCCATTTGCAGATTGGCACCTGCAGAAGCTAAGTTGTCATGGCAAGCATAGGGAGAGAGGGGATCTCACAAATAAGAAGGGTTAAGGCCATGAAGGGCTTTGTATGTGATAGCCAACACCCTAAATCAGGGGTGTTGAACTCATTTGTTATGAGGGCCGGATTTAACATAAATGAGACCTTGTCGGGCTGGGCCATGTGTATCATAAAATGTAATGCCAGGTAGCAGACATAAGCTTTATAAAGAACACAAACACAATTAAAAATGTTTTAACTTAAATAAAACATGATTAAAATATTAGCACCAGGTGGCTCAATCAGTCATATCAAGATAATGGGCCAGGCTGAGTTGGGAGAAAGCCTTTTTTTGTTTTGCAGCTGCTTTAACTTGCTTCTTCATTAATAAAGCTGAATCCAGTATGACCCCAAGGCTTTTAAATGAGTCAGCAAGGGTCAGTTGAACTCCATCAATAGTGGGGAGAACCATGCCCTCTAAGACATCCTTCCCAACCAACCTTAGTTCTCTTTTCAGGGTTCACTTTTAGCCAGTTAACCCACCATAGCCAGGTGCTTCAGTACTTCTAACACATCACCTAGAGATTTGGATAAGGATATATGGAACTGAGTATCATCAGCATATTGATGACAACCAACCCCAAAGCTACAAATGATTTGTTCTCAGAGATTGAAAAGCACAGGGGATAGAAATGCACCCTGTAGAATCCCACAAGACAGGTTCCACACCAATAGCAACCCTTTGAGTCAGATTCACAGGGAATAATTTGGAACAGTTCAGTCCACATAACCCTCATACCTATTTTTGCATCCATGGTACAAATAGTGGTCTTTGCTGATCTTGCCAACATCCATCATGGAAACTGGGCCAAAATGATCTATAAATATCCCAGCTAGTGTGCTGACCTTTCGTCTTGCGTACCTATGTTACAAATGACAGATCACAGCATATTCTCTATTTTATCAGTAAAAAATATTGAAGCATGTGTGTGCTGCCTGGGTGAAAGAAAACACTGAGAAATAGAAATCCACAAGACAGGCACAAAAAATTGAGGCCAACTAGAAGAAAGCCAAGAATGACAAGTGAATGATAGTACAATCCTTAGCACCTTTCTAAGTCATGGATCTTAGAAGAGAGTAACTTTTGAGGCACGTGACCTAGATAATCAGAAGGGGTACACAGCTGAAATGTCCTGGGCTTCCTTCTCCAGAAAAAGTGTTGCAGCTGGGGCTGATGGGAGTTGTAGGGAAAAAACATCTGGAGAGCTACCATTGGCCACTCCTGATATATTACAATGTAGTAACAACAACAAAGTAATACTACTCTCTCTCTCGGCTTGACTTCGCGAACGAAGATTTAAGAAGGGTGCAGTAGTCCACGTCTGCTGCAGGCTCGCTGGTGGCTGACAAGACCAATGCGGGACAGGCAGATCCGGCCGCAGTGGCTGCAGGGAAAAGTCTGATTTGGGGTTGGTGCTGTAGCAGTGCGATTCTTCCTCAATCTCCTTTTGTCCTCAAGACCAGCTATGCGTGCGTTCTCAAAGGAAGAGACAGCCTGGTGGATGGTGTGCCTCCATGCTTTGCGATCTGAGGCTAGGTCAGACCACTGGTGATGGTTGATGCGACAGGTGCCAAGGGATTTCCTCAAGGAGTCTTTGTACCTCTTCTTTGGTGCCCCTCTATTTCGATGGCCAGTGGAAAGTTCGCCATACAGAGCAATCTTGGGAAGGCGGTGGTTTTCCATCCTAGAAATATGCCCTGCCCAGCGCAGCTGCGTCTTCAACAGCAGTGCTTCGATGCTTGTAACTTCCGCCCTCTTGAGGACTTCAGTGTTGGTCACAAAGTCACTCCAGTGGATGTTGAGGATGGTGCGAAGGCAGCGCTGATGAAACCGCTCAAGGAGTCGCAGGTGATGACGGTATAAAACCCACGATTCGGAGCCGTAGATGAGGGTTGTCATCACAACTGCTTTGTAAACATTGATCTTTGTGCCTTTTTTCAGGTGTTTGTTGCTCCACACTCTTTTGTGCAGTCGGCCAAATGCACGGTTTGCCTTTGCCAGCCTGTTGTCGATCTCCTTGTCAATCTTGGCATCTGAGGAGATGATGCACCCCAGGTAGCTGAACTGCTGGACTGTCTTCAGTACTGATTCACCCACAGTGATGCAGGGAGGGTGATAATCTTCCTGGGGTGCAGGCTGGTGGAGAACTTCTGTCTTCTTCAGACTAACTTCTAGGCCGAATAGCTTGGCAGCCTCTGCAAAGCAGGACGTCATATGCTGCAGAGCTGATACCGAGTGGGAGACGAGTGCAGCATCATCAGCAAATAGTAGCTCTCGGATGAGTTTTTCCATTGTCTTGGAGTGAGCCTTTAGTCGCCTCAGGTTGAACAGGCTGCCATCGGTGCGATAGCGGATGTAGACACCATCGTCATCATCTAGATCTACTGTGGCTCTTTGAAGCATCATGCTAAAGAAGATTGTAAAGAGAGTTGGCGCGAGAACGCAGCCTTGCTTTACACCTGTGCCTATTGGGAAGGGCTCCGAGAGGTCCTTGCAGTGTCTGACTTGGCCTCGCTGGTCTTCATGTAGCTGGATGATCATGCTGAGGAACCTTGGGGGACATCCTAAACGTTCCAAGATTTGCCACAGGCCTTTCCTGCTAACGGTATCGAAAGCTTTGGTAAGGTCGACAAAAGTCACATATAGACCCTTGTTCTGTTCCCTGCATTTCTCTTGGAGCTGCCTGAGAACAAATACCATGTCGGTGGTGCTCCTGTTAGCTCTGAAGCCGCACTGGCTCTCTGGGAGGAGTTCTTCTGCAATGGTGGGCACCAGTCTGTTCAGGAGTATTCTGGCAAGGATTTTGCCTGCGATGGAGAGCAGAGTTATCCCCCGGTAGTTGGAGCAGTCTGACTTTTCTCCTTTGTTCTTGTATAGAGTAATGATGATTGCATCGCGAAAGTCCTGTGGTAGTTTGCCTTGTTCCCAGCAGGTGACAAGTACTTTGTGAAGTGTGCTATGTAGTACTGTGCCCCCATGCTTCCAGATCTCTGGTGGGATTCCATCAACTCCCGCTGCCTTGCCACTTTTCAGTTGCTTGATGGCTTTAACAGTCTCTTCTAGGGTGGGGATCTCATCCAACTCTGTTTTCACTGGTTGAAGTGGGGTGAGGTGGATTGCTGAATCTTGAACTACGCGGTTGGCACTGAAGAGAGCCTGAAAATACTCCGACCACCGGTTCAGTATGGATGCCTTGTCTGTGAGGAGCACTTGGCCGTCTGCACTACGCAAGGGACTCTGAGCCTGATATGATGGGCCATATACTGCCTTCAGGGCTTCGTAGAACCCTCTTAAATCACCAGTGTCTGCACACAGCTGGGTTCTCTCAGCAAGCTTGGTCCACCACTTGTTCTGGATGTCTCGAAGCTTGCGCTGGAGGTTGCTACATGCAGCGCGAAAGATTGCTTTTTTCCCGGGACAGGAGGGCTGAGCAAGATGTGCTTGGTAGGCAGATCTCTTTTTCGCTAGTAATTCTTGGATCTCTTGATTGTTCTCGTCAAACCAGTCCTTGTTTTTCCTTGTGGAGAACCCGAGGACTTCTTCAGAGGTCAACAGGATGGTAGTTTTTAGGTGTTCCCAGAGTGCTTCTGGAGAAGGGTCTGTGGGGCAACTGTGGTCCTCAATTCTTGACTGGAGTTTTGCCTGGAAGGCAGCTTTAACTTCAGCTGACTGAAGGCTGCCAACCTGAAGCTTCCTTCGAGGGATACCTCCTCTCCTGGGTGTGGGTTTAAAGTTAAGACAGAGATTGCAGCGTACAAGACGATGATCCGTATGACATTCCGCACTGGGCATTACTCGGGTGTGTAAGACATCTCGAAGGTCTCTCTGGCGCACCAGAATGTAGTCGATAAGGTGCCAGTGCTTGGACCGTGGGTGCATCCAGGTTGTCTTCAGGCTGTTCTTCTGCTGAAAGATAGTGTTGGTGATGGTGAGCTGGTGCTCCGTGCAGAATTCTAGCAGGAGGCGCCCGTTATCATTGCAGTTGCCAATGCCGTGTTTGCCAAGTACTCCTTTCCAGGCTTCCGAGTCTTTACCTACTCTGGCATTGAAGTCGCCAAGGATGATCACCTTGTCCTCTGTAGGGGTCTTCCGTACGAGGTTGCGTAGATCAGCATAGAACTTGTTCTTTTCTGCAGGATCTGCTTGAAGAGTTGGGGCATACACACTGAAGAGTGTTGCATGCTGCTTGTTTTTTTTTTTTTAATATATGAAATTTTTATTAAGAAAAGATGGACATACAAAGAAAAGAAAGAATAAAGAAAAACAGGTTTCCTACCTGTAACTGATGATCTTCGAGTGGTCATCTGTGCAGTCACACTGATGGGATATAGGCGCCCGCGCCGATCTCGATCGGTATTCTTGAAAGCTGCGGATTTCTGCGCCCCAGGCCCAGTGCGCATGCGCAGAAGCCCCACCGCGCATGCTCACAGGGACCGGAGCGGACATCCCGCCAGTTCCTTCTGACCGCTGCGTAAGCCCTAGAGATGGACCGGCAGCGGAGGGGAAGGAGGGCGGGTAGTGTGACTGCACAGATGACCACTCGAAGATCATCAGTTACAGGTAGGAAACCTGTTTATCTTCTTCGTGGTCTCTGTGCATCACACTGATGGGAGATTAGCAAGCCAGAGTCCTACCTGGAGGAGGGTGCAACGGTCCATCAGCGAGAAACCTCTTGAAGCACCGCACGGCCCACTGATACACGTCTACGCCAGTCCAGGTCCAACGCATAATGGCTCACAAACGTATGCGAGGAGGACCAAGTGGCAGCATCACAAATGTCTTTCAGTGGTACTCCTCTCATAAAGGCTGCCGAGGTCGCTAGGGCTCTAGTGGAATGAGCTCTAACCTGTCTTGGCAGGGGTTGTTTGTTCAACAGGTAGCACAGTTTTATAGTCTCAGTTATCCACTTCGAGATCCGCTGTGACGAAACTCTCACGCCTTGCGACGTTGTGGAATATGAGACAAAGAGTCTAGGGTCCTTACGTTCAGGCCTTACTCTATGCAAGTAAAACGAGAGTGCCCTCTTCACATCTAGTGTGTGGAGTCTCCTTTCCGATTCCGTGCTTGGATTAGGAAAGTACGTGGGTAGGTAAATTTCCGCGTTCAGGTGAAAGGCGGATGTTACTTTCGGGAGAAAAGTTATATCAGGGCGTAGCCCCACTCCCTCCGCGCTGAATCTCAAGTATGGGTCGTCGCAGCGCAACGCTGCCAGTTCATCGACCCTGCGAGCAGAGGTAACGGCCACTAAGAAGGCTGTCTTCCAGGATAGTAATTGCAAGGAACACGTCGCCATAGGCTCGAAGGGTTTCCCTGTTAAAGCCCGCAACACTGCTGGGAGGTCCCAAGCGGGAGCAGGGGCTCGTACCGCGGGGTACAATCTTGCCAGGCCCTTTAAGAACCGTTTCGTATCAGGGTGTGAGAACACCGAGTGGCCTTCAAGTTGCTCATGATTAGCCGATATGGCGGCTAAGTACACTCTCACAGATGACACTGTCAGTCCCTTGTCGAGGAGTGAGAGTAGAAAGTCTAGTATTAGTGGGAGACCTGCAGTCTTGGGTTCCCTATTAGTTCTGACCACAAATTGGCTAAACCTCGCCCATTTATATCCATACGACTTCCTAGTGGATGATTTTCTACTGTTTAGCATGACATCCAGGGCTCTATCAGATAACCTTGTCACACCAGTCTCCACGCCGTGAGTTTCAAGTGAGGCACGTCGTGGTGAAGCACTCGTCCCTCGTGTGATAGCAGAAGGTCTGAGTTCGTTGGAAAGTGGTGGAACGTTCCGCAGGACAGCTTCAGTATCGGGGAGAACCATTGTTGTCTGGGCCACCATGGTGTGATGAGAATCCCCTTGGGGCGTTCGAATTGAATCTTGTGAACCACCCTTGTGATTAGTGGGATCGGTGGGAAGAGGTACACATGTAAGCGAGCCCATGGGATCAGTAACCCGTCTCCTAACGATAGGGGGTCCGCACCCCCTCTGCAGCAAAATTTGGCGCATTTCGAGGTGTTGCGTGTGGCGAAGACATCCACTTCCGGTGTGCCCCACTTCTGGAATACCGGTTGGAGGAACTCCCAATTGAGTTCCCACTCGTGGAGTGAGGCCCCTCCTCGACTGAGGTAATCTGCACAGGCATTCAGATTGCCCGGTAAGTGCGTGGCTACTAGGGTAGTGTCCGATTCTCTGCAGATTTCCCAAATCTTTAGTGCTAGAAGGCATAACTTTCGTGAGACTGTACCGCCCTGCCTGTTCACGTAAGATAGGGCTGTAGTGTTGTCTGTCAAGATCGCTACTGTTTTCCCCACAATCAGGTGTCTGAATGAGAGAATGGCATGATGTATGGCCAGCAGCTCCAGGAAATTGATGTGGCAGTGCAGAAGATTCTGAGGCCATCTGCCCCCCACACACATGCCTTCTGCGTGTGCTCCCCAGCCCCATAAGGATGCATCCGTCGTTATGGTCAACGTAGGGGTCTGTCTGTGGAACGGGGCCCCTTGGAGGAGGTTGTGCTCCTCCTGCCACCAGGATAGGGTCCAGACTACCGTCGTAGGGACAGTCAGTTGGCGCGAGGGGAGATCTGTCTGACAGTTGAACACGCGCAGGAACCACAACTGTAGTAATCGCATGTGGAACCTGGCGAACTTCAACACTGCCGTTGTCGCTGCCATCAGTCCCAGGAGGCGTTGGACTTGGAACGCTGTGACTGTAGGGTTGGTTAGAAATACATGAATCAGAGACCTGATGTCCTCCGCCCTTTGTGTCGGGAGGAATGCCTTGCAGGTTTGTGAGTCCAGAATGGCCCCTATGAACCGTACCCTCTGAGAGGGCTGCAGAGCCGATTTCTTTAGGTTGACCTGTAAGCCTAAGTTTCGCAGAAGGGTTAAGGTGACCTCTATATGCTGTAGTAATAGAGGTTCTGAGCTCGCCACCAGTAGCCAATCGTCTATGTAAGGAAAGATAGTGATTCCTTGTAGACGTAGATGGGCTGCCACCACCACCATGGTTTTTGTAAACACTCTCGGTGCCGTGGAGAGGCCAAAGGGCAAAGCTTTGTATTGGTAGTGGGAGTCTCCAATTGCAAACCTGAGAAACTTCCTGCAGTCCTGATGTATCGTTACATGAAAGTAGGCGTCTTGCAGGTCTAGCGTGGCCATCCAATCGCCTTGGTTCAGGAGGGGTAGGATGTTTTGCAGAGAGACCATTCTGAACTTTTGGTTTGGAATGAACTGGTTCAGGCCTCGTAGGTCCATAATGGGTCGAAGGCCTCCATCCTTTTTGGGGATGGTAAAATATCGGGAGTAGAAGCCTTGTCCAATCTGGTTGGTTGGTACCCGTTCTATTGCATCTTTTTGGAGAAGGGATTGAACCTCTGTCCTTAGTGTGGGGGATACCCTGGTGTGGATGACTGTGGGAACTGTCGGGTTTTCTCTGAATTCTATTTGATAACCCATCCGGATTATCGACAACACCCATTTGTCCGTAGTGATTGTGGACCATGCCTGGTAATATGGGAAAAGTCTGGTACGGTCCGGGTCCAAAGGGGAGGGGGTAAAAGGGGGGGAAGGGCAGTCAAAGACCCTGTTTAGACGGTCTATTCCCCTTTTGTCTGGATTGCTGTGACGGAGTAGGTGAGTACTTCGTCTTGGGGTTGTACGGAGGTTTGGAGTAAGATGTGGAGCCTTTGGGCCTCCATTGTTGTTCTGCGGGTTGCTTGGAGAACGGCTTCTTGCTCCACGGTTTGTTCCAGGAACGTCTGCTTTGGGTCCTAGATGAGATGGGAACCCCCAAATTGCGAGATGTTTTAATGCTTTTATCCATCTCCTGTAGTGTGGCATCTGTAGTGGAGCTGAATAATCCACTTCCATCGAATGGGAGATCTTCGATGCAGGATTGAGTATCCGGCTGGAGCGCTGTAGATCTCAGCCAAGAGTGACGTCTTAAGGTGATCGCTGAGGTAAGTGTCTTTGCTGCAATGTCACCTGCGTGTTTTGCCGAATTGATTTGTTGTTTCGCTAATGCAATGCCTTCCCTTTGTATCTTCTTCATTGCCTGTTTAGTTTGTTCGGACAGGTCTGGTAGAGCCGATAATTGGTCCCATAGGGCGTATTGGTAACGGCCCATACACGCTCCATAATTTGCAACTTTTATTCCTAACGAACCTGCTGTGTAGAACCTTCTGCCCAGGTTGTCTAGCTTTTTTCCCTCTTTGTCTGGGGGAGCGGCGTGTGTCTTTCTGGCCTTAGAGGATGACGCTACTACTATCGAGTTTGGTTTCGGGTGTGTAAATAAAAACTCTGCTGTGGACTCCTGGACTCGGTACATATGGTCCAGCCTTCGGGAGCTTATCGGTGTTGAAGCTGGTTTGTCCCACGACGATTTTGTGGTGTGGAGCATGACCGTTGTAAGCGGTAAAGCGACTGCCGTCGAGGTGTCTAGCTGGACGACATCGAACACGTTGTCGGTGACCACCGGCTCCGGCTGGACCGTCGGTAGCGACAGGGTGTGTGCCATCCTTCTAATTAGGTCCCCATACGATTTTAGGTCCTCGGATGGGGATATGGGGAGCTCCTCGCCCACCTTACTCGATGGTGCTGGTTCCTCTGGGGAGGAAATGTCTTGGTTTTCCCGCGGGGAGCCTTCCTCCGATCCGGGGGAGCCTTCTATGGATTCCGAGTGCTCCGAAGAGTGTTTGGGCGTCTCCGACGCTCTCGGCGACTCAGGGGTCTGCCGGCTCTCCGAACTCCGCCGTCGAGGGGAAGTTTTCTGTGTCTTTGGCGGTGTGTCAGGTGGTTTGGACACCGACGCCGACGCTGTGTGTCTTGGTCGGTAAGATGTCCGGGATCTGACCGAGGCTTCGGACTGCTGGTCCCAATCTAGGTGTCTAGGTGGGAACCAGGGGAACATGGAGGGCATGGGGCAGGACCCATATAGGTATTGCCATTGCCTTTGATCCCACGACATTGGGGGTGGTGGTTTCCGAGGAGAGCGATCTCTGTTGCGAGAGCTTTCCTCTGAATCTCGGGATCGATGTCGGCCCCGAGGGCTACGCCGAGGGCTGCTTGAGTCGTCGCGCCTGGGATCTTTCCTAGGCGTGGCGGATCGATCCTTCTTGGGGCTTCGGGTTCGCCGATCGTCAGGGCTGACCGGGGCTGAGCAGTGTCCTCTACAGTATGTATTTCTAGTGGACTGCCCTCCGCTCCCGACCGTTGCGACAGATCGAAGTCGCGGTCCGAATCCGAAGAGATGGCGATTTGCGTCGACATCGATGCCAATGCCGGGGGGCTTGGACGGCGGCGAGGGGAAGCGAACAGCTTCAACGGCGGTACTCTCGCTGCCGATTCCGACGGCGATGTCGGGAGTGAAGTTGCGGACGATCGATGTTTGTCCGACTTTTTCCTCTTCTTCGCTTCCGACTGGAGTCCCTTCTCCTCCCTTAGCCGTTTTGCAGGAGTGGAGGAGGCGGACTTAGATGCCGAGCCCGTTTTTGTGGGGCGGTCGGCGTCGGGGGCACTCTTGTCGGTGCCAAGCGATTCCGATGTCGACGGCTTGTGCGACGGCGCCGACATTTTCTTAGGCGACAGAGCCTTCTCCATCAGTGCCGCCGGCAAACGGCCCGCGCGGTTTTTCTTCGTCTGGCGGGAAAACTTCGCGCAGTGAGCACACGCGTCAGGGATGTGTGCTTCTCCTAGGCAAAAAAGGCAAAGAACGTGCCCGTCTGTGGGAGCGATTTTGCTGCCGCAGTTCTTGCACCGTTTGAAAAACCCCCACCGTTGTTCCATGCGGGGGGGGGGGAAAGGGCGGGAAGAGAGATTTGAGGAGAAAGTCCCGAAAAGATTTAGTCTTCCAGCTCCCTAGTCTTTACAAAGACTGTTGTGTGGTCCAAGCCAAAACAAATTTTGTCAAAATCCAAGAAAAGCAACTTCCAAGAAAGGATTCCACCGACCGTGGCGAGAGATCGACTGATCCAAGCGGCGGTCAGAAGAGAACTGGCGGGATGTCCGCTCCGGTCCCTGTGAGCATGCGCGGTGGGGCTTCTGCGCATGCGCACTGGGCCTGGGGCGCGGAAATCCGCAGCTTTCAAGAATACCGATCGAGATCGGCGCGGGCGCCTATATCCCATCAGTGTGATGCACAGAGACCACGAAGAAGATCGAACAAATACAATCAACATTAATCATACGAAAAAGATACATTCCAAACACCTTAGACGCTTGGGCGCGCCATACAGTCAAAAACACATCTATGTCTAACGTCTACCACTACATCCCAATCATACACACTGGGGGATGGAGAGGATTTGAAAGGAAAAAAAAAATTCTAGCTACTCCATGTCGAAGCCTCTACTTTTGACCCATTTATAAATGGGGTCCCATTCCTCCTGACATTTTTGCACATTACCCTCTCTTAATCTTGTGGACATTAGATCAGATTCAGCGACTTCCAACAGCTTATTAATGAATTCGTCTCTGTTCGGGATTCTATCATTTTTCCAATACTTGGCATACAAAGTTCTAGCAATGGTAACTATATACAGTAACACTTTCAGTTTGGTCGTAGGCAAATTTTGCCTACAGATATTCAGAAGATACAATTCTGGCACATGCTTAACTTGTATTTTCAAGATTTTTTGAATCCAAATATTAACTTGAGCCCAATATTTCCTGGCTTCTTTGCATTGCCACCATATATGGAACAACGATCCTTCAACTTCTCGGCATTTCCAACATTTATTAGAGTATGTGGGGTAAATTTTGGCCAGTCTATTTGGTGTAAGATACCATCTATATACCATTTTATATAGATTTTCTTTGAGATCAGTTGGCTTTATTAGTTTTAAATTCTGTTTCCATAATTTTTCCCATTCATCCAGATCAATATTATAGCCAAAATCCTTAAGCCAGCGGATCCAAGCTTCTTTTACAACTTCATCCTGCATCTTAACTTGAAGTAGCCAATCATACGTTTTAGAAATTATCTTCTGCTTGGACTCTAAGATAAGATCTAATTCAATTGGTTTATTCGAAAAGCCCCTTTCTTTGTCTTTCTGAAATCTTGATTTGAGTTGACACTGGAGCCACCAATTTAACTTAGATAGTTCTTCCTCAATCAAATCATTTTGGCTATTCAACAAATAGGCATAATCTTGTGGGTTATCCCAATTATACAAGTTGGGGTGAGTCAGAGCTTCTATCGGAGATAACCACTTTGGAGTATAAGTATACATCAGCTTAATTTCATCCCAAATCTTATACAAGGATCTTCTTATTTCGTGTCTGAAAAAGCGTCCAGTTTTTACAGGAGTGTGATACCACATATAATTGTGCCAGCCTTCTCCCAAACCTACGCCTTCAATAGTCATTAGCCTCTTATTATCTAGCTTACACCAATCCCTTAACCATGCAATACAACAAGCCTTATAGTACAGATTCCAATCTGGGAGAGCAAGACCACCTCTTGATTTGCTGTCTTGTAAAATTTTCAATTTTATTCTGGCCTTTTTCCCTTGCCAGATAAACAACTTGATCATAGAGTTAAGTTTCTGGAAAAATAGTTTGGGTAAGGTGATTGGGATTGTTTGGAAGAGAAATAAGATCCTTGGAAGAATGTTCATCTTTATTGTAGCGACTCTACCTAAGAGCGAAATATGGAGATCTTTCCAGTTAGCTAGATCATCCCGTATTTCTTTCAATATTTTTTCATAATTGTCTCTGTACAAAGTCTTTAACTCATTCGTCAAATAAATTCCAAGGTATTTTATCTTTTTTTCTTGCTTAAATCCTGACAGCTGTTCTAAAGATTCAACTTGAATTTTCTCCATATTTTTCATTAAAATTTTTGTCTTAGACACATTCAGTTTGAAACCAGATACTTCTCCAAATTCTCGTAGTCTTTGCTTCAGAGGGACTATCGAAGAGATGGGTTGTTCCAAGATAAATACTAAATCGTCCGCAAACGCCAAAGACTTAAATTCCACGTTATTAATTCTGGTTCCTTGAATTTTGTTGTCTTCTCTAATCTTCTTTATTAAAGGTTCTAACGTCAAGATAAAAAGCAATGGGGATAACGGGCATCCCTGTCTAGTGCCTTGTTGTATTTCTACTAAATCAGACATCACTCCATTAAAACTCACTCTCGCATTCTGCTTCGAGTAAATCGCTTCGACCATTCTGCGGTACCTATCACCACAACCAATTGCATCCAATGTCACTTTGGTGAAATTCCAATTAACATTGTCAAAAGCCTTTTCTGCATCCACAAAAATAGCAGCAAATTCTTTGTCTGGGTGATCTCTGTAATATTCAATCACATTTAAAAGTAGCCTCACATTCTGATTCATTAGTCGTCCTGGGACGAAACCTGTTTGATCCTCATGAATTAAGTCAGTAATCACCTTCTTCAATCTATTCGCTAAAATTGTTGCAAAAATCTTATAATCGCTATTTAAAAGTGAAATTGGTCTATAATTTTTAATTTCTGATGGGTCGGTGCCTTCTTTGTGAATGAGAGTAATAAGCGCTTCTTTCCAAGAATCTGGAGTCTCGCCTGAATGATAGACATTCTCAATTACCTTCTTAAAGGGCAACAATAACAAATCTTCAAAGGCTCTAAAAAACTCAATCGGAAGTCCATCTGGACCTGGGGTCTTGTTACTTTTTTGGGTTTTAATTACATCAACCAATTCCTGCATTGAGATTGGGCTCTCCAAACTTGCTTGCTGTTCCCTTGTTAATTGTTTCATTTCGACTCCTTTAATATAATTTTCTTGCTTGAATTGTTCAATCTCTTGCTTTTTGTACAGATTCCTATAAAAGTTTTGAATAATATCTTTCATTTGAAAATTTTGAAACACCTCCTCCTTGGCATCATTTTTCAACATTTTTATGATCTTTTTCTCCTTTTCCTTCCTTAATTTGTAAGCCAACCATCTACTCACTTTGTTAGCATTTTCAAAATAGTTTTGTCTTGTCCATTTTAGTTTTTTCTCCATTTCTTCTGCTAAAAGAATATTTATCTGATGTTGGATAAAAGTAATTCTGGCCTTCACCTCTCTTGGATTCCCAGTTTTCTGTTGTTTCTCATAGAATTTCAATTTTGTTACAAGTTCATTGTAAGATTTTCTTTGTTCTCTCTTCCTCCTCTTTGAGTAACGGATGGCGACTCCTCTAAAGAAGGCCTTGAATGCGTCCCAAATAACTGGGATCTTCGTGTCTTTCTCCAAGTTGAGTTTAAAAAATTCCTGAATCTCTTTTTTAGCTACTTCCAAAAATTGAGTTTCTTTTAAAATTTGCAAATTGAGAGACCATCGAGGATTTCTTGATTGCTCCTGTAGAGATAACAAAATTGGGTTGTGATCAGCGTATGACTGAGGGAGGATATCAACTTGGTTAACTGACAAAATCATACTCAGGGATACCCAGGTCATATCTATTCTGGACCAAGATTTATGTGAATGTGAATAAAAAGTAAAATCTGTCGTGTTCGGGTTCTTTGTTCTCCAGGCATCTACTAAGTTTAATTCTTCAGCCAGCTTCAAAAAAGAATTAGGTAGTAAATTCCGATTCTTCTTCTTTTTTTGAGGGTCGTCATATTTTTTATCCATTTTGATATCAAATATCGCATTGTAATCGCCAACTATGCAGTACCTATCTGAATTGAATTCCCTAAGTTTCGTGCACAATACTTGATAAAATTTTTCTTGATTTTCGTTAGGGGCATAAATGTTCCCAAGGATTGTTTTAAGTCCATTTAACTCCAACTCAACTATGATGATTCTTCCTTGTTCATCCGAAAATAGGCAGCTCGACTTAATGTGATGAGGAACAAAAATAGCTACCCCTTTCTTCTTTTTAAAAGGATCACATGAAGCATATAAAGTACCCAATTTCTTGTTTTCCAAATA
This sequence comes from Heteronotia binoei, assembly GCF_032191835.1. NCBI lineage: Eukaryota > Metazoa > Chordata > Lepidosauria > Squamata > Gekkonidae > Heteronotia > Heteronotia binoei. The sequence continues at coordinate 163,530,679 of NC_083223.1, read as the reverse complement.
CTTCACATTGTCCTTCCTAATATGCGTTTCTTGTAGACAGATAATGTGGGCGCCAGATTTTTTCAATTGCAGAAAAGTTCTCTTCCTCTTCCCGGGTTCATTTAATCCTTTGACGTTCAAAGAGAGTATTTTAGTTTCCATCTTCGAATTCATTTTGGTGAGTGAATACTATCCGATATCATGGCTGAGTCCTTCTTAGTCTGGAGCCTGGTTTTGACCTTCTCAGGTTTCTTTTTGGGAGACTTATCATCAGTGAACTTCTTAGCTCCTTCTACCTCCTGTTCGTCTCCCGATTCAGATCCATTTCGCTTCACAAACTCATCACAAAATTCTTCCATCTTTGCCTCAGTAGTAATATTGTATCTCTTAGTTTGAAATGTAAAGAAAAGACCTTGCGGGAGGAGCCATCTAAATTGAATTTCTTGCTTCATTAACCAAATAGACAATTTCCTGAACTTGAATCTCCTCTGTCGGACACTCCAGGGTATCTCTTTCAATACTTTGATCTTCGTTCCCTTCCAATTCATTTCATAATCTCTTGCCTTCCGCAGAATCCTTTCCACAGTTTCTGGACGGGCGAACTTTATTTGAACTTCTCTGGGAAGTTTGAATTTCCTTATGTAGCTCGAAGAAACTCTTTTGGCCCAAAGAATATCTCTTGGACCTTCTTCCAATAGTTCTTCATCATCAATAATTAAGATGTCTCTAATTTTACTGATTATATCTTCCTCCTTTTCTTCTGGTAGATTTTGAAAGCGAAGAATAGTTGAAGCTTTCTCCATTTTGAGCCTCATCACCCGTTCTTCTAGCTCCATCAATCCTGTTTGGTTTTCTCTAACCGTATTGATTGTGCGCTTCTCCCGATCTTCCATTCTCTCAACTTTAGCTGTCAAACCATGAACTTGTTGTGTATTGGCCAACAGCTGCTTTTGAAATTCTGCCAACTGATCATTGGTTTTCCTAATTTGAGTCATCAAGTCTGTTTTCAGTCCATCTAAAGCATCTTGGTTCTGTTTAAATCCAGCAGTAACTGTACTCTGTAATTTTTCCAACGCGTCTTGGTTGACAGCGGCTTGCACCTTACCTCCCCCTGCCGGAGGAGTACCTTGTAGGTATTTTTTAATCTTTGTTTCCGTCATAATGATGCTGCAGTCACTAACCTTATAAACTGACCCAATTTGTAATTTTCAACAGCTCAATATATCAATAAGCGGAAAGACTATCAATAATCAATATTCAGCTAAATAACTTCTTAAGCTCAGTCAGTGATTCAAGATTATCTGGGATCCAATAAAAATGCTCAATAAGTAATACAGCAATTCTATAAAATCAATAATTCTTTAAGCTCAGTCAATAATTCAATTAATTATTAGGTATCAGATATTAAATCAATTCATTTCATTAATGCATTAGGGATTACCTATCAAAATTTAGCCCTAGAATTATTTATAGTAAGTGAATAAGTAAATAAATCAAAAATTACAGTTCTGAGTCAAGAAATAATCAACATAAGTATTTACACAGTCTTATCTTCTCTGTTCCTTATCTTCTCTGCTCCTTCTTCCTTCTTTCTTCCCTTCTCTTGTTACTTAACTGTTTCAGGATCTTAATATTGTCTTGGTAGCTTAGTGTCCAATTTTAATGTCTTAGTGTCTTAGTGTCAAATAGATTTTTAGCTGTCTTCAGTGTTCTAAAAGCCAAGTTCTAGTTTTAGCCCTAATAAATCCCCACGTTTTGAAAGATGAAAAGGAAAATGTTTTCTAGAGTCCAAAAGTTCCAGTCTCTTATACTCCAAGAAGGAAGGTTTCAAAGATCCAGCTATAGTGCCTAATCCATTTCCAATAGTTATAAATTTAAAAACCACAATCTTCAATAAAGAGCAGCCGCAGCAAAAGCTGCTAAGAACCACTACTCTACCCTTTGAGCTGATACCAACGATTAATTATCCCAAAAATAAGTATTTGCATAAACAAAACCCATCCTCTTCAACAAGGTGAAAAGTAAAATAACAAAAGAAAAATAAGGCTCCAGCGACAACGCAGATGAAAGGCAAAAAAAAAAGAAAACCAGAGGTGGACAAGCGAAGGGGGGGGGGGAGTTAAGATCTCCAAACGCACTCAGAAAGTTTCTGTCTCAGCTCACCACCAGCGCCGCCTGCGTCTTCCACGTCCAGCCTCCTGAAGGAGAACTTCAGCTCCCGTCCGCCATTACCGACAGCTTCCTCTCTCCTAACTCAGATCACAGTTCTCACATCGGTCACGGACTGACAGCCACTTTTAATGTCTCAGAGACAGGAAAAGAAGAATCGCTTCTCAACCCCCTACTTCCCCCTGTCTTCCTTCTGCCAATATTCTTTGATCACAGCCAAGCTCTTTGTTGTTTCCCCTCAAAACGATCGCTCATTCAGTCGCCGCTAAGCTGCCAAGCCGCCCGCCTCCTCAGCCATTCACGTCCTCCACCGATGCCCACACGCCGCGGCTCCGCTCCCTATCAGCCTGTGCAGCACACAAACCGCTTACCAGCTTTATTTTCTTCTCGCCATCGCCATGAACTGCACCATTCGGATTCCAAGGGTGGGACGACCCAGGTAGGAAAAAATGCTACGGGGTGCACTTGAGGGAGTTAAGGTTCCTCTCCAATCTCCCTTTCCCGGCGGCACAGTTAGGCACCGAGGTGTTGCTGAGGTATCGGCCAGGGGGAAAACTGGCACTGAGTGAGGAACCTCCGTTCCTCCCCCACGTCCAGAAAGCCCCCCAGGCTTCGGAGCATCTCCAGACAGCTCCTTAAGAGGTACTTCCCAGCCGGGAAGCCCCCTCGATTACCCCACAAACAAAGTTCCCTCCCGAGACGGGGAAAGGAGCTTTGCGTCACTCCGCCATCTTCCGGAAACCTCGCATGCTGCTTGTTTTGAAGTGGGAGGCGCATGGACATGATGCGATCTGAGTGACCTGTTGGCAGGTTTTTGATTTTGGAGGCAATGGAGTTCCTGACCATGAAGCCAACGCCAGAAAGGCGGCTCTCAGCCTTTGACTTACCCGACCAATAGAGGGTATAGCCAGCACCATGTTCTTGGAGACTACCTTCCTCAGGGAAACGGACCTCACTGAGAGCTGCTATGTCAATATTCAACCTGAGAAGTTCGTGGGCAACTAGAGCAGAGCGTCGTTCAGGGCGACCACTGTCTACTGTGTCAAGCATGGTTCTGATGTTCCAACACGCAAGCTTAAGTCTTTGCACACTTTGTGAGGCAGGTGCATGCCTTTTCTTTGTTGTTATTTTTTGACCGCAAGTAAGGATGCCCGTTGACCGCGGCTAGCCAACTGGGGTGGGGGAGACGAGCTTTGTTTAGGCCACCTTTTCTAGGCCCCTCTCCATGTGGAGCAAGCAGTGCTGTCCCTAGATAAGGCTGCTTGGTCATTCAGGGTGCTGCCAAAAGATGCTTTCGTCTCCGGGTCAGCATCAGGCAACCAATACCCTGAACCGCCTACATGCAGGATTGGGACTGCAGCTTCCAGTGGCATCTTCCACCTGCCGTTTCGCCCCTTGCCCATCGCTGCAGGACTTGGTGTGTTGTGGGTTGTGGATGTGGATATGTTCTTCAGGCCTGCGCAGAGGAATTTTTAGGTGAGGCACAGTGTGCGCAGTACTGGCTCCACCCTTTCACCTTGGGGTCATCTGCCATGGCCCAGTAAGCTGGGACGCCGGCAGCGAGTCCTCCAGGTGGTAGGTGTTACATTAACGAGCTCTATCTGCCCGGGTTTGATGTTAGAGTTTTCCTTCTCTTGGCTGACGAGGTTGGTGAGCCCAGCCTGCCCATCCAGTTATACCGCCGGACATTCGGTCGCACCATGACGTGGCAAACTCTGTGAGAAACGGGGGGGACCAGCGAGAAGGTGTTGCCACGGATGCAGTAATGCAGGAGAGGCCATTGCAGTGACCATCTGCCAGGTATAGCCGGACAGTGACCATGCGGCGTTCACTACACCGGGAAGGAGAGGCTATGTATTGCACATACACTTTCCCTGGGGGGGCAGGATACCCAAGAGGGAGCCCCCCCCTCCCCCCCCAAGGTCTGTGATGCCCTTAGATGTCCGGGGCTGCACGCGTGCTACACTGACTGGCTCAGCGTGTGTCTACCCTACGCCGACAGGTGCGGGTAACCCGTTGAACCCCATTTGTGATGGGGATCGGGGATTGCAATTATTCCCCATGAACGAGGAATTCCCAGTAAGTGCGGGTCATAAGCTCGCGTTGATTAAGTCCCTGCCCTTTGTACACACCGCCCGTCGCTACTACCGATTGGATGGTTTAGTGAGGTCCTCGGATCGGCCCCGCCGGGGTCGGCCCCGGCCCTGGTGGAGCGCCGAGAAGACGGTCGAACTTGACTATCTAGAGGAAGTAAAAGTCGTAACAAGGTTTCCGTAGGTGAACCTGCGGAAGGATCATTAAATACTACTAATACTACTACTAATACTACTACTAATACTACTACTAATAATACGATTACATTGGATTTATATCCTGCCCTCCACTCTGAATTTCAGAGTCTCAGAGTAGCTCACAATCTCCTTTACCTCCCTCCCTCACAACAGACACCTTGTGAGATGGGTGGGGCTGAGAGAGCCCTCCCCAGAAGCTGCCTTTTCCAGGACAACTCTACAAGAGCTATGGCTGACCCAAGGCCATTGCAGCAGCTGCAAGTGGAGAAGTGGGGAATCAAACCTGGTTCTCCCAGATAAGAGTCTGCGCACTTAACCAGCACACCAAACTAATAGAAATAAAGTACACAATTGCATCATCCTGAAACCATCACCCCCTTCCCCCCGCCCCCAGTCCATGGAAAAATGGTCTTCTACAAAACTGGTCCTTGGTGCTAAAAATGTTGGGGACCACTGTCCAACTCCCTGCACAGTGCAGAAAATTCACAAATACCTCCCCCCCTCACACAACCTGGTTAACCCTACTCTATGCCCAGATGATAGCTGGCCTGGAAAAAATTGCTTCCTGACTCCAATGTGATCAGCGTTTTCATGGGCATGTAAGAAAGCCACAAGAACTAAGCACTGATGCAGCCCTTCCTGCCCTCCATAATTTGCCTAAATTCACAGAAGCACCATTGCATGATGCACCAAATTCACACAAATGGTGTGGCATCCCTAGCTATCTGTGATGCTGGAAGGCCTGGGTTAGGTAGAGTTAGATCTCTCCCATGAGATTTTAAACCTGGATTAAATACATATGATATATGTTACCCCATCATTCCTATTTTACAGATAAGAGGGCTAACCAGGGTTTTTGTAGAAAAATTCCAGCAGGAATTCACTTGCATATTAGGCCACACCCCTGACATCACCATTATTTCACATAGGGCTTTTGTAGAAAAAGCCCAGCAGGAACTCATTTGCATATTAGGCCACACCCCCTGATGCCAAGCCAGCTGGAACTGCATTCCTGTGTGTGTTTTTAGCACATGAAAGCTTATGTTCTGAATAAAACTTTGTTGGTCTTAAAGGTACAAATTGACTCCTGCTTTGTTCAACTGCATTCCTTTGTGTTCTTGCTCAAAAAAAGCCCTGGGGCTAACACAAAATATCAAGTCAAATATATAACCTAAGAGTTTGTGCCAATCCATGACATAGGATTAATGATATATTATCAAAAATGGTGGTAGACTAAAAAGTTTAAGATATAATAACTCTATGAGTCCGCATAGAAGTAAGCTTGTGGCATACACTGCTTGATAAAGCAAAGATATGCTATGTAATTAGAATAATTAGAAGGTAGCTATAAGTCAATTATAAATCAGTTTTAAAAATTAGATAATCAAATTACAATGCCTTTTTAAAAAAAAAAAAAAAAAAGATGACTGATGTTCCATAGGAAAATATCAGTGATTTGTTATTCTAAATCAGTGTTTCCCATTTGCAGGGTCATGACCCGGTACCGGGCCACAGAAGCCTCACTACCGGGTCACGAGAAAAGACAAAGTTAGCCCCGCCCCCAGCAAAGCATGACCTCTGCTCTGCTTCCTTCCCCCATCTCTCCGTTGTGCAGAGAAAAGCTAACCTTGAAGACTGACACATGCTGCAAAGCCTGAGCTCTATTTGGCTTCCTTTCTTCCCCCGTTTCTGTGTTGGGCAGAGAGGAGCTGGGCTGTCTCTCCTTCCTTCTTCCCCCTCCCAGTGTTTAAGAGAAAAGCTAAAGTCCACTGGCACTTTAGACCTATGAAGTGTTCTTCAAGGCATGAGCTTTCATGTGCCTTGCAGTATGCTCTTTTGGGGAGATTTCCCCGGGAGGCCTGGGCGGCAAAGAAGGGTGTGTGTGTTTTTTTTTCAGCCAGGAGGGGTGTGGAGTGGGCATTCCAGTAGCTATATTTTTTACCAAACAACCCCTGGGCAGAATTGTTGCTGGCTGGGGTCATCTGATGGTGAGAAAGGCTTTTTTTTCTCTCCCCCCCTTTCTTTCTTTCCCTTCAGGTGATGCTCTGTCTGTATTCTTGGTGCTGGGAGGGGGCGAAGCAACAGTGGGAGGGCTTCTAGTGCCCTGGCCCCACTGGTGGACATTCTGGTGCTTTTGGGGCATTGTATGAGAGAATTTTGGACTGGATAGTCCACTGGCTTGACCCAACATAGCTCCTCTTATGTTCTCATGTTCTTTCTTTCCATGTCTTCTTTTCCTCTCCTTCCATTTCATTCTTCCCATATCTTTCTTTCCCTTTCTTTCTTTGCTTCCATTTTTATTGGATGAAATGTTTCTGTTCATCATACTCTTGTTGCAGACATAGGAGCCCTGCCAATGAAAAGTTTGAACCCCCAGTTGTAGCCAATTGGCCTTTCTATGAGATTTCTGTGTAAGTGAGTGAGAGGTGTGGGGCAGAAAGAGATTATTGGAGATTACTGCAGTATATCTCAACAGCACTGGAAATGATTGTACTATGAACTTGGCACCATTTTACTGGTCCTGCTTTTAACAGCTGTCTGACACCAAAAATTAAACTCCTCTGTAGATATTAAAAAGGATGAAAGAAGTTCACTGGCTAAATATCTGCAAAACAGGTTGCTTTTAAAGGCAAGGGAAACACAGCCAGTAAAAAGCTGCAAGCCTCTCATAAATATCCTTTTTGGGATAACTACAGAAAAGCTTGTATGGACTTCATATAACTGGGAATTAATTCATTAATTGCAGTACAATTCTCTGCTATCTTTCACAGCAATTTCCCAGTGTTTCAGCCAAAGAAAAGTATGAAAAATAGCTGTCAAAAGATTTTATTGAAACCAAGCAAGCTTGGTTATAGTTTGAGGAAGGGTTCCAGTAGTAGCAGCTGAAGGAAGGGCCTACTAAATGTTTCAGTATATTTTGAGGTAGAGCAGCTGCGAGGGCCCAGTGTGGGTGATATACAGTGCTGTCATTCCTAATGGCAATGGCAACAGCACTCCCAACTGCATACACTGACCAGTGCTGTAGAGGAAGGGGTGTGTAGGTGGTGCAGGCAATTGAACATGGGCATTAGGAGTGCTTGCAATTAGGAGTGCTGGAGAAGAACACACAAACAGATAGGTGCATGCAAGTGTGGGAGTGGAAAGAGAGGACCGCCCACTTCCCACCCCCATTTTGGCTCAGCATGAGTTTCAGAAAGATTTTTCTGAAAAAGATGTTACTTCAGAAGAAGAGGAAGGTTTAGGGGAGTGCCCTAGAAGTGACATCACAAGAAAAGGTGGAGTTTTGGTTCAGTGTGCCCTGGAAGTGACATCACTTGGCCCTTGACACCACAGGAAATGACATAATTCCTGTTTCCTGGCTCCACCCCCAAAGTCTCTTGGCTCCACCCCCAAATTTTAGTGGGCCATGAAGGAGAAGTGTAAAAATAACCGGGTCACAGGAAAGAAAAGTTTGGGAAACCCTGTTCTAAATCATTAACCAGCCCCATGAGAAATTAAACAATATGTGTGCTCTGATTTGAGTTTTAGCCATTCATCAAACAACAGTGGTTCAGAATATTTTGCAAAGCATTACAGATCATCCATACTAATAAGTATTTGAAGAATGGGTTCTGGTTTTCAAACTGAGGGGTTTTGCTCTCTATGAATCTTACTGTTTCTCTTTGAAATTCTCAGGTCCTTGAACTCTCCATTCAGAAAACTCTGTGGCACAAACAGACACAGAATTCATTAAAATAAATTCTCATGTAAATGAATCCAGCTGCCTGCTGAGCAAGCACAGAGACGCGCATTTGTTGATTTTGCAAATTGGGAGTCACTGCAGATTTCCAAGAAACTGATATTTTAATTCACTTTCAGGAATCTGTGAATGAAGAATAAACATGTAGTAGTTATTTTTAAACAGCTGCAGATCACAAACTTTTAAGTGGCGAAATATGTTTGGCTCTTTCCTCAACCACCGAGCAAGTTGATTAAAACAAAAAGGAAAGAAACTGGTTTCATTTTTAATTCATTCATACAGAATCAATTCAGAAAGTTAAGCCCTATTTAAAGAATCTGTTTCAGGGACTTTTTTTTTTTTTAGCATCCTGGATATTTATTTCAAGCAATGTCCAGCAAACTGCATCTCACCACTCCCTCCCTGTCACATTGATGCAGAACTTTTGACATGATAATTGTATATTTCTCTTCCCCCCTTCCACAGTGGCCTGGCAGTCCTCCCTTTCCTCTTGCAGTTAAAGCACACTTCAGCTGGGAAAGGGAAAAGCCCTACATGGCTAAAGGGTGGGGGGGAGGGATATTCAGGGCTTAGTTCTGCCATTTTGGAAGATGGAGCTTATCTCCATTGAACTGTCCCCAGATTGGCTGCACCAACATGGATGCTCCACCTACAGCCCACCCTGCATTTCCCCCCTTGAGGTTTTCCTTTGATCCAGTCTAAACTCTGGGAGCCCCACAAACTATAGTTGGGAGGGGCACAACATTGAATAGGGAGTCCATGTAGGAAGCAGACAATGTGTGGATTTTTTGAAAAATCTATCCATATTATTTATTGTGCCACTCTTAGCCAACCTTACTTCCCTAACAGGATTGTTGTATGAGGGAAGAACAATGTATGCCTGAGCTTCTCAGAAGAAGGCTGGAATAAATATGAAATAGTATTTCACTGTTGCCCTTGCACAAACAAGTGAGCATTAATAATTAGCATTGTCCTGGACTCACATGACCAAAGAACTTCTGCCTAGTGCTTTCATGCTTGGGCCAGCCAGGAACTTGAGCAAATGGTGGCCACATAGTGTCTGACAGTGTTGGAAGAGATGGATTATTCTGGACCCATTTCTATCTGGATTCGAGTCTGGGTTTGGGATGGGAATGGCCTTGGTTGTCCTCTTTTCCAGGAGAGTGGTAGGGGTAGTGCATCCCTGTTAGAGCCAGTTTGCTGTAGTGGTTAAGTGCGCTGACTCTTATCTGAGAGAACTGGGTTTGATTCCCCACTCCTCCACTTGCAACTGCTGAAATTGCCTTGGGTTAGCCATAGCTCTTGCAGAGGTTGTCTTTGAAAGAGCAGCTGCTGTGAGAGCACCCACCTCACAGGGTGTCTGTTGTGGGGGAGAAGATATAGGAGATTGTAAGCCGCTCCGAGTCTCTGATTCAGAGAAGGGTGGGGTATAAATCTGCTCTTCTTCTTCTTCTTGGCTTTCTGTAGCCTTGAGTATGATAGCCTTCTAGAGAGGGTAGGTGGACTTGTGGTTTGGTGGTTCTGCTCTTTCTTGTCTGGCTGATTCCAGAAAGTGGTGCTGGAAAACTGCTGTTTGGCCCCATCATGGCAGCTGTGCTATGACCCATAGCCTATGGGTTTGCATGGATCCCTGTTATTTTTCTAACTTCTACATCCAACTGCTGGGCGAGATCACACTGGGAGGGAGCTGTCATGGCCACAGTGTTGTACTAGCATATGGGAGACCTGGGTTCAATACCTTGCTCTGCTCCAGAATCTTGCTGGCTTGCACACTTTCAGTCTAACTTACCTTTTAGAGCAGTGCCTCCCAAACTTTTTGGCACCAGGGACTGGTTTCATGGAAGACAATTTTTCCATGGACCGGTGGGGGGGCAGCGCTGGTTTTTTTAGAGAAGGGGAGAATGTTGTAAGCTACTTTGGGTCCCCATTGGGGAGAAAAATAGAGATGAAGTAAAATAAACTGAATAAAAGAGAAGGTGAGTGGCAGGGCTTTTTCTGTGATGGTGCCTTGTCTTTGGAATGCTCTCCCTGGAGAGATGGCATAATTTTTCTAAAAATAAATAAACATAAATGTCTGATCTCTCCGCCTCCACGCCCGCCAACGCATTATGCACGTGTACAAGCTGATTACCATGCTTAATTACTCAACCAAATGTATTGGTTTCAAACATACAAATCAAGACTTTCTGATCCATTCCTCAAATTAAAAGAGGATTTACTGCATCTATAATAGTTTTTCTACCTTTCTTGGAGCCCCGAAGTATTAAGACTCCATCAAATAATAAAGTCAGATGGGAAACATCTCGGACTGTATTCTAAACGTTTTTCTGGCCAGCCGCTCCAAAGCCTCCATGCTCAGAAATTCAGAATCCCACCCACTCCTAGCAAGGGCTGTTTAGGGCACCGGTTCGTTCCTTTCTTCCGTTGGCCGAAGCACGCCTGTCACTCGGAAACCAGTCCTGCTCTGCTCCACCCCGGGACTTGCGCCGAACCCAGGCGCCCAGGATTAGCCGCCCTAATCAAGGGGCTTCCCGCAGCCCTCCCCTCAGCCCGGGCTGCTGGCTCCGCCCCTTTCCACCTTTGGCGCCAAGAACCGCGGCGCGGGCTGGGCAATGGGCTCGGTGGCTTGGACCGGTGCTAGACGTTTTCCCGCAGCCTGCGCGCTGGAGCCGGAGAGTGGCAGCCAAGGCATGTGAGCGGCGCGTCCCGGGCAGCAACGTCGAGCCATGTACTCGGGGAACAGCAGCGGCGAGGGCGGCAGGACCGGCAGCGGTGGCAGCCTGAAGCCAGCGGAACGGGACGCCGAGCAGCAGACGGCGGCTGCAGCTGCCGAGGACGCGGGGCCGCCCTTCAGCGCGAGCACCTACGAGCTGCTGGCCCTGCTGATCGCCACCATTGGCCTGCTGGGTTTGTGCAACAACTTGCTGGTGCTGGTGCTTTACGCCAAGTTCAAGCGGCTCCGCTCGCCCACCAACCTCTTCCTGGTCAACATCAGCCTCAGCGACCTGCTCGTCTCGCTCTTTGGCGTCAGCTTCACCTTCTTCTCCTGCCTCCGCAGCCGCTGGGTCTGGGACGAAGCCGGCTGCGTGTGGGATGGCTTCAGCAACAGCCTCTTCGGTAAGGACAGCACGCGCGGCACGCCGCCTGCCCGGGAGCCCCGAGGCAAGAGTATCTCTGTGCATGTGCAAAGCGCGCTTGCCGGGACTGGTAACCCCAGATCATGTGCAGAGCAGCCGAATGGCGCCATTCTACGGTCAGCCGATCTGCGACTCATGTCCGTGCGCGACCATATGTTGGTGCTTCCGTAGCAAAGCGTGTACCATTTGCTCAAGCTTCCCATCGACACCCGTCCCCTTTTTAATAAGCGAGAAAATTAAGTTGTTATACTGGCGGCCCATCTAGCCCACTGGTATACTGTTACTGACTGCTCTTCGTCCTTAAACTAGACCATCCCTAATCTCCTGGTTCACACTGGGAGGAGCCATCGTCTCTCCCACCCCCGAATTATTAACCTCTGATCCAGAGTGTGTTATCCTTAAACTATTCAGACTGAATGGCCCTTCATCAGGAAAATGAGGGTGCTTGAGTATGTGCGGAATGCGATTTTCTCACCATTGAATGACAGAAGCTTGTTACTGTTTTGTCATAATCTACTGAGTTTTGCTCCATCCTGTTTTAGTAGCTGCAGTAAGAACATAAGAGAAGCCATGTTGGATCAGGCCAATGGCCCATCAGGTCCAACACTCTGTGTCACACAGTGGCAAAAAACCCCCCCAAGTGCCATCAGGAGGTTCACAAGTGGGTCTAGAAGCCCTTCCACTTTGCCCCTCCCCCCCAAGCACCAAGAATACAGAGCATCACTGCCCCAAACAGTTCCAGTAATATACTGTGGCTAATAGCCACTGATGGACCTCAGCTCCATATTTTTATCCAATCCCCTCTTGAAGCTGGCTATGCTTGTAGCCGCCACCACCTCCTGTGGCAGTGAATTCCAAATGTTAATCATCCTTTGGGTGGAGAAGTACTTAATTTTATCTGTTTTAAACCGACTGCTCAGCAATTTCATTGAATGCCCATGAGTTCTTGTATTGTGAGAAAGGGAGAAAAGTACGTCTTTCTCCACTTTCTCCATCCCATGCATAATCTTGTAAACTTCTATCATGTCACCCTGCAGTCGTTTCTCCAAGCTAAAGAGCTCCAAACGTTTTAACTTTTCTTCAGTACCTCTGCAAGTGTCATCAAATCACAGCAGATTGTGGGGACCCCAGCAAGGGACTTTCAAGGCAACTGGAATGAGAAGCAGAAGTTTTTGTTTTTGTCATTACCTTCTGAAGAACTTTTCTTGGTGATCTCCAATCCAAGTAACAATCCTACTTAGTGCCTGAGATCTGACATGATTGGGCTATACCAAGGGGTGGCCAAACTGTGGCTCTTTCACGTATATTGTGTGGCTCTCAAAGCCCCTACCACCCAACTGGCCAGCATAGAGAATGCATTTGCCTCTTTAAATCACTTCTCCAAGCCAGCCAGCAGCTTGAAGAATGTGTTTAAAGTTAAAGTTGCTTTCCTTCCACCACACCCACCCTTCCTCTTGTCAAACATCTGATGCTCATGTCTTGTGGCTCTCAGGCATCTGACATTTATTCTATGTGGCTCTTAAGTTATGCAAGTTTGGCCACTCCAGGGTTTTACAGTGCCACCTTCCCTCCTAATAGCTGCAGTACAAGGAGAATTTTCTCTGCTCCTTGCCAGGCTGGAGCCTTCTTTGGTGGAGAGGCTTCCATAAACTTCACTCTTTACACCCCAGTGACTCATCTCTTTTATTTCTCTTGCTTCTAGCATTCAGCTTCTTTTCATCATAGTGGTGTACCATATTCATTCTCTATCATCCACCACTGTCTCCCATCAAATCTTCTACTGTTCTGGTATTTTCTTTGCTCCTGATCTTTGGCTCCCATTTAACTCCTTCCAGTTCAAGCAGCAGTCTTTGAAGCAAGGACTGTGTGAAACTTGGCAGGGTGACTGCACCTGAGCAGTCTGTTGTGCTGCACGGCCCTGCACATGAGCAAGATGAGGGTGCCAATGTACAGCTGGACAACAGTATTGTGGAGGCTACAGAAAAAGCCCTACCTAGTTGTGTCTTTATGGATAATTCTTTGCACTCTGCATATCTCACCTACTGATTCCCATCTTTCTACTCTGCTACTCTCCTTGACTCTATTTTGCCAGTCTTTCCATCACAGGATTATGTCCCCATCTACCATTGTCTTCAGTGGACCTACAAATATCCACATCCCCAGTGTCACTTATAGTACTCCATCAGTCACCTTGCCTAGAATCTCTTCAGGATGTGTTTTCATTCTGTTTTCCTTTCTCAGCTGGAGCCTCAGACAGTCTTGTTTATTGTGTCCTCATGTATCCATCATTGCTATGCATTGTCACCCAAAGCTCCCGTTTCAGTTACAACCCATCCATCTTCGTTGCATGTACTGTACATAATTCCAATCTTTGTAATTCCAAGTTTACAGTTCATTGCTCTCTTGTCCTTCAAATTGTTCCTCAACACCCACATTTTCCACAAGGCCTTTGATATAGCACCTTAATTTATATTCTTAAATGTAATTAACTTTCAAGTATTTTTACTCCATTTTTCTCCCAAGTGAGGTCTCAAAGCACAGATAAATGCATTGGGCCATATTCATCCCCCTACCCCCTTTTATTGGCTTTTTTCCCCTCTGTTGTTTTTCTCATTATATGAACACTGTATCCTGATGGTGCATCATATAATTATGGTGGGGGAACAATTAGAAAGATTCTTTCCAACTTCATCTTTTATCCCATCAATTCCTGCATATTCCCCTAATAACTGACAATCTTCTATCCTGTTCCATTCGTATTAATTGTTTCTCATCCTAGTTGCATTTTTAAAATATTACAACCATTCACAACTTTGTATGATCACACTGAATAAGAAAGAAAAAAATCTGGTTTTCTAAATATTCTGAATGAATTCTAAAGAAACCCCAGATGGATGGGATATCATAAGTGAGTTAAAATACAAAATAGCATACAAAAATATTTTCCACTTAAAGTGGAAATTTGAGTTATGTTTCTCGGTAAAGGTATGTATATGCAGAAGCAGAACACTTGGTAAAGTTAAGTAGAACATAAATGTGAGTATTGAAAACTAATCAAGAAAACTGAGGGGAAATTGCTTGATCTCCTCACTGCTATTCTCAGAGAGAAATAATAATAAGTTGATTCTTTAGCATTGTAAGGCAATTTTTATTTTTTAAAAACAAAGATACTCATATAAGAGAAAGGAGTAGAACAGCTATACTCAAGTATGCTAGTCCCAGGCCGCACAAAACTTTGAAGGTCGATATCAGTACCTTGAAGCAGATCTGGTACTCAATCAGTATCCAGTGTAATTGGCATAGCACTGGCTAAATGCATCCTGTGGCTTATCTACCACAGGAACTTAAGCACTGCCCCATTTTGCACCAGCTGGAGTTTCTGGATCTACTTCAAGGGCAAGCCCACGTAGAGTTCGGTTATAATAATCAAGCCTGGAAGTGACTGTTGCATGGGTCACTGTATCCAAGTCCTGGGGGAGAGGTATGGGACCAATTGCCTGACTTGCCAGAGATGATAAAAGGCAGACCTGGCAACTGTGGTGACCTGGACTCCATGGAGAGGGAGGCATCCACGAGCACTGCCAGACTCCTCATCTGCTGGGATTGCACAAGCAATGCATCATCCAAGGTGGGCAGACTGATTCCCAACTCCCCCCTCCCCAAGGGATTGATGCCTTCAGATAGTTTAAATATGTTGCTGTGTTTTATTCTATTTGTAGTACACAGAATTGGCAATGTTTTAACTGTATAATCTGTTTTATAATGTTACCGCCCTGATGTTCTGCCAGTGAGACATGGCCCCACCCCAGGGAAATATGCAAGTCAGTGCTCTTGTACTCTGTCACCTGGATTATCTTCATACACCAGGCAGTGTGTAAACAACACTTACTCTGGTCAAACATTTTCATGTGAGTTTTCCTGGAATTTTAGTGATTTTGCTTCATTGAAGCACTGAATTTGCCAGCTTGTTGCAAATGCTGAAGAGTATCAGTGGTAAAGAGTTTAATTTCATCGGCAATATTTATATGCACTGTAGAGAGATATGGCTTATCTACCACAGGAACTCAAGCACTAGCTCTTTTTGTGCCACACAGGAAACCACTTATCTTTCTGCCATAGTACTTCTGGCACTGTGGCAAGTAATCCTCATTTGTAACCACAATTACACTATCTTCTTTTAGGATGTATTTTAATAGCTATTCATGGCTTTTTTTTGATGTCTTTAAGAACATCCATAAATACAAATGGGACTTTGTAAACACGATCATGTGAGCAATAGAGTACTTCTCAGAAATTCTATATTAAATAGATATATAAAAACAGGATGTTTGTTAATGTTATGTCTGTATGTAACGTTTGACTTCCAAGAAATGGCCCACTTGTGTTATGTGTAAATACATAGTTCAGGAATACATGATACATCTTGGTGCAGATATTTAAGACTGTTAGCCTGTAATGATAAAAGATAAAAATGCTTTTACAGTTAGTGCACTTTGCTATAATGTTCCCAGACTATTCATTTTGTTTGGTTCTTGGCACTTGGCTGGGCATGCAGTTTTAATAATAGTGATGCTATGGTTGTCCAGAATAGTTTCTGTCTTCGATGTGCTAATACAAATAGGTGTGGTTGCTTGTCCATTTCAAAGAAGTGTTAATCATAGATCCACAGAGTTAGGAAGGGTCCCAGAAATACCCCTTCTAGTCCTCTGCCCTGTATATATAACCTTACCATTCCATATATATAAACTTACCACTGCTACAGAAAAAAAAACCTTTGCCATCCCAGTTAAAGTCTGACAACAGGCTAGCCCAGTCCTGGATAATTCTGACTATATGAAGTTAAGATTGTATAAACTTTTAGAGTAACCACATCATTATTAGTCCATGGTGGCCTTCTTGTAAACAATGGCAGACAGAAAAGTAATTAACAAAACTCCCCTGTTTTAGAACATCAGGACATGGGCTACAGTGGTTGTCCTAAAAGAGTGGTATAGGGTTTCTTTACCATACAGTAAAACTTAATTGTAGCTTACAGTATGTTTTTGACACAGACCCCTCACCAAAATCCCAGGAGAATGCTAGCTGTCGAGGGGGCTTAGTGGGGAGGCAGATTTCGCATCCTGTGATGAACAGCACAGATGCCCCAACATCTAGCAGGTCTGAGCAAACATAATAGTCTGCATCAGCTAACATGAACAACCTGTGAATGATCTACCACATTTTTAGATTGGTCATGAGAAGCCACTTGACTTTGAAGGTAGACATAGCCCCCTCCCCACCCAAGGGTTCCACTAGAAACAAACCAATGGAGTAAATGGGCTGTAGCATTCAAGTCATCTATAAAACATACTCCATATGTTGCTCTTTGTTTTGTTTCTGACATGATGGAGCAAAGAGGGGGGGCATCAAGTTGCTTAGTTTTAAGCTGAGAAATGTATCTCGGTAGCCTGATTTGGTTAAGTTCTGTTGCTCTTTGCCTTGATTTTGTCCCAAGCCCCTTGACTCCCCAGCTGCCTAGCCAGTGTTACTTAAAAGAAGACAGGAAGGAAAGAATGGGTTAACTTTCCCTCAGAGGCCCCTCCTCAACCTGTAAAGGTCCTGGCTGAGAGAAACAAAAAGGTATATGATTATATGATGGCATCTTCTTCAAAGCATTCTGTCCTTTTCTGCCTTAGGGTTTTCCTAGAACCTTTTGTCCCTATACCCTGACAAAGGAAGCTCCCCTTTGGGTAGTATATCCTACTACTGCAAAATTCTCAATGGTGCAGCAAAAGGCCAAAATCTTCCCTAAATTGCCAGCTGTGATTTTAAGGTGCATCCTGGAGTACTGGAATTATTGAAAGAAAATGCATTTGAAGCTTATTTTTATTACTAAGCTGTTTACTTCATGTTTGAAATATACACAGCCCTTTCACTACCTCAAATATAACAGAGATTATGCTATCCTGCAGCAAGACCTTTTTGCAGTTCATTCTTAGCTCTTCTTTTGCCAGCTGTTATTCACGGATGACCTACATATGATATTTCAGTGCTCAACCATATGATGAAGGCTATGATTGTAGGCATACTTTCTTTATTTAAGTCTGGGATGTAGAAGCTTACTGGCTGTGGATGGTCAAAAGGGCCACTTTTCCTTTTGCTTACTACTTTGGGTTATGTTGGGTGCATTATATAGATATGGTTTGTTCATTTCATTGTTTGCTACTGTTAGACACACAGACAAATCTGAGCCATCTCGCTGACTTTGTTTTTGTACTGATGAAAATAGGTAACAGCATTGTACTCTTTTATTTACCTTGGTGGTGGAAAGTGCCCTTACAGCAGCCTTTAAAGGTTTTCAAGGCAAGAGTCATTCAGAGCTGTTTGCTGTTGCCTACCTCTGCATAGCACCCCTGGACTTCCTTAGTGGTCTTCCATCCTAGTTCTGTTTAGAGTTGACCTTTCTTAGCTTCCAAGATCCATGCAATTGGGCTAGCCTGGACCCTCCAGGTCACGGCTCACTTATTTTACACATCTTTTAACTGGAACAGTTTTGTAGAGTTGCATGCTAAAGAGTGTCAATAATAATGATGGGTACCTGCTGAAGTTCCTGATTCCTAAAATGCTGTGCTGTTATAAAACGTTAACTCATCTCTGCACAAGCTAAGGCAAGAAAATGAAAACCATGAAGACTCTACTTAATTATTTGGATGTTCTGTTTCTGCAATGAAAGGCATTTAGAGGAAGGCTGCTAAAAAGGGCTGGACTTGGTTCTGTCACAGGAGAGGCTGGTTATGTTCCAAGATTGTTACTTCCTGATAAGATCTTTTACAGGTCCTTGGAGCATAGTTTCTTCAAGAACAATCCATAAAGAACATCTGGAATGTTTTCAGTTTGGGAGATAAAGATCTACATACCTAAAGGACCATCTCCTCCCTTACATTTCTAGGCACAAGCTACCATCCTCAAGCATGCTATCTACACTTATCCCATTTAAGGTAGTCCATCTGGCATCAACCAGAGCCCATGTTTCTCCCGCAGCGGGGAAAAGACACCATCTTTAGATTTTCTTGGAAAGTGCTACAAGGCCATTTTCATTTGCTAGGGCTCTTTGGGAGAATTATTGGACGGGTACTTTGTTGATTTTAAATATGAAGTTTATTAATTATCATTGGTAATCTGCCTTGCACCACAAAAAAAAGGCAAGATATAAATAATTACATAAACAGACAAATAACATAATAACACTTAAGGTAGTATTCAGCTAAGCTAGTAAGTTCCACAGTTTGCTACTGCAAACTTCCCTCATGTTGTTTATTAGGGTGTCCTATCCCCTGAGAGCATTTTGTGGAGATTAGTGGACGAGGAAGGGAGAAAAGTTTTTTTTTATTTAAAACAATTTTATTCCAGTTACATATGGTAACAATCAATTCTTGCATTATTAATTACTTCTTTTTATCTATCCCATATATTACTTTTCTAACCCCTCCTCCCCCCGTTACTTGACCCCCGCAGGTGTTGTATACTTAAAATACTAATATTTAAAGGTACCCTTAACTAATAAAACTCTATTTTTCTTTCTTTTAAGACTTAATCATTATCAAGAATTGTCCAATGTCCTTTTATTTTCCACTCTTTTTCTATATAACTTCTAAACTTCTTCCACTCCAACTTAAAAGTTTCTAGATCATAGTCTCTTAAAATTCTTGTCAATTTGTCCATTTCACTCCATGTTATAACTTTTATAATCCAATCCCATTTCTCTGGTATTCTTTCTTGCTTCCACAACTGCACATACAATGTCATAGCAGCTGAGAGCAAGTACCAAATTATAGTTCTATCTTCTTTTGGAAATTTTTCCATTTATAATCCCAACAAAAATGTCTCTGCAACTTTCTTGATTTTATATCCCAAGATCCTAGATATTTCTTGTTGAATCATCTGCCAGTACTTTTTTGCTCTTTCACAAGTCCACTACATATGGTAAAAAGAACCATCATGTTTTTTACACTTCCAACATCTATCTGGCATCTTATTGTTCATCTTTGCCAACTTTTTAGGAGTTATATACCATCTATACATCATTTTAAAACAGTTCTCTTTAATACTATGACATGTTGAAAGCTTTATAGAATTCTTCCAAAGATATTCCTAAGTTTCCATCTGTATTTCTTTATTTACATTAATTACCCACTTAAATATTTGAGATTTCATTACTTCATCTTCTGTAGACCATTTCAAAAGCAGTTTATATAGTTTTGAAATTGATTTTTCATTATCTCCAAGCAGAACTATTTCCATTTCTGTTTGTTCTTTTCTTATTCCTTCAGTTTTAATGTCTTTTTCCACCAAACTCTTTATTTGTTGCATTTGAAACCAGTCATACTTATTATTCAACTCTTTTGCAGTTTTCAGTTTTACCGCCTTGTATTTTTAATAGCTGATTATATGACAACCACTTTTCTTCACCCACTTCAGCCGTTATTTTTATCACTTCTGCTGGCACTATCCATAATGGTTTTCTCTCATCACCATATTTCTTATATTTCATCCACGTATTCAACAAATTATTTCTTATATAACGGTGGGAGAAAAAAAATCCATCTTTTTTTCCCCCATAGTACATATAAGCGTGCCAGCTGAATTTATTTCCATGACCTTCCAATGCCAAAATTTTTCTGTTTAGTAGCATCACCCATTCTTTTATCCACACTAAGCAGACTGCTTCATGATATAGTTTTAAATCTGGTAATTGGAATCCTCCTCTCTCTTTAGCATCTGTTAAAATTTTCATTTTGATCCTTGGTTTCTTCCAAGCCCACACAAATTCTGATATCTTCCTCTGCCATCTGTTAAACTGTTTGCTGTCCTTCACAATCGGAATAGTTTGAAATAAATACATTATCTTGGTAAAATGTTCATTTTAATTGCAGCTATTCTACCCAACAGTGACAAATTAAGTTTATTCCACTTTATCATATCTTCATCCATTTTACGCCATAGCTTCTCATAATTATTTTTAAACAAATCAATATTCTTCATTGTTATCTCCACACCCAAATATTTTATCTTTGAAGTAACTTCACAATCCGTTAGCTTTTGTAAAACTCCTTTTGTTTACTTACTTGCATATTCTTACATAAAATTTTTGATTTTTCTTTATTTATATAAAATTCCTTCAGTTCTCCATATTCTTGTATTTTAGCTAACAGCAAGGGTGTTACTTGAGTGGGATTTTCATTTTTAAATATTATGTCATCTGCAAATGCTCTATATTTATAAGTAAATCCTTTTATTTTTAATCCTATTTCTTTGTCTTCTTGAATTTGCATCAGCAAAATTTCAAGTGTCATTATAAACAACAGGAGAGAGTGAACACCCTTGTCTTGTACCTTTACTAATTATCATATCTTCTGTAAGGTCTGCATTTATACATAGCCTTGCACGTTGTTCAGTATATATTGCTTTTATCGTCCTTATAAAGTCTTCTCCCAACTCCATTTTCTCCATAACTGCAAACATAAAGTCCCAGTTTATATTATCAAATGCTTTTTCTGCATCCGCAAAGAATAATGCTGCTTCCTTTTCTGGATGTTTTTCATAATATTCTACAATATTTAGAACAGTCCTAATATTGTCTCTTATCTGTCTTTTGGGGAGAAACCCCCCTTGATCTTCCTTTATAAAGTTTATCAAATATTGCTTAAGTCGTTCTGTCAGTATTCTTATGTATATTTTATAGTAATTATTCAATAATGAAATCGGTCTGTAATTTTTAACATTTGTGACATCTCTGTCTTCTTTTGGAATTAACGAAATCACTGCTTCCTTCCATGTATTTGGTATTTTACCTTTTAATCTTATCATGTTCATCAATTTTTGAAGTTTCGGTATTAATTCCTCTTTAAAGGTTTTAAAGAACTTAGCTGTATATCTATCTGGCCCAGGTGCCTTTCCAATTTTCATTGCATTGATTGCAGCTTCAATCTCTATTCTTTCAATTGGCGCATTCAAAACTTTTTTCATATTTTCTGTTAAGGGTGCTATTTTAATATTTTGTAAATACAGTTCCATCTTTTCTTTCTTTATTTTAACAACCTTAAATAGTTCAGCATAATATTTAAAAAATTCTCTTTTTATTCCTTCTTGGTCCACCATCCCTCTTTCATCAGCCACAATCTTACTAATAGTTTTACTTTCTCTCTCTTTTTTCAATTGCCAGGCCAGGTACTTTCCAGGTTTATTTGCTCCCTCAAAAGACTTTTGCTGTAATTTTTTCCAATTCCATTCCAGTTCTTTATGTAACAAATTTCTCATTTGTGTTTGCAATATTGTAATCTCCCTCATAATTTTCTTTTTCCCTGGCCTTTTCCTTAATTCACCTTTTTTCTTTATTTCATTTTGAATATCCAACATCTGTTTATCTTTTGCCCTCTTATCTTTATTGTTCAGTGTTATCAATATTCCTCTCATTACTGCTTTATAGGCATCCCACACCATCTGGAATTCAATATCTTCTCTGTCGTTTATCTGGAAGAAAGCTTTGGTTTCGTTTTCTAGAGATGTCACTATTTCTTTATTCTGTAGTAAATCTTCATTTAATCTCCACCTTCTTGATTTTTTCAATGAATTTGTAATCCACATTATTGGGTTATGATCATCTCCTATTTTAGGTAGAATCTCAATTTTCTTTGCTATAAGGCCCAAATCTTTAGTGCCCCACAACATGTCAATTTTAGAAAAAGAGTTATGTCTTGCTGAAAAAAAGGTATAGTCCCGTACTTCAGGATTAAATTTCCTCCATATATCTTCCAGATTTTCTTGTTTAACCAATTCAAAAAAAGATTTTGGCAATTTTCCTTCTTTATTATTTTTTTTTGTCCAGATCTATCCAATGCATTTTGAATTGTTCCATTAAAGTCCCCCATTATCAAAACTTGATCATATGTCAATTCATCAAGTTGTTGTGTAACATCCTTAAAAAATACATCCTTTGCTCCGTTTGGAGTGTACAATCCCAATAACAACTTTTTTTCCCATTCAAATTTCTATTGCTACAAATCTTCAATTTTTATCTTTAAGTACTAATTTCGGATCCAATTCCTGTTTAACATAAAAAATCATTCCCCTTTTCTTCTGCTCAGCCAGGGAATAAAATTCTAATCCCAATTGTTTATTCCATAAAAATGTATAATCCTTCTGTTTTATATGTACTTCTTGTAGACAAACTATATTACAATTTTGCTTTTTAATCCAATGAAATGGATTTGTGGTGAATTTAGTCCATTTACATTCCAAGATAATAATTTGTAATCCATCATGATGCAGATTCTTTATGTTCTTCATAAAATCTACGCAGTTCCTGTTCATTTGTAATTGTAATTCTTTTTCCCTGAAGTTCAAAGCTCAAACTTTTAGGTATTATCCATCTACCTCATTTCATTTTCCCGTAATTTCTGTCAGTTTTTTGTATGTTCTTCTGTCATTTATCACTTGCCTTGGTAACTCCTTCATGATTCTTACTCTACTACCTCCTACTATCAATGTCTTTTCAAAATTTTTGTTCATGATCTTTCTCACCATTTCCTTTGTCATATATCTTGTGACCACATCTCTTGGTAGATTATTTTTTTTGCCATAGAATGAATTCACTCTATACATACTCTATTCACTCTATACAAACTGGAGAGCCAGTTTGGTGTAATGGTTAAGTGTGCGGACTCTTATCTTGGAGAACCGGGTTTGATTCCCCACTCCTCCACTTGCACCTGCTAGCATGGCCTTGGTCAACCATAGCTCTGGCAGAGGTTGTCCTTGAAAGGGCAGCTGCTGTGAGAACCCTCTCTAGCCCCACCCACCTCACAGGGTGTCTGTTGTGGGGGAGGAAGGTAAAGGAGATTGTGAGCTGCTCTGAGACTCTTTGGAGTGGAGGGCGGGATATAAATCCAATATCATCATCATATTTTTAGTCTCTTCAGGATCTTCCTCCAAAAATTCTGCAATTGTTTTTATTATATATTCTTTCAAGTCACTTTCTTCCTTTTCAGGTACTCCTCTCAGACGTATCTGAGTCTCCATCAATTTGCAGTCATGGATTGCCACTTTTTCTTGTATTTTCAGCAAGGTGGAATCATATACTTTCATTCTCCCTTCTACCTCCTGCACTTTCTTAGATGTATCCTCAGTCTCATTTCTGAGATCCTCAATGTCTTTTTTAATCTCTTCTATAATTTCTTTCTTAGAGGCAGTTATCTCTTTCATACCTTTCATCATTCTAGCCTCCGTTGCCTCTAATTGTTCCTGCATTTTCTCCAGAGAAGTGGCCCTTGTACGGGTTTGCCTATGCTCTGACATTTAAAAACACTGAAAATTTTACTCTAACCAATTTAAAATTTGACTATCAGATTCAAAAGATTAGAGCTTGTTTTTTCCAACAAGCCTAATTTCGCTGTCCTCAGAGCCTCCTAGGCTGAGATTAATTTTTAAAGTTTTTAATTATTTCAAAATGGTGGTCGCGGCTTTCTACTTCCCTTTAAAAAAATTTCTTTTTTCTTTTAAAAGCTTCTAAAATCTATTATTAACAATAATGTCCAATAGTATTTATCTTTTCATCACCACCTCAGTTGTTTCCAACAATTATTAATATCCTGAACACCTTAAAAATATTATTTTAATTTTGACCTCCTTGCAATGGCCGCCGATGTTTTTCTATGGTATTATAGTCCTAGAGGAGGCTTTTCATCTAATGCTTCCTGCTTTACTTGCCACCAAATCCCGTTTTCGCTGGTAGAGAGATCTCACGATACTTGACGTACTTCTTGTGTTGACTGTGTATGCTGCAGGTCTGTGACGATGGTGCTCTTTTTTCAAAACCGCAAGTAGACCAAACAATAAATTCCTTCTCACTTTTTAGCACTGTCCTTTAAATTTAAAAAGTCCAAACTTCACCTCTTCATCCCTTCTTCTTCCAAGCTTTCTAGATTTCCATTTCCCACCTTCTGAATTTATTCTGTTTAACTTTAAATAGTCCTGGAATGAAAGATAGTAATCTGTACCTTTTCTGCAAGTTATCCAGATCCACACTGGTCTTGTGTAGCTTTAGATGTTTAGTAATGTCCAAGAAGGTTAGGATTCTGTCGAGCTTATGTCAAATAAATGACTCAGAGAACTTCTGCAGATGAGGAAAATTCAACTCTTCTCCGGAGACCCCTCAAAGGAGTCCCCCCCCCCCCCCCCGGGACTCCCTTTTAGCCAAGGTAAATCTCCTCAAAGTTTTCTGTGCATATCTTGGACTAATCTCTAACTGAGAAAAGTAGGCAGTAGGCATTAATTTGCCTTCCGCTACCCCGAACAGAAGTTCCAGCCTGCTCCCTTTATGAGAAGCAGCTCAGCTCGGCATTTTCCTACCCGGGAAGTCCTCAGGAAGGGAGAAAAGTTTCATTCAGCTACCTTTTTTTTTTCCAGATCCAACTCTTCATTTTTATTTTTACAGGTATAGTTGAGGGTGTAGGGATGGATTTTTAAAAAGATAACCACAATTTTTGATGTAGTTGACCACAAGGAATAAAAAGTGGGTTTCCTTCAAAAACACTGAAGTTTGGGTTTTTTTAATCCCTTTCTTGGTGCTTCATGTGTATGAATTCTATTTACCAAGAGTTTTATCCTTTTTAAAAAATGGTTCTCAGGCAGGAGAGGAGTTGGAAAAAGAATCAAAGACTAGACAGTGTCATAAAACCAAGCAACTTAAATCCAACCCAGTAATCTGCTTTATGAAATGATAACATGGACATTTTCATGTATCCCATTGATAAGAAGGAGAGAGATATCACGAAAACACTGAAGAAGAGGGCCGCAAGTTGGAGAAGGGCATTTGGATATACACAGGAAAGAGCCAGCAAAGCTTACTTGGATAGTTTGGTCCTCAGAAAAGTGGGCAGTTCTTAATCCATTCATTACAGTGAAAGCAGAAGTGGGTAAGGGGTTATAATTTAGTGGTGGAGCATTTGCTTGGTATGCAGAAGGTCCCAAATTCAATCCCCAGTGTCTTCAGTTAAAGGGATCAGGTAGTAGATGATGTTAAAGACCTCTGAAGAGCTGCAGCCAATCTGAGCAGACAACACTGATCTTGATGGATGGAAGGTCCGATTTGGTATGAATTAAGTTCATGTATCATTTCTTAAACTATTAATATCAACTATTAACATAAATAGATCAGCGATACAAAGGAAGTAAAGAACTGTTTCAGATAAGGACACATTTGAGAAAAAGTGGCCAAATTGCATTTCAGGTGTTGGGGATTGCAGGCAGTAACAAACACTGAAGATAGTCACTACATCTTCAGATACAGTTTACATCTATTTTGCTTTTGCAGGAAAAAAGGACCACTCATCAAAAGGTACATCCAGCTGCTAAAACCTTTCTGATTCTTATGAGCAAGGGCTTTTGCGCAATCTGAGCTATCTGCAGGAAATTAATCTCTGGTAATGATTTGAACTACCAAATCATTGTGCACTATAAATAGTTTGCTGATTCTACTTTAGGGTGAGGTGTATTACAGTTAACCATCATAGTATAAAAATTTCTGCTTTCAGAAAGAAAAGTAGAGGATGTTATAAGGTGCCAATCCTGTTCATTCACAGTATGTCACGTAGTATTACAGTGGGTTTCCTGCAGAAACTGATTTCTGTATGCCTTTTGGATCCATATACAGCATAGGCAGATACCATAACATTTTAAGGAAAGATTAATAGTAGGAGAGAAAGAAAGAAAAAGTTATTAACAAGCATGTGAAAGGGAGGCAAAGACAGAAGATGGCTGCTTTTGATTTACAGAATTGAACAGGGCTTCATTTTCCTTGAAGCCCATACAAGCGTCCTTGCTTAAGACATTGCTATATTAGCTCTTGCATCCCTAAGCCTTGGAAGGCTGTGAAGCATTAAGAATAGATATTTGCAATGATTTCTCTGAATGTAAATCCTTAAATAAAATCATAGGATCATAGAATTGGAAGGGACCACTAGGGTCATCTAGTCCAACCCCCTGCACAATGCAGGAAACTCAAAAACCCCTCCCCCCTAAATTCACAGGATCTTCATTGCTGGCCATCTAGCCTCTGTTTAAAAACCTCCAAGGAAGGAGGATTTACAACTCACCACCTCCCGAGGAAGCCTGTTCCACTGAGGAATCGCTTTAACGGTCAGGAAGTTCTTCCTGATATTGAGTCGGAAACTCTTTTGATTTAATTTCAACCAATTGGTTCTGGTGCTACCTTCCGGGGCCACAGAAAATAATTCCACACCATCCTCTATATGACAGACCTTCAGGTACTTGAAGATGGTGATCATATCACCTCTCAGCCATCTCCTCCCCAAGCTAAACATCCCCAGCTCCTTCAACGTTTCCTCATAGGACTTGGACTCCAGACCCCTCACCATCTTCGTTGCCCTCCTCTGGACTTGTACTAGCTTGTCTATATCCTTAAAATGTGGTGCCCAAAAGTGAACACAATACTCCAGGTGAGGTCTTACAAGAACAGAGTAAAGCGATACCATCACATCATGTGATCTGGACACTATACTTCTGTTGATACAGCCCAAAATTGCATTTGCCTTTTAAACCACCGCATCACACTGTTAACTCATGTTCACCGTATGACCCAATAAGACCCCTAGATCCTTTTCATACATACTGCTGCTAAGACAAGTCTCCCCCATCCTATAACCATGCATTGGATTTTTCCTACCTAAATGCAGAACTTTACATTTATCCCCGTTAAAATTCATTTTATTGATTTTTAGCCCAGTTTTCCAGGCTGTCAGGGTCATCCTGTATTTTGTTGCTATCTTCTTCTGTGTTTGCAACCCCTCCCAATTTAGTATCATCTGCAAATTTAATAAGCATTCCCTCTATTCCTTCATCCAAATCATTGATAAAGATGTTGAACAAAACAGGTCCCAGGACAGATCCTTGAGGCACTCCACTTGTCACTCCTCTCCAAGAGGAGGATGAAAAACCATTCACAAACACTCTTTGGGTGCGATCTGTCAACCAGTTACAGATCCACCTAATCAAAACCACATTTTACCACCTTGTCACAAGTATAGTATGGGGAACCTTATCAAAAGCCTTACTGAAATCAAGATAAACGATGTCTACAGCATTCCTCTGATCCAGCAAGATAGTCACTTTCTCAAGATATTATAAAGTTCTTAAAGAAATTCTACTTCCAAAACTTCAGAAATTGATGAACATTATAAGAATAGATGGAAAGATACCTAATACTTGGAAGGAAGCAGTAATCTCATTGATACCAAAAGAAGACAGAGATGTGACTAATGTAAAAAACTATAGACCAATTTCATTGCTAAATAATGACTACAAAATATATGCTAGAATTTTAGCGGAATGCCTGAAGCAGCATTTGAATAGTTTTGTTAAAGAGGAACAAGCAGGGTTTATCCCCAGAAGGCAATTAAGAGAAAATATCAGAACTGTAATAGATATAATAGAATATTATGAAAAACATCCTGGAAAAGAAGTAGCTTTGCTTTTCGCTGATGCAGAGAAAGCTTTTGACAATGTTCATTGGGACTTTATGTTTGCAGTAATGGAGAAATTGGGATTGGGTGAAGACTTTGTTAGAATGGTAAAGGCAATATATACTGACCAACAAGCAAGACTTTGTATAAATGCAGATTTGACAGAGAAAATAGCAATTTGTAAAGGAACAAGACAAGGGTGCCCTCTATTCCCTTTGATATTTATAATGACGCTGGAAATACTGCTTATGCAAGTTCAAGAAGATAAGGAGATAGAGGGTTTGAAATTAAAAGGCTTTTCTTACAAATACAGAGCGTTTGCAGATGATGTAATGTTTATAAATGAAAACCCAACTCAAGTGACACCGTTGCTGCTCCAAAAAATAAACTAATATGGTGATCTAACAGGCTTTTATGTAAATAAAGAGAAAACAAATTTTGTGTAAAAATATGTCAAAATCTAAGCAGATGGAATTACAAAATTTAACAAACTGTGAAGTGGCCTCTAAAGTAAAGTATTTAGGAGTAGAAATTACAACAAAGAATATTGACTTATTTAAAAACAACTATGAAAAGCTTTGGCGGAAAATTGAGGTGGACTTACAAAAATGGAATAAGTTGAATTTGTCTATCCTGGGTAGAATATCAGCAATAAAAATGAATGTATTACCAGGAATAATGTTCTTGTTTCAAACTATAGCAATAGTGAAAGAAGATAAACAATTTCATAAATGGCAGAGGAAAGTTTCGGAATTTATATGGGCTGGCAAGAAACCAAGAATTAAGATGAAGATCCTGAAAGACGCTAAAGAAAGGAGAGGCTTCCAAGTACCGGATTTAAGACTATATCATGATGCAGTTTGTTCGGTATGGATTAAGGATTGGATAGCGTTATTAAACAAAATTATTAACATTAGAAGGCCATGGAAAGGTTTTTGGTTGGCATGCATATTTGTGCTATGGGAAAAGTAAAATGGACGGTTTTTTCTCACATCATTATGTAAGAAATAGTTTGCTTAAAACTTAGTTGAAATACCAAAAATATGGGGATGAGAGGAAACCGCTGTGGATTGTGCCAACGGAAGTAATAAAGTTATATTTGGATATTGAGGAAGAGAAATGGTTACCATATAAACAATTGTTAAAAATACAAGGAGGCAAAGCAGAATTAAAATCAGTGGAAGAATTGGATTATAAATTTAATTGGTTTCAATGGTTACAAATTAAAAGTCTGCTGAAGCAAGATATTAGGAATGAAGGAATAAGACAAGAATAAATAGAAATGGAGAAAATGCTGTTTGGTGAGGACATAAAATTGATCTCAAGAGTATATAGACTGTTACTGAAATGGTCTACAGAGGAATAAGTGGTAAAATCTCAAATGATAAAGTGGGCAATTAATATAAAC
Source organism: Heteronotia binoei (assembly GCF_032191835.1). NCBI lineage: Eukaryota > Metazoa > Chordata > Lepidosauria > Squamata > Gekkonidae > Heteronotia > Heteronotia binoei. The sequence continues at coordinate 163,501,439 of NC_083223.1, read as the reverse complement.
AAGGAAATTCACATGGAACAATGGGAATATTTGTGGAAGAACTCTATGAAAATATCGACTTGTAATTGTCAAGCATGTGGTTTCAATGACGAGTCGGGTTTGATACAAGACTACGTTTATTGATAGACCGATACTTTCAGTAAGAACATAAGAACATAAGAGAAGCCATGTTGGATCAGGCCAACGGCCCATCAAGTCCAACACTCTGTGTCACACAGTGGCAAAAAATGTTATATACACACATACACTGTGGCTAATAGCCACTGATGGACCTGTGCTCCATACACTGTGGCTAATAGCCACTGATGGACCTGTGCTCCATATTTTTATCTAAACCCCTCTTGAAGGTGGCTATACTTGTGGCCGCCACCACCTCCTGTGGCAGTGAATTCCACATGTTAATCACCCTTTGGGTGAAGAAGTACTTCCTTTTATCCGTCTTAACCTGTCTGCTCAGCAATTTCATCGAATGCCCACGAGTTCTTGTATTGTGAGAAAGGGAGAAAAGTACTTCTTTCTCTACTTTCTCCATTCCATGCATTATCTTGTAAACCTCTATCATGTCACCCCGCAGTCGACGTTTCTCCAAGCTAAAGAGTCCCAAGCGTTTCAACCTTTCTTCATAGGGAAAGTGCTCCAGCCCTTTAATCATTCTAGTTGCCCTTCTCTGTACCTTCTCTAAAGCTATAATATCCTTTTTGAGGTGCGGCGACCAGAACTGCACACAGTACTCCAAATGAGACCGCACCATCGATTTATACAGGGGCATTATGATACTGGCTGATTTGTTTTCAATTCCCTTCCTAATAATTCCCAGCATGGCATTGGCCTTTTTTATTGCAAACGCACACTGTCTTGACACTTTCAGTGAGTTATCTATCATGACCCCAAGATCTCTCTCTTGATCAGTCTCTGCCAGTTCACACCCCATCAACTTGTATTTGTAGCTGGGATTCTTAGCCCCAATGTGCATTACTTTGCACTTGGCCACATTGAACCGCATCTGCCACGTTGACGCCCACTCACCCAGCCTCAACAGATCCCTTTGGAGTTCCTCACAATCCTCTCTGGTTCTCACCACCCTGAACAATTTAGTGTCATCCGCAAACTTGGCCACTTCACTGCTCACTCCGAACTCTAAATCATTTATGAACAAGTTAAAAAGCATGGGACCCAGTACCGAGCCCTGCGGCACCCCACTGCTTACCGTCCTCCACTGCGAAGACTGCCCATTTATACTCACTCTCTGCTTCCTATTACTCAGCCAGTTTTTGATCCACAAGAGGACCTGTCCTTTTACTCCATGATTCTCAAGCTTTCTAAGGAGCCTTTGATGAGGAACTTTATCAAAAGCTGTTTCTCTACTTTTACTTTGCAAGCAATAAAGCAAAAAGGGGGAGGGGAAAGAATATCAGAGCTAACAGACCTTGGTCCTCCATGATACTTCACAGACCAGTTTTATGGAGGACCCTAAAACAATCAATTACGAATGGAATTTTACCATGCTTGACAGTAATAACATAAAAGAAAATTGTTACAAAATGTTGTATAGATGGTATATGACACCGAAAAAAACTGTCAAAAAAATAATCAGATGTCTAATCAATGTTGGAAATGTAAAAAACATGAAAGGTCCTTCTACCATATGTTGTGGACTTGTGAAAGGGCTGTGAAAGATTTCTGGTGCCTTCTTCACTTTGTATCCCAAAATCTTTGACATTTCTTAATCCAGCAAGAAATGTCAAAGATTTTGGGATACAAAGTGAAGAAGGCACCAGAAATCTTTTTGTTGTGATTACAAATAGAAAATTTTCTGAAGCAAGACAGAACATTATTTTGGTACATGCTTTCAGCTGCACGGACATTGTATGTGCAGTTGTGGAAGCAAAATAAAATTCCAGGAAATGGGACTGGGTTATGAAAACTATGCAATGGAGTGAAATGGACAAATTAACAAGAACACTAAAGGAACTTGATATGGAAAAATTTAATAATGAATGGCGAAAGTTTCAGAACTATGTGGAAGAACATTGGAGAGTGAAAGGACACTTGGTGAAATTTGATAATGGATAACTTGTTTATCAGCTATTTTTAATTTACTGAGATAAGAATGATAAGAATGATGTGGACAAAGGAGACCCGATAGATGTTGTTTACCTTGACTTCCAGAAAGCTTTTGATAAAGTTCCTCATCAAAGGCTCCTTAGAAAGCTTGAGAGTCATGGAGTAAAAGGACAGGTCCTCTTGTGGATCAAAAACTGGCTGAGTAATAGGAAGCAGAGAGTGAGTATAAATGGGCAGTCTTCGCAGTGGAGGACGGTAAGCAGTGGGGTGCCACAGGGCTCGGTACTGGGTCCCATGCTCTTTAACTTGTTCATAAATGATTTGGAGTTGGGAGTGAGCAGTGAAGTGGCCAAGTTTGCGGATGGCACTAAATTGTTCAGGGTGGTGAGAACCAGAGAGGATTGTGAGGAACTCCAAAGGGATCTGTTGAGGCTGGGTGAGTGGGTGTCAACGTGGCAGATGCGGTTCAATGTGGCCAAGTGCAAAGTAATGCACATTGGGGCCAAGAATCCCAACTACAAATACAAGTTGATGGGGTGTGAACTGGCAGAGACTGACCATGAGAGAGATCTTGGGGTCGTGGTAGATAATTCACTGAAAATGTCAAGACAGTGTGCGTTTGCAATAAAAAAGGCCAACACCATGCTGGGAATTATTAGGAAGGGAATTGAAAACAAATCAGCCAGTATCATAATGCCCCTGTATAAATCGATGGCGCGGTCTCATTTGGAATACTGTGTGCAATTCTGGTCGCCGCACCTCAAAAAGGATATTATAGCATTGGAGAAAGTCCAGAAAAGGGCAACTAGAATGATTAAAGGGCTGGAACACTTTCCCTATGAAGAAAGGTTGAAACGCTTAGGGCTCTTTTGCTTGGAGAAACGTCGACTGCGGGGTGACATGATAGAGGTTTACAAGATAATGCATGGGATGGAGAAAGTAGAGAAAGAAGTACTTTTCTCCCTTTCTCACAATACAAGAACTCGTGGGCATTCGATGAAATTGCTGAGCAGCCAGGTTAAAACGGATAAAAGGAAGTACTTCTTCACCCAAAGGGTGATTAACTTGTGGAATTGACTGCCACAGGAGGTGGTGGCGGCCACAAGCATAGCCTCCTTCAAGAGGGGGTTAGATAAAAATATGGAGCAGAGGTCCATCAGTGGCTATTAGCCACAGTGTGTGTGTGTGTGTGTGTGTGTGTGTGTGTGTATATATTTGGCTATTGTGTGACACAGAATGTTGGACTGGATGGGCCATTGGCCTGATCTAACATGGCTTCTCTTATGTTCTTAAGATGAGAGTATGAGAAAATATTTTGTTCTTTCTTAAAAGATTATAATAAGATAGATAATATGACTTAATTTAGTAATATATTGGATCATTAATCGAATGAGGTAATAACCATAAAGAAGTATAAGTTCCTTTTTTTCTTTTTAAGCAGTTTTTTTAAATGTTAAATTACCTTTATTGTTTTTATATTGTAAGTAACACTGGGAAAGTCTTGAAAGAGAGGAGGGGGAGGTGGAAATGTGATGCAATATATTGACTTTTATTTGAGAGAAGTAAATGAAATAGTGTATAATATGTTGTAGAATAATAAAAAAAATGTTTTTACAATAACAGAAAGCACTGATGAGAACACAACCTGTGCGCCCAGCTCCTTCACCTTCTGACCCAGAGCCACATAGTCTTTTCTAATACATTCAGGGCTATGACGGGCAGTATCGTTCGTTCCCACGTGGATCAACAAGAAAGGATAGTAATCCGTGGCCTTGATAAGTCTTCCAATCCTTTCTGTCACATGCTGGATGTGTGCACCCGGCAGACAGCAGACCTCTCAGGATGATAAGTCCGGTCAGCACACTTTGGGCTCCACCCCTCTGAGCAAGGAGTCTTCAGTCACCACCACCTTCCTCTTCCTATATAAGAAGCTCCAGGCTTCTTATCCACAGGATCCTGAGAAACTTTCTTCAAGCTTCGTTGAGGCTGGGGAAGTAGCCCTTGTTCCGATGGTTCAGAATCAGTTACTGCGGGGAGATCCTGGAACCTATTGCTGAGCAGCAAGGGCTCAGAACATCTTCTGATTTTCTTTCTCCTTCGGGTTACATTTTTCCAGGAACCCTCCTCCTGTGTTGGATTCTTTTCTAATTGCTGAGATACCATTTCCTCTCCCTCCTTTTGTCCTTTCAAGAGCGCCTCATGCATTTTGTCAAGAAAATCCTCACCTTCCTTTATACACTGCAGTATGGACAATCGTGCCTCCAGTCCCTGTATCTTCTCCTCCAGCAGGGCCACTAACTTGCACTTGCTGCAAGTGTAATTTGTGCTAGTCTCAGATAGAAATATAAACATCCCACAGTCTCTGCTCCCTCACCAGCCATACTGCTGCAATCCATTTCAAAATTTTCTTTATCTTCACTTTTCTTTAAATCCCACTACCAACTGCCACTTGAAACTACTTGTGCGTAACTACCCACCTTTCTACAGAACCCCCAGGCTAGAACCCCAGGCCAAGAGCCCTTTGGCTCTTGCCCTTCGACTTACGCCAAAGGCTCATGCCTCTGGCAAGGATGAGCCTTGCAAATTAAAGGCTCAAGCCCCCATCCACCTCTGACTCAACAGCCAGAGCAACAGCAGAGCGTGGGGCCAGCAATTACTCTCAGGCAAACAAGCTCTCCTCACTCAGCAACAGCTACACAAAAGACACACAAAAGCAATCAGAAGCCCCTCTCCAGCAGGCACCAAGCACTCACACAGTTACCTCCCAGAGCAACACTAGGTAATGCTCCCCAGCAGTTTTAGAAAAGCAAATCAAGTCTCACTCACCTTACCAGCAGCTCTGTTCTAGAGCCAAACACCTTCAACTGCAGCTGAGCCACAAAATGAGAGTAATGAGTAGTTCTCAAACCTTTTTGGGCCACTGCCCCCTTGCTTTCATACTCATCTCCAGTGCCCTTACCCTATAAAAGCATTAATCAGAATAGCAGTTTGTGTGACTTACTAAGGAAGATGATAATAAAATTCAAAACAGTAAAGACTTGGAGTGCCATTTGCCAGTATGGTGACATAGCCTGGTTAATTATAAATAAGTGAACAGTGCAAGGGGCCCCCTTCCAGCATCCCCCTGCTTCCCCCACTTCCAGAACCCCCTGCCTCCCCCTTTAGTAATCCATTGTCGCCCCAGGGAGCAGTACTGCCCAGGAACCGCTGCCCTAAGAAGAGAGTAACATGTTTTCCAGAACAGGCTGCATGCTTTCCTTTTGTTGACATATATCATTTGAACTCAAGGGCAGTTTCATGTTTCCAATGCTGTGATGCAGGACCAGGGAACATATTTGGATTGTAGTACATGACTGTGTATCTGGGGATGGTGGGGGTGGTAAGCCAACACTTACTTTTATCATCAAGTACAGTGTGTGGGATTCCCTTTGGCCATGGATGTTTTTGTATCCATCTCATTTCTTGAAGTTCTTTGTCCTTACAGTTTGCAGCTTTAGTTGCAACAATAAAGTTAAGATTTGAGTTGGATGTCAGTGTCTCGATCCTTGAACCAGGATACCTGTCTGTTATTCAGAATTATTGCCTAAGACATGATTTCTTTTTTTGTCTCTGTACAGGAATTGTTTCAGTAATGACTCTCACTGTCCTGGCTTACGAACGTTACATTAGAGTAGTGCACGCAAGAGTTGTTGACTTTTCGTGGTCCTGGAGGGCTATCACATACATCTGGCTCTATTCATTAGCCTGGACAGGAGCGCCTCTTCTGGGCTGGAACCACTATACACTGGAGATACATGGGCTAGGTTGCTCATTGGACTGGAGGTCAAAAGAGCCCAATGATGCTTCATTTGTCCTCTTTTTCTTTCTTGGTTGCCTGGTGGCTCCTGTTATGATCATGGCGTACTGCTACGGACATATTCTCTATGCAATACGGATGGTAAGTTGATTAAAGCAATGACTTGCGATAGAGTAGTTAAAATGAGTGAATGCAGCATGGATTTCTAAAAGGTGAGCCAGAATGGTCCTCCTCTTGAGCAGCTTTTAAAATGACCACTGCAGATAAGAGGATTTGCCAAATTGTTTGCATATCTTGCCATTTCTGACAGTGTTCTCAAAGAAATATTTTGATGCCTAATTATACATGTGAGCAGAATATAAATGGTGAATTCAGCTTTTTCTTTAGTGTAGTATACAGTGTTGCTCTCTAAAAAAGCATGGAACAAGTGATGAAGGCATGAGTAATGAGGGGGAGGGGTAGCTGCACATGGCCTTGCATATAGCTTCATAAGTATCCCCAACATGTGTCCTAGTGCAGCAGAATTCAGCATAGGACAGGGATCCCCAATTAGAGATGGGAACGCACCTAAAAATTCTGGTTCAGTTCAGGTGGTTCCCAAACCAAGCAAAAAAAAAAAAGCTTCAACTGGTCAGTTTGGATCTGGCTGAGAGAAAGTGGGGATCGCTCCAGAAGGGTTAAATGGCTGGCACTCATTTAACCTGTCTGTTTGGCTTATCTCTGCCTCAAAAGGGGTGTGTGTGTGAAATGGATGGATTTAATGGTTTGCTGCCATTTAAACCTAATAGCTCAGGAGTACCCAACCCCCGGGCCATGGACTGGTACCGGTCCGTGACCTGTTAGCAACTAGGCTGCAGAGTGAGGCAGAGACCTTAGCCTACTCCTCATTTAAAGACCCCCTTGGGAGGCAGGGATGGGGTGTGGGGGCAGCCTGGGGCAGCAAAAATCCCAGCACCCTCCCCCCTTCCTCGGTCCGCACAAAAATTGTCTTCCACAAAACCGGTCCCTGGTGCCAAAAAGGTTGGGGGCCATTGTAATAGTTGAAGTAGGGGAAGCAAAACAGCATAGAAATGGCAGCCAGCCATTTTAACCTAACAGCAGGGTGGGTCCATCCATCAGCTGTTAAGTTTAAATGCCTGCAGGCCATTAAACCCATCTGTTTTGCTCTCCCTGCTTCAAAGTGGGGAGAAGCAAAACAGACGGGTTAAATGACTGCTGGCCTTCCTGGGTGATACCCCTTTTCTTCTGGCCATGGTTTGCAGTTGCTGGGAGAATGGGGGATTCATACTGGCTGGTAGCTATTTCAGCACTGTTTCACTTCCCTGTTTGAAGTGAAACGTGACTGGTGAGATGGCTGTGTGCTCATCTGTTGTTAGGCTGAAATGATTGACAGCAGGGGAAAGTGAAACCAACTGGTGAAATGGCTTGCAGCCATTTAAACCTAATAGGTGGTCTGCAGATCCATGCCATTAAGCTGTTGGGTTTAAATGGCCCAAACAGCCAAACCAAGTCTAGTAAATGTTCAGGGGCTATGAACCAGGCCAAGTTTGTGCCAAATTTTGGCTCATTAACCACAGTATGTGCCCATCCCTATCCCTAATGTTCCCATGAGCACCATGTCACTCTCTGACACCTTTCCCGATGCCCACCAAGTGTTTTTAGAATGTTAGTATGGTCATGTGGGGCTTTTGCTCAGCAGGGCTTCTGATTGTCCATTAAAGATTTGATTGGCTGTTGCTTTGGCAGCAGCTGCCCCCACAGCATAAGGATCTTCACTGTGTGACTGAAGGTAATATATTGCAGCTGTTTTGTGGTTGGCACCACCTTCTGTAGCAACCATTTTGTGGCTGTGCTCACCATACTGTCAGAATTCCAAAGGTGCCTGAAGGCTCAAAGAGGCTGGAGACCCTCCCATATAGGAAGTAACAACAAAAGAATTACAAGTACATAAATAAATAGAAGTATTTTTAAAGAACTGGTGCCAAATTGAAACATGGAAAAGTTATTCTTCCGTGTATTAATAGTCTCTAGGGATGGGTTCATAATTCTTCCACATCCACAGTATCAGTTCAATTCCTGTGAGGTACTAGCTTTGCATTGTAAATGTTATAATTTATAAATCTTGTGTGATGCATCAAATATTATGCAGCTTTTGAGGTTTTGAAATTAAGTTGGTTGCTATGCCATCAAATCACAGCCAACTTATGGCAATCATATATGGTTTTCAAGACAACAGATGTTCAGAGGTGGTTTTGCCCATTGTCTGCCTTGTGTAGCAGCCCTGGACTTTCAGTGGTCTCCCATCCAAGTACTAACCAGAGCTGACCCTACTCAGCTTCTTAGATCTGACAAGATCAGGCTAGCCTGGGCCATACAGGTCAGGGCAGAAGGTTGCTATACTCATCTGGATATGTAAGAATAAATTCATTTATGAGAAATGCTAATATTTAAATGAAATAATTTCTCTCTGTTGAAAATACGGAGGATATGAAATAACCATAAACAAGCATGCCATGAACATCTAGAAAGGGCTTTGTTTTTGTCAGCTGTCCCAGTTCAGGAAGGCATCAATAGAAAACTTTGATAAATGAATTTGTGATCTTGTTGCTTGTCAGTCAAACTGGTGTCTTGTTTCTTAGGTCATCAGCCTCCAAAATGATCCTAATCAGTGATGAGTTTTCTGCTTTGCAACTTCTGCATAACAACATGTTTCCTACCATGCATTTCCAAAGGCTGAAGGGCACTTAGGTCTTCAGAAGAGAGGGGGTGGTTCTTCCTTCCCACTGCAAACCCTCAGGAACACAATACCAGGGGACTCAGTCATCTGCAATAGGAGGAAGCAGGATAGTTCTGCACTGCAGATTGCTGGATGCTCACCAGTGACTTCCCTAAGTATAGTCCAGTTTATGGTGGTAGAGCTCAGTGAAAGCATCAGTAAAAATACCTGTTCTTCCACCTGTTGTTAGATGCTTAATTTTAGCATGAAAACTTTGCAATTGCTTATTTCTCACTGCTCCTGTAGTCCTCCTAGCTGCAGTAGATAGAAATTCAGTGATGGGCTAATAAAGAATATGGAGCTTATAATTCATTCACAGTTTATAAACATATTTGTGTTTGTCTAAATATAGACTTACAACCAAAAATAGAAGCACCACTTTTTTAGTGATCTTATTTGACTTCTTCTGTTGAAACTGGACAGACTGTTGTGATGCACAGCCAGAGCTGCCTGGGGTTCACTAGTGGGATCTAGCCCAGTAGCAGACTTTGTGTAAAAGGAACTTCTGTCTGGGTATTGTGCATGAAAGATAAACCTAGAAGCTAAAAGTGAAATAAATTCTAACATTAGTGCAGCTGTGCATAGAGAGGGACTACAGCTAGACCCATTGGGGGCCTTCTTTCCTCATGCTCATTTGTGTTCACATACTTACCATTGCTGCCTGACCTTGGCAGTTGGCATGCTTCCTGTTTAGGAATCCACTCTTCTGTTTCCAACTCAGAGACCAGCCTAGAATGCACTTCAGGTTTATGCTGATGTCTGGCTAGAGTCCTGCTTTGAGGAAGGACTGCTAGATGAGGAAACGAGAAGTATGCCACCCTTCTGTTTGGCATAATGGATGGTGCACAACTGCCATGAAGAGGAATGGAAAGAGGAGGGCTCCATTAGATCCCTTGATACTCCTTAGGACTGGCTCATCCTCTGATTGTGCAGAGAAGGATTGTACCCAAATTCTTCAGTGAAGAAACATGATCGGCTAACAATAAGTCCTCAAGTTATTACACTAATAATAATTACTGAATGTTTTACTCACAAAAATAACTGCCATGATGTCTTTTCAGACTTGTTCTTTTTTATTTTCAGCTTCGTTGTGTCGAAGATTTACAGACTGTCCAAGTGATCAAAATCCTAAGATATGAAAGGAAAGTAGCCAAAATGTGTTTTTTAATGATAACCATGTTTTTTATTTGTTGGATGCCCTATGCAGTGGTCTCTCTTCTGATGGCCTATGGGTATGGTCACCTTATAACTCCAACTGTGGCTATTATCCCTTCTTTCTTTGCCAAATCAAGCACTGTATACAACCCAGTTATCTATATTTTCATGAGCAGAAAGGTAAGCATTCCTAATGGAAAACATTAACACATTTTGCAAGGTTCATATCTAATTCAGTCTGCTATCTCAGCTAATGTGTTTTTGTTTAGTGGTAGGGAAGCAGGCAGCAGAGATTACCTTCTCTTCCACTCAAAATCAGACCTGATCATAGAGGAGAGAACACTACCAGTTCATAACTCTTTCTGTGGAAGAACAATTTGAGTACACTTCAGGGTTTCATTCTCACACTGGTGGGGGTCTGGTAGCATTCATCTGCAGGATTCCCATTGGGGATTGGATTAGGAATTTCCAATAGGTGTGGGGCATGGGAATCTTACTGGCTAGGTAAGGAGTTCCTGCAAGTCTTGGGTTGGATTCTGCCAGTCATTTCTGCTGGAAGAAGGTGGGGAGGGAGACCATTTTTAATGAATTCCATTTCCCATGGAACATGGCAACAAATTGCAGCAAGCTATTAGGTCCATAGTCCTTGGTGCCAATTAGTTTACACTCAAAGCTGACTGCTACCTAAGGTGAAATGGCTTAGAAACAGTCATTTTGGCCCACACACAGAATCTAAAAACAAGAGCTAGATTGTAGAAGCTTTCAAGCCAACAGAATTTTTCATCAGGCTGGATGCAACAACAAAACGTTTAAAAGATAGGAAGCAGATTTTTCGGGTCACAATGTTATGACCTGATTCAGAGTGAGAGCAGCAAAATGGAAGTTTGTGTTCAGTAGTGTCACCTTGTAGCCGGATTTGATATGCCAAGTGATACTGTGACATCACAATCCCAGCATGATCTGTATTGGCCGGGATCACACTGTAGGGAGGAAGTTCCAGTTTTTTATTTAATGGCACTGGTAGAGCAACAGAAACACACTGGAGGCAGATAGCCATAAACAAATGTGATAAAAAGTACTTTTTGAAGGAAGGATGGGGCATTTCACAAACTATAACTCCTGTTTTGACCCCAGATTTTTACAAGTCAAAATTCAGTGCAAACCTAAACCTAAGTGTATTAAAATCATGAATGATTTTCAATTGCAAAGTACTTCCTTTGTGGTGTTTGAACTATAAAATAGATCAGCTTCTTTTATTCCTACCACTTGCAAAGAACAATGAATATTTCTGAATGTCTTATGAGATGTCATAAGATGCTGTTCAAGCATACTTCAGTTATCCTATAAGTTGTTGGCACCATTAAAACTTCTTTCCCAGATACCTTTAGCTTTAAAAATACTAATGGCCACAGTGATGCTAAAATGAACTTAAATACACTACATATTATCATGTGCTTCAAAAACTTCTCAATAAGAGGAATCAATCTAATTGCACTTACATCTGAGCATATTTAGTAGGAGCTGACATTGATTCCATGGAGTATCTATGTCACCCTTGAATATATTGCGAGAAAGTGGAACATTGGATTATCACTGTCATTTTCCTTTCTACCTAGTTTCGACGGTGCCTTTTGCAGCTCTTCTGTGTTCGCCTCCTGAAATTCCAAAGGACCCTGAAAGACAGGCCAGCAGTAGAGAGTGAAAAGCCAATAAGGCCCATAGTCATGTCCCAGAAAGCAGGGGACAGACCCAAGAAGAAAGTGACTTTCAGCTCTTCTTCCATCATTTTCATTATCACCAGTGATGATGTGCAACCAGTAGAAAATGGTACCAAGCATCCAGGCACAAAGGTCAATGTAATCCAAGTGAAGCCCCTATAGCAGGCTGTATTCAGCTTCTGTTGGAAGCAGAGTGGACTTTTGCCAACCAAATTGTTTTGGTTAATCATTCCTCTTGGGCTGGTTATCTGTGGCACAATTAAGAAAGCAACACTTTGGGGAAGTGAAATATGGAATTAACTGGGTGACTTGTGAGCATGTTAATGGTTGTGATTGTCTAAATAATGACATTTTGCAAAAAGATGGCCTTTTTTATTAAGAATATTTATTTTTCCATATCATGTTTTGTTTACATAGCACTTGCTGCACTGTAAACTTTCCAAGGAAATAAAAGAACTTCTGAAATAGATAATGGTTTTGTCTGTAGAGCCTCATTGATTTTAAAAAAAAAATATTTTAATGCATTGTCATGTCACAGACTAGTCTGGACCAGTGTACGGGCCATGCTATCTCAAACACGAGAGAGAGAGAGAGGCTGTGATGACTTGTAGGCCAAGTTGGTGACAGGTGCATAAAATGAGGGCAACTCAGAAGCAACAGAAGATCGTATCTTTATTGAGTGCATCTTTTCTTCCTCAACATCTAAACAACTTATAAATGAGCTGAACTGCAAAGTACAAGGACAGCAATACCATATTACATACAGTTATACTGATGCAGTAACTATGTGGAATATATTCAGGCAGCAAAGAGTAACTTTTAAGGCAACAATAAAGCAAGTTCAAAAAGGTTTCTGAATGTTCACTGAAAGGACAGGCACTGATGGAGCTTTTTGTGGAGGGGAAAGATATTCAAAATGCATAAATACATAAATATATGCATGTGGATTCAAAAAGCTAAGTCCAGTTCCCAGTATGATGTAGGCAGAACAGCTTGCCAGAGGTGGGCTGCCTATGGGCCCTCCCACGGTGATACATTGTGCTCACAGTGCAGCATCTTCGTTGGAAACAACCAGAGATTAGTGGAGGTGAAACACATCCTCTGCCCTGGCTGGTAACAGCAGCCATTGACATTCAAGGCTGCTTCTGAATTAAGTTTTAAATTTGAAATCACTTAAAGGTTTTGGCCAGAATGGTTAAAGGACTGTTTGCTATTACATGAAGCCACCAAGATGTAAAGATTTTCCAATCTTTCTTTCATTTAACTCCAGCTTTGATGCAGAGGGGGGGCTGCTGATACAGGAGAGGTGTTTTCAGCAGTGGAACTGAGACTCAGGTATTCATTCCCAAGATATGTTTGCCTTATCTTTTGCTGCTCATGTTTATGTGGTAGTGAAAGGTTGTGCCCTCAAGGTGATTCTGTGAGGCTCATAGTTTGATTTACTTGGGTGCTGGTGTTTTTGTTCTTTGGACTGGCTTTTGCACCATGCTATTTTGATTAGTTATGGTTGGGGGGGGGTGCTGTGTGTTTTAATTAACTAGATTTATCTTTAGATTTGACTCCTGCTAGTTGCTTAAAATCTAATGGTGGAATAGAGGTATTTTAAATACACTAATGAGTAGTCTCCCATCAAGTTACAGTACTAGCCTTTCAGTACAGTATGCTAGTGCAAATATTTAGGTTTTGGATGTCAAAAATTTTTCCCAAGAGACTATTATCTCTAAGGCAGCAAAAGTAAAGATCATATTTGAAAGACAATTTGAAATGAAATGCCCTCTGTTATATTTTCAGAACTCATCTTAAAGTTGCTGAGGAGATGAGCTATTGAAAAGACATCTAGCCTGGTTCTGGAAAATAAGCTCCTTCAAGGCTTTATTTTGCTTATCAGTTGCAGCTGTGATTCATTTAAAAAGTTGCTTTCTCAGAAAAGTAGTTTTAAAAGAAATCTTCATCAAGAAATAAATACTTTATAGCATGTTCAAAGGAGAACTGAGCAGAAGAAAAGCAAAACCTGAGATTTTTGTGGTTTAAGTTGGTTGGCCAGTCCTAATATCAGTGATCTCCTCTTAAAAGAGGGAGATAAGATGAATAGGTAAGAAGCAGTGAGCCCCCAGTCATGTTACTTATGCTGCCAAATGCAAAGGTCAGTCATTTCTAAGTCAAATAATTAAAGGCTCTGTGAGCCCAAAGCAGCTTTCCACAGAGGACACTACCTGCTAGGTCTGTGCATGACTCAAGGCTTGCTTCAGCTGGAAGCAAGCAGTTATGTTCCATCTGATTACATCATTCAGTTACTCCTGATGCAGGGGGTAGGGGCTGAATGTTGCATCACTGGATGATTCCCTGCTCTGGGCTTGCCTCCATTAAAAAATGAGAGCACATGATGAACAATCCTAATGCCTCCATAATAATAGCATACTTCAAGTACGACAACACATCCTCAACTCTAAATCCTGGGAAATGGACACCCTTGGGCTGGAGTGAAATACAACCACCTGCCTCTTCAGATGGGCACAGAGGAAAAACTTTCTGTCTGATCAATGGGCAAGTTTTCATTGATGGTGATGATGACATAATAGCAACCCTAAACCAAGCTTTTAAATGATATTTTAGGGCACTGACCATGGTTCAGCTATGAATAAAATGCCAAAATAAAATACAGAATGTACAGATTAGCTGAAAAATAATCTCTCTTCCCTGTCCTGAGGCTCCAGATTTGTTCCTGGGGATCAGAGGACCCTCAAGATAGGCGTAACATAGTGGTATGCAGTGTGATGGAGGAAGTAGCAGAAAATGCCACCCGTTTTCCTGCAAAAAAGTAAGAGCAATAAAGGTCACAGAAACTAGAAGCTGGACACATTCTCAAGTAAATCCAAGTGGTAACCATCCCTCTCTAGCTACTGGCTGAGTTGCTGTGGTGTCACAGGAACCCGGAGTTGAATGCTCCCTATTTTATGCATTTAAATGGAAACATCCACGTACCCAGCCACAGAGTGAGCTCCAGTGACCTAATGGAGTGACAGGAATAGTCTAATATTTCCAAAAGTAAAAAGCAAGGGGCTGAGAAAGAAGGGCTGTGAGTTATGGGTGGGAAGTGGCTCAGGGAAGGAGGAAGCGCTTTATGACAGTGGTGGTCCATTTTTAGGCTATGGGCAGGTGTCTGGGAATCCCCTCTCCTTCCCACATGCCCTCTCTAACATATTGCCACTTCATCTGTTCCCTTCCTCTATTTAAATAACATCCTGCCAACTAGACCTGGGCTTGAATCCGTACTTGTGTCATAGAAGATTGTCTGGGTGACCTTGGGCCAGTCATACTGTCTCAGCCTGACCTACCTCACAGGGTTGTTGTGATGATGAAATGGAAGAGAGAATGATTGAAGTCACTGGGGTCCTACTGGGGAGAAAGGAGGGTACAAATGAATTAAATAAAACAAGACTACATTTACATTGATTTTAACAGGTAAAAACTGGAGCCAAAGGGGAAAGACCCCCCAGAAAAGCATCAATCAGGTTTGGATTTTTTGCATTTGTGAAAGGCTGTCAATAGTTCTCCAAACAAGACAATTTTATTGTTATACATCTAGCCATAAACAAAATTTGTACAAAATCATGCAAAATTATGACATGCTAAAATGAAATATTTATTTGAAACATTTTTATGCTTTAAGCTTCTCACCCAGTTAGGGTCCACAAGGTGGGGACAAAAATATTAAAACATTAAATAAAAATATAGTTAAAATTATAAAATAATTCAATAAAAACACACAACACTAGAACAAGGGCCAATAATCATTAATGGGGATATGCTAGACAAATCATTAATGGGGATATGCTAGACATATCCCCATTAATGGCGAGATACACTGTTTGGGAGACAGATGAATCTCCTTGGGAAGGGAGTTCCAAAGTTTTGGTGCCACAGTCAAGAAGGTCCATTTCCAGATTGCCACTCATCTAACTTCAAATGGTGGTGGCAACTGAAACAGGACCTCCAAAGATTATGGGTGAGGGGAGGTGCATTTGTGGTAGTATTGATTTTCAACAAATAATATTAACTATTATTTAAATTAAAGCTAAGTTAGAAACAACATTGAGGCGGTCTTGTTGGGGGACATCTGTCTTACACTGGTTTAAGCATTTTACAGAGTGGGTTTATAACTTGCTGACTTTAGCATTCTAGCTTTTGGAACTTAGTGTGGGCATATATGTATGTGTGCATGCAGGTATGTAATTAACAGGGGGTATAAATACAGTTCCATGTGTACTCACCATTTCCTATTCTTGCAAGCTTTTGGCTATCATTTTGGAGGGAAGCTTATACATTAGTGGTAACTGCAAGCATGCTAGTAATCCAAACAGGCCTCAGTGTCTATTGTGGCTACAGCAAATTTCTAGCATTTGCCAAAGTGCAGGATCTCCCTCTAGTGGCTAATTTATCTCCTTGCAGAAAATTTTCACTTGTGGACAAGAAACAGAACAAATAAAGAGATCTCTTTTCATTCCCCAGACTTTGCTTTTTTAAAACTATAACTTTTTTATTTATAGGGAGTGATCCATTCCACTGGCTGATGAAGGCTTCAGAATGATGGGAAAGTATGGATACTGTAACAGCAAAAATAAACAGGAGTGATGTGGCATCTTAAAGACATGACACCTGTTTATATTTGCTGCAGCAGAGACAAACATGGTCACTCCATTTTAATAGCAAAGAAGCTCCAGTAACTAACTTACGCCATCATTCATGCAAAATAGCATTTCTATTTGACTAGTTTGGGGAGAGGGGCAGGCCTGTCTGGATAACATCATTGCAAGTTGATTTGTGGAAGGGCACAGGGCAGATTGCCTGTCAGAGCCTGAAAGTCATGTTTGGATCACCTTCTAGGACAGGGGTGCCGAACTCCATTTCATTTATTAGCTTCTATGATTAAAGGTCTTAAGCTCAATCAGGATGTAACAATTGTCAAAACATGCATGGGTATACAACATAACTAACCATATTCACAGAATTCAAATGTTAGTCAAAATATTCAAATCCAAAAATGAATAAAATGTTAAAACAGGAATTTCTAATAAAACCTATTGTACAGTTAAGTAAACCTAAAATTGTCATGTTAACCACATATATGCCAGATTCCATTACCATCAGATCAATCCAGATTTTTGTTGTTTTACAGATAAGATTATCGTTAAAATTTTGTAACAAAATAGGTGGTTTCAGGATTAGAATCTGCCAGCAAATAAGGGACCACCCAAAGTTCAGTTGGTAATTGGTGTTTAATAAGAACAGGAGTTATCCAAATTGATCTAGGAATCGACCACTGATGGCAATGTAATAGAAGATGATCAAGTGTTTCTATAGTTCCAAACCCGCAATCACGTAAGCGATCTTGAGTACGGGACTCTAGAAAAACGACCTATCAACTCAGCAATGGGAAAAGAATTAAGTCTAGCAAGAGTGAAAGCATGTCTATGACTAGGTGCTTTTAGGGATCTAGTATATGAAGGAAGTGACTCCAGAGGAGGAATACCTAGGGCAACAGTGGAACATACACGTCTTGCTTAATCTAAAGTACTAGACCGGTGGGGTGCTGAACTGTGGCTTGGAAACCACATGTGGCTCTTTCACACGTATCACATGGCTCTTGAAGCCCCCATTACCCCATCAGCCAGCTTGGAGAAGGCATTTGTCTATTTAAATCACTTCTCCAAACCAAGCCAGCCAGTGGCTTGGAGAAGGCATTTAAAGTCCCTCCTCTCTTCCCCACCTATTTGCCTTCTTTCCTTCCTTCCTTCTCTTAAACATGTTTATTCCATGTGGCTCTTAAGTTAAGCAAGTTTGGACACCCCTGTGCTAGGAGGTACCAAAAATTCGGAACTTGAAATAACAGCAAGGAATCGTGAAGCCTTGAGAATACAGCAGTTCCTCATAAGGAGGCCACATATGCATAATCAGGAAGGGCAGGCAGAATGATAAAATCAAGACCAGGAGGATTTCCTAGCCAGGTAAGGGAAAGTCCTATTATTAGAGATCCAGCTAGATCCCCTGAAATGACTAATAACATGCAACATGTCAATCAGGAAAGGGATGCGTGTGCCAATGCTATTGGAAAATGTCTCCCTATCATTCTGTTTAGCTGAGGGTGTGCATTCTATTGGCATACAGGGCTGCCAACTTTTACGGCGATCCCTCTAGCTGACCTTTTAATATCAACTTGATCTGCAAGCAATTTTCAGGTGATTTTATTTAGCTACATGCCACAAAAAGCTTTAGTGGCCATATCCACTCATTAGACCTCTATTAAAAGTACAGGACATTTTACTCCTGGCCAGCTGGCAATCCAAGGTACACTGCCAGCAGCAGGATGCACCTTGTGCCAACACATCTCTCTTAGCTAACCAGAGTAGGATTAGAATATAACCCACTGTGTTTGAGGAAATGTAAAACTCATCCACACATGCAAGTTGTTACTTGCTACATCCGTGGTCAAATTATGGACAAGAATGCATAAACTAGTTCTTAGGATTTATTTTTAAATTAAATTTATGCCTTGTGGATTTTCCCAGTTCAAATCTTATTTTAGAATGCAATGACAGCATTGCTTAATATCTAAATTAGACATTAAATCTGGCTAGAAGTCCTGTTTCCTAAAGTGAAGGCATGTTTTCCTAATCATATACATAGGGATTCATATGTGTGAGAGAGAACAAAAGAGTGTAACACTTAGTACATCTTCCAAGATGCTTCATTACTGCTACTTTCTTGTGACCCCAAAAACTTTGCTTCTGACACTGAAAATATATTCTGTAGCTAAACATGATTATGCTCTGACAATGATCTAGATCCAGCCTAAAATGGAAGCTCTGAAAAGAGCAACATAGCTGTGTGCTCTGTTGAGGCATCAGAAAAAGGGTTTTGAGTTGAGGCAACAAAAAAGGTGGCAACATGGCTGGATATGGACTGTTGAAAAAGGCTGAAAAGTATCTCTCACTGATAAATGGCAGATAGGGATCTGTGCACACAACTGGGTATTAAGATACCATGATATAGGTGATGGACACAACAACAGCAGAGAATACTGAAATGCTTGTTTGGCCCATGATCATTAATGTTAAGGGATCCTGATAAGAACCTGGAACAACTGCACAGACCTGGGAAATATATAGTCTGTGGGCCACAGTACACAAGAGATGCACAGTATTTACTAGAAAGAAACAGAGAAGTGGCCTGTGAAAAACATACCTCAGGGCACTTTTCTCTTGGAAGTCTGTTGCAGTGGTAGTTCATATTTCTGTGATGAAAAAAAGTGCAAGTGCTGGTGGATTAAAAGAACTAAAACATTCCATCATGTTTATATTTGTTTTAATGGCATTATGATAACTTACAGCACCATACATCTAGTCAACAAATGTTGGCTCAGCCTTGATTGGTTAAGCATCTTTATTTTTTATTTAAAATGAGTATTATTCTATATTAACTAGAAATGGCAGCTACTAGAGACTTTTTGGCCACTTTATATCTAGAATTCCATAGTATGATATGCTTCAGAATCACGTTACTACCTTCATTGAGAACCAGGGCCGGCCCTAGACTGTTTGGCACCCTAGGCAAGGCTAACTTTGGGCAACCCCTCTGTACTGATAACCTCACTGAGTGCCCAGTTTGGCACACCAGAAGGCCGGCGCCCTAGGCAATTGCCTAGTTTGCCATGGCAGGGCCGGCCCTGCTGAGAACATGATAAAAGTGAGGTGGCCTTGGCAAAGATCTTCCATAATTTCTTCAAATTTGCTGTGGTGATGCAGGTTTCCTTTATTTTTGGCATCTGAAAAGGTAACAACTGCTGAATTAATTAATTAATTATGGGCTTGCTCCTGGGAGCAGTTGTGCCATTTTGAAGTGAGGGGAAGTTGTAGAAAGGAACTGTTGTTTGAAACATCAGAATCATAAATCATTCTTCTTTTGGTGCTAACAAGCTTGCTTCCCATAGGAACAGATTGTCTTATAAAGGCAATGTTGGTTCCCTGAACTGTGGCAGGAAAGCCCTAGGAGCTGCCAGGCAAAATTCCCCAAAATTTCAAGAGGTCCTTCTTTTCCTTTTTTACTTCCATATGTTGTGATCTAATTTACAATATATTTTGTATGGACATGGCATTATGGCATTACTATTTAATGATATTGGGTCATTTCATGAATTACACAGAAGCTAACCTGGGTGTTGCTATGCAATGCACACAAAATGGTATAGAAACCAACCATCATTATTAAGAAATATATATTTACAAACACATCTGTAAATTCTGGAAGTGGGGACTCTGAAACTCATATTTGGTTGCAAAACTGTTAGTGTAAACTAGGGCTATATGTGCAGAAAACCAACAGCTGTTCTGATGTGCACAAAAGCACTTTACCCAGCAATTGCCATAACACAGAGGTTATGTAACAGACTTGTTTAAGGTAGAAATCAACCATAGTAAAGGTGTGGTGTAGTGGTCCAGTGCACATCCTCAGCACATATCTTAAAGACAGTTGAACAGCCGGACTTCCGGTTTCGGCCACTTGCGATTGAAAGTGGCTAGGACTGTTGCGTCCTGAGCCACTTTCAAATTGGTTCATTGAGGGGTCGCCCCTCGAAGGTCGACTGGGGCCCAGGGAGGGTCATAGAAGGCAGGGGAATCAGAGCAGTGGATCGGGAATGTCAGCGGAGGTGGCTGCTTCCTGATCCCGCTTTTCCCAAGCCTCATCATCCCGATAGCCATTTTTAAATGGCCAAAGAGTCAGTCACCGGTTTTTCTTTCTTCTTTCTTCTTACACTCTACATTCCAGATCTTCAAGCCTTACATCTTCAAGACTAAGGATATTGATCTTCTCAGCACTGTGTTTTTTCCCCATATTTTTGTTTGGATCGGTAGCATGCAGCAGGAAAAAGGAGAATCAGGAGCAGATTTCAAGTAAGGCAAGAGACTGAGAAGGGGGGCGGGGGGACACTCCCTCTTTCTCTTTCAAGACTTGTAAAAATCTGCCCAACCCGATATACTGAAAATACCTGTGGTAAGAGATTTCATCAACTTGTAATGCATGGTTGAATTTAACTGACTTGTCTTAAACTCCCTTTGGGGGATGAAAATGCTTTGCTTCTTGGAGAAGATGTTTGCTGACAAGTGCGCTTGGATGTGAAAGTTGGTTGGTTTAAAAATACTTTGAAGCGCAAGTTCAAGTGCTTTGACTGAATTTATAAATACTTTAAGAAACTATTAAAAGCTGGTGGGTACCTGATATTGATTATAAGACACAGCAGGATCCCTGGTTTAAAATTGGATTTCTATCTATTTTTGTGGATATAATCATTTTAACTGGTATTTTATTTCTTTATTTTTGTTTTGTGTACATCTGTGGTTGGATTATTTTTTGGATATGGTTTTAAAGATTTTTGGTTTGGGATTTCTTTTTTTGGTGCACCTGTATGCTTTTATTTTTGGATTTGCTGGGTTTTTTCCCTTTTTGTCTGGATTATTGATTTTCTGTTTGTTTTTTGGGCTCATGCTTGGATTACAAATAGGGTAAACAGCCCTGGATTACAGATTTATACTTGGTAGCTTCTGTACTTGGATTACTGACCTTTTGTTTTATGCATTTGGGGTTAGGGTTTATTTTTGGGTCTGCTGGTTTTCTTTTATTTTTGTCTGGATTACTGGTTTATAGTTTGAATTTGGCTTTCTTGCTTGGATTACAAATAGGGTAATCAGCCCTGGATTACAGATTTATACTTTGCAGCTGTTATACCTGGAATTTAGCGGGAAGACTTGGTGGTGATTTGGACTACAATTGAATTAGCTTTGCTTCACATAACAGGAAATGGCTGCAGCTCCAGTGAACTGAACTGTTTTCCCTATTAACTATTTACTGTGGTAAACTGAAAAGGGGTGTTTATTATTATTATTAGTATTGTTTTGACTAACACAAACTGTTGATAGAAGCCAGAAGGTTGTTTTCATTTTTGAACTGCTTCATAATAAGGATATTCTTTTGTGGAGTTTAGCTTATCTGGTATAAACAGGAACATAGAGTTTCAAAACAAATGTGGAAGAGGTGCTATTGGATTTTTGGTTGTGAGTGTCTTTATTTCAACAATAATGGGTGATCCCAAGGAAACTGTAAAAAAAAAGACAACAAAGAAGGAAAGCAAACATTTCCTTCATCTAACCCTCCATCTGGATCAGGCAAATTTATGACCATGCAAGGAGACATGAAAGAGATGCAAGCTGCTTTAATGACTGCTATAGTACAGCTAACAAGCAAAGTAGATAACATTGGGGAACAGATGGCAGAGATTAAAAAAGAGCTTTCAGAGAACACCAGACAGACAGCTGAGACTAACAAGGCTCTAAAAGTATTAGAGGATCAGGTGACAGAGAATACTCAAAAGGTGGAACATCTGGAAAAAGAACAGAGTTTACAAGATTCTAGACTCTTACAACTGGAAGTAGATAGAGCTGCATACATATTGAGGTTTCAAAACATACCAGAAGAGAAAAATGAAGATTTACAAAAAAAATTCTAAATGAAGCCTTGGCTGAAATTTTGCAGGTGACTCCTGAGAGGGTGGAAGAAGAATTTGACCAAGTAAGACCTTCAAGCTATACAAGATGAAACAAACTGTCCAGTGAAGTTAATTTGAGATTCACAAGAAAGAGGACCAAAGATGACATTTTAAAACAAGTAAGAGATAGACCGATGATGATAGCTGGAAACATGGTAAAAATACTGAGAGAGGTTCCCTAGCCTGTGAGACAAAAGAGAAGAAAATACTAATAGTTAACAGACTTTTTGAGAAGAAGAGAAATATCTTATATGTGGCTAATGCCAGAGGGCCTTTTTTTTACATACCAGGAGAACAGATACAGGATTAATTCCATCTTTAAAGCTCAGAATTTTTTAGAAAGAATGAAGAGAAAATAAGGTAAAGAAAAGAAGGATGAACAGGAGGAGGCGGGAGAAGGTTCTGGGGTAGAAAATCCAAATGAACCACGGAGATACCATACAAGGCAACACCTCAAAAAGGATAAGAAAGATAATGATAATCCAAATCCATAATGGCTTCAATAGTTTCAATTAATGTGAATGAATTCTCCTGCTAAAAGGAGGAAGACATTTAGATATTTGGCAAAATTGGAAATGGATATAATCTGCTTACAAGAAACTCATATTCTAATGAAAGACCAATACTTTTTGAAAAACAAAAAATTGGGTAATTTATTCACAGCAACAGACAAGTATAAGAAGAAACGGGGAGTGGCAATATATATTAAAGATAAATTTAATCCACAATTGCAATTTGCCTCTGAAGATGGAAGAATTTTATTGGTGGAAATCACAGTGAACAATAAAAAATTTTTACTTGCAAATATTTATGCCCCAAATGATCACCAAAAGAATTTTTTTCAAGATTTGCATCTGAAATTATCAAATTTGGAGTATGCAGAATATTGTTTGATAGGAGACTTTAATGCAGTCTCGGATAGATAACTGGATAAAAAATGTACAAACAGATGAAAAGTAAAGGTCTTCAGTTACCAGTACATTTTTGGAAATTAGCAGAAGAAATGGATCTGGTAGATGCATGGAGAACAAGATATCCCAACTCTAAAGATTTTACTTACTACTCTTCCAGCCACCAAATCTGGTCAAAATTGACATGTGTTGGCTTTTGGCAAGTTTGATTAAAGATCTAGCTGATGTAGAAATTCAAACAAGAGTTATCTCAGACCATAGCCCTGTAATGATAAAGCTAAAAGGTCTACAGAAGAGAAAATTTTGGAACTTAAATACTTCAATTTTGAAAGAAGAAGAAGATATTGGATTTATATCCCGCCCTCCACTCCGAAGAGTCTCAGAGTGGCTCACAATCTCCTTTACCTTCTTCCCCCACAACAGACACCCTGTGAGGTGGGCGGGGCTGGAGAGGGCTCTCACAGCAGCTGCCCTTTCAAGGACAATCTCTGCCAGAGCTATGGCTGACCCAAGGCCATGCTAGCAGGTGCAAGTGGAGGAGTGGGGAATCAAACCCGGTTCTCCCAGATAAGAATCCGCACACTTAACCACTACACCAAACTGGCTCTCCAGATAAAGACTTTCTTAAAGAATCCAAGGCTGAAATGGAATACTTTTTCAAACAGAATATAACACAAGAAGTAAAGATGCAAGTAGTTTGGGACACTGCTAAAGCTTATTATAGGGGCCTTGCAATTAGATATAGTAGCAAGAAAAAGAAAGAACTGAAAACTTACAAAATTTAATGTCACAAGTCAGAAAAGCTGAAAAGAATCTTAAAAAACAATCAACAAAATGTGAATTTCAAGAAAAGGTCAAAGAAATGCAACATAAATTGAATTTAATTCTTATGGAAGAGATGGAGATTAAACTGAAGTATGCTAGACAAAAAAATTTTGAACATGCCAACAGGCCTGCAAGGTGGTTGGCTTATAAGATGAGAAAAGAGTTAGAAGAATATATTAATCAAAATAACCTCAACAAATTTACATAAGAACAACAACAAAATTTAAATGAGCCAATAACAATAAGGGAACTTGGAGAGGCAATGACATCTTAAAAGAATGGCAAAACTACTGGTCCAGATGATTTACCTGCAGAATTCTATAAACCTTATGAAGACTCTTTGCTTTTACCATTCAAGCGCCTTACTGAAAAGATTCAAGATGTAGGTCAAATACCAGCTTCATGTCAAGAAGCCACAATATCTTTGATCCCAAAAGAAAATAATGATTTGAAAGACATTAAAAATTATCGACCAATTTCCCTTTTAAATGTGGTTTATAAAATCTTTGCTGAAATATTGGCACAACTTCTGAAGAAAGTTTTACAATCTATAATACACTATGATCAAGCAGGATTTCTTCCTAAAACATATTTGAAAGACAATGTCAGAACAGTTTGTAACATTTTGGAATATTATGACAGTCATTCAGAGAAGCAATTGGCCTTAATTTGTCTAGATGCTGAGAAAGCATTTGATAATGTTCATTGGTACTTTATGTTATAACAATTGAAAGGCATGGAGTGTGGTGAAAATTTTTTGAGAGTAGTAGAAGCAATATATTCTTCACAAAACACAAGGGTGACAGTGAATGGCGAACTAACAAATGTTATTAAAATTCAAAAAGGTACAAGACAAGGCTGTCCATTGTCACCTCTACATTTCATCTTATCTTTAGAGATGTTGAATAACCAAATAAGGAAAGATCCAAATATAAAGGGAGCTGTGATAAAAGATGAACAATATAAACTTAGAGCCTTTGCTGATGATTTAGTTTTTATATTAGAACAGCCGATGGACTCAACTGACTGTCTTATAAACAAGATCAAACAATTTGGCCATTATGCAGGATTAAAGATTAATTATTATAAAACAACATTTTTGACAAAGAATATGACGATGGAACAAATTCAATCCTTTCAGCAGAAATCAGGATTTTTCTATGAACAAAAATTAAATATTTAGGTGTTGTTATTTCAAACAGATCCAGCAACCTAAAAGCAGATAACTGATAAACTACTCAAAGAAATTAAAAAAGACTTGGAAAAATGGCATGATATAAACTGATCTCTAATGGGAAGAATAGCCCTAATAAAGATGAATATTCTACCAAGATTATTATTCCTGTTTCAAACTATTCCAGTATTTTTAAATAATGGATTCTTTCAAGAACTGAACAGGATGGTTGCCAAATGTGTTTGGCAAGGCAAAAAGCCTAGAATCAAACTAAAGACATTGCAGGATTCTAAATTAAGAGCAGACATGGGCCTGCCAGATTGGCAGTTATATTATAAAGCATTCGCACTTTTATGGGTAAGAGACTGGATACTTCTGAATGACAAGAGACAACTGCTATTAGAAGGACATGATTTGACTATGGGATGGCATGCATATTTGTGGTATCAAAGACTTGAAGGCCACTCCTATTTTAAGAACCATTGGTTTTGAAAATCTTTGTATCATACATGGTCATGGTTAAAGACAAGAATCTATCAAAAAATTCCAAGATGGGTTTCTCCAGTAGAAGCATTTACTCATCCAAACCTTCTAAAACTAAATCAGAATTACAGATATGACGACTTGTTGGGAAAAGATAATCAACTGAAAAACAAAGAAGAACTGGAAAATGTGGATATCAAAATGAATTTGTGGTTGAGAATGCAAGTTGAATCTAGATATGCCAAAGACAAGGTGACAGGTTTTAATACAGAGCAATATGTATTTGGCAAGATTTTGTTGGGTCCACAAGAAAAGTTAATCTCCAAATTATATGCATATCTACTTTAAATGAAGACACAAGATGAAGTTGTAAAGGACTGTATGGTTCAATGGGCAAAAAACTTTGGTTACAATATTGCATTAGAAGACTGGGGGAGACTGTGGAAACTTAATGTTAAATTAACTAGGTCAGTAACTTTAAAAGAAAATCTATATGTTTTATAGATGGTACCTGACCCCACAGAAACTGTGTAAGATTTATACTAATATATCCAACAAGTGTTGGAAATGTACTAAACAGGTTGGTTCCTTTTACCATATGTGGTGGACATGTGAGATTGTAAAAGACTATTGGAAAATGGTGCATGAAATGCTACAGAAGATCATGAAGACACAGATTCATTTTAAACGAGAACTATTTTTATTGAATATATCCCCTGAGGACTATTCCAAAGAAATGAGACACTTGTTGGCGCACTTTAATACAGCAACTAGGATTCTTTTGGCGCAGAGATGGAAATCTCAGGAAATTCCCACGAAAATGGATCTGGTGGGAAAAGCTCTGGAAACAGCAGAGTTGGACTTCTTATCCCAGCTGCAGGCTGGGAAATCTAAAGAAGAAGCAAGAAAATATTGGATGAAATTCTATGCCTGGTTAGATAACCAAGACTCTTAAGATTCTCTGATGTAAACTTACTTTTTCTTCTTTTTTCCTATATTTTATATTATAAAATTTATCTTTACTGGAATTGTCAAAATTACTAGATAATTTTAACAAAAGATGTATACTATAAAATTTGAAAATGGATTCTGTGTAATTGAGACAAAATAATAGGGGATAATTTTTGTAAAGAAATTATTGTAGAATTAAGCTTTTTGAAAGTATTCCTATGCAAAATAATACCGGAATGTATTGTGCTTTTTATTTTCCCATTCCCCATCCCTGTCTTTTTCTGAAGTTAATAAAACTTTTTGAAAATCCAAAGACAGTTGAACAGCCAATTCAGCCCAAAACACAGAACAACTAAGAAGAAGAAAAAAATGGAGTTATATCCCATCCTTCACTTGGAGTGGCTTCCAATCTCCTCCTCTTCCCCTCCCTGTGAGGTTGAGCTCTCCCAGAACTGCTCTGCGAGAACTGTGAGTGACCCAAGGTCACACCAGCAGAAGCATGTGGAGAAGTGGGGAATCCAGATTAGAGTCCACCACTCTTAACTACTACACCAAACTGGCTAATAACAATATACTAATCCATACACTCAAATGTGCAATTGCACCACCCACTGTTAGGGAGTGCTTGTATAATGATTACAGTTCCTATATATGCAGTCTAGATTGCACTAGCCTTTCCCAATATATTTCTATATTTGCACACACAATTATATGGAGAGGAATGTAACAGCATGAAAGTAAAGAGCCTGCATCAATAAAAAGGTGGCAATCCGACCTTGCAGATGCCATAGAACAGACTGTGTGGAATATAATACAATCACTCTTGACTGTTCTGGGGTAGACTAATATTGCAGGTTCCGCTTGGGGCACCTCCCCCCATCTTTCTCTCTCTCTCTCTCTAGAGAGCCAGTTTGGTGTAGTGGTTAAGTGTGTGGACTTTTATCTGGGAGAACCGGGTTTGATTCCCCACTCCTCCACTTGTACCTGCTGGAATGGCCTTGGGTCAGCCACATCTATTGCAAGACATGTCCTTGAAAGGACAGCTGTTGTGAGAGCCCTCTCAGCCCCACCCACCTCACAGGGTGTCTGTTGTGGGGGGAGAAGACATGGGAGATTGTAAGCTGCTCTGAGTCTGATTCAGGGAGAAAGGTATGGTATGAATCTGCAATTCTTCTTCTTCTCCCCTTCCCCTTTCTCTCTCTCTCTCACACACAAACACACACACACACTAACACACACATGCATTGCTGGTTAGGTATAGTACCAAAAGTTCAGGACTGCTTCTTAACCACAGAGTTTATTGGTATAGCTGAAGAATAGCATATTTATTTTTTAAATTATGAACAGGTAGGGCTGTCAAGCCCCTGATCCTGGTGGGGATTCCCCCACGCGGGAGGTTCCCAACTCGCAGGCCCACATTGGGCCGTGGGGGGAACCACCCTGATGTCAGTGCAATGACGTCACATGGAGGTGATGTCATCGCACTGGCGCTGGTGTGTAGGTACCATAGAGTTTTTCCCTCCCAAAGGGCTAGAGCATCTGGGAAAACCATAGTTTTCCTGGAAACACCTAGAGCAGCCACAAGTGCTGTCACTGGCGCAATGACGTCACTTCTGGGTGACGTCATTGCGGCACGCACACAAAAGTCCCCTGCCAGAGAGTGGAGGGGACTTGGCAACCTTATGAACAGGTGTATTTTTATCCTTATAACTTTGCTCCAAGAGTTGAAGAAGAGTGATCAAGATGGATTCTAGGTCACCGGTTACTACTTATTTGCATAATTTATTTAAGAAAAAACTGTCTTATTTAGAGGACAGATGTGTATTAGAGAGATTTATTTTTTATTTCTGTTATCTTCTCTATAAACAGTGCCACGTAAGTTTCTAATCAGACTATCTACTGGCAATTTCCAATTGAAAGAAATATTATATTGGGTGAGCATATCTTGTGTTCCAGTTTTTTCATAGGTTTCTGTCAGTCATCTTAAAACCCGATTTGCCTTAGAGAATTGCAATGATTATGTATTTAGCAAAGCTTAAGAAATGTTGGTAGATATGATTTTTACTGCATGAATTTATTTTGGATTCATAGGCTTAATTGGCACCTATTTTTATTTGTTATTGCCTAATAAAAAGAATTATAGTTTCTTTTAAATAAGTGTTAACTCAAAAAAGTTCTTTGTTTATGCTGCTAGCAAAAGATCAGATGTCTGACCAATAATATTTCATTGTGCTGCAAGACAGAAACAAGTCTCTATCAGAAAACTTCCTTAGCAGACTTAATTGGAGAATCTGTGTTTGGCTAATGAGGCTCTAATTCTCCCAGAGCTCAGTTCACTGTAGCTCTCTAGACCGGGTAAGAATTAAACAAGTTGTCACTCTCCAAAATCAGAAGATCTTGATTTGTTTAAGTCTTAAGTGTGCAGAAGGGTAGAGTAGGAGGTCTTTGCATTCCTGTCAGTAGCCTTATTCCAGAATATCTGCCAGGAAGGCAAGGGCCTTATACACTTTAGAGTCAACAACCCCAGATTTACCAGAAACATAGGTTCAACTTGCAGATGCAGACAAGCTTCACTTTCTGATGAGTGATCCTAGGTGCTGCATGCATAAAACATTGGCCTCTTGCAGCCACATGTTACATTTTTAGTTGTACTCGTAAAAACAAAACCACGCCTATTATATGAAGAAGCCCATGCTAGTAAGCAAACAGCTGCCAAGGACAAGGGAATGAGATTTCAGGGGCTGGTTTCTCCACTCAAACTCCCCACCTACACACATTCAATGTAGCAAATAGTGGAGGTTGGGAGAAGGAAGAGAGAGCTGTTAGCTCATTAGAGTGATGTTTCATGGGGGAATTTGGTACCTTTGTGTATTTCCTTATTGACAACTGCTTCTCCCATACTCATCTTGGTGCTGTTTGCTTGCTTACTTTCAAGAGTTTGATGCTGAGGAAATAAAAAACTGATATCCAGTGATATTGTTATGAGAATAATGGAGCTGACAGAAATAAAAATATTCATTGTGTTTCTTTTTTTGGTGGGGGCCTTTAAGTAGAAAGTGACATTCTTTCATATGCTACCATAGTTGTAGCTGTAGTTCATATTGCATACCAATATTACTCCTAGCCAGCCCAGCGAAGGAATAATTCTGGCAGTAGGAAGAGTGCAAGACAGGGCCATATTACCATAGGGAGCATTGCAACTGTTTACCTCAGTAAACATATTGCTGGCAAAAATCAGCAATCTGATAGAAGTCAGCCTTTTTCTTCCACAAGTGCCGGTTTTCTCTGAGAAACATATTTCTTGGCTGTAAATCTGGATCATTGCTTTCAGATATCTCATTCCTGCTGTTCTGACACTCAGATTCCAATTTCAGTTTCACTTCTTCCATTTTGTTTCCTTGTACCAAATTTTCCTTACAAAATATATACTTTCCCCCAGTATATATATTCCCTCAGTTTATTTTTCTACCAAAAAAGCCTATCAGGAACTCATATGCATATTAGACCACACCCCCTGACATCACCATGGTTTTGCATAGGGCTTTTTTGTAAAAAAAAAAAAGCCCAGCGGGAAGTTATCTACATATTAGGCCACACCCTTTGACACCAAGCCAGCCGGAACTGTGTTCCTGTACATTCCTGCTCAAAAAAAGCCCTGCTTTCCTCAACATTGTAGCATTAAATCAGTATCATATATTATCTGTATATCAAATGTGGAAATAATGTAAATTGTATATTGTGTTCTATAAATTGCACCTTAAAATGTATGACATGTGTATAATTAACGAATGCTATAAATGAATTGAAAATCCAACTGCCATAAGTAGAGAACTGAAATTCAGGATTGCCAACAGTAGCTCTCCAGAGGTTTTTTTGCCTACAACTCCCATCATCTCCAACCAGCATGGCCAATGGCTGAGGCTGATGGGAGTTGTAGGCAAAAAAAATCTGGAGAGCTACCGTTGGCCACCCCTGGATAAATATTATTTACCTATTTCTGAACTAGTTCATAGAATATGGATTAATAGATCTACAAAATGTAGTTAAGGACAGATAGGGGAGATTTCTCTACAAATCTAATGTCCCAGGTGTACAGAAGAATTTTTAATCTAAATAAGAAATACATTTGTATATTTAGAATTCCCCAAAATAAGAGATACAGCATCTGTAGCTTTAAGGGGGGGGAGATGCCCTCTGAGTTCTCAGTTGCCATTTTTTAGGTTGCTAGGTGACAACAACAATATTGCTGAGCCTTTCAAGTCTTGATTTTGTAAAGCAAAACCATGGGAAGGGAGCAGGGCTGGATGTCAAAACAGCCTAGGAAACGGGTATCTTCTCTTCCTTGTAATGTCCTCAGTGGAAGCATTGCCAGAAACAGTCCTGGAATCCACCACTGAAGACTCACTACCCACACCACTTAGCCTCTGGCCACTGTGCAATTGGGCCCAACCTGGCCTGCTAGCAGCCAACTGAGACCAGACCAGCTCATCAGCAGCCAATGCACAACTTGGCCAGACTTGTTTCAGAGAGAAGCTGCTGGAAGAGGGAAAAAAAGAAAGCTGAAGATGGGGGTGGGGGAACATAAAAATAGGTTGGCTAGTGAGTGGGAAGGATGCAGGGAAAAGGAGAGAGGCCATGGGGGTGCCAAGGAAGTGGGGAAAGGGGATACAGAGGAGAGTTAGATGCCCTCTGCAAGTCTCCCACTAGTTAAAAATGAAACAGAAAACTTTAGCTAAAAAGCAATGCTGAGGGAGAATACTGAGAGAAGGAAATGAAGTTTGTTTTTAAAAGGGACAATCAGACATAGGTAGAGGTGAATTTATGCTACTCTTTTTCAAGTTTAATAGTTTGAATATTTTGTTTACCAATGTGGTGTATGACTTGGAGACTAATCAAGCACCATTTTTATATAGTGAACAGAACAGCTGCACATCACAAGTTGTACAGATTAAGTAGTAATACTGTTTTCAGCTTTTATTTTTAAAATTTTATTATTACTGTTATCATTATCACAAAGAAAAAACAGCACAAGAACAACAGCAACAAAGGAGAAATAAAAAACACCTTACTTAACAACATGACATATTGCCGGTTTCCAAATCAAATTGGTTTACTGTAGATCTTTCCCATTCCTTAATCAATCAATTTTATCAGTTGGTAAATCTCCAGACATTTTTGTGCCCATTCTGAAACTGACAGAGCTGTCCTCTCTTTTAGTGACCTGCAAACACAATCCATTAGATATAGCATCATAGAGCACAGGGGCTTAGGAACATTTGGTATGTAATTGAGCAACAAGACCTCAATTTATAGAAGAAAAACTTAATCCAAAACAAGCTTTCATTATATCTGAACAAGGTCACCAATAGTTTTTTGCTTGCAAACAAGCCTACCACATATGGTGAAAGTCTTCTTTTGATGATTTACAATACCAACATTTATCCAGTAAATTACCACACATTTTAGCTAGTTTCTGTGGTGTAGATTAAGTAGTAATACTTATGTCACAGTAAAACACTGAGCTAGAATTGGTTTGGGGCACAGGCTGAGACTGCCTTGTCGAATCTTCCCTTCCCTGACTGGCCTATCCCAGCTCCAGTAGTGCCGGATAGCGCCAAATGCCATGGCCACTTTGCCCCCATCTGAAGTTTGGCACTCCCTCCCTGCGTTCCAGCTCCCAAGTGCTTCCTCAGATTGCTGCCATAACTATCCTTGAGCACTGAGTTGCTTGCAACCTGGTGCTGCCATAGCAGCCACTGCCTCCCTCATCCTGGGGGTTGCTGCCCTCTGTCCACCTCCAATTTCCCCACCCCTCCACTTTCACAGTATGGCTGACAGAGGAATCCATGACAGCCTCAGGGTAGATTGCCACTTTCTTTGGCTGACTGCTGCTTCCCTAACCAGTTCCCTTGACCCTGCTTGAATTGCTGCTGCCAGAAGCTCACAGAGTCACCAGCTGCCATCAAAGCAACCTTTTCCATCTCAGAAGCCAGTGTGGCCGAGGGTCCACCTGAGGAAAGAATCGGTTCAAAAGTTTTTGTTCTGCTACTGGGAGAGCTTTCATCTGATACAAGAGACTTCCACTGGTGGAACAAATGGTTTCTACTAGGTCTTTGTGTCAGCATAAGTTTCTTTGGATCCAATCCAATATGTCTAGAGCGGCTTGATTCTGGTACGTCTTTCAGAGAAAGGTTGAACAAGGATAATGTACCATCAACAGATTGTTGGCAAGCTCTCTCAATTTTAAGATGTTCACTGGAAGTTATGAATTTGGCATATCACAAAGTGAATTTTTATATCACCTTGTGGCAAAAGGTACATATTCCCAGGAATTATATATACGTGTTCAAATAGCTTGATTGGATAACTATCTGTGTTTTATGAGATCCCAGTCTCCCTTCATAATGAATCAAGACAGACTGGCTCAGACCTTGCCAGAAAAAATATATTTTGTGTCACCTGTGCTTTGATTCATTAAAGGTTCCTAAATTCCTGTGGGAACTGAACATTTTAAAATTACAGTTTATACAAATAATGAAAAGCAATGCATTTTCACACAAACACAGGCTATGTGTTCATGATTGCATTTGACAAAGTTGAGCCAAAGTGAAATGGATGTCAATATGCAATTCCTTTTTATTTCCTCAGAGACAAAGATAACTCCAGCTGAGGGCATCTCACAGCCGTTATCATTATTTGAAGCCTCCCCCCCCCCCGCATTTTCACTTCAAGGATCCTCAGATTCAAATATGACCTTTTATATATACAAACAGCAAAAGACAAATCACATCCGGATGCAGAGAGAGAGAGAGAGAGAGACTATAGGCATGCAGAAAATATATTATTTAAAAGTGGGGCATTGTCAGTGTTCTTATTTATTTATTTAATTTTCTATCCTGCCCTCTCTGCAAGTGGACTCATGGAGGCTAACAGACAATTTAAAATAATTTAAGATTATAATTTAAAACAATTAAATAACATACATTTCATAGCGCTGCTCAAACCTTCAGTATTGGCGGGATCTTAACTTACTTTCTTCTGACAGTGCTCCTATAGTAGTTGTGGTTCAGCGATGTAGGGTGGCAGTCCTCTCCCATTTAAGTATTAAAGGCCTGTTGAAATAGTTCAGTTTTACAGGCCCTGCGGAATTGGGAGACATCCCACAGGGTCCTTATGACCTCTGTGAGGGCGTTCCACATTGCTGGTGCTGCCACTGAGAAGGCCCTAGCCTGTGTAGAGCACAGTCTGGCCTCCCTTGGTCTGGGGATAGATAGTAGGTTTTGTGTCCCTGAATGCAGTACTCTCTGGGGAACATATGGAGAAAGGCGGTCCATAGATAGGCAGATTCTTGGTCATATAGGGCTTTAAATGTCAATACCATTACCTTGAAGCAGACTTGTAACGCAATAGGTAGCCAGTGCAGTTCTTTCAGCACTGGTTGAATGTGCCCCCATCGAGGGACCCCCATTAAAAACCATGCTGCAGTGTTTTACACTAGCTGTAGTTTCCAAGTCAGGGTCAAGGGCATGTGAGCAAAGGCTCCCTCCAAGTCTAAAAACGGACATTGTGGTTTCTGGCTTAACAGGCAGGTTGCTTTAAGCACACAGGACTCTCAAACATCTGTGTCAGGCATAGGCCTTGCCTGGTCTATGCCAACTGTTTCGAGGGTTTCAGTCATCCAAGCAGCCAGCACACAGCTTGGACTCCATCCCGATTACACGAACTCCCAGCTGGCATCACATTCCAGTCTCAGCTGTGATACAGACGGAAGGTGCACCTGTCCTGAGCTGTCCAGCTCCACGGTTTCAGCTTAGCTGCTCCGGCCTTGCTGTTCCAGCCTCCTGATGCAAGGGAAGCCATTACTCAGGCTAACAACAGTAGCTGCCACCCTCCTGTCTCTTTGGGAAGCCATAGGAGCGAAACAGGAGACCCACGTACACAGGGTGTACCTTGGACTTTGCATAAACCCATCAAGTTCGCTCTAAAGCTACATCCTGCCAGACATCCTAAACCAGACATTAAACAATGAACTGTGTAATACCAGATGTGTTAAAGACAATATATGTTCCAGAAGAGGAGATCATCACCATTGTGTTTGTTGGGTGTCACTCTAGATAACAAATTTGGTTCTCTATTGATCCTTTAGATAAACCCTATCAAGGAATGTTAATCCCTTCATCCTTAATCCCTCTCCCAATGTCATCCTGGAGCATCCCACTTTCTATATCTCATATCCCATGGACCCTGCATCACTGCCCACCTGACCCCGTGTCACAGGTCATTTGACCTGCTTCCCCTAAGGGCATCAGATAGTCCTTAAAAGGTCTAACACACCATCCCTCAGGTGTGTTTCATACAGTTACCCTACCCTGCTGTTTGAATCCACCCCCTAAACCTGATCAGTTCAGGGTCCCCAATATCTTGCCATGCAGGTTGTATCTCGCTTCTTTTTTTGTCGTCATTGGAATTTCAAGAAAAGACGACGATAGGTACAGTATTCCCTTGTCTATATTTTATCCCCATGTTACCCCTATCAATTTCATATCTGTTTTCCTAGGTCTGTGCGAGTGTTGTATGTATTCATTGCCTTGCATGTATGTTGTATTTTTCTAATAAAAACCCAATTATTTTATTTAATTAATTAGTTTCCTCTTCAATTTAGTGAGAGTTTCTGGAGGTCATCTCCTGTATACACAGATTCTGTATCCTGTTGAGCCATAGTTGCCCACCTTTTAAATTCTCCAACCTCTTATTTAGGGCAATTTGGCTAACAAGCAGCCCCATGTAGAGAGCATTACAGTGGTCTGTTCTCAAGGTGACTGTAGTATGGATCACCATTGCTAAGTTGTCATGCTCCAGAAAAGGGTGCCTGCAGGAGATGAAAGAAGGCGGATTTGATAGTGGCTGCTATCTGGGCCTCCATAGCCAACGAGGACTCCAGGAGCACTCCCAAGCTCTTGACCTTTGGGGCCGGTAATAAGTTGTGAGGAGCCCCATGGTACAGAGTGGTAAGCTGCAGTACTGCAGTCAAATGCTGCTCATGACCTGAGTTCGATCCCGGTGGAAGCTGCGTTCAGGTAGTTGGCTCAAGGTTTATTCAGCCTTCCATCCTTCTGATGTTGGTAAAATGAGTACCCAGCTTGCTGGGGGTAAAGTGTAGATGTCTGGGGGAGGCAATGGCAGACCATCCCATAAAATAAGTTGCGGGCTAAATAGCTCTTCTTTGAGAGAATATCTTCAACATTTTATTATTTACATAGCAAATTGATTATATCCCCTGAATTGTACCGTTTGAATCTGCAAACCATCCCTCAGGTGTGTTTCATACAGTTACCCTACCCTGCTGTTTGAATCCACCCCCTAAACGAAGGGGAAAAGGGAATCCTATGAGCCCAATGAGATAAATATGGTGGGTCCAGACTAATATGAAAAAGGGGGGATTTGATAATAGGAGTCTTATAACAACAATAGGTCTTTATACAATATATTTTTGTTATGAGAATTAATATAATACGGGTCATTATCTAGTTTTTCCAATATAGGTAACCAGGTTGCAATATAATTAGTGTAGGCACGGAGGGGATCCTTCAAGTCAAGTAGCAGTTTTTATTCACACCCGATCTAAGAGCCCCAAAGAAGGTGCCCCTATCCTTCATTATTTCCAGTGGAGGGGAGGCATTTAAAAGGGGTGTGGTCCCTTTAAATGTGATTGACAGAACTCCCTTTGGAATTCAATTGTAGCCGTAGTCTTGCTCCTTGCTCCACCCCCGTCTCCTGGCTCTACCTCCCAAAGTCCTCAGATATTTCTTGAGTCAGATCTGGCAACCCTACCTTCAAATGTAATGTTTTAATCATAGGTGATTATACCTTTGTGTACAGATGGTTCCTAAAAATACAACTTATTAGTGTTCATTTTTCTGCATCTCAAGCACTTTACAACCCATTTAATGGATATACTAATTGGCAACACTCCATCTGGCTACATACTGCACTTCAGATGAGAAATCTGGGATAACTTTTCACTCTAATGCAATTTTTAAAGTAAAAAGAATGCTCTGTGGGGAGGGAGGGATCTATTAACATCAAAGGAGTCAACAGTCAGTACTTTACATGATCAGCTTCTGCAGAAAAAGGAAGAACTGAATCCTCTCTGGTGAGGCTGATCCAAAAGGGAAGTTTATAATATATGCAAAAGAGAAGGCATTATAGTCTTCTGAAAACTTGTGAAATTTATTATATTTGAAGGGCATTTGGTGTTATTCCTTGCAGCTCTTTTACTGTATGAATTATATTGTTTGCTGATTTTACGAATTATTGCTGCTTTATATCTTTGCTGCTGAAGTTTTATTGCTTTTTACTATTACTTTTATTCTTCTGGTAGCTGCTGTATTATTTAGTCATAATATTTTTATAACACCCTTCTAACTTTGAAATTCTCAGGGTGGCTTACAGAATTAAGTACAATCCTTTTCTTAAAAGTCTTATTGAAATAAATATAAGCTACAATGCCACAGCATTTTAACATTTTTATTTTAAAAAATCTATTTCATAATTTTTGAGTGTTTTTATGTTCATGTAGTGAGCTACACTGTACAACATAATCTCTCTCTCTCTCTGTGTGTGTAAAATGCACTGTTCAAAGCATGTATATCTGATAAATGGATTTTAATGCTTATATATCTAAATGTGTTCTTCTTTACATATTTGAAACATACCTGAGGCCTTTTAAAAATCATACACATTTTCAATACAGATCATAATCCTGCAGTCTTGTGCAAAGCTCAGTGAGTTATTGTGAGTCAAAAGGAGCATATTGAAAGCCAATATGTGATTCTCAACAGAAGAGCTGCTGTATGCAGCTGTTCTGTTTATTAAAATATCCATTTTATATAAGAGCTATAAACATTGTGAGGAAAAGCTTTACACTCCATTTGGTTTCTGTTTTAGGTTTAGGATTATCACCCTTGGTTTAAAACAATTTCCCTCAGGCAACAGGTTTTAGATTGTGTTCTGCAGAAATTTTTAATTCATGTTTATCAAGGATTCTCAATGAGGAAATCAGCAATTATGAACACAATCCCCTCAAAGATTGCTTGCCCTGTATTCTATAATTTACAGCTGTAGCAGAATGCCTTCTCAGTTCCCCCATAGCTCAAAAATCCTAGCCAGCACTCCAGGGGAGCTTTCTGGCCACCCTAGATCTTACCCTGGAGCCTTTTATAAGACTTCACAAGCAGATAATTCCCCAAAGGCAGGAAGTTTGGAAAATATTGCCCTAAGAACAGGTTATTAACATTAAACTTGGGTGTCTTTTTAAAAAGTTATCGATTTCACCATTTGTGAAATCAAAAACATAATGTTACCAATAACATAATTTTATTGATTTCACCATTTGTATAAATAGGGAGTTGCCCCAAAGACCAACACAACCACCTTTAACTTTAAAAGGGGTAAATTCTCTGACATGAGGAGGCATGTGAAGGAAAAGTAAATAGAGTCAAAACCCTTGGGGAAACTTGGAGGCTATTTAAAACTGCAATCCTAGAAGCTCAGACAAAGTATATACCACAAGTTAGGAAAGGCACAAATAGGTATAAGAAAAAGCCTGCATGGTTAACAACAATTTACTGGGAGCTGTAAAAGGTAAGATTCCTTTAGGTATCCTTTTTAGGTAAGAAGGATTCCTTTAAGCGATGGAAAGCTAGTCCAAGTGAGATTAATAAAAGGGAACACAGGCTGTGGCAAATCAAATGCAAGACTGTGATCAGGCAGGCAAAAAGGGACTATGAGGAGCATATTGCAAAAAACATAAAGACCAACAATAAAAATTTCTTCAAATATATTAGAAGCAGGAAACCAGCCAGGGAGGCAGTGGGGCCCTTGGATGACCAAGGGGTGAAAGGATTACTGAAGGAGGATAGGGAAATAGCTGAGAAGCCATCTTAACTGTGGAAGATGATAAGTGTTTGCCCACTTCAGAATCGCTAATTTTGGAAGGGGTGTTGAAAGACCTGAGTCAGATTGAGGTGACGAGAGAGGAGGTCCTACAACTGATGGACAAATTAAAAACTAATAAGTCACTAGGCCCAGATGGCATACATCCAAGAGTTCTGAAAGAACTCAAAGGTGACTTGTGGATCTCCTGACAAAAATATATAATCTTTCATTGAAATCTGCCTCTGTTCCTGAGGACTGGAAGGTAGCAAATGTCACCCCCATCTTTAAAAAAGGTTCCAGAGGAGATCCAGGAAATTACAGGCCAGTCAGTCTGACTTCAATGCCGGGAAAGTTGGTAGACACCATTATCAAAGAGAGAATGAGTAGGCACACTGATGAACAAAAGTTATTGAGGAAGACTCAGCATGGGTTCTGTAAGGCAAGATCTTGTCTCACTAACCTGTTAGAGTTCTTTGAGGGGGTGAACAAACATGTGGACAAAGGAGACCCCATAGATGTTTACCTTGACTTCCAGAAAGCTTTTGATAAAGTTCCTCATCAAAGGCTCCTAAGTAAGTTTGAGTCATGGAGTAAAAGGACAAGTCCTCTTGTGGATCAAAAACTGGCTAATTAATAGGAAGCAGAGAGTGAGTATAAATGGGCAATTTTCACAGTGGAAGATTGTAAGCCATGGGGTGCCACAGGGCTCAGTACTGGTCCCATGCTCTTTAACTTGTTCATTAATGATTTGGAGTTGGGAGTAAGCAGTGAAGTGGCTAAGTTTGCAGATGACACTAAATTGTTCAGGGTGGTGAAAACCAGAGAGGATTGTGAGGAACTCCAAAGGGACCTGTTGAGGCTGGGTGAGTGGGTGTCAATTAGGGTTGCCAATCCCCAGGTGGGGGCAGGGGATCCCCCGGTTTGGAGGCCCTCCCCCCGCTTCAGGGTCGTCAGAAAACGGGGGGAGGGGAGGGAAATGTCTGCTGGAAACTCTGTTATTCCCTATGGAGATTTATTCTCATAGAAAATAATGGAGAATTGATCCATGGGTATCTGGGGCTCTGTGGGGGCTGTTTTTTGAGGTAGAGGCACCAAATGTTCAGTACAGCATCTAGTACCTCTCCCAAAAATATCCCCCAAGTTTCAAAACAATTGGACCAGGGGGTCCAAATCTATGAGCCCCAAAAGAAGGTGCCCCTATCCTTCATTATTTCCTGTGGAAGGAAGATATTTAAAAAGGTGTGCTGTCCCTTTAAATGTGATGGCCAGAACTCCCTTAGAGTTCAATTATGCTTGTCACACCCTTGTTCCTGGCTCTACCCCCAATGTCTCCTGGCTCCATCCCCAAAGTCTCCTGGCTCCACCCCCAAAGTCCCCAGATATTTCTTGAATTGGACTTGGCAACCCTAGTGTCAATGTGGCAGATGAGGTTCAATGTGGCCAAGTGCAAAGTAATGCACATTGGGGCCAGAAATCCTAGCTATAAATACAAGTTGATGGGATGTGAACTGGCAGAGACTGACCAAGAGAGAGATCTTGGGGTCATGGTAGACAACTCACTGAAAATGTCAAGACAGTGTGCGATTGCAATAAAAAAGGCCAACACCATGCTGGGCATTATTAGGAAGGAAATTGAAAACAAATCAGCCGGTATCATAATGCCCCTGTATAAATCGATGGTGCAGCCTCATTTGGAGTACTGCGTACAATTCTGGTCACCGCACCTCAAAAAAGATATTATAGCATTGGGAAAAGTGCAGAAAAGGGCAACTAGAATGATTAAAGGGTTGGAACACTTTCCCTATGAAGAAAGGTTAAAATGCTTGGGACTCTTTAGCTTGGAGAAACGTCGACTGCGAGGTGACATGATAGAGGTTTATAAGATTATGCATGGGATAGAGAAGGTAGAGAAATAAGTACTTTCCTTCCTTTCTCACAATACAAGAACTCGTGGGCATTCAATGAAATCGCTGAGCAGTCAGATTAGAACTGATAAAAGGAAGTACTTCTTCACCGAAAGGGTGATTAACATGTGGAATTCACTGCCACAGAAGGTGGTGGTGGCTACAAGCATAGACAACTTCAAGAGGGGAATGGATAATCATATGGAGCAGAGGTCCATCAGTGGCTATTAGCCACAGCTTATTGTTGGAATTCTCTGTCTGGGGCAGTGATGCTCTGTATTCTTGTGCTTGGGGCACAGTGGAAGGACTTCTGGCCCCACTGGTGGACCTCTAGATGGCACTTGGGGTGTTTTGGTTTTTTTTAGTTTTGGCTACTGTGTGCCACAGAGTGTTGGATTGGATGGGCTATTGGCCTGATCCAAGATGGCTTCTCTTATGTTCTTAAACCAGAATTGTCAAAAACTACCCAGGTGGCAAACTTGGCTGGCTTACCTAAAAGGAGTTATTTATACACCCAATAATGAGGCAGTCACCACAAGGTGATGTGATATGTGTCCTATTTCAAGAGTCCTCACATGGTAAAAGCCTTTATCTTGAAACACATGAGAAAAGTGTCATATTCAAACATATCTGAAATTCACACTAGGGAGTGTAAGGTAAACACAGCTATCTGTTATGGCTTCTTTGAACCTCCAAATGGAAGTAGAGCTGCTTCCTAAGGGAACAGAACATCTAAATTACAATATAACATCATACTGACAAAGCGTAAAAATCTCTGGTTGCTGGTGGGGATGCATTTTCATGTATCATACAATAAATACGGGTGGGATTAATCATCCTCAGTGACTATTTTGAGATAGTTGTGATGTGCTGTGCCTTGGGGCACAAGATTTTTGGATTATGTCCATAAACTAGAGTCCTACACATTTTATTTATTTATACATACAGGCTTGACTCTCATTTTCTAGAGCAAAGGTATCAAACATGTGGCCTATGGACCTAACCAGAGGGCTCCAATCAGGCCTGCCAGCAAATGGCCTTTGTCTGCTTTCTTCTCCTTCCCCTGTTTCCTTTGGTTGCCATTTTTGTGTTTCTCGCCTGCTTCTTTGGTCACCATTTTTGTGTTTTTCCCTGCAATGCAGCCAAGCTTCTGGCTCTTTCCCTCTTCCCCCCTCCCTTTTCCTCAAGGGAGGAGGACGGAGGAGAAGCTTCAGCCAATGGACAGGCTTGGCTCTGTAGCTCTGCTTTGCATTTTATACAGCCTGGCTCTCTTAATCAAACAGCAGAGCTACAGAGCCAAGCCCGTCCACTGGCTGAGGCTTCCTCCTCCTCCCTTGGGGAAAAGGGAGGGGGAAGAGGAAAAGGGCAGAGGCTGCTTTGCTATGCTATCTCAATTCCACTGGAGAAATGGAAAAAAACACCCCTAAGAGCTCTAACAGTTTTATTTAAGGTATGAGGTTTTTGCCTTGCTATGTTTTTCTCTCTTTCTCTCTGTGTTGTTAAGCTCATTTTGTCAGGGCTCTCCTGGGTGCAACTGAGTTCCCTCCCCCTTTTCACTACATCCAGACCCTGATTCAGTCTTTTTCAATAGGAAAGCAATGGGAACAGTCTAGATGAGAAATAATCACAATCCACAGTGAGGTGGATTAGGTTGAGAGTATGTGTCCAGCACAATTCCTGTGCGGACTGCAGATTTTGAACCCAGGCTTCTCAGATAGTAGGCTGATAGTGACCACTATACTGGCTGTCTCTCTATACTTGCACTGCCTCATAGAAGTTGCAGTTATTTTTCTGGGGGAAATTATAGTTTCATAGATAAACACAGCCCTCAGTCTGTGGTGCCTTCACATGTTCTTGACCAGCACACAAAGCACTTATGTACAAAAGCTCACAATGCCCAGCCATTTCAATAAATCAAAAGTAGTCTTGCAATTTACAGATACACACCCTAACAGCATAGTCAAGATTGCCACAGCACAGACATTGTCTCCAGATTTTGATGCAATAATTCAGAGCAAGAAGGGTCAGTTATTAGAAACTGTTAAACAAAATATTGTAAGCATGGTATTTTTAGGCATGTATTATTTTAAGGTTTTTTTTAAAAACAAAAACTTTAGTTGTGTTTGTCTGTGCCCTATAAGGTTTATATCTCTGCTACCTGACTAATACCTCACAATACAAAAAATTAATGAGCAGGAGGCTTAGATCAGATATTTCTTCACCCAAAGAATAATCAGCATGTGTAATTCACTATCACAGGAAGTGGTGGCAGCAACAAGCATAGACAGCTTCAAGGGAGAACTGGATAAACACACATGGCCCGGCCCAGCATCTCATTAATGTCAGATCTTGCCCTCATAACAAAGCCTGAAAACCTCTGGTTTTAGACACCCCTGTTTTAAAGTGGCAATTATATCTGGGGGCCTCTGAGAGATTGTCCCACATTTTTCCTATGTGAATTGATTTCTACCTTAAAACGTCTTCCACCTTATTATAAAATCACCCTAAAATAAACAATAATTTGTCTTTCAGACTCTTTGTGTGCAGGGACTGGATTGTTTGGAAGCTCCGGTTTAAGTTCAAAAATTCAGAACAGCTCCATCATTGGAGTCCTATCATTAGGTGGCACTAGTTGTATGCCTGTGAGATACTTTTAGGCCTAACTTCTAAGTGTAATGACAATTCTCAGTTCTGGTTTGCTTCTATTATGTAGACTGATGCTCATCATCCTTAAAGTAATTATTTATGTTGTTTATTCTTTATATTTTACATTTGTTTACATTTTATGTATTAAAGCTTAAGGTCAGGGTTATTACCCCATCTGGAAATGATGTGTCAAAATAAAATCAGTGATAATGATAACACAATATCTAAGTTCCAGCTAGCCAGTCACAACTCTGTATGTGCAAGTGATTTATTTCCTATTTAGCTACCAAAAGGAAAACTAAAATATAAACAAGGTGAAGCAGCATATAATACCTTGGTGGAAAGCAAACCTGATTCCCAAGGCTAGATCAGCTGTAGGCTGGTTCCCAGATGGTATCTGTCTCCACAAGAAAGTTTTTGGAATAATCCTAATGGAAGCATATAAACAGAAAGTATTTCATGTGAGATCTGTTCAATGACATAAAATAACAGATCTTGTTAAAACTGTCCCTAACACACATATCCATGGCTGATCAGCCGCCCTGAGCCTGCCCCGGCGGGGAGGGCGGGATATAAATAAAATTATCTAATCTAATCTAATCTAATCTAATCAATTTAAATATTATAAAGAACACATTCCACACCAATAGTTCTAAAAGCACTCCAGAGATCAGGAGAAAGCATTGCAATAAGGCTGTGGCTATGGCTCAAATGTAAAGAATCTGCTTTGAATATAAGAGAAGCCATGTTGGATGACACCAATGGCCCATCCAGTCCAACACTCTGTGTCGCACTGTGGGCAAAACCCAGGAGCAATAAGAGGTCCACCTAATTAGGAGGATTGCCCCAGACAAGGTGTTTCATCCATACATTGTGGCTAATAGACACTGATGGACCTCTACTCCATGTTTATCCAGTCCTCCCTTGAAGCTGTCTATGCTTGTTGCTGCCACCACTTCCTGTGGTAGTGAATTACACACACTAATTACTCTTTGGGTGAAGAAATATCTGATCTAAGCCTCCTGTTCATTAATTTT
This sequence comes from Heteronotia binoei, assembly GCF_032191835.1. Taxonomy (NCBI): domain Eukaryota; kingdom Metazoa; phylum Chordata; class Lepidosauria; order Squamata; family Gekkonidae; genus Heteronotia; species Heteronotia binoei. The sequence goes on along the minus strand of NC_083223.1, from coordinate 163,457,465 downwards.
TTGTATTGTAAGAAAGGGAGAAAAGTACTTCTTTCTCTCTCTTCTCTATCCCATGAATCAGGGATGTCAAACTCATTTGTTATGAGGGTCGAATCTGACATAAATGAGACCTTGTCGGGCTGGGCCATGTGCATACCTATTCAAGATTAGGTAGCAGAGATATAACCTTTATAATGGACACCAGCAAACACAATTAAAGATTTTTTTTAAAAAAAAAATTAAAATAAAACATGTTTAAAATATTAGCACTTGTTGGTCTTAAAGGTGCTTTCTTTGTATTTCTTCCATGGGATCCAGGAAACCTGGCAAAGGAAACTCTGACTCTTTCCCTCCTTCCCCAGGGGATCAGGAAGGGGAGGAGCCTCAACCAATGGAGAAAATCAAGGTTTTGCTCTGTAGCTCCTGTGCGATTGAGCAAGCCTTCCAAAGCAAGCAGTGATGCAGAAGGAAGCAAGAGAGAGGGAGAAGGAAACAGATGACAGCCAGTTGCTCAGGGGCCTGATAGAGCCCTCCAGGGACCTGATTTGGCCCCCGGGCCACATATTTGACACCCTTACCATGCACAACATTGTAACCCTCTATCATGTCACTCTTCAATTATCATTTCTCCAAGCTAAAAAGCCCTAACCACTTTAACCTTTGTTCAAATGGAAAGTGATCCAATCCCTTAATCATGAGTTGCTCCTTTCTGGACCTCTTCCAATGTTATAATGTCCTTTTTGTGGAAGAAAAATAGGAGGAGGAGGAGGAGATTGGATTTATACCCCACCCTTCCCTTGGAGTCTCAGACAGCTTACAGTCTTTTTTCCCTTTCCTTTCCCACAACAAATACCCAGTGAGGCAGGTGGAGTTGAAAGATCTCTTTCAAGAACTGCTCTTGAGAGAAAAGCTCTGAAAGAACTTGTGACTGATTGAAGGTCACACCAACAAGTGCATGTGGAGGAATGGGGAATAATCCTCAGCATAGCATTTGCCTTTTTTTTTTTTGCTGTCACATACTAATTTGACATCTTCAGTGAGTTATCTACCATAACTCCAAGATCTTTCTCCTGGTCATTTACTGCTAGTTTGGTCAACACTTTTTGCTCCAATGTGCATTCCTTTGCACCAGCCCATGATTAACCTCATTTGCCATGTTGACATCCACTTGCTCAGCCTCAGCAGGTCCCTCTGGAGTGCCTCACTATCTCTCCTGGTTCTCATTGTCTGAACAACTTAATGTCATCCACAAATTTAGTTGTTTCGCTGCTCACTCACAATGAATATTAAGAAGCATCGCACCTAGTACTGAGCCCTGAGGTACCCCACCGTTTACTACCTTCTGTTGTGAAAAATAGGGATGGGCATGGACTGACTCATGAACGTAATTTTGTGATGAATTTTAGACAATTTGTGGTTCACAACCACAGTTTGCAAACTGAAGAGTTGCCATAAACTTCCATGAATTTTAAGGCAGTTTGTGGCAGTTCACAAAAAAGCAGAAAGCAGAGGTTTGAATGGCTCCAAGCCATTTTCCTTTCCAAGTTTCCCTTCCCTTCTTCAGAAGCCCCCTCATTTGAGAGAGTTACCCCTTCTAAAGCTACATGTGGTTGTAATGGTCTTTTGGGGCAATTTCCTATTTACATAAATGCTAAACTTAATAGCATTATGGTTACTGTTCCAGTGCTAACATGTTTAAGTCTCTCATCAGGTCCTGAGCATTACTTAGGACCAATCTGAGGATTGCCTCCTCCCTGGTAGGTTCTGTGACCATCTGCTCCATGGCACAATCATTGAGAGTATTTAGAAACCCTATCTCTTTCTCCTGACATGAAGACATATTGACCCGATCAATGTGAAGATACTAGGGTTCCCAACCCTCCCGCCCTAGTGGGGGATCCCAGGTTTTCCAGCCTCTTCCCCCGCTCCCCCAAAAAATGGAAGCGGGGGGAGAAACGGCGCCAAGGAGTGTGGCGAGCCGCCCCTTCTCCGCTTCACCATGGCTGCTCCTCTGAGATGGGCTCAGGCTGGGCTCATCTCGGAGGAGCAGCTGGGATAAGGCGGGGAGGGGGCGGTGGTGGCGCAGCGGCATCGCCCACTCCGCCTCTGAGGTGGAGTCGGGGGGGTGGGCGGGCTAGGAGCGTGGCGGGGGGTGGGATGGGAGAGAGAGTGTGGCGCTCTAGGCTGCGCTGGGAAGTGCCTCCTCCTCTTCCTACTTGGTCTCCAGGGCAACTCAGACGCCTTAGCTGCCCACCCGCCACCTTCTGGCGCGGCCTCCTGGGGTGGGGGGAGGAGGAAAAGTGAGAGGGCTGCTCCAGACCGCACCCGGAAGTGCCTCCCCTTCCTGCTCGGTGTCTGGGGCAACGCCAAGCAGAGGCCTTTGCTGCCCGCTCGCTAGCCTGCCACCCGGCAGCTGCTGGCTTGGCCTCCTGGGAGGTGGGGGCGTGGCTCCCAGAGAGGGTGGGTGGGGGTGGCTCCTTGCCTGCCCCCCAGGTCCACTTGGGGTGGGGGGGCGCTGGTGGGCGGGCTGCTGACATGGCTGGTCCTGCCGCCACCGCCATCCGGATCGGGGACCAGCTCATCTTGGAGGAAGACTACGACGAGACCTACATCCCCAGCGACCAAGGTATCCCCTCTTCGCCCTGCCCGGGGGGTGGGGGTCGCCCGAGGGGAGTCCGGGCCCTCCTCCTCCCGCTGTAGGGTTGCCAATCCCCAGGTGGGGGCAGGGGATCCCCTGGTTTGGAGGCCCTCCCCCCACTTCAGGGTCGTCAGAAAGCGGGGGGAGGGGAGGGGAATGTCTGCTGGAACTTTATTATTCCCTATGGAGATGTATTCCCATAGAAAATAATGGAGAATTGATCTGCGGGTATCTGGGGCTCTGGGAGGGGCTGTTTTTTGAGGTAGAGGCACCAAATGTTCAGTACAGCATCTAGTGCCTCTCCCCAAAATACCCCCCAAGTTTCAAAACGATTGGACCAAGGGGTCCAATTCTATGAGCCCCAAAAGAAGGTGCCCCTATCCTTCATTACTTCCTATGGGAGGAAGGAATTGAAAAGGTGTCCCTTTAAATGTGATGGCCAGAACTCCCTTTGGAGTTCAATGATGCTTGTCACAGCCTTGATCTTGGCTCCGCCCCAATGTCTCCTGGCTCCACCCCCAAAGTCCCCAGATATTTCTTAAATTGGACTTGGCAACCCTAGAAGGTACTTAAAATCACCTTTTATGATTTTTGTCTAGCTGATCTCCTTAATTCTTTTGCTGTTTTTAAACCATCCTCTAACCTTTGATCTGATGAGCAATAATCTCCCAGAGCTTCCTTTTGGGCTCACTATTTCCACCCATAGCATGTCTGCTCTGCCACCTTTTTATTTTAAACATCAGCAGACTGGTTTCTTCTTGGGACAAGTGGTGGCCATTTATTTTGTACAGGACCTACTTGTTTCAAAAAGCATCTTGGTACCTAACAAACTTAAACCCTTCTTCCCTACACCACACATTGAGACTCCTAATTTATACCTGTCTAGCTGGCCCTGTGTGTGGAACAGGCAGCACTTCTGAGAAGCCTACCTTGAAGGTCCTGGCCTTCAGTCTCCTGCCTAGTAGCTTAAATTGATTGCAGAAGGTCCCAAGTTCAAGCCTTGACATATTCAGTTAAACTGATCAGGTAGCAACTGGTATGAAAGTAGGCTTCTCAATCCCCAGGTCCCAGCAGGGGATCCCCCATTTTGACAGGCTTCTGCCCGCCCCCACAGTCACCCTGTAGTTTTAGAGCTCCTGCTGGTTTAGAAACCTGCAAACAGTTTTTAAAATGTGTGCGTTTAAGGCTGAGCAGGAAGCAGGAAACAGGAAGGGCTTCATGGGAAAGGATCAGTGACAGTTTCCATGGAGAACGGCCCCTCCCTTTCTTTTGCTTTGGTTTTCAGAGCAAGTAAAGTTCTGTAGGAACAAGACCCAGTAAGTATTTGTCTGTGAGAGAGAGGGAGGGGGCAGGGGATTTCCTGGTTTGGAGGCCCTCCCCCTGCTTTAGAAAGTGTGATGGGGGAGGGAAATGTCTACTGGGCACTCTATTATTCCCTATGGAGAACGATTCCCATAGGGAATAATGGGAAATTGATCCGCGGGTATTGGGAGCTCTGGGGGGGCTATTTTTTGAGGTAGAGGCACCAAATTTTAGTATAGCATCTAGTGCCTCCCCCCCAAAATACCCCCCAAGTTTCAAAACGATTGGACCAAGGGGTCCAATTCAATGAGCCCCAAAATATGGTGCTCCTATCCTTCATTATTTCCTATGGAAGAAAGGCATTTGAAAAAGTGTGCTGCCCCTTTAAATGCGATGGCCGGAACTCCCTTGGAGTTCAATTATGCTTGTCACACCCTTGTTTCTAGCTCCACCCCCAAAGTCTCCTGGCTCCGCCCCCAAAGTCCCCAGATATTTCTTAAATTGGACTTGGCAACCCTATATGAAAGGCCTTGGCCTGAAACTCCAAAAGAGCTGCTGACAAATAAAGTAGAGAGCATTTTGCCAGTAATAATTAGAAAGCCCTTGTATCTGCTAAAGAAGAGTTTCAGAACTGTCTTCCTCCAAAATTAAACACTTACGTGATAAAAAAAAGAGAGAGCATATTTGCCAGCCTAAATTCTGAAGGCTTTTGCAACAGATTATGTTCAGGGCTGGATTAACAATTAGGCCAAGTAGGCACTGGCCTATGGGCCCTCACGCCTTTAGGGGCCACAGGCTAGCTTTTCCTCCTGGTTTCCCCCCTGTTTGCAGTCCATTCAGCCTGCATGCACAGCCTGCAATTGAGCCACTCGTTGCCCAGCTAGCTTGGTGAGGCTACTGCTGGTGTCATTGCTAAATTTGCCTCTCTCTGCCTCTCCTCTTCAGCTTAGTAAAAGGGTAGGGCTGCCAAGCCCCCAGTCCAGGCAGGGAATCCTCCACCCCAGAAGTTCCCAACCCACTGGCCCACATTGAGCCAGCGGGGGGAACCTCCCCCTGTGTCGCTAGCGCAATGACGTTACCCGGAAGTGATGTCATCAAAATGGTGCCACACGCATGGGCCGCTCTAGGCGTTTCCGGGAAAACTGTGGTTTTTCCGGACGCTCTAGCCATTTGGGAGGTAAAACTGTATGGTACAATAGGTACCATAGTTTTACCCTCCCAAATGGCTAGAGCGTTCAGGAAAACCATAGAGTTTTCCCAGAAATGCCTAGAGCAATCCGTGTGCACCCCGCCATTTTGATAATGTCACTTCTGGGTGACGTCATTTCGTTCCCTGTCAGGGCTTCAAGAGGACTTGACAACCCTATAAAAGGGGCTCTCAAGAAGGTGCCTGCAGGCTCCAGCTAACGGAAGTTCTGCACCTGATACCACATTGGCACACACTGGCAAGTATAACACAGACTTATATACAGCGTTATGAGTGCTTTTACCCAATCAGCACAAACATGCTGAGTCACTGAGACACCACCTGCAGGCTGATGCAATATGTCTAGTCATGTGATCTTTACCTGTCAGATAAATCAACATGCTCTGCCTACAAGTTGCTATCTTGTTAAGGCAGTTCTCCTTCATATGCCAACATGCTTCCCAAGATAAAACTTGTTAGACACAACTTACTTTGGAGATATTCAAACTTTTCCACAAATAAGCATTTTGTAAATATATCAACAACATTATGTTCTGATGCGCAGTGCTGTAAAGAAACAAATCCTTGAGACACGGTGGACCATACATTCTGGTAACAAATAGTGATGTGTTTACTCCGTGTACGGATTCCTTGATTGTTTTCCAATTGTTGAGCTGCTAAACTGTCGCAATGCATAATTACAGGCAATTTACAGTTTACATGCAGATCTATAAGCAGTTGATAACACCATTCTAATTGTACCAGGCAATCACTAAAAGCTGAATACTCTGCTTCACATGAGCTAGTAGACACATGTGTTTGTTTAATTGATTTCCATAACACTAAGGCTCTAAACATATAGATGGCATAACCAGACGTTGACTTGCCATCTACTCTTTCACCCCAGCTGGCATCACAATAGGCTAATAGTGCTTGCTCCTTGTCTGCACTCAGGATTAGCTTATTGCTAACAGTTCCTTTTAGATATTGAAGGATTCTTGTTGCTGCTACCCAGTCTTTTCTCTATGGGTAGGCACTCTTTTGACACAACCAATGAACAGCAATACATATGTCGGGACATGTCCAGCATGCTATGTACAGCAATGAACCTACTAATGATTGATATAGTGCCTTGTGGGAAAATGCCTCATCATCTGTTTCCCTGCAATAACCAGTAGTCATTGGCATATGTGCATCTGACATCCCATACCTGTCCAGCAGCTGTTTGATTTTGTGTTCTTGGCTTAATTCAAACTATCCATGATCACTCCTGGTAACATGTACGCCACCTCCGGACTATATATAAGCATTCATAACTCTGTATATAAGTCTGTGTTATACTTGCCAGTGTGTGCCAATGTGGTATCAGGTGTCTGGCGAAGCAGTTTGTCAGTGAGAACTGTAACTGACTATATGGACCGTGTATATATCTTGTAAATAAACTTGTATATAGCACCAACCTCTGCTGGTGTGTGAGCACACTGTTTTGGAGCATCAGCTTCTACCCCGGTGCAGAACTTCCGTCAGGTTATGGGCGCTTTTACCCAATCAGCACAAACATGCTGAGTCACTGAGATACCACCTGCAGGCTGATTCAATATGTCCAGTAATGTGATCTTTACCTGATTAAATGAGCCCTAACCAGGTGCTCATTGGATGGACTTTTTTGTAATATTGTAATCCTTTTAATGTGACAAATAGCTTTGTAAGATTTGTGATAAAAGTACTTTTGATAAAAGTTTTACTAATATGTTAGCCAGCATATCACAGTGTTTGGTTGTCTATATTTTCTCAACAATTAGAGTACAGCATTCTGACTTTGAATGCCCCGTGGCCTAATATAGTAATCCAGTTCACATGTACCTGTGGGTGCATTTACATCCTATATGCACATGTATACCTGCTTGTAAGTAAGAACCATAGCATGTTCATTTTACAAATAGAGTCAGGGATCAGTATCTGGAAAAATGTGCAGTTTCAATCTCATGTTCAGCTGTACGTGCTGAACATAACAAAAAATTATTTAACACATGCATTTGAAAAAACACGTGCATACTGTACACAGGTTGTATGGGCTGCACTGTTGCTTGTGAACAGATCTGTTATAAGGCCACTACATCTGTTCATATGTTTAGTAACACTGATACGACATATCTATAGTGGGTTGTCACAAACAAGAGACAGTTGGCCTTATGGAAGCCCCTGATTTCTGTGGATTTCTCCCTCCAGTTGCAGATCCCTATGTTTTACCCCAGGATATTCAAGATGGTCTCCTGATTCAGAAATAGCTTTAGTAGGGTGTGGACAACAACAGTGGGAAGGGAGAAGCAGGAAAGAATCTAATGAACAGAGCTTTCAGTCTCATCAGGCCTTAAGATTCTATGAAGACAATCTCATAGAGGCAGAAATTTAGTAAAATAAATTAAATGGATGCAACAAAATCAGTCTCTGGTATTAAAATGACATTGCAAGTTGTTAAAGGTGAAACAACTGTGAAATCTCGCTTTCTACCATGTATACTATTTTTGAACATCCTTGGGCCTGAAGAATGAAAATCAATTAAGTCAGGTGTGCACTATTCCTTGTAGGCAGAAGTAGCATCAAAGTGTCAGGGAAGTGATGTATTGGTTTAAAAACCATTGCACCTACTTCTCAATTGCTTTGAAGCTGCTGCATGCTGATATGTCAGAGACCTTATGGCAGAAATAAATTACAGCAGTATTGATCCTCATATTCCACTAAAGCTGAGCCACACCATTTTGACAACTAAGGTAGCCTTTACATGTTCCACTTTAGTGAATGAGGATTGCATGCTTGTCTTAACTCCTGAAAGTGGGTCAGATTTCAGTTAAAAGGGCCCCTTTTGGTTTTATATTGATTGTGCTTCCAGTATTATGTATTATGTATTAATACTAGTTGGAGGCAGTGGAGGGACCAACATTACACAAGTGTATAATAAACCATAATGACGTGACAGTGCCATCTTTTCCATGGGTTTGTTGCAGATAAGTTTTGGAAACAGTCCATTGGATTTGGAATCCAACTCACACACTCCAGTTACATTCTCCTGACAACCAAAGTGCTGCTATGACTCAGCAACACAAGTGATCTTGTGAGGGGACTGATTGCAGTGATACAAGACCCAGGACACGACACCTGAATCACTGCCACAGTTGTCAAAAACTCTAAGAAGAACAGTAGCTTTAAATATTCTTTTTTAGAAAGCTGTTATACAAATTATTAAAAGAATACATGGTACAGCAGACGGGGTTAAGAGTAGTGGACTCTAATCCAGAAAAACAGGTTTGATTCCACACTTCTCTGCATGAAGCCTGCAGAGTGACCTTGGGCCAATTAGAGTTCTCTCAGAACTCTCTCAGCCCTACCTACGCCACAAGATGCCTGTTGTGGGGAGAGGAAGGGAAGGTGATTGAAAGCTGCTTTGAGACTCCTTACGGTAGAGAAAAGCAGAGAAAACTTACTCTTCCTCATCTTCAAAATTCAGTGAGGGTTCTCCCTCACTGCCTCACATCCCTGTTGTTAACTATCTGCTTGCATACAGACTGTACTCCACTTGCTCCAGACCAGCAGGACTAACTCCGTCCATCTCCTCTAGGTTGATCAGGGCAAACTGACATGAGTAGTAGTTATTGGTGGCAATAGAGTTCTCTGAAATTTTAAGCCTTCTATTAGTGTATTGATTTAATTGGATGCTCTTGTTGAGCATAGTTTAATTACATGTTGTTTAAATTTAAAGGTGCTTTAAGGGTGCCATAAGTCTGTTTTAACCTTTGGGCTTCTGATTTCAGAAATCGTCAAATCAAAATGTATATTTAACCCAGGAGAACTTAAGCTGATACGTACTCCAAAGCAAGGTAGAATATTTGTTGAGTTTTTTGCTTCTAATATTATGAGACTGACCCAATAATTTTAGCTGTCCCCCAAAAGCAGCAGTTTGGATCCCCTTTGCCCTGATGTTGCAGCACTACTCTCAAGAAACATCACAGACTGTTTTAAATCTACCTTATCTTGCATCCCAGTCTATTCTCTGAGAGCCCAAATGACAGAGGAGCATGTTAACAGAACAAATTATATTAATAGATAAAACAGTTAAACAAATCGATTATCAATTAAATCAAAACTTGACCAAACTTGAGAGATTAACTTTCTTACTTGATTGCCCTTCCAATTGATTGAGAAAAGTGCAGTTCCTGAAGGTAGCCTCAGTAGGATTCAAAACCATCTCAGGCAGAGTATCCTACCATTGATGTACATAGTAATCTCATCTTGCAGACTTCTCAGCCAGCCCTGCCATTTTTTCCATTTAAGGCAACTTTCCTTACTGGAGCAAGAAGAGCATAGCCATCCAGCATTTCAGCTGACTCCTAAAAATGCCAGTGAGCCAATTAGATGTAACTGAAACTGAGACCTTTACAGGTGGTAAATTATTTTTTAAAAATCTGTTAATTTTTAAAAGTCCCAAAGTACTAATTTATAGGAGACGAAATAAGTTGTATCGATATGGATTATTTCAGTATGTATCAGTATGGATTAGTTCTGGACCTTGATTATATTTCATGTGTCCAAAGTAATACAATGTGTGTGTGTTTGTGTATGCATGTGTGTGTATATGTTTGGAGTCAACTTGCCACATATTGAAGATTCATTCCTACAGCTTCACATGGTTCCCCACTTTATTGACTAATGTCTAACAATGATTAATCCCATGTTTCTTTCCTTGATATTTTAACAGAATATGAGAGAGCCGGATATCTAAAACACCAGATAACAGGAAAACACTAAAAAGCAGCTGTTGTTTGGAATACCAATACCAGAACAGTTTGATCAGGCAGTTAAACTGAAAGATTAATTGGTCCTCACTCCTTTTGAGCAGGGGTATTTGAGATGATTGTGAAGGGATATGGAAAAGCATGGTGGTTTGGTTAAAACAATTTTATTTGGTAACATATGGTAACAAATTATATTTCTTGCATCATTAATAACTTCTTTTATCTATCCCATATATTACTTTCTACCCACCCCTCCCCCCCTTACTTGACCCCCACCGGTGTTATTTACTTAAAGTACTAATGTTTAAAGGTACCCTTAACTAATAAAAACAAAAATTAATATTCTTCTTTTTTCTAAGACTTAATCATTATCAAAAATTGTCCAATGTCCTTTTATTTTCCACTCTTTTTCTACATACCTTCTTTTCCCACTCCATCTTAAAAACTTCTAAATCATAGTCTCTTAAAATTCTTGTTAATTTGTCCATTTCACTCCATGTCATAACTTTTACAATCCAATCCCATTTCTCTGGTATTTTTTCTTGCTTCCACAACTGGGCATATAGTGTCCTAGCAACTGAAAGCAAGTACCAAATTATAGTTCTATCTTCTTTGGGGAATTTTTCCATTTGTAATCCCAACAGAAAAGTCTCTACAACTTTCTTAAATTCATATCCCAAGATCCTAGAAATTTCTTGTTGAATCATCTGCCAATACTTTTTTGCTCTTTCACAAGTCCACCACATATGGTAGAAAGAACCGTCATGTTTTTTACATTTCCAACATCTGTCTGGCATCTTATTATTAATCTTTGCCAATTTCTTAGGAGTCATATACTATCTATACATCATTTTAAAACAGTTTTCTTTAATACTATAACACGTCGAAAGCTTCATAGAATTCTTCCACAAATATTCCCAAGTTTCCGTCTGTATTTCTTTATTTATATTAATTGCCCACTTAATCATTTGAGATTTTACTACTTCATCTTCCGTAGACCATTTTAAAAGTATTTTATATAATTTTGAAATTAATTTTTTGTTGTCTCCAAGCAGAACTTTTTCCATTTCTGTTTGCTCTTTTCTTATTCCTTCAATTTTAATATCATTCTCCACCAAGCTCTTTATTTGTTGCATTTGAAACCAATCATATTTATTATTCAGCTCTTCAGCAATTTTCAATTCTATTTTGCCACTTTGTATTTTTAATAGTTGATTATATGACAACCACTTTTCTTCACCCGTCTCAGCTGTTATTTTTATCATTTCGGCTGGCACTATCCATAACGGTTTTCTCTCATCTCCATATTTCTTATATTTCATCCATGTATTTAGCAAGCTGTTTCTTATATAATGGTGAGAGAAAAAGCCATCTATCTTTTTTTTTGCATAATACATATAAGCGTGCCAGCCAAATTTATTTCCATGACCTTCCAACGCTAAGAGTTTTTTGTTTAACAACGTTATCCATTCTTTTATCCATACTAAGCAAACTGTTTCATGATATAATTTTAAGTCTGGTAATTGAAATCCACCTCTCTCTTTTGCATCTGTTAAAAGTTTCATTTTAATTCTTGGTTTCTTCCCTGCCCACACAAACTCTGAAATTTTTCTTTGCCATCTATTAAATTGTTTACTGTCTTTCACAATCGGAATAGTTTGAAACAAATACATTATTCTTGGTAGAATATTCATTTTAATTGCTGCTATTCTACCCAACAGTGACAAATTAAGTTTATTCCACTTTATCATATCTTCATCCATTTTACGCCATAGCTTCTCATAATTATTTTTGAACAAATCAATATTCTTCATTGTTATCTCCACACCCAAATATTTTACCTTGGAGGTAACTTCACAGCCCATTAGTCTCTGCAATTCTTGTTGCTTATTTATTTGCATATTTTTACATAGATGTTTTGATTTTTCTTTATTAATACAAAGTCCCGCCAACTCCCCATATTCTTGTATTTTGGCTAACAACAAAGGTGTGACTTGTATGGGGTTTTCATTTATAAACATTATATCATCTGCAAATGCTCTGTATTTGTAAATCCTTTTACTTTTAATCCTTCTATTTCTTTATCTTCTTGAATTTGCATCAGTAATATTTCAAGAGTCATTATAAACAACAGTGGGGAAGGTGGATAACCTTGTCTTGTACCTTTACCAATTATCATGTCTTCTGTAAGATCAGCATTTATACATAGCCTTGCATGTTGTTCAGTATATATTGCTTTTATCATTCTTATAAAGCTTTCTCCCAGCTCCATTTTCTCCATTACTGCAAACATAAAATCCCAATTTAAATTGTCAAATGCTTTCTCTGCGTCCGCAAAGAATAATCCTACTTCCTCTTCTGGATGTCTTTCATAATATTCTACAATATTTACAACAGTTCTGATATTGTCTCTTATTTGCCTTTTGGGAAGAAACCCTGCTTGATCTTCCTTTGGCGGCGCAATCACTTGCTGCAGCTCAGTGCTCTGTGGATGTGTGTTGTTTGTGGCTGTGTGTGGCTGTGTTATCGGCTGTGATGAATTCCTCCTGTGAGGCGAATGTCTTCTATAATAGATGGGACCTTGTGGAGATTGGTTTACAAAGTAAACAGGTGATAACAGCTGACCTTCCTCGGCGTCTGAACATTCCAGCTGAGATTACGAGGCCTCCCGGCTCCTGGTGGATTGTGGCTCCGGTGAGTGGGAGCAGAAACAGACGAAGGAAATGTTCATCAAGGAAGAGGAAGAGGGGCTGTCGGGCTGGTGTTGTGTATAGGATGAAAAAACAAAGGAGGAGGCTGCCACTCCCAAGTCTTTTCCTGACAAACGCCAGGTCGGTCGGAAACAAGATGGATGATTTAAGGCTAATGGCTTCTACAAGCAACTTTGTTAAAGACTGCTGTGTGCTGTTAATTACTGAGACCTGGCTAAACCCCTCTATTCCAAGTACTGAGATAGAGTTGGACGGTTTCTCATTACATCGCTTGGATAGGAACAAGACTGTCGGGAAGAGCAAAGGAGGAGGAGTCTGTATGTATGTGAGAGAAGATTGGAGTACGAACTCAAAGATCATAACAAGCCATTGTTCTGCTGAAGTAGAATATATGACTGTAAAGATTAGACCTTTTTATTTGCCACGGGAATTTAGTGCGGTCATTATATTGGTTGTGTACATTCCACCAGATGCAAAAGCTGATTTAGCTTTGAGTTGTTTAGGCAACGAAGTTAGTGAGTTGCAAACTAAGTATCCAGATGCTGTTTTTATTGTAGCAGGGGATTTTAATCATGTTGATTTGCGAGTTGTTCTTCCTAAGTTTTATCAACAGGTGACATGTGCGACTAGGGGTTTGAATATTTTAGATAAAGTTTATATAAATATAGCACAGGGGTATAGAGTTTTGCAGCTACCACAGTTAGGTATGTCTGATCATTTATCCTTGGTCTTGGTTCCTGTGTATATTTCTAAGCGGAAGAGGGGGGTGATTGTAACTAGGACAGTGAGATGCTGGCCTGTGGGGGCGACTATGCAGCTTCAAGACTGCTTTGAACGAACAAATTGGGACATCTTTGAACATCCAGACCTAGAGTGTTATACAGATACAGTTTTGGGGTATATGGCCCACTGTATTGATACTGTTACAACAAACAAGTGTATTCGAACCTATCCAAATCAAAAGCCATGGATGACTGGCACTGTTAGGTTTCTCTTGCATAGGAGATATAAGGCTTTTAAGTCTGGGGATGCCTCACTTTACAGTGTGGCCAGAGCAAATTTGAAGCGGGGTATTAAACAGGCCAAAGCTGCATATAAGGGCAGGATAGAAGAATGGCTTTCTCAGAATAATTTGAGACAAGCCTGGCAGGGGATTCAGCAGTTAACTAATTTCAAGGCGCTAAAGGCTAGTACGAATGGAAAGCAGGAGCTGGCAGAGGAGTTAAATACTTTTTATGCCCGGTTTGAAGTGGATCAAAAGGAAGCGGAATTACTAGTAACATCATCATTGGGGACCGAGCAAGGTGCTCCTTTCGTTGTGAGGGAGCACGATGTTAGGTGTATAATGAAGGCAGTAAATTCTAGAAAGGCTGCAGGTCCCGATAATATCCCTGGTTGTGTGGTAAAGGAATGTGCAGGGCAGTTAGCCGGGGTGTGGACTGAGATTTTCAATCGTTCTTTGTCACAATCCATTGTTCCCACTTGTTTGAAGGCTTCCCTTATTGTCCCAATACCAAAGAGGACGCCAGCAAAGGTTTTAAATGACTATAGGCCAGTGGCCTTGACTTCTGTGATAATGAAGTGTTTTGAACAATTAGTTCGAAAATATATTATTTCCTGCCTTCCTGTTATTTTTGATGAATATCAGTTTGCTTACAGGAAAAATAGATCTACTGAGGATGCTGTTAATACTGTTCTTTATACTGCTTTATCGCATTTGGATAAAAAGGGGACGTATGTTAGAATGTTGTTTGCAGATTTTAGTTCTGCTTTTAATACAATATCACCCCATAGATTGTTGTCTAAGCTTAAAGATTTGAAGCTGTCGGACTCTATATGTGAGTGGATTTTGAATTTTTTGTCAGGTCGTTCACAAAGGGTTAAAATGGATGGATATATTTCCTCCGTGAAGATCTTAAATACTGGCACCCCTCAGGGATGTGTCTTGAGTCCACTTCTTTTCACTATTTACACGTCTGATTGTGTTTCCAGCAGTCTGAGTAACAAAATCATTAAGTATGCAGATGATACAACGTTGGTAGGGCTCATCTCTGAGGATGATGAGTCTGCGTACAGGAGGGAAGTTCAACAGCTGTCCCTTTGGTGTAAAGTAAATAATCTTATTTTAAATATAAATAAGACGAAGGAAATTATAGTGGATTACAGGAAGAGTAGTTTGGACACCCAGCCGTTGTTTATTGATGGTGTTATGGTAGAACAGGTGACAGAATGGAAGTTTCTGGGAATTACCATGAAACAGGATCTAACATGGGGGGCAAATACTTTAGCTCTAGAGAAAAAGGCCCAGCAACGACTATACTACTTAAGACTCTTAAGATCACTACAACTGTCAGGGAGTCTGCTGGTTGCCTTTTATCGTAGTTCCATTGAGAGCATTTTATCTTATTGCCTCTGCGCGTGGTTTGGGAGCTGCACGGAAGCAGAGAGAAGGGTGCTCCAAAGAGTGACGAGAAGAGCACAAAAGATTTGTGGATGTTCTCTCCCCTCATTGGTGGATCTGTATAATATGGCATGTAAAAGGAAGATACAAATGATCCTAAGGGACCATACACATCTGGGCCATTTGCTTTTTGAGATCTTACCGTCAGGTAGACGATATAGAGTGTTGAAGGCTAGGACAAACAGATTTAAGGACAGTTTCTATCCAAGTGCTGTGGTTAGGTTAAATGCAGGGTTATGAAGGATTATCTGTTTTAGATGTATTTAATGGTTTAAATGGTTTTAATGGTTTTATGAATGTTTATCCGTTTTAGATGTATTTAAATGGTTTTAATGGTTTAAATGGTTTAATGGTTTCAGATGTATTTAAATGGTTTATGAATATGTGTGTTTGATGTGTTGGTATGTTTGTGGAAGAGCACCTCATTTCGTTGCTCTCTTTTTGTTGAGAACAATGACAATAAATTCATCTATCTATCTATCTATCTATCTATCTATCTATCTATCTATCTATCTATCTATCTATCTATCTATCTATCTATCTATCTATCTATCTATCTATCTATCTTTATAAAATTTATCAAATATTGTTTAAACCATTCTGCCAAGTTTCTTGTATATATTTTATAGTCATTATTTAATAATGAAATTGGTCTATAATTTTTTACGTTCGTGACATCTCGATCTTCTTTTAGAATCAACGAAATAACAGCTTCCTTCCACATATTTGGTATTTTCCCTTTTGTTCTTATCATATTCATCAATTTCTGAAATTTTGGGATTAACTCCTTTTTGAGGGTTTTAAAAAATTTAGCTGTATATTCATCTGGCCCAGGTGCTTTTCCATTGCATTAATTGCTGCTTCAATTTCTGTTTTTTTCAATTGGATCGTTCAAAACTTTTTGCATATTTTCTGCTAAGGGTGCTGTTTTTATCTTTTGTAACTACTCATCCATCTTTTCTTTCCTTATTTTAACACCTTTAAATAACTTGGCATAATACTTAAAGAATTCTCTTTTAATTCCTTCTTGGGCTACCACCTCTCTTCCATCCACCACAATTTTATCTATAATTTTACTTTCTCTCTTTTTCTTCAGTTGCCAGGCCAAATATTTTCCGGGTTTGTTTGCTCCCTTGAAAGATTTCTGCTGCAGTCTTTTCAGATTCCATTCCAGTTCTTTATTTAACAAATGTCTCATTTGCGTTTGTAATATTGTAATCTCCCTTATAATTTTCTTTTTCCCTGGCCTTTTTCTCAGTTCCCCTTCTTTTTTCTTTATTTCATTTTGAATGTCCAACATCTGTTTTTCTTTTGCTCTCTTATCTTTGTTATACAATGTAATCAATATTCCTCTCATTACTGCTTTTTAAGCATCCCAGACTGTCTGAAATTCTATATCCTCTTTATCATTTATTTGGAAGAAAGCTTTAGTTTCATTTTCTAGAGATGTCACTATTTCTTTATTCTGTAGTAAATCTTCATTCAATCTCCATCTTCTCAACTTCTTAGACAATTTTGTAATCCACATTATTAGGTTATGGTCAGCCCCAATTTTAGGTAAAATCTCTATTTTCTTTGTTATAAGGCCTAAGTCTTTAGTGCCCCACAACATGTCACTTCTGGAAAAAGTTTTATGTCTTGCTGAAAAAAAGGTATAGTCCCGCACTTCAGGATTAAATTTCCTCCATATATCC
The DNA here is from genome assembly GCF_032191835.1 of Heteronotia binoei. Classification (NCBI taxonomy): domain Eukaryota; kingdom Metazoa; phylum Chordata; class Lepidosauria; order Squamata; family Gekkonidae; genus Heteronotia; species Heteronotia binoei. Next base: position 163,440,704 of record NC_083223.1, on the reverse strand, counting down.
TCCACATTTTCTTGTTTGACCAATTCAAAGAAAGACTTTGGCAATTTTCCTTCCTTATTATTCCCCCCCCCCCCAGACCTATCCAGTGTGTTCTTAATTGTTCCATTAAAGTCCCCCATTATCAAAACTTGGTCATAAGTCAGTTCATCAAATTGTTGTATAATGTCTTTTAAAAAACATCCTTTGCACCATTTGGTGCATACAGTCCCAATAACAACTTTTTTTTGCATTTAATATTATTTCTACTGCTACAAATCTTCCATCTTTATCTTTAAACACTAATTTTGGCTTCAATTCTTGTTTAATATAGAAAATCACTCCCCTTTTCTTCTGTTCAGCCAATGAATAAAATTCTAGTCCCAATTGTTTATTCCATAAAATTTGTAATCCTTTTGTTTGATATGCACTTCTTATAAACAAACTATATTACAATTTTGCTTTTTAATCCAATGAAATGTTACCTTTCTTTTTTTGTGGTGAATTTAGTCCATTTACATTCCAAGATAATAATCTGTAATCCATCATGGTGCAAATTCTTTATGTTCTTCATAAAACCTACGCAGTTCCTGTGTGCTTGTAATTGTAATCCTTTTTCCTTGCAACTCAAAGCTCAGACCTTCAGGTATTATCCATCTATACCTCATTTCATTGTCACGTAGTTTTTCTGTCAATTTTTGTATGCTTTTCTGTCATTTATCACTTGTCTTGTCAATTCTTTCATGAGTCTTACTCTGCTGCCTCCCATTATCAATGTCTTTTCAAAATTTTTATTCAAGATTTTTCCCACCATTTCTTTTGTCATATATTTTATAACCACATCCCTTGGTTGATTATTTTTCTTGGCATATAGTGAGTTCACTTTATACATATAGTCATACAGGAAATGCATGGTGGTTTTACATATTCTTTACTGATTTACAACTTACGGTCCTAAGCTCCTATAAATCCTCTGTAAACTAAGGTCTTGCGCTAAATGTTCGGAGCCCTGGCCACCCCCCAGAATTAAGGCTAGTGAGTACAAGAAGCAGGACATATGTTCCTAGCACCTTCTCTCTGAAATCTAGAACCTAGGGCAACTTATTAGGTTCAACTGCTTGTGGCCTTTAGAAAATGTGTTCATTCCAGATGGCTTTGAGGGAAGCCTGTTGTTATATTTGTAAATGCTTGCTTTTATTTTATTTTTTAAAATCTCTACAGATGCTTTGTTTACTCTTTCTTGGCCACTGGTTCTCCTTTCTAACAAAGGGAGTTTTGACTCTCAGATGCTTATACCCTGAAAATCTTGTTCCTCTCTAAGGCTCTACTGTGCTCAAATCTAGCTTTCTTCTCTTTTTAATACTCTGGTATTTTCACCCTTTTAATTAGGAGTTTTTAAAGTCAAAAATTGTCTTGAAGGCGTATGGCAGAAGTGGCGCAGCTGCATTAAAGGAAGGTGCTTGGAGCTGGGATAGAACTGCTGGTAATGTGGTAGGCATGGTAAATAAGGATAAAAATAAAACAGGGTATTGATTGGCTATTGATAGGTAAGAGATTGGGATTAGAAATGTTTAGACCAAAGGGAAGCAAGTAAGCTTGCTTGCAGAGCAGTGTAAAGAAGCTTCTAGTGATGTGAAATATGTCTGTGGTATTGTGAAAAAGCTGTCCTTGCTTGGAGAGTCCCAAAGGGCCTAGGAAATGGGACTGTGATTAGCTAGCTAGCAAACTGATGTTACAACATGAAACTTGATGAAACAGAAATATATGTACCGCAACCCAGGAAGGTGAATTCTTGGAGAAATCCCAAAAGGAGTTGTTTACTAAACTGGAAAACTGCAGTTTAGGTTATGTTATGACTGCAAACAATGCTACTATGTAATAAGAACATAAGAGAAGCCATGTTGGATCAGGCCAATGGCCCATCCAGTCCAACACTCTGTGTCACACAGTGGCCAATATATGTGTGTGTGCGCACGCGCGCACGCACGCACACACACACATATATATACTGTGGCTAATAGCCACTGATGAACCTCTGCTCCATATTTTTATCCAATTCCCTCTTAAAGCTGGCTATGCTTGTAGCCGCCACCACCTCCTGTGCCAGTGAATTCTACATGTTAATCACCCTTTGGGTGAAGAAGTACCGTATTTTTTGGTCCATAAGACGCTCCGGACCATGGGATGCACCTTCCTCCTGGGGGGTGATCAACTGCCTCCGCCTCCGATCCCGGCGCTTCCCCCGCGCCTGCCTGCCTGGCTCCAGCTCTGCTTCCAGCAAGCGCTGGGATCGCTCCACGCTGCCCCCACCGCAAACCCAGCGCTTCGCGAGCGCCGGCTGCAGAGGGGGCAGCGTGCTTCCTCCGTGCCTCCGATCCCGGCGCTTGCTTTAAGCATCAGAGCTGGAGCCAGGCAGACAGGCACAGAGGAAGCACGCCGCCCCCTCCGCAGCCGGTGCTCGCGAAGCGCTGGGTTTGCAGAGGGGGCGGGTGCTTCTTTCCTTTTTGCCTCCCCAGTACCCAGCTTGCTGGAGGTAAAGTGTAGATGACTGGGGAAGCCAATGGCAAACCACCCCTTAAAAAGTCTCCCGTGAAAACATTGTGATGCAACATCACCCCAGAGTCGGAAACAACTGGTGCTTGCACAGAGGATTACCTTTACCTTTTTTTTACTCCACAATCCTAGTCCAACTGGCTGATATGGAACTCTACTCACAAGCTCCTGAATATTTAGTAGAGTTCTTCACATTAGTGTATTTACCAAAAATCTCTTTTAGAGAAACAAAATCGTGATGAATTATAGAAAATTATGTACTTTGTTTGGCAGCAATTAAGACAACTCAGACCCTTGGAATAGCAGTTCAGCTCTCTGTTTCAGAGAAGCTTGTATTAAGATATTTCTGCAAATATACCAGGATTCTCTAAAAATTCTTTCTAACAATGGCAATAGTTTAATCTGACATATTTGCATAAACCAAACACCTGTGCTGGGTGCTTAGCAGAGCCCTTTAAATCTGTCTCCTGCATTTTACCTGATTGCTTTGGCATCAGGAGAAATGATCTATTATGAAAAATACCTTTTAGCATAGTAGCACAAATGAGGTTTTAATTGCTTGAAAGCCAAGAAACTCCACAGTAAGCTGCAAAGCAATTGCCGGCTGGATGTTAATGTACACAACATGCTGTGGTCACCAGAAAATATCGATATTTGCTGGGCACTATTACATAGCTTTACCTGAATGCAAGTTCTAGCAATACTCATTAAATGTAAAATTCTTTAATAAACTTGTTTCTTTAACCAGACCACTAAAAACCTTTAGTTACTGACAGATGATTATTACATTGAACCTTTAAAAGAACATGTAAATGGGCATCTATCTGAGAACAAGGGCTTTTTTTGAGCAGGAACACACAGAAATGCAGTTCCAGCTGACTTGGGATCCAGGAGTGTGACCTAATATGCAAATGATTTCCTGCTGGGCTTTTTCTACAAAAAGTCCTGTGTGAAACGGTTCTAGGACAAAAGCACAAAGGAAAAATGCCCAAAGAAAAAACCCCACTGACATAAATGCTCACGGGAAAAAAGCCCTCATGGAAACATGCCCACATGGAAATAAACCCACATGGAAAGAAGCTCACATGGAAAAAAGCCCATAGTGAAAGTAGCCCACATAGAAAAAAGCCCACATGGAAAAAAGCCCACATGGAAAAATATGTAACGCACCATAGGTTTTTATAATTGTGGATAACCATTAATAATATTTTGTTGTTGAAGTCCAATTCAAGAAACATCTGGGAACTTTGGAGGTGGAGCCAGGAGCAAGGTTGTGGCAAGCACAACTGAACTCCAAAGGGAGTTCTGGCCATCACATCTAAAGGGATCACACTCCTTTTAAATGCCTTCCCTCCATAGGAAATAATGAATGATAGGGGCACCTTCTTTTGGGGCTCAAAGACTTGGACCCCCTGGTCCAATCCTTTTGAAACTTGGAGGAGAGGCACTGGATACTATGCTGCAAATCTGGTGCATCTACCTCAAAAAACAGCCCCCCCCCCAGAGCCCGAGATACCCATGGATCAATTCTCCATTATTTCATTTTTTTTATTAATTCCAACTATGTTTATTGATTTCTTCCTTCCAGATACTTGCCCGAGTCAGTCCTGCTTAGCTTCTTAGATCTATGAGACCTTAACTACCTCTGCTATTTAAGAAAGAGAAGCAGGAGAAGGAGGCGGGGGGGGGCTGAAGGGGAAGGTATCATAATTAACATAAGAAGAACCTGGCTGGATCACACCAGTCTGTACAATTGGGGACCAGAGATATAAAAGGATTAGCCTGGTGTGACCCAGGCCATTTACTATCCAGATCAGCAGCAACTCTATGGTTCTATCACAGAGTTTCAGCCAGTTCTTGTTGTTTTAACAATTTATTAATAACACATGGTTACAATATTTAATTAACTTTTTCTTATACTAAACCATATGATATTTCACCCCCCCTCCCTCCAATATTGACTTCCCCGAAGTTATAAATTTCCAGTTAATTCTAAAGGTACCACTAATCTATCAAAATGTAATACTTTTGATTAATACTAAAAAATTGTCCAATGTCTTTTTACGTTCCACTCTTTCTCCATATATCCTTTGAATTTCTTCCACTCCTTTTTGAATAAGTCTAAGTCATAGTCTCTTAAAGTTTTAGTTAATTTGTCTGTCTCACTCCATGATAAAACTTTCACAATCCAATCCCATTTCTCTGGTATTGTTCCTTGTTTCCAAAGCTGCACATACAATGTCCTAGCAGCTGAGAGCAAGTACCAAATTAAAGTCCTGTCTTCCTTTGGAAATTTTTCTAATTGTAATCCAAGCAAAAAAGTCTCTGCAGTTTTCTTGAAGTCGTAACCCAAAGTTTCAGCCAATTCTTAAACAGGCATGATGTCAGTTCTGCATTTTTCTGAGACTGATGCCACACCATTGGTCTGTGGCTCTTTTTAATTATTGAGGGGGAGGCTGGCAACCCTATCCCAAGACCATTTTTACCATTTTGCCCAACACCAGTGTGAACTAGACCTGTGTTCATTCTTTGTAAAATTGTGATCTATCCTCCTTGCCATTTTTCTTTTTTACAAACCAGCAGGAGCTTACATTTTCCCAATATTATACTAACCTTTAGGATGCTATATTATATGAATGCAGAGTGAATAAAACAATACAGTTCTTTTATAAAGTACAATTTTAAGTCAATTTTTTTGGTTATATACTAGTAGTCCTGGTTGAAATCTATTGCTGGCTTGATTTGTACAAATATGCTTTTATTTCATCTCCAATGGCGCTTGAATTCCAAACAGTTTAGATGAGACATGATACATAACCCAGAGGATTAGGCAAAATGTCAGCAACTAACAAACACTTTAAAGGATAAAATGATATGTAATTATTTCTCCCCCTGTCTGTTAAGGGGCTTTGAGGTTGTCAATAGATAGGGAAGAGCACATCTGCTGCCTGCCCCCATCCCGTACTCAACCCGTCCTCTAGCATCCTCAGAGTGGCTCAAAAAGTTACCACTTTTGAAGTGGTAGCAAATTTCTGAGCTGCATGCCAGTTGCCTCTTCTGCATCTGGACATGGAAGCACGCAAGTGAGGCACCTTGGCGGTGTGAACCCACCAAGCCACCCCAAGCTGCTTCCGGCCTTTTTTGTTTCCTCACAATCAATATATATATATTGATTTCAAGTTCATAGGTGCATGGGCACATGAGCGCCCATGCACATAACAAAAAAGTGAACGGAAAAAAAAGAAGCCCAAACCAAGGTACAGGGGATGGTGAGCATCAGCCGTCTGATCACATCAAGTCGCCCCGCAGACAGGATGGGGATGGCTTGCGGGGGAGTGTGTGGATGGTTTAGGATGCTTTCTTCTGAGCTGGCTCAATTTGGGACACCTCCCATGTGCCCCAAACTGCCCATCTGTTAACAGCCGTTAAGTATCTATTAAAGGGACAAGAAAACCCTGATGCGGGAAAAGACAGAAGGCAAAAGAAGAAGGGGATGGCAAAAGATGAGATGGCTGGACAGTGTTATTGATGTAACTAACATGAATTTGAGCAGACTTTGGAGGATGATGGAAGACAGAGGACCTGGCATGACTTGGTCCATGGGGTCGCAAAGAGTCAGACTTGACTGTGCGACTGAATAACAGCAACAAAAAGGGAGAAGACCTTTTCCCTTCAGACCTGTTGACAGTCCTATTTTCCACATATTTTTTCCCTAACCTTCCTCTAAGGAACTCAGGGTGGTGTTCTGTCTCTTCCTCACATTGTACCTTCACAAAAACTCTGTGAGATAGGTCAGAGCGTTTCATGGCAGAGCTGTGATTTGAACTTGGAATCCCAGTAGCAGCCCAACAATTACATCAAATTGGCTCTGTGTGCCTTTCTTTGTGATTCAAAAGTTGTGTAGGGCTCTATACAGAATCACATACAGCTGATTCCAATTGGAGCCCATTATGAGGGAGCCGAGTATAGCTCCCCGTATACTTCCGTATAAATATTCGGAAGTATATGGAAGTCAATGCAAAAGGCGGGAAAGGGGCTTCTGCAGCCTCAGGGGAGCTGCTTGCCTCCTTTCCCGCCTTTGGTAGCCTTTTCCTGCCTCTCCCATAGCCTCCCTGGGATCAGGGAGGGGGGGAGGGGGAAGAGGAGCCCCAGCAGCCAATCCAAAGCATGCATTTGCAAAATGCATTACAAATGCATGCTTTGAAGGGCTTTTGTGTAGCTGATCTTCCAGCCATCAGCAACAATGTTGTTGTTTTGTCTGTGTGTGAGAGACTGTGCTGGGCTGGCCCTTGGCCTCAGGAAGCTGCTGCTGCTCAGCCTTACCAGACTTGCTTGGAGTAAGAGAAGACGCCTAAAAGGTAAGACAGTCTTGGGGTTCTTGTTTTTATTTTAGTTGGTAAAAGGACTTTTTAAGACTCAGAGTCCCTTTACTTGTCCAGATTTGGGTGGTGGGTACTAGCTTATTTGGGGTTAGGGGGTTCTGCTGGGGTGGGGTTTTTTTGCCAATTTGCCCATATCTTACTTTAGTGAGAGGACTTTAAAAGTGCAGTGTCCTTTTACTTTTCCTGATTTGGGTGGCTTGGATTTCTTGGGGTTAGGGTGAAGGGGTTTTTTTTGGGGGGGGGGGGGGTTGGTAAAGTTCCTGTACTGTTAAAAGTTAAGTTTTTTACTGTTTTAAAAGGATTCTGTGTTTGATTTGTTGCTGCTGTGTTGTGCTGCTGTTGTTCCTTTTCTCTTCTGGTTGTTGGTGGGGGTGCTGTTTGGCCTAATTTTCATTGTTTAAAAGGCCACTTTTTTCACAGTGGAGTTTCTTGGTCTTCTCCTGTTGTCCCTTTTCCTGGTTCTGGTTTTGGGGGGGGGAGCTGGCACCTGGGTGAGAGACCCAGAACAAGCAAGCTTGTTGTGCTTGGCCAGCTCTCCCCATGCTGTTTGGGGCAGGGATGGAGAGCTGGCATCTGTAGATTGTGTGTTCTGTGGCAGGGAAGCTGACACCTGGGTGAGAGACTCAGAACCAGCAGGCTTGTTGTGCTTGGCCAGCTCTCCCCGTGTTGTTTGGGGCAGGGCTGGAGAGCTGGCATCTGTAGATTGTGTGTTCTGTGGCAGGGAAGCTGGCACCTGGGTGAGAGACCCAGAACCAGCAGGCTTGTTGTGCTTGGCCAACTCTCCCCGTGTTGTTTGGGGCAGGCTGGAGAGCTGGCATCTGGGTTTGCTGCAGCCAGGTCTGCAGAGCAGACCTTGAGCAGATTGTGTTTTGTGTGGCAGTGACATTGGCAACTGAGTTTATATTGGTTCCAGGCCTGCAGGGTTCATAGAGTAGATAGAGGGATGTAGTGCATTTGGGTCTGTGGAGAAACGCCATTTTAGTCAGTGGTGGTGCTTCATTTGGCAGGGATCAGTAAATCCCTCAGCAGGCTTTGTAGCCTTCCCCTCACTCCCCCCCTCCCTTCCAGAGCCAAACCAACAACGCTAGGGGGAAAATCTCCTAGAGAGGCAGTTCCTTGCATGTGTTAGGCAGGAAGAGAAGCCAGATTGGAACTGGGGCTCGAGCGAGCATGTGGTGAGCATGGAGGCTCCTGCCTGGGAGGGCCCAGGCAGGCAGACCAAGTAAGTAATTCTCAAGACAGGACAAGTTTAGACCAGGGACAGCAGAAAGCGTTTATAAACACCTTTCCTTTGTCATGCTGTTTGCTGTGCTGTGCTAATTTTTTAAATGCAACTGTTTTTGGTTTGTTTTTCTTTTCCTATCTGTTTCTCTTTTTAAATAAATATATTTTTACTGTTTAAATGCTGGCAGTCAATCTCTGTACCACATAGATCCCCAGACCGCTTTAGACCACGCTGTTTTTAGGAAGGGGGCCCCAGGGAAGGGGGAAGGCATGCAGTTGGATAAGGTGCCAATCCTCCAGGGGTGCCCCAAAGAAGCACTGAGGTCTCTGTGAAACCCAAGTGCAGGGTGGCCGAGGACCTTGAGGCCTGGCCTCACAGCTGGAGAGGGGGATTGGGAGTCCTGTTCCTCTCAATCTGAACCCCGGGACTGAGCAGGTGGTGGCAGCGAGCCCAAGGGGCAGGAGGAGAAATAGCTCCCTCCAGGAGTTGGCGACTCCATAGGGAGCTGACGGGACCGGGTCTGAAGGTAGAATCGGGCCGGTTCCGTCACAGGGTCCTATCGAGATTATCTGGTGTGAAATTAGGTTTGGCTTTGGGTGCCCCAGGAATTGGACCCCCTGGTCCAATTTTTTTTTTGGCCTTGTGGGTTTTGTGTGGGACAGTGCCCTGAAGCTGCACAGCAGTTTGGGGGGCTCTCCTCAAAACCTGCTGCTCTCCAGAGCCACTTTTCCCACGACAATTACAGTGAGGAAGTGGCTCTAATTGTTTTTTTCTCACCATTAGGAGCAGTGTTCATTTTGGGGTGCCCACAGATGGGTGCAGTCTTTTTGGACCAGGGGGGTTTCATGCTGGGGAGTTCCCTGAAGCTGCCCTGCAGTTTTGGGGCCTCTCCCTCAAACTCCCCTCTGGCCAGAGCCACTTTCCCCACAGCAATTATAGGGGAGGAAGTGGCTAATTGGGCTTTCCCCATAATTGTTGGCAATGGGCCTTTTGGGGAACCCAAAGGCAGGGACCCCCTGGCCCAATCTTTTTGGGACTTGGGGGTTTTGTAGGGGAGAGTCCCCTGCGGGTTCCCTGCAGTTTTAGGGGCTCTCCCTCAAACCCCCTGCCCCCCAGTAGCCTCTAATTATGCCCTATGTTGCCATTGATTTCAATGGCCCATGGGCTATAATGGTGGAATAGGGGCACCCTCTTTGGGTGCCCCTGGAATGGGCCCCCCTGGCCCAATCTTTTTGAGACTTGGGGAGTTGTAGGGGAGAGTCCCCTGCAGGTCCCCTGCAAATTTGGGGGCTCTCCCTCAAACTCCCTCCCCTTCAGGCGGCTTCAAATATACCCTATTTGCCATTGATTTCAATGGCCTATAGGGTATAATGGGGCTGTATGTTCGGAAATAGCCGCGCATCTACCATATATGCGGCTATTCCGACTACGGAATTCAGAAATATACGGGATTCAGAAATATACGGAATAACTTCTAGTATTTTTCCATACCTCCTGTCTCCATTAGGGATGTGAAGAAAAAAAATCGGAAGTACCTGAATTCAGAAGTATACGGGGGGGGGGGGAATTCAGAAATATATGGGATTCTGAATCCCCCCCCCCATATACTTCTGAATCCGTGTACTTCCGAATTGTTTTTTTTTTTTTTGCACATCCCTAGTGGAGACAGAAGGTATGGAAAAATACTAGAAGTTACAGGAGGGTGGAGAATGTTGAGTCAGATAAGCCTGGGGGGCCGGCCTGCTTGTTTTGGATGCGAATAAAAACTCGCTGTATGGGAAATAATTTTAACTTAGTCATTTTAGAGGCTTATGGCCGACTAAGTTCTGCTTATGGTGCCAGAAGTAAAATTCGTTTCATACCAGCAATGTGTGTGGACCTCGTTATTTCCCTGCTTCAGAGCCAATTAAAATAGTTGCAGTTTCCCATGCTGCTGAGGTTAGCAAGTAACTTGTTGCCAGCACTAATTATGCAAGTGCTAATGTTAATTAAAATCTATTTTCAAATACATTTCACAGTTTTGAATATGGCAGGAAGTGCCTGCTACTCATACACATTGTCACATTGTACTCAGGAAAATGGCAAACAATTTCAGTCTAGAAATTAGGAAAGTGAGAAAAGATGCCAAATACTTAAATGCACTCTGCTTTTCAGATGGAGAATAAGTACTAAACTACAGGATAGGACAGGTAAAATTGAGAAACAAAGGCTGCAATTCATTCCTGGGAGTAAGACCTATTTAGTATTGATGCCAAAGACAATAATCAGTTTACCTATGGTGCTCCCCCCCCCTTTCTTAATCAAGATTCATGGTAGAAAGGTAGGATACAAATCTTGGACATAAATCACGAACCATATGTGTTCATTTCTCTTTTGTATCAGGCCCATTTAGCTAAGGTGCTCTTATATATTACACACTTTACATATCCCCCCCCCCCAGTTTTATATTAGAAAGCACCATTGCTCATCACTGAATGAATTATGAACATGCAGCTCATAATTTTTCAGTCCTTACCATCTGCTCCAAAGTAAGTGGCTGTTGCCTCATATGAATTTCTCCTAGTATGAAATGTTTATATCAGAATACATTTACATTTTTTTAAAATATAGCTACCACATACCCTTTTCTTACACTATAGGTATGTTTCAGTTAGAACCTCAGAGTTCTCTCTCATCACTAAAGAATTTCCTCTAGTCAACTGCTTAGGGATAGTGCCTAAGATGGATAGTGCTTATCTTATCCATTGCCAAAAGGATAAGATAGTCATTACATTATAGGCTCAGTCCACTCTCACCAGTGGCCCCTACATGACCATCTGAGGACTATGAAGGATTTCTATAGGCCTGGGCACTATTAATATGGAGTCACTATTTGGGTAAGTCAGTGTCTTCATGGGAGGCCTATACTTAGTGTGGATGCAGTGATTTGCTGTGGTGGCTTGGCTCAAAAGGGGTTGCTGCAATTAACACAAATAAGGGTAATGGCATGGAAAGTCTGATCACAAAGGAACTAGTTTGTGGCTCTTTGTAAGCATTGTCTGGCCATAAGCCCAGGCACCTAGTAGTCCCACATATCTCCAAAGAACTTGTGTGGACTTGTTAACAGAGGTCATTTTCTGTGGTCTGTGTAGCTGATACCACAGAAGCTTTTGGACCTGGAACTTAGAACTTAGACCACTGGGGGAGGTTGTCTGGAGTTCTAGGGTGAAATTTTATCAATATATAGTGAGAGTTAATCAACCAAAGCTCAATGGATACATCAACTGATCAAACTGCAGTGTCCAGCTTGTTCTGGATGGAGTTGCACTTTCTGCTGGGCATCATATTACCCACTTGGAGATACAATATTTTATATTCAACAATGTCCATTTGACACAGTGTGCCTTTTACCAGCTTAAACTGATGCATGAGCACCAATCCCTCTTGGACAGAGATATACAGCTATCCATTCAGCACCATTATTGCACTTACATTATATGTGGGACTACTTTTGAAAACTGAGAAACTTTATCCGGTTTGACATACAGCAGCCAACCAGACAGCTGTGGTTTGCCAATCTGAATGCATTTACTGGTATTATAAGTTTTTGTTAAACTTCATTTCAGTGTATTACAGGATGGGATTCAATATGCTGTTTTTGGCTCATCAAGTCCTGTGTCATTTGGGACCCAAGTATCTGCCTGCTCTTTTATAAATCTGCTTGTTCATACAAGTTTGTCTTCTGTGGTCCTTCTCTGGTGTAGTGATTAAGTGTGCAGACTCTAATCTGGGAGAACCAGGTTTGATTCCCCACTCCTCCACTTGCACCTGCTGGAATAGCCTTGGGTCAACCATTGCTTTCACAGGAGTTGTCCTTGAAAGGGCACCTGCTGTAAAAAGCTCTCTCAGACCCACCTACCTCACAGGGTGTCTGTTGTGGGGGTGGGGGGAGGTAGAGGAGATTGTGACTGCTCTGAGATTCAAAGTATAGGGCAGGATATAAATCCAATATCTTCTTCAATATCTTCTACATCCACCTTCAGACATCACATCATTAGTCATGAAAATATTTCTCAAAATGTGTCAAAAATGCTGATAAAAATCTATTTTAAGCTTACAGAGTGACTGGAAACAACATATTAGTAATGCTGTGACAACTGATTTTTGAAATCCATTAAATATTTTAAGTTAAACATACTAATTTGTGACATAAAAATGATCTGTCATTAAACTTTTATTTAGCAAATACTGGTTATTTGGATATTCTATAATAAAAACAAATGTTAATCTCTAGTTTGTAAGCAAGCTAAATATTCTATTAATATTTACAAATTGTGTCACAAAATTGTCATTTTATAATGTAAAGCAACATTTAAGACAGAATTGTTTGGATCATGTTTGGGTGAAACTGCAATATTCCCATAATGGGAAAAAATCCTCTTTTTCTATAATAATTTTTAAACTAATCAATAAATTTCTGAACTGCAAAAATGTTTCAAATCTATAACTTCTGGAGCTATTGTACTTGCCCTATCAATGCAAAGGAAAGCTTAACAAGTTAGATGAGAGATATGTGCACTCAGTCCAAGATCAGGAAGTCTGAATTGGGATTAGATCGTCGTGGTCTTCTTCTTCTTCTGTGTGTGCAAGCCTCGAAGTCATGGCAACTTCTAGTAAGCCCTACTGGGGCATGGAGGATGTTCAGAGAAGTGGCTTTATACAGCCTGCCCCTGCGTCCTGACTCCTGGTATTCTTTAGAGTTCTCTCATTCAAGTACTTGCCAGAGTCAGCCCTGCTTAGCTTCCAAGATCTGATGAGATTGGGCTTGCCTGGGCTATCCAGGTCAGGGCTTGAATGGATATTTTCTGATCCAGGAAGGGGTGTCAGTTTTAGTCATATAACTTCCAGTGTCATTAGCTGTTTCCATCACATATTATTTGCTTCATCACTGAATCTTGTGAGGTAAATATTGGGTCTCAGGTGCAGTGTACAGGAACAGTTTAGGAGAAGCCATAACTTTTGTGAAATATTTAGATAGCTAGATCACCTATCTAGGAGGTCTTAGCAATGAGCTCTTGTATTATAAATCCACTTGCTTGGAAATAATGTCACTGAACTCATTAACCTGCCCACTGAACACATTAACCGGCCCATTAACCTGCCGTTGTTCTTAGTTGTGTATTGGTTGTTTTGACTACTGGTTTGTTATGTCTGTTAGTTGACCTTGAAGCATACTTCATTGCCCTCCAGACCCTGATGCTTACATTTTGATTGGCTGTTCTTTTAAAACCAGTCAATCAGAACACAAGGCATTTTCTCAGGAAATGCACATGAAAGATCCTGGAGAAACCAATAGGGTGGATTGCTGCCCACATAAGGGGGCATGTTTAACTCAGGCCAAAGGAGTGGTGTTGCCTGTTTGTATTCAGTTCTGCTCTTGTACAATAAACGTTCTTGCTTACCTCAAGTTGGCTGAACTCACTATATAATGTAATGTTTCTAGGTTCCAGAATAAAGACCAGAAGAATGAGGAATAGTTCAAACAGTTTTAATTTAAGGAGCAACATCAACAGGTTTATGCAAGCACTCTCAACTAGTTGAATTGGCTACCTGAACATGTGACCTTAAGGGAGATTGTTAAATTAGCACATTAGACTAATATAAGGAAATATCTTGAAATTATAAATTCTGTCACAACAATTCTCAAGAGTCCCTGCTCTATGTGCCCCTGCTGACATGAGACAGATGACAACAAGGAGCAGGGACTTTTCTATTGCGGCACCTCAGTTTTTAAATACTCTCCTCATAACTATCTGGGTGGCATTAATTCTGTTATATTTTTGGCTAGGCCTTTCTTTGAGCCCTCCTCTGATCCTGTGTCTTTCCTGGGGTTTTATAGTGATCCAACTTTGTACTTTTTATAATGCTAAATCTTGTTTTTCTTTGTTTTATACTCAGTTGTTTCTGCACTGGTTTGGTGCTGCTATTATGCAGTCTGCTTTAAAAATGCTACTTGGGTGACCAATCTTTTTCTTACTGCTGCTAAACTGTCTTTGTAGAGATTTTTTTTTAAAAAAATCAAGATTGTTTCAGAGGGTAGCTATACCACTCTGGTGTAGAACAGCTATATTTGAGTCCCATAGAGTCTTAGAGAACAAGATTTTCAGGGTATAAGCTTTAAAAAGTCAAAGCTCCCTTCATCAGATACAAGTTAGTAGCTGATAAATTAAATGTTAAAACAAGCAATGATAAACAGAAAAAGGAGTTTGAAGGGTGAACTTATAAAAGTTCACTGATAATGCAGAATTTAAAAAATGATCCATCATTTCCTGTGGTTGCTTATCTTGCAGAACATCAAAGGCTATTATGATGGTCCCCTAAGATTCAACACAAAGTGTTGCACTTGTGTTTCAAATCTCCGGTGAGATTAGAATTAAGTAGATAATTATCATTTTATTATCATCCAACATTACTGTATTTAATTGGTACAATGGAGTGTTAGCAGGTACTGAAGTTCCACACTGAGACTCTGATACGTAAAAAAAAGCCCCTATTACATCTGTGCATGTAGAATGATACTTTCATTAAAAACCAGGCACTGACATAATGTCTCCATCAGCTCCCCCCCCACCACATGTGTATTCTTGGAAATGCTCTGGCAGAACCTTCTCCTGCACATGCTCTATGAAAATGACAGGGAACTGCCCAACAACACCATGGTGCTTCTTCCACGGTTCATTTCAGTAGTTTATTATGCAGGACTGTGTCTCTTTTAAAATGAATATTGCCTCTGACATCTACTGAATGTTATTGTCCTGTCTTAACTTTTTCAGAGCTTTTTGGCACTAGATCTGGAGTCTGATAAAGCAGGTGTTAGACTGGGACTTACAATTTTATACATTTTTGATGCTCCAGTTGTTAGTTTTTACCTGGTTTTTATGTTTTGTCCACTTCCCCTCCTTCACTGCAGCTCTGTCTGACTCTCAGAAAGATCACTTCCAAGACTTCAAGATTTGTGCAGAGGAATAGCCCTCAGGGCCACTGGGTACAGGCATGTGACATTGCCCCCTTCCCTCAGCAGAGCTGCACATGCAGAACAGAAAGAAGGGGCTATCTCCACTCCTTGTCTCTCCTCACCCCAACCCCCACAATCCACATGACTGTTCTTCCACAAGGGTACCACCATGCTGGAACTGTTGGATGTCCATGATACAAAGGGATGTGATGAGTAGGATTCTGCATGAGTAGAAGCTTCACATGCACAATGAAGCTTCTGCCTGCACGTAAGTAACTGTAGACTTGATTCACCACTGAATGAGATTTCACTAGCACCAGTGTATTACATCTAACCATCAACTGGAAATAAATCAATTCTGTTAGCTACTGGAGAACGGTATACCTAATATGGATATATTGCAGATCCTAGGCTGCAGCAACAAAGCAATAAATTGAAAAATGCATGTTTGAAAACCAGCTGAACTCACAAAATGTGCACAGGAAATGCTCTCAATCTTTTAAAAAGTCTATGAATCATGAAGAGTTTTCTAATTAGAATTTGTTTAGCACTAGGGCACAATTACTTTGATCTAAAGCATCTATCAATGAATAAGATTATTCACTTGGCCTTATTTATTTCTCAGATTCCTGATGTTCGTCATTCACATTTTCTTCCATTGATCTTTTGATGAAAACTAGGAGAAAAAGTTGAGGAGGGGGAGGATAATTTGGTTGGCGGAGCATAGGCTTTATTTGCAGAAATGCCTGCAGTTTCAGTCCCTAGTATCTCCTTTAAAAAACACACACACAAAAAAGTCAGGTAGCAGGTATTAGAAAAGAACTTTCTCTGCTTAAGACTTTGGAGAGTTGCTGCCAGTCATGGTGGAGAATTTTGTACTTGATGGATCAGTGACTCACCATCAGACTATTCCATATGTTAAAAATGCCAGTGAATTAGTGGTGGAGTAAAGAAGTATCATGCCCTGACCTGGATAGCCCAGGCTGCCCAGTCTTATCAGATTTTGGAAGCTAAGCAGGGTCAGCCCTGGTTAGGACATGGTTGAGAGACCTCCTGGGCATTCAGAAGACCTTGCTACTGTGGTTGCCCTTGAAGAGTATCTGGAAGCTACAATGGTACGGAATGCTGCAGACAGAATGCAGACTGGTGTGGGACCTAAAGATGCTATCACTCCAGTCTTGTTCCTTCCACACTGGCTTCCAATTTGCTTTCCAAGCTCAGTTCAATGCAACTGGTGTTGACCGCAGCCCCCCTGCCTTCCCTCCCTCCCCTTCCTCCTCAGAGATGCGCCGAGTCATGCTGCGCTGAAGCTGGATCCTACCAGCTTTGATGCGGCTGGCATGCCTTCTAACTCTTTGAAGCCCACACGGGAGAAGGCCTCACTCCCCCTCACTTCCGGCTTCAAAGAGTTAGAAGGCGCAGCAGCTGCATTGAAGCTGGTAGGGTCCAGCTTTGGTGCGGCGCGGCACGCCTTTGAAGAGGTGGGGGGCCATGGAGCACAGCTGCATTGCAGCTCCGAGGAGGGAGGGAAGGTGGGGGGCGGTGGCAGGGGGGCCACAGAAGGGAGCCAAGCCTCTCATGCGGGGGTGGGGTGAGGAAACGCACGTGCTCACAGAGAGGGCTCTGCGTGGCTTGGTTTGGAGAGGGATTTAAAGAAACAAATGCCTTCTCCAAGCTGGCCGATGGGGTGGTGGGGGCTTTGAGAGCCGCACAATAGTTGTGAAAGAACCATCTGTAGCCACGGTTTGGCCACCCCTGCTCCAGGTGGTAGCTGGAGGTTGCTGGCTTTTACAATTGATCTCCAGGTGATGAAGGTCAGTTCGCCTGGAGAAAATATCTGCTTTGGAAGGTAGGCCCTGTGGCATTATACCCTTCTGAGCATGGGTACAAAACAGGGTTGCCAACCCCATTGTGGTGGCTGGAAACCTCCTGGGATTGCAACAAATCTCCAGGCAATGAGAGATCAGTTTTCCTAAAGAAGATGGCTGCTTTGGAAGGTGGACTCTATGAAGTCATATCTTATTGAAGCTCCTCCTTCCCCCAAACTCAGACTCCTTCCCCCCAAATCTCCAGGTATTTCCCAACCCAAACCTGGCAACCCTAACTGGGCCTCCTTCAGAGAGAACACAGGGCACTCCAACATTTTTTTACCTCGTGGCACCTTTGGAATTCTGACATGGGGGGTCACAACCACAATGCAGCCCCCAAGCACAACACACAGAGGAAAATTCCTTGTAGGTGTTCCTGCAGTTTTAGGGAGGGGGTTAGATGGGACCCACTAGGGCAGGGGTGGCCAAACGTGCTTAACATGAGCCACATAGAATAAACGTCAGATGTGTGAGAGCCACGCGATACAAACGTCAGATGTCTGAGAGAAGGAAGGAAGGAAGGAAGGAAGGAAGGAAGGAAGGAAGGAAGGAAGGAAGGAAGGAAGGAAGGAAAATAGATGGTGGGAGGGAGCAGGGAAGGAGAGGTGGAAAGAAAGCAACTTGAACTTTAAATGCATTCTCCAAGTCACTGGCTTGCTTGGCTTGAAGTAGTTTTAAAGAGACAAATGCCTTCTCTGGTAGGGACTTCAAGAGCCACACAATGTGTGTGAAAGAGCCACATGTGGCTCCCGAGCCACAGTTTGGCCACCCCTGCACTAGAGAGATGGGTAAAAGGCAACTTCATGTTTTC
Source organism: Heteronotia binoei (assembly GCF_032191835.1). Classification (NCBI taxonomy): domain Eukaryota; kingdom Metazoa; phylum Chordata; class Lepidosauria; order Squamata; family Gekkonidae; genus Heteronotia; species Heteronotia binoei. The sequence goes on along the minus strand of NC_083223.1, from coordinate 163,422,895 downwards.
ATGTGGCCAAGACCTGGTTGTGTTTCATATTTCAAAACTGTTGTGGCACGGTCCAAGCCTAAGGGAAGAAGAGAGCATGGGTGTGTGGGGAGGAGAGGAGGGATCAGGACCTTGAATCAAGCACATTTTTTTTGAAGGGATGTGGGTTTATTACAGGAAATGTTGAATCCCACTAATCTGGCAGAAACAGCGGCCGGGATCATCTCTGGTTTAGGAGTGGAAAGGGAGGAACTGCAGGCTTCCTTGCTTTCAAATATGATGCTTCTGATAGCAGTATCTGAGCAGAGCTCTTTCACGCTACAGGGACCATAAGGCAAATTGTTGATAAGCTGTTTTTGAACTGTTGCACTGCTGTTCTGGTTTTCCATAACATCCCTGACAAAGTCTTTGTCTAGCCGCTGCTTAAAGACTGCCAGAGAGCGGGTTGATTGCACTGTTGAACAACTCTTACTGCTAAAAAGTTCTTCCTATGCCAGTCCTCTCCTCTGCTGCCAGCAGGAACAGCTCCCTGCCCTCCTCTAAGTGGCAGCCCTTCTAATACTTCAAAAGAGCAACCATGTCTCCCCCCTCAACCTCCTCTTCTCCAGACTGAATATCCCCAAGTCCCTTAGCGTTTCCTCATTGGGCTTGCTCTACGTGGTTACTTGGAAGTAATCTACAGTGAGCACCTACTCTCTACACATGCACAGGATTACAGTTTTAGTTTGAAGAAAGAAGAAGATATTGGATTTATATACCACCCTTCATTCTGAATCTCAGGGTCTCAGAGCAGCTCACAATCTCCTTTATCTTCCTCCCTCACAAAAGACACCCTGTAAGGTAGGTGGGCTGAGAGAAGCTTTCCCAGAAGCTGCCCTTTCAAGGACAGCTCTGTGATAGCTATGGCTGACCCAAGGTCATTCCAGCAGCTGAAAGTGGAGGAGTGGGGAATCAAACCTGGTTCTCCCAGATAAGAGTCCACGCACTTAACCTCTACACCAAACTGGCCCTCCTTTCTCACATCAGACTTTCTAGTTAATACAATTCAGACAATCCCTGAAGTTTCCAAGGGTAGCTGTGCTGGCCCATAGTAGAACAACTAGATTCAAGCCCAGAAGCACCATAGAGACCAACAAGATTTGGGGGAGGGGGCACAAGCTTTCCAGCATTAGAGCTCCCTCAATTAGATAAAAGGAGCTTTGACTCTCAAAAATCTTGTTCTCTAAGGTGCTGCCAGACTCAGATTTAGCCATATAAATCAGTGGACTCCTTTCATCAATTTAATTTATTAACTAACATCATGTATCCCCTGCCTTCCTCCCCCAAAGGGACACTGAAGTGGTTTGACACACTCTCCCCTTCTCTTTTATCCTCACAACAAACCTATGAGGCAGGTTAACTCAAGAGTATATTACTGGTCCAAGGTTTCCCAGCAAGCTGCCAGGGCAGAGTGGGCATATGAATCAGGACCTCCCAGATCTGATTTGGACACCCTAACCACCAGCTCCTACTAAACACACTATATTTTAATGTATTCTTTTTTCCTAATGGCAAACTAGAATGATGTTTATAATGTATGTTACATGTTCAAAAGTAAATTAGGTGGACAGGAACACCTCTGGGAAAGGCATGTTCTCAGTTTAACCCAGACTTGCAAGCAACAGAGCAATGAACAGCCTCCATTTATTGCCTTATGACACTCTCACCATCATTCTCCCATTCTGACATGTTGCTATTTTGTTGGTTTCCTAAGCAAATGCTATCCATACCAAATGTTCTTTCAGTTTGTTAATTTCACGATGAGTTGTTTTTTTCTAAACTAAAACCTCAGTATTCAGGTTAAATTGCCGTGTTGGCGCTTTGCGATAAATAAGTGGGTTTTGGGTTGCAGTTTGGGCACTCGGTCTTTAAAAGGCTCGCCATCACTGGGCTAGGAGCTATGCTGGTCACCTGAACCCACCTTCCTTGAAACAGCCAGATAGAATATTAATTGGTTTTTTGCTGAATTTAACCATTAAATTGCAGTGTTGATTAGTGACTGAACATTCTTTTAAGTCCTTGAAGGCACAGCTCTCAGACTCTAAGGAACAAGTGGAGATTTATTGATTTGTTCTAGGTTCAAAGTGAAAACTTTGTATTTTCTAGCCAATAAAATGTTTAAAATTAATAACTCTTAAATAGGATTCAATAAAATTAGAGGGAATCTAGAACACTGACATATTCCACATAACTTAATCCTATATAAACACACATACATATAAACATCAACAGTGTGATGTGGTGGCTAAAAAGGCAAATGCAATTTTGGGCTGTATCAACAGAAGTATAGTGTCCAGATCACGTGATGTGATGGTATCACTTTACTCTGCTCTGGTAAGACCTCATCTGGAGTCTTCAGTTTTGGGCACCACATTTTAAGAAGGATATAGACAAGCTGGGACGGGTCCAGAGGAGGGCAACCAAGATGGTGAGGGGTTTGGAGACCAAGTCCTATGAGGAAAGGTTGAAGGAGCTGGGGATATTTAGCTTGGAGAGGAGGCGGCTGAGAGATGATATGATCACCATTTTCAAGTACTTAAAGGGCTGTCATATAGAGGATGGCATTGAATTGTTTTCTGTGGCCATGGAAGGTAGGACCAGAACCAATGGGTTGAAATTAACTCAAAAAAGTTTCCGGCTCAACATTAGGAAGAACTTCCTGACCGTTAGAGCGATTCCTCAGTGGAACAGGCTTCCTTGGGAGGTGGTAAGCTCTCCTTCCTTGGAGGTTTTTAAACAGAAGCTAGATGGCCATCTAACAGCAATGAAGATCCTGTGATTTTAGGGGGAGGTGTTTGTGAGTTTCCTGCATTGTGCAGGGGGTTGGACTAGATTCCCTAGAGGCCCCTTCTAACTCTATGATTCTATGTAATTCCTATTCTACCTTAAATCAATTTCAAGAAGTTGAATTTCTAAGCTTCTTACTCAGACCTTTGCCAAGCAGATTTCATTGAATTTCGAACTGAGACACCTAAACAAAACACCTAAACAGGAAGGAGGGCTCAGTGAGGGAGAGGCAAACAAAACAGCAAAATCTGCTGGCAGAAGCTGATGATAGAGGGGAACAGATGAACAAATGAATCCCCTAGGAAAGAATTTCATAGTTCTGATGCCACAACTGACAAGGCCCTCTTGCAGACTGCCACCCATCTGACCTCAGTGTGGCCAGCATGCATAGATGCTATTATTATACATGACTTCACTGAACCTTCTGATTCATGCCCTGTAAAGGCAGTATATGATGCTCCTTTGAGCATACTCTGATAGACACTTTACTCACTATAGGTATTGTTCTGGCCATCAAAAGAACTATATGGTATCCTTCTTTGCATAGAGAGTTTGGCATAAGAATAGCCTTTCATAATTCATTCTACTGAACATTTGTTAATTTCAGCCTGTTTATTCAGGGCTGATGAAAGCAACACTAAGATTTTAACATTTACAGGAAACCTGAAGATATCAATAAGCAAGATGCAGTTAAGCCTTGTATGTCAAACATATCCTAAAAATTCCACTTATGGACTGTACATACATATAGAAACATATACATATAAGCATTTAAAACTTTTTTGTGTGTTTTTGATTGTTCATTGCCTTAGAGACCTTAATTGGGTGGAATGTAGACAAAAGTGTCTTACCCAAATAAATAGCTCAACATCAAGTTTATCAACATGTCATAAAAATAAGACACATGTGCCATCATACTGTTGAATGAAATAGCCAATAAAATATTTACCCTGAGATCACAAACAATAAAACATTAAAATGTGTAGAGTTTCTTGTGCTTAGACATCCTGCCTATTCATACCATTCAGGCATTCACTGTCAGGTTTTAAAGGATTACAGAAAAAATAGTTGTTGAAGTATGAATTATGGAATGCAGAGCTCCATGATGAATGACAGTGGAGGAAAGCCTATTATATCAGTTGCAAACCACCAAGTATGGTACTATACACACAGGCAAAGTTGCCATCTTTGACTGTTCTCCGCATCAGGCTAGGCCTTAGAATAATACAGGAAAGTGCCTGTTAGAAATAACAGAATGATTTATCATCCACAAACTACAGTTTGACAAGTACACATTCAGGATTAAGAAACAGGGATTATAGTGCAGATAGCAAAGCATGGTGGCCAGGCAGGCTTCAGCTCAGGCATTCTCTTCAGAAATTAAGCTCATGTAATTTACACATGTATACAAGAATATAATTTTCCCCAGTATATTTTTTTACTTTGTGATGAGCATAGTGTACCACTACTAACCATCAGGACAATAATATGACAAAAATATATCTGTGGGTGGCAGAACCACTTCCTCACATCCTGTAACATGTTGGCATAATTCATTACAGTTGCACTTCGCCAGCTGGGTTTCAAGCTGCAGCTGTACCTTCAATGCAGAGCTGGGGGGGGGGGGACCTGCCAGCTCTCCAGATTATACCTAGCAAGCTTGCATGTGATATTTCCACAGATGCTCTCAAAACAACTGTACAAGTCATAGCAGCATTTACAGGCTGCCTCTTGCACTGATTTTTATGTACCCATGTTGTGGAGAGGCTTATGAAATCATATCCTTCGCTCTCCTGATAACAGTCCTTGTCTTCAAAGTAAACATGGGAGGAAACAGACATTTGCCAGCCATTCCCATGTGACCTGTATTGTCAAGATCAGCTGAGAGAATCCTTGCAAGTATAGCATATTTGTTCAATAGATAAGGAAGACCGGTGTTGAAGCATTCTTAGCAGTTTTCCCCAGCACTGGATTTTTTTCGGAGATTATCCAAAGGCTGAGCCTAAATAAGACAGCAGTGATGTTGGATGGTAAGGTGGAATATAACAGAAGGGATTATACTACCAGTCTTAAAGGTGGTGGTGGTGGGGGGGTTGTCTAACTGTTAAGTATTTGGGAGTCCTGCTGGACTCAGCCTTCTTACTAGAAAAGAAAGTTGGTATGGTGCCACATAATATCTTCTATTAGGACCAACCAATATAACACACAATGTACAAGCTTTCAAGTTTTCCAGAACTCTTAATTTATGCTACTCACTGCTCAGTTCACACCTTTCTGCTATTCAAGAACCTGCCATCCTTAAACCAGCTAGCATTCTCAGCACCAACACCACCTCCTCGAATCAACTTATTTTACAAGATGGTCAATACATGCCATATTGAGAGCTGGTGTAGTGGTTAGAGTTCTGGGGAGACTCAGGTTCAAATCCCTCTTCATCAGCCATGAAGCTCACTAGATGGCTTGCATATTCTCTCTCAGCCCCACCTACCTCACATGATTGCTGTGAGGATAAAAAGGAGAACCACGCAAGCTGCCCTAAAATCCTCAGAGGACTGGCGGGATAAAAATGGATACACTAGTCTGAGAGCACGCAGATATGATTATGGCGCTCTGGACCGCCCTAGTATCCCCCAAAGTGACTTTCTCCTTAGCTCTGCTATGGAGTTAAACAGTCCCTTTAGGGAAATGCCACTATGGAGCTTTTATGGTTTCATTTCATTGCCTCCCTGTGTTAGAGACAATAGGGGAAGGTGATGTAACTGAAAGCAGACTTGAAAGAAAGCTTATATAATTTCTGGACCCAAAAATTACATAACTAAAAACTAAATTCTTAACAAGTTTTAAACAAACAACCATGACAGCAAATAGAAGTGGATCTCCAAATCCTGATCTGGACATTATCTAAGGCTGCCACCAAATGCACCCCTTCAGCAGGTTCTCAGAGTCTACCAGAGGAACCAGAAGAGTTTCTTGTCCTGCTTCTTCTTCTTACAAAGCTCAGCAAAATGCAAGAGCCTCCTGCCCCTCCTAAGTCTTTTTCCAGGAAGGAGAGAGGATCTCTCTCACAGGGCTTTGGAGTAGGCAGCATCAGCATCAAGCAAACAAACAAAGATGCTTCTTAAAAATCTGGATATGTTATTCTTACATCATCAGCCCTTCCCCAAACCTCTTCATATCCATAAACCAAGAAAAAAAACCTCTCCAAAACAACAACATTGCAAAATGGTATTTGTATCACATTTTTAAAACTTGTTGCCTGTGGAACTGGTGCAGCAAATCAAGTGTTACTGTAGCTTAATTCTCCTGGTAATCTGCACAGTGCAATAGTGAGTAATAATCTGGACAAGAATCACACAGTTGATAAAAAGAAAGAGTAAGCCTGCTAGCCATATGAGCAAGAAATTTGTTCTGCCCCTCAAATTCCAAAAAGTACACAGGCTCCAGCCACACTGCTTGGCCCATAAACCAGAGCAGGAGAAGGAATGCAGCCCACTGCCAGGACATCCTCAAAAAGGGGATTACAGGTGGCAGGAGGCAAAGGTACCATAGAAAATACTGAGATGTGCATACTTTGTTAAAACTCACAAAAACAGCTGTGTACAGGAAGGAACAGAGGACAAGATTTTTGTAATAAGCGAAAGAAAGAACCAAAAGCAGCAGGATTTGAGGCAAGAAAGCTGCAAGGCCAAGGAAAAAACTCCACTTGCTTTCTGCGGTCAAGTACACCATGAAGAAATAGGGTGAGAAGTTGTGGTGGATATCTCTCCGGCTCAAGTGGTAGAGGTAGGTCTGCTCCAGAAAGTCCCAACCATAACAGAAATAAAAAACAAGGCCCAGGGCAGCAAAGGTACATCCAGCCACAGCTCCAAAAAGCAGAACATCCCAACTGAACAACTAAGAAAAGCCCCCAGATGATGCTCATAGAGCAGCCAGTTTTCTGTTTCTCTAGCCTGTTGGTCTTCCCTTTCTTGTAGCTTCTGCTGCTTTGCAAATGGAGAGCTATTGGCAGTGCATAGGTCACTGGGTAGATTTCCATATGTACAGACAGGCCATAAAGAACAGCAGCCTTGGCCAGATGCCTCTTTTCCATATAACACATGGTGCCTAGGACTAGGCTGGCTACAAGCGTTTCCTCAGCTGGACACAGTCATGGGCAGGGGATTGAGGAGCCAGAATGCGCAGCACCCACAGGCCTTCCTGCTGTCCTGTCCTCTGAGCAGAAGAATCTGGTACATGAGGTATGCAGCAACCAGATCCCCAGCAATAAAGAGGAGCTTTCCATACAGATGAGTAATGTAGATGTTTGGGGTTAGGATCCAGGCCAGCAATGGAGTATAACAGTATGTGGCTCTTAGGTAAGGAGATTTCCCCTCTGTGATGTATTTGGCAGCATCAGTGAATACTTGATAGTCAATGTCTGTATACTCAACCAACATGGTTCTGTCCTGATAAACTCCATAAAAGACAAGCATGATGATGAAAGCGTTGCCAAATAAAACATCTTTCCTGAGAAGCCCTGTAAAAATTTGTTTCCCAAATATTTGATGGGGTATCATATTTGATTCTCTTTAATAGAAATCAAAATGAGAAATAAAAACCAATATGGGGCCAGGCTTGAACCATCCTCTGTTTATGTCTGAATGAGAAGATGAAGTTGGGCTTTTAATTATTTTATAATAAATCCAAAGAGGAACTTTGTTCAGATCACAAGCAGCCCTGTTCAAAAGACAAAAAGCGGTAAGAACAGGGAAAATGCCTTTAGCTTGATGACAGTAGTAAAAGAAGCAACAAGGAAAAGTGGTTTGTTTGGTTTTCTTGTTGCATGGATCTTGTTGATACCTAATCTTTAAGGATTAGGTATCAACAAGCAGAAAATAGCAAGGACTTGCAGGGGACATCTTATCCCGCATCCACTATTTCATTTTTCCTTTCCCTGAAAGCCCCTATCACCTCTCCTTTTTCCTTTCTCCTTCCCACCCACCTGTCAACCTGTAGCTTCCACCCCTCTTCAATTTTCCATCCTGCAGGCCCAGTTATACAGTGGGGAACATGCAAGGGGTACTTCATCTTCCCCTGTATCCCCTCCTCCACACAATTTCCCTCCTTCATACCTTTACTGTTCCCTACTTGCTTCTCTCCTTTCCACCCAACCACCAACTTTTATCCTCAGCTGTATTTATTTATTCACTTCATTTATGCCCCACTTTCCTCCACAATGGAGACTTAAAACACATTACTGCATTCTTCTCTCCATTTTATCCTCAGAATGACACTGTGAGCTGGGGAGGATTGGGAGTGAAAAACCTTGGAAAAGGGCCCTCCTGAAAACCCCTAGCCCCAGCTCTACTCCTCCAAAGGAGGGAGGGAGAGCAGACAAAGCAGCAATGTTTCCCTGGTTTTGCATGCGTCTTGGGTGGGCTGAGCTAGAAGCCACTTCCCTCACCTTGTGCATGCTGAGATGGATGCTGCAGCCTTCTAAAGTGAGACAAGCGAGTGCTGCCACTTTCCTCAGCTAGTGAGGTTGTGGGCTGAGCTAGGCACTGCCGGCTCCTTTGCCTTACAGCAGGGCAACTGGGCCGCATGAGAGCTGATTTTCCTCCCCACCCCCTCTGTTTGCAAAGGAAAGTTGAAGCCGCCTGAGCAGGGTTGGGGGAGTACTATGACATTTGCATAGCATGCGATGCTTGCATAGTATGCTCCAGCCCTGCCCTCCCTCTCCCCCCATCATCTGCCAAAAAGTCTGGGGGACCATTGCCTTACAGGATATGGATGCTGCTGACTGCTTTGCCTCATGCAGGCTATCCCAGGCACAGCTGCCTTCCTCATCCCACCTTGCACAAGTTAAGGCAGGTGCCGTTGCTGCCTTCCTTGTCTCACGTGGCACTTGGGCAGGCTGGGTACCACCTCCCTTGCCTTGCCTCACACAGGGCTCTGACAGGCCAGGTGCCATCTCCCCTGACTTGACTTAACTTATGAGGGGCTCAGAGAGGATGGGCCCTGTCTACTCCACCCCACCTTATGAAGGCTGGGAGCCACCTCCCCATCTTTCATGGTGCCCTTCTATCACAGGACTGGCCAAGCTCAGGCAGGAAGGAACTATCACTGAGAGGTGGGTGTCCTGGTACTCTTAATGGCCAGTCCACCCCTGCCTGTTAGGTGAGGTCAAGAATACGTAACCGGCCAAAAGTTAGCCTGTGTGTTTCTTAAAGCTACAGGTGATCCTTTTATCCTTTTGGATTTTTTTAAAAACCCTCATTTTTATTTAAGATTCCAGATTCCTTCCGCAAACTTGAGGCATTTTTCGGGTTTGTAGAAAGATCTGTCTTGTCTGTTCACAGCTCCAGCCTCCAGATTTAATCATCCTCAACAGGATGAAAATTGTAATAAAGAAAATAAAGCAGTGTAGAGGAGCAACTTTTCCCTTAGATTAATAAAAGCAGAATGCCCCAAAGGTAACTGATGTAATTCTACTGCTTGAGCTAAAGAAATCCAGTCCTTTAAGGTACCTGGACAGGAAACCCTAACATGGAGATATGTGTAATTTCTTCCGTGGCGGGCCAAATCTCAGCATTCCATGCTTCCATCACTTACTAGAGTAGCCAAAAACAGAACTCAGGCCATGTGAGAAGAAGATCATATTGGAGTTATACCCTGCCCTTAACTCTGAATCTAAAAGCGGTCACAATCTCCTCTACCTTTGCCACCCCCCCCCCACAACAGACACCCTGTGAGATAGGTGGGGCTGAGAGAGCTTTTTACAGCAGCTGCCCTTTCAATGACAACTCCTGAGAGAGCTATGACTGACCCAAGGCCATTCAAGCAGGTGCAAGTGGAGGAGTGAGGAATCAAACCCAGCTCTCCCAGATAAGAGTCCAAACACTTAACCACTACATCAGCTGGCTCTGTAGCTGAAATAGCAGATGTTACTCTTGACAAGATGCAACTATACTCCTAAATGAGCTCCCTCGCTAATATGCTTATGGCTGCCATGCATTTCTGAGAGGAAACAAAAAACATTGCACTTGGGAATATAGTGACAATGTCCTGCACTCTTCACAGTGGAACTGTACACATGGCTACAACCGTTTGTGTGCAGAATATCAAATTGTCCTGAAGGTTCTTGTAATAGACCGGCTTCCCCCTCCCCTTTTGCTCACGGAGGCATGTCTGACTTGAGGAAGTCCAACACGATGGAAGGAAGTGGTTAAGAAAAAAACAGGAGACAGAGCCGCGCCACCAGTTTCGGAGAGAATACATCGCCAGGCCCTTAAAAAGTATCTAGCAGGAGCAATAGAAAACAAAGAAACCGACGAGCCTCTTCAATTCCCTATTAAGAGATGGGAACTGGACAGAAAAGCTGCGGAAAGATCAGGATGTTTTTGTCTGGGTGAGAAAAATCCATTGAAAGGGCACATTGGGGGGCGGCGTAGATGGTGCTCGCTTTGTGTGCAAACGGATAAGCGGCTTCTTGGGATGGAGACAGCTCTACTGCCTCTTCCTAACAGAAGGGTATTGCGGCTCCTTTTGAGTCTGAGAACAGAGCGGCTGTAGAAAGGAGGGAGAGAACCAATCAGAGAAGCAATTCAGCGTTTTCCCTGGACTTGGAGAGTATTTTCCTCTCTAGTGGTGGAAATGGGTTCCAGTTACGCTTGCGCATTAGTAGAATTGAAGTCAGCCCTTTCAGGGACTGGCAGAAAAGTTGGAAATCGGAACAGAAAAGAGAAGTCTAGCGTGAGTGCTTGTAATATAACGTGGACCCCATACCGAGGGAGGAACAGCAGCATGACTCTCGCCTTTTGGGGCTCAGCCCCTGATGCTGGAGCGAGGGTAGGCCTACATAAAGCCCTGAGAGGTGGAGCTAGTGATTGAAGGGAGGCGAGCACCCTGTAAGCACGGTTAACATAGCTCTTTTGAGTTTGTGCTGTTGTTTGGGAGGCGGCTTATTAAAACGAGGAATTTAAACAGAGGGAAAAGGCAGAGAAAATAACTTGCCACTGCTGAAGGTGGAAGGGGAAGACACATGTTTTCTGCTTTTGTAAAATTCTATAGACTCTTACCTTGCAATGAGGAGGCGGCTCAGTCTGGCCGAGCATGCTCAGTGGGGCACTTGGAAGCTGTTGGCCCTCAATCCCTTTGCCCGGCTTTTGTGATTCAACTTCCTATTTTCGTTTTTCAAAAAGCATGTGTGTCAGAAGCAGTCGGGGTCAAAAGTGTCTGAGCTGCAAAATGCCACTAAAGTGCCTAAAAGCCAGGGCCAGGCAAGAGGGGTGATGGATTTCTACGTGATTAGATACCAACTAGGGCATGCACAGTTTAATGCAAAGGAGTTATTACTTTGTTTCCAGGGTCATTTTACTCTCTATTTTTCCACGAAGATTAATGAATCATGATGATTTGAGCTCGTCCTCTGTGCCCCTTTAAAAAGGTGACTGAGTGGGCAGTGGTACTTAATCTCTCAAAAGCGAGGTGCTGGCCTTTAAGCATTGACATCTGTTTTGGAAGCTTTGCTTCCTAATCCTAAATGTGGGAGGGAAAGAGCTGTGAATTATTTATCCCTACACCAGAGTTTTCAGCAGCCACCCTTTGGATTAGGGATACTAAGGGCTGCCGATCCCCTGGTTTGGAAGCCCTTTCCTCCGCTTCAGGGTCATCAGAAAGCAGGGTGGGTGGTGTCTGCTGGGCACTCCATTATTTCCTATGGGGACCAATTCCCATAGGGTATAATGGAGAATTGATCCATAAGTATCTGGTGCTTTGGGGGGCCCTGTTTTTTGAGTTAGAGGTACCAAATTTTCAGCATAGCATCTGGTGCCTCTCCTCAAAACACTCTTCAAGTTTCAAAAAGATTGGACCAGGGGGTCCAATTCTATGAGCCCCAAAAGAAGATGCCCCTATCCATTATTTCCCATGGAGGGAAGGCATTTAAAAGGTGTGTTGTCCTTTTAAATGTGATGGCCAGAACTCCCTATGGAGTTCAATTATGCTTGTCACAACCTTACTCCTGGTTCCACCCCAAAGTTCCCACATATTTCCTGAATTGGACTTGACAACCCTAAAGATACTGGGAGAAGGACAGGAAATGTCTGTAAAAAATACACACAGGACCCCTGATGTACAATACCAGCTGCTTATGTAAGCATAGAAATTTGATTTATATGGCGTTAGCCTGGTGGTCCATCTAACTGTGCAAGATCTCTTAGGCAGAAAATAGCATTTCCCAAAAATGGCTGCCTGCACCAAAAAGTTCTAGGGATCCAGGGCTGGCCTGGCCATTAGGAAGCCCTAGTTGTTGCAGAGGGCACCAATTTGGGCCCTCCTCCCTTATCTCCATGATGAGGGAAATAGGCAAGCGTGGTGGTGTGGCTCCTGCATCTCAGAGTGCACATACTGCTTGGCTGCCATTGCTCGGCTTCCTGGGTCTATGCTTCTCGAGGCTTCCAGAAGTGCATTCTGGGGAGGCTGAATGATGGCAGCCAGGTGGCTTGTGTGCTCTGAGGCACAGGAGTTGCACCACTGCTATTGTGCTTGCCCTTGCCAGGAGCAAGGGTGGGAAGGGTGGAGCCTCACCTTGGGCAGGTTTGAAACTGGCCCTGTAGGGATCAAACCTGGGACTTTATTCATACAAAGAGTGTGTAGTACCACTGAGTAGGGTTGCCAACTCCAGGTTGGGAAATACCTAAATCGGGTATATACCATAGAGTCCAGTTTCCAAAACAGCCATGTCCTCCAGGTGAACTGATTATATCACATAGAAATCAACTGTAATAGCAGGAGATCTCAAGCTATTACCTGGAGGTTGGTAACCCCTCCATTGAGCCATGGTCCTCTCCTATTTCACACTAGGAGTTGCAGTTTCTGCAGTAGCCTATCCAGACCGTAGATTGCAGTCAATAGAGCATTTCCCTGGATGGGGAAGACTTCTGCTCTTGGAACATAATTTCCTCACCTTCTCCACCTCCTGCTGCAGCCCCAAATATCCCTTGACCCAAGGAGTCGCCTTTCAGAAGATATTTTGGATTGCAGTGGCTGGCTGGGGGCGGGGATCATTCTGTCAAAAACTACATAGCTCAGATGTTGGGGAAAAGCCTGTACCTGGAACTCATAGATTTACCTGGAATTCATAGGAAAAGTATTCCAGACCTCCTATAGGACTAAAAGTCCACACAGACCATGCTAAAAGTAAGAACAGGAAAACTTTTATTAGAAGTACATGTGATACTATTAAGTTTTGAAAGCAACAGGAAGAACAGGAGTAACTAGCCTACATGGAACAGATATGTGACCATCAGGAAAACAACATGCGCAGGTCCCCCCTTTACTTTATCTCCATGCTGAGTACAGCTATACCTGTTGTGTAACTGCCTGTCTTACACTTTGGAGAGAAACAGCAGCCCTGCTGGGGAAAAGATGGCAGCACCACAGAGGGATATGTGGTTTTTTGTGTGATCTGTATGGCAATGGAGGTGGAGGTGGGAAACACCCTTCTCTTTGTACGTGCTGAGTAAATATGAAATCTGTGTTCCCTGGCTGGGACTTCCTGTTGCTGATGTGCCAGAATTGTCTATCAGGGGTGTCAAACATGCAGTTTGGAGGCCGAATCAGGCCCCTGGAGGGCTCCTATCAGGCCCCCGAGCAACTGGCTGTCATCTGCTTCGTTCTCCCTATATCTTGCTTCCTTCTGCATAACAGCTTGCTTTGCAAGGCTTGCTCAATTGCACAGGAGCTACAGAGCAAAACCTCTGTTTTCTCCATTGGCTGAGCTCCTCCCTTGGGGAGAACATAAGAGAACCCATGTTGGATCAGGCCAGTGGCCCATCCAGTCCAAACTCTCTGTGTCACACAGTGGCCAAAAAATTTATACACACACACAAACACACACACATATATACACACGGCGGCTAATAGCCACTGATGGACCTCCATATTTTTATCTAACCCCCTCTTGAAGCTGGCTACGCATGTAGCTGCTACCACCTCCTGTGGCAGTGAATTCCTCATATTAATCACCCTTTGGGTGAAGAAGTGCCTCCTTTTATCCATTCTAACCCGACTGCTCAGCAATTTCATTGAACGCCCACGAGTTCATGTATTGTGAGAAAGGGAGAAAAGTACTTCTTTCTCTACCTTCTCCATCCCATGCATAATCTTGTAAACCTCTATCATGTCACCCCGCAGTCGACGTTTCTCCAAGCTAAAGAGCCCCAAGCGTTTTAACCTTTCTTCATAGGGAAAGTGTTCCAAACCTTTAATCATTCTAGTTGCCCTTTTCTGCACTTTTTCCAATGTTATAATATCCTTTTTGAGGTGCGGTGACCGGAATTGCACACAGTATTCCAAATGAGACCGCACCATCGGTTTATACAGGGGCATTATGATACTGGCTGATTTGTTTTCAATTCCCTTCCTAATAATTCCCAGCATGGCATTGGCCTTTTTTATTGCAATCGCACACTGTCTTGACATTTTCAGTGAGTTATCTACCACGACCCCAAGATCTCTCTCTTGGTCAGTCTCTGCCAGTTCACACCCCATCAACTTGTATTTGTAGCTGGGATTCTTGGCCCCAATGTGCATTACTTTGCACTTGGCCACATTGAACCTCATCTGCTACGTTGACGCCCACTCACCAAGCCTCAACAGATCCCTTTGGAGTTCCTCACCATCCTCTCTGGTTCTCACCACCCTGAACAATTTAGTGTCATCTGCAAACTTGGCCACTTCACTGCTTACGCTGAACTCCAAATCATTTATGAACAAGTTAAAGAGTATGGGACCCAGTACTGAGCCCTGCGGCACTCCACTGCTTACCGTCCTCCACTGCGAAGACTGCCCATTTATACTCACTCTCTGCTTCCTATTAATTAGCCAGTTTTTGATCCACAAGAAGATATTGGATATTGGATTTATATCCCGCCCTCCACTCCGAAGAGTCTCAGAGCGGCTCACAATCTCCTTTACCTTCCTCCCCCACAACAGACACCCTGTGAGGTGGGTGGGGCTAAGAGAGCTCTTACAGCAGCTGCCCTTTCATGGACAACCTCTGCCAGGGCTATGGCTAACCCAAGGCCATTCCAGCAGGTGCAAGTGGAGGAGTGGGGAATCAAACCCAGTTCTCCCAGATAAGAGTCCACACACTTAACCACTACACCAAACTGGCTCTCACAAGAGGACCTGTCCTTTTACTCCATGACTCTCGAGCTTACTAAGGAGCCTTTGATGAGGAACTTTATCAAAAGCTTTCTGGAAGTCAAGGTAAACAATATCTGTCAGGTCTCCTTTGTCCACATGTTGGTTCACCCCCTCAAAGAAATGTAACAGGTTAGTGAGGCAAGATCTTCCCTTACAGAACCCATGCTAAGTCTTCCTCAATAACTTGTGTTCAGCAATGTGCCTACTCATTCTGTCCTTGATAATGGTTTCTACCAACTTTCCCAGTATTGAAGTCAGACTGACTGGCCTGTAGTTTCCCGGATCTCCTCTGGAACCCTTTTTAAAGATGGGGGTGACATTTGCTACCTTCCAGTCCTCAGGAACGGAGGCAGATTTCAATGAAAGATTACATATTTTTGTCAGAAGATTCACAAGTTCAACTTTGGGTTCTTTCAGAACTCTTGGAGGTATGCCATCTGGACCTGGTGATTTATTAGTTTTTAATTCGTCTATCAGTTGTAGGACCTCCTCTCTTGTCACCTCAATCTGATTCAGGTCTTTCAACACCCCTTCCAATATAAGTGGTTCTGGAGCAGGCAAACACTTCTCATCTTCTACAGTGAAGACGGAGGCAAAAAATGCGTTCAGCTTCTCAGCCATTTCCCTATCCTCCTTCAGTAATCCTTTGACCCCTTTGTCATCCAAGGGCCCCACTGCCTCCCTGGCTGGTTTTCTGCTTCTAATATGTTTTTTGCAATATGCTCCTCATAGTCCCTTTTTGCCTGCCTGATCACAGTCTTGCATTTTTATAGTTGGTCTTTATGTTTTTTGCAATATGCTCCTCATAGTCCCTTTTTGCCTGCCTGATCACAGTCTTGCATTTGATTTGCCACAGCCTGTGTTCCCTTTTATTAATCTCACTTGGACTAGCTTTCCACCGCTTAAAGGAGTCTTGGGCATTACTTAAGACCAAATCCAGAATCGCCCCACCCCTGGTAGGTTCAGAGACCATCTGCTCCATAGCACAGTCATTGAGAGCATCTAGAAACTCAATCTCTTTCTCTCGACCAGAACACATATTGACCCAATCAATCTGCGGGTAGTTAAAATCACTTATGACGACACAGTTTTTACATCTAGCCACTATCTTTAAGCCTTCCATCATATTATAGTCGTCCTCTAACTTTTGATTTGGTGGGCGATAACAAACTCCCATAGTTAAATTTCCTTTTGGGCCCTCTATTTCAACCCAAAGCATTTCTATAAGGGAATCTAATTCTTTGACCTCAGTCTTACTGGACTGTATGCCCTCTCTGACATACAGAGCCACCCCACCTCCAACCCTTCCCCCTATCCTTCCGATATAACTTATATCCAGGAATCACCGTGTCCCACTGATTCTCCTCATTCTACCAAGTTTCTGAAATTCCCACAATGTCTATGTTTTCTCACAACACTAAACATTCCAACTCACCAATTTTCCTTCCAACACTTCTAGCATTTGTGTACAAACATCTATAATTTCCCAGGCAAGCTAGGCACGCCACCTTCTTCCTGCCGCCTTGAGACTCTGGCAGGCAGTCCATTTTGTTTGTCACCATCTCAGTGGACAACTCTGATCCATTACCCGGTAGAAAAGTAACAGCTAACCCTTCATCTCTTTGAGATGAGTCCTCCCAAACCAGAGACATTTCATCTCCTGTCGGCTTTTCCCCAAGATTTAGTTTAAGAACTCTTCTGCCACCTTTTTGATTTTAAGCTCCAGCAGCCTGGTTCCATCTGGGGACAAGTGGAGACTGTCCCTTTTGTACAGCTCCCGCTTGTTCCAGAAAGCATCCCAGTGCCTAACAAACCCTTCCTCCTTACACCATCGTCTCATCCACACATTGAGACTTCTAATTTGTGCCTGTCTCTCCTGCCCTGCACGTGGAACAGGTTGCACTTCTGGGAAGGCTACCTTGGAGGTCCTGGCCTTAAGTCTCCCACCTAGCAGCCTAAATTTTTCCTCCAGGACCTCGCGACTGCATTTCCCCACATCATTGGTGCCAACATGCACCACGACCACTGGCGCCTCCCCAGAACTGTCTATCAGTCTATCTACTACACGCGTAATGTCCGCTACCTTCGCACCAGGCAGGCAAGTCACCATACAGTCAGTACGTGGTTTTGCCACCCAGCTGTCTACTTGCCTAAGGATCGAATCACCAACTACTAAGACCCCCTCTCTCTCCCTGCGCAGGGATGGTTCCTTGGCGCGAAAGGATTCCCGCTCACCAACTGAGGAAGAGGTCCCTTCCAAGGGCACATTCCCCTTATCCTCAGCCCGGTGCTGTGTTCCCTCTCGACCCTCATGCTCCCTGGCAGTAACGGGGCTGCCACGTTCAGAGCGGGGCTCATCTAACACATTCCCAAGAGTCTTCTCTGAGTGCCTAACTGTCTCTGCTTCTCCAGGTCAGTCACCTCAGCCTCAAGGGTACGAACTCGTTCCCTGAGGACCAGGAGCTCCTTGCATCGAGCACACACCCAAGACTTCTGTCCTGTGGGCAGATATGTGCTCAGCCCAACCTGACATGGTCTGGCCCAACAAGGTCTCATTGTCAGAACTTGTAACTTTCCTATGTGCTGTTAGCCAGACCAACTCCATGCTGTAACCTGATACTAACCCATGCTATGCTGTATAAACAACTAACACCAGATCCCAGAGCCTGGCAATATTCTGTGATCACTGAAGGGTATCTGATAGCCTAGGGTCCACATCTGCAGGTGGCCTTTTGAAGCCAAGCCGCTTGGCCTTCACAGCAGGGAAATATCCTCCTTCCTGATAACAGAGCCTGGGAAGGAGACACTTGTCTGCAATCCGTGTGAAAGATGACTTTATGGTATCTCTTCTGACTACATAAAATGTAACCAAATGCCAGTACTGGCATTACTGTTATCTCGTACCTCCAGCACTATAGTTCTCAATAAAGATCCTATACTTTGTAACCAGTTTGGGAATCGTCTGAAGTTCTTCAAGTTCTGACACTCATTTATGTCAGATCCGACCCTCATAACAAATGGGTTCGACCCCCCTGGTCTACATGGTTAGTTGCATTGCATTCTTATCTTCCACTGGAGCTCAAGAGACTAGACAAGCAAGAAGGTGGAGAACATAGAGTTCCAAGGCAGTCTTTTGCAAATGTAAATTACACAAATGTTGCAAGCAGGAACAACCCTTAAGCAAGCATAGGATTCCAGTCAAGCCCAAACTCCACCCATTTCTGCTCCTTTCACCAGACAGCCTTGTGATAATGCCCACATTATGTGACTAGAGTGCAAAAGGTATTACTGGGTTGGCATAAATCTGTTGTGTTTTCCTTTGTGGCAACCCTGGACCTACTCATCCTGTATGCTTCCACCTTGAAGGATCAGCACCTGCTTACTAACCTTTATTATTCCTTATGGATTTTGCTTGCTTGGGAGAGCGTGCATTACAGCCATAAATGTCGCCAAGGAGTACCTTTGATTAAATATCAGGAGAGGAGTAGGAGGGGGCCCCTAAGAAATTAAAACTGGCTGATGCTGCTGCATGTGAAAGAGCAAACAACACTGAGAAAGACAATGCAAATTTGGTCAAAGCTGTTCATAAAAAAAAAGAAAAGAAACAGAGTAGACAGATCTCTATCTTTTCTGCAGACAGTTTTTTATCTCTTGCGCTATGTTAAGGTTTTTAATAAAACCTTCAAAAGAGAAAGGCCTGTCTTTTAAGGGCCTCAGACACATAACTTGTAAATAAAATCAATTCCCTTACCAGAGAATTGGAAGGCCACCAATATAACAGCCCAAATACAGGAAATTTAAAACTGGTTAGTCCAACAGAGATTAGAACTAGATGCTGTTTCAAATGTGAGGCTCGGAATACAACCTACAAACACGTTCCTGTGATTTACCCAGTAATATGTACTGATAGTGATGCCATGACCTATACATTTCTCTGCCTATGCTGGGAGGTTTTGTTGATTTTTACAGATGTCATCTATACCAGACAGAGCAATCCTGAGGGGAGGGAGCCTGAAAGTGCTCTGGGAGCAAACTTATCCCTATGTTGGCATACATCTCAGTTGTATCGGTGTAACTAGCACTTGCATCAGCACAGGCCCATTGAGGCATCTAGTTGCTCACAGAGGAGCTCAGGATGCTGACTACAGCCTTGGCCAGTCCCCTAGTTCCTGGAGCAGCCAAGCCCCCTCCTCAACACCCAGTCTTGGCTCCCCTAACCCTACATAAACTTCCATCAGGATAATGTACAACTCAGTAGGTAGGGTGTGTGGCAAGGGACTCTGTCTCAGAACTCCCTGTTGTGCGAACTTAGAGTGAGAGGTAAGGCACTTTGGTGGTGGGAGATGCAGAGAGGGGGCACTTAGCATTACAGGGAGAGCACTTTGTGCTGACACCCAAGGAAGAGAGTGAAGTCTATACTCTCTGGCTGACCTCTCCCATTTCTGAATCCTAACAGTTATTCAACCTTCGGAGGCTCAACCCACAGGGGCATCTGTGCACTGACTGGTAAGTATGGGCAAGCACCCCAAACCTGCTCTCCCTCTCCCCTCACTTGAGTCTGGGCACTGTGACAGCATCTCCTGCACTGAAGCCTAGCATTGAGCACAAGCATGGGGCTGCACAAGTGACACCATGGCCCCTGACATGCGATGTGAAAACTTCCATGGAAAATTTTCTGTGAGATGGTCCATCATTTGCCTGTTCCCACCCTCGGCAGGGAAGAGTGTGTCTGTGGGTGGGTAGAGTCTGGCAGCTGCTCCACTGCTTGTGGTGAACCATTTTGGCAAGTGTTACTTTAAGTCATTCCCTTGCCAAATCACAGCTTTGAGCTGCAAGTGCTATGGCAGATGGATTGCAAGCAATCTGGGAACACTTCAACACAGGACAGGTGAGTGTGATTTGACTGGTTCCATCATGTGCTTCAAGGGGGGATCATCATGTGATCCCCCCTTCATGGGTCTGTCTTTGCAGACCCTATCAGAACAAGACATCCATGGCTGAAGCTGGCATGGCATCCAGTTGCCATGGCCCTGTTTTACTGTCTTGCAGGTGGAGATTCAACAGAGAGGCTTGTGCCTATGGCAAGTCTTTCCCTCACATGCACTCTTCTCAGTCAGCCCTCCTCTTGAAGCAGAGCTTCATGTCCAGCAAACCATCCCACTTAGGTGCATGCCATTCCAGGTATCCTCAGTCCCCAGAGTGGAAATGGATGGATCCCCGTGCAATAAAGTCTCTGCTGCTTGGTGTTTGCTACATGGCAAGAGCTCTATACTCCTCCCTGCCCCACTCCCTCCCTGCCCCATCTGCCACTCCCTCTGTGGGTTTACTGAGGGAATGTCTAAGAGGGAGGACTTGCTCACCTCACAGGCTTCTGTATGAAGGGAGGGGGGCAGAGGCTGGTCTGGGTGAATAAGCCAGCTTACGCCAGGTAGAGCATGAGGCTGGATCTGTGAGTCCCAGAGACAGTTCCTCACTTGTAACATGGAAGCTAGGTGGGTGGCTTTGGGCCAGATCCACAGCCTGACCAATCTCATGGTGTGGTTGTTGTGAACGTGGAACGGAGAAGAGAGGAATGATGAGTCTTCTTACTGTGTGTCTGCTCTAGAAAGGGATTCCTCTGGCACTCAAGGAGGACAGCATATGTGCAAGTACCACTGGTAGGGGCACTGGGTCACGGGGGTTCCCTGTGTCAGTGTAGCAGGAGCCACTGCAGTGGATGGACGTGAAGTATGGGGTGGGGGAGACTGGCCCATGGAACATGCTGGCATGCAGGGAAAACAAATAATGGTGTCAGTGTGCCTGTTGGCATGAGTCTCTGTAAGAGGGTGGAGTGGAAGAGGAGAATGGGGCTTTCCTAAGCTGCCCTTCCCCACCCCCAGCCGTCACATGCAATGCTAATTGCCCCAGGACCAGTCACGCCTGTTGATCTGAAATAATAATAATAATAATATTTTATTTTTATATCCCGCCCTCCCCGCTAGGCGGGCTCAGGGCGGCTAACAGACATGGGAATCCCATGATTCACATTAAACAGTATAACAGACATGGGAGTCCCATGATTCACATAAAACATAGCAATTTAAGCATTAATTACAAATAAGTTATTTAAAATACATAAAACATATAAAATAGGTGCTAAAATGATATAGTCCTGATGTATATAAGATGGCTAAGTATCTGTTCGTTCGTTAATCAGGTTCTGTCTCAAATACCACAAGATGTCTCAAATGCCAATTGAAAAAGAAATGTTTTGCAAGCCCTGCGGAATTGGTTCAGGTCCCGCAGGGCTCGCACCATCTCTGGAAGGTCATTCCACCAACGAGGGGCTATCACCGAGAAGGCCTGCTCCCTAGTGGCCTTCAACCTAACTTCTTTTGGCCCAGGGATTGTTAATAAATTCTGGGAACCAGATCTCAGTGCTCTCCGGGGTACATATGGGGAGAGGCGGTCCTTTAGGTAGGCAGGTCCTCGGCCATATAGGGCTTTAAAGGTAATAACCAGCACCTTATAGCGAACACGGTAGACAACCGGCAGCCAGTGCAGATTGCGCAGCCCAGGCTGTGCAGGCTCCCACCGTGGTAGTCCCTCCAACAGCCTGGCCGCCGCGTTCTGGACTACCTGGAGTCTCCGTGTTCGGTACAAGGGCAGCCCCATGTAGAGGGCATTGCAGTAGTCTAACCTCGAAGTGACCGTTGCGTGGATCACAGTTGCTAGGTCGACGCGCTCCAGGAAGGGAGCCAACTGCCTCGCCCTCTTAAGATGGAAGAAGGCGGATCTAGCAGTGGCAGCTACCTGGGCCTCCATTGATAGCGAGGACTCCAGTAGCACTCCCAGGCTCTTGACTCTGCGCACCGGTACCAGTGGCGCACCGTCAAAGGCCGGTAAAGTAGTCTCCCCTCCCGGTCCGCCGCGGCCCACGCAAAGGACCTCAGTCTTCGCCGGATTCAACTTCAGCCCGCTCAGCCTGAGCCAGTCAGCCACGGCTTGTAGTGCCCGGTCCAAATTTGCTGGGACATCACCAGCCCGGTCGCCCATCAATAGATAGAGCTGAGTGTCATCTGCATATTGATGGCAACCCAGCCCATACCTCCGTGCAATCTGGGCAAGGGGGCGCATAAAGATGTTATGCGCCTCCCCTTATGCCACCCCCACCTTGACAGTATGCTGCAAGGCCATGCTGCAGCAGAATCACCATGGACACAGCCTTGCAAGCAGCCAGCTACACTTTCCTCTCCTCTGCCACAATGTAACTTGGCCAGTAAGGGGCTGACTATCGGCAAAGTTGCATGGCGGCCAACTGCTGCAGCTCAGGTGCAGTTCAGGATTGCACTGCAAGTGTAGCATCTGAACTGAAAATTTTCCTCTATGCTTATGAATTTAAAATAAATAGTGTTGTGATGACTGATTAGTACCAGAACTCTCACTGTGAAACTATTTATTATTCAGCATTACAGGCTTTTAAAACCGTTTTAATAAGTGCCAGTGGTCAGTTTCTGTGACTTGGAGCACAAAAATACTTTTTCAAACCACTGATACATTTTTAATAGTGCAACTTATTTTTATACAGAAACACTTGAGTAAAATCTAAGGTCTAACCCCCTGTTTTCACATAAAACTGACCAATAAAGCTTTTACTAAGGGTATGTTTCTTCCTTAACCTTTTTCCTAATCTGGAAATTTACTCTTGTTCTACTTTCTCCTGAAGCTGCCTTATAGTAAATTAGATCATTGCTCTTTCAAGGTCAGTATTGGCTCCTCTGAGTGATAGCAGTTGCCCAGGGTAGACATCTTTCACATTATTTATTGCTTGATCTTTTTCACTGCAGATGCCAGGGATGGAGCCTAGACCTTCTGCATACAGAGCAGATGCTCTACCACTGATCCTCAAACCCTCTTCACCATTTTTTGGTTAGGGATTAGTGATATTCAGCTCTCCTCCTTTGACATAGGAAATAGAATTAATAATACTTGGCGCTCTAAGTCTAGCTTAGCCTTTCTCAACGCAGCCAAATGTTGGTATAGCAGGGGTGGCCAACGGTAGCTCTCCAGATGTTTTTTGCCTACAACTCCCATCAGCCCCAGCCATTGGCCATGCTGGCTGGGTTGATGGGAGTTGTAGGCAAAAACATCTGGAGAGCTACCATTGGCCACCCCTGGAATATGGCATTGTGTTTCTGCTGATTAAACAGTTGTAAGAAAGCTTCTTCCTTTTACAGAAAGAAAGAGTAAAATTTTATGAGCTGAGCAGACAGTAATTCAAGGCACTTGGTCTAACAACTGTGCTGAGCATTATTAGTATTTATGGATCCAGTGAGCATGTTTTTCAAGTTTCATTTCTCAGATTTCACTTTGTAGATTTCATTCTCTTGTTTATTGTCCAAGCCCCAGTTGTAGGGCCCATTCTTATAGATGGCAGGGCAGAATTGTAACTCACAAATGTCTCCACAACTGATAGGACAGTGCTATTAATCTAGCAAAAATAGAGACAAGCAGAATGTGCCACAAGAACTAGAAATGCATGCAAAGCCAAAAACTGTAGACTATTCATGTGTGCATAATCTTTTGATGAAATAAAAAATATATTGAGATTTAATTTTCTGGGGGTTTTTAAGCTAACAAAAGTAAAACCTTGGGCACTGAAAACCCAGCATGTGTAAAAGGTTAAATGAGACCCTGAGATAATAAGCAGGCAGGCCAGGCCCACCTTTCATGCTGAAACTCATAATGTGAACCTGGTGATTACCAATTTGAACTTTACCACTAGTAAAAAGTGTGGTTTCTTCCCTTCATCTTTATGCCAGGTAAGTCCTTTCAAAGACTCATTCATCTGAAGTTTTACCTAATGATGTAGGTCATCCAAGACCTCACACAAAGACAAGCTCTTCAGGTAACAGCAAGAATTTCACACAATATATGAAAGTTTCACAAAATGGAGTTGCTAATTTTGAAAGGTGAGGAATTGGTTTTTCAGTGTGGGACTGATGAAATAATTCATGCAGATGTTTCCCCCCTCTGAAGTATTATATTTGAAGGGCTTCTGCAGCAGAATTTTAATGGGATCAGACAGTATGTGGACAAGGTGAGCTCACACAGGCTTTTGCTGGACGGTCACTTTTCTGATTATTAATATGGACAGAATTAACCTTATTTACTTCCAGAATAGTCATTTTGTAACAGAAAAAGATGCATCAAAGTGTACTCAAAAGTTTAACGATTATTGAACAGAAAATTTATATAAAATCTGAATTAAGAGGAAATATATCTAAAATATATAAATCTGGATAGAATGTAATTTTGAAGAAGTTATACATGTAAGAATTTTGTATGCTTTTGGCACTGTTTGGAATACTGTTTGGTTATTCTCAGTTTTCATCACACTGGAGGCCAGGAGGAGTTGATTACTGAAACTCTGGGATTTAGCCAGAAATGAGAAATCATGTCAGATTTTGTTAGCTCAGACATCTTCCAGAAATAGAGTCAGTATTTAATTTTTTTGTGAGATTTGGAACAAATAAATTGATCTAAGAATGCAATGATAGATGCTTGCGGACTCTATTGCAAATAATGAGTTTGCAATGTTGTATTCAGTGTATATTTAATTTTTGTTTGGCCTCCACTGTTGTAATTATATTAAAATTATTAATAAAACATGTAGAGCTTGAGATTCTTTATTTGGATTACATGCTCATGCAATAGGAAATTACTCATGAAAGACATACAGCCAACATTATGTCTGCGAACATAAGTGATAAATCCACATATTTGCATAAATACACCCTGTTGCAGTAAGCAACAATTTTAATCATTACATGGATAAAGTATTGAGAGTAGGATATTTCCTGGAGTTCTGCATTTTTATTTAGGTAGGGGTGCAAATGCATATGGGAATATGTAGCTTGGAACAAAAAGTGTGTTTTTTTTAAAAAAATCCAAAAACTTTGAGCCCCCAAATTAAATGGCAACTATGTGCCCCATGAAGATGGGAATGATGGTTGTGGTTGACATTTGACTTCATCAGGAGAAAAGCCTAAAGAATGATATTGTGTTAGAGCATGTATTTATGGCAGAGTGGAGGTGGATGGGAGGCAGATTCCTTTGCTGAAAACTCCAACTCATTACAGTGACTGTTGGAAGAGCAACAGCTGAGAGGAGGTCTCATTCATGCCATCATTCAGCACCAGAGAAAGAACAAGAACAGAGAATGTAGGCTAAAGCAAGCAGCAGCATTCCCCACCCCCCAACTGCCTTGTAAAAACAACATTGGGAAAGTGCACTGACTGTAGCAATCAAAATGTAACCTTTTTTAAAGGGCATGAGTTATTCCTACTTCAGTTTCATCCTATGGCTTCTGACAACTGGATTCTATGGTCATCCAATAACAAACCAACTTTGTCGTTTTAGGAGAACGTCAGAGTGGTTCACAACAGAAATACAGGGACAACCTGACCTGTTGTTTCAATGGGGGGAAATAGTTGCAGTTTGCCTTTTGAATTGTTACAACTGAGAGGCTTATCAGTACTGGAAATTTGAATGTTGAGTGCCAGGACATGTTTTATCATTGTGGCACCTCATCTTTTCGGAGGAAATTTTATCATTGGTGCTTTGCCAAGTAATGATATTTGTTTGCCTAGGTAAACTCAAGACTATCTTGATCAGTTGATCCTCCCCCCCTACTTTTTTGACTGTGGATACTCCGTTCATACACAAAGTGAAAAATAAAATCTGATGTGTTGTAGTACCAGATACAACCCAAAGAAAGACATTATGTTCTCTTATGTTCTTATGTTCTTATCCCGAAATTTAAGATTATTCCTTTTTTGAAAAAATCATACACAAAAGGTTTTTAAAATTAGTGTACATACCTGTGAATTTAAGGTGCATCCTCTAATCTTCCTTTCAAGAGCATAGTGTAACATGTAAAAACATGGATTTACATTATTTTCTGTCTGAAATATTGCATTCCATCCTCTCCATGTATTTTTGGTGGCCTTAGTTTGGAGTGCCCCTGCCACCTTAGGCTAGGTGGGTGGCAATTCAAGAAAGGGCCTTCTCAGTCGTGGCACTGAAACTTTGGAACACCCTTCACAGGGAGATTAGTCTGCCTTCTATCATTGTCTACCAGTAGTGGCTGAAGACTTTCTTGTTTGGTTTGGTGTTCCCCCACTGACTGTTGTTGGCTCTTCTCCCTTGTTGCATTGCATTTGTCTGTTTGTTGCTATATGTTTTTTTACAGAATTGTTTAAATATATGTACCTTTTTAAAAATGCTATTTTGATGTTCTGATGTTTGTCATCTGGGAGACCCTATTTGGGTGGGAAGGCAGCCTAGAAATTTTAAAATAAAGATTCCATTGTCTTGATATTAGCTATTTCCTGACTTTAGTAGGTACCTGCTTATGAGACAGTGCATCTATATAAATATTTATAGTTGCGAAGTATAGTGCAAGGACATCTATTCAAGATCACAACACAGATTAGTTATCCCTTAGCAAATGTGAGTGAGATGTTTGTTGAAACGATCGGTCTGGTTAAAGATAACATATTCATCTCCTGTTCAGGGCTTGTTTATGTGATGAATTGGGATTCTCTGATCCAGATTACTGACTGAGCTGCTTGGAAGATGGCTGCAGATATTAGGATAATTATGTTGCACTAACAAAAGTCAGCTGTCTTCTGACATCTTACATTTCTGGAAACCAAGCCAGGTTTTGCTACCTTGGTTGTATCCATTCATACAAAAGTGACACACATCGCCAATTGTCCACTCTGTTGGTAACAGCTTCTATTTGTATTTGATATCACCCAAGAGAGACAGAAGGATCCTGGGCATACAGTGTGGTGGAGACCTGGGCAGATCAAAATGCTTCATAGAGCTGCTGGATGGCCCAAGGGATGTTTGGGATGCACACTGAAAATCTCAGGTCTGTTTGCATCTTCCTTATCATCCCTATAGTGCTTGGGTTAACAGATGCCAAGCTCCATGCCCTCTGACACAGCATGGATCTTGCTTGCTTTCTTGTCTTACTTGGATTCGGAAAAAGGCAATGACACCATAAGGGATATGGCTCCTTAAACATATGGCTCAAGCTTTAACAGGATAGACAACAAAAGAACCATTAGGAAAGACCATCAAAGCATAAACAATGTTAATAAACCAAAATTAATTCAAAAAGACCCCTTTTTTTGTAGAATAATTCTAAAATATAATGGGTGGTCAAACAATCAAAACATGTAAAGTATATATTCACAGCAGATATTACAGATTAAAAAGTAACAATCATAGGGTAATTTGTCATTACACATCATTAAAACAATTAAAATTGTGTTAAAATACATACAAAGACATAAAAGCAGTAATTAAAACATTGGTCAGGATGGATGGATCACTGAGGGAACACCCAATGAAACAAAAAAAAACCCCTCTAGTGTAGGATGGCACCATAAGGAAACAGATGACTCTCCCTGGGGAGAGAGTTCCAGAACTTTGGTGCTATGACTGAAAAGGCCCACTCCTGGGATGCTTCCTGCATCTCAGAAAGAGGGGCACCTGAATGAGGACCTCCAAAATTGAATGTAGTGGCTGGGCAGGTTCTTAAGGGAGTAGGTGGTTCTTCAGGTATATTGGTCTCAAATCATACAAGGCTTTGAAGGTCAAGAGCAGCATCTTGAATTGTGCCCAGAAACAAAAAATTGGGAGCCAGTGTAGCTGAACCAAGACTGGAGTAATATAGTCCCTACAACTGACTCCAGTCAACATCCTGCTAGAGAAGTTCCCAAACACTTCTCAGTGACAGCTCCGTATAAAGCAAATTATATGGTAGGCTTATGGCCATGGCTCAGAAATCTGTTCTTGCCTATAGCTAGTTCAGCTAGACATATCTTGCCCACTCTGAGATTCAGAGTATAGGGTGGGATATAAATCCTATATCTTCTTCTTAAGAGGAAATAAAAAGGTGATATTGCACACATTTCTAGGAGGTAATTCCAAGTATAAGAGGCATTGTTTAGAGGAACAGGAGACCTTTAGATAACTAAGGAGCGAAGATCATGAGGAGAGATGTATTGGGGTATGAGAATGGAGAGACTTAACGGGGGGCATAATCCTGGAGCATGAGGAGTTATGTAGAGTTTTAGACCAGACGATAAATACTTGTTGGTTGTTGGAAAAGGGCATTTGAACTTGGATCCAGTTCTGATGACCTGATGATCCAGTCCTCATACTGACTACCAATCAGCACATCTGGATCTGTGAGCTAGGTGGAAGTGTATGTACCCACTCAACAAATCCTAGTTGGACATCACATAAAAATAGTGCCAGGGAAATGAACTTGTGATTTCACCACCACAACAACTGTTACATAACAAAAGGTTATGTTCTTGTGACTGACAATCTGGAGGCAAAGATGGACATATCTAAAACATTATGGATGCAGAGTAAGAGATCAGATCTTCAGCAGTGTTTTCTAGTATAAAAATCTGGAGTTTCTTCTGTACCTGCATGATATTCTTTCATTTGGGGAAAAGAGGTTTCTAGCCTTTGTAGCTGCAGAACAAAGTTTAAATATATATGCAGTTTCTGCATAAACCTCAGAAAAATGAGAAAGGCTGAATGGTGATTCTGGTGGTTTTCATTCTGCACAGCTTTCATTCCCTTCTTATGGCCACCAGTCCCTGTCCCAAGTATGATGCATTAATCTCAACTCTGAACAAGTGCTCGTTCACATGCTGGACACATGGACTGAACTGGACTGGACTCAACACATGCAGTATGGATGGAGAGGAGCTGGTATTTGCAGAACAGGTTCAGAGCTTGGAGGTGCTTCTGGACCCAGCTGGTACAGTGGCCAAGGCTATCTTCTATCAACTACATTTAGTTTGTCAATTCTCTCCTTTCTTACACTCAGCCACAGTGCTAACCCATGCTTTCGTAACTCCATGGTATGAATTTCTGTAACACACTCTTTGTTGGTGCCCTTTGTTGGACTGTCCTTGAGGACCATCTGGAAGACAACCTAGATCAAAATATGGCAATTTAATTACTGTCAATGGCTAGCCAATTGCCTATTCTAAAACAGCTGCATTTGCTACCAGTTAGTTTTTGATTGCTGGGCCCTAACCCTTTGCAGGACCTACATAACAAAAGGACTGTTTATTCCCATATGAACCCATGCACAAGCTACCATCCTTGGGCTACCACTGATTGACTGTTGTTACACTTCAAGTAGCCCCCTGGCAAGAACCATCTCCTGCCTTTTATTCAAACATAGCTTTCGCCAGGGAGGTAGGTTAGGCTGGCAGAATGACTGGCCCAAGATCACTCAGTGAGCTTCCATGGCATCAGTGGGAACTAGATCACTGGTCTCTGAGATCCTAGCCCAGCACTCTAGCTGGCTTGGACTGCAGGAATTTTTTTAGGGTGTGTGTGTGTGGGGGGGGGGGGTTATTTGCAGAGAAAGGAGCTCTAAATAAATAGATATTAAAAGGTTTTTTAAAAATTTGTGTATGTCTTCAATTGTGATTTATAGGCTGCATTGATCCATAAAGAAAGGAAAGATTTAATTTTTTTTTTTAAAAAATACAACATCTGCCAGTTTCTAAATCTGGCCATTGATGTACAGAAATTGACTGATTTCATCCCTGACCTAATTCCTTTGTATGCAATAAGTTTTGTACTTTGCAAAGATCCTCCTATTTTGCAGACTAATAAAGCAGTTATAAACAGGTAAATTCCATTGTATTGGAAGGGGGTTTCTCCTAAGAAAGTGTTTTTAGGATTGCAGACTAAAGCGCATAATAGGAGACTTCTTTGTGTGTGTGTGTGTGTCCTAAGGTCTATACTGTTGCAAGGTTGCAATAATAAGAAAAGAAAGGAGTGCCTCTGTGCATGTACAGAATGCCTGTTCTTCACCAGTGAGACAAGACACCTGCCATCAGCAGGCATTTCTGAACAGAAGGCATCCGTGCAGCTTCCAGTCAGCCTTGGGTTTCAGAAGTTAAGTACAGCTACAACATAAGCCATTTATGCAAATTGACCTCATTTCCCCCAGTGCAGCTCATTTGCAGAGTGGCGTGCTTCCAGGCGGAGGCAATTCTACATTTCCTCTGCCTTTTTCGGAGCCTGGATCCATCCTGCCCAAGTCACCGTCAAAGGCTGCTGCCGAAAACCGTTGGCGGACGCAGTTTCTTTGACTTGTTTTCGGCTGGTGAGACGAGTGAGTCGCCGCCGTCGCCAAGAAGAGAACGTTTGCAGTTGCTTGTGTTGGGGCGGCGGCGGCACCTTTGACGTTCCCTTTCCCCACGTGACAGTCGGCCTCGCTTCATTCCAGGCAGGGAGGGAGGTGCTGCTGCCTCCGCTTCTGCAAAGCTTTGGGGGAGTCGCGAGCTCAGGAGGAGCAGTGGCGTCGGAAAAGAGCCCTTTCCGCATTGTTTATGTGATGAACGAGCCTCGCTTCCTGCCGTCTGCTGCCGGCTGACAGAGTCCGCTCCAGGGGCCAGGCAGAAAGGAGGAAGAAAGCTGCCGCTGTGTAGTGAGTGACCTTGGCCCGGGAGGTAAATACAGGACGGCGGGAAGTGGAGAGAATGTTGCCCTCGCCGCTCCCGGTTCGCTCCGGCTGCATCTCTGTGTGAAGCTTGCCAAGGAGCCCAGCCGGGGCTGGGAAGGGGATGGCTGGTGGCGCTCGTGGCGCTGTCCGCGGTGCTGAAATCACAGGCAGAGTCTGCTTTCACTGCAGGGCAAAACAATCCCGCCTGCCATTTGCTGTGGAAAGACAGGCAGACAGACCTAACGCACGCTTCGAGAGCTGCGGAAACCAGGGAGAGAAATGAGAAGCGCTGGATGGAAGAGCTGTTGCGGCAAGGACGGGATATCGAGATATATCTTTAAAAAAATGTTTGGGCTTCGGCAGACGTCTCGATTCCCTGCAGGGGCCAGGGCCGCCTTTAGTTAGATCTGATTCTTCCACCTTCATGCCAAGAGTGAGGCACAGCATGCGCTGTTACTTGCGTTTGTGAAGCAACTGTTTAATTCCGGAGGAGTAAAGTGAGGGATTCAAAGCAAGGTTATTTAGAAAGACCCAGGCAGAGAAAAATGAGGCTATAATTTACGCTATGCAGATCACCTGTCTGTTGCAGAAGGAACCCTGTTTGGGCTTACTTGTTTAATGAGGGTCAGAAGTACCTTAACCTGTCAGCAAACAGTGATGAGAGAGTGTGGTCACCCCGCCCTTTCAAGGCTGGCACTTGGAGCAAAAGGTTTCCCAGTGGCCAAGTTTTTCCAGAGTATGGAAACAAGAATGGTCAGTAAAAAACTGCTTCATGCTTATGCTCTTTAGCATCCTGTTGAAGTCTTTCACATGGCAAGTCAGTTAATTCTAAACTAGGTTAGCGAAGTGTATTCCCTGACATATAGGCAGGGAGAAGATGAGTAAATATAAAGGGGCACCTAGTACTTTGTCCCAGTGCTCCACATTGGGTGTGTGTTTGCGTGTGTGGATTTTCACAGGGACTAGTGAAAATGGCTATGAGAAAAAGTCAAAGCCCTTAATTATCCATGTGGGAAGAAGACCAGCAAAATCTTAGTCTTGGCTGAGGTAACTTTTTCTGTTTGTTTTGTTTACAGGGGCAAATTGCTCTACAAAAGATTTGTCAAGGAATCAAACCACTGAGACATGGCACAAGGAAATAATTATGGGCAGAGCAGCAATGGGGTGGTTGATGAATCTCCAAACATGTTGGTGTACAGAAAGGTAGGGAATTTCCAAATACTTGGACAGTCTTTGCCAATGAAATGGTTTTTATAATGCTCCAGGGCAGCATTATTGTGTATCACTACTTATCAGTCCTTTTATACTGCTTAAACTTTTCCTGCATAGTTTATTCCACTGTTGCAGATAATGGAAGGGGGGAAAGAACTTTGAGATCAAAGTCACTTTTCATCTGTTTTGGATATGAAATTATAGCAATCTGTTGTCATAACACTGAAAGCAAAATTGGTATGTGAAAATAGGATTATTGATTTTTCCCCCTCTGGTGCATGCTCATGTTCCTGTATGTGCATGCACACACACAAACATATATATAGGGAGAACTTTTGGAATTATCACTGTATGTGTCTGTGCCTTCCATTTAAAACTGACCAAAGATATGAAAAGTGTTTGAACTAAACATGGGATATTATTAACAGAAAAAGTATTTAATTCTGGTCCGATTGAAGACTATGTATTTGAAATTAGTCCTTTTCCTTTGTACTTCCTGGAGGAAAAACAGGTGTTACTATTGCGCCATTTCCCTTAATATTCCCATTTGAAATGAGAGGAATTTCTACAAGATCAAAGCTACTGCATCTCCTATTCATTTTGACTTGAAGTGTCCTGACAGGATTGTGCGTTTAATCTACCAATAGATTTTCTAGCAGTGTGATTTAAGAGTAATGCTGTCATGAAGCAAACATTCTGTATCAGTGATTAATGTTATTTATATGATGCATTTTGAGTAGAGATGTTGCATAGGGAGTTTTAGTGGATTTGGGCTGTAAAAATCTTTGTCTTTGATTTGGAAATTCTTGTTTAGACTTTTTGGATATAGAATTTCAGTGATTTTGAAAAATATTTGTTCCATATTATTCTAGTTGAATTAAAAGCATTTAATATAATAGTCTTACATTTATTATAGTCATGTTGGAGGTTTTGAAATTGTAATCATTACAAACATGTGGCTATAGAACATGTTCAATATTAATTAAAACATCTGTAATCATGTTATTATTTTATAAAAAGACTAGACATGAAAAGTAAAAGACTAGTGGTAGCAAAGAACAAACTGCACGTGGAATTTCCAAAATGTTGCTTTAGGCTGGGCTGCATGATCACTGTGGTTTGTAGTTTCATAAGTAAGTGTTGCAAAATATTGCACCTATGCTTTAATATGGTTTGTGTACCAACCCAAACACATTCCCAAAGTAATGTCTTCAAAATCATTGGTTATAGTGGATTAGTAACGATGGATCAGCAATTTCCATTTCCCTTAGTATGCAAGTGCCTAATACTAATTTCTTAAGTGTATTCATATTGTAGGTGGAAAACATCAATGGAAACCAATTTAGCCTAATAAATGCTTATACTTGACAGTGGTGACTATATTTATAATTAAACATATTCATGAAAATTTATTGTTTTGCAAGTATTATGCAAAGAGAGATAATATACAGCTTAGTCTACTTGTGAACTTGCAAATAATATTTTAATATACTAAACACACACCAGAGTTATGATTTTATGATGTTATTTAACATAACAAATGCAATAAGTAGGGCATGGGAGCAAATGATTTCAAAAGAAAATTTCCATTGTGCTTCATAGCATTAAAGTCAGATGTTGGAGATTCCCCCCCCCCCTCCCAATGAAGGTTTTTGTTTTGGCAGAAAGATTTCAGAAGTGCCTGATGTGTATTAGGGAGCATAATTATGGAGTTAATTTCTTAGATTTCTGTGTAATATTACCAGTGATTCATACTTAGTGCTGGTGTTGTGATATATCTTTGCAGTTCTCACTAAAGTTGCTATGTGACACCTGCAGAACTAGACAGAAGCAGTATCGGTTCCCTTAAAAATGCCTCATGATCTGTTTCAATATATGTGGTACTAGAAGGTATCTAAGGAGTAAATAGCCAAATAAAGCCTGCTGATTATACTTTGAAAGCATATTGTTTTCTGACAAGGACCAAATGATATTGCTATTCATATGATGAGATGAAGGTATAATATCTCTGTCTGGAACATAATAATGTGAGAATGTAGGAGCCAATGCACATATTATGTAGCATGAGATTGGCTGAAGTAATAACATTGCAAGCGAGGGGTTTGATTGACATACAAGGCTATCCAATTTCTTGCTTCCACCTGAAACTGGTTTGCAGAGAAAGGGATAGGAAGTTATGTCAAGGTTAATCAAGGAGACAAAAAATGGTGTTAATGTGTTGCATGAGCAAATCTGTCAGCTATCACACGTTGACTACTAAGTGTGGTTTATGAAGGATCTCATTGCCAATTTGATATTATTCAGGCAGAAATACAGTTTCTGCAAACTGCATTCTGACCTAAAATGAAGCCACTGTCCTTACTAAAGAGATTTTAATAAGCTATATTTAATCCATGATGCCTTAGGATAAAAAACTATTTTTTTTCTAAGGACCCAAGTACTACAAAAGATGGCTATTCAACCTTCTTTGTCTTTTCCAGTGATTTTATTCAACACAATCAATCAATGCATACATACATATATTGACGATCTGGTTCAGTGGTAGTTGTAACCTGGAAGATATTGTAGATAGGATCTTTATGAAATAGAACCACTTGTATGGAATATAGCTACTGCTTCCTTTCAAGCTCCTTGGATACTGTGGGGCAAAATAGCTGTACCAGAGACAGCTCTGCACTTATATATGTGGAATTTCTCACACAGGAAGAGGATTTTAGAGTCTGATTTCAATAGCAAGAAAAGTGGCTCACAGGTAAGGAATACAAAATTCTTATGTCCATGCAGCCCTCCCCACATGTAACTTTTCTCCCAGCAGAATTAGTTCTTAGAAACTGGCTGCAGACAGAAGTTTTTCAGAGGTAACCCTTGCAGAGAGGTACTAGATTCCTCATTGATTTTTGTTTTTACAGTTAAACATCTATCCTCCTCACTAAATGTGATTAGGCAGATCTGGATATAGAGAGTTGTTACTATTCCCATCAAGTCTAGTTTAGCGCTAAATTGGCAGATAAGCTTTGCTATCAATACAATTGGTGCTTCCTGACAGTCATTGCTCAGTATCTATGACACAAACATTAACTATGTTCCTGCTGTTTCACTTTTGCCTCATCTGTATTCATAGTAACCTGCTGGTTTATTGGCTATTTTCTCACCTGCACAGTAGATCAGGGAACTTGTGTAGTTTGTATCAAATTCATAGAATCAAAGAGTTGGAAGGGGCCATACAGGCCATCTAATCCAACACCCTGCTTAATTCAGGATCAGCCCGCTCTAGAGCATTCCTGACAAGTGTTTGTCCAGCCACTGCATAAAGACTGCCAGTGAGGGGGAGCTCACCACCTTCCTAGGTAGCTGATTCCATTGCTGAATAACTCTTACTGCAAAAAGATTTTCCTAATAGCCAGCCAGTACTTCTCTGCCCTTAATTTAAACCCACTATTGCAAGTCCTATCCTGTGTTGCCAACAGGAACAGCTCCCTGCCTTCTGCTAAGCAATAGCCCTTCAAATACTTAAAGAGAGCAAACATGTCTCCCCCTCAACCTTCTCTCCTCCTGACTGAGCATTCCCAAGCCCCTCAGCATTTCCTCATGGGGCTTGATCTCCAGGCCCCTGATCATTCTCATTGCTCTCCTCTGTACCCACTCCATTCTATCCACATCCTTTTTGAAGTAAGGCCTCCAGAACTGCACACAATACCCCAGCGTGACCAATGCAGTGTACAGTGGAACTATGACATCTTGTGATTTGGATGTTATGCCTATGTTGATATACCCCAAAGATCACATTAGCCTTCTCTGTTGCTGCATCACTCTGGCTGCTCATATTTAACATAGGGTCCACCCATACCCCAAGATCTTGTACACTCACACTGCTACCCAGAAGTGTATCCCCCATCCAGTATGTGTGTTGCTCATTTTTGTTACCCAGATATAGAATTTGTCGCTTATCCTTGTTAAATTCCATCTTGTTCACATCCACTCACTTTTCCAGCATGTTCAGATCTCATTGAATTCTATCTCTATCTTCTGGTGTGTTTGCTGCTCTTCTCAGTTTGGGGTCATCTGTAAATTTAATGAGTAGCCCCTCCACATCCTTATTCAGATCATTGATAAAAATATTGAAAAGTGCCAAAGTTAATTTGCATGCATTAGTACAGAGGTGACCAGCCTCTGCATCCCTGAGAACTAAGCTGTATTCCAAAGAGTGTTCCAAGACGGCGAAGTGTGTTCTGCCATTGAATCAAACTCTCCATGCATGGTTAGACTCTATGGTTAAGCTGGCACTACAAAAGACTTTATATGCATTCAGTAAGGGCTGTGGCCATTGCTCACTGGCCCAGTGTTGCACAATGCTTAGAATGCTGGACTAAGACTAAGGAGATATTGATTAAAATCCTTATTTGCCATGATGCTCACTGGGTGACTTTGGACCAGTTTCTCTCTCAAATCTTAACTCATCTCCATGTGAGATTAAAAAGGAGGGTAGAACTAAGAATGTTGCCTTGAGCTGCCCAAAGGAACAGGAATAAAAATGTACTAAATAAATATTGGCTACAAACTCTGACAAGAGCAGTAACATTAAATTATATAATATATCTCTTGTAACAACAATTTTGGTTTCCTTAAAGTAAATCTGTGGGCAGAATTTCTTCTTACAGTGACTGAAATTTGGTAAAACCACTGCTGGAGATCAGATAACAATATTTTTCAGGCTGCCTCTGGCATCCCTGGTGTAGGGAACATCCCCTGTAGTTTTCAGCTTTGCCTGAGCAGAAGTTACTATGCCATCTGTAAATTCTATTGGAGCAGTTATTGCTACATCCGCAGATGCATATTGAATGATGCACATAGTATTCGGGGTATGAAAGAAGATCTAAGCCTTCCTTCTGGTGTGCAGAATGATATTTTATTGATGCTGAATTTAGGCAGGCCCTTTGAAGCTTTTAGCTCCCAGTAGAACTGAACTATTTTGTGTTACTGGTACACATTGCTTTTCTAACACATATACTTGACAAGCCACTAAAAGAGAAATGTAGAAACCCTGGAGTGTTTGCAGCTTAAATTAAGCTTTCAGAGATAACAATCAGATCAAGAATAATTGCCTTAAAAATCTGGGGTAGCCTTTTCCCAAATTTCAAGGGATTTAGAGCTGATATTTGTCATCAACCCTTGTAGGGTAGCCATTACATGCACTGCAACAGAAAATGCCTAGCTAAACTAGCTTTTAAATATATAAACACCTAATTAGATGAGAGGACTGATCAAAGCTACCAATACTTTCAAGCAGAGGTCAGTAGGGCAATATAAGAATCATGTTAATGGATGTCCCACTTCTTATGTTATCATAGTTAGCTACACTGGGCACTGTTCTAAGGTGGTAGGATAGTTTTTAAAGGCAGGTCTACTCAGAAGCAAGTCTCTTTTTATTCAGCATTGCTTACTCCCAGGAAAGTGCTTTTAAGTCAGATTACAGTCTAAACATTTTGAATTAACTAAATAATGAAATAAAACAATGCACTGAACAGGACAGGCGACATGGCACAGTAGTTGAACACTGGCTTCACAGGTAAAAGGCCTTAACCATGGCATTGCCAGTTAAATATTTCTTGGGCAACAGGGCAGGAAAAGGTCAAGTAGAGTCACCAACAGTGAGGGAAGATGCAACTAGCTTAGTGGTTAGACATACCATCAGGATGCTTCATACTTTCACAAATATTATTTCAACCACAGGTTTATATAAAAACATACTGTTGCTAATGCTTATTTGAATTTGTATTTGAAAAGGAAGCAGTGGAGGCTGATAATACTTAGTCCTTGCCTTTCATTGGTTCAGTCCCTCCTTGTGCTTTCCCTCCATGTCCTCCACTCAAAGGGCAGAAACACAGAGTATCTTGCAATGCACGTTACCAGACCAGCCTGCATCTGCTTGGGTTTTCATTCCATGCTTATGGAATCTGTCAGCTGCAGTTGTCCCCATCCCTTGCACCAAGTCTGCTGCATCCCATTTTGGGCTAGCAAAAAGTCATCACTTTGGAAAATGCCACATTATATACTTTTTATACCAAATCTCAAGATGTTTTCATGCTGGGATACTTGTGTCTTGAGGGTAAGCTTTTTCTTAAAATAGAATGCCAGCTGTATTACTTTTTACAGTTGCCATCCTAATTATGAAATAACATTTGTCACATAGCTGGTGCTGGCCTACATTTGGGGAAAGTAGATACTGTCATGCCAGTATCCTGTGGCAGATATGAACATATCAAAAGTATTTGTTTTATTTCCTACTCAACTTATTCTAGTCAGCATTTTCTCCAGGTGTATTGGACAAAATATTTTAAACTGTATTTTTAAACTGCTAAGAACAGCTGTTTCTGTGACTAGACTACAAACTACAAAGATATTATACCTATAACCTGTATTTAAACCTATAATATTTCAACAAGGAACCATTTCTGTGGCTCCTGATGAGACTCCCAATTTTTATTGCTGCATTCATGGTAATAAGAAAAGAACAAGGGTAAATTGTTATTGTATTTTCTTCTCTGGTGTTGATTTAAGCTGGCCTTTTGCTTTATTATAATGTCAGAAATGTTGACCGCTGTTTTACAGTTTTGTTTGCTGCCCTACTGACTGTTCAAGCATCTCCAATCAAGCGTCAGATTCTTTAATTGCAGGGCTAACCTCCAGTGACTCATTAACAGTATCATTGTTGATGATGACCTTGATTCATAGTATTTGGTGCTACTGAATGCTTTGGCCACAGCAAATTCAGCAAAGAACAAGGCGGTGTATAAGCACATTGAAATGACGAGGTGTGATTGTACTTTATTGTGTGCTGGAATAGGGCCTAAGAGTAATTCCTTATCAGTGCCAATCATCTGAGTTAAAATGGCTAGGTGTTTTAATATTTACAATCAGCCATTAGAAGAATTAAGTTTTAGGGTAGGCTTAAAACATACTGACCATCACCGATGCACAGAGTATCAAAATATTGCTTGATATTTGATTTTATTTATTTTTGAGACTTATATCCCACCCTACCCTGCAAGCAGTCTCAGGTTGGTTTACAACATACAATCCAATAAAATTGGTAGCAAAATGAGGGTTGTTGAGATGTAGCAGACTGTGGGATATTTTGCCTTTCATGAAGCATGTCTGTGGCTGTGACTTATGTTTTGGGGGTCCAGTTATGACCCAGATGACTGGCATTGCTTTCCTTATGATCATGCTACCAGGACATTAGCATCTCAGCCCAGAATCCTCTGGGAATTAGGTGATTCCCTAAGAGCCATTCACCAACCATTGGCTCTTACAAAGTTGTCAGTTAAGTCAGGTGCCCCATTACTGAGAAAGGCCACTGGAACCATCAGACTAGCTGACAGGTTGCCTATCTTCCTGTCTGCTTCAGTGACTTGCTGGCTCTTGGGTCTGAGCATCTGGATACAGCAGAGCTGCTAATTTTAGTTTTGCACCTTGTATGTTCCTGTAGGAGACCTTCATATAAACAGAGAGCTCCATGGTTATTGTTGTAGGTTCCTTTATAGACAGATGTATTCTGTTTATAAAGGAGTTCATAGGAGTGAACCCAGTAATTTGGCAGCTGCTACATCTGTCTCATTTTTGGGGCAGCCAAAGTGCAGAATTCTCAGTTCATTGAGGAGATCATCATCTGAGGCTTCATAACTCATTGAGAAGAAGGTGCAACTGTATAGCAAGACTAAGCATAATTATCAGAGTAGATCTTTTTGTAGCGCCCACCAAACTGCTTTTAACCGTTACCAAACTGTATTAATGCTGAAAGCTGTATGTGTATTTTTGGGAAACTAGGCCAATACTTTTCAAAACTTTGTTTGGTCACCAATGTTACGATAGCATCCTAGTGGATAATAAATGGGACCAGGGCACAGAAAACTTACTTTGTCAGATCTGCCTAATTTAAAATAATTTTGTGAGCTGCTTAATATGAGTCCCTTTAGCATATTTTACAGCTTTGGCAGTGACATTCTTGGCTTTGTGACTATAAAAAGGTATTAATTTCACAAAATGACGCACATATTTATAACAATCTGAGGCACTTTTTTTGTATGAAGTATTCATTTATGTTTACATGAGCTGGGAACATTTCTGAAATATTCAGCTTGTTCATATTAAGAATTTTGTTGTCCACCCCAACATTATTTTAAAACAATTAGCTAATTGAACCCTTACTAAGTCTTGATTTTCACAGTATCTAGTACTTATATAAGAACTATCTGGTAGCTTTATGTATACATGTACTGACCAAAGGGTCCATTAAGTTTGGGAATATGTAGTTTAATTTGGGCTATCATCAGTACATAGTGATGATGTGAGAAATCCTATCCATCTATCTACAGAGTAAATGTGAAAGAGAAGAGAGTAGCATGTGGATGTATTTTGTAGTCAAGTCAGAATTGTTTCTGTGGTTTTTTTGGTGTGTGGTTATTGTTGTATAACTAAGGTACTGGTGTTTTTGACTGGCCATGAACAGGCAATTCAGATCTTTTTACGAACCAGAAAAATACCCCAGGTTTGCAGAAAAACCTGAAATCTTTTCTTTAAAAAAACCCAACAACTTGGGGGGTTACCCCCCCCCCTCCAAGCAATACCTGTACCCTTAAGAAATGAATTCCCTCAGTGGCCATTGCTAGGCAGCCACAACAGTACTGCCCACTTTCAAATTTTTGTTTATGCCAGTAAGGCAGGGCCCTTTTCAAGGTTGTTGTAGTCTTTAGAGGAGGATTCATCTGGGTCAGGCCTGCCAGTACCCACAGGGTGACTTGGTACCAGGAAACTTGACTTACCTATAATTGGCTACTTGCTACTGCCCAAAAGCAACCACCCCATGAAAGCCAGTGTGGTATAGTGGTTAAAATTTCATACTAGGATATGGGAGATCCAAATTTCAGGCCTCACTCTGCTGTGTTGGCCTTGGGCAAGTCATATGATCTCAGCCTAACTTTCCTCACAGTGTTGTTGTTGTGCATATAAAATGGAAGAGAGGAGAATGATGTGAGCTGCTTTGAATTCTTGTTGTGGAAAAAAGCTTGGCATAAACAAAGTAAATAAATAATAAGTCTAGCTGAAGTTTGGAGGGTAGGTAAAATTTAGATTGGTTGTTGAGTAGGAAGGAGACAAGGAAGCAGGGAAAGATGAGGATATGGAAGCTGCCAGGAGGAGGGAAAGAGGAAATAGTGTGGGGAATGGGATGCAGGGGAAACTGAGGTGTCCCCTGAAAGTCCTTGCAGGTTTTTGACTGATGACTGTAGAGTCCACACAATGTTGGCAACATTAAGTTAACACAAAATGAAAAATCTACAAAATGATAGTAAAGTAAAAAAAAAATGGTATCTATTCAAATCGCTTCTCGGCCTTTTGGCTAAGATCAAATGTAGTGTAGTACCTATTCAAATCAACATTTTAGGTTTGGGAGGGCGCATTTAATTTTAAAAATTCTGCAAGTTATTCAAAAGTTAGAAATGCGCCATATTACTTGTTTGTTTGATCTATACTGATTGTCACTCCCAAACTATTCTGCTTTGTACTCTTAGAACTCAAAACCAAAAGGATTAATTTTTAATAATTTTGCTATCCCAATGTCCTTTTTCATTCAAAGCGTTCAGCTAGCATAAGGAAAACCCTAACAATCTAGTATCTCAGTACAATCATTCAGCAGTTGCATAAATAGCTCACAGGCTTAGTTTTCCATATATATCACTCTGAGAACTTAACTTCTGTCCCCAGTGTGGTTATTTCAGTGTGCTGCTGTGGTTAAAAATATTTTTAGATTTATGTTTATTAGCATTCTAGAAGGGAAATATATAGCTGGGGGTTTTCTCCTGGAAAGGTTACATATTCATATTAACAAAATAATTTTAAATGGGAGAGAAGCCAAATGTTTAAAGATGAGGACATGTATTGTTTGCAATTCTAATTATCTATGTAGTCCCATGAATACTTTCTTCTTCCTTCTAGGGAAAACACTGATTGGTCACTGCCTAACTATAACAGACTTCTATAATAGTGACATTTTCTTTTCATGACACATCAAGTGTTATGCCCTGCTCAGCAAACAGCTTGTGCATTTGAAAGATTTTAATGACAAATGATAATGGGTGCCCATATATGGTCTCTGGTAGCATTAACAGAAATTCTTCTAATTTCTCTGTATCCAGTTTCTCCTTGAAATCCAACAATATGTTTCCCTCTTTTTAGGAATCTGGAGTCTCTTTTGAATCAGTTCAGTTTTGATTGAAACAGAAATTCAAAGAGAGGTGGGGCAGGAAAGAAGGTTCTATAGAATTTTATTTTGCAAATACTCAGTGGCAGGCAGTGTGTTCCCAAATTGTCATACCTTTCTGCTAGAGTACCCTGTGGTATGTAATATTAAAAAAGGGCTGAAGTTACAAAAGGGTGCATGG
The DNA here is from genome assembly GCF_032191835.1 of Heteronotia binoei. Lineage (NCBI taxonomy): Eukaryota > Metazoa > Chordata > Lepidosauria > Squamata > Gekkonidae > Heteronotia > Heteronotia binoei. The sequence goes on along the minus strand of NC_083223.1, from coordinate 163,380,709 downwards.
CAGCATAACAGAAGAGTGTGAAGAGAAATCTATATATTTATGTAAAGACAAGTCTCCTGACCTACAAATCCGGCTCTAGACAAAACCCCTGGATCTAGAAACTTGAAATTTGAGGAGAACATTCCTTTCATGATGTAGACAGCCAGTAAAAAGGATTTTAGGGAATTCACCTCATAAGAAGGTAAAAAGGAGTAAAATGTGTTTCCCCATAAGGATACAGTGTGGCTTGGAGGCTGCTGCCTCTTCCCCCGCTCACAGAGACAGTTAGAGCAAAAGGCCATTTGCATAACCCACCTGATTCTAAAGCTCACTAGGCTTGCCGACCTTCCTGTGGAGCCTGGCTTGTATGAGTTACAGTTACAGGAAACTGCTGACAACATTCCATACCTCATCCCCCCACTCCCAAAACAGTTGGAGCACAGAGGTTATTTGCATATGTGACCTGATGGGTCCTCACCCACAACATTCTAAACAGTATGCATTTCTTATTGGGAGTCATTGAATGTGCCCTGAGGTAAAATGCACCTCCCAGTCTTCCTGTGAAAATTCATTAGGGATTTTGCATAAAAGGTGGTATGGAAACTGAGCTTTCAAATGATCAGGAAAACGGTGCACAAACTTTTGAGGACCCTTTTGGAAGTGAACCTCTCACATGAACATGCCAAATTGTCCACCACGCCACTCCTCCCTCAGGCCAACTCCCCCCCACACCTCTCACAACCATCACTTCTTACTGCCCTCAAGAAAACTCCTGGCAGATGTTGTGTAAGATACACCAATGCTACAAGGAGGAAGCAACTTAGAGATACAGCAAAGAAATTCACAAATAGTACTTACATACCATAGCAAAGCATGGGTATCCAGCTAGTCAAAGATAAATGAAAGATAAATTAATCTTTTTTAAAAAGAGAATAAAAGGAATTAATGGCTATATCTACAAACATGAATTTCAGAAAATAGAAATTCTGTATTCTGTAAGGCAAAGGTGGCCTGCTGCAATGTAAATGGAGCTACTTAACTCCCTCCTACTCCTCTTTGTCAGTTCACAAACCTATGCACTCCAGTTCTTATATGTGAAGTCAGATATTTCTATCTCACAGAATTTTTATTTATTTATTAGTTTTATTTATTTATTCATATTTATATCCCACCCTCCCCTAACAGGCTCAGGGTGGCTAACAACAGTTAAAGGCAACATATAAAATGACAAAATATACAATAAGAACCATTTTATACAATTTTACAATCCCTAAAAAAGCCAAGATGGATGTCAATGTTACTAATTGTTGTTTAATGTTCCATTCATCGATGTTGCTAGATGTTATTTAGGAAAGGAAAGGTCCCCTGTGCAAGCACCACTCGTTTCCGACTCTGGGGTGACGTTGCTTTCACAATGTTTTCACAGCAGACTTTTTACGGGGTGGTTTGCCATTGCCTTCCCCAGTCATCTACATTCCCCCCCCCCAGCAAGCTGTGTACTCATTTTACTGACCTTGGAAAGATGGAAGGCTGAGTCAACCTTGAGCTGGCTACCTGAAAACCCAGCTTCCGTCAGGGATCAAACTCAGGTCATGAGCAGAGGGCTCCGAATGCAGTACTGCAGCTTTAACACTCCGCGCCACGGCACTGTACAAATAAAGTTATATTGGTGTTGGTTAGGTTGTCAGTGCTGTCAAGTGATAGTCACCTTCCCTTAGCTGTTGAAAGCAAGTCTACACAGTTCAGTCTTACAGGCCCTGCGGAACTGTGGCAGGTCCTGCAGGGCCCTGATGTTTTCAGGGAGGGCGTTCCACAAGGTGGGGGCTGCTACCGAAAAGGCTCTAGCTCTAGTGGTAGACAGCTGAGCTTCTTTTGGCCCGGGGATCATGAGGAGATTTTGAGAACCTGAACATAGTGTTCTCTGGGACACATATGGGGAAAGGTGGTCTTGACAGGTCCCAGGCCATATAGGGCTTTAAAGGTTATCAGCACCTTGAAGTGAATTTGGGACACCACAGGCAACCAGTGCAGCATTTCCAGAGCAGGTTGAATGTGCTCCTGTAAAGGTAGCTCCAATAACAACCTGGATGCTGCGTTTTGTACCAGTTGCAGCTTCTGAATTTGAGTCAAGGTCAGCCCCATGTAGAAGGCATTACAGTAGTCTATTCTTGAGGTGACCATCGCATGGATTACTGTTGCCAAGTCGCTGCACTCCAGATATGGAACCAACTGCCTTATCTGCCTAAGATGATAAAATGCAGATTTGGCAGTGGCTGCTACCTGGGCCTCCATTGCCAATGAAGGCTCCAGAAGCACCCCTAAGCTCTTGATCCTAGAAGCTGGTGCCAAAGGCATCCCATCAAAGGCTGGAAGAGGGATCTCTCTTCCCAGGTCATCATGACTTAGGCACAGGACCTCCATCTTCACTGGATTCAATTTCAGTCAACTCTGCCTGAGCCATATCACTATATCTTGCAATCCCAGGTCCAGATCGTTTTCTATCTGATGAATCTTATAATTTTCTATCTGATGAATCCTATTATTTTAGATTGATTAAAGGTTCCTTGATTTAGAATTAACTAAGTTATATTCTGTTTAATATTATACATGCTTACCGGTGGCGCTTGGTCTTGCTCAACCCATCGGAAAAATGGCCAACTATTTATATGATCTAGAAAGCCCCGAGCAACGGAGAGCATTTATGTTGGCAAGGATGAATGCCTTTCCTTCAAATATTTTTTATGGCAATTCCTCCAAATCCCATATAGTGAGAGAGTCTGTCCTTGTAGGGCAAACAGCCCAGATTCCATCCAACATATATTGCTGGACTGTCAGTTGTATTCTAATCCCCGGAGGGAATTGTTTGGAAATCTTTCTCTCCTTCCCTGTAACCTAGTGAATGGGATTGACTACTGCCGCCTACTGAAGACAATTAAATAGAAATCACAAGGACTGTTAGTAAATTTCTGGAGAAGTCCATTAAAATCTATGTGGGGCATGTTTCACTATAAATTTTATTCGCTTATTGTTCTTAATCTCAGATTGTATACTTTATCTGTCCTTATTTCATGTTATGCCTGAGTATGCCAATAAAAGGTATGATGATGAAGATATAACTGGGTGTCATTTGCATACTGATGACCACCCAGCCCATATCTCTGGACTATCTGGGCAAGGGGGCACATGTAAATGTTGAATTGAGGCACATAATATAGTTAATGAAGAATTGTGTCCTTTGTATGAAGAAATGTGTCCAATATCAATATGAGGAACAAGTACATCACCCTATTAAGAGATGTTAGAGCTTTCCATTCATGCTCACTATATATATGCTCCCCAATTACATCTTTGTGAGGTTAACAAAATCCTTAACAGTTCCATTCACCAGGCCAGCTAGGGTGGACCTTTCACACATGTGAGTGGTTACTTTATGTTGCAGTCAAGGAGTGATGAATTTGCATAGATGCACCAGCCAATATGCATTCTATTGTATTATCAATATATTCCCTTTCTAGGACAGGATTTTGTTGTTTGCTATCTGTTCATTTTGTCCATATTGTCCTGCTTTAGTGGATCAGGAATACTGTGGAAAATTAATTCTCATCCAAAATGTATTTCTAGTTGGTAAGAATATTAGTCTGACAAACTCAGTTTTCATGCATGTTGACTGTTAATGAGTCATAATTAGCCATAATTTAATCATCATGAAAATAAATGTTTGCTTTATAGTGCATTTGCATTTATAATAAAGTCTCTGTCTCGAACAATTAACATCTCTTGGAATTATGGTTATCTTGAAATATTCAATTTGCAAGTGAAATTCTGTCCTGGTTATATTTCTATTTCCATGTAGACAACTTAAAGCAAGGATATGTGTTTGCTAGACTACCTGGCTGATTGCATTTTTGGCAACAAAGCATTTAAATTCCATCTCTAGAATTTAACTAGATGTTATCACCATACCATACCAAACCTTTACTGGCATAACAGTTGCAAATAAAAATACACAGAATATAAAAATTTAAACATTGAAGATAAAATCAAAATGAAACCGAGCTTACAGATGCATTCATACATGGTCATCCTTAAATTTAAGGATGTCAGCCAAAAGTTTTGCCACAGCCTCGCTAACCTCCCCCTCAGTATCATTCAATAAATAATAACAGTGTGGCAGAATAGACAAATCTGGGGAGAAAGAAAGCTTTCAAAATAAATCTTTACGGAGATTATGATAAAAGGAACAATCAAGCAATATATGCTGAATTGAGTCGGGAATATTCACTCCACAGGAACAGAGTCTGTCACCTAAAGGGACTTGATATCTCCCTTGTAAAACTTTGGAGGGAAACACATTTAGTCTAGCCAACATAAATGCCCTGCGATGACATGGAATGGTTAAGTCTGATAGATAATAGGGCATTTTGCCGCAGAAAGCATAAAGACCTAAGGAAGCTGGGGAGCAAATATAAGGGTCTGTTGGCCGCAGTTTCGTTTCCTCCAACTCCCACAGTCTCAATTTAATTCATCTGAAGATATATGACTCATCAGAAGTAAAAAAATAATCAACCTCTATCCCCAACTGGTTAAATTTGGACATAAGCACTGCTGTCCAGGATGAAATATATGGGTCTCTTTTCATACAATCAAGAAGGCTGTTAGGATCTGTTCTAAAGTGAATTTTGAGCCAGAATTTAAACACTGCAATCCAGGCTTTTGTCTCCACCAAAGACCGACCCACTTCAGAGCAGAGAGCAAAGTAGGACACACATTTTGGCATACCAAGAATTTGTCTAAAGAATGAGGCTTGAATGCCCTCCACTTTCCTGGTAAATGCTGAGATCCATATAGGGATACCATAGAGAATTTGGGCTAGCGTTTTAGCTTTGAATACCTTAATTGCCAGGTAACCTAGCTTAATCCATAGTTGGGCTCTATCTATTGAATCAAATGCGCCCTTCAAGTCGATGAAGGCAGCATATAATTTTTTTGTCCCGGTATGCATATATTTTTCAAGGAAGGCCAAAGAGCAGCAATGGTCCATTGCAGATTTGCCTTTGGAAAAGCCAATTTGTTCAGGACCTGTGATGTTACCTAGGCGCATCCAGTCAGTTCATCGGAGTTCTAAATGTTTGGCATACAATTTGCCCACTAGAGATAATAAACTAATGGGGCAGAAATTTTCTGGTAATGCCAACCCCCCCCCCCCCCCCTTTGTAAATTGGGATAATTATAGAATCAAGCCAAGAGTCTGGGATGGAGCCATGCAGATCAATGAAAGAGAACAATTTTGCAAGGGGCAAGAGCCACCAGTTGGCAAACTTTGTGAATACCTCAGTGGGAAGGCCATCAGGGCCTGGTGCTTTACCCACTTTTAAATCCTTCAATAAATCATTGATTTTCTCTAGAGTCACTAGAGGCCAGACCGGCATATCAGTAACTGTGGGGTTTGCTAAGATAGGAGGGGATATACATGGAGCAGCAAAAATGTTAGAGAAGTAATCAACCCATGTGTGCACTGAAATATTTGGGTCAATAACAGAATTGTTTTTTAGATTACCAGAAATCATTCTCCAGAAAGCCTTATTATCATTAGATTTTATCGAGTGGTAAAGTTGGTCCCATTTATTCTGAAAGAAAACTTTCTTTTTGGATGTAATAAGCTCCAGGTAGGCTGTCTTACAAGCAATATAGGCCTTAATTTTTGTTGGGTCTTTGGAGTGACAGGCCTCTTTAAATTGTGCTCTCAGTTCTTGTTTCCAAGCTAAACAATCTGTATCGAACCAGCTGGAGAAACTAGACCTAGACAAGATCACAGGTTTAGCTTTAGCACTACAGTAATCAATTAATAATGAGAATCCTGAAAGGACTGTATCATCTGAATTGGAATTTATGATTGAATCCCTTAATCTGCACAGTGCTTCAGAGCCAAAGAGGGAAGAAAACTCCCTTTCTAGGGCCGGGGACCACTTGATTTTTTTTTAGAACAATCTCAGAGGCCTTCACAGATTGGGAAGATGATACCATATTAACCTGCAGATCTAATCTTAAAGATAGAATTAGGGGCAAGTGGTCACTTTCCATGCGTGAATCAATGTAAAAATTATCGATAGGTGACGGAAGGTTGGGTGAACCCAAACAAAAATCTATCACACTGCAACCCCGTGTGGAAAAAAAAGTAAAATCAGTTGCAGCCGGAAATTTGGAGAGACCATTAAATATTATAGTGTTGTGTGCTATGCAGAATTCAATTAACTTAAGACCCGCCTTATTGGTTAAAGTATCTTTAGAACAATGGAGCAAACATAATTGTAGTGGCAGGGATTCAGCCACTTCAAAGCCAAAATGAGAGATCCATTTCTGATTATTACTGCCTATCTGAGCATTAAAATCACCAAAAAACATGAGCTGAGCAGTATGGAATTTCCTAGACAAAGACATCACATAATCAGAAAATTTCTCCCAGACAGCATCAAACTCCAGCTCTCCATTAGAAGGGGCTAAATAAACATTAATCATGATTAGAGTCAGTGCTGGAGAGGACAGCAATAAAGCCTGGGCAAATGGCGGGCAAGGATCCAAGAGGACCACCTTAAACGGTAAGTTGGATTTCACCAAAGCAGCCAGGCCTGCTTTACTGCAACCTTTAGAATGAGTTCTATAAGCAGGGAGATTAAAAACTTTAAAATCCATCAGTCTAAAACTGTCTTCCGCCCATGTTTTCTGAAGGAAGACACAATCAAAGCATTTCAAAAAGTCCAAAAAATCTGAGTCATTCACTTTACTCTTCCACCCAGCTATGTTCCAGGAGACAATGTAGATATTCCTTGTGGCTTCCCTAGCTGGTAGTCAATCGATAATGGAGATCCTTTCTAGGACCCTGGCGTCATCAATGAAAATACAGCCATTATGTTGGGGTGCCCTTGAGCCAGTTAGAGAGACTTCCATAGTCAGATCAATTAAGTCAGCTGATGGGGGACAAGGGGACAGGGGGTTGCCTGCAGGATCCAGGTTGATTAAAGGAACGGAGGTCACTTGGTGTGGCCCTCAGGGATTGTTGGGCCGAACTGAGCCATGTGGCAGCCTCTCTGGGGCCTGGCTGGCCAGTGAGGATCATGGGGCCCAGCCGTGCTGTGCAGCAGCCTCCCCAGGGCCAGGCAGGGATCACAGGGCCCAGATGTACTGTGCAGCAGTCTCCCTGGGGCCTGGCTGGCTGACCAGAATTGCTGCAGGGCCTGGAAAAATTACTGTCATAGTTCAGTTTGCACTTGATTATCCCAGATGGTGTGGCCTAATATGCTAATGAGTGTGTGACCTTATATGCTAATATTAGGGGATGAGGCTTGATGTGCTACTGAGTTCCTGCTGGTCTTTTTCTACCAAAAAAGCCCTGGATTTGCCTAGGGTGGTGGACTCTGTGTGTGTGTGCCAGATTAGGCTCTCCCCACTTGACTTCAAATAGAAAGACAATTATTTGCATTAATCTTGCTGACCTGAATCATTCTCCCTCGGCAGAACTCTGTTTTTTAAGTTGATAATGTTTTATGGCCTGCGAATGATGTTATAAATATCCATATGGCCCTTGGCAGAAAAAAGGTTCCCCACCCCTGCTCTATGGTATACCATTTCTCAACCATGCCAGGCCAAAACAATAACAAAAACAACAGATCACACCACAAGTTCATGCTGATGTTAAATGCTGCAAGGCTGAATACAATAGGAAAAGGTGGCAATAATGCACTGCAAACAAAAGGAATGCTGAGCATCAGCATCCATGTGACTATCATCATGTAACCCCACATCTCCATAATTATTATTCTTTATCTCCATTCTTGGCATCTTTCAAGGACTTGAGCCACCACAGACATGGGGACACGCCACGCCTATGGAACCAGCTTCCGGAGGATCTGTGGGCCCTGCGGGAATTTGAACAGTTCCGCAGGGCCTGCAAGACCACCCTGTTCCGATTGGCCTTCACCGATTAAGGGAAACTGCTAGTGAAACCTACACAATAGCACCAGTATATTAATTTTAATGATTTTATTGATTTTAGAGTTTTAGTAGAATTTTAATTAATGTGTTAATTAGTTATGTTCAAATGCCTTGTAAAACTAATGTATTGATTATCTTGTTAGCCGCCCTGAGCCTGCTTTGGCAGGGAAGGCGGGATACAAATAAAAATTGATTGATTGATTGATTGATTGACACACACACGTGTGTGTGTTGGAAGACGGCATCTGTTTTAGCTGTGGGGTGGGTGGCAAGACAGCAAGGGTGGGGGGGTGAATGAATGCCAAGTATTGGGGTGGGTGGGAAGACAGTACTGGTGTGGGGGGTGGGGTGAGTGAAGGCCAAGGATTGCTGGGTAGGTGGGACAGCAAGAGTGAGGGGTGAGTGACTGTCATGGGTGGTGGAGTAGTTGAATGCCAAGGGTGTGGAGGTAGTTGAGAGGGAAGTAAGAGTGGGGGGCACTCACCTAGAGCCTCTGTTATATTTTTCCCCACTATGGGCCTTATTCCTAGTCTATCATATTTTTTTCAGCTCTCCTTCCAAGAAGTCCAGAATGGGTTCCATGTTGCATTGTGCTCACTGTATCCTCACAAAACCACTGTGAGATTGATTAGGCTGAAACTTGGAGAGAGAGAGGGAGAGGGAAAGAGAGACCAGCCCAAGGCTCAGCATTACTCAGCAAACTAATATCAGAGTGAGATTTGAACTCAGGTCTTCTATTCACATGTAGCCCTTCCAAGGAGATGCAGTTGCCAGAAATAATCTGCCGCCCATATTTCAACAGGCATTTTTCATTTACAAAGATAGAATTGTAAGTAAGAGCCCCCTTATAGAACATCGTGATTACCAGCTTGGTTGCCAGAGCACCTGGAGAAGTGACTCGCACACGTCTGGCCAGAGTGTGTGGGTAAACCTATCCAGGGGCAAAAGGGACTTATGCAGTACAAGCAGCCATAATGCTACAAAGGCACACTAAACCGGTACAAGAGTGCCCACCAGGAGAACGGAAGGCTTCCCGTCATTCCGTATGATAGCCATCCCAGCATTGGAGCGAAGGAAACTGCGCCGCCAGGAGCTATCCAGGCAAACGGTTATGAAGTTCTGACCATGGAATCCACCGTGGAGGGCTAACGCCACGCAGCCACCTTCCTACCATGCTCGACACCATTCCAGCGAAGCGGACGGCTCACGTACACACCAGATGTCACCTTTGGCCTACAAGCAACCTACCCACCCCAGGAGTGGTTAATAGTCCAACTGCCACTTTCTTTGTTTAACGGAACTCTAGACAAAGACTGGTGCCCAGAAGAAGACAGAAGAAGAGGAAGACCATCTTCAGCCCGAGCCAAGTTCCTTTGTATATACTGGGTGTTACCCAGGCCACAATTTGACTCTCTATTGTCACCCTTTCAGATAAGTTCCCTAATCTTGAGTGTTCCCCACCCAGTAGTCACTTCTATTCTTCTTTCCAACTGTCACTTTGGAGCCACCCCTTGGTCCATTTCAACCTGAAAGTTCACTCAGGTTTCCAGGATCCAGGCAAGTCCATTGGTCAAGAACAGGCACCCAATTAGGTGTCACCAATGCACTTTCAATTGGTTGTCGCAGTAGTCCAGCCCTTATGGTCACTGCAAAACCTCCCCTTTTCATGAGGTCACGCACCAGCTGACCACCTTTCTCCTCCCTCGTACCTTCCATCCCCTAAGGGCTCAAGAGAGTCCTTATAATCTGTGGACTAGCTACCCACAGGTGTGCTTCTATCAGTATCCCAACTTCCGCTGCATAGATCCATCCCCGATTCCTGATCAGTTTTGGGTCCCTTTTCCCACTTCCTCGCTTGTTGCCATTGGAGCCTTCCTTGAAGACTACGATAGGTAAATGTCTGTCTGTCTGTCTATCTATCTATCTATCTATCTATCTATCTATCTATCTATCTATCTATCTATCTATCTATCTAGGACTGAATGTGTGTTTTATGAGTATTTTATCTTGTATGGAAGCCTATATTTTTCCCAATAAATTTTAACTGATTTTACTTAATTAGAGTCCCAATATTCTTACGCATTACCTTTCTGGACAGTTAATCTTGTATACATAGGTAAAAGATCCCTAGTGAGCCAAGTGCCCACCTGACTATTCCCCAACCTCGTTTTGAGGGCATTTTGGCTTACAATATTCACCTTCAAGTAGTATTAAATTCTTCTTTCTGTTGCTCTTTGCTCTTATTCTTGTGTAGAGTTGCCAAGTCCAATGCAAGAAATATCTGGGGACTCTGGGGCTGGAGCCAGGAGCAAGATTGGGACAAGCATAATTGAACTTCAAAGGGAGTTTTGGCCATCACATTTAAAGGGATTGCACACCTTTTAAATGCCTTCCCTCCATTTGGAAATAATGAAGGATAAGGGCATCTTCTTTTGGGGCTCGTAGTATTGGACCCCCGATCCAATCCTTTTGAAACTTCGGGAGTGTTTAGAGGAGAGTTATCAGATGATATGCTGAAAGTTTGGTGCCTCTACCTCAAGAAACAGCCCCCACCCCCCAGAGCCCCAGACACCCGCAGATCAATTCTCTATTCTACCCTATGGGAATCAGTCTCCATAGGGAATAATGGAGTGCCCAGCAGACATTTCCCTCCCCTCCCCCACTTTCTGATTACCCTGAAGCATGGGGAGGGCCTCCAAACTGGGGGATCTCCTGCCCCCACCTGGGGATTGGCAACCCTATTTTTGTAGGAGTCATTGCTGTACCTCTAAAGGAGAGCTCATACCACTAATTGGAAGGAGCATTTGCATACTTCATTTAGCAAAGAATCTTTAAGATTCAGGAATATGGATGGACTATTTTCACAGAGTGCAAGGAAAATTCATTGAGTAAGGTTTAGAAAAAGTTATTATAAACTAAAATGTTATATAGCAGTTACAAGCTCGATTTAAAACACAATGTAAGAATTACCTCGCTGGATTACACTATAATTCTTGACCTATGCAGGTTTATTGAGAAATACAACTCATTTATTTCAATGTGACTTTACACACGTGTGGTTATTCATAGAGTTGGAGCTTTTAGTAATTATACTATATGACATGCCTTTGTGCTACTAAATATAGAATAATACCCTTTTTTCAATAATAAGGATGTTTATATTTTGGAGGGAGATCTAGTTATGGAGCACATTGTTATCTAACCTCCATGGGTTGAATCCAAAAGTGCTGTTCTGCTGGCACTTCTGTTGGCAGAAGGGGGCAATTTTTTTGCCTATTCCTCTCCCACTGCAAACTCATATATTGCTCCCCCTCCACACTACTCATGAGGGTCCTATGATACCCATAAGCAGACGTTGAGGTACTCAGTGGGGTATAGCAGAACGTGTCCTGCAGAGGTAGAAGAGTTACATTTCTGAACTCTGATCTACACACTTTTAGATTCAATCTAAAATAATTCCCATGCTGGGAATTATTAGGAAGGGAATTGAAAACAAACCAGCCAGTATCATAATGCCCCTGTATAAATTGATGGTGCAGTCTCATCTGGAGTACTGTGTACAATTCTGGTCACCGCACCTCAAAAGGGATATTATAACATTGGAAAAAGTCCAGAAAAGGGCAACTAGAATGATTAAAGGTTTGGAACACTTTCCCTATGAAGAAATGTTATAACACTTGGGGCTCTTTAGCTTGGAGAAACGTCGACTGCGGGGTGACATGATAGAGGTTTACAAGATTATGCATGGGATGGAGAAAATAGAGAAAGAAGTCCTTTTCTCCCTTTTTCACAATACAAGAACTTGTGGGCATTCAATAAAATTGTTGAGCAGTCAGGTTAAAATGGATAAAAGGAAGTACTTCTTCACCCAAAGGGTGATTAACATGTGGAATTCACTGCCGCAGGAGGTGGTGGCGGCTACAAGCATAGCCAGCTTCAAGAGGGGATTGGATAAAAATATGGAACAGAGGACCATCAGTGGCTATTAGCCACAGTGTGTGTGTGTGTGTGTGTATTTTGGCCACTGTGTGATACAGAGTGTTGGACTGGATAGGCCGTTGGCCTGATCCAACATGTCTTCTCTTATGTTATGTTCTAATCCTGTGTCTTTGGTTTGTCATGTCACTTGGTGTTTTTATCTCCATCTGAACCATTTTCTTAATGGAAACCAAATGTATATTTTTTGTTAGCTGACATATCAGAAGGTATGGTATGGATTATGGCCATGTAACAAGCAACAACTCCTTCTCAAATGCAACTGGCTTAGAGCTTTGATAGTTCTTACTACAAAGAAGGCAGCCTTTATTTGTGCTCTGAATTACTGAGTGCTGCACTTAAGGATTTTCAAAACAGGGTCTAAAGTGTACACTGAGTTGCCTGCCAACAATCACAGACCTGTGCTTGTTGCAGTGCTGAATATATGTATTCAAAGGAATAGAACCATCTTCTGTTTGCCTCAGAGTGAGTAAACACACACACACACACACAAAATGGGGTCAATTAGGGAAGATTTCCCCCTACAAATTTGAGGGAAGCCCCAGGTTTGCAGAAAAGTTTGAAATCTAAAATAAATATTTTTAGGGTTTTAAAAAAGCAAAAATTATATAAGTGATATCTGTAGCTTTAAGAAATGAATTCCCATTAACATCTCATGAGACTGCATTGTGAGATCTTGCTGGCTATTTTTTGGAGGGAGGGGGATTCCTAGGCAACCACAACAATGTTACTTGGATTTCCATGCTGCAGGTACTGTCAGTCAGAGGGAAGAGAGAATGAAAACTGTAACAGATAGGAGGAAAATAAGGAAGCAGGGGAAGGAAGGGGAAGAAGGTAAAACTGAAGAGCAAAGAACAGGTAGGTTGGTAAGGAGGAAGGTGGGAGGAAGAGAACAATGAGGAAGAGGTGTAGAGGCTGTGTAGGAGAAGGAAGGACAGCTGAAGAATGGAAGGGGTCAGGGTGGAACAAGATGTGCTAGTTCCGTAGGGCCTGCAAAACCGCCCTCTTTCAATTAGCTTTTTAAGATGGAACTCCTGATAATATCAACAACACTGAGACGGAAGGCTTGTGGTGATGAAGGACAGTAACACAGGCAAGAAGAGGGGAAGCTCCAGGCTCTCTCGCCCCTATCTCTCTGCTCTTCCTCCTTTCCGTGCTCTCTGCAAGAGAAACCTTCTCCCTTACTTTTTTTAGCATAACGTTCAGTGGAGAGCAGCATTACCCATGGATTTTATTATCTTCTATTTCTAAAAGTGCTCCAAGTGCTCTCTGACATCTGTTTGCTGCCATGCTGCAGTAGTGAGTTGGGACAAAAATGGCAATTCTCAAACCTTATTGAAAACAAAGCATTTCAAGCACTGGTGGCAACATAGGCAGCCAGTCAGCATGCTGGTTTAAAGCAAGCACATAAAACAATGCAGCCTGTAAGGTTGTTTACAATTGGTCGGGTTGTATCAAAACCACGCCTCCAATGGAAAAAAAAATGGAGGCGGAGATTTAAGTGATGAAACACTGTGGGTGGGAGGAAGAGCGACAGGGAATGCTCCAGGATAATGTTAGTGCAGAAACCAATCCCGCAGATGTACTGAGGTGGGGGGGGGGGCGGGGAGGAGGCTGTGCTGTGGAAATAAAAAATCTGAGCTGGGGGAAACAGACCTGGCTGAACACCAATGCAAGCAAGTAGTACAGAATCAGCCTATGAATCTCTCGAATCCCTTCTTACAGTCATCTATACTAGTGTTTATCACTATGTTTACTGGCAATGAATACCACAATTTAATAAATCATTGAATTAAGTAATTTTTTGTCTGTCAACTTCAGTGGGTTCTCCAGAGTTCTAGTTTTATGGAAGAGGGAGAAAAAAAATCTTTCTTTCCACTTTCTCCACTCCATGCATAATTTTATAAATCTCTTATCATGTTTTCTCCCTCACTCATCTCTTCTGTAAGCTGAAAATCCTGACTTTTTTTGCCTTTCCTCTTCAGAAAGGTATTCAGCAACTTAATCATCTTTGTTGCCTTTTCTGCACCTTTTCCCATCTTCCTGACATTTGTGGTTTTGGCATGCAGAGAGTTATTTGGAGGAAGGGTGAACATTCCAACCTGCATCCTTACATACGGACCAAGTTTTACAGTTCAGGGGGAAAATGTCACATAATCAGAGTTATGTAAACTGAAATTGTAATTTTCCTTGACGTCAATGGAGACATAATTATACTGTTTGCCATCATTGGTCTGCATCTTTTCCTCCCTCAAACTCCCATGAAGAAAGGTGGGGAAAAGAGCTCCAATATACAAGACCCACGGTATAGACACATCTGTGATAGCCAGATAGTATTGGTAACCATTTTCCCAATGTCTTGGTTTCCATTTTCTCCAAAACATCAAGGGAAGCTCATATATTGAAACAAGAAGTACAAGAGGGCTGCTGACCTTTATTGATGGAATGATAGTTTCTGTTTGGTGACTTATACATGCTGCCCTCTCTGTTTTCCCCAGTTCCCAAAGATGCTGCCATTCTGCTGACAAAAAAGCTTTCATCAGGAACACCCCCCCCCCAATTAAAAATTCTTTAAGATACTTAGAGAGAAGCACAGATCTATCAAGCAGCGACTGGGGCCCATGCTCAGGCTTTTATGTTTTCTGAGCAAAATGCAGGATATTCAATAACATAACTCAAAACGATGTAACAACACTTTCTATCTTAAGCAAGGTATAGGAATATATTACTTTAACAAAAGCTTCTTTGTGAAATTTTCTACAAAAGATATTAATGAATTCATCTTTAGAAGTAGTTTCAATTTATTCTTATGGTTGGCATCAAATATTCTTTGCAGTTTATGGGAAGAATGAGAGTTCCTGCCTTCTAATAGTTTGGTTCTACAAGTGTTTTCATCTAGATTTGCTAGGAATTGATAGAAACTATCAAATCTCATTCCATTAATGGCAACTGTATTTCTCAAACAATGGCTTGCGTGTGTTGTGTGTTAAGTGCTGTCAAGTCGCTTCCTACTTATGATGACCCAATGAATTAATGACCTCCAAAACACTTGCTCGCGTCTTGAAAACTGAGGGCTATAGCTTCCTTGACTGAATCAAGCCACATCATGTTGAGTCTTCCTCTTTTCCTGCTGTGCCCAAATTTTCCTAGCATTAGCATTTTTTCCAGGGACTCTTGTCTTCTCATAATATGACCAAAGCATGATAGCCTCCATTAGTCATTGTAGCTTCTAGGGAAACTTCAGGCTTAATTTGAACTAGAGCTCACTTATTTGTCTTCTTAGCATTCCACAGTATCTGTAAAATTCTCCTCCAGCACCACATATCAAAGGAATCATTTTTCTTCCTGTCAGTTTTCTTCATTGTCCAACTTTCACACCCATCCATAGTAATACGGAATACTAAGGCATGAATTAATTTGATCTTGATCACCAGTGACACATCCTTACACTTAGGCTGGGACCAGGTACAGACGGGCAACTCTGTGCATGTGGGAGACATCTCAAATCACGCTGCCCCAAAATGGAGTGGGCAAATCCCATTCACACACTCCCACATGAGGTGTCCGTATATCATGTGGGGGTGCTTTGACGCATTCACATGGTTGTTGCACTCTATTCCTGTAGCACAGTTTGAGTTTCTTTTGTTCCCTTACATTTTTAGTGGCCATGCACTCATGCCCTTATGCGCTCCGTTGCACTGATTTTTTTAAAAATAAGAATACTGGTGAGTGTCTAGAGCAGACTGGTAGATTCACATTGCCAATCTGCCTCACTTGCGTCAGATGGCAGAAAATATGAACATATGAAGCTGCCTTATACTGAATCAGACCCTTCGTCCATTAAAGTCAGTATTGTCTTCTCAGACTGGCAGCGGCTCTCCAGGGTCTCAAGCTGAGGTTTTTCACACCTATTTTGCCTGGACCCTTTTTTTGGAGATGCCAGGGATTGAACCTGGGACCTTCTGCTTCCCAAGCAGATGCTCTACCACTGAGCTACCATCCCACCCTATGGGAGAGGTGTGGCAGAAGATTTCGCTACCATTTCCCTACTGGTAGCTCTTTGATCCATCTCAGAGACATCAGAGGATGGGGTGAGTGTGGGTGGCAGCTGTGCCTGTCTGGCCTTGACTTTTTAATCCACCTGGGGGAAGTGTCTATGTCAGCTCAAATTGGCCATCTGAATCTAGCCTTAAAGGTTTTTTTCTAACTCTTTCATGACTGTCATCTCCATCTCAATCTCTTTCTGATTTCATGAGTGCAGTCTCCCTTTTGGTTGCTGATGGAGCCAAAGAATAGAAAATCTTGACCAGTTTTAGTTTCTTCATTATCAGCCTGAAAGTTGTGTAATTCCCCAGTAGTCATTGCTAACATGTCTCAAATGTTCTTGTCTTGCCATTGCTCTGAACCAACCAGGGGTATATGCACACAAGTCAAATTTCTGCAAACATATCTCTAGCTGGAGATGCAATTAACTAAAAGACTGGGGGCAGGACATCTCCCATCCTATCAACCATCAGACTCCTATTGCCAACCTGCCAGCTTTTTCTATCTGCCCGAGTGCTACCCCTGCTAAAGAGTCATAGGAGATAATTCTCTTTGTTCCTCTTTAAAAACAGCACAGCAAGCTGGAGCAAATAAACCTGGTAAATATTTGGCTTGGCAATTGAAAAAAAGAGAAGAGAAGTTAAAATTATAAGCAATATAAAGGTTGGTGGAAAAGAAATTGTAGATCAGGAAGGAATAAAAAGGGATTTTTAAAAAAATATTACACCAAATTGTTTAAAAAATCGAAAATAAGTAAAGTTGGAGGTATATTTGCAAAGAATTAATGTGACTCCATTGACAGAAAATATGGGAAAAGTCTTAAATGATCCGATAGAAAAAATGGAAATTGAAGCAGCAATAAATGCAATGAAAATGGGGAAAGCACCTGGTCCAGATGGATTTACAGTAAAATTTTATAAAGTCCTCAGAGAAGGGTTAATACCCAAACTGCACAAATTGATGAATATTATAAGAATGGAGAGGAAAGTACCGATTTCATGGAAAGAAGCAGTGATTTCTTTGATTCCAAAGGAAGATAGAGATGTCACAGATGTAAAAAATTATAGACCAATTTCATTGTTAAATGTGGATTATAAAATATATATGAGAATACTAGCAGAAAGACTTAAACAATTTTTGATTAAGTTTATTAAAGAAGAGTAAGCAGGATTTCTTCCAAGGAGACAAATAAGAGACAATATTAGAACTGTTGTAAATATTGTAGAATACTATGAAAGACATCCTGAAAAAGAAGTGGCGCTATTCTTTGCAGATGCAGAGAAAGCTTTTGATAATTTAAATTGGGACTTTATGTTTGCGGTGATGGAGAAATTGAGATTGGGAGAGAATTTTATTAGAATGGTAAGAGCAGTATACACTGAACAATGGGCAAGACTTTGTATTGATATAGATTTAACGGAGTATATGATGATCAGCAAAGGAACAAGACAAGGTTGCCCTCTATCTCCGTTGTTGTTTATAATGACTTTAGAAATTTTGCTGATGCAAATACAGGAGAATAAAGAGATAGAGGGACTGAAATTGAAGGGATTTTCCTATAAATATAGAGCATTTGCTGACAATGTTATGTTAATAAATGAAAACCCATTAAAAGTAACGCCACTGCTCTTGAGTAAAATACAAGAATATGGAGAACTGGCTGGATTTTATATAAACAAAGAGATATCAAAAATTTTGTGAAAAAATGAGAATTGAAAAACAGAAAGAATTACAGAGCTTAACTGAGTGTGAAGTTACGACTAAAGTAAAATATCTAGGTGTGGAAATTACCATGAAAAATATTGACATATAAAAATTATTATGAAAAGTTATGGCATAAAGTGGAAGAAGATATGTTAAAATGGAATAGACGTAATTTGTCGTTATTGGGAAGAATAGCTGCAATAAAAATGAATATTCTACTGAGAATAATGTATTTGTTTCAAACAATTCCGATTGTGAAGGACAATACATAATTTATTAAATGGCAAAGGAAAATTTTGGAATTTGTGTGGGCTGGGAAGAAACCAAGAATTAAAATGAAAGTGTTAACAGATGCTAAAGAAAGAGGTGGATTTCAACTACCAGATTTAAAACTATACCATGAGGCCATGTGCTTGGTGTGGATAAAAGAATGGATAACCCTGTTAAATAAAAAACTTCTAGCATTAGAAGGACATGGAAACAAATTTGGGTGGCACGCATATATGAATTATGGTAAAAGTAAAATGGATGGCTTTTTCTCACACCATTATATAAGGAGAAATCTGTTAAATACCTGGGTAAAATATAAAAAAATATGGAGATGAGAGAAAGCCGTTGTGGATAGTGCCAATGGAAGTAATAAAAATATATGCTGAAGGTGAAGGAAAGTGGCTATCATGTGGTCAAATACTGAAAATTCAAGGTGGTAAAATTGAACTAAAGATGGAAAAATAAAGTAACAAATATGATTGGTTTCAAATTCAACAAATTAAAAATCTGGTGGAAAGCGACATTAAAAGTGAAGGAATAAGAAAAGAACAAATCGAATTGGAAAAAGTTCTACTTGGACATAATGAAAAGTTGATTTCAAAAGTATATAAACTATTACTGAAATGGTCTCCTGAAGATGAAATAGTAAAATCTCAAATGATTAAATGGGCAATTAATGTTAATAAAGAAATACAGATGGAAACATGGGAACACTTGTGGAAGAACTCTATAAAAATTTCGACATGTTATAGTATTAAAGAAAACTGTTATAAAATGATGTACAGGTGGCATATGACTCCTAAAAAGTTAGCAAAAATGAACAATAAGATGCCAGATAGATGTTGGAAATGTGAAAAGCATGAAGGTTCTTTCTACCATATGTGGTGGACCTGTGAAAGAGCGAAACAGTTTTTGCAAATGATTCAACAAGAAATTTCTAGAATCTTGGGATGTGAATTTAAGAGAACTCCAGAGATTTTCCTTTTGGGATTGCAAATGAGAAACTTCCAAAAGAAGATAGAACTGTAATTTGGTACTTGCTTTCAGCTGCTAGGACATTATATGTGCAGTTACGGAAGCAAGATAAAATAGCAGAAAAATGGGACTGGATTGTAAAAGTTATGTCATGGAGTAAAATGGACAAACTTACAAGAATCTTGAGAGACTATGATTTAGAGGGATTCAAAATGGATTCGGATAAATTCAGAAGATATATAGAAAAAGAATGGAAAATAAAAGGACATTGGGTGATTTTTGAGAATACCACTTAGGTTTTCAGAAGAAGAAAGAAGAACTATAATAACTGGGTGGGACTTTATAAAGTATAAGAAATGGTGTTTTTTAATTTCTTTGCAAAATTATATATATATATATATATATATATATATATATATATATATATATATATATATATTCTTTTTATTAAGATTCTTTTAAAGTTAAAGATACCTTTTGATATTAGAATTTTAGGCAATTGACACCGGCGGAAGTCAAGATTTGGGGGGAGGGGAGGAGGGAAAAGTGTAATGTATGGGGAAGGTAGTAAATATTTCACTAGTATTGGATATAATTACCATATATTACCAAATAAAATTGTTTAACATAAAAACAGCACAGCAAGCCATGTGTGCCAGTTCCTAAACTCTCACAAGATTCCTCTTTCTTACAAAAGTTAGGTCATAATTTTTGTTTGACTTGCCAAACTCTCATGATTTCCCAAGAGCTTGGAAAGTCCTACAGTGCATGTGTGACCTACAATGCTATTTTTAAAGAGGGAGGGGCAGTGAAGAGGTACGAGGCTGGGGATGGCTGTAGCAGCAGTGATGGGGGGCAGGGATGGCAGTTGTAAGCTGTTGTCACAGGTGCCTCCGGTGGCAAAAAGCTTTGAGGCACCATTGACAATACTGGCACACAAATTTGTTGTGCTAATGGAAGTATTCTGCCAGATGTATTGTATTGCCAGCTCTTTTGACTTCTACTAGGAAACTGACTTTTATCAAATCTCACCATATTTTATTGGAATATTTGGTAACTGTTGCAGAGTTTGCCCACTCATAGATACAGAGTGCAGTAAATGCATCTCCCAAAAAGTATATTACAAAAATTTACATTTGTTCAGGTAGGTCCAGTTCACATTCAGGTTGCAGTCAAAAGAAGAGAAATCTGAAGAGTATTTAATTTAAAGAGTACTTTTCCCATCACAAATGACCAGCATCACGTGTGTGGGAGTATGAGGGCATTGTATCTACAGAAGACACCTATAGAGATATGTGCCTCAATAGAAGCCCATGTACAGAGACAGTATGAGGACAAAGTGAGAGAGAGGAGGCATCAGAGGGTGGCTCCCAGATTAAGAAAAAGAGAGGCATCCTATTCAAGGAGGTAACACCTATATAACCTTAGAGTGATGTAGTGCCCTCAATATCCAGGCATGCTGAGTCACTCACTCCAACAAGTTTAACTGTATGTTTACTGTTGTTTTGTATTGTATTGTATTTTTTTAATTGTTGACTCAGGTACAAAATCACTGCCTACATAGGTTTGCTCCCCTTACCCCCTGTGCTTTGAAAAGTTCCCTGAACTTGATATGTAGCCTAAATTTTATTCCAGAGTAGAGTAAAAGTGATGGAAAGCTTCAGCTACTTATTTATTTATTTTATTTATTTTTCGTACTTATATCCTGCCCTCCCCCCAAGGCAGGCTCAGGGCAGCTAACAACATTTTAACATCAAACAATAAAACAATAGACAAGCAATTACAATAATAATCAGTTGTCGATTAAGCGGTTAAAACAATTTAAAACAGTTTAAAATTATTAAAACAATTTAAGGTTGGTACAATACATTCAATGATGTTGCGCATCTATGTAGTTTAACTAAAGGCCAGTCAGAATAAAGTTGTTTTGCAGGCCTTGCGGAACTGGGCAAGGTCCTGCAAGGCCCTTACATCTTCTGGGAGTTGGTTCCACCAGTGGGGGGCCACAATTGAGAAGGCTCTTTTTCTGGTAGCCTTAAGTCTTGCCTCCCTCGGCCCAGGGATTGACAATAGATTCTGCGATCCAGATCTAAGTACCCTCTGGGGAACAAGTGGGGAGAGACGGTCCCTAAGGTAAACAGGTCCTCGGCCATATAGGGCTTTAAAGGTAATAACCAGCACCTTGTAGCGAATCCGGAATACTATTGGCAGCCAGTGCAGTCTCTGCAGCCCCGGCTGTATGTGCTCCCATATAGAGAAACCCAGTAACAGCCTGGCTGCCGCCATAATGTTTATGTCTCTGGCTGCAGTTGAAGTCTAAAGAGAAGAGTCTGAAATAAGGCTGCAATTCTCTTAGAGTCTCTTTCCTTTGCACTAGCAGTTTTCTTGCTACAGCTTGCTAGATGGTAGACTATTAAAACAAGGTCTCCCCCCACCTTAAACAAAACAAGCAGGTTCTTGTATTCTTGTCTGCTTGTGATAGCTGTTCCCAAAAATAAGATGCATGAGATTGTAGGAAAGTAGAAATACATTGTTTGTGTGGAGGGGCATACTTAGGGTTGCCAAGTCCAATTCAAGAAATATCTGGGGACTTTGGGGGTGGAGCCAGGAGACATTAGGGGTGGAGCCAAGATCAAGGCTGTGACAAGCATAATTGAACTCCAAAGGGAGTTCTGGCCATCACACTTAAAGGGACGGCACACCTTTTCAATTCCTTCCATAGGAAATAATGAAGGATAGGGGCACCTTCTTTTGGGGCTCATAGAATTAGACTCCCTGGTCCAATCGTTTGAAACTTGGGGGGTATTTTGGGGAGAGGCACTAGATGCTATACTGAAAATTTGGTGCTTCTACTCCAAAAAACAGCCCCCCCCCAGAGCCCCAGTTACCTGCAGATGAATTCTCTATGATTTTCTATGGGAATAAATCTCCATAGGAAATAATCGAGTTCCCAGCAGGCATTTCCCTCCCCTCCCCTCCCCCCCGCTTTCTGACGACTCTGAAGCGGGGGGAGGGTTCTCCAAAAAGGGGGATCCCCTGCCCCCACCTGGGGATTGGCAACCCCAGGCATACTTCTTTCTGTTCTAAGAAGAAACAGGCCAGAAGCTTAAATAACTTAAAAGACTGTTATAAGGAAAGTGTCATCTCAGCTCTTCGTAGGAAGAGCCTGGTCAGTTCTGTTTGAATTGGCTCATTTCCATCTCTTGTGCCTTTGAAATCTCCATCATCAGAAGATAGCTGATAGTCAAGGAGGTTCACTGGGGAATGACTAGGAACTGTTGGCTTACATTTGGTATGCTTTTGAATTTCTCACTCCTGCTGTTTAGACTCCATATCCCTTTTCAAATCCCACGTCTTCCTTGTATGAAGTAAAACTGATTTTTTTGCAGTTTTTTGTTTCCTCACACCATTTTCCCTGAAAAAAATATCCACATATTAACATCATTTGTTCACCAATATAACATTTTAGATTATACATATCTTCTACATATGAAATCCTCCCATTTTGTGTGTCTAAATTGTCCTTAGTGTGCCAGTGTATGTGCAGGTGACAGACCACTGCTGACAGCAAAGGATCTAATTGACATTAGATGATCTGGCTAACGGGGCATCTGGAACACGGCCAGATTGCATCAGCCAGAGTGATGTGACCATGACTCAGCACTAAACCTGATTGGTCACTTACCTAGAGGACAAGTATAAATGTACAGTGATACTCTGCTACTTGTTGGAGGTTGGATGGTGAATTGTGTGCGGAGCATTTTGCTAGTCTGTATTATAGTTGTAAATAAATGTATACAGCTAGTCTAATCACAGCTGTGTACAAGACTTGATTCCTTTGTGTCTTCAGAAACCTCTCTCACTAAACGTGGAAGACCAACATAGTGATATTAATGGCTGCCAATCTGTTCGGATTAGCAATTTTTTTGCATGTGCACAATTTTCCAAAATCCTCAATGCAGATTTCTTCAGCAGGCTTCAAGATGTTTGGTGATCAACCAAACACATCCAGCAACTGGTTTATGTCTTATTGCCAATAAAACATTGTATGTTCAGCTGTTGAACATGTTTTCTGTGAAATCGGCAATATCTTTAACTATAACCACTGATGACAGCACAAAGGAATTGTGCTTCCTTTAGTGACTTTGTCCATGGCAAATAGAAAATTACACAAATATTGAAACAAAGAAGTAGACAAGTGCACCTTTAAGACCAACTAAGTTTTATTCAGAATGTAAGCTTTCATATGCTCTAAGCAGACTTCATCAGACAAAAATGGAATGGCAAGCGGTCCTAAATATAGAGAAAGTGGGTAGTGAGTAGGTATGTAGAGTCATGGAAATGTTGTTAACAACACTAACTAAGAAACACAGACCCCAATTTGTGATTCTTTTAATCTGCTAAAAACATTTCCATGACTCTACATACCAACTCACTACCCACTTTCTCTATATTTAGAACTTCTTGCTATTCCTTTTTTGTCTGATGAAGTCTGCTTAGAGCATATGAAAGCTTATATTCTGAATAAAACTTAGTTGGTCTTAAAGATGCAATTGTCTACTTCTTTGTTCTCTTGAAACAAAGAGGCAGTGCAGAAGGCCATGTTATTCCCCCGTACATGCAATACTATATATACTGACATGTTGTAAGATATTTCTGAAATAACCAGAATCTATGTGTCATTGCTAGCAAGCCTAAGAACATAAGTGATTAGCATAAGCCCCACTGAGTAAAATGGGGCTTACTTTTAAGCAGACTTGGTTAAGATTGTTCCCATTAGTTTTTTAAAGTGGCAGATGAATGAAGAGATGGTTATTTAGGGATCCACTATACTTTTTTTTTTTAAGCTAGCAATCCAGCTGCTACTGCAAGAAGGAAAAATGCTAATGCTGATTGACTGAGCAGTAGATCTTTGTGGAGATTTCAGATGCAAGTGAAAGTGTAGCTGTATAGCCTTTTCAATCTATGTTGTAGAAAAGAGGCACAGTGAAGAGCAGGGCAAATTAGTCTTCCTTCAAATTGTTTAAATAAATGCAACACTTCACTTCTGAGCAATTTTGTTTCCTTTTTGGTCCCATAATACCCACTCACTTTTGTAGTTAAATTGAACAACTCCCTTGATTATCCAGGGATCCAGGAGGGAAAAAACGTGAAAGTGCTTTTCATCCCCTGGACATATGAGCTGATTTCCTTTCCAGAGCCCTCTCAGTTCTCATTGCTAAGCAAAATATTAGAGTATGCTTTGATGTCTTGTTAATGCAAATAATCTAATTTTGCTTATTTTTAAAATAGATAATGCCATGAATTGCAATATATAGCTCGGGCTACCCAGAACCTGCCTTTGATTATAAGTCATTGCCAGATATAGCAATGTTGGAAGTCATATACCTTAATAAGTCTTGACTGCATTGTCCATTCAGATTTAGTCAATATAAAGCTGGAGATCCAAAAGTCCAGCCAAGGCAGGAATGGACAAGTATCAGCTAAGCAGGCTGGCTAAGGAAACCAAATGAGTCATTGGAGGGTAGACAGCTAGGAAGGTAGTTTAGTCTTCTCTATAGAGACAAGTTGCTGAGTTTGAGTGGCCAGGTCAGGGTCCAAGGAAACAAGAAAAAGACACTTCTCCAGCTAGCATGGTTTGGGGCATCCTTTAAGCCCCTTCTGTCTGTTGCTATGACCAACATATTGGGATGAAAGAAATCAGAATGTTGGTTCAACTGTGTTGGCAGAAAACATC
This sequence comes from Heteronotia binoei, assembly GCF_032191835.1. Lineage (NCBI taxonomy): Eukaryota > Metazoa > Chordata > Lepidosauria > Squamata > Gekkonidae > Heteronotia > Heteronotia binoei. Next base: position 163,356,015 of record NC_083223.1, on the reverse strand, counting down.
ATTTGTTGGGCTCTGGCAAGTATAGCGTAATTAATATCATTCTATCCATATAAAATAGACTAGGAAATATTTCCCCTTGGCTGCAGTCAAGATGTCCAAGAGGAATTATATGCTCCTTCACTATCTAAGTTGCCAGAGAATTTTCTTTCTAGCCCTGGAACCTGTCAGTGCAAATAACTTTTAGCACACTAGGAGAGAACTTTACCATAACAGATCTAGCTGTTAGGAGATAGCAGCTCACACAGTGCTGCTGGAGCGATTTACAGTGCTCCTGCTGTTAAACTTCCTTTTGTATTAAAGTAAGAGTTCTCAGTGTAGCTGTGATACTGATCTGGCAAGGTTCACCAGATGACAAATGCAGGCATTACGCTAATACGTGCAGTGTGTAGGGATGTGGGTTGGGACTGGATTCATTTGTTTCCTTCTGGAATGCTTTCACTGCTGCAGGCAAGCAAGCAGAGTGAAGATCTATTTGATGCCCTTCCTTGTAGATAGCTCATGCTTTGCACAATTCTTGTTTTAATAAGTGCCATTTCCCCCCTTTAAAAATATTACATAGAGCATGTATCTCATTGTTGCATTTTTGCAATTCGGTCCCTGAATTCACTACACAGCACGTGTGCGTGCACACAGAGGTGACCAGTGGGAGACTGCAGGTTACCGGATGTGATGTAAATACACTCTGCCTATGAAGATCTGTGGTGGAAAGTTTAACTGGCCAGGATTGGACCTGGCCAGGTAAGAGAGTTGTTCCGGGAGATGTATATAATTGGGGACCCGGCCCCGCCATGTTGTCTTTGTGATGTACTCGCCAATAAAGCATGTTGCCTTCTACAAGTCTAGTAACTCAGTACATTACACTGGCGACGAAGATGGGATGCTAGCCAGGTAGTTCCCCCATTGGGAAATCACCGACCTAACCAGAAATGAAGAAGGCATGCAGCCCAGAGAGGCAGAAGCACCTGCTGCTGTCATGGCAACCCCGCGTGGAATGACGGGCCACATTGCAGAGTTCAACCCCGCCAAACCCGAAAGGTGGGAGACCTATGCAGAGTGGGTTGACTGCTACCTACAGGCGAACGTGATTATGGAAGACAGCCGAAAGCGAGACATGCTCCTGAGTGTCTGCAGGGATGCCACATTCGAGATTGCCAAAGGTCTCTCGGCCCCCGCGAAGGTCACTGCAAAAACGTACAAGGAGGTAGTCAAACTCCTGACCAGGCATTTCTCGCCCCAGCCATCCAACATCGCCCGCCGATTCCTGTTCCACAAGAGAGATCAAGGGGTGGGAGAGACAGCTGTGGGAAACTGCAGCTTTGACAAGCTGGAGGAAGCCCTGAGGGATCGATTTGTCTGGGGCCTCCGAGACAAAAGGCTACAGCAAAAGCTTTTCGCAAAGCATGAGCTGACCCTCCAACTCGTCTTCAATGAAGCCACTGTGTTCGAGAGAGCTGCCAAGGCTCACTCCAGCCCTTGAGCGGAAGCTGTCCACCAGGAGGAGACGGTGTTGGGTGACCCCGAGGAGGAAGAGGCACACCAGCTCCGCCGCCAACCAGGAAACGGGCCGAAATCTTTCACCCGGCTGCGAGCTACAGAGAGGCTCGCCAGCACAATGTGCGCCAGCTGTGGAGACTCACACCAGCGACGGGACTGCTCCTATCGCAACATTGACTGCAGGAACTGCGGAAAAGTGGGCCACATCGCGTGCGCGCTTGCAGGGCCAAGACCAACCACAGGCACCAGTCCAGTCACCATGACTCGATTGATGCTCACATGACTGCATCGACCAGCATCCAGGTAATGAATTTGCCCCTAGCCACCCCGGATAAGGTCAAGTTGTCGATCCAAATTGAGGGTGCTCCCTGCCTAATGGAGCTGGACTTGGGATCCTTCATCTCCATAATCTCGGAGGAGTCCCTAAAAAAACTGCCCACACGGCTGGCCCTGGTTGCGGCCTGCTGATTTCATACTGCAAGACCTCCAGAAAAACCCCGTGCGGATTTTGGGATGGGTAGAGTTCAAGAACTTTAAGGGTGCACTGGACATACTCGTGGTCAAGTGCCAGCTCACCACATTACTGGGGCTGGCCTAGTTTAGACCTCTGGGCATACAAATAGTCGGGGTGCAGCAGATACAAATGCACAATTTTGAAAATGTGTGGTGGGAATTCCCGGAGGTATTTGATGGGTCCCTGGGGTGCTACAAGGGACCTCCCATCACCTTACAGCTGGACCCCCATGTGAGACCAATAAGGCTGAAGGCTAGGCGAGTTCCATTTGCTCTAAAACCAAAAATAGAAGCAGAGCTGGACTGCCTCGTGGTCCAGGGAGTGCTAGAGCCAGATGGTGCGGTCTCATTTGGAGTACTGTGTGCAGTTCTGGTCGCCGCACCTCAAAAAGGATATTATAGCATCGGAGAAAGTCCAGAAAAGGGCAACTAGAATGATTAAAGGGCTGGAACACCTTCCCTATGAAGAAAGGTTGAAACGCTTAGGGCTCTTTAGCTTGGAGAAACGTCGACTGAGGGGTGACATGATAGAGGTTTACAAGATAATGCATGGGATGGAGAAAGTAGAGAAAGAAGTACTTTTCTCCCTTTCTCACAATACGAGAACTCGTGGGCATTTGATGAAATTGCTGAGCAGACAGGTTAAAACGGATAAAAGGAAGTACTTCTTCACCCAAAGGGTGATTAACATGTGGAATTCACTGCCACAGGAGGTGGTGGCGGCCACAAGCATGGCCACCTTCAAGAGGGGGTTAGATAAAAATATGGAGCAGAGGTCCATCAGTGGCTATTAGCCACAGTGTGTGTGTGTGTGTGTGTATATATATATATATATTTGGCCGCTGTGTGACACAGAATGTTGAACTGGATGGGCCATTGGCCTGATCTAACATGGCTTCTCTTATGTTCTTATGTTCTTATCCTATGCAGCATGGGAGACCCCCATAGTCACTCCAGTGAAGCCAAATGGGGACATGTGCATATGCACAGACTATAAATGTACAATAAATAAAGCACTCCAGGACAACCCATACCCCATCCCAGTGGTCAGCCACGTCCTCGCATCCTTAGCCGGCTCTAAGGTTTTTGCGAAACTGGACCTGGCCCAAACATACCAGCAGCTCCTAGTGCATGCTGAGACAGCTGAGGCTCAAACAATAGTGACTCACAGGGGAGCTTTCAGGGTGCAGCGATTGCAATTTGGGGTTAGTGTGGCTCCGGGAATCTTTCAGAGCATAATGGACTCTCTCCTTAAAGGGATTCCCAGAGTACAACCTTTTTCTGATGACGTTTTGATAACCGCCCCGGACACCGAGGAGTTCAGCTGCCGTCTGCTAGAGGTACTCCGCCGCTTTCAGATGGCGGGACTTAAGGTGAAGTGGGAGAAGTGCTCTCTTGGGGTGCCGAGGGTGGAGTTCTTGGGGTTTGCAGTGGACGCCGCGGGAATACACCCAGCAGCCAACAAGACCAGGGCGAAAGTCCACACCCCAGCCCCCACGTGCAAGGCAGAGCTGCAAAGTTTCTTGGGGCTCTTGAACTTTTATCATTCCTTCTTGCCTCACAAAGCTGCCCTTGCAGAACCCCTACATAGGGTCCTCAATAAACACACCCCGTGGATCTGGGGGGGAAAAGCAGGCTGCCGCTTTTCAGGCAGTCAAGGACATCCTGGTTTCCAATGCGGTGCTCCACCATTTTAATGAGTCCCTTCCAGTTATTCTAGCCTGCAACGCTTCCCCGTACGTGGTGGGCACCGTCCTGGGGCACCAACTTCCGGATGGGAGGGAAGTCTCCGTGGCCTATTACTCTCGGGCCCTGACCCCCGCAGAGCGAAACTATGCCTGAATATTCAAGGAGGCCTTGGCAATCGTGGCGGGCGTGTACAAATTCAACGACTACCTCTATGGCAGGCATTTCACAATTGCCACAGACCACAAGCCGCTGCTGGGCCTCCTCGCCCCAGACAGCTAGACACTGCAAATCCTATCATAGTGCATCCTGAGGTGGAACCAGTTCCTCAACTCGTATATGTATAAGCTAGTCCACCACCCCGGTAAAGCAATGGAACACGCAGATGCCCTCAGCCGCCTTCCGCTGCCCTCGATGGACCCCGACCCAGCCCCTGCCCACCACGTGATGCTACTGGAGACTCTACCGGAGAGGCCTCTTCATGCCGCTGAGGTAGCTCAGGCCACGGGCAGAGACTGCAACCTCGTATGCGTTTTCGACTGGGTGGGTAGGGGTGGCCCACAGGCAAACTGGACGCTAATTTCAGGGCATTTGCATCCCACCGGGAAGAACTGTCCATACACAAGGGGTGCATTCTCTGGGGTAGCAGGGTGGTGGTCCCCCCCCAACTTCGGAAGCAGGTGCTTGAAGCCTTGCATGAGACGCACCCGGGGATAGTGCATATGAAGGCCCTGGCACGTAGTTATGTATGGTGGCCGGGGATGGACGACGAGATAGAGGGGTGGGTTAGAAGGTGCCTACCCTGCCAAGAGTCCCAGCCAAATCCGCCCAGCGCCCCCGTCCACTGCTGGGAGTCCAATCATGTTCCGTGGTCCCGGCTACACCTAGACTCCATGGGGCCATACCAGAGCCAAATATTCTTTATCCCGGTGGATGCCTACACAAAGTGGTTGGAGGTGATTCCCATAGCTTCAACCTCCACCGCGGCTGTGGTCAGAGCCCTACGGAGGGTCTTTTGCACCCACCAGATTCCCGAGACCTTAGTCAAGGACAATAGGACTGCTTTTACCTCCCGGGACATCCAGGAGTTCCTGAATAGGTACCTCATCCAGCACATACAGTCCGCTCCCTTCCATCCAGCCACCAATGGCTAAGCAGAACGTATGGTACATACCACCAAGGAGACCCTGGGTCGCATAGTACAGGGGGATTGGGACCACCACCTGGCAGCCTTCCTATTTGGGAACCAAATCACCCCCAACCCTGTCACCGGTTTAAGCCCTGGAGAGCTGCTCATGGGGATGAAGTTGACCACTAGGCTAGATAGGTTGCATCCAGACCGGACCCTGAACCTCCGCAGCTCCCCTGAGACAAGAGAAGCCACTAGGGGGTTCTTTCCAGGGGATCCGGTCTACGCGAAGAACTTTGCAAGTGGGCAGGAGTAGTTACCAGCCCAGGTGCTGCAGGTCATCGGGTCTTGCTCTTATGAAGTCACATCAGAGGGGGGCTAGATCCTTAGGAGGCACATTGATCAGCTGCACTGCCACATCTTGCCAAAAGAACAGTCAGAGACCGGGGGAGCAGGTAGCAGGGTAATAGCGGTAACGCCACCAGAAGCCACCCAGCCAGTGCCGGCCATGCCGGCTCTGCAGGCGGAGGAGCCCAGCAGCGGCTGGAGCAACCCCTCCCCCATGGGTGTGCAAGGAGAGGCCCTGGAGCAGCTGCAGGCACCGGACAGCACTCTTCTAGCTTCACCCCACAATGAGGAACCAGCGGCCCCCGCAGCCACAGCAGCCACTCCAGTTCCCCAGATAAAACCTAGGAGGTCGAGTAGGGAACGAAGGGTACCAGTTCACTTGAAAGACTATGTTTCTTGAACTAGGGGGGGAGGAGTGTTGTGTCTTGAATACACAACACAGCGTGTGTGCATGTGCGCAGAGGTGACCAGTGGAAGACTGCAGGTCACCGGATGTAAGGACGTAAATACACTCCACCTATGAAGATCTGTGGCAGGAAGTTTAACTGGCCAGGATTGGACCTGGCCAGGTAAGAGGGTTGTTCCGGGAGATGTATATAATCAGGGACCTGGCCCCACCATGTTGTCTTTGTGATGTACTCGCCAATAAAGTATGTTGCCTTCTACAAGTCTAGTAACTCAGTACATTACACTCATATCGATCAGGAATGCAAAAATCATGGTACCCAGTGGTCACTGGCCATCTAAGAAATTGGGCCTGGCAACAGGCATTTAAGCTACTGAAGAAGGCAGGAAACAGGTTACTCATTCTCCCAAAAGGGCTTGTGTGCTTTAGGTCCTGGCCTCTTATTCCCTGATGCCCTTCGTTTTCTCCTCTTTCAATTAGCTCTCTCAGCACTAACCCTCTTCCAGTTCATGACTCTTTCTGCATGGTTTTCAGTGCTCTCACTTGATGTGATGTAAAACCGGGGATCCTCTTTGGGTTGAAATTTGGCATAGAAATGTTTTGAATAAAATAAATACATTAGGTGAGCAGCAGAGGCTGAGATCTGGCAGCAGGGAGGAGAAGACCAATGAAAACAGCATTCTCCCCCCCCCCCTTGCTAGCACACTCAGATCTTCATCTCTCCTAAATTTTTGCAAAGTATTTTTAACAGTAGATTAGTGTTTGCAGTTCCCCCCTCCACTCAGATTGTATTTGAGAATGCAAATTACGAGTTTCACTATTGACCCCCCCCCCAAAAAAAAATTCTAAATTGATTCCTCATGTTCCAGGAGCATGTATGTTCTTGCCATGCCATTTGAGAACTGTCATATGGCAGTGGGCAAGCAGCACAGTGCATTGGCAACTCTACAATGCCTTGATGATGATGAACTGGATGGACTTTGAATAGAACCAGGCCAATGGTTTATAACATGGCATATCATTGAATAAGCCTCAGGTCAATTTCATCTAACAGGAAGGAAGGGCACAGTAAAGGGTTAAAGTAATTTTAACTTTTGGCACATGTGCCAATACTTGCCATTGATTTCAGCTGCCTGGTCTGATGGATTTAAGTTATGCATGTGCAGAGACAGGACAACACTAGTGCAAATCATCTAGCTTTGAATGGTGAATGGAGTAAAAATTTCTTGCTAAGGTGTCCAATACATCATTGGAATGTTTATGCTGAGTAATGAAGATGCATATGACAAGCCTATTATGAGCAAATTTCATTGCAATCATTATAATATACCAATATACTGCTTATTGGAAATTTTTCAGGTATCCTAAGGAAGGGTTGAAGGTCCAGTAGCTTAAGCTAGACCTCTGAGGAGTAATAGCTGCCCTTCTTTCCCAAGGATAAGAACTGTGGGTGGAGAGCATAATGACTCTAGCAAGGGTAACTGCTGACAGTCCAGCTTGAGGGAGGAGCAAGGTCTGACTCATTGCTCTCCATCCCACCAGACATGACTCCTTAAAATTAGTTGCTGACTATGATCCTAGGCACATGTGTATACAAAATCAAAAGGTGATTTTCTCAGAGCCATTATGAGGAAGCAAACACATTTGGGTTCAGCTGGCTACAGGCCTAGAGAAATCTGCAGCATTATATTTATGCACAAGCCTTTAAGTCTGAAGAAATGATTAACTCACCATTGGCCCTCCCTCCTGGAATATCTTGAAGTGTCCTTTTCTCTGCAGAATTCCCAATTCTGTTAGTGTGGGTTGTTTGTTTCAAGATGAAAAGGCAAGTTGTTTTAATGCTGGCTGCTTGGTGCCTGTTCTCATCATGCTGCCACCAGCCTCTCCCCTCAACAGTGCTGCACTGCTGCAGATTCTCTTGTTGCTCCAAAAGAGGAGGTTCTGTGAGATCCAAGGGAATGGGAAACATCCTCGGTTGTCTTCTGAAATTAATAGAAGCTGATGTGAATTTCTTTTGAACTGTTCCACACATCAGCTAATGTGCAAAGTCCTTCAGAAATAACAGTTGCACATGTAAGGAAATACATTGTGTCATGGTGGTGGTGGGGGGAAAGTAAGCTTTTAATTATTACACAAAATGAGTCATTTGCATTGCCATGTGAACTGGAGTTGCCATGTGAACTGGAGAAGCATCCTCTCTGCTCCAGCTGCTCAGAAGTCTTAGAAGAAGAAGAAGACGATATTGGATTTATATCCCGCCCTCCACTCCGAAGAGTCTCAGAGCGGCTCACAATCTCCTTTACCTTTCTCCCCCACAACAAACACCCTGTGAGGTGGGTGGGGCTGGAGAGGGCTCTCACAGCAGCTGCCCTTTCAAGGACAACCTCTGCCAGAGCTATGGCTGACCCAAGGCCATTCCAGAAGGTGCAAGCGGAGGAGTGGGGAATCAAACCCGATTCTCCCAGATAAGAGTCTGCACACTTAACCACTACACCAAACTGGCTCTTAGGTCATCATGAAGGCCCCATCCCACCAAAAACTATTTGGTTCTAGAGGAACCCTTCCAAAGAAAGGTGCTGAATAGGTTTTGTCAGAAGAATAGTGATATTTCTTTATATTTGAAAATGCTACAAATAGCATGTATTTTTAAAGGCAGGAAATAATGTGTGCATGTATAGTAAATGTACTGACAACATGTATACTGCATGATTTTAATTTAAATGCCACATAAATGTGATCCTTGATTCAGTTAGTACTTAAACATTTACTGTTTCCTTATTTGTATTTCTTACTTGGAGGTAGTGGCAGCAACTTAGGATACATTCATCTTGACAGATTTTGCCAGCAATTTATTATCTTTTTATATCTCTGGTTTCTGGAATTCTTTCTTTGTAGTCACACAAATGGCATAGAAACAGCCTTTCTGGCTTTACTTTTGCTATGTTAATTGTGAGTTGGAACTGAATCTGAAATGTGATTTGTATATATAATACCTTACTGATATTTTCCAGATATAATCAGGTCTCTGGATGGTATCCAGGGTTTTCTGGGATACCAGGAATTGGGCCTTGAAAAAAATCACAGAAATATTCAGGATTAGCTGTGAATACCAGCATTTGAAAGTACACGAGTGTTCTCCCTCCCTTTTTTCTGTGTGTCTGTATCTCCTCAGGCTTGGTACCTGCTTGGTTTGTTAGACTTGCAACTTTTATTCTTTGTGTAAGTTGATTTGTGTTGGGTTTGCGGGTTGCAGTGAATTCTTGGGTTTGACAGTGCCTTCAGTTCTCAGGTTGTGTATTGAGACAGATTCTCTAATTTTACTTTTGTTAGGTTAGCATCAGCATTCCTATTTAGTTTAGCTTTGATAATTCTCTGGTTTGACATTGGATTGGATTCTTTAGTTGTACATTTATTATGTTAGGCTTGCCACATTGTCTTATGATTCTGCTGGGATTCCATTGTTCTGCATTGATTCTTTTGGTTTTTTGGCTCATTGTGCTTTCAGAGGCTTTTGGCCAGGGGTTGGTTTTCTTGATTTTGTGTCTCTAGCTGTTCTTTGCCCTGGAGGAATCATGGGATTTCCCCCCAACCCAAAGCAGGCAATGGAGGATGATGGATGGCTAGGGCACCTTCTTCAGTGGCCTATAGAATTGGTACAACTCACTTGAAATGTGGGTTTTTTATAAAGGATAGGCACCAGTAGCTCCTTTGCAATTTTGGTAAAATTTGGCCAACAAACACATGTAGTTATGGTGCATTAGTAATATTAGTTTGTTACCTAACTATGAGATGGTAGCCTTTTTTAAATGTTATGAAATTAGGCAAACTGTACACAAAAACTCACAATCTGCAACTATTTTTAAAGGAAGCCTATTTCTTTGGTTAGAATATTCCTGGAAGAAGGTATCAATCCTTACAGTGTGCCCCATGCAGAATTGCTCCAATCTATCTCCACAGAAGTTAATGAGCTTAAACTAGAGCAATTCTGTATAGAATTAGAGTATTCTGTGTAGAATTCAGTATAGTAAAGAGTTCCCCTAATCCTTGCCTCTTTTGACTTCTCAAGCTAGTTGTATGCTTATTTACTTAGAAGTAAACTGAGTCTAGCAGGTTTTGTACTCAAGTAAACATACATGGAATTTCACTCTGCAGCTTTTTGCTAGCAAAGCTTATTATGATTATCTGAATAAAAGAAACTAAATACAGAATAGAGAGAGAAGCCTATCTAAGTAGTATTACCAAGTGGTTGGAGGGCTGGTTGTGGCTAGAGGTGGTTGGAAGGGATGGCAGAGACCACACCGTTTTTCCATGAAGAGAGTCAAGTAAGACAGCGCACAAGCCTGTTAAGAGACTGTTAAGTTCATTGAGATATTATTGGATAAGAAACAGATTACTGTGCTTTAGTGTGCTTTGTGTGCAAGGGACAAGGATGGGGACAAAAACAGAGTGAATTGGCTCTGGCCCTGGCTACTATTTGTTGCTCTCAGCCTGACAAATTCTCTTGGGCTCCAGCCACCACTGTAACCAAACACTGTGAAGTTCAGACTTTGCATGGTATCATGTATGTCCATGGTCCTATGCTGCCACTTTGTGTCACCAGAGAAATTTGAATTAGAAATGATCACAAGCATTCAAGTTATCTGTGCTAGATGGCATGTGTTAATGTTTTTGGTTGTCTGGGAGTAAATAAACTTTAAAAATAAAAACACATGTTTACTGTTAAATGTCATTGAAAGCATAAAAAGTACAGTTGTAAATATGGACATACCTGTTGTCTAATTTTGAATTTTTAAATAGTATGTTAAATCCTCTTACTTATACATTAGTTCATTGTGTCTGTAGATTTCATGACTAAAATAAATGTGTTGCTATTTTTATTTTTTGCAGGCCTCAGATTTAGTGGGAGCTCACAGGAGCACAGCTCCTAAACCTTTCTGAGAGTTCCACCTCCTTGTCCATTGAATAGTATGTGCAGCTGCATAACAATCCCTGGATGAGCTCCACCACCTATTTTTCTACAAAATGACCTCTGATTTTGTTTTATTTTCATATTTACCTTTTTTACTAAAATACCTTTTATGGAAGTACAGGGGGACCAATTTGATAGTTTTGACTCGGGGACAAAATTAGCTAGTTATGGCTCTGCCAATGTCGAATGTACTTTTCTGTAGAAATCTCCCACACAAACATAAAACTAGCACAGCAGCTGGGAAAGTGTGGATGACTGGGGAAGGCAATGGCAAACCACCCCGTAAAAAGTCTGTCATGAAAAGAGTTGGAAATGATGGGTGCTTGCACAGGGGACTACCTTTACCTTTAAGAAAGCTTCTACATACTTTCTCTGACTGCTTTGCTGGTTTTCTGTTTTCAGGGAGTGCTTAACATAAAGGGAGCATTCCAGAACGTGAACTTCCATGATCCTAAACTTGCATTCTGAGGTGGGACCATCTAATCTTCAATCTCAGAATTGTACAGCCTTATTCTCATCTCATTCTCCAGCATGTGTAGGCCTAACAGTATCTGTGTATGTGAATACAATGAGTAGTAGTAGACTGGTAAGGAAATTGCCAGATTATGTCATAGTCTTTCTGCTGCCATATTTCATGTTTGAACTTTGTTAGCTACCTTAGATGTGCCTGGTAAAACTATGAGAACTCAAAGAGATTACACTGTCATATAAGTATTGCTGGACCTGGTAAATATGCAAGGATGGGATGAAACATAATATATGCAGAAAATTTCACCAGGGAGTTCTGGAATGCCTATTCTTCTTGAGTCCATGTGGCAGACCTAGCTGGGCTGTTGCTCTAATAAAGATGGGTGAGAGGTGAACTCAATGGGTGGGATCAGATGGGCTGGTTGCAGAGGCAGCATGTGTCTGGAAAAGCTGTCTGAGTTTGTGCTGCCCCACTGCAATCAGACGGCAGACAGTCAGCTAGTTGTTCAAATTGCTAATACACTGTGATCACAGCCCATAGGGATTTTTTTTAAAAAAAGTCCCATTGTGCATGTGCACAAGTGGGAGGGGAGTTGGAGAAAAAAAATAATTCACTGGAAATTGAGTGGAGCAATCATACCACTCATGCATTTCCATGATACGCCAGGGCATCAGACACCAGGAAACATGCCATGGAAGCACTTCCCTGGGAAACCACCGGGAAATTCCATTTATTTAATTGATCTGGGAGTCATTGTAGCATGAGGCAAGGACAAGTGGGGCACAGGGGCCAGATGCGATCACAATCATTTAATCCGGGGGGAGGGATGGATATGTTAGACCACATTGCTCATGTGATCTCACCCTTTGTCTCACCATGGTCAGGTACCAACTAAGACAACAATTTTACTTTCTGGAGAACCAGTGTGCTCCTCTAGCTGTAATGTTGGATTTGGCCATTGATTGGGGAGACTTTGGTTAAAGCCATACTGAGCAGTAAAGTTCATTAGTTGCTCTTAGGCTGCGCTCTCTCTCTCTCTCTGAGATAATCTTTTGTCCTACCCTGAGATTTCTGGGGGGAAAGGTAGTATCAAAATGAAATGGATAAATTTACTCATCATGGCATGCACATCACAGTTTTTCAGTCTTACCTACCCTGTAGTGTCTTGTGAGATGGGTAAAACACTGTTCTGAATTCCTCAGAGTTAAAATGAGATACTAATAAATAAGGGCACAAAGCTAATGTTAAGCAGTTCTAAGCCCCATTGATTTTAGTGAGTCAAGCATGTACTTAAACTCTCTCCCACTGAAAGAAACAGGATTTAAACTTTGGATATATCACTCTACATGTTTCCTGGACTGAGCAAAGTACCAAAATGTATATTGCTCTGTGTGTATGTATTAATAGCAAAAAAGGCAGATTTTGTTTTTCAGTCCAATGCAGCAAGGTCATTTATAATCCTGGGGACAAAGAACCTGAAAATTCCTCAAAATGAGGGTTTGTTTTGACCACCTTTTTGGGGGGGGTACAATAACACTTTAAGCCAATGCTCCATTCAGTTTAGTGGAGCTTTCTTCCAAGTGATTGTGGGTAGAACTGAAGGTGCCTTTCATACCATCTCTTTAATCCACCTTGCCTTCTGAAGGCAATTTTAAAAAAGGTTTCACATACCTTAAGGGTCAAATACTGCCTTTCCACAGTTCATGAAGCTTTAATCGGGTTTTATGAAACCTATCAATCATTTAGTTGCTCTTGTTATGCTTTATCCTTTTATGTGTGTGAAACCTTAAAAAAATCTCTTTAGCTTCAGAAGTCAACTTGTGGTTAGAATGCCCATATGAAAGTGACTGAAGTCTAATAGATTGACACAAAATATATTTTATTAATAAATTATTATATATTGTCATAGATATATAATTGAATCTTAGTTTGAACTGCTTCTGCCTGTACTTTGAGGATTATTATATCTGTATATCTATCTGTGATCATTTTAGCCTATTATAATCTGCTGAATTTTTTTTGCTTTGTTCTGTCCACTTCATCCAAAAAAGCTACATTAAGTAGTCAGAGCTGAAAAGCCAATACCGCTGAAGATGGGAGCTTTCCAAATGAGACTCCATAAAACAAAGCAACTTCCCTTTAAATTTATTTAATCAGGAAATTGTGCCACATAGAACACTCTGTATATTTATTGAGGTTAAACTTGTTCTATTTTTAGGATGGAACATTAAATGGCAGATGCTTACAATTTTAATACCAGATGCCACTGATGGCCAGGATTTGTGACCTAAATACTTCTAAAGAATTTCCTTCTCTAAGTGCACATCCACAGCAACACGTGACTTCATTGATCTAGGCAATTGGAATGTGCTGGTTGCTGTTTCTGCATGTATTGTGAATCTTTATTTTTCCAGATATAATCCCTTTTAGGACGTTGTTATTGTTATTCATTAAGAAAAGGAAGTGATTTCTCTCAATCTTTCAATGATTTAATTCTCTTTACACTAGTGACAGATTAAAGAGCACCAGTTTTGATTGCACACATCTGAAGTATTCCAAAAGAAAGGAAATGTGTTTGGGAGTAAATGAGATTTGAGAAAGATGCTGCTGGTAGGGAATTTTGGAATGGGTAGGGCACTGGGTTGGGTTGGGGTTGCAGTTGCTTCTTAAAACCCAGGTGAAAGGTTTGAAGATACTCTTGGATCATCATTGTCCCTGGCAGGGCTTTTTTTGAGCAGGAACGCACAGGAATACAGTCCCAGCTGGGTCGGTGGCAGGTGTGTGGCCTAATATGCAAATGAGTTCCTGCTGGGCCTTTTCTACAAAAAAGCCCCAAGCAAAACAATCGTAACTCCAGGGGGTATGGTCTAATATGCAAATGAGTTCCTGCTGGGCTTTTTTTGGTTCCTGGGTATCCAAGTGATGGCTATGGCCAAGAGTGTTTTATACCATTTTAAAAGTCATCTATCTAATGTGCAGAGTCACAGGGTCTAGCCACAGTACTCCATGCCCTATTGACACCTTGATTATATGACTTTATCATGAGAGACCGTCTTTGGAAAACATTTAAAAAAGTGGTTCCAAATGCAGATGCCAGAATTTTAGCTGTAATGTCACTTAACTATTGCAGCATCTTCACTGGTTTCTGGACCCTATTCAGAATGCTGTTTTTGACCTTGAATGCCTCATAATATCTAGGACAGGGGTGACCATACTGCAACTTGGGAGCCACATGTGGGTCTTTCACACGTATTATCTGGCTCTCGAAGCCCCCACTGCCCCCATCTCTCTTTAAATCACTTTTCTAAGCCAAACCAGCTGGCAGCTTAGAAGATGCATTTAAAGTTAAAGTTGCTTTCATTCCACCTCTCCTTCCCTCCCCCTCTTCCATCTTTTTGCCTTCCTTCCTTCCTTCTTATGCATTTATATGCTGCATTTCTACTGTTGTGAGAAGTGGGATATAAATAATAAATAAATATATGTCACCCCGAAGTGAATACTTTCAGATCCCTGATTCACCAGGTTCTGAGACCAGTTATAGATATAGCTAACATATGGTAGAAATCAGTTTGGTTGAAAAGCCAAGGAGATTTTATTTTGCTGTACCTAGAATATGGTAATTTTGTGGGGCATGGGAATGTATGCAGTGACTGACGGAACTGATTAAAAGAGCTGCTTTTGCCTTAATATGGAAAAATTTACTCAGCTTGTTGATAATGAGAACAAAACAGTAACGCTATTTTAAAAAATCAAGTTTTAATATTCTTCAATATCGGTCCATTTAGACATCTCAGTCTTTAAGAGAAGTGGCACCTGAAAAAGCATTGGTGTAAATGTGCTAACTTATTAAGGCACTGCGTTTCTTAGGCCTACTTCATCCGAGACAAGAAGAGGATTCATTATACAGAGCTATAGTGAGAGACTCACAAGCTCGCAGTTGCCTTTATGGCTCCCCAGAGCAAATTCCTTGCATTTCCCTGTTCTTTGCCTCTTTCCACTTTTCCCATCTTTTTTCTCCCTGGATCCTGCATGAGACGCATTGGGGTTTTAGAAGACTAATATCTTCTGATGAATGAAATATTCGTATGCAATTAATATTTTATCTTTGGGGCTTTTGCTTTCTGGAATAACCTTGCAAATATTCCTGTTTTACTGATGGAATATGATGGGCTAGAGTACCGCAGCTGAACCCTGATTGAGCCAAATGAGTCTTGACAATGCCAGTTCCTCAAAACCTTGGTGTGTATTTTGTACTCCCCTATCCCTGCTCGAGTTGCAGTAAATGCTAGTCTTTTGTAGTTGGAATTATAGCAAGTATGAATAGGCATTCCAGTTGACTCTATTAATCACCATTTCGGAGACCACAGTGTCTCAAAAGAGCAACTTGGACAGAGTAGAGAAAAATGCACAAGAGGGGGCCAATTTTGTCCTCTTATTTGTAGCAAGCATTATCAAACTGAACAAGCAGTATTTTAATAATACCTGTTTAAACAATAGTGCCGCAGCAGGTGAGCAAACACTGATATAGTTGCAATGCCATTCTCCAGGTTGGATACCTATGTCACAAACATTACCATTTAGTGTTTGAGTGGTATATTAGGTTCAATTACCTGAACACAGAGTAATATAAGCTGTTGCTATTTTTTACGTAACTCCTTTTTTTGTTCCTCTTTTATTTCTTCCTCCTCTTCATCCTCTGACTATGATTTTCACTAGAGCAAAGTTGGAGTCCAGCATCACTTTTAAGACCAACGAAGTTTTGTTCAGAATGTAAGCTTTTGTGTGCATGAACACTTCGTCATACAGTGAAATGGGGTACAATGAGCAGTGCTACATATAGCTGGTGGTCAGTGGTTAAGCATGCAAAGTTAGAATCCAATAGGTAAAATGTTGAAATTAACAAATTGAAAGAGCACCATTTGTGTGGGACAACAAGAAAGGCAGTAAGCAAGAAAGGCAGTAAACATGTCAGAATTGGAGAATGATGGTGAGAGTGTCAAAGGCAATAAATGCAGAGTCTGTTAATTGCTCTATTGCTCCTCAAGCCTGGGTTAAACTGAGAACATGTTTTTCTCAGAGGTGCTCCTGTCCACCTAATTTACTTTTTAACATGCAGCATACAATATAAAAGAGCCCTGTGGTGCAAAGTGGTAAAGCTGCAGTACTGCAGTCGAAGCCCTCTGCTCATGACCTGAGTTCGATCCCAGTGGAAGCTGGGACATTATTCTAAAAGAGAAATACATTGAAATACTGTGAATGTATAGCTCTATACAGAAGAATTACCACTGAACATTCAGGAACAGATCCTTTCAGACACATCACAGGAACCTTGACCACCTTTTATCTTCTACCCCAAATACACAAACTTGGCAATCTGGAACACCCCATTGTCTTAGGGATAGACACTATCACCGAGGGGGTATCTGGATATATGCACTGTATTCTAAGACCCTATGCTACCGGTGTTCCTATTTATGTTTGTGATACCACAGATTTTCTGAGGAAAATACAATCTTTGAAAAACCTTCCAGATAATGCTATCTTAGCCACTATGGATGTGGAATCTCTGTATACCAGCTGTAAGTAATATAATTACTAGCTATAAGGAATATAATTTCTTACAGAAACACAACTGACTTTGCCATTTTGTTCTCACCCATAACCACTTCAGATTTGGTGAGGAACTGTTCCTCCAGATCAATGATACAGCCATGGGCACCCACGTGGCCCCACAATATGCTAACATCTTTGTGGCTGACTTGGAGCAACACTTCCTAGACTCTCACTCGCTCATACCTCTCTTATACCTGCGTTACATTGATGACGTTTTTATTGTCTGGACACACAGTAAAGAAGCCCTGGATGCATTTCAACAGGCATTCAATGATTTTCACCCTACCATTAACCTGACAGTGAACCAATCAATGCAAGAAATATAGTTTTTTGGGACACCACTGTAAAAATATACAACAGACACATAGATACTACCTTATATCGGAAACCTACTGACCAACGAACATATCTGCATGCCTCCAGCTACCATTCCAAACATACCAAATGATCCATTATATACAGCGAGGCTCTATACTACAACTGGATTTGCTTGAATCCTGCTGACAGAGATTCCTGAGGGATCTACAACAAACCTTTTTGAAAATAATATTCCTCCATAGGTGTTTAAAGGGGTGTCATGATCCTGGGCCTAGTGAGGCCTGCAGGCCCCTACTGTGTGACAAGGGGACATTAGCTAATTTAAAACCAAGAACAAAACAGGGTATGCTAAGATGAAGGGTATTAAAAATTGTGGGAAGAAGTTGTTAACTAGGAAACACAAGAGGATTCAGCCTGGATAACTGTAGAAGTAGGTTTTGAGGCAGAGCTTATGAGCTTGATGTGCTTTAAATGGTTGGGTTTATTTTCAGACAGGTAACAAAGAGATGTGTGCCTTCTGCTGAATGCCAGTGGCATTGATTATCTCTGGAATCAACCCCAACAATGATGTTTTTTACCTCTGGCTGCCTTTCAGATTTAGTCAGTGCCAACATACAGGCTTCAATTTTTGTCCACCTTGTTTGTGAAGGATGAGAATAAAAACAAAAGGAAAAGCTTCATTGGGTGATGCTGGCAGATCCATTCTATTATGGGGGCTTGCAAGAGGTTCTGTAATAATGCCAGTGTAAACTGTTCAGTATACTATTCCCATCTGGCAATCCCGTAACCTTTAATTCCCTGATTATTGCTGTGGTCACTGCTCAGTAGGTTCCTTTCTGATCTACATGACATACTGTGTTCCCTTCCCAGTGAAGTCTGTTGTCACCAGAGTAATAGCTTTGGAACCTTTGACCATCAGTGCCTGATTATGCCAGTAGGTCATCTGCTAGAGCAGGGGTCCCCAACTACCGGGCTGTGGACCAGTACCGGGCTGTGGCCTGCTAGCAACCAGGCTGCAGAGTGAGGCAGAGCAGCCCTGGACTAAAGAGGCAGCACAGCCTTGCTCCAAGGGGAGGTAGCCTTGGAGTGAGGCCACACTGCCTCTTTCGTCCACCTGGGTTCCGGGCTGGCAGAAGGGGCAGCACTGCTGTGACCTTAGCCTACCCCTCATTTATAGACCTCCACTGATCAACTGATTGGCAGGAGTCTTTAAATGTGAGGGGGAGGCAGAAACAGCCTTAGTCTCCCCCCCATTTAAAGACCCCCATGGGGGGCAGGGATGTGGTGTGGATGCGGGGGAGCCTGGGGTGGCAAAACTCTCAGTGCTGCTTCCCCCACTGGTCTGTGGAAAAATTGTCTTCCATGAAACCGGTCCCTGGTGCCAAAAAGGTTGGGGGCCACTGTGCTAGAGAATAGTGTTTTCATTTGTGTGTTCTTTGTATTCTACAATGACTATCTGGCCCAGAACCTATGATTCATACTTGTTTGATTAATGGTCATGTTTCTTGCTTGAAACAGTGTTTCAGTACAGCAAGAGAGGTCTCCCTGTCTCCTGCTCCCCACTTTGATGCCTTGTCTCCACCCCAATATCTGACTCACACTAAACCTTTCATTGCATCAGCTGGATTGTCTTTTGCACAAGTGCATTTATGCCCTTACGTTGCTGTACTGGCATGACCTGCTGTCATTGTGCATTGACAATGCAGCATATGACACTAATACAGTGAACATTGCTTCTGGTTCTGTCTGCACTGCACTGCAGAATGTAGGAGTGGGCTTTGTTTTCAAACTGTTTCACTGCTATTAGATTGGAGGATAACCTTGCAGGGAAGCTAAAGGACTTGGTGCATTTCTATTCAGCAGTATCGCCGGCTGCAATAGAATCTGTGATGGAATGGCAATCCATGGCTTCCATGTTAGAATGAATCTTTGTTGAATTTATTGACCTTTAAATGTTTTGTCATGCATGAACTGTTTCTGCAAATTAGAACATTATTGCAAATCCATATTCAGGGCCTTGATGAAATGGATTGTTGAATGTGAGCCTAAACTTGACTGTACCTGATGCAAGACCAATTATCAGACTATAAATATTCTAAATTCCTTTAGCAGTACTAAGTGAAACTTGTATGTATGGACAAGCACTTTTAAAAATAGCAGTGTGCACTAAATATTTTAAAATATTAATACAGAATCAGCCTTTATAATCTGATCTCTGGATGAAAAGTAGTTAAAATAGTTTAAGGTCCAAGGAGATACAATACATTGCCGCCGGGAAATGTAACCACCAACTGTAGAAGATAAGGGAGAGCCGTGTGAAATGTCTCACATGCAAAGACAGCCTTTGTTTTGGGAATTGGGGGTAGTTGTGAATGCTTTGATGTATAATGTTAAATACCAATGACTCGAACTGCTAGCCATCAGTTCCAATGTCTTTCATGCTGAAGTAACTTTGGAGAATACAATAAACGCAACTTTGTTTCAAATAATGAAGTCTGCTCATTTTGGGAACTTTAATAAACCTTCGCTGACACCTTGCTGAAATGAAGCCGATCTGGCTGGGAATGTTCAAATGATCTCTCTATAAACTACCTTGAATTCCATGATAGAAGGAAGCTTAGATAGAAAAGAAATTAATAAATAATGCCTACAAGTGGCTTGCTGGTTCCCAGTTGTCAAGCACTATGACAAATTAGTATAGACAGAGAAAACTAATGACAATTTCAGCCAATGCTTGATCTTCAGAGAAATTATTTCTTTGTTGCTCTGCAAATGTCATTTTATGCTGCAAAACAAAGTAATGAGATCTCCAAAGAGAACGTGGTGTCTCATGAGTTCCAAACCTATGGAATTCTGTAGAAGTCAGGTAATTGGAATGAACTTGATAAGGTTTTGATGAACATCTGCAACATTAGGTGTTACACAATGCAATTCTAAACAGAACAATGTCCTTTTGAGTCTATTGAAGCCCCTGATAATTTCCTACCCTATATCATGGCAGTATAAATCTGAGAAATAAATAAAAGCAATTTGAATAAGTGAGAGCTTCTAAAAAGTGTTTAATCTGACCTGATAAAGGATCTTCAGTATGACCCAGAGCTAATTAACTCATATGACTATTTATTGATTTGGTAGAATGACATGCAACTATTACAATACCCCCCCTCCCTCAGCATTAAACAACAAAAAAGCTTTCAGATCTATTTCCTCCTTAGAAAGCTCCTTTCTTGTGGTATTGGATGTCTGTGATATTCACTTGAAATCATTTCCTAAATATCCTGGTTGCTATAGCAGCTGGTACTGATGATGGCATTTGCATGCAAAGCACTCAGTGAGAAGATTTGCAGGAAAGTCAGTGAAAATGGTCAAGTTTGTCAGCTTGTTCTCAACCCACCTACAATGGCACATTATGCAACATTTTTGGAAGTCAGAATTGCTGTAGCTGGCACAGCCAGAAGTAGGACCAGGCAGGGATTTGTTTCTCTGTGATCTTTTTAAAATCCTGTTTTTAAACCAGTGGCTTGGTCCAACATAAACCAGTGCCCTGAAAAGAAGATACACATTCAACCTGCATCAAAAATATATCCAGCAAGCTCTATGGAGGCTGGATGAGCACCATAACTTCTTTGGTAGACTGGAAAGGAAAATCCACATGTGCTTTCAGTTGGCACCCAGTTTATCTTTGGAAAACCACAGTTAAGGCCAAAAGCAACATCCCCCTCTGTGTTTGAAGGAAATCAGACGATAGAAAAGCCTCATATACATTGGAATCTGTATTACCAATATAGTTCTGAATTTCTGATCTTTTATTTGCTTATATTCCTTCTGCAGGGTACAAAACTCCTGTTCTTCTGCAGATTACAAAACTCAAATAACATTTGGCAATCTCTTAACACTGGTGTTTTTCTCTAATTCTTTACAAATTAACTGTCAGCACCCAGGTCCAAGAGTTGAGATGGCATAGCCACTGATGGCTAGAGAAACAGCAAGTAGGGATGCTAGCCCCCAGATGGGACCTGGGGGTCCTCCAGAACTACAGCTCATCTCCAGACTACAGAGATCAGTTCCCCTGGAGAAAATGGATGCTTTGGAGGATGGACTCTCTGCCATCATACCCCACTGAGGTTTGTGTCCTCCATAGGATTATTTCCACAGCTCCAGGAGTTTCCCAAGCTGGATCTGGCAACCAACCCCCATCCCCCACCAGCGGCCAGGGGAGACCTGGCAGAAACAGCAAGAGGCAGTGAGCTGTAGACCAGACGGCAACAGTTTGGAAACACAGAAGGATCATTTAGTGACTTTCTTCTTTGACAGGTTGCCTGGAATGAGGGAATCCAGCAGAAGCTGGAACTAGAGAACAGACACCAATATCAAATCAGTTCTCCAGACTCCAGAGTTGCCATCCTTCAGGTAGGGGCTGAAGATCTCCTAGAGTTATGGCTGGTCTCCAGACTACAGAGATCATTTCCCCTGGAGAAAATGGATGCTTTGGAAGATGGGCTCTCTGCCATCATACCCCACTGAGGTTTGTGTCCTCCATAGGATTATTTCCACAGCTCCAGGAGTTTCCCAATCTGGATCTGGCAACCAACCCCCATCCCCCACCAGCGGCGTGGGGAGACCTGGCATCCCTACTGCAGAAACGACAAGAGGCAGTGAGCTGTAGACGGCAACAGTTTGGAAACACAGAAGGATCATTTAGTGACTTTCTTCTGTGACAGGTTGCCTGGAATGAGAGAAACCAGCAGAAGCTGGAGGTAAAGAACAAGCACCAACATAAAACCAGCTCTCCAGGCATTATTGTTATTGTTGTTAATTCAGTTTACTTAATAGTCCCATCCCAGCCTAAGTCAGGCTCTGGGCAATGTACATCAAATAAAAGCAATACATGGATTAAGATCAACACAACAATACTGTTAGGTTCTGAGGCTTCTCAAGGGACCCTGGGCGAGGGTGGAGGCTCCAGGGCATGCTTCTCTCTTGCTCTTAACTTTGTTGCATTGCCTCAGAATATGACCAGAGGACTGTTCTCTTCACCTTTTTCTCTCTTGGTTATTCCTATGCTTAACCCAGCCGTCTCTCTATAATGTTCTCGGCGTATGTCATCGGCTCTTCCTCCCTGGCAGGCAGGCATCAGCAAGGTTAAATCACGCACTCCACGCCCACTGCCCTCCTCCTTTCCAGTCCCGAAGGAGAGCCTGGAAGGGTAGGGAGGTGCCATTCTTTACTTCCTGTGGGGTGGTCAGGCGGACTCCTTTGCTAAAGGGGGATATTGCACAGCATTTGTCTCTGTTGCCTGTGGATACCGAGTGCGTAGTTCCTTAGTGTAACCAAGTCATGAGGCATGGTGTCCCAGTCAGGTCCTGCTTTGACTTGACAGGCTCTGTGGGACAGGTGGGCCAGGAAGTCCAGGGTCTGACCCAAGGGACCAGACTCCAGACAAATACAAATTAAAACAGTAAGAATAAGGGTTGCCAACTTGCAGGCAGGAACTGAAGATCTCCCAGAGTTACAAGTTAGAACTGGTCCCCGGACTAAAAAGATCATTTCCCCTGGAGAAAAAAGGCTGCTTGGAGGGTGGACTCTATATGACATTATAGCCTGGTGAGGTCCCTCCATTCTTCAAATCCTGACCTCCCGAGGTTGTACCCACAAATCTCTAGGAATTTCCCAGCCAAGGGATTTGCTGGATTCAAAAGACCTAGAGGATTTTGGTCTGCAGAACAGTATCCTGCATTGAGCCATCTGAAATCTCCTCCTCTGGACTGACACCTTGCAGGTGCAGGGAGCTGGAATTCAGAGCCTTCTGGACCTAATGGCAAGAAAAATTATTTAAATCAAATTGTCAGTGATAGTGCTATCTGCTTGGCATTTCAGATGCTTCTTTTTAATCACATAAGTTTCCATTGTGCTTCAGGATTAATAAAATGATTTTACAAAATGCCAATTTATCAGGTTATGTCCCAGTCTTTTCCAATATGTGTGATCCAGTATGACATGTTGCTATATATAACATATACTGGATGTTGGGGTGATAAGCTGTACTGCATATTTTGAGTTTTAATTACAAAAGCTACCTTTGGGGGAAGAATTGCCACTAACCTCCACAGAATTTACTTCCCAATGTAGGATCAGGCTGCAAGGGTTCTAATCTGACATTGCTATAATTCATTTTGAAGCTACTTATATCTGATGATAAGTATACTCAGGCTGCACCGAGGATGAAATTGATGTCCTGCAGTTCCAAGAATGGCATTTACAATACAAGCTGTCAGTTTTGGTTTTTCTGAGCACACTAGTCATTAATGCCACAATAAAGAGCCTGGGATAAGTGCATCCAATTATGATGCAGTTGCTTATATTGGTATAACTAGAATGTCACATTAAATCAGGGTGAATAAATTAGGTATATTTACCTAATGCAAGCAGAACATTAAATGTATGTAGGGCCAGTACTAGGGTTTTTGGTGCCCAAGGCGAGCTGCCCACTAGCACCCTCTCCAGAAATTTTAAAAAACAGAAATTGTAGGAGAAATGAAGAAACCTGAAACTATTTCTTTTTTGAATTTACAGGTTTTTATTTTAAATTTAATTTTTTTTTTTAAAAAAAGTGAGATTAAGCAATAAAAAATTGTGAGAATACTACTTGATCCTTTTAGCGAAAGGTGCTAAGGACAAGACCTTTACATGACCATCCAAGGTAGAGCATCCTTTTAGTTGGCAGTGCCAGGGACAAGACCTTGTGCATGCAAGAAATATGCTCTACCACTATGGCTCTGTGGCTCTGTTAAAGTACAATAGGAAAGATGAGTGGCAGCAAACAACTTAAACAGGAAGCAATTTTTAGGAACTGTAACTGGCTCTTCTTCAGCTTTTACAGTTGGTAAATTTATCCCTGCCGGGCTCTGAAGAGCACACTGTGCAGGCGCTGTCCGATTTCACGTTTCCCAGGTCTGTAACAGATCCAGAGAATGCAAAACTGGCCGGGCAGCGTCTGTGCTTCATGGAGCCTGCTTTCCATTGGGGAAGGCAGGCTCCAAGGAGCACACATGCTGCACACGGGGAAAGGGGGCGCCAGGCCAGGGGATGCCCTAGGTGGCTGCCTACTTGGCCTACTCCCATGCACCGGCCATGGATGTATGTTTTCTGGAATATCTTTGTTTCTTGTGATTTTGATGTTAATAAACTTGCACTTTGGAAACTGCTGAGAATTTGTAGCAATAACTATAATAGGAATTTATGTTCTGCATGTTTGAAAATTATCATAACATGATGGTATAATAGTTGACTCAAACCCTGATCTTAAATACCTTTTACTTTCATAGCAACTGATCTTAAATTTGTTTTATGTTGAAAGAATCTTCTGTAAAGCATATCTGAGATCAAAAATTCCTAAACCTGAATTAGTGAACTTCTTTGTCTTCTGGGATCCTTTCATAAATAATCCTGATGTAACAGCTTATTTTATCTATAGCTTCCAATTCAGAATAAAGTTTGAGTCCAGTG
This sequence comes from Heteronotia binoei, assembly GCF_032191835.1. NCBI lineage: Eukaryota > Metazoa > Chordata > Lepidosauria > Squamata > Gekkonidae > Heteronotia > Heteronotia binoei. The sequence continues at coordinate 163,331,564 of NC_083223.1, read as the reverse complement.
ACACCTTTAAAACCAACAAAATTTAATCCTGGGTGTATGCACACTTCATCAGATACATTGAAACAGTTTTCTTCAAGCCTTACATATAGGTGGAGGTTGCAGGGTTTGGTTTCCAGGAAGGACTTGTTAGACTCAGGATGCATAAATAACTGGGTAATGTATAGCTGAGATTGGATTAAAGCAGTTGGTAAGACCTGTGAATGGCAGCAAATTAGCATTCAAATACAAGAGTTAACAAACAGATGTGAGAACTAAGTTTGAGTCCAAAGGAGAACTGAGAGACTTGGTATGTTTAGGTACACACTTCTTCAGATACATTGGAACAGATTTTCTCAAGTGTAACATATGGGGGGGGGGGTTAGTTGCCAGTAAGGGCTGATTAGAGGCAAGTTGCACAAGTACAGCTAAGTTTGGAATAATGCAGTTGGTAAGGTCTGTGAATAGCAACAAATTAACATACAGATAATAAAAAGTTAATGATGGATGTGAGAACTAAGTTGGAGTCCAATGGCACCTTTAAGCCCAACTAAGTTTAATTCTGGGTATAATGAGTGACAGCATGTGCAAGGAGATAGGAACCCAGTATCTCTGTTAGGCCCTCAGGGTTCGATTGTCCTGAGTGTTGTAATAACTTGTAATTCCGCAATCTCCCATTACAGTCTGTTTCTGAAATTCCTTTGCAGTAAAACAGTGACTTTGAGGGCCCCCACTGAGTGCCCTGGGGGGCTGAAATTTTCTCCTACAGGTTTCTCAGTTTTGTGATTCTTTATGTTAGATTTGTGTCCATTTTGTGTTGATTTGTGTAGAGCAGGGTTGTCAAACTAATTTGTTATGAGGGCCAGATCTGACATTAATAGAATCATAGAGTTGGAAGGCACCTCCATGGTTATCTAGTCCAACCCCCTGCACAATGCAGGAAACTCACAAATACCTCCCCCTAATGAGACGTTCCTGGACCAGGCCATGTGTTTCATAAAGTGTAATGCCAGGTAGTGGATATATAAACCTTATAGGACACAGACAAACACAACTAAAAGGGTTTTTTAAAACTTAAAATAAAACATGCTTAAAAATTACCATGTTTGCAATATTTTGTTTAATAGTTTCTAATAACTGACCCCTCTTGCTCTGAATTATTGCATCAAAATCTGGAGACAATGAATTATTGCATCAAAATCTGGAGACAATGTCTGTGCCGTGGCAATCTTGACTATGCTGTTAGGGTGTGTATCTGTAAATTGCAAGACTACTTTTGATTTATTGAAATGGCTGGGCATTGTGAGCTTTGTGCTGCCCAAGAACATGTGAGGGCACCACAGACTGAGGGCTATGTGTTTATCTATGAAACTATAATTTCCCCCAGAAAAATAACTGCAACTTCTATGAGGCAGTGTAAGTATAGAGAGACAGCCAGTATAGTGGTCACTATCAGCCTACTATCTGAGAAGCCTGGGTTCAAAATCTGCAGTCCACACAGGAATTGTGCTGGACACACACTCTAATCCACCTCACTGTAGATTGTGATTATTCCTCATCTAAACTGTTCCCATTGCTTTCCTATTGAATAAGACTGGATCAGGACATGGATACAGGGAAAAGGGGGAGGGAACCCAGTTGCACCCAGGAGAGTCCTGACAAAACGAGCTTAACAACACAAACACAGAAAAAAATAGCAAGGCTAAAAGCTCATACCTTGAATAAAACTGTGTTAAAGCTCTTAGGGGTGTTTTTTTCTATTTCTACAGTGGAATTGAGGCAAGGAGCAAAGCAGCCTCTGTTCTTTCCCTCTTCCCCTTCCCTTTTCCCTAAGGGAGGAGGAGGAAGCTTTAGCCAATGAAGGGGCTTGGCTCTGTAGCTCTGCTGTTTGATTAAGAGAGCCAGGCTGTATCAATTGCAAAGCAGAGCTACGGAGCAAAGCCTGTCCATTGGCTGAGGCTCGTCCTCCTCCCTTGAGGAAAAGAGAGGGGGGAAGAGGGAAAGATAGGATTGCCAATCCCCAGGTGGGGGCAGGGGATCCCCCCCGCTTGGAGACCCTCCGCCCGCTTTAGGGTAATCAGAAAGTGGGGGGAGGGGAGGGAAATGCCTGCTGCACACGCCATTATTCCCTATGGAGACGGATTCCCATAGGGTTTAATGAATTGATCTGCAGGTATTTGGGGCTCTGGGGGGCTTTTTTATAATAATAATAATAATAATTTTTTATTTCTATCCCGCCCTCCCCGCCGGAGCAGGCTCAGGGCGGCTCACAACATAAAACACACATTACATCAATTATACTTATAAAACATGGTTAAAACAATTACAGAGTATTAAAATTAACATAACAGTATGGCGTTATAAACAGGTTTCAATAAATTTCAGAAGTAAAAACGTTTCAAGAATAAAAGCATTTCTAGCAGCATATCTAGTTTTGTCACAAGTTTTTTCACTAGTTGAAGGCCATCTTGAAAAGGTGGGTCTTACAGGCCCTACGGAATCCCTCTAAACATCGTAGGGCCCTCACCTCTTCAGGGAGTTGGTTCCACAGTAGTGGAGCAGTAATAGAGAAGGCCCGGTCCCGGGTGGCTTTCAGTCTGGCCTCCCTTGGCCCAGGGATATTCAGCTGGTTTTTCCCAGATGACCTCAGTGCCCTCTGGGGCTCATATGGGGAGAGACGGTCCCTTAGGTAGGTAGGTCCTCGGCCATATAGGGTAAAGGCACCAAATTTTGAGGTAAAGGCACCAAATTTTCAGTGTAGCATTTAGTGCCTTTCCCAAAATTCCCTCAAGTTTCAAAAAGATTGGACCAGGGGGTCCAATTATATGAGCCCCCAAAGAAGGTGCCCATATCCTTCATTATTTCCAAAGGAGGGAAGGCATTTAAAAGGTGTGCATTCCCTTTAAATGTGATGGCCAGAACTCCCTTTGGAGTTCAATTGTGCTTATCACAACTTTGCTTCTGACTCCACCACAACATCTCCTGGCTCCACCCCCAAAGTCCCCAGATATTTCTTGAATTGGACTTGGTAACCCCAGGGAAAGAGCCAGATGCTGCTTGGCTTGGCTGCATTGCAGGGGAAAGCACAAAAATGGCGACCAAAGGAAGCAGGGGAGGGAGAAGAAAGCAGACAAAGGCCATTTACTCACAGGCCTGATTGGAGCCCTCTGGGGGCCAGATTAGGCCGGTGGACCGTATGTTTGACACCCCCGTTTTACCTGTTTGTCCTATTGCCGGAATTTGATCTTGTTGAGTCCAGTGACTGTGTTTTTTGGGTTTATGTGGTGGCAAAGTTGGGTTTATTGCAAGCTCTGGTATCAGTGTTCATGTTCAAATCAGATGTCTATTATTGTGGATTACTGTGATTATTATTCAGAGCACAGCCAGTTAGGGTTGCCAAGTCCCCTGCCTCCTCCAGTGGGGGACTTTTGTGCGCTCTAGGAGTTTCCAGGAAAACTCTATGGTTTTCCCGGATGCACTAGCCTTTTGGGAGGGGAAAACTATACCTATTATACCATAGTTTTCCCTCCAAATGGCTAAAGTGTCCGGGAAAACCATAGAGTTTTCCCAGAAATGCCTAGAGGGGCCAGTGCGTGATGTCACCAGCATGATGACATCACTTCTGAGTGATGTCATCATGCCAGTGACATAGGGGGAGGTCCCCCCACTGGCCCAATGTGGGCCGGTGGGTTGGGAACCTCCTGGATGGGGCAATCCCTGCCCAGACCAGGGGCTTGGCAGCCCTACAGCCAGTTGGGCTCTGAAAGAGAACAAGACACAGAGACATTTTGAATCTGAGAAAGGGTAACTCCTAGTAGAAAACTGTTGATCTCTGAGGCTCCAACTTCAACTTTCTGCACAGCAATTGTAAAAGCTGGAGGGTGTCCTAAGCACTAAGTTGAAGGAAATACTGGGTATTCAATCATTGAACTCAAGACTTTACCTAGTGTACTGCAGCATGAAGAAGGCAAATGAAATGGATAGTTACCTAGGCAATACATTGCTGCTGTTGCTGTAATATTGCTGCTGTTGCTGACTGTAATATCAACCTTCTATTGTAATTTTGCCAATTGTTGCTAAATTCTGGCATTAAGTGTTTTTTGTTAATAATACTGAGATCAAGTTATTTGTTTCAAAATAAAGAATAGCAAGCCAAGACTTCTATTAACAATTGTTACTTCTATACAGTTTTTCCTTTTGTTACTACCCAACAGGTTTGGGCAAGGGAGGAATAGCCATCACATTGTGTGGCTCTGAACCTTAATGTAGCAGCACCAGCTGGCGGGTGGAGGGGGCAGAGTTGAAGTGGCCATTTAAAGGAGGTGGAGGCCAACCTAGCCCAGTCACACCCAATAGGCAATAGGTCCTACCAGGACAGTGTGGCAACCCTCAGGGAGACAGAAAATGGAAGTGGTGACATACCCCAGGGAGTCTCCCTCATAAGGGCCAATAGGGTTGCTAGTCTCCAGGTAGGGCCTGGAGATCTCCCGCTTTTATAACTGATCTCTAGCTGGCAGAGAGCAGCTCCCCTGGAGAAAATGGCTGCTTTGAAGAGTGGACTTTATAGCATCATAGCATGCTGAAGTCCCTTCCCTCCCCAAATCTTGCCCTCTCCCAGATCCACTCTCAAAGTCTCCAAGTATTTTCCAGCACAGACCTGGCAATGCTAAGGACCAAGGATTCAGGCCAGGGGGGTGGGGCAGAGACAGGTTAGCCCTCTTTGTAACTAACCAGCTACATGCGGACGGCACTAGAAACAGAACAGGAGGAGCTAGAGTTTCGCTAACCCATATCCCCCTCTAGTCTGAGGCCTGTTGAGGCTTTCAAGAGTTGGCTCCACCCAACTCTGATGATGTGGCATGTAGAGTATTGGACTCCGTGTAGCGCCGTGCGATCAGGTGACCCGGGGAAGTCCCCGGGTCGCCCTGTGTAGCGCGGGAAAGTATCCGCCAATCAAGATCTGCGGCGGGAAGTTTAACTGGCCAGGATTGGGCTGGCCAGCAGGAGGGTTGTTCCGGGATGCATGTATATAACGCGGAGCCTGGCCGCGTGCACTCAGTTCTCAGTTCTGCTTGTGATGTACCAATCAATAAAGTACATTGCCTTCAGCACGTCTCGTCTCCCAGTACATTACACTGGCGACGAATCTAGCTAGGAAGGGCCTCCCCGAAGGGAACCTGACCTGACCAGAGATGAGGAAGGCGTAGCACCGCAAGATCGGGAAAGCCCGCCGCTACCATGGCGAACTCTAGCGTAACGATGGGCCATCTTGCCGAATTCAAACCAGAGCACCCCGAAAGATGGGAGACCTACACCGAACGGGTTGAATGCTATCTACGGGCCAACATGATAACTGATGACAACCGCATGAGGGACGTCCTGCTGAGCGTCTGTGGAGAGGCGACCTTCGAGATCGCACGAGGGCTCTCAGCCCCTGCGAAGCTCACAGAGAGGACGTACGGGGAAGTCGTCTGACTCCTCACGGGGCATTTCTCGCCCCAGCCCTCCATCGTAGCCTGCAGGTTCCTCTTCCATAAAAGGGACCAGAAGCCCGGGGAGACGGCCGCCATTTACCTGGCCGCTCTCCGGCAGATTGCGGGAAACTGCAATTTTGACAAGAGGGAAGAAGCCCTGAGGGACCGTTTTGTCTGGGGCCTACGTGATGAAAGATTGCAGCAGAAGCTCTTCGCCAAGGAAGAGCTCAACCTACAACAAGCCTTCAACGAGGCGACGGCTTTTGAAAGAGCCACGAAGACATACGGCTACCCACGTGGCGAGTCAGTCCACCAAGAAGAGACCGCTCACGGCGGCTCCGACCTACGAGGAGGTTTCTCAGCTCCGCCGGCCACCAGGATCGGACCAAAAGGACCCCTCGAGACAACGAGCGATGGAGAGGGCCCTGACTACCAAATGTGCAAGCTGCGGCGATCCCCACAAGAGGAGAGACTGTCCATACCACAACATGGACTGCCGTAGCTGCGGGAAGATGGGCCACATCGCACGGGCGTGCCGGGCCAAGAACAGCCGCAGGCGGCCGACCACACACCACGACTCCACCGAAGCTTATACCACCGCGTCCACAAGTTTACAGGTACTGAACTTGCCCCTCTCAGCCCCCAACAAGATCAAAATGTCGGTCCTCATCGAGGGCGGCCCCTGCCTGATGGAGGTGGACTCCGGTTCTTCCATCTCCATTATCTCGGAAGAGACCCTAAGGAAATTATGTCCCCACCGCCGCCTCCACTTGAGGCTGGCCCACTTGAGGCCGGCGGACTTCGTTTTGCGGGATTTCCAAAAGAATCCGGTACACATCGCGGGCTGGGCCCGGGTGCGGGTCGAGAGGGGGAGTTTCAGGGGACCCTTGGACATCCTAGTGGTGAAGCGTCAGCTCACTACCCTTTTGGGGCTGGCCTAGTTCAAACCGCTAGGGATCCAGCTAATGGGGGTGGACCAAGTACAGGCGAGCGGTTATGAGGACGTCTGCCGAGAGTTCCCCGCAGTTTTCGACGGGTCCCTGGGGTGCTACAAAGGGCCGCCCATCTCGCTGCCGCTCGATCCCATGGTCAGACCCATCCGGCTAAAGGCAAGGCGGGTGCCGTTCGCCCTGAAACCGAAAATAGAGGCGGAGCTGGACCACCTCACAACCCAGGGAGTCTTAGAACCAGTGTCTTACGCGACCTGGGAAACCCCCATCGTAATGCCCGTAAAGCCCAACGGGGATGTGAGGATCTGCGCTGACTATAAGTGCATGATCAACAAAGCGCTCCAGGACAACCCCTACCCCGTCCCCGTGGTTAGCCACGTTCTGGCAGCACTAGCGGGGTCCAAGATTTTTGGAAAGCTGGACCTGGCGCAAGCATATCAACAGCTACCGGTGGACGCCAAGACTGCCGAGGCTCAGACCATTGTAACCCAAAGGGGGGCTTTTAGGGTCAGGAGGTTACAATTCGGGGTGAGCGTAACTTCGGGGATATTCCAGAGTATAATGGACTCTCTTCTTAAAGGGATCCCCGGAGTCCAACCTTTTTTTGACGACGTTCTAATCGCCGCCCCCGACACCGGAGAGTTCTGCAACCGCCTGAGAGAGGTTCTCCGCCGTTTCCAAGCGGCGGGGCTGAAGGTCAAACAAGAAAAATGCTTGCTGGGAGTACCGCGGGTGGAGTTCCTGGGGTTCGCTGTAGACGCGGCGGGAATCCACCCAACCGAGGACAAGACCAGGGCGATCGTCCAGGCCCCGGCACCTACGTGCAAGGCGGAGCTACAGAGTTTTTTGGGGTTGTTGAACTTCTATCATTCGTTCTTGCCCCACAAAGCTGCTGTAGCGGAACCGCTCCATCGCCTGCTGGACAAGCAAGCCCAATGGGTTTGGGGAAAACACCAAGCCGCTGCCTTCCAGGCGGTTAAGGACCTTCTCGTCGCGAACGCAGTGCTTCACCACTTTGACGAGGGCCTGCTGCTGATCCTTGCGTGTGATGCTTCCCCGTACGGAGTAGGCGCGGTTCTGGGACACCAACTCCCGGACGGGAGGGAAGTTCCAGTGGCGTACTACTGCAGGACCCTAACTCCCGCGGAGCGCAACTATGCGCAGATCAATAAGGAGGCCCTGGCGATCGTGGCGGGGGTGCACAAGTTCAACGACTACCTATATGGTAGGCGTTTCACCATTGCCACGGACCACAAGCCGCTCCTGGGTCGCCTCGCCCCCGATCATCAAACCCCCCAAATTCTGTCTCAGCGGGTCCTGAGATGGAACCAATTCTTGAATTCTTATGTACACACTGATACACCGCCCTGGCAAGCCATGGGGCACGCCGACACCCTCAGCCACCTGCCGCTCCCCGTGACGGACCCAGATCCTGCCCCGGCCCACGGGGTGATGCTCATAGAGTCCCTGCCCGAGCGACCCCTACACGCCGCGGAGGTGGCTCGGGTGACAGGACTGGGTGGGAAGGGGGTGGCCCACGGGGAAAGTGGAAGACGAGTTCCGGCCGTTCTCGTCCCGGAAGGACGAACTGTCCACCCACAAGGGGTGCATACTCTGGGGGAGCAGGGTGGTGGTCCCCCCCCGTTGCGCAAACAGGTACTGGAGGCCCTCCACGAAACACACCCGGGGATCATGCGAATGAAAGCCCTGGCCCGCAAGCTACATCTGGTGGCCAGGCATGGATGAGGAGATAGAGGGGTGGGTGAGAAGGTGCCAACCTTGCCAGGAGTCCAGGCCCAATCTTCCCAATCTGCCCACCGCCCCAGTCCACAGATGGGAGTCCAACAGGCGGCCATGGTCCCGTCTCCATTTGGACTTCGCCGGGCCGTACCAGGGGCAAATCTTCTTTATATTAGTAGATGCCTACACAAAATGGTTAGAGGTGATCCCAGTAGCCTCGCCCTCCACAGCAGCGGCAGTACGAGCTTTGAGGAGAGTCTTATGCACACATGGGATCCCGGACACCCTGGTAACAGACAATGGCACCACATTCACTTCTCGGGAATTCCGGGAGTTCACAGAGAGGTACCTTATTAGGCACATTAGGTCCGCCCCCTTCCATCCGGCCACCAATGGCCAGGCCGAGCACATGGTGCGGACCACCAAGGAGGCCCTAGGTCGCATTATCCAAGGGGATTGGGACCACCGCCTCTCAGCCTTCCTGTTCCACAACAGGATCACCCCCAGCCCTACAACAGGCTCCAGTCCCACGGAGCTGCTTATGGGGAGGAAACTGACCACCCGCCTAGACAGGCTACACCCGGACCGAGCACCAGACGTCCGCGGTTCCCCAAAGGTCAGGGAAGCAGCGCGGGTTTTTTTTCCGGGCAATCCCGTTTATGTAAAAAACTTTGCTAGTGGTCCGGAGTGGATAGCCAGCATGGTTATGAGGGTAACAGGGTCCAGATCATATAAAGTAACCACCGAAGGGGGCCAGGTTATGAGAAGGCACATCGACCAGCTGCGCCACCGCACCCTGCCGGAGGAACCACCCGAGGCGGCAGAAGCAGAGAGTCAGGAAGAGCCAGCCATGGGAGCCCCTGAAGTGGCCCCACCAGCGCCGTATCTGCCCACATACGATTCCCCGGAGCCAGCCGATCCGGAGCCGCAATCAGAACCGGCCCGCCAGCGTCAGGGAACGAGCCCTTAGGAGGGGTTGCTCGCAACGGGGCGAGACTCGGCGCCGCAAGCGACCCCGAGGCGATCTACCCGGGAACGCAGGGCGCCGGCGTACCTGCAGGACTATGTATCTCAAACTAGGGGGGGAGGAGTGTAGAGTATTTGACTCCGTGGAGTGCCGCGCGATCAGGTGACCTGGGGAAGTCCCCGGGTCACCCTGTGTAGCGCGGGAAAGTATCCGCCAATCAAGATCTGCGGCGGGAAGTTTAACTGGCCAGGATTGGGCTGGCCAGCAGGAGGGTTGTTCCGGGATGCATGTATATAACGCGGAGCCCGGCTGCGTGCACTCAGTTCTCAGTTCTGCTTGTGATGTACCAATCAATAAAGTACATTGCCTTCAGCACGTCTCGTCTCCCAGTACATTACATGGCAGAAACTTGGTTTGGCTTCTTAAGGCAAGTGAATTTTTTAAAAAAATGTTTAGGATAAAACACTGCCCTCTCACAGTGAATGAAACCTTGATTTGGGTTTTCCAAAATTTGTTTTGTTCTGATGTGTATATTTTTAATTCCTGTAGTATTTTATTCTTAAGATGTGTGAAACCATAAATAAAAATCCATTTGCCTTCAAAACCCAAAGCTGGTTAACAAGCCTGTGTGTAAGAGATTAAAAGAGAGCTATGCCTAATATATTAAATTCTGGGAGAAGAGACCCCACTTTTGCTTCTTCAAGTTACTAGCTCAGCTACTTGGCAACCAAAGAAAACCAGCCAGTTTCTTTTGCCCCTTTTTAATTTTCTTGAGATCAATAAATAACAGCAGTAGACAACAATAAGAATTTAGGTAGTATTTCATTTTTATTGCTGATATCTGTGCACGCACCAAAAAAAATCCTATTTTCTAACCATCGTTATTAAAACCAACCTCTCTGGCCTCAAGATTCTCATTGAACTTTCTGGTCAGTCAAAGACTGATGCAGTTCACAAGTCTCTTTTCTGTGATTCAGCATCCATATGGGAATAACAAATATTACACATCCAGAGATAAGATCTTTTGTATCGCTAGCCTTATTAAACAATGAAACCATCAAAGATGAGGCATTGGATTAGATTGCTGTATCTCATGTCATGTAAAAATGAGACAAAAATCCCTTTGCATTCTATTTTAGGGACTATGTTTTCTTCAGTTCACTTCATTTTCATGGACCAGAATTCTGCTCTCATCAGATCCACCTTTGAAGCTACTGTAGTGAGATTACAGATATATTATAAGCATGAAAATTGTGAGCCTTGACCTGGATAGCCCAGGCTAGCCTGATTGCATAGAGCTTGAAAGCTAAGAGGGTCAGCCTTGGTTAGTATTTGGATGGGAGACCATCAAGAAAGTGCAGGTTTGCTATGCAGAGGCAGGTGATGGCAGATCACCTCTCAATCTCTCTTGCCTTGAAAACCCTATGGGGTTCACCATAAACTGGCAGTGATTTGATAGAAAGATAGTGAATAGCTCCAAGAGGAGCTCTCAAAATTGAGTAAGTGGTCAACTGGACAAATAAAGTTCAGTTTAGATAAGTGTGATATAATGCACATTGGAACAAAAACAAAATCCTAATTTTAAATATATGCTGATTGGGTCTGAAATGGCAGAGATTGAAAGGGAAGGAGATCTTGATAGTTCAGGGAAATGTTGATTTAGTGGTTTGGGTCCAGCTATGTAAAAACACAAACATAAACAGGATTTAGTGGGGTTCCCTCTGTGCAAGATCTTGTGCAGTACTTAGCACTTTCCTCCCCATATATTGTAGTGCCCAGAAACTGGTTGCCACAAGGTCTTGCACAAATGCAAGAGTTGCAAGCATAAATTTTATGCTGCATCCAACCAGTGTTGTCTCTGAGTTAGTGTGTGGTAGCTCACAGTTTTCTTACCTCTGGCTCACGCAGTTTTGTCTTAACTTAGGAAGGATGGCCCCAGACCAAACTAATTTATGTAGTCACCAAATTGCTTGCTCAAAACCTTAATGCCAATAGTTCACAAAGCAAAATTTTTGCTCACAAGACTCCACAGCTTAAGTCTTAGAAGGAGCATTGGATCCAACCCAGTTTGTGGACAGCAAAAAGGCAAACTCTATGCTGGAGTTTATTAGGAAAGGAGGTGAAAATATAACAGCCAATATTGTAATACCCTTGTATAGACCTATACTGAGGCCACATTTGGAATATTGTATACTATGCTGGTCTCCATATCTCAACATGATATTTCAGAGCTATAAAAATTCAGAAAAATGCAATCAGGATGCTTACTAGGTTGGAGCACCTTTTCTATGAGGAGAAGGCTGAAGATTCCACGATATTTCAGTCTAGAAAAAAGATGACTAAGGGGAGACATGATAGAGGTTTATAAAATTATGCATGGGGTCACAGAAAGCAGTACAAGGGAGCCTTTCCCATGTTAGAACTCAGGAACATCCAGTGAAACTGATGATCAACAGGCTGAGAACTGACAAAAAGAAGTACTTCTCATTGAGTAATTAAATTGTGGAAATTCCTACCATTAGTGCAGATTGTTTTAAAAGAGGATTAGACAGATTGATGGGTAGGTCAACTACCCATGAAGACTAAAGAAAACCTCTACCGTCATAAAAGAAGAGTGGGTTTTATACACCACTTTTCTCTATCTTAAGGAGTCTCAAAGTGGCTTACAATCACATTCCCTTCCCCTCCCCACAACAATCACCTTATGAGTGGGTGGGGCTGAGAGAGTTCTGAGAGAATTGACGGGCCAAAGGTTACCCAACAGACTTCATGTGGAAGAGTGGGGAATAAAACCCTGTTCTCCAGATAAGAGTCTGCTACTCTTAACCACTATACCACACTGGCTCTGAATACTAATGAAAGAGAAACATCAGACCTTTATTTATTGGGCCTTCATTTCTATGTTCTTACTAGGGTTGCCAAATCGAACCCCAGAAATATCTGGGGACTTTGGGGGTGGAGCCAGGAGACTTTGGGGGTGGAGCCAGGAGACACTGTGGTGGAGCTAGGGGGAGGGGCGGAAACGGCGCCGGGGAGCGTGGCGAACCGCCCCGCAGCCTCTTCTCCACTCGCTGTGCTGCTCCTCCGAGATGGGCTCAGGCTGAGCCCATCTTGGAAAAGCAGCCACGGCGAGCGGAGCAGAGGCGCGGTGGGCTCCTCTCCGCTCGCCGTGCTGCTCCTCCAAGCAGCCACGGCGAGCAGAGAAGAGGCCACCGCGCCGCTGCCGCCTCGCCCGCTCCGCCTCTGGGGTGGAAGTGGAGGGGAGGTGGAGGCGGGCCGGGGGCGTGGCGAGCCGCAAGTCCGGGTCCTAGAAGGGCCCGGATTCGCGGCTCGCCATGCTCTTGGCCTGCCTCGCCCTCCCCTGCGCTGCTGCTGCCTCTTGGCTGCTCCTCCGAGATGGGCTCAGCTTGGGCCCATCTCGGAGGAGCAACTGCGGTAGGCGGGGAGGGGGCGGTAGCGGTGTGGCGCGGCGGCCTCCGGGCGACTCACCATGCTCCCCGGTGCCGTTTCCCTCCTCTCCCCCTGCTTCCATTTTTGGGGGGAGCGGAGGAAGAGGGTGGAAATCCTGGGGTCCCCCACCAGGGCGGGAGGTTTGGGACCCCTAGTTCTTACTAGCATGAGCAGCTGGAAATGTATTAATCAAGAGATGACCTGGAATTTGCCTATCATTTTCTAGGGATTGTTGCAAACTTCAGAGCTTCTGGCCAGGGCTCCAAACATGGTTCAAAGAAGGTGCTCTAATAAGAAGAACAGGATGTCACTATTTACACTATGATCTGTACGCATTATCCTGCTCTGACAATATTGTTGTCAATTTCTGTAATTCCATTTTTTCCCTTTTGGATGAATCATGTCTGGTACTTTTCTTACATTGTTTCTAATGTTTGTAATCCTAATTTTATTGCATTTCTTATTAGATCTTAAATGCTTTTTTGATTGCATTGTTTTACACAGCATAATCCATTTTGAGTTATAGTGAGAATTAGACTATAAATGAAGTATATAAAGAAATCTCAGAATTATTTTGGATATTTGAGTGCATGTGGAAACCTTTGAATGTCATTCTGGCACTACATTCTCCAGTTTCATTTTCCTGGACAATGAGGGAATGGGAATATGGGAATACAGTAATTCAACTGGTATGTACTTGATATATATGTCATCCAGCCAGAATAGTTAGAACATGTTCCAGCCAAACAGGATCATCCTCAAGGCTGTGTGTGTGGACAGCATTTCCACAGCCTCTCATCATTACACTTTGTCACTGGGTTTGGAGGAGATGTTTGATTTTTATAAATATGAGTTCTGTTTGAGTGATCTACTTTGTTCTGCAGGGATGTGACTGATTGGCAGAGGCAGATGCTTTGCTTGTCTATGCTAGCAGGCAGGGCAGTTGTGGGAGATGGAAGCAGAGTCCTTTCCATCCACAGGCCTGGCCCTTAATTTTTACAATTTGTTTTAAGTGTGTTCTATTGGGTTTTTAGGCCACTAGAAGAAGGCTCTCAGAGCCAAAATATGTCCTGTCTAGTGGCTTTGAGATATTCTGGTATGTGATTCATGTTCAGTTGACATGCAATTTCTAAGTTATCTGTCTTGTTTTTAATTGTTAATTGTTGCACTGTGTAATAAATACTTTTAATTGTTATACTGTGTAATAAATACTTGTTATACTTACACTTCATAGTATTTGTTTCAACTTGTTCAAAGGCAGATAGAGCAGTACAGATCGGGACGATACAGAATGACATGTAATAATAGATTCACAGATTCCAGCTCTTCTGCGACACATCCTTGAAATGGCCTACAACCATATTGTCATAATATTAATTTAAAGCTGAATCTACATACTAAGAAGACACCTGGACCAAGATGAGTCAGCGCTGCTGATTCTTCTTGACTTATCACCAGCATTTGACATGGTCAACTACGACCTTTTGACCCACCACCTTGCCATTGCCAAGGTGCGGGGGGTGGCCTTACAATGGTTTTCCTCCTTCCTCCGGGGATGGGGACAAAGGGTGATGCTTGGTGAACAGATCTCCCTGCGGCACCCACTTATATGTGGAGTGCCACAGGGAGCTATTCTCTCACCTACATTATTTAACATCTATATGCGCCCCCTTGCCCAGATTGCCCGAGGTTTTGGACTGGGTTGTCATCAGTATGCTGATGACACCCAGCTCTATCTGTTGATGGACAGCAGACCATCTTCTGCCCCTGAACAGCTGTCGGAGGTGTTAGGAGCCATGGCTGGATGGCTACAGCAGAGTTGACTGAAGTTAAATCCAACTAAGATGGAGGTCCTGTACCTGAATCGAGGTGGGGTGGGTTTGTGCATCCAGCTCCCAGCCCTGGGTGGGGCTGCCTTGGTACTGGCCCACCAGGTGAAGAGTCTGGGAGTGATTCTGGATGCCTCCCTTTCCATGGAGGTCCAGGTCACAACAGCTGCACGGTCTGCCTTCTTCCATCTACAGCAGATCAGGCAGCTAGGAGCATACCTATCCTCTCAAGATCTGGCTGCAGTGATCCATGCAATGGTCACTTCCAGGGTGGATTACTGTAACTCGCTCTATGCTGGTTTACCCCTGACACTGATCCGAAAAATGCAGCAAGTGCAGAATGCGGCAGCTCGCCTGTTGACTGCATCACCTATACAGATGGGCATACAGCTGGCGCTCCGCGACCTGCACTGTCTGCCTATAAAGTACCGGATCCATTTCAAGATGTTAGTTTTGACTTTTAAAGTCTTACGCGGCCTGGGACCAACATACCTACGGGACTGTCTCCTTCCATATATGCCCTGGAGGTCGCTTTGTTCAGCCTCCCAGGATCTTCAGACAGTCCCCGGCCCAAGGGATGCCCATCTTGCCTCTACCAGGGCCGGACTTTTTTGGTCCTGGCCCTGACCTGGTGGAATCAGCTCCCGATGAAGATCCGGGCCCTACCTGGCTTGCTGGCCTTTTGTAGGGCCTGTAAAACAGAGCTGTTTTGCCAGGTCTTTGGATGAGGCAGCAGGCATCTTTCTATCTATTAGATTGGTTGGCCTCCACCTACGCCCTTACGGCCTGCTGCACCACTATGTTGTGGAGCTATACTATCTTGCTTTATATCACCTTGCTGAACTAACTTACTGCACTTTACTGAATGCTGAAGTTGTTTTTATTATGATTTTATTGTGATTTTAATTTAAAGTGTTGTACTCCACTCTGAGCTCCCCAAAAGGGAGAAGGGGCGGAACAGAAATAAACTAATAATAATAATACTGTTTTTCAAACCATTCAGATGAGTGTGAGTATGGACATCTGCATGCACACAACTGGATATATGTAGGAATGGACATAATTTGTGAATTTAGGGGGAGGTATTTGTGAGTTTCCTGCATTGTACAGAGGGTTGGACTAGATTATCCTGGAGGTCACAGGAGGTGGCGGCGGCTACAAGCATAGGCAGCTTCAAGAGGGGGTTAGATAAAAATATGGAGCAAAGGTCCATCAGTGGCTATCAGCCACAGTGTGTATATAAGATAAGATAAGATAAGATAAATTTATTTTTATATCCCGCCCTCCCCCGCCAATGGCGGGCTCAGGGCGGCTCACAGACACGGAACACCGTGATATAAATAAAATACAATATAAAACAAACAATTTTAAAATACAATTCAGTTACAAATTCAATCACATAGTTAATTAGATGGATAAAACGGTGCTATAAAGTGCAATAGATCGCGATCATGTACAGGATGGCGGGATGGCTACAGATCTGTTTAACCAGGTTCTGTCCCAAAGGCAGATATGTGTGTGTGTGTATAATTTTTTTGGCCACTGTGTGACACAGAGTGTTGGACTGGATGGGCCATTGGCCTGATCCAACATGGCTTCTCTTATATTTTTATGTCCCTTCCTACTCTATGATTCTATAAAGTGGCTCAAAAACTTGTTCATAATGAATTTTGGCCAGTTCATGAATCAAATTCATGGCAGGTCAACCAGCTTGAAAATTCATGGAAAGTTCATGCTGGTTGACCTACCAAACTGGCCAAAATTTATCATGAACTTAAGTTCTTGAGCCACTTCATGCCCATTCCTACATATATCCAGCTGTATGCATGCAGATGTCCATACTCACACTCACCTGAATGCTTTGAAAAACAGTTCATACAGGTTTGTAAAGGGATACACTTCCAGACAGACTCTCTGCTCAAACAAAATGTTTACCAAACTTCAAAGCAATGGAGAGGGGGGGTAGAATTCTCCAGCTTTGGAAACACTGTTGTCAGTTTCAAACTAACCATGTCAGTTTGAACTTTAACCAGTATTTCTTGCACAGAGCTTGCGGAATCTTCCCTTCCTTAGATTTATGGCTCTGTGCTTTGAGATCAGTCCTTTTAAGATTACTGTGCATTGGGTTATGCTGGGCACTCTGTACATTGTACCGGTTCTGCTGGGCTTGCAAAATGCCCCCTTGATTAGATTGTGATTCAGCTGGCATTGCCATACTGGCACTGGGTTCTGCTGGGCACCAGTAAATTGCACTAGTTCTGCTGGGCTTGCAAAATGCCCCCACCTTCAGTTTCTATTGCAGAGATTCTCTGGGACTTTGATTCTGTTCTGCTGGACTTTTATTGCCCTTGTGTTTGTTGCTGTTATTTCCTCCATTGGAAACAATGGAGGATGGGACACCTTTTTTGGAGGGGCATAACTAGGAACCTGTAAATCCAGTCCTTGCCAAACATGGCAAGCACATAGAGGAGAGTCAGTTGGAGATCTCCTGCAAGTTTGGTTTCCCTAGCTTGCACAGGAGCCATTCTATATATGCCTGAACCTTTTAAACATGTGCCTGTCAAAATGACCACCTGTCAGCTGTCATTTTCCCAGAAAGCACTTTCCTGGGGGCAGCTTCTTTGGGGGGCCATAACATGGACCCTGCAAATCCAATCTTCACCAACCTTCAAGGTCAGGTAGGGAACAGCCAAGCAGACACCCCCTGCAGGTTTGGTGTCTATAGCATGCTGGGAGGCCATTCTACAGCACCACAAACCTCATGAACTAAACTGGTTTTTTTGGCTCTTTAAAAGTTCATGAGGGTTTGTTGTTTGTTAAACGAGCATGCCACAAACAACCAATAGAACCACATTTTCCTTCTTTCTGCCCATCCCTAGACATATTTCTGCCCATCCCTAGACACCATTTGTTTAATCAAAGATGCTGTGTAAATGCTTGGATCACATACTGCAGTTTATCATCGCCCTCCAATCACTCACTGAAAATAATAAGATATGGTCACATGTAACAGAATTAAGGGGTAACATGGACTGTACTACTCTAGATTATAAGTGTGGTATAGTATTTTTGAATGTTGTCCAATGCAAAAAGAAAAAAAAATCCCTTCAAACAGCAGACTAGCAAATCAAGAACAAAGTATTTTCACTTTTTCTTCTTGCTTTTGTTTAAGTATTGGAAAGCATTCAAAATACAAGCCATTCTGCCATCGTTCTAAAGTACATCCTATTGCTTCTGCCACTTTATTTCTTGTGCATATAGATCCAACTTTTCCAGTGTAAAATTTAACTCTTCTTTTCAGGATATATGTTAGTGCTCCATCTCTCCCCCCCCAACACACATTCATGCATTATCATCGGAGCCATTAGTCAATTCCTTTTGATCTGAGGATTACACTAAATAAGCAAAATAGCAGGATAACTGCCAAGAGGGTTTTCTGTGTGTGGAAAGATTCATTTCGTGAAATGCTTTTTTTAATGGGTGCACACATCTCTTTGCATGAATTGAACTGGTGACCAGGCAGGTTAACTGCTCCTTCGTGGAGATTAATGACCATACTTATCAGACAGATGAAGTTATCAAACTACCATGGCTGTGCTTTAACGAGTAGAAAAGTAGTGCTTCTCTGTGAAACCTATTGGCCTGTTCGTTCTATTATATAAAAAGTATTGATTTCGCTAATACTGCAGTTCAGCCATGTAACTTTGTAAGCTACAGAGGTCACAGAATTTCTGCTCCACTTTCAGTTTGCAGTGAATATTTCTGAGGATTTACATTTATAACCATTCTTGCAGGCATAGGACAATGAGTGAAATAGAGAATCTGGACAGCTGAATCATTGAAATAGCCTTATCTAACTCTTCCTGCTGTTTAATGTAATTTCTATGTAAACCCTAAAAGCTCTGTGACTACGTCACTAGTCTTGAAGTGGCAGAAGCATTTGCATCTATAACCAAGTTTTAAGATCTAAATGTGATGCTTCTATTTGACCTAATGAAAAGTTCTGCAAAACCTAATACTTTGCCTAGACCTTGTCAACATAAATTGACCTTGACCAGCAGGTGTGCAGATGTGCCAGACTGACCTTGTGAGTTTTCTGCTCAGCAACTCTGCATCAATTATGTGTCAACTATTTTCACTAGCAAAGAGTTTTGCCATTTTTATTGTGTGCTCATCCTCAAAGCAATACATGAAGTATTATGAGTAAATATCAGGCCTCAGATTCAGCAGGAGCTCACAGCTTCTGAACCTTTCTGAGGGTTCCCCCTCTTCCTCCCCACCTATCTTGTCCATTAATTAGTAGGTGTAGCTGCATAACAATCCCTGGATTAGGAGAGTGGGCAGCCGGGCAGCCACCAGGGACTTTTCCATGCCCCTAGCAGCCCTGGAGAAGCCATTGCCACCCTTTCTCCACTTTTTATGTGATTTTTGGGCAATGAGTGGTTTCTGGCCTTTTGACCTGGGGGGGTGGCCCATGAGAGCCCCAGGCGAGTGAGGCCTGCTTGGGCTGACTGGATTTCTAGCCGGCCCAAGCAGGCCTTGCTTGCCCGAGGCTCTCCTTTCTTGTATTGGGTGGCTTTTGGCTGGGAGGGGCAGCATATGCTAATGAGTTATGCTAATGAGCTCCACCTCCTATTTTTCTACAAAATGACCCCTGGTAAATACAGGTGGCCATTTATGAGTAGTAACGTAGCATTGTACTAGGACTTTAGCAGCCAGATGCCATAGGGCACACAGTCATGACAAAACTTCTGGATCACCACCTATCTGTAAAAGATGAACTGTATGTATTCACAGACCCGTACATGGAGGGAGAAAGTAAATTAACTCTTTAACCTCTCTTTTTTTTTGTTAACTCAAAGCATTACTTTTCCTAACACTGAAAACAGAGCAAACCTTTATGCATGAAAGATGCACAGATATCCTTTCTGTCCTCAAGAACATACATCAGATGGAGGTGTCAGTTTCTCCATGGATGGCATGTAATTAGGGAACTCACCATTCACTCAATGCAGGACAGACATTTTTCCATTATGAAAATGAATTTTGGTCTCAGATAGAGGTGAAGGTAAATTGGTTGGATCAGGTACAGAACACCAGACATTTCACTAGAGAAGTAAATCCCTTAATTATTAGTTCATACTTGGCACAATAAAAGTCTTGTGAAGAAAATCACTATAGCATTCTGCAAAGGGTTTCTTCTATTTTTCATATGGTACTTGTATGAAGTAGCATTTTGAAGCCTTAAGATTTCAAAGTTATCATTAATATATACCTTTAAGCAGTGGAAGCAATTTTGTGCTGAGGGCCTATGATTATGGGGACAATTTACTAGACTCATTTATGCTTCATTCAGCTAAACACATTCTGAATGCTGTTTATTAGGTGCTAGTTTTAGGAACTATTTTTACTATAGTTCTATTTTTACTAAACTATTAAGAACTAGTGATGGGGACAGTCTCCTTAGCTTGCCTCAGAATGTGTTAATTCTTGTCAAGCTTTCCCCAGAAGAATCCCCAGGAGCTTTTTCTAAGAAAGCATGGGAAAACAAACTGGGAACTGAAGCCCCTTTCCCCCTTATAAAGAGAAAGTTTACTCTTGAAAAGTAGGAAGGAATATCTAGGTGTAGGGAGACCTCATTAGACTTTAACTGAATCAGAAGGCAGAACTACAAATCCCATGCTCCCTGGAAGAATGACACTTCTGAGCATACATAGCAGTTTCATCTCTAGTGCATCCCTTGTATGCCTACCAGCTGCCATTTAACTCCACTCCTCTGCAAGTTTTCGGGGGGGGGGGGGGAGTCTGGACTATCAACACTATTCTCTCTTTGCCCCATTTTAATATGCTCAAAGATTTAAGCAGTGGATTGGGGCTAAGGGTGAGGGATTTCTCACCACAAGAGGGAAAATGGCAACATAAGAGAAGTCATGTTGGATCAGGCCAATGGCCCATCCAGTCCACACTGTGGACAAAAAACCCAGGTGCCATCAGGAGGTCCATCAGTGGGGGCCAGGACACTAGAAGTCCTACCACTGTTGCCCCTCCCAAGCACCCAGAATGCAAAGCATCACTGCCCCAGACAGAGAGTTCCAACAATAAACTGTGGCTAATAGCCACTGATGGACCTTTGCTCCATATGCTTATCCAATCCCCTCTTGAAGCTGTCTATGCTTGCAGCCACCACCACCTCCTGTTGCAGTGAATTCCATGTGTTAATCACCCTTTGGGTGAAGAAGTACTTCCTTTTATCCATTCTAACCCAACTGCTCAGCAATTTCATTGAATGTCCAAGAGTTCTCGCATTGTGAGAAAGGGAGAAAAGTACTTCTTTCTCTACCTTCTCTATCCCATGCATGCAACCTGAAAACGAAGTCAATTCAAATGTTTCTTTGGTGTCACATGACTTGAGTTGTACACAGTTGCAAGTATGTTGGCCTACAAGTTCGTATGGGAAGTTCCCATGAAAACACCAACCTTTCATTGGGTCTAGTGGTGCTGGCATAGTTATTTCTGAACAATTTGATGGTAATGTATGGTTCAGCTGCAAAGTTCCAGTTCTTTTTGACCCCCTCCCCTCCCCTACTGAGCCTGTGAACTGGTGCTCCAGACTTCTATCCCCAATATCCAGTCCAGATATCATCATTGTGCTGGGGCTGGCTCATCAACAAGGTGAAGCAAAGTGATTTTTGAATGTTTTTAATTTCCTGTAATTGGATCCTTCGGCCAAGTGAGGCTTCAGAAGCTAATTAAGTTCCAAATATTAGTTTTTGCTGTCTTTATGAGCAATGCCCTGACTATTGCATGAGCAAAGTAAATACAAAAAGAGTTAATAACAATAGATTTTATGTAGGCATAGTGTTATATGCCCTTTACCCTGATCTCAATATCCAGAGCTCTTTGTTTGTCTCCAAAAATAATATAGTTATTTGACAGCTATTAATCATACAGTACTCTGCTTTGACCTAGTAAAATGAAACCAATGTTTGCTTCTCTGAAAAGGGGTATTAATGATAATTTTCCACTGGTACCTGGGGGCTGGCAACCATATCACACACCTCTTTTTAATTACCAAAAAGAATGCTGGATATATTTTTAGAAAGAAACTGGGCCACGATCCAAAGATTCATTCAGTTTCCCACTTATCTAAGAAAACCTCAGCCTTCCATTTCTCAAAGGCCAATCTCCTAATACCATAAGAAACACCATTTGTAAGCCAAAATGCCATCAAAACGAGGATGGGGAATTGTCAGATGGGCACCTGGTTTAATTAGGATCTTTTATCTGTGTATACAGGATCCATGTCCAGAAATTAATGCTTAAATTTATCAAGGACTCTAATTAAGTAAAACCATTAACATTTATTCCAGAAAAATATAGGCATACATACAAGGCAATGTGCTCATGAAACATACATACAGTCCTAGGAAAAATAGAGATACAGAGACAACACATGGGCGGAGAGCCTATTTTGGCTCGCCCCCGGAGCCTGATGGACCCGGAACGGTTCCAAATGGCACTGGGGGATCCCTGCCCCCCTGGCGATTCCCTCGATGACCTGGTGGAGGCCTGGCAAGGCTGACTATCCAGGGCTATCGACGAGATCGCACCCCGACGTCCTCTGCGCCCTCGCAGGAGGCTGGCTCCATGGTATACCTGGGAGCTACGTCAACTGAAACAAGGGCTCAGACGACTAGAGAGGCAGTGGCGGCATACTCGGGACAAATCAACGAGAACATCCTACAGAACGTTTATGAAGTCTTATGAGATGGCAGTCAAGGCCGCAAAGAAAGACTACTTTGCGGCCAGGATTGCATCTGCAAATTCGCGCCCAGCACAATTATTTAGTATAATTAGAGACCTTACCACATTGCCTCAAGGCAAACCAAACATTAGAGAATTAGAGTTAGGCTGTGAGGCTTTTGTGAAACATTTTGCAGATAAAATCACGTTGCTTCGCCAAGACCTGCCTACCACATTTGAAACAGTACAGGAACTTGAGGCTCCGTGCCTGTCTTCATGTATAGTGTTGGATCTGTTCGACCCACTTAGCCCGAAGTCGACGAAATTCTCTCTGTTGCACGACCAACAACGTGTGATTTGGACCCTTGCCCCTCTTGGCTGATTAAATCTTGCCAGAGGGAGCGTAGATGTCCTTTACGGGACATAATAAATAGATCCCTCTCAGAGGGGCGTTTTCCATCACCTCTGAAAGAGGCTTTGGTCCGTCCCCTCCTGAAAAAATGTACAGCAGACCCGGCCGAATTGGCAAATTACCGACCGGTCTCTAATTTACCATTTTTAGGTACAATTATTGAGAGGTCAGTGGCGTTGCAACTGCAGAGGTTTCTGGATGACGCTTCTATCCTAGACCCTTGCCAGTCCAGCTTTCGCCCGGGCCATGGGACGGAGACAGTGCTGGTTGCCTTAGCAGATGACCTCCAACGGCAGCTGGATCGAGGCGGCGTGGCGGTGCTGATGTTGCTAGACCTGTCGGCTGCGTTCGACACGGTCGACCATCAGCTACTGACCCGCCGACTCGCCGACATAGGGGTTAGGGGGCTGGCCCTTCAATGGCTTTCCTCCTTCCTCAAAGGACAGGGACAAAGGGTGGCAATCGGTGGTGAGCTCTCTCGGAGGTGCACACTAGATTGTGGGGTGCCTCAGGGAGTGGTTCTCTCTCCGATGCTATTTAACATCTATATGCGCCCCCTTGCCTAGATTGTCTGGAGGTTTGGGCTGGGTTGTCATCAGTATGCAGATGACACCCAGCTCTATCTGCTAATGGATGGCTGGCCTGACTGCGTCCCAGGGAATCTGGACCGGGCATTGCAGGCCGTGGCAACCTGGCTTAGGCTGAGTGGGCTGAAGCTGAATCCGACGAAGACAGAGGTCCTTTGCGTGGGCCGCGGTGCTCTGGGAGGGGAAATACTTCTCCCGGTTTTTGATGGTGTGCCATTGAAAGCGGCGCGCCAGGTTAAGAGCCTGGGAGTCCTACTGGAGCCTTCACTATCAATGGAGGCCAAGGTAGCTGCCACTGCCAAGTCAGCATTTTTTCATCTGAAGCGGGCAAGGCAGTTGGCCCCTTTCCTGGAGCGCCGGGACCTAGCAACAGTGATCCATGCGACGGTCACCTCAAGATTGGATTACTGCAATGCCCTCTACATGGGGCTGCCTTTGTGTCGAACCCGGAAGCTGCAGCTAGTGCAGAACGCAGCAGCCAGGCTGTTATTAGGACTCCCGAAATGGGAGCATATACAGCCAAGGCTGTGCGAACTGCACTGGCTGCCAGTTATATACTGGATTCGCTACAAAGTGCTGGTCATTACCTTTAAAGCCCTATATGGCCAAGGACCTGCCTACCTGAAGGACTGTCTCTCCCCATACGAGCCCCAAAGAGCACTGAGGTCAGCAGGGAAGAACAAGCTGACTGTCCCTGGGCCAAGGGAGGCAAAATTACAGAGCACACGGGCACGGGCTTTTTCCGTGGCAGCCCCATGCCTGTGGAATCAACTCCCGGAGGAGGTGCGGGCCCTGCGGAGCTTAGACCAATTCCGCAGGGCCTGCAAGACCATCCTCTTTAGGCAGGCCTTTCCGGATTGCTGACAGAGGATGGCCGAATGGAGGATTCAACAAAGCGACTCCACAATGATTCTTGCCATCATTTAAATATGTAAATGGATAAACAGCGCCCAGAACATCTCTGCTGCTAAGTTATAGATTATATATGTTGGATTAGTCTTAAGATATGTATTAACTATGTATAATTTTAATGTTGTTTTATAATTTTAATGCTGTTTTAACCATTGTATTCTGTATAATGTCTTATTGAATGTTGTTAGCCGCCCTGAGCTTGCCTAGGCGGGGAGGGCGGGATACAAATAAAATTTAATAATAATAATAATAATAATAACAACAACAACACATAGATAGACAAACAGGGTGATAATTACCGATCGTAGTCTTCAAGGAAGGCTCCAATGGCAATGAAAGAGGACGGGGGAAATAGGACCCTCAACTGATCAGGAATCGGGGGTGGATCTACACAGTGGAGATAGGGTACTGCTAGATGCACACCTGTGGGGAGCTGGGTCAGAGGTTAAATAGACTACCTTGGACCCTCAGGGGATGGGAGGTTCAGGGGTGGAAAAAGGGGAGGCTCTGCAGTGACCATAAGGGCTGGAATTCTGCAGTAGCCAATAGCAAGTTAATTGGTGGCCCCTAATTGGATGCCCATAACTGACCAATGAACAAGCTTGGGTCCTGGTTACCTGATTGGACCTCCAGGTAACAATGGACCAAGGTGGGGATGCTCCAAGATGACCGTTGGGGAGAAGAATGGGGGAAATCACTGGGTGGAGGGGTGCTTAGGACTATTAAACGTATCTAAAAAGGTGACAATAGATGGCCAAATTTCTACCTAAGGTAACACCCGGTTTACACAAAGGAACTTGGCTCTGGCTGAAGATGGTCTTCCTCTTCTTCAGTGTTCTTCTTGACACCAGTCTTTCTCCTTAGTTCCGTTGGACAAAGGCTTAGGCGTTCTGGCAGGGTCCACGCCTAAGCTTGATGCCTCATGGATGGGTGACATCTGTTGAGTACGTGAGCCTCCTGCTTCGCTGAAATGGAGTCTTGGCACTGCTGGAAGATAACAACAACAACAACAACATTTTATTTATATCCCGCCCTCCCCGCCGAAGCAGGCTCAGGGCGGCTAACAACATAATCAGTCTGTACAATGAGTTATACAACAAATTTTAAAATCAACATTCAACTTAAAACATTCCAATTTAAAATTAACATTTCTGGTTCTATTCTATTAGATGCAAGTATGTATGATGGTGGAATCACTTAAGACGAGTCCATCAGTCATTCAGTCAGGTAAAGATCATCCTAAAGAGGAAGGTCTTGCAGGCCCTGTGGTCTGCAGGGCCCTCACTTCTTCCGGGAGCTGGTTCCATAGGTGTGGAGCTGCAATGGAGAAGGCCCGTGTACAAGTATTCTTTAATTTTGCCTCCTTCGGCCCGGGGATAGTCAGTTGGTTCTTCCCCACTGACCTCAGTGCTCCCTAGGGTTCATATGGGGAGAGACGGTCCTTCAGGTAGGCAGGTCCTCGACCATATAGGGCTTTAAAGGTAATAACCAGCACTTTGTAGCGAGCCTGGTATACAACTGACAGCCAGTGCAGTCCACATAGCCCCGGCTGTGCTCCCATTTCAGGAGCCCTAATAACAGCCTAGCCGCCGCGTTCTGCACCAGCTGCAGCTTCTGGGTTTGGCACAGAGGCAGCCCCATGTAGAGGGCATTACAGTAATCCAACCTTGAGGTGACCGTTGCATGGATCACTGTTGCTAGGTCCTGACACTCTAGGAAGGGGGCCAACTGCCTTGCCCGCTTCAGATGAAAAAACGCCGACTTGGCAGTGGCTGCTTTCTGGGCCTCCATTGATAATGAAGGCTCCAGTAGAACTCCCAAGCTCCTGACTCGGCACGCCGCTTTCAGCGGCGCACCGTCAAAGACCAGGAGAGGAATTTCTTCTCCCAGAGCGCCGTGACCCATGCAAAGGACCTCTGTCTTCGTCGGGTTCAGCTTCAACTCACTCAGTTTAAGCCAACCTGCCTCAGCCTGCAATGCCAGGTCCAGATTCCCTGGGACGCAGTCAGGCCAGACGTCCATTAGCAGATAGAGCTGGGTGTCATCTGCATATTTATGGCACCCAAGCCCATACCTCCGGGCAATCTGGGCAAGGGGGCGCATGTAAATGTTAAATAACATCAGGGAGAGAACTACTCCCTGCGGCACCCCACAATCTAGTTTGTGCTGCTGGGACAGCTCACCCTCAATTGCCACTCTTTGTCCCCGTCCCTTGAGGAAGGAGGAAAGTGGCCAACCCCCTAACCCCTATGTCAACGAGGTGGTGGGTAAGTAACTGATGGTTGACCGTATCGAACGCAGCTGACAGATCTAACAACATCAGCACTGCCACGCCACCTCGATCCAGATGCCGCTGGAGGTCATCTACCAAGGCGACCAGCACTGTCTCCGTCCCATGGCCCAGGCGAACTGGCAGGAGTCTAGGATGGAAGTGTCATCCAGGAAGCCCTGCAACTGCAACGCCACTGCCCTCTCTATAATTTTACCTAAAAACGGTAAATTAGAGACCGGCCAGTAATTTGCCAATTCGGCTGGATCTGCTGTACTCTTTTTCAGGAGGGGGCGGACCATAGCCTCTTTCAAGGGTGTTGGAAAACACCCCTCCGAGAGGGATCTATTTATGATGTCCCGTAAAGGACATCTAAGCTCCCTCTGGCAAGATTTAATCAGCCAGGAGGGACAAGGGTCCAAATCACAAGTTGTTGGGTGTGCAGTTGAGAGAATTCCGTCAACTTCCTCCAGGCTGAGTGTGTCGAAGTGATCCAGAACCAAATCAGAAGACAGGCACGGAGCCTCAAGTTCATGTACTGTATCCAATGTGGTAGGCAAGTCCTGGCGGAGCGACGTGATCTTATCTGCAAAAAATTTCGCAAAAGCCTCACAGCCTATCTCTAGTTCTCTCAAGTTTGGTCTGCCTTGAGGCAGTGTAGTAAGATTTCCAATTATTCTAAATAATTGTGCTGGGCGCGAATTTGCAGACGCAATCCTAGCGGCAAAGTAATCTTTCTTTGCAGCCTTGACTGCCATTTCATAAGACTTCATAAACGTTCTATAGGATGTTCTCGTCGCTTCGTCATGAGTATGCCACCACTGCCTCTCTAGCCATCTGAGCCCTTGTTTCAGCTGTCACAGCTCCAAGGTGTACCATGGAGCCAGCCTCACACAAGGGCGCAGAGGGCGTCGAGGTGCGATTTCGTTGATAGCCCTGGATAGCCGGTTTTGCCAGGTCTCAACCCGGTCATCAAGGGAATCGCCAGGGGGCCAGGGATCCCGCAGAGCCATTTGGAACCATTCCGGGTCCATCAGGCTCCCCGGGTGAGCCAAAATAGGCTCTCCGCCCATACAAGGTTGAGGCGGCGTCTCCATACGGGCCTTGAGGGCTAGGTGATCCAACCATGGCACCGCTTCTGCTGCGATATCGTTCACCAAAATCCCAGACGCAAAGATCAGGTCTAACATGTGCCCTGCCTGATGCGTGGGAGTCATAACAAATTGAGAAAGTCCTAGTGTCACCATGGAAGATACTAGACCCATCGCCTGATTGGAGGCCACTTAATCGGCGTGGACATTGAAATCACCCAGGACCATAAGCCCTGGGTATTCCAACGCCCAGCCCGCCACCGCCTCCATCAGGGATGGTAAGGCGCTGGCTGGTGTGTTAGGCGGACGGTACACCAGCCAGATCGCCAACCCCTCTCCAACATCCCACGCTAGGCCGGCACATTCAGTGCCATCTATCGTTGGGGCCGGCAGAGGCCGGAAAGAGTAACCCTCCTGTATGAATAGTGCCACCCCTCCCCCCCGCTCGCTAGTCCGTGATTGGTGAAAGACCGAGTAGCCCGGGGGGATCATCTGGGTGAGAGCCACCGTCTCCCCGTCTCGCACCCAGGTCTCAGTCACGCAAGCCACCACGATAGCTGGTGTTAGCTTCCCAAAGTGGATTCTGTGGTCAAAGCTGAAAACCGCATGGCCTGGATAGGTCCTAGCGGAGCACTTTCTTCCGCTCCAATGATAGAGATGGTGTTCGCACGAAGTGACTGGAAACTATCCATTCTTCTTGCTAGCACTCCTCCAGATACACGGAATTCTGCTTTAGCGTAGTGGCTCTTAGTACTCATAAGTCCTTTCCAGTCTGGCAGCTAAACCCACGTTCTCCTAGCAGATGTGTGTGAGTTCAGTCTCCAGGCACCCTGGCAACCAGGTGGGTGACTACGATGTTCTGAATTTTAGAGGTATTTTCTTACATGATATAGTAAGAGATCTTCTGTTGAAAGAGAAATGACAAAATCTGGGTCATGTCTTGGGCTTTTGTTGTAGAAATTGGCCAGCAGGAACTCATTTGCATATTAGGCCACACCCCCTGACACCAAGCCAGCTGGAACTGCATTCCTGTGCGTTCCTGCTCAAAAAAAGCCCTGGTCATATCTAAAGTAACTTTCTGGATCTCCACCTCAGTCTTTAAGGAAAATGTGTAACAAAATTCATTACACAATACTTCACATTCCACCTTCAACTATTACATGCTATTCCACCTTCAACTATTACATTACTCCTTTAGTTCAGTTGTCCATTACTTACTGGGCATGATTCCATTATTGCAAACTACATGTTCAGAAATCAAACTCATCTTACTCACAGTGCCAGTTTTCTCTCCAGTTAAACATGCCCAATAAGTAACAGACAATTGAATAATTAAAAGAGTAATGCAAATTAAAGCAGTAATATGTAACAATAAAGAACATGCAAAATATTTGCGAATCAATTAACAATACTCAGTTAACACACACATAAGGCCTGTAGCCATGGGGGGCCCAGGGGAGCATGGCCCCCAACCCCCCCTTGGACCTTTATGGCCCCTCCTTTCCCCAGCCCCCACTCTCTCCGCTGCCACTTTTCTGGCGGCCCCGATTTCCCCACTGCTCTGGCAGCCCCGCCCCCCTCCGTGCAGCTGCTCTCTCCCTCCCACCCACTCAGCAACCCAGTGAAACAGTAAAGAGCGGGCTCCTGGGGCTCTTTCAAGGCACCCCCCCACCCCCACCAATCACCTGATCGCCGGGAAAAGCCGCACCAAGGCTGGCACTTTCTATACCAGCTTTCTGGTGTGCTCAGCAAGTTCAGTGCTGGCCACCCCAGCACTGAATGTGCTGAGCACACCGGAAAGCTGGCGGGTGGGAGTGGGCACTTTGAAAGAGCCCCAGGAGCCCGCTCTTTACTGTTTTGCTGGGTTGGTGAGTGGATGAGTGAGTGGGAGGGAGTGGGAGGTGCTGCGCAGAGGGGGCGAGGCTGCCAGAAAGTGGTGGTAGAGAGAGCAGGGGCTGCCAGAGGGGGGCCTCCTCTACCTATTTTTTTTTTTTTGCGTGGGCCCCCCCAGCTAGAGTTTTCTGGCTATGGGCCTGATGCACATGCTCAACTCAGGCAGGCAAAATGGACAAGGCTAGAATAGTGCAAAAGCCATAGCATTTATTCCACCATCGAGCAGGATTAAAACAACCAAGAAAAACAGGCCTTTAGGAAGTTGATTTGGTTTCTTTTGGGTGATTGGACAGTAGGTAGAGTAGGGAGAGAAAAGCAGTTGTGAGAAGGCAGATCAAGCTCCTTTGAACTCAACATACTTTCAGATTGCAGTGTAAGAACTTAGACGCAGAAAACCATTGCAATGTGATTTAGAGCAATCTTGGGTGTTTGAAAAAGGTAACTTTTTCTAAGCATTCAAGGAGACTTCACAACAATGAGTGTTGCCAACTCCAGATTGGGGGAATTCCTAGAAATGTGGGTAGAACCTGGGAAGATCAGAATTTGAGGAGTGCAGGGACCTCACCAAGCTATAATGCCATATAGAGTCCACCCTCCAAAACAGCCATTTTTCTCCAGGGGAAATGATCTCTGTAGTCTGGAGACCAGCCATAACTCTAGGAGATCTTCAGCCCCTACCTGAAGGATGGCAACTCTGGAGTCTGGAGAACTGATTTGATATTGGTGCCTGTTCTCTAGTTCCAGCTTCTGCTGGATTCCCTCATTCCAGGCAACCTGTCACAGAAGAAAGTCACTAAATGATCCTTCTGTGTTTCCAAACTGTTGCCGTCTGGTCTACAGCTCACTGCCTCTTGCTGTTTCTGCCAGGTCTCCCCTGGCCGCTGGTGGGGGATGGGGGTTGGTTGCCAGATCCAGCTTGGGAAACTCCTGGAGCTGTGGAAATAATCCTATGGAGGACACAAACCTCAGTGGGGTATGATGGCAGAGAGTCCATCCTCCAAAGCATCCATTTTCTCCAGGGGAACTGATCTCTGTAGTCTGGAGATGAGCTGTAGTTCTGGAGGACCCCCAGGTCCCATCTGGGGGCTGGCATCCCTACTTGCTGTTTCTCTAGCCATCAGTGGCTATACCATCTCAACTCTTGGACCTGGGTGTTGACAGTTAATTTGTAAAGAATTAGAGAAAAACACCAGTGTTAAGAGATTGCCAAATGTTATTTGAGTTTTGTAATCTGCAGAAGAACAGGAGTTTTGTACCCTGCAGAAGGAATATAAGCAAATAAAAGATCAGAAATTCAGAACTATATTGGCAATACAGATTCCAATGTATATGAGGCTTTTCTATCATCTGATTTCCTTCAAACACAGAGGGGGTGTTGCTTTTGGCCTTAACTGTGGTTTTCCAAAGATAAACTGGGTGCCAACTGAAAGCACATGTGGATTTTCCTTCCCAGTCTACCAAAGAAGTTATGGTGCTCATCCAGCCTCCATAGAGCTTGCTGGATATATTTTTGATGCAGGTTGAATATGTATCTTCTTTTCAGGGCACTGGTTTATACTGGACCAAACCACTGGTTTAAAAACAGGATTTTAAAAAGATCACAGAGAAACAAAACCTCAGAGAAATGCAGGTAGTGTTCTCTGAGCTATCCTGCTGTAAGGGCTTGCTCAAAGACAACAGAGGCCTGTGGCCAATAGCCACGGATAGATCTCTGCTCTATATGTTTATCCAATCCCCTCTTGAAGCCATCTATGCTTGTAGCTGTCACCACCTTCTGTGGATATGAATTCCATGGATGGGTGAAGTACTTTCTTTCATCTGTTTTAACCCAACTGCTCAGCAATTTCAGCGGGTGCCCATGAGTTCTTGTATTGAGAGAAAGGGAGAAAAGTACTTCTTTCTCTGCCTTCTCTATCCCATGCATAATCTTGTAAACCTCTATTATGTCACCCATCAATTGTTGTTTCTCCAAGCTAAAGAGCCCCAAGAGCTTTAACCTTTCTTCATAGGGAAAAATCATTCCAGTTGTCCTTTTCTGGACTTTTTCCAATGCTGTAATATCTTTTTTGAGTCTGGTTTAGTCTTTAGTCTAAGGTTGTTTTGAGAGTTTTACAATGGTGCTTTATTAAATTGAACATATTTGAAAAACAAGATTCATAGACATATGGGGTGAAGAAACTACCGTTCTCATGAGAAAGTGTTCATGTGTGAACTGATCCAGTCTTGACAGCCATTAGTAGACACTGGGCAATGCTATCACAAAGCACACAGACACATGTAAGTCTCAATTTTGAACATAAGATGTTATCATTTCTTTTTAGTACAGTATTTGTTGGCGTATAAGACTACTTTTTTGCCCTGAAAAACATGCCTCCAAGTGGGGGGGTCGTCTTATACGCCGGGTGCACTTCAGTTGGGATAGACATAGCTGCACATAGTGGCCTTCCGATGCTTGCCCGGTGCCCATAGTGGCCTCCCGATGCCCGCCCACCTCATTCTACATACCGTCCAGTATCGCACGGTATCCAGCGTGGCCACAGCGGGTCATCAGCATGGCTGCGGCGAGCATCAGCAGCGAGACAGGGGTGCCAGCCTTTTCGGCATGACCGGCCCGTTCTGCTCGACGGGAAGCAGCAGCGCTCTGGCCCGCCCCTTGTCTACGCAGAGCTCGCACATGCGCACTTGCGCACTAGTGCCGGTCACAGGGAGATGCAGGGGTGGGGCGGATGTTCTTTTACCTTTTATTTGGTGTATGAAAGGTGTGCAGAAGAGGGGGTAGTCTTATACAGCGAGTATATAACAAACTATATTTTGAGTGGAAATGTTGGGGGATCGTCTTATACGCCAGCAAATACGGTATGTATTTTTAATAATTTGAAGGAGGAAGTGGCAAGTATAATGGCAGTGGGAATCAGCTGAAGTAAAGCAGTGTGTAATTGCACATGCAGAATAATCTTTTTTCCAGTTTCCCACTCTTTAGTTGTTTGGGCAGTACACTGAACATTTGGCTTGAGCGATCACTAGCTGCAAGAAGGACATGAGCCAGACTGGCAGGCCTCTTTCTTACTACTGCTGCCATATTTCTTGAGATAATTCACAATGGTGTAATTCAATCAGATGAGAATGAGAAAAATCATGATAAATATTGATAAAATCATGATAAAAATCATGAAAAATCATGATAAATTAAAAAAAAAATCCCTGCCATGCTAAAGAAGACATTTTTGAAGAGAATGGAGAGTTAATTGGTGGGTTTCAATAAGTTCTGCCATTTAATTTTTCTCTAATGCAATGGGCAGAATTTTATGTGTAGTAGGACTCAATGCTGCTTTTGGCCTGGTAGTTTCCGCTTTCATAGGACCCTGTGTTAGACCCCCCCCCTCCACCTTCCTCCTCCAGTTCTCATGCTTGCCTTGCTGTTCTTTAGAAACTGAACAGATCAACCAATAGCAATCTGCCTTCCTTCCTCATTTCTCTGTGATGCTACAGCAGCTCAGCCAATCACTGCCAGAGGTTTCAATTCCATCATCACCTAAGATGACAATGAATCATTAGTCTAAAATGACTGTTGGATTGCAAGTGTGTTTATGCATGATAATCTCAAAAAATTTCACATATGTGAAATGCTCACATAGTGCCATCTCAACTGTTGCGGAACGTTAATGATAGAGCCAAAAGTCAATTGCTTCCTGTGAACATCAGTGCTTTCATAGCACTTCTGACAAATGCGCCCCTGAAGACTTGTGATAAGATGCAGTCAGCTGTGAACAGACAATCAAACTGGTTCTTAATCTTGGTTGCTATATATTGCTTCACTGATCATTTTTAATGAATTACATAAATCGTGTTTTGTACTGTTGCGTGTGCATGGTCTGCATCAATTAATCATATTCTTGCAACTTCCATTAAACTAAAATTGTATACATCACTTGTCCCTACCAACAATTTTATAGGAAGTGCACTTTTTAACCCATAGCAGCAATTGTTAAAAGGCTTTTATAAAGTTATTGAAATAATCAAAGATGTCAGCATAAATGTGGTTTATCTGAAATCAAGAGCAGAAACATACACATATATTTCTTAGATTTTGTCTCAAAGTTTCATTTAATACAACTGTTTTATTCAGCACCTTCTCTTCCTTGTTGCATGTTATATAAAACTTTGCCACAAGCTTGCCCATGTTTCTAAATAAAACCACTGAAAATAAGAACACACACTTGTGAATGATCTGGATTTAAAAAAACCCCCAAAACCTAAGTGTCCTCTACCTATAGTCATTTCTGGCATGGCTTCCTGGGTTTACTCTTGTCTTCTTCTTATAATGAGGATTAATATTTCATTTTTTTCCATGCATCAGTATCTTAATGTGGAGTCTGTGTTTGGAGAAATGACCTGTAAGAACTCCCAGTCTCATATATTTCTCTATTGTAGACATGATAGTCTCATGTGAAACAAATGAATTTATTTCTCCTGTGACATGGCAGTTTGCCTCAAAAACTGACTCAGGAAAATGTCTTTTAAACAGAAAATGTTCTTCCTTTTGTTCTGTCATCCATGCCTTCACAAGAGTAGAACAGTATCTTAAATTATATTGCCATTAGCCTTCCTATTGTTCTCTTATTCTGTCCTTCTTTCTCTCATATCCCCTGCCAAGATTTTCTCTTGTAGTATTTTTGTTTCTAAATAAAATAGGCCACATAACCAAGGTTGGCCCTGGGGTTACCAGGTTTGTATTGAAAAATACCTGGAGACTTTGGGGGTGGATCCAGGAGAGGGCAGGGTTTTGGGGGAGGGGCCTCAACATGGTACAATGCCATAGAGTCCACTCTTCAAAGCAGCCATTTTCTCCAGGGGAGCTTGTCTCTGCCAGCTGGAGATCAGTTGTAAAAGCAGGATATCTCCAGGCCCCACCTGGAGGCTGGTAAGCCTATCTGCCCCATCCATTGGGCCAGGA
Source organism: Heteronotia binoei (assembly GCF_032191835.1). Lineage (NCBI taxonomy): Eukaryota > Metazoa > Chordata > Lepidosauria > Squamata > Gekkonidae > Heteronotia > Heteronotia binoei. The sequence continues at coordinate 163,297,317 of NC_083223.1, read as the reverse complement.
GTGTCAAACATGTGGCCCAGGGGCTGAATCAGGCCCCTGGAGGGCTCCTATCAGACTCCCAAGTGACTGGCTGTAATCTGCTTCCTTCCCCTTCTCTCTTGCTTCCTTCTGCATAACAGCTTGCTTTGCAAGGCTCGCTCAATTGTACAGGAGCTACAGAGCAAAACCTCTATTTTTCCATTGGCTGAGGCTCCTCCCTTGGGGAGGAAGGTGGGGAGGCAGAGCTTGCTTTGGCAGGTTCTCTCAGTCACAGAGCTACTGAGTCAAGCCCCTCTTCCTTCTGTTGGCTGAGGCTCCTTTCCATCCTTGTTCCCTGGGGAAGGAAGGAAAGAGGCAGAGCTTCTTTTGCCCAGTTCCCTGGATCCCATGGGAGAAATAAGGACATAAGAGAAGCCATGTTGGATCAGACCAATGGCCCTTCCAGTACAACACTCTGTGTCACACAGTGGCCAAAAAACCCAGGTGCCATCAGGAGGATCATCAGTGGGGCCAGGACACAGAAGTCCTACCACTGTTGCCCCTCCCAAGCACCAAGAATACAGAGCATCACTTGCCCCAGAAAGAGAGTTCTAACAATACACTGTGGCTAATAGCCAGTGATGGACCTCTGTTCCATATGTTCATCCAATCCCCTCTTGAAGCTGGCTATGCCTGTAGCCGCCACCACCTCCTGTGGCAGTGAATTACAAATACAAAGAAAGCACCTTTAAGAATATCGAATGCTAAAGTTTTACGTTTTTTTAAAAAAATATTTAATTATATTTGTCTGAGTCCTTTATAAAGTTTATATATCTGCTACCTAATCTTAAATAGGTGCACACAAGGCCCAGCCCAATATGGCTTGGCCCAACAAGGTCTCATTCATGTCAGATTTGGCCTTCGTAACAAAATGAGTCTGACACCCCTGCATTAGGCAGTCCTAGAAAGTGGAGGGGCACCAAGAGGCCCTGTTGCCCCTGCAACTGCTGACCTACCTGTCCACCAGAAAACACCAGATATCTCCCTTGTATAATGAAAACAATGTACTAATATCTCCAGCACATAAATAGCACACAAAACACCAGTATTACTTATGAGAAAAATTCAAAATGTTGCAACAAACACACTGTTGCCAATAAATACAATATCCAGAATAACATAAACCAAACCACCAAGTTCCAAGTTCCATTACAGTTCCAGGCTTCCAAGGAATTTGTAAAGACTTGTACAACACTCAAAAGTGATATAAATATATTCTCCAACTGCATAAAATATGTTCTCAACGGAATTTCAATCGTTATATTTCCAGTTTCGATTAGTATCTTTGTCAAGAGATGCGCATATGAATAACAAGCTTTTACTCTGAGGCTCTCTAAATCTTATGTCAGCTTCAAAAACATTTATTTAAATATTTCTTATCTCTGGGCAATAGCTCTCCACTATTGGCTACTGGCCCAGCAGGAAGTATGTACCACTGAGTCATGAATATTATAGAGGCTGTAAGGCTCCAGAGATAAGAGATATTTAAATAAATATTTTTGGTGTTTTCTGGTTGTTTAACCTTTCTCCCCGTCCCTGTTTTTTCATTGACCTACCTGTCCACAGCATCAAGGTCTGTCATGGTATATGGCAGTCCTGGGAGGTGCCCACGGCCCTAGTGGGGACATGATGAGCCAGCTCTTTCCCCCCTCCTTCTTTCAGAGAGGAAGGGTGGGTCTAGCCTTTCCTGTCTTTCTTGCCTCCCTTCCCTTTCTTGTCTTCCTTGCTGCCTTCCCTTGCCTCACCAGAGGGTGAGGAAAATGTACCATAAATTCCTTCCCCCTTTCACTGCCTCCTTCCCCCTTCCTTCCCCCTTTAATGCAGGGAGTAGAATGAGAACTGGCACTGGTTTCTTGTGGTACACCTCACCATGGTGCAGAGAGCAGAAAGGGTAGGAAGTGGCTTGTCCATGAAATGCCTTGCCACTGTGCCTCACCTTGCTGCCAGGAGGCTTGAGGTAGGTGGGCACAGCTTCCTGCTATGTTGCAGGAGAACAAGAGGGCAGACAGTAGCTTTTTGATGTGTCTCAGTGCAGGGAAAAGAAGGTGTGGTGGTTTCCCTGGGGCATGGGGTGGTGATGCCAAAGTTATTCACTGCCTTGGGCACCAAAAGTCCTTTGGCTGGCCTTGTATATATATGCTGTAGGTTATATTTAGTGTCTAGAAGCCTCTAGTGTGCCATGAAATGATGATTTAAAAATGTTCTGATTGCTTATCAGAATCCAGCAAATGTTGCTTTCATTATCATTCATAGAATGTAATGTTCTGGGACAGGTACATATCAATTATCAATAATACACTTGGAAAGAGGCTTTTGTAATATGCAGACAAGAACTGGCAAAGGACATTGCTGGTACTAAATTACACTTTCAATATTTTAATACAAGTGTCCCTTGGAAGGCCTGGCTTCTGATAATAGCCCTTGCCTTTTTTTCTTCGTCTTGCTACTCATCTCTTCAACTAGATGCTATTTGGGCCCAGGATTATAGAGATTAATTTACCATTTCTGAATAGTCATTTCTCTGAAACAGTAAAACGGCTAAATTATCTCAATTTGCTGTCATGAAGTCAAATGTGAAAGGAACAATTTATGGATCAGAACAAATTGTTTATGAACTGAAAAACCCAGTTAAGCTGTGATGTAGCCAGGCTATGGATCCTCCTAGCAGCATTCAGTCACAACTGTTAGCAAGAGAGATACTTCTTTATATACAAACTGCCTAATGCCAAATAATTTAAAGTATATAAATTTTGCTCTGTGCCTTGATTGCCTTCTTTTCTTCTCTTTTTTTTAAAAACAAACCTCTCTGATATTTGCATAACTTAAATAACTTTTGTAGGAATATTCTCAATCCTCAAACTTCTTAGAATTTGGGTCTGGCTTGAAATCCGGAGGTGTTAGCGGCACCCAAATGTTTAACTGAACTTTAAGACTATCTCTGTTTGGTCAATGTGTGTGTGTAAAATCCTCCTCTTGGATGCACATCTTAATGTGGTGAGGGGCTTGCGCGTGTCAGTGAAGTTCAGAGCAATACTGTAAGGGATTTAGATTCTGTCAAGAGACTAAACTCCTAGCATAGTCACTCAAGGCAGAATGATCACAGCTGAGACACCACACTAAAATGAATCTACCCTCTTCAGGGATCATTGGCCACATTAGAAGAAGAGAACGAACAGTTCCAGAGGTGACATGGGGGGAGGAATCCTTGAAGGGTAGCTACTGGGCAGAGGATCTTTTGTAGACAATGGCAGTGACACTTCAGCTAACCCTGGTTAGTACTGCACAGAAGATGTTGATAAAACAGATAATCTCTTACCTTGAAAACCCTATGATGAGATTATCCAAAATGAAATTAGATAAGTAATGGAAGAAAGGACCCCCCAATCAGTTGACACTTAGTCAGCTACTGGGGAAGAGCTGAGCACAAGTACCAATAACGCTATTCTTAATGACACAGCTGGACTAAAGCCAGAAGGATGTTCAGTTGCTTGACATGAATGGATGCAAAAGGAAAGTCCAAAGCTGCTCAACACATTTATTTATTTATTTGATTTATATCCCGCCCTCCCCACCGAAGCAGGCTCAGAGACATTCCTATGCTTTTAAACATTAAAAGCATAGGAACATGGAACATGCCCCATACTCTATTGAAGAATTTTTATGGAAACCATCTCTTATCAGGGCTTATACCAAAATCAATAACATCTTCTTAAAATCTGCTTTGAAGATTTGGGCTAAATGTAATTTATACCTGGAGTTTCATTCCTTTTTCCATTCTTGCAGCACGAATGGTTCCCTCCTGGGAAGGACCTTGCTGTGTTTCTACACTGGAAACAGGCTGGAGTTACCAGACTCTGTAGTGTTGTTGATAAAGGTCATTTTTGCTCTAAAACCCAACTGGAAGGTAAAGTTGGTCATAAAATCCCTTGGTTTCAGTATTTCCAGATGCAGCATGTTTGATTCTGCCCTGATTAAACAATCCTTGAAAACACCTCTATCAGACTTGGAACATTTAATCAAACGAAGTAAAGTACACATGAAAGACCTAATTTCAAAATTGTACAAACTCCTACTTTCAGTAGATATTGGGGGGAGGGGGGGGGCATGGGAGGGAGATTAAAATTTCAGATGGACTGTGAAAATAGATTCAAGAGCGATCATTGGGCAAAAATCTGGCACTCATTTAGTAATATAACAAAAATCTTTTTTATAAGCTTCCAATTTTTTAAAATAGCAACTAGATGGTATTTATCACCACAGAGATTTGCTACAATAAACCCAAAGATGAATGGACTTCGTTGGAAACTGTGGACAAAAAACATTTTTTTTTCATTGTTGGTGGTCATGCCCTTAAGTAACATTGTTTTGGCAACAAATTGCTAAGCATATAAAATTAATTGTGGATATGGACATACCTTTTCTACCTGAAGTCTTTCTCCTGCATCTCTTTCTGGCTGATTTATTGTTAGAGACTCAAATGAAGCAGATTTCCTTGCTTTTAGTGGCAACAAGAATAACCCTTGCCCGTAAGTGGAAAGAGAACAGAGCACCATCACTTTCAATGTGGCAAAATAAGTTATGGGAAATGTTTGTGCTTAGTAAATGTACTAGACACACTTTCGATGCCCACTATGTAAAACAGGAAAAAATTGTTGCATTGTGGCATCCAGTGGTAGAATATCTAACTTTGAATGATGTAATTCCAGATAATAAGTTGTATAGTGAGTTTTTATTCTTTTAATCTGATATTTTGAATTGTTGACAAATGATGGTGCTATATGATTGCCTTCCTCCTTTGTAAATTGTGTGTGTGTGTGTGTGTGTGTGGAACATGAGAAGCATGAATCAAGGTAAGCTCAAAGTCATCAAACAAAAAATGGAACATTTAAACATTAAAAGCAATCCAGGAAGTGAGTGAAGTAAAGTGGGACAGATAAGGACTTTTTCAGTCAGAAAATTGCAAAGTATTTTACTTGGGAAATGACAAACACAGAAGTTGCTCTAATAGTGAGGTGAGATCTACTGTTGCTGAATTTCTCCATTTAAATTACTATTACTAAACTCCTGGAGATTTGGGGATGAAGCCTGGGAAGGACAGGACCTCAGTGGGGTACAGTGTCCCTCCAAAGCAGCTATTTTCTCCAGGGGTACTGATCCCTGTAGCTGAACTGTAATTCTGGGAGATCCCCAGGTCCCCGTGGAGGCTGGCATACCTAAATCACACAATAACCAGGGCCTTTTTTTGAGCAGGAATACACAGGAACGCAGTTCTGGCTGGCTTGGTGTCAGGAGGTGTGGCCTGCTATGCAAATGAATTCCTGCTGGGCTTTTTCTACAAAAAAGCCTTGTGTGAAACAATGGTGATGTCAGGGAATGTGGCCTAATATGCAAATGAGTTCCTGCTGGGCTTTTTCTACAAAAATAGCCCTGACAATAACAGTTGTCTGTAACCAACACAGGACAATTTTGAGAATGACATATACTCTGATTCTGTAAATAGTTTTCGCAATTTTTTTAAGCCCATTTTGAATGTATTTCCTTCCTGTTCCTAGAAAACATTATATTTTAATTACAAATTCTTTTTTTTCTGGATCCACTAAAGATTCAAGAGTGTGGGTGTATGTTTATATATGTTAATATTATTTGAATTGTCTGCTTTCTGTTAATTAGAGTTAATTAAATTTGGTAAGATCATTCTAGTGTAAGAGAGATTTTTGGTCTCATGTGTGAGAAGAAATCTCAAAGCACTTGAGACCTGGAAACCAAGCCACACATTAATCTCTATTTTGAATGCAGTTTACATTATAGTTCTACATCTCGCAGCAGCTTGAGTACCCTTAGAAAGTGCAGAATATGCTGAATATCTGAGATTCAGTCCCTGCCAAAAGGTTCATGTAGTCAAAAGGATCAAGCGGCAGGTGATGTGAAGGCCTCTGCTTGGGACCATTGAAAGCCATTGCCATTAGACAATACAAACAAGGGGTATGCAAAAAAGGGTGTTTTTTTTAAAAAAAAATCTGGTCCATTGGATGTGAAAAGTATTGGCATTCTTGAATATTCCTAAATCCCAGTATCAGTATTGTATTGGGATTTAGGTGAATAAGCAGGAAGCCCAAATTTTTTCAGCTCCATTATACCCCATGGGAACTGTCTCCATAGGGTATAATGGAGAATTTCATTCACCGAGTCATGCTCAGGGCGTGGACTTAACATACTTAATGAGACTACAATCTCTTTAGACATCTTCTAGCTGCACTAAATAAAAGCCAAGCAATATGAGCTTTTATTCAGACGTGAGTATTTTGGTAACTGAATCAGGCTGTCTAATCTATACTCAGATGAATAAATACCCCAGAAATACTGATAAGGATGGAGTCTGAGGGATAAGGTATTTTTCAGGTATTTATTCAGCTCAGTATATAACAAGTGCACACCTCTAATACAGACATTGATAGACAAATGGCTTGAATCACAGAGTTGGAAGGGACCTCCAATGTCCTCTAGTCCAACCCGTTGCACAATGCAGGAACTTCACAAATACCACCAGGCCTGTAGCTAACGAGGGGTCCACGGGGCATGGCCCCCTGATAGGTTTTGGGGGGCCCTCACCACCTTCCCTCCTATATGATTTAAATTGCAACACTGCCACTCCCATGCAATTTAAAGTGCCCGCCCATCAGCTGAAGAAGAAGACTACAGATTTATACTCCACCCTTCTCTCTGAATCAGAGACTCAGAGCAGCTTACAATCTCCTATATCTTCTCCCCTCACAACAGACACCCTGTGAGGTACATGGGGCTGAGAGGGCTCTCACAGCAGCTGCCCTTTCAAGAACAGCTCTGTGAGAGCTGTGGCTAATCCAAGGCCATTCCAGCAGCTGCAAGTTCTCCCAGATAAGAGTCCGCACACTTAAACACTACACCAAACTGGCGCTGATCGACAGGCTCTTTAAATCACACAGGAGGGAGTGGGATGGCCCCCAGCCTCTCCAGCTTTTTGCACTCACCCCCATGAGCCCCTCCCCAGTGGCCCCCCGAGGCCCCCTCCTCCTGTAGCCCCTACCTACGGGGCTGCCTCCCACACACATATACATCCCTAGTGACCCCTGCTCCATGTCCAGGAGATGGCAAAAATCTCCAAGATCCCTTGCCAAACATGCCTGGAGAAAAATTGTGACTGATCCCAAAGTGTCAATCAGCATTTCTCTGGGCATGTAAGAATGGTCCACAAGAACTAAGCACTGATGCAATCCTTCCTGGCCTCCATCTCATGATCTGCCTTATTCACAGAATCAGCATTGCTGTTAGATGGCCATCTAGGCTCTGAGAACAGTAAAAAGCACTCTATCAGCCAGACTCACCTTTCTGCAAGACTAAAGCAATGTGGTAGTTATTTATTTATTACATTTTTTGATTGCCCAATCCCTGCTACTGCAGGGCTCTGGGCGATGCACATAATTTACATAGTGAATGTGTTGCATCAAGATAAAACTGTCTTTCCCTCTCTTTTCCTTAATCTCTCTCTCTCTCTTGCAATCTTTTCTTATTCATTTCTCTCTCCCTCCACTTAATTTTTCCATCTCTCCCCCCCCCGCCCCCATTTATTTTCAAGTCTTGATCTCAGTTTCTTTTCATCCATATCCTTCGTGGCAACAAAATGTACTTAATAATAGTGTATGGGGGTGTGCAATTTTTTTATCCAGTATTTTTCAGTTTGGGTTTATTGGACCAGAAAAAAATTGGTGTTCCTGGAAAATCCCAGATCCCATTCCCAATTCCAGTATGGTATTCAGAGATTCAGGGGATTTTAGAAATCCCAAATTTTCTGAATCCATTTTTTTTATGTAGCTTAATCTTCAGGCAGGCTTGGTTTCTCCTGAAGTGTGGTTTAAACCAGGCTGCAGGAGAAGCCAGCCCTAGGATCTGTGTGCCATGGGGAGATTGCTGTCTGTGGTGCACAGATCCTGACTAGGGTGGTTTCTCCTGCAACCCAGTTTAAATTGGGCTGCAGGAGAAGCCAGACCCAGAATCTGCTGTGCTGTGGGAAGATTGCTCTCTGCAGTGTGCAGATCCTGGCTGAGATGGCTTTTTCTGCAGCCTGGTTTAAACCATGATTTAAACTTTAAACCACCCTTTAAAGTTTAAAGGGACTGCAAGAGAAGCTGGACAAACAGGGAAAGGCAAGAGCAATCTGCTCCCGCCTCTCTGCTGTTTTTGGCTCAACTGGTAATTCCTAAATATATACAGGATTTGGCGGGGGGGGGGGAGAGATAAGACAACTGAGAAAACCTGGATACATTTAGAATGCCAAAATATACTCCCAAAATACTGATTTTTACAAATCACATATTTGTGAAGAAACTTGGGGGAGGGGGAGATAAAACAACTGTCCTTTGTATTATAGACATAAAGAAATTTCTAAAATAGAGCAATAGGAATAGTCTGTATATGTTTACTGAGAGGTAACTCCTACTGAATTCAGATAGATGTGTGTCAGTTATCAGTTCATGAAATAAACAGCTGTGAATTGGTTTGACTTGCAATCAGAAGGAAGCCCCAGCACAGTCATTCTCTCGTTCTCTCTCAGGAACAAAGCAAAACAGATAAAAAAGAAACCACACCGTGAGTTAAAATGCCTCTCTCAGAAGCCAAGTGCATATATTTATTTAGTAAATTTCTGTGCCACTTCTCTAGAGAACCTGTTTGAGGTGGCTTACAATGTAACACATAGTAAAACAAACAGCTTCATTAAAAACCCAGTATAAAACACAGAGCCACATAAAACAGTTCTCAGGTAAGAAGCAGACTATAAAAATGATGTTAAAACATCAATGAAAAGCCTGTGTAAAACAAAATATTTTGGACTAGTACCTGAAGGAAAACCGTCTCAAGGGAAATGCTATTCCATAGACAAGGTGGCACTGCTGAACAAGCCCTCTATCTGCTCTTTGTTGGCAGAAGAAGGGAGGGAGAGAGGAGAGAGAGAGAACAAAAAACAAAAATATACAGTCTGCTCCCCCATCTGCTTTTCTTAAAAACTAGTGTGTGTGTTTTGGAAATAAACCATATAACATGCCCTTAAACCCTGCCATTTCTCCAAGAACTATTAGTGAGCTGCATGTTCCTTTCCTTTGGTTCCATACTTCACTGACTTGAACTCAGTCTTCTTTGACATTTGCCCATTAAATAAGCCAGGTATAAATCACACCCAAAAGCTTTTGAGAACACCCTTCTCCCATTTCTTGATTCCAGCATGGAACAGATAGCAAAATCTTTCAGGTTTTGCCTGGTGCTGGCAGATCCAGTGGGTGGAAACTTTTCTTTCTGGTAATGAGAGAATTTCACAAGGCTGAAAGGAATCCTCACAACAATCATATAAGTCTTAAATAATCCTCTTAGGCATGGTGGCTAGGGATGAGCTTACCTGTTCTGACCTGTTTCAGTTTACCTCTCAAGTCCTGCTTTCAGTAGACTTGGTGAGATAGCTTTACTAACAGGTCACTTCTTTACTTTCAAGTGAGATAGAACCCTTACAAATAGAGAACACAAACATAACTGTCAACCAAGCCATTAAGAGTTTGGGTGGCAAAGATGGCAAACTGCCAAAGTCATTTTTTTAACTAATAAAACAAGAAAGTCTAGAAGATGTATGGAGAAAGTTCCATCCTAATAAGCATGATTACACTTTTTTTTCAGCAAGGCATAACTCCTTCTCAAGAATTGATATGTTATGGATTACTAAAGATCTGGGACATTACAAATAAAATAGAGCTTCTTCCAAAAATAGGTGCAGACCATAATCCATTAATGTGGTTGGCAAAAAAACAACAACAGGAAAAAGGTGAGGAGATGGAGGATAAATGAAGATTTATTACAAAAAGTGGAAGTAGAGGCATCTCTTGAAAAAGAAATCAAAGCTTTCTTCCAAATAAATGACAATCAGGACGTTCAATTTCAAACCGTGTGGGATGCGTATAAAGCTGTAATGAGAGGAATATTAATTACATTGAAAATAAAGATAAAAGAGACAAAGAAAAACAAATGTTGGACTTACAAAAATAAATAGGTAAAAAAGAAAAAGAACTGAAAAAGAGACCAGGGGAAAAGAAAATTTTGCGGGAGATTACAATATTACAGGGTCAGCTGAAACATCTACTGAATAAGGAGGTGGAATGGAACTTAAAAAGACTGCAGCAGAAATCCTTTGAAGGTGCTAATAAACTTGGAAAAATATTTGGTGTGGCAAGTGAAGAAAAAAAGAGAGAATTAATTTATAGACAGAATCTTATCGGAAGATAAAGATATTGTGGATCAAGCTGGAATTAAAAGGGAATTTTACAAAAATTATGCTAAATTATTTAAAGGTCAACAAGTAGATAAAGAGAAAATAGAAGCATATTTGCAGAGAATAAAAGTAAAGCCCTTATCAGAAAGTATGGAAAAAACTTTAAATGAATCAATTGAAAAAGTAGAAATTGAAGCAACAATTAGTTCAATGAAATTAGGCAAAGCACTGGGTCCTGACGGTTTTTCAGCAAAATTTTATAAAATCCTGGCAGATACATTAGTACCAAAACTTCAAAAATCGATGAATAATATCAGACAAGTTGGGAAAGTGCCAAATACAAGGAAGGAAGCAGTTATTTCATTGATACCAAAAGAAGATAGAGGTGCCACAAATGTTAAAAATTATAGACTGATTTCGCTACTTAACAATGATTATAAAATATTTGCTAGGATACTAGCAGAACGACTCAAACAGCATTTGAATACTTTAATACAACAGGAGCAAGCAGGTTTTCTCCCCAGGAGACAAATAAGAGATAATATCAGAACAGTAATAGACATTGTAGAATATTACGAGAAGTATCTGGAAAAAGAGGTAGCATTATTTTTTGCTGATGCAGAGAAAGCTTTTGATAATCTTAATTGGGACTTTATGTTTGCGGTGATGGAGAAATTGAAATTGGGAGATGACTTTATAAGAATGGTCAAGGCAGTGTATATAGAACAACAAGCTAAACTTGGTGTGAATGCAGACATGACAGAACAAATGATAATTAGCAAAGGAAGAAGACAAGGTTGCCCTCTATCTCCGTTGCTATTTATAATGACGCAAATTAAAGAAGACAAAGAAATAGAGGGGTTGAAATTGAAAGGGTTTTCTTACAAATATAGGGCATTTGCAGACGATGTGATGTTTATCAATGAAAACCCACTACAAGTGACGCCCTTGTTAAACAAAATTAAAGAGTACGGAGAGTTGGCGGGTTTCCATATTAATAAAGAAAAATCAAAAATTTTGAGTAAGAATCTGTCATTGAGCAAACAGAAAGAATTACAAAGCTTAACTGGATGTGAAGTTACCTCAAAAGTAAAATATTTAGGTGTAGAGATTACGATGAGAAATATTGATTTGTATAAAAATAATTACAAAAAGCTTTGGCGTAAAATTGAAGAAGATATGTTAAAATGGAACAAACTGAATATGTCTATGCTGGGTAGGATCTCTGCAATCAAAATGAATGTTCTACCAAGAATTCTTTTTCAAACAATTCCAATAGTGAAAGACAATAAACAATTCAATTTTTGGCAAAAAAGATATCAGAATTTGTATGGGCAGGTAAAAAACCAAGAATTAAAATGGAAATTCTGACGGATGCGAAAGAAAGTGGTGGCTTCCACTTGCCTGACTTTAAGTTATATCATGATGCAGTTTGTTTGGTATGGATTAAGGACTGGATAACTTTGCTTAATAGAAAATTATTGGCATTAGAAGGCCATGGAAATATTTTTGGTTGGCATGCCTATATGTATTATGGAAAGGAAAAGATGGATGGATTTTTCTCACATCATAAGAAGAAATTTGTTGAATACTTGGAAAAAATATAACAAATATGGTGATGAGAGAAACCCACTATGGATTGTGCCAACAGAAGTCATAAAGCTGTCTTCAGATCCACAGGAAGACAAATGGTTATCATATAAACAACTGCTAAAGATACTGGGAGGCAAGGTGGAACTAAAATAGACGGAAGAATTGCAGGACAAATTTAATTGGTATCAATTGCAACAAATTAAAAGCTTGGTGGAGCATGATATTAGAAATACAGGGATAAGACAAGATCAAACAGAAATGGAAAAAATGCTATTGGGCGAGGATGAAAAATTGATTTTGAGGATCTATAAGTTACTATTGAAATGGTCTACAGAAGATGAAGTAGTGAAATCTCAAATGATAAAATGGGCAATAAATATGAATAAAGAAATACAAATGGAGACATGGGAACACCTATGGAAGAACTCTATGAAAATATCGACGTGCTATAATATAAAAGAGAATTGTTTGAAAATGCTGTATAGGTGGTATATGACATCTAAGAAATTAGCAAAAATGAATAATCAAGTATCAGACAGGTGTTGGAAGTGTAAAAAAACATTAAGTTTCCTTCTACCATATGTGGTGGACTTGCGAAAAAGCAAAACAATTTTGGCAAATGATTCAACAAGAGATTTCGAAAATCTTGGGTTATAACATCAAGAGAGCACCAGATGTCTTTCTGTTGGGATTACAAATGGAAAGTTTTCCAAAGCGAGATAGAACATTGGTGTGGTATTTGCTTTCAGCTGCGAGGACATTATATGTGCAAATGTGGAAGCAAGATAAAATACCGGAGAAATGGGACTGGATCTTAAAAATACTACACTGGAGTGAAATGGACAAACTTACTAGAATCTTAAAAGACTGTAACTCAGGAAAGTTTAAAGATGATTGGGAGAAATTTCAGAAATATATTGAAAAACAATAGAAAGTGAAGAAACACTTAGTGATTTTTGATAACATCAATTGAATTTTTATTCAGAAGATAAAGCTGCAAATATTGACTTTTTGATTTAATATGTAATTTAGCAAAGGGTTAGATCAAGAGATAAATAGAGGGTTAATTATATAATAATAATTATTACATAGTCTTGGTTCATTTTGTGTTAAGGTAACTGTAACTTTTAGTGAAGATTCTACAATTGTGAATTTTACCTTTATTTTCTTTTTAATTGTTTCAAGCACCGGTGGAGGTCATGAAATAGAGGAGGTGGGGGGAGGAGGAAATTTTGTAGTGTATTGGTTAATATCTTTAAGTATATATTTGATGAATATTTTTCAATATATTGCAAAAAACAATGAAATTGGTTTACACAAAAAAAAAGAAAAGAAAAGGGGAGGGAGATGAAGGGGGGGAAGTGTGATGTAGTTTTCAATTTGTATTTTTTTAATTTTTTTAAAAGAATACTATAACAATATATTGCAAACTAATAAAATTGTTTTAAACAAAAAAAAGAGTTTGGGTGTGGTGGACTTCTGGGTTTCAGCACTTCGTCGGGGTCCACAGAGCTTGTCTCCAGCAACCCCCCGAAACGGGTGGTTGGAGGGATGCCACAGTTGTGGTACCCCCAAGGGGGGCCAGGCAAGGGTCCCATGACAGTAAGGAGCTTGACAGAAGCAGGGGGAAATGGCAGCGGCCAGCCTCTGAGCCTCTTGTCGCTCTGATACTCCACCACAACGATCACCATGACAGCAATACAAGGTGAATGCCCAACTTCTTCTTTGTCTTAACAGCTTTCTAAGCTTCTCTTTTCTACTGCAACTGCTGAACCTCTATCATGCAAGTAAGTTTACTTAAAAATCTCACCAACTAATGGAATTCTTATCGTAAAACCAAACAAGACTGTTCAAAAAGAGGGGGGGGGGATGTTTTCCTCTTCCCCTACAGGAGAGGCTTCCAAAAGAAGAAGAACAAACTGCTAAAAATTGGCATTTTTTCCATTTTTTTAATTGGACTGAATATAGACATGTAAATTGATCTGGTTTATAAGTAAACAAGCTACAATTGGAACTCTAGCATATCATAATACAGTCTGAATAGAAGTTGAATATGTTTATAAGAGAAACTCATTTGAAGGGGATCGGAACGGATGTGGTTTGAACTGGAATGTAATAGAAAAGCACAGAGAAAGAGGAGAGCTGGAGGACAAACTGACTGGGTCTCTGAGCTATTCATTAACTTTTGTTATCTGGCTGAGTAATACTGTGGGAAGACGTCTTGGCAAAATGAAGCAGATGATAAAAAAGATTTTTGTGCTGCCATATCTTCTGTACAACATGGTAGCGGAGTTGATAAACTGTACAACTGTTGGCAAAATGAAGCAGATGATAAAAAAGATTTTTGTGCTGCCATATCTTCTGTACAACTGCTAGCGGAGTTGATAAAAAAGTAGGTGGAAAATTTTCTTCTAAAGTATAGCAAAATTGAACATCTACATGAGTAGAAATGCTGAGGGACCCCAGAGCTGTCTAATGAGCCAGGGAAAGTGAATAAACAACAGTATGGAAATGTGCTGAATGAAATCAAAATGGAGATGACATATGCAGTTTCAAAGGTGGAACGGAAATTATGACTTATCAAAGCTGTTGTAAGAGGAAGTGACTGTGTGGGGGCCTTATCCTCTCTACCAGAACAGATGAGCGCACCAAGGGGAGGAGAATGATACTACGCCAAAAAGATCAAGACTTGGAAAGCCTTTAAAAAGAAGGGTTTATAAACTGTGTTTGCATATTTGGTCACTAATGGTACAACGTAATGGAGCTGATATGCTATTCTGAAGGGGAAGCTGGAATGTTATAATTTGGAGACTTTATATTTTACAGTCTAAGTAGATAAAAATACATAGGCATGGGGGATGAGGTTGTTATGGTATACCAATTCTCTTTTTAAAGTAACATGATAGTTGGAAATAGAGTCTCCAAAAGCTCTTAAATAATTTTTGAACAATTAATGAATAATTAACTTAGGCAAATAGTTGGCTATGCTCAATCTATATTAATGTAGAGAATACAGATATTATATAGTGGCAAAGATGTGCTCTTGATTTCTAACTTTGGAACCTCTTCATATTGATACAGATAAAGTAATATGCTTTTGTTTTTAGCTCTGGTTGGAAGCAAGCAAGTTACTATTATAGATTTAAAGTGTATATTCATCTTACCCATTTATGCTTATTTTTAATATTTTTAAAACCATTCAGTCGTTCTCTTGTTTGTCTCTTTTGGATAAATGTTTTGCATCAAAGATAAATAGTTCAGATTTATACTATAAATATTAGAATTGTATAGCAGTTTAAAAAGCTATAAAAGCACTGTAGAATTTAATGGTAATATTTGGTTTAAGCTCAAAGACTTGCAGGTAGAAGAAATCTGGCATCTTGTTTTGTTGTAGAAATATAGTTGATATATTTTTTGCTTTCCCCTTGTTTTTTCTGTTTTGCCCCTTTTTTTCTTCTGTACCGCCTTTCTGGGTGTGGTCTTAAATATCTCCTTATCCATGGAGGCCCAGATCATGAATGTTGCCAAGCTGACATTTTATCAGCTGCACCAGTTAAGGCAACTGGCCCCTTTCCTGTCTTGCCCTGACTTATCCACAGTAATTTATGCAATGGTCACCTCCAGACTGGATTACTGTAACTCATCTATGCTGTCCTGCCCTTGAGACTGATCCAGAAACTCCAACTGGTCCAGAATACAGTGGCATGGGTCCTGTTGGGAATGCCATGGACTGCATTATGCCCCCTTCATCTTTCAGTGGCAAAATGACGTTATTAAAACTGATGAATAAGGTGACTTAAGAGGTATGATTTTGGAAATACAGAATATTCACTGATATTATTCAGATGCATGAGATATGGAAGTTAAGGGCCAATCATTTTCAGGAGTCTGCAAGATCAACTCTTTAAAAGAAGGGTTTGTCTAGCTATCTTACTGTGCAAGCTTAGCTGACTTTGTCTTTTTCCAGTGTTCATTATGGTCCTTGATTCCATGCTTGGATTCTGCACAGTGTTAATTATCTGAGTCTTGGTCTCCATGAGACTGAGAAAAACCTTTCTGGAATCAAAGCCACTAATCCAGGTATGAAAACATAAAGAGTAAGGCTAAATAAGGGAATTTGGATAAAGCTCTGTACTTTGTGGAACCATCTATTTTTCTATTGCAAGAATACATTTATTTATTTATTTAACTTATTTATTGCCTGCCTCTCTTACTGAGACTCAGGGGCCGTTTTCGCACTAGCGTTTGCTCCGGCGTAGCGCCCCATTTACCTCCGGATCTTCTCTTGGATTTCGCACATGTTGCTCCGGCGCTGCGCTTTGCTCCGGCGCTTCAGGGATTTTACGCCGGAGTATGTTTTTCAGCATGTTGCCGGAGTTTCCGAAAACCTCCGGATCCACTCCGGATCCACTCAGCGGAGTTTCCTGTGCGAAATCCATCCACGCCGGATCGACTGCTTTGTGGGCGTCACCCTCTCCCTTTCCGTCCTCCCACCCCATCCACCCGCTTGGCCAATCATCAGCCTTTCGCGGCGCTTCCCCAAAGTGCCGGCACGGCCATTTTTTTTTTTAAACTTCACAGTTTTGCGTAATAGCGATATTTCGAAATTAACAAATAGAAAAAAAAACCATCCTGGAATAGCCTCAATTGCCACTTCAATTGGTTTCGTTAGAATTTTTTTTTATTATTATTGACTTTAGTTGCGTTATTTCGCTGTTGCGTTATCTCGATAATGCGAAAACGACCATTGTTGGGGGGGGGGGAATCTAGTGCCGGTGCGGGCCAAAGCGTTCATGTGTGTGTGTTTTAAAAAGGGAATGCCTCCCTCAGCTATGCCACCAGGATTTCTGGACCTGCACAAAATCGCCATGTATAAAATGGGAAGTTGGAGTCCTGCATTCTTCTCCCTGGCTACATTCCACTCGGTTAGAAAATAGACGCGACCTCGCTCTTCACACGCGCCACAGAAGGGGAAGGAGAGAATGGAGCGGGGGGGGGAGCTCTGGCAGCAGGAATCAGTCAGGTCCCCGTTGCAAGCGCCAGCCGGGGAGGGGAAAGAGAGCGGAGGAAATTTGGGGGGGGGGGATCTAGTGCTTCAGAATTTTGGGGGGGGAATCTAGTGCTAGGATTCTCCACTGTGAATGCTTCCGTTAATACATAAAGGGCTGTGGAGGATTCTACAGCTGCAGCCAATCCATAAGCAGCAGCAGCACACGTGATGCGGTTTGTCCAAGAAAAGAAGGGGAGGGAACAGCTCGATGTTACGTTAGTACGTTAGTACGTCATTACGCAACCAGACTTGCGCTTAAAAAAAAATGATTGACAGGGCATCGGACTCAAGCCGATGCCAGTGGGAAAACGATTTGAGCCGGGGCTTCAGGGAAGGCGACTCCGCAAAGAGTCACTAGTGGGAAAATGAGAAAAATGATCCGGACATAATTGCGCCGCGGAAAAAGGGGAGCAAACGCTAAGTGCGAAAACGGCCAGGGTGTATTACAGAGGACAGAAGGAGAAGAAAAGTCATAAAATATAGGACATTGAATGACTAAAAAGCACAGGTTGGCAGTGCTAGGGAAGGATTACATTTGAGGAGGGAAGGGAGCATGGCAAAGATGGGAAGCCATAAGAATCCATCATCCAAAGCTGCCATTTCCTCCAGGGAACTGCTTTCTGTGCCCTGGGGATCAGCAGTAATTTATGGGCAACTGCAGGCTCCACTTGGAGGTTGGTAACCTTATCCCAGAATAAACCTAAAATCCACCCCAAAACTTTCACCCAACAGCCTGTATAGGCTTATTTATTTAGTACATATTTATTCTGCCCCTCTTCCAAGGAGCTTGGAGTGACATGTATTAGTCTTTGCTTCCCCATTTTATCCTCACAGCAACACAGGGAAGAAGCTTGAGTTACTACAGTCCCATTACAGGAGAATAATTCCTGCTAAAATAAGAAATAGGGATAATGCCCAGCTCTTTTACAGGGCTTCCAGGTTCCAGTACATCAGGGTTGTCCAACGTTTTTGCTTCCCTGGGCCACACTGGAAGAAGAATTGTCTTGGCCTCACATAAAATACACAAACACTAATAATAGCTGATGATGAGCTAAAAAAGGTCCATGCATAATTTTTGTGATATCCGCCACCACATATAGCAGAAGGGGGGAGGGTATCAGTAAAAAATCCTCCCATCCCTCCCAGAAACACAGGTCCTTAATGTCCTGCTGCAGATGGCCCAGAGCTGAAACAGGAACCAAACCAGGCAATGCACTAAGCCAGGAGTGGGACTGGGAAAGGTCTAGCCTGGGGGAGGCAGCAGCCAGCAGCAGACCACCAGGCTACCTCTGTCACCCACTCCAACAATAAAAAATAAAAAAGCATAACATCAGAAAATGTGCCAAATTGTGCCTGCCAGAAGCTAACAAGAACCAGGCCAGACTGCAGCAAGCCCTATCACAAGCCCAGACAACTATAGTGACCTCCGCAACAACTTCCACAAGACCAACCGCAACTCTCACTCTCTTAGCTGGAGTCCATAGAAGCTTACTGTAGGCTGCACACAGAAGAATAGGAGCACTGAAAATGTGGAACAGGCTTTGCTGGCCGGCGAATAAGAGAGGCTCAGCTAGGCTAAAATGCTCTCACAACTGCTAGTAGAATGTTTGTTTCTGGTGGGCCTCTACATTAGTGTCACGTAGAGCCCGCCTACTTTTAAAACTGCCCAGTTGAGAGCCTGATCCACTATGACAGCACTTCACACCAACAAATGGGGATAGATCCTGGAGGAAAATGCCCAGGCACCTACTCTGCCCTCCTCATCATGAGTGGTTGTTGTAAGGAAGCCCTACCCTGAATCTTCTCCTCGCAGTCAGCATAGCCTGCCTACTGCTCAACCTCCCCCCCACACCCCGTTCTCAGGAAAATGCCTGGCTTTCTGATTCTTGTTTCTTTTAAGAATGATCATTGAGAAATGGAGAGCAGAGCTGGGAGGGAACTTAAGTTTCAAGCACAACAAAGAAGTGACATTTAAATGTCCTTTGCTTTCCAGAGAAAATAGGTTTGTTTGGTTTCCTTCTCCCTCCATCTCTTCACTGTGGGAGTTCCAGAATCCCCTTCCCTTCTCTGTAGCTGGGACTGGAAAAGAGACACACAGGAACAGGTGGTCCCCCCCCCCCAAGAAGTCTCCAGAGAGAGGGCTTTTTTAAAACACATGTAAAAAACAGGCCTCTTGCTTTAAAAACAAATCAAGGACTCCAGCCCCCCCCCCCCCCATTATTTTTGCTCCTGACAATGAGTCTTCTGTGCTCAGCATGGCTTTAAAAGGCCAAATTCTGTAGCTGCATACTTCTCTCTGCACTATGTTTGTTTCTTTCAGATAGGTGAGGGTAGCAGGAACAAAAGGAGGAGCAAACTGCCCATTTGGTGTGAGGCAGTCTTTGAGGGACTTGGGCTCTGCTCTTCATTCTTCCTGATTTGTCATCCTCCTTGCAGCCTGTCCCAGCCCAATTTAATCCAGCATTCAGTCTGCTTAGCACCAACAGGTGATACAAATGAGAGGTCGAGAGGGGGCTGGGGAAACTGAGGCTGCAGAGAGGGCCTATAAAAACTGCTAGGCAGGCAGGCAGGCCTCTTGGTAGCTAAAGGGTTGGGTGGAAGAGATGTTTGTTTTGCTCTGTTCCCAAACCATGCT
This sequence comes from Heteronotia binoei, assembly GCF_032191835.1. Taxonomy (NCBI): domain Eukaryota; kingdom Metazoa; phylum Chordata; class Lepidosauria; order Squamata; family Gekkonidae; genus Heteronotia; species Heteronotia binoei. Next base: position 163,277,736 of record NC_083223.1, on the reverse strand, counting down.
TCTAAATTTCCAACAGAGGGGGAAGAGAAATCACTGCTTCCTCTCTATGCCCTCTCTCTAGGCTTCCCAACCCTCCCGCTCTGGCGGGGGATGCCAGGATTTCCACCCTCTTCCCTCGCTCCCCAAAAAATGGAAGCGGGGGGAGGGGGGGAAATGGTGCCATGAACATGGCGAGCCGCCCCATCCCAGAGCTGGCGACGACGCCCCCTCCCCCCGCAGCTGCTCCTCCGTGGCGCTGTTGGGCCAAAGGCTGCCGAGGGCGTGCAAGCCGGGCAAGGGGGCTCTGCTCTCAGCCAGCAGGGCGTAGCTGGAGGCCAGCACGTTCTTCTTGCCCTGCGTGCACATCTGCCCCACCACCCTCCCGACCACCTTGTGGGGGCTGGAAACCTGCAAGGGACGGAAGTGGGACACGCGCTCAGCAGCCGGCGGTGGGGCGGGCAGCCCCACAAGGCACTGGGCCAGCAGGCCGCGGTAGGCCGGCGCGTCTCCCTCCTGCAGCAGCCCCCGATTCCAACCCAGAGGCGGAGCAGAGCACGCGACGCCGCTGCGCTGCTGCCCCCCCCCCCCCCGCAGCTGCTTTTCCGAGATGGGCCCAACTTGAGCCCATCTCGAAGAAACAGCCACGCTCCCCGGCGCTGTTCCCCCCTCCCCCTAGCTCCACCCCAGTGTCTCCTGGCTCCACCCCCAAAGTCCCCAGATATTTTTTAAATGGGACTTGGCAACCCTACCTCTCTCAGAAGCTTGGAACAGAGAAGGGGGGAGGGAGTAGGAAGATTTTTTTTTCTTTTTCACACCAGCCCTGCTTCCCAACTGAAGCTCACTTTTTGCTGACAGACACAGGCTTGCTTTTAAAGCCAACCTGAGCACAGAAGACTCACTGTCAGGAGCAAAAGAAATGGGGGGGGGAGTCCTTGATTTGTTTTTAAAGTAGGAGGCCTGGTTTTTTATATGTTTTTTTTTAAAAAAACCCTCTCTCCAGAGACTTCTGGGGGGGCGGGGAACCACCTGTTCCTGTGTGTCTCTTTTCCAGTCCCAGCTACAGAGAAGGGTAAGGGGATTCTGGAACTCCCACAGTGAAGAGGTGGAGGGGGAATGCGACAGAATCCACCCGAGGCAGTGGAGCATCTCCATTTTGGGGACAGCAAGCTCAGCTCCACCGCACCCCCCCACTCCAACACTCACAAAGAGGGGCCAGCAGCCCCCCGACAGGGCAAACTCCCACTCCACCCCACAAGCCTGCCCAGGAGCTTGGGAGGCTGGCTTTGCTACTCCCCAGCTTTCCCAGAGAGAGGCCCACAGCCACCCCTGATACCTCCAGAGCACAGCCGAGGGCTCTTTGTCCTGGGTGAGAGATCCAGAGGGACCACAGCAGGAAGAAAGAAAAGCTGGAGAGCACCAAGGAGCAAAGGAAGAGCCTCATGCACACATGCCCTGATTCAGCTCTGGCACCCTCTCTGGTTGTAGGAGGAAAAAGCAACCAGATATAGCCTCAGTCCTAGGATCTACTGCCACTGCAGCACACAGTTCCAGGTGCTGTTTTAAGAAAGCTTATGAGTTTGTGTTGGGGCCTCATTCAAAGCCATCCTGGGCCGCAGGTTGGACAAGTTTGCAGTACATGAAAAACAAAAATTATCGTTGATATATTATTTGGTTTACTATTGTGATAGCAAAGGCACATCTTTTTTTTTTTAAAGATAAAACAGCATTGTCTTCTCTTGTGCCTTCCTCCCAAATCATCTGTTTTCACAAACAAAATAGCATTCAGTGTCCCTAATGAATTTTCCACAATTTGTTTGATTCTGGAATTCTGACCCCACTAGGGTTGCCAGGTCCTTTGAATGAGCAGGCAGGGGATGTGGAAGTGATGTAGGCATGTTGGGGGCTATGCTCTGGTCTTGGGGCAAAATTCTATGGTAGAATTAGCTTCTTAACATAGAGTTTTGCTTAAAAAGCAGAGCATTGCCCCCTCCATTGTCACCGACGTGCCCATGTTACTAGACACGTTGCATTTATTCTAGATTTCTTTCCTGTTTCGGGAAGGGGTTTCCCCTGGTTCCTGATAGTCCTGAACCAGAGGAGGGGCTCCAAACCAAGGGATACCCTGCCCCCAACTGGGGACTGGCAACCCTAGACCTTCACTGGTAGTCCTCCTGATGACATCTGGGTTTTGGCCACTGTGTGATCCAACATGGCTTCTTTTATGTTTTTGTGCTCATTGCTCTTATGTCTGGATTGCCATTTTCACAAGCAAGTGATGACAGTCACCCCTTCTCTTACTGTCAAAGTGCCCATCCAGGTGCAAATGTAATAGCCAACTCTTGTCCTCCTCCTTTTAAACTAGTGGTGATGATGATGGTGTCAGCACCACCATGGTGCTCATTGTCTCCTCCTATATTGTTGCCTGCTGGAGCAAGCCCAGACTTGCCCTTGAATAGCTTCTACCAGCTCTCCCAAGTAGAAGTCTACTGGAAAAATTCCAGGGAACATAGATGGCCAATCCAAAATAGTTGAATGAGTTTGTACTTCTTCACCCAAAGGGTGATTAACATGTGGAATTCACTGCCACAGGAGGTGGTGGCGGCCACAAGCATGGCCACCTTCAAGAGGGGTTTAGATAAAAATATGGAGCACAGGTCCATCAGTGGCTATTAGCCACAGTGTGTTGGACTGGATGGGCCATTGGCCTGATCCAACATGGCTTCTCTTATGTTCTTACTGGAACTTTGCCAATGGTTTTGCTATGTGAAATAGCTAAATAACTTTGAACAGTTATCGGAAACCAAATGGGACATTACTTCATTTACTTTTCAGTTCATACTGGCTCACTGATGAACTATTCACATTTTAATAGAGTTCATCACTGGTGATTTTTGTTCCCACTTTAAGTTATCAGCATGTGTCAACACTTGCAGTGGGAGAAGCAGATTCATGAGAGAGATTTGTAATGATCAGATTTGTATATCAGCAGTCATTGCATGGGAAATATAGGAATTCCTCAATAAGTCATTCCAAGTCTATGTGTTTTCCAAGTGTTTTTGTGAAGTGGACCATTGTCAGATCAATGAGAAGCAAGCTGTCAAGTTTCATAGGCTTACTTGTGAACTGGGGAGTGGATTTTTTGCAAAGAGACACCAGTTGCAGTTACAGATTACTTTTTGAAAAAAGTAAGCAAGGTGAGAAAGAGCAATATGATTGAAGGAACACTAGTCTGCCCACACAGTTCTAACTTTATTTCAAAAGTGGGTGACTCATCTCCAGGATAGCCAGAGTTTCCTTTCTGCTTCTTTAGCAGTCTCCTTGCTATTTATAGTATATATGCATATTCAAGTCTGTGCAAGATCAATCCTGTTTTATAAGATTGCTTTGAAGATGAAATCAAGACTCATTGGCCAGATGCCACGGATATGGCCAGGAATAGAGGGGAAGAGTTGCTGGACCAAAAACATCATGGAAGATGTTTCTGTAGACCAGAAACAAAGCTGGTCTAGCCTCTCAGCTAAATGAGCCAAAGATGAGGTGACCTAGAGGCCCAGAATGGAAAGAGGCAATAAACAAAGAATAATATGGCCTTTTGTAGATTAGAAACCATCTAATCCATATTGGATGATGGTGTGGAAATTTGGCACCATATCAGTTGATACTAGGTGTTGAAGCCCAGGTGCAGAAATATGGCAGGAATGTCCAGCTTCATAAAAGTAAAGATACAGTCCAAAAATGCGGTGTATTGGTTGAGGTACAAAAGATATTTATATGGATGAGAAACCTATAACCACTATTTTAAGCCCATTGTGGTACCTATCAAAGGGCAGAATAAAGTGGAAGAAACACACCACAACAGAAAAGACAATCACACTAGAAAAAGTTGAAGGCAACCGGAAAAGAGGAAGACCCATCAACGAAGCCATGGCCCTCAGTTTGCACAACCTGAACGTTCATTCATAGAATCGGCATTAGTGAGAAGTGACTTGATGGCACTTAACAAACAAGAAGATATTCAAGTACAGATTACTTTATGTGGTGTTTGAAGTTATAAGGTAATTAGTTAACCAAGAATGTGTGCCCTTATCAAATAGGACAGCTATCTATTGTTAGGAGATGATTTTAAAAACATAAAAATATGGGAATCTGAATTGATTGGGAACTTCTTAAAAGAGGTTCCTTGATTATGACCTGTTTATCTTTGGCTAAGATATCATTATGAACTCATGTACTTGCTCTCTTTTAATGATCTGTGTAGCAGTAATGAGTGCAGGACTCTTTCTGTAGAAAAAGCCCAGCAGGACTCATTTACATATTAGGCCACACCCCCTGATGCTAAGTCAGCTGGAGCTGCATTCCTGTGAGTTCCTGCTTTAAAAAAAAAAGCCCCAATGAGTGGTATGATTCTCTGTTGAATTAGTCAATGTTAAAAATAGTTATGCTGTAATAAAGGTTTAGGAAGCAAAGATTCTGTAATACTATCACTTATGTACTACACCCACAATGAAACTAAGATGTTGCCCTGACCTGGATAGCCTAGGCAAGATCTTGGAAGCCTACTGCTCTAGCAAGTACTTGAATATGGGACCTCCTTGGAATACCAGAAGTCAGGAGGCAAGGGCAGGCTTTATTCAGCCACCTCTCTGAATATCCTCTATGTCCCCAGTAGGGGTCAGTCACCAGGGGTTGCCATGACTTCCAGGTGCATACATACACTCACATGCACATAAAAATATTTTTTTAAAAATCCAAACTGAGACATTGTTGACACATACTCCTTGCCAGGAATTAGATCATCTGACACAGGAAGGTTACTAGAAGCCGAAGGCTTCTTTAGTGTGTGCATATATCTGAAACAGGACTACCTGAGTCATCCAGAACACAAATTACTGCATGTATGGCTTCAAAGTTTTTGGAAATCTATCTAGCACATTTTTATCCCATCCTTCTTCCAAGGAGCCATGGGTAGCACATCTGATTATTCTATCCTGTGACATAGGTTAGGCTTAGAGAGCAAGTTCATTTCATGGCAGGTGGGAGGGATGAACATGAATCTCCTAGTTCCTAGCCTGACACGCTATTCACTAAACTATATTACACTGTTGAGAGATAAATGGGGAGAACAGGTTTGGATGCCCAATGATCTTCAACAATCTTAAAAAGAACAATTACATCTTTTATGATAATCTAGGAACTATTTTCTCAGCAATTGACAGTGAATCTTCAAAGCAAGAGAGCATTATGTGATATGCTGAACGTTTGAAACATTTATATTGGCACTGTAATACCTTGCAGGGCTTTCAATAGCAGATAAGAAGAATGGATAGACCTCGTTACTTAAAATTAATGACTGAAAACTCTGCAGTTTAGGAGAACTTTTAAAATAAAAAAAAACAGGGAGAGTGTTTTTAAGGAGACATTTTCGAAAGCATTATCACAGTATGACTACCACTATTCAGGTAATACCAAAACATAATCTGCGTTGGAAGCTGTCCTGAATGGGGTGGGGGGGGGAGAGAGAGAGAGCTTATCTTCACAGTGTTGGATGGAGGGTGTGTGTGTATGCACTGCACACACATGCCTTTTGGAAAAGAAAAGATAAAGTCCCTGCTGGGTGCATGGAACTAGATGCACAATTCTTTCAATTGCATCCAGGTGCCAGGATTTTGGCGCCCTATGTAAGGAGAGGTTGGGGTGGACACCAGGGCTTCCACAGCAAATGCACCTGGGCCTATGGTGCCTCTCCCTCTGCCAGATCAAGGGCTTTGCCTTCTTGGGCTCCCAAGATGCAAGGAAATTGTCCAGAGTCCTGGACAGGCAAGCTGACACACACACAGCTTGCCTGCTGCTGCCCTTCAGATGTGGAAGCAGCTGGGGAAGCCACTGCAGATGCCCCAAGGGCAGCAGCTCCTTGCTCTGTGCCAACTCTGGGTTAGGGAATTCCTGGCTATTTTTTTTTGTGGGGGGGGGGGAGGTTAGAGCCTGGGGAGCACAGGTTTGGTGGAGGGATCTTGTGGGGGGGGGGACACCTTCCTTCCAAAGCTGCCATTTTCTCCAGGGTGATTGAGCTGAGGGGTCTGGAGGTCTTTAGGCCCTGCCGGCAGGTTGGCAACCTGAGCAGCCCAGAAGCATGTCAAAGCTGAGTGGGAGCAGGACTCCAAGTGTGCCACTCCCTCCTCCTCCTCCCCATTCAGCTGTTGTGGCCGAAGCAGTTTGTTTCTTGGTTGTGCAGTAGTGCTTGGGGGGGGGGGGCAGATTGCAGGGACCTTTCCCTCTCCCTTACCCCCATTGCCAGATGCAGGAGTCCAGAGAGGGAAACTTCTTGTTCTCCTCTGCCACTCTGCGCCGGGTCCAAATAGTTGTGGACCACTGGAGTCAGCCCCACCTCCATGCCAAGGAGTTGGGAATAAAGAGGGAAGCTGGGTCCTGCATTCTCCAAAAGCCTCCTGTGCATCTCCCTGTGTCAGCCACCAACTGAAGCTGGTTTCTTATAATGCCAAGGTGCTTGGATTCTCTTCCGCCCACCATGCCCCTTTCATTTTGAGGTGAGGGGCACTCCTGGACATCTAAAGCCGCATTTGAGGGGGCTGTCAATGGACAGAGGGGGGTTTCAAGTTCTACCTCACCATACTGGGGTCTAAACTAGAATTTTAGGTGGCACCCTTTTTCTGGAATTATAACTGCTCTCTATATGACAGTACATACTCAACTGAATTCTGGTAATTTAAAGGGATATTGTTAGGGTTTAGAACTGCCAACCTCCTGTACCCATTGTCTGCTGCTGTTTAAAGCAGCAGCAGATTTTTTTTTTAAAGCAGCCTCATACTTACCAGATCTTACTGGATGTGGCAAAAGGTAGCCCTAAGAATTACTGGAAAGTTTATTGTTTTACAGTGGTTTTCCTTTTTGTTGTTCAGTCCCACAGTCGAGTCCGACTCTTTGCGACCCCATGGACAAAGTCACGCCAGGCCCTCCTGTCTTCCACCATCCTCCAAAGTCTGCTCAAATTCATGTTTGTTACATCAGTAACGCTGTCCAGCCATCTCATCTTTTGCTGTCCCCTTCTTCTTTTGCCTTCTGTCTTTCCCAGCATCAGAATCTTCTCCAGTGAGTGCTCCCTTCTCATTTGGTGGCCAAAGTATTTGAGTTTCAGCTTCAGCATCTGACCTTCCAGGGAACAGTCTGGGTTGATTTCCCTTTAGACTGACTAATTGGATCTTCTTGCAGTCCAAGAGACTCTCAAGATTCTTCTCCAGCATCACAGCTCAAAAGCATCTGTTCTTCTGCACTTGGCCTTCCTTATCGTCCAGCTCTCACAGCCATACATTACTACCTGGAATACCATTGCTTTGACTATATGGACTTTTGTTGGCAGGGTGATGCCTCTACTTTTTATTATACTGCACAGATTCACCATAGCTGTCCTCCCAAGGAGCAAACGTCTTTTAATTTCATGGCTGCAGTCACCATCTGCAGTAATCTTGGATCCCAGAAATGTGAAGTCTGTCACTACTTCCATGTCTTCCCCTTCTATTTGCCAACGTGTGATGGGGCCGTAGATTTTTGATGCTGAGTTTTGATGCGGACCTTAGATTTTTTGATGCTGAGTTTCAAGCCTACTTTGTGTTCTCCTCTTTCACCCTCAGCAAGAGGTTCTTTAGGTTCTCTTCACTTTCTGTCATTAGAGTGGTATCATCTGCATATCTGTGGTTGCTGATGTTTTTCCTGGCAATCTGAATTCTGGCTTGTGCTTCATCCAGGCCAGCATTCCACATGATGTACTCTGCATATAACTTGATGATGATGTACTCTGCATATAAATTAAATAAGCAGAGTGACAATATACATCCTTGTTGAACTCCTTTTCCTATTCTAAACCAATCAGTTGTTCCATATCCCGTTCTGACGGTTGCTTCTTGACCCTTATACAGGTTTCTCAGGAAACATGTGAGGTGGTCTGGTACTCCCATCTCTTTAAGGACTTGCCACAGTTTGTTGTGATCCACACAATCAAAGGCTTTAGCGTAGTCAATGAAACAGAAATAGATGTTTTTCTGATACTCCCGCACTTTCTCCATAATCCAGCGAATGTTGGCAATTTGATGGTTTTCCTAGAGCTACCCAAAATGTAGGCCATACTTAGTGTAGTGGTTAAGTGTGCGGACTCTTAATTGGGAGAACTGGGTATGATTCCCCACTCCTCTACTTGTAGCTGCTGATGTGACCTTGCATCAGTCACATGTTCCTCTCAAGAGTAGTTGCTGTCAGAGCTCTCTCAGCTCCACCTACCTCACAGGGTGTCTGATGTGGGGAGGAGGAGGGAAAGGAGATTGTAAGCCACTCTGAGACTTCTTTGGTGGCTTCCCACCTATTCACCAACCCTTGGGCTTCACTCCCCCCCCCCTTGCTGTCTTCCTACTCACCCCAACCCTTGTCATTCCTCACCCCCCACCCCTTGCTGTCTTCCCACCCACCCCACAGCTAAAACAGATGCTGGCTTCCCCCTTGCATGTGTGTGTGTGTGTCTCCCCATGTCTGTGGTGGTTCAAAGCCCTGAGACAGGCCCAGAATGGAGATAAGAAAGAATAATCTCCTCCCCCCTCCCTGCAGCCTCTATCTAGGAAAAATACAGTCTTTCTCCACAATATGGACCAAAGCAGAAGGGGAGTAAACTATATTTGCTTCCCATACAGGCAATGCTTGCGTTGGAGCTATCTTGAGTCAAGGCTTGACTGGAAAACAGGATCTACAGAAGAGAGAGAGGACTCACCTTTTCCAGAACTAATGGGCAGTTTCGGATGCCTTTCTCAGCTCTATTCCTCTTTCAACAAAACACTTCTTCACAGAGCCACAGAGAATAGTCTGTTAATTCAGATCTACACTCACACTTCTGGTTTCTTCATCCGGCTTAGTCATTTTCTCCAGGGGAGCTGATCTCTGCCATCTGGAGAGCAGTTGTAATTCTGAGTGATCTCCAGCCCTCACCTGGAGATTGGCAGCAATGGTTCCTTAGAAGGAAATGGCTGGTTTGGAGGATAGAGTCTATGGCATTGTACCTGTCTGAGGTCCCACCCCTCCTCAAACCCCAGGTTCCACCCCTCAAATCTCTAGGAATTTCCCAACCTGGAGTTGGCAACCCTATCTCCTTCTCAGCCAACCATCAGCCTACCTTTATCTGCTCCTCTGACTTCAGCTTTCCATCTCTATTCCACTCTCTACAGCCTCTGCATAGGAAAAGGATAGTCTTTTTCCACAGAGAGTACCAAAGCAGCTTATATCATTCTCCTCTCCCCTTTTTGATTTGCACAACAACCCTGTCAGGTAGGTTAGGTTGAAAGTCTGTGATTGGTCCAAAATCACCCAGTTAACTTTCATAGCAAGAACCTGGGTCTGGCAGACCCTGCTCTGAAGCAGTATCTCCTCTGCCATATTGGCTGTCATAGTGGGGGCTGCTGCTGAACAGTAGCAAGCAGCCAGGCCTAGGGGAGCTAACCTCCAGCTGGAACCTAAAGATCTCCTGATATCACAACTGATCACCAGACAACAAATCTCCCCTTGGAGAAAATAACAGTTTTGGTGGGTGGATTCTATGGCATTATATTCAGCTGAGGTCTCTCCCCTCCCCAAACTCTGGTTTCTGTAGACTCCACCACAAAAGCGCCATGAATTCCCCAACCTGGAGCTGGTAAGCCTAGTCAGGACTGGCCCCAGTGAGCTCTTCCTCAAAGATCAAAACATACATGAAAAGGGCCTCTCTCCCCTGCCTTTTACTTAGAACCAAGCTTGGTTGCCTAGCAACAGCCACTGCCTAACAGCTTCCCCAGTGACCCAATCCTCATCTGTCCTGGGGCTGGAGTGTGGAGTTGCAACATGTGGCAAGGGTAGATGAGTTGTCCCCAGTACAGTTAGGCTTATATTGGATTAATAGGTTCCTTTTTTTGCAACATGATTGGTCACTTTGGCCACAATCCTAAACGCTAAAAACACTTTCCTGACAGTATGCCCTGCTGAATAAAATAAGACATCTGAGTAGACCTGCTTAGCTTTGTTCCCTTTGTCACTAAAGAAAATTGGTTAAAAACAATTAAACAAACAACCCTAAACATTTTGACTGTTTTGTTGTTCTTGCTCATTTATAGAGCAGATTGTGGGATTATTTGTTCTTGGTCCTTAATACACATTAAAATACCACTGACTGATTATTGGATTTCCCCCCTCATTTCCTCATTTATTTATTTATTTCTCCTCAATACTGACCAAAATCAGCTCACTTCATTATCTTCTCCTTTCTTTTATCAACACAACAGCCCTTTGAGGTAGTGTAGGCTGAGAATTATGACTGGCCCAAGGTTACCCAGCAAGGTCCCATCATGTCAGAGTGGAGTTTGAACTATGTTCTCCTAATTCCTAGTCCATCATTTCAACCACTATAAATAAGGATTGATTTGTGGATTTTTTTAAAACAGTCTGCCTAATGCAGGGGTCCCCAACCCCTGGTCCGCGGACCGAGACCGGTCCATGGCCTGTCTGGAACCGGTCCATGAAGCCTGGCAGTCCCCCCCCCCCCCCCGCGGTGCTGTGCAGCCTCGCCACCCTTTATCTCCTTGCGTGCCTCCACTACGACTCTCCATTTGAAGGAAAAAGAAAGGGCGGTGAAGCACCACCTTCCCCTGCTCCTTAAGGGCTGACCCCCCCCCACGTCCCTGCACCGATCTCAGTGGGAAAAACCTTTGTAGCAGCGGACAGCAAGTAGCCCTGCCCTTGCCACCTCTCCACTTCCTTCCTGGGCATGGGAAGGAAGTGGGGTGGAAACAAGGATGCCACCGCTTCAGCGGGTTGCCGTCTGCTGCTACAAAGGTTTTTCCCACTGAGATTGGCGCGGTGGGGAGGCGATCAGCCTTTAAGGGGCTGGGGAAGGCGGTGCTTCACCACCCTTCTGCCTTAAAATGGTAGAAACGAAGGAGGCGCCACGATGAGAGACGGGGCAGGAAGGTTGCACGGCTGCGAAGGGGATGGCAAGGAGGCTGCATGGCCACAGGGGGGGGGAGGCTGCATGGCCGCGAGGATGGTGGGGAGGCTGCACGGTCGCGGGGGTGGCGGGGAGGCTGCACGGCTGCGGGGGGTGGTGGGGAGGCTGCACAGCTGCAGGGGGTGGTGAGGAGGCTGCAAGGCCACGGGGGTGGCAGGGTGACTGCACAGTGCTGAAGGGGGCGGGGCTGAATTTGGTGCCCCCACCCTGCCGCCCTGGGGCTGTGGTGGGTGGGCTGGCTTTGGTGCCGGTCCCCAGCACCACAAAGGTTGGAGACCACTGGCCTAATGTCTCAGAGATTGTTGCTGAAAACTCCATTCTAATTTCAGCCAGTTCTGTGAGCACTCTGCTGGGTAAATTATTGGGTTAGAAAATTCTCAATTTGTCCAGACAGACTTTAACTTGATCTGTATGAATCTGGATACTTGCCTCAAGACACTGCTGAGAGCATTGTCTGAAAACCTGTTCTTAAGTTTCTCCTCAGATATCAGGATGAAAAAAGGTTGTCAGTGGCTATGCCTTCTCTTCAGTTTTTTGGACCCCTCCCCCATTTTATAGGCACCATGTTAGAAACTCCTATGTTTTACCTGCATTTCTAGAATTTTTTTCTGTTAGCCCTTGTATCTCATGCTTGCCCACTGTTCCTGACTCTATGCTGTTTCCTCCTAGTTTAGTTACCATGGGCTGGATCCTGTAGATCCATTCTTCTAATGGTGGCACTTTCATTCGGCCCAAGGAGACTTGTGCTGATGAAGAAGGTTCTTGGTGAGTTTCCTGCATCAGCAGAAGACTCCTTGCAACGCAGAAAAGAGATGCAGTAAGCAGAATCGGGTCAAGGGGACCTTCCAGTATTAGTGTCCTGCTTGGATTAATAAATTCTTGAACACACACACATTATGCTTTAATTATCTTTTTGATGGGTTTATATATAGAACATATCTGGTTTATTGTTCTGTATATTCAGTTTTTCATGTGTTTTTAAAAGTTGGATAGCTGCTTCTCATATCTGGCATCAATATGTGGTTCTCCTTTGTATCTCTCTCTGTCTTTCTGAAGAAAAAGGCAGTTCTCCTGGACTGCTTAGTACCCACCCTTTGCTTCCTGTTAGACCTCTTCTGTCAGTTCAAAAGTTATGCAAAAATCAAATTTGTGAAGGATTTTTTCTTTACTGTTCATTGCTCCATGTTTTTACTTGCAGTTGTGAATTCATGATTGCTTCCACTTCTCCACTTTTGCATTAATTAGTAAATTATTCTTTCTATATGAAAATTGGATCTAAAATGGCTCTCCTGTAGCTGGTGTTAGCTGGGAAGATTGACAAGAATGCCACCTGAACTCTTGCTTCCTTTAGCATTGCTCACTAAGCTATATAATCACTTTTGATTTTGCTTTAGATAATGGCAGTATCATTAGTGCTCCTACAAATAAATAGTATGTCATAATAGAAGGCCTGATTAACTTTAGCAAATGTCCCATCACATCAAAAATATGGATACCTACTAGGAACCACACATCAATTAGCAGGACAATAGGTGAGTGCTTTGTCTCTCTTCTGGCTGTGCCAGTCTACTCTGCATCACTCCCTTCAGCAACTATAGTCTTCCATTTTCTCAGCAGTGGAGTTTTTCAGAAGAATCTCACCTGTCCTCCAGAGTTCCTAATCCTCTGAGTTTCTCAATCTAGCAGTCTCCTCTAGAGCTCTCCTTCTAGTCTCCTGGATAAACTAAAACACAATTCGCTTTAGACCATATCATATCAGGAGGGCCATAACTCAGTGGCAGAGTGCACATGTTTTGCAAATTTAATCCCTGACATCTGCAATTAAAGGACTTCATGGATTAGCTGTTGTGAAAGATGGAGACATCTTGAAACTCTGGAGACATGTTCTTTATTTCATATGATTACTGTATTTACTCAAAAGCAATACTAGGTTTTTTCCCCCACTCCAGATAAGCCTTAATGAAGAGGTGGTTATCTTACATTCACCAGGGCCGGATCTGGGGGGTGGAAGAGGGGGGTGCTTGCCCCGGGCACCGATGGGGAGGGCACCAAATGAGTTCATTGTATTCTGTTGGCCCATAAAATAGAATGGGCCCATAAGAGGGCATCATTTTTTAATCCCCCCCCCCCTCAAAAAACATGTAGATCCGGTCCTGACATTCACATATAAGTTTCAGTTATGTCCAATAATATTTTTTGTGTTAACATTTTTAGGAGTGTCTTGCATTTAGGGTTATCTTCTGTTTGAATAAATATGGTCTCAGCTTTCACAAAATTGAGTTTCAGGAGAGAAATCTAGAAGGGCTGGACCCTCAGGGAATGTGGCTGCACATTGCTAAGCCTCTTCCTGGCCTGGGAGGGAAAAGCATGCCATCTGGCTTAGAGCTCAACAGATGAGGCTACAAATGTAGTAATCGAAGGCCCAGCATTGCCTGTAAAATTACAGCTGCCAACTGAAAAAGGAATGTAATCTAAAGAACATTTAGTACTGTGTAGTGACACAAGCAAAATATTGACAAGCAGGACCATGACCAGGATTTTTTTTGTTTGGGGGCATTTAAATTTTTAAGGGGGGCAGTAACTTAAAGGTAATTAAATTACCTGGAGAAGCATGCACTAGATGTGTTTATCTCTTAATCTGAATGTCTGCCTTTAAGGGGGTGAGGAGGCCAGACTTGGTCAAAGAAATGCAACAACCAGGGGGAAGACACTTCTGGTGTACTTGCTTGTTAGCCCTGCTGCTTGTTCTCCCCCTGCCACTTAACTTTAAAGCATGGGAGCAGCTGGTTTGGCCAGGCATTGTTGGGCCAGCTCCAAGAGTGACGTGGCCATTGAGTGAGACAGGCTCACATCTTGGCAGTTCTGGTATCACTCAGTTTTCCAGCATGTCAAGATGATCCTGTATCCTGACTCTGTCTTCTACCATATTTGCTACCCCTCCCAATTTAGTATCATCTGCAAATTTAATAAGCATTTCCTCTATTCCTTCATCCAAATTATTTATAAAGATGTTGAACAAAACAGGTCCCAGGACACATCCTTGAGGCACTCAGCTTGTCACTCCTCTGCAAGAGAACAAGGAACCATTAACAAGCATTATTTGGGTGTGACTTGTCAACCAGTTACAGATCCGTGTAACAATAGTAGGATCCAAACCACATTTTACCAACCTGTCAACAAGAATATGTCTGTCTACAGCACTCCCCTGATCCAGCAAAGTAGTAAATTTCTCAGAAAATGTAATAAGGTTAGTCTGACATTACTTTTCTTGAGGAACCCATGCTGGCTCTTAATGATCACAGCAATCCTTTCAAAATGCTCAAGGACTGACTGATGATTTGTTCTAAAACTTTTCCAGGTGTAGACGTTAAGCAGACAGATCTGTAGTTACCTGGATCCTCCTTTCCCCCCTTCTTTTTCCACCTCCAATCTTCCAGCACCTCACCTGTTCTCCAAGAATTAACAAAAATAATGGATAGAGGCTCAGAAAGTATATCTACAAGTTCTCTTTAATACGCTTGGATGCAGTTCATGTGGCCCTGAGGACTTCATTTCATTTAAAGAAATTAGATGTTTATGTACTACTCCTCTGTCAATCCTAGGCTACAAGTCCCTTCCCTCATTATGTATTCTGTTTTTGCCATGTTGAGTGCCATTTCCCTCCCAAGAGAAGACTGAGGAAATGTAGGAATTGAGCAGTTCTACCTCATCATCTGTTACAATTTCATTTTCCTGTCCCTGCTGCAATGACAACCATAAGGGTGACTAGAAAAAGTCAAAGGGCATAAAAGAAAAGAAAAGAAAAATGCTATACAACTGTAACAGAATTCTAATGACAGATGTTTGTTTCAGCAATGGTAAAAATAGGACTCTTCTCCCCCGCCCAATGCTAAATTCCATGCTTCTGTTATTGCTTATTTCAGTGAACTGGCTTATTACAAGAAGAGATGTATTGGGAAGTGAAGAGTATATATGGTTAATTTCAGGTGGCTAGTTTATACTGAAATTTCCAGCTTCATTATTAGATTTTTATTTGCATTTCAGCTGAAGCAGCCCTCAATGATCCTGTAAAATGGTTGAGAGTTCATATCTTGATACTTCTTCAGGGATTAATCAGTTCTAGAGCACAGGGCAGACTGATGAAGGCACAGTAGTTTCCCCCCTGTGCCCAGATGAGTCACTATCCCCAACAAGATTTCAGAATGAAACTGCTGGAAATTATCTGGTTTGAAACTTTATAGTTTCAATAACGATTCCAGCCTGGAACCCATAACCTTGTGTACATTAGAGTTACCAACTGTGGGTTGGGAAATACCTGGATATTGTTGGGGTGGATTCCGGGGATGGTGGGGTTTGGGGAATGGAGGGACCTCATTAGTCTATAATGCAGGGGTGGGGAACCTTTTTTCTGCAAAGGGCCATATGGATATTTATAACATCACTCGCGGGCCATACAAAATTATCAACTTAAAAAACAGTGCTCTGCCTAGGGAGAATAATTCAGGCCAGCAAAATTAATGCAAATAATTGTTTTTCTATTTGAAGTTATGCGGGGATAGCCTAATCTGGCACACACACTCATACACACAGACGGCCTGCTGCCCTAGGCAAATGCATAGGTCCAGGGCTAGCCCAGCAGGAACTCAGTAACATATTAGACCACATCCCCTAATATTAGCATGTTAGGTCACACACTCATTAACATATTAGGCCACACCATCTGGGATAATTAATTAATAAATAAATAAATAAAGGGGAATAAAGGGGAACAAAAAAATGGAGGGAAGAAATGGAAATAAAGGAAAATAAATAAATGAGGGGGAAACTTTCCTGAACTGTGACAGTAATTTTTCCATGCCCTGCAGCAATTCTGGCTGGCCAGCCAGGCCCCTGGCAGGCTGCCACACAGTACATCTGGGCCCTGTGATCCTTGCCTGGCTCTGGGGAGCCTGCTGCACAGCATGGCTGGGCCCCACAATCCTTGTGGGCCAGTCAGGTCCCAGGGAGGCTGACACATGGCTCGGTTCAGTCCAGCAATCCCCAAGGGCCACACCAAATGACCTCGAGGGCCGCATACAGCCCTCGGGATGGAGGTTCCCCACCCCTGCTATAATGCCATAGAGTCCACCCTGTGAGTAAGTCATTTCCCCCAGGGATTGGTAATTAACTGGGAATCAGTAGTAATACCAGGAGGTATCCAGGCAGCACACTGAGGTTGTCCACCCTAGTGTGCATGCTTATACATATTTGATCCTCGAGAGAAGGATATTGGCTTTCTTGTATGCCACTCTGAAGTCACTGTAGAAAGGATATCATCAAATAAGAGTTATAAGTTAAGTTCCCAGATGTCACTAGGTTCAACCAATGGTTATGTCTCTTTGCTGGCCATTTGTTGCAAGCCATTTTGATGATGCTTTCCCTGAGAAATGAAAGAGAAAAAAAAGTTGGCATCATTGCAATCTGGAGTTTGGTACTTGTTGCCTTAAAATTTGGGATTGATTGGCATCTCTGCATATAGCCTTAGAATTTACTGCCAAGTAAGCATATGAAAGGTGAGAACTGTTATTAATGTATTTGACTTTGTTGCCTCCTGAAGTTTCTACCTCCATCACTTGAGAGTCCATGTGGAGTAGTGGTTGAAGTGCTGGACTAGGATCTGTGTGACGCAGGTTTGAATCCCTACTCTGCTGCAGAAGTTTGTCAGGTGACCTTGGGATGGTCACACACAGTCATATCCTAACCTATCTAACAGGGTGGTTGTGGGGATAAAATGATGAGGATGATGTAAGCCACATGGGATCTTCATTGGAGATAAAGGCAAAGTATAAATGAACTAAATAAATCCATCATGAAGCTTTCACCTTTTACAAGATCAGTTTCTAAGTCATAAAATTAAATGTATACTGCAGCTTAGATATAGCAGTTTTTTCTTAATTACTTGTTGGTGCTTAGGGATACTGAATGGCTCCGCATTCAGAAGTACTAATCCTCTGGATCCCACAGCCAGAAGGCAACATCAGGGGAAGGTCTCAGCTTCAATGCCCTGTTGTTAGCCATCCAGAGCAACTGGATGGTCACAGGATGCTGGACTATTGTTATGATCCAGCAGGGCTCTTCTTATGTTCTTCCTTGTGAGGCTGCTCCATTGAATGTGCAGGCACCCACTTCCATGTAAGTATGCATAGGATTGGTCTATAGACATTGTAATGAACTCTGCTTTGATCTTCCTGCTCTGTTTCTGCAAGGCTTATGCTACATTTTCCAACAACTGAACTTGCTAGATCAAAGCAAAAATGATTTCCACATGATCCAGCTCTTTTGCCAGGTGGCAATGTCATTCATTCATGTTCTTTCACTGATACTGCCAAAGTATTATTTTACACCATGTTGGGTATTGTATAACTTCTAGTGTAGTAGCTGGTTAAAATAGTCAGTATGTGTTTTTCAGAATTTTACATGGTATAAAATTTTCTAAGAAAACAGAGAAAAAGACATTGAATTTTCCTGATCATCTGAAGCTTTAATCAGATTGTGTTCCCCATACAATGTGCTGTCTTAATGCTAACATCCAAGCTGATTCAATGTACAGTCGTAAACTGGCTGTTTTCTCATTTTATGCACATCTCTTGTTTGCTTTTCTTTTTTACCCAAACTGAATTTATTGTAGTGAGTCTTCAGCTTTCTGAAAAAAGAATTCATTTCCAGGTAGCGGGAACAAAAGCAGAGTAATTTTGCTGGCAGAATGCTATAGCTCAGGGGTGGCCAATGGTAGCTCTCCAGATGTTTTTGCCTACAATTCCCATCAGCCCCAGCCAGCATGGCCAATGGCTAGGGCTGATGGGAGTTGTAGGCAAAAAACATCCGGAGAGCTACTGTTGGCCACCCCTGATATAGCTTTCAGAAAGAAGGTCCAGAAACTGCAGGTTAATAGAATAATGATAGATTAAACTTGAGCCAGCACTGCATGATCAAATGTGGAGAAATGACAGTTAAGGAATAACAGAGGCAAGAGACATTCAGAGGTAGTTTGCCACTGCCTGTCTCTGCACCACAACCCTAGACATCCTTGTTGGCCTCCCATCCAAATACTAACCAGGGCAAACCCTGCTAGCTTCCAAGATCTGATGATATCAGGATTCTCAACCACCCTACTAGTAAAGTACTGGGTTCAGAGATGTTCAACAGCAAACATGCTTTATTGCATAGTATATCACAAACACAACATGGCGGGTCCGGGTCCCTGATTATATACATTCACCTGGAACAACCCACTTCCCAGTCAGGTCCAATCATGACCAGTTAAACTTCACACCACAGATCTTCATAGGCGGTTAGCATCTGTCCCTTACAGTCAGGTGACCTGTGGTTTCCCATTGGTCACCTCAGTGCGTATAGCCATGCTGTGTTGCAAATTCAGGGATCAAAATGCAAGACACAGTACTCCTCCCCCCCAGTTCAAGATACACAGTCTTTTAGGTATGCTGGTGGCCACCATTCCCTATGTGGCCACTGAGGTTCAACCGGGGGAACGGGGACTGCTGGGATCAAAAGCAGCGCCGCAGGTTCCTCGCTGTGGGGCGAGGAAGGAAAAGACCTGCCCTGCGATTGCAGCGGTGGTGTAGACTCCTCCTGCTCCCCTGCCAGGGGAAGCTCACTAAAGTCTCAGCAAAGCCCCGCAGCCGGCATGACTGGGGCCAGTGGAGTAACCCCTAGGGAATGCTTTTCTCACTTCACCTTTAGGCCTGCATTCTGGAAATGCTGCAGGACCTCATGGAGGCAGCAGCTGAATTCTTCGATGTCGGGGGCTGCTATCAGAAGGTCATCGAAAAATGGTTGCACTCTGGAAATCCCTTTAAGGAGAGAATCCATGACCCTATGCTGACCTTGAATTGTAACCACCAGATCCTGAAGCCCCCCCCACCTAGGTGAGTTGCCCCAAAAGACCAGCACAACCACGTTTAACTTTAAAAGGGGTACATTCTCTGAGATGAGGAGGCATGTGAAGAGAAAACTGAAAAGAAAGGTAAATACAGTCAAAACCCTTGGGGAAGCTTGGAGGCTATTTAGAACAGCCACTCTGAGCCCGCTTCTGTGGGGTAGGGCGGGATATAAATGAAATGAAACTACAATCCTAGAAGCTCAGATAAAATATATACCACAAGTTAGGAAAGGCACAAACAGGTATAAGAAAAGGCCTCTATGGTTAACAAACAAAGTAATGGAAGGACTCCTTTAAGCAGTGGAAAGCTGGTTCAAGTGAGATTAATAAAAGAGAACACAGGCTGTGGCAAATCAAATGCGAGACTGTGATGAGGCAGGCAAAAAGGGACTATGAGGAGCATATTGCAAAAAACATAAAGACCAACAATAAAAATGTCTTCAAATATATTAGAAGCAGGAAAGCAGCCAGGGAGGCAGTGGAGCCCTTGGATGACCAAGGGGTCAAAGGATTACTGAAGGAGGATAGGCTGAGAAGCTGAATGCATTTTTTGCCTCCGTCTTCACTGTGGAAGACAAGTGTTTGCCTGCTCCAGAACCACTAATTTTGGAAGAGGTGTTGAAAGACCTGAGTCAGATTCAGGTGACAAGAAAGGAGGTCCTACAACTAATTGACGAATCAAAATAATAAGTCACCAGGTCCGGATGGCATACATCCAAGAATTCTAAAAGAACTTGTGGATCTCCTGACAAAAATATTTAATCTTTCATTGAAATCTGCCTTCGTTCCTGAGGACTGGAAGGTAGCAAATGTCACCCCCATATTTAAAAAGGGTTCCAGAGCAGATCCGGGAAATTACAGGCCAGTCAGTCTGACTTCAATACCGGGAAAGTTGGTAGAAACCATTATCAAGGACAGAAGGAGTAGGCACATTGATGAGCACAAGTTATTGAGGAAGACTCAGCATGGGTTCTGTAAGGGAAGATTTTGCCTCACTAACCAGTTACAGTTCTTTGAAGGGATGAACAAGCATGTGGACAAAGGGGACCCAATATATGTTGTTTACCTTGACTTCCAGAAAGCTTTTGATAAAGTTCCTCATCAAAGGCTCCTTAGTAAGCTCGAGAGTCATGGAGTAAAAGGACAGGTCCTCTTGTGGATCAAAAACTGGCTAATTAATAGGAAGCAGAGAGTGAGTATAAATGGGCAGCCTTTGCAGTAGAAAACAGTAAGCAGTGGGGTTCCACAGGGCTCAGTACTGGGTCCCATGCTGTTTAACTTGTTCATTAATGAACTGGAGTTGGGAGTAAGCAGTGAAGTGGCCAAATTTGCAGATGACACTAAATTGTTCAGGGTGGTGAGAACCAGAGAGGATTGTGAGGCACTCCAAAGGGATCTGTTGAGGCTAGGTGAGTGGGCGTCAATGTGGCAGATGAGGTTCAATGTGGCCAAATGCAAAGTAATGCACATTGGGGCCAAGAATCCCAGCTACAAATACAAGTTGATGGGTTGTGAACTGGCAGAGACTGACCAAGAGAGAGATCTTGGGGTCATGGTAGATAACTCACTGAAAATGTCAAGACAGTGTGTGATTGCAATAAAAAAGGCCAATGCCATGCTGGGAATTATTAGGAAGGAAATTGAAAACAAATCATCCAGTATCATAATGCCCCTGTATAAATCGATGGTGCAGTCTCATTTGGAGTACTGTGTGCAATTCTGGTCACCGCACCTCAAAAAGGATATTATAGTATTGGAAAAAGTCCAGAAAAGGGCAACTAGAATGATTAAAGGTTTGGAACACTTTCCCTATGAAGAAAGGTTGAAACGCTTGGGGCTCTTTAGCTCGGAGGAACGTCGACTGTGGGGTGACATGATAGAGGTTTACAAGATTATGCCTGGGATGGAGAAAGTAGAGAAAGAAGTCCTTTTCTCCCTTTCTCACAATACAAGAATTTGTGGGCATTCAATGAAATTGCTGAGCAGTCAGGTTAAAATGGATAAAAGGAAGTATTTCTTCACCCAAAGGGTGATTAACATGTGGAATTCACTTCCACAGGAGGTGGCGGCGGCTACTAGCATAGCCAGCTTCAAGAGGGGATTGGATAAAAATATGGAGCAGAGGTCCATCAGTCGCTATTAGCCACAGTGTGTGTGTATTTTGGCCACTGTGTGATACAGAGTGTTAGACTGAATGGGCCATTGGCCTGATCCAACATGGCTTCTCTTATGAATTCTGTCTACATAAAGTGCATTCAACATAGGGTGTTTTCACACTCACGTTTTACTGGCGCCACGACCCTCCTCACGCCGGCGAATCTGCATGGATTTCGCACCAGAAGCGCCGGCGCACCCAGAAGCGCCGGCTACTTCCGTCGCTAAGCCAGCGCAAACGTTTTCCTGCATCTTTGCGATTTCCGTTTGCGCTGGCTTAGCAACGGAAGTAGCCGGCGCTTCTGGGTGCGCCGGCGCTTCTGGTGCGAAATCCATGCAGATTCGCCGGCGTGAGGAGGGTCGTGGCGCCAGTAAAACGTGAGTGCGAAAACGGCCATAGTCATTTATTGTATTTCCTTATCCAGCTTGACTCAGTCAGATCCTCAAGGCAGTTAACAAAGCTAAAATGCATGACAGGTTTCATCTGGCTAGAAAGATATTCTCCAAAAGCAGAGCTCTGCTTGCAGTTCTTCACAGCGAATACATAGCGATGAAATAGTCTATTGCATAAATGACAGGAAATTTATTCTTCCCATCATAAAGAATTTAATTTCAGGAAATGCGGTGCCCAACAAGAGCCAGCTTTTTTCTTTATAGAAAAGGGTTTCAGCAAACAGGCTAATGTTTCTCACATAACTCTCTCAGTACAATATATAATCATCAGGATACTTGTGCTCATAACCAATGCCACTGTTTTAAATAACTTACTTGGGGATAAGGGGCTTACTTCTTAACAAACATGTTTAGGATTACATTTAGATTTACCAGGTGCCAGCTAATAGTGACTAACTCCTGGTAATTCTTTCCAGTGTTCACTGGTTGGTGAATGGAAGCAGGCCGGTAAAACGGGGGGAGGGGAGGGTTGATCTTTGTCAGGGTGTGAGGATGTAACTTGTGGCTCAGCGTGGAAGTGCCAGCATTGCATTGGGCTGACACACTAGCATTCTTCCAGAAATTTCTGGGTTGCACCGGAAGTTACGTGACATCATTACATGACAATATAGATTGTTCCCTCTCCCACAGAAAAGTGGACTCTATAGCAGCTGGTTGAGTGAATTGCTGTGCATAGATCTTCTATAATAATTTTCCCAAGATTCAATCTCAGTATTGTCCATGCATAAAAAGATATCACTGCTTATTGTTAATACAATATGGAAATCTTAAAAGTTGCTGTTAGCATGTATGTTTTTTTATTTCGGGCAAGAGGATATGGAAATTGTAGCTTCCATCTTAGCTGAGCTTGTTTGTATAGGAAAACAATAACACACATGTCTGACAAAGATGTCTCCCTTTGTAGGGTACCTTGCTGTAGTGGGGGCAATTCATGAGTGGATTCATCCTATGTAACAAAGTGTAAAAGAACATCTTCCATGGCTCATTGTTTTTGAAAATCATCTTCAGTTTGTAAAAATTGTATTGTAAATCCTTGTCCTACATATTATGGCACTTAGGCACAGCCAGGGATTGATTTGACAAATCACCAATGTGTGCTTGCCTATTATGAGAAGCCTTTGTTGATACAGTAGATGTCAGGATTCAACAGTGACTGACATGAATGCAGCCCTGCAGGAATATTTTGTGTGCAAATATATGAAATTCCAAGGTATGTGCAAGACCACATTTCTGTTTGTTGAACAAAATATATTCAAGGAGAGTAAGCAGTGGATTGTATTTTTCAACAAAGAAGCCTAGCAGGAACTCATTTGCATATTAGGACACACCCCTTGATGCCAAACCAGCCGGAACTGCATTCCTGTGCATTCCTGCTAAAAAAAAAAAAAACTGGTTGTGTCCATTGTAACTATTCAGAGTCATGCCCATTGTGATTGCTTATGAAATGGACAAATGACATGTGCACAGGAATCCCTAGACCACCTCTTGAAACCACAATCTCCCACATTGCTACCAAGATCCTGAGTGCAAGAACCACCTCCAAGTCCCCATACCAAATCATGACAGTTAAGCTTTGCACCTAACCCGCTCATTGGCCCGATTTAGAGTCCGGGTCTCTAATGTAGCAGAGAGTCTCAAGCGCCCTGCTGCTGCTGGGTACACCAAAGCTTCACACCAAACATTGAATCTCAATACATAACAGCACCACTAAAACAGTGCACTTGCATACGGTGCTTCTTGCAAGGAGTGCACTATGCATGTGCCGGTCCCGCTCAGGCTTCCCGCATTGCAGGAAGCCTGATTGGGGTCAGGGAGAGCTACGATGCTTGCATACTGCACCCCTTGCAAGGAAAGCGCTATGCAAGCACTGGCCCCAGCTCTGCTCAGGAGAGAGAGGGGACACCCAGCAGTGCCCCCCAGGTGAGGTGGCGCCCGAGGTGGTCGCTTACCGCACCTACCCCCATGCGTTGGCTCTGCTTCTGCCAGAAATTACAAATGTATCCATTCTCTTATTGATTGGCAAGATTTGTTACTGGAAGAAGCAGCATGAAAAGGAAATCTACTGAAGGGTCCCTCAACTTTCTGTTTGCCCTCAGTGTAGTATTTTTTGGGGGCAGAGTTTTTACATGGTGAATATTAAAAATGTTGCCTATTTTTCCCTGTCTCATTGTGAAATGAGACCTTTCTGCTACTTCAAAATTCTTTCCTTGGGAAAACACAAAATCAATGTTAATTGTTCTGTATGAAATTTGGTATTCTATTTAGCAGAAGTTTGGGGAGGAGGAGCTAGGATTCAGTGATAGAGCATCTGTTTTCCAAGAAAAAGGTCCCAGGTTCAATCCCCAGCATCTACAAATAGCAAATATTAGAAAATAGGTGGCATGAATTATCTTCACCTGAGACCCTGGGGAGTCACAGCCTGTAAGAATAAAGAATGCTGACCTTAACAGAGCAGTGAGGCAGTTTCACATGTTGTGTTCAATCAATTTGTAAGAGAAACACAAATTGTTTTACATCCTTCTGTCAACATAGTCTTGGTTGCATGTCTTCATGTTCTGTTATAGTGTTGCTTTGCTAATAAATGGCAAAATCTTTAAGTGTTTTTCAAATTACTGCAGATGGCTACTGCATTCTCAAGAACAGATGTGTATGCCAACTCTGACTAATATACATGTATGTGTGCAGCACTGTATATAACATACATGTACGTGTGAACTATTGAATATGTGTGTGTGAGTAAGTATGTGTGTATGTATGTATGTATATCTCTGGGTGCAACTCTGTGGGTTTGGCTCTCTGTTGGAGTTTGAGGGAAAAGGTATTTCATTCCTGAAAGGGAACCCAGAGGAAAGTTCTGAGGGGGGAGGGAAGGAAGAGTCATGAGGGAAAAGAAGGAGTTCTGATGAGGAAGGGAGAGAGATGCCATCTGAGTCCTGGTGCAGAGAACACAGTAACCTGAAAAGGGGCCCCAAAAGAGTCACAGAAACACAAAAAGCCCCAAGAGCAGCAGCAGCACCACCACCACCACATAGAGAGCCAGTCAAACTGCAGGAGACATTGTGAGAGACTTTCAGAAGGCCTCAGAGAGACAGTAAAATACTGTAATCATCTCTGTGGTTCCAACTTTATGTTGTGTTGTCTAAGTTTCACTTTTGTGAAGTGTGTCCTGTTTTGTTTCCCCATCCCTCCTTGTTGAATTAAAATTTACTTGTATTTTACCTTCTACTTGTGAAAGGTTAAAGATGATTGGAAGATCTGGAAGAGTTTGGGGGGTTTTTTTGCCTACTGGCCTGTTAGGAAGTGGGAGCCAATGGGTGGAAAGTACCACTGCTTTCTTGTTTGTCATTCCTTTCCATTAACCAACCTAGGACTAGGGTTGTCAGGTACCCCTGGCCCCTGGTGGGGGATAGTGGGGTAGGGTTGCTAGATTCAAGTTGGGAAATCCCTGGAGATTTGGGTATGGAGCCTGGGAAGGACAGATCTCAGTGAAATACAATGCCATAGAGCCTGACTTCCAAAACATTCATTATCTCCAAGGGAACTGATCTCTATGATCTGGAGATGCGCTATGATTCTGGGAGATCCCCAGGTCCCACTTGGAGGCATTTTCTTCCCTCTGCTGTGGTTGGTGGGAGAAAATAGAGTTGCACACACACGCACAAATACATGATTAAGAGATTGTGCACAATGAATTGACTGGGGTTTTTAAAATAAGATTTTTCACGTCACAAATAATAGAAATGAGAATTGTAAAAAAACAAAAACAAAAAAACACACCACCCTCCAAGTTTGCAAAAATCCCAAACTAAACAAGAGATGGAACTCCAAGGGGGGCAAAAAATAGATGAGAGAAAAATAATAAAGGATGGAAGAAAAAAAGGGAATAGCAATCTTTCTGGCTGCACACACAAGCACATATTCATGCCCCCACTCAATCATTTGTACAATAACGAAGTGCTTTATTAGAAAAGCACAAGCGCCTTGTACTTGTGCAATAACCAAGGCATCAGAATGACTCAGGCTCCTTGGCATAGACCTTTTAAGTTGTGCCATATTTTCTCTGTGATAAGCAGACCACAAATTGTCTTCTAACTAGCATAAAATACCTTCCAGTTCACCACCCATTCCTAATCATTCCAATTAGGATAATCCTTTTCTCCTTCCACCGACCAAACAATATACCTATTACCTGTCCCCATCTTCAGCAACATTTATGCCCCACCTTTCTCCACTAGCCCAAGGCTACTCAGTGAGCTTCTATGGCAGAAGTGTGTCTCTGAAGCTGTCTGCCAATGCAATCTAACCTTGAAGTTACTGCAGCATGGATCCATGTCACTAGAGTAGCAGGATCATGGAAAGATGCTATATTCCAGGCTAAATGAAGATAACAGAATTTTTGCTGTGGAATTAACTTACTTCACCCATAGTGACACTGAGTCTAATTGCTTGAACTTCAGGGTGAATAAAGGTTGTGGGTGTTTGCCTATCTGTATTGATGAAGTACCAGCTGAACAAGCATTCCTCTTGTGCCCCCATGTTCAGATTTTCTTGCCCCATGAATCTGCTGTTACTTGTATAGCATCTTTACATTTGTATGTACATTGGTACACAGTAAGAACATGAAAAGGCATGCATATAATTTTATGTGCATAGGTATGTGCCGTCTAGTCACAACTGACTTATGGTGACTCCCAGCAATGTGCTTTCAGAGCAAGTGGGAAATTTAGATGGTTTGCCAATACCTTCCTCTGCAGAGTCTTCCTCCTTTCTCAGTACTGACCCTGCTTAGCTTCAGAGATTTGATGACATCATGTTATACCAGAGGTCCTCAACCTTACTGAGACTGCATGAACATTTGGAATTCTGACATGGCATGGTGGGCACAGCAACAAAATGGCTGCCACAAAATGGCTACTGCAGAAGATAGCCACAAAATGATAACTTCATAAGATGGTGTAGATACTGGTGCTCTTGCAGCAACTGATGCCCAAGCAACATTTAAAAAAAAAAAAAAAAAATCTCTTGAACCTAGGTTCTAGTTTGTCAGTGTAACCACTACATCACACTGGCTTTCAAGGGGTGGCTGAAGGCAATTATTTCATAATGCCATAGGTGCTGGGCTTTTTTAATCATTTGGGAGGTTTTAAAACCCCAAATTTGTTTTCAGATGTCAAATTTGTTGCAAACATGATTAATTGTTCATGTTTGTAGAAAGATCAGTCTTGTCTGTCCATGGCTCCAGTCTCTGGATTTAAATGTCCACAGATTTAGTTTTGCTGAGAATTACTGGGCTCAAAGCATTTCACACACATTATCTCAATGGTCCTCCAAGAAGTCTATAAAGTAGGTCATCAGAGATGGAGGCCTGTGATGAGAAGATGGAATGCATATAGTGAACTGAGATTTGAACTTCATAGATAGTCTATGTTGTTTAGTTCTGTGCTACAGCTGCTCTTCTTAGCCTTGTCTCACTATTCATTTGAAAATCTCGAAGATGCAATCTGAACATTTGGTCTCCCAAACATTTTGCATTATGCAATATGGGTGTAGAATGAAATGTTTGAATGGAATCAGCTTTTTTGACCATACTTGACAGGTATTGCTGTGTCCCTTCTCAGTTTCACTAGTCTCTGAAATGTAGAAAAATGATGTCTCGCTGCACAGATACAATGTGCATAGCCTCAGCCAGAATAATTTGAATTTTTCCTCCTCAAAGCAGTTTGCATGTTGCATCATCATAATGGATGACAGGAATGACTGCAGAGTGACTCACAATAATTTTGTGCTCTTCCACTGTGATATCTGAAAGGAAACTTGAACAGTTCCTTCCTGTGCACTCTAATGAGTCTGCACATACCTGTATCCTATGACTGATATTTTTAAATATTTTAAAGTAAATTATTGTAATTGTTTATTATTAACAAGATTATTTCTTCACAAACATGGACATTTCTCAACCTGCTCTGGTATCTAGGGAATGGGAATGAAATACAGGGAGCGGGGGGCGGGGGGAGAGGAGAGATTTGAAATTTTCTGATATTTCTTTTCTGATCTTGTATAAGCTTGAGTAAACATATACATTCAGAGTTTCAGACATTTACCATAACACATATGCTTTTAATGTATTGGTCTACTAGCCTTTGTTGTTTCTATGCAGCTCTTTGGATACAATGTCATGTTTTGAAAGCAGCAAGTAGGAGAACTGTGTCTTTCTTCCTTGTAATCTCAGCAGCTATTCTGTGCTCTACACACATGAAAGATTTGCTGAAGTTTGAAAAGAAATGCTGGTCTGGTTTAAACAGATAAGGAGATAAATGGACCACAAGAGGCTGAATGCTGAAGCTGAGCAAAGGAGCTTATCCTTTACTTTGCAGTTTGGGGAGCGAACAGTGACATATCAGGAAGGCAAGCGACTGTGCCACAGGACAGCTGCCACTTCCCTGATTAGAATACTTGATCAAAACTAGAAAAGGATTGCATTGTCTCACCCTAATTAAGTTGTTACAGATTTTGCATTGTTTGAGGAAATGTTGATGAACAATGATGGACAACTGATTTGGGGTATAGTTTCCCATGTAAGAGGACTATTATTTTGCAATGGAAGAGAATACATTTTTATTAATATGAAGCAGACCACAGAGAAAATGGATTGGAATACCAAAGCATTGTGTTGTTTTGTCATTCTATGAACTCTTCTAATTTTGTAAAACAAGATACATTTGATGTGTCTTGTTGTCGTTGTCATTCAGTAGCACAGTTGAGTCATACTCTTTGCGACCCCACGGACAAAGTCACGCCAGGCCCTCCTGTCTTCCACCATCCTCAAATTCATGTTAGTTACATCAGTAATGCTGTCCAGCCGTCTCATCTTTTGCCGTCCCCTTCTTCTTTTGCCTTCTGTCTTTCCCAGCATCAGGATCTTCTCCAGTGAGTGCTCCCTTCTCATTTGGTGGCCAAAGTATTTGAGCTTCAGCTTTAGCATCTGACCTTCCAGGGAACAGTCTGGGTTGATTTCCCTTAGGACTGACTAATTGGATCTTCTTGCAGTCCAAGGGACTCTCAAGATTTTTCTCCAACACCACAGCTCAAAAGCATCTATTCTTCTGTGCTCGGCCTTCCTTATCGTCCAGCTCTCACAGCCATACATTACTACTGGGAATACCATCGCTTTGACTATATGGACTTTTGTTG
The DNA here is from genome assembly GCF_032191835.1 of Heteronotia binoei. Lineage (NCBI taxonomy): Eukaryota > Metazoa > Chordata > Lepidosauria > Squamata > Gekkonidae > Heteronotia > Heteronotia binoei. The sequence goes on along the minus strand of NC_083223.1, from coordinate 163,248,991 downwards.
GCAGGGTGATGTCTCTACTTTTTATTACACTGCACAGGTCCTCATAGCTGTCCTCCCAAGGAGCAAACGTCTTTTAGTTTCATGGCTACAGTCACCATCTGCAGTAATCTTGGATCCCAGAAATGTGAAGTCTGTCACTACTTCCATGTCTTCCCCTTCTATTTGCCAAGGTGTGATGGGGCCGTATGCCATGATCTTAGTTTTTTTGATGCTGAGTTTCAAGCCTACTTTGTGTTCTCCTCTTTCACCCTCAGCAAGAGGTTCTTTAGGTTCTCTTCACTTTCTGCCATTAGAGTGGTATCATCTGCATATCTGTGGTTGTTGATGTTTTTCCCGGCAATCTGAATTCCGGCTTGTGCTTCATCCAGGCCAGCATTCCACATGATGTACTCTGCATATAAATTAAATAAGCAGGGTGACAATATACATCGTTGCCAAACTCCTTTTCCTATTCTAAATCAATCAATTGTTCCATATCCCATTCTGACAGTTGCTTCTTGACCCTTATACAGGTTTCTCAGGAGACATGTGAGGTGGTCTGGTACTCCCATCTCTTTAAGGACTTGCCACAATTTGTTGTAATCCACACAATCAAAGGCTTTATTGTAGTCAATGAAACAGAAATAGATGTTTTTCTGATACTCCCGTGCTTTCTCCATAATCCAGCAAATGTTGGCAATTTGATCTCTAGTTCCTCTACCTCTCCGAAACCCAGCTTGAACTTCTGGTAGTTCCTGATCTATATACTGCTGAAGCCTAGCTTGTAGGATCTTTAACTTGACCTTGCTGGCATGTGAAATGAGTGCAATGGTGAGATAGTTTGAACATTTCTTGGCACTACCCTTCTTTGGGATTGGAATATAAACTGACCTTTGCCAATCCTGTGGCCAGTGCTGCGTTTTCCAAATTTCTTGACATAATGAGTGCATCACTTTAGCAGCAGCATCTTTTAGGACTTTGAATACCTCAACTGGGATACCGCCATCTCTACTTGCTTTGTTGTTAGTCATGCTTTCTAAGGCCCATTTGTCTTATTCCCACAGAAAAGATATTCTGCATTAATAGGAGGTGGGTTGTTAGTATTAACCATGTCAGTTACACAGGGGTTCTGTTTCAAACAGACCATTTTAGAGAGGAATTTTGATATTTCTACAACAATCATTTAGTCTGAGATTGCCGTAAATTTTAATCAATGGAGAATCTTAGAGTTGCTAATCCCCTGGTTTGGAGGCCCTGCCCCCACTTCAGAGTTATCAGAAAGCTGGGGGTGTGTGAGATGTCTGCTGGGCAAGCCATTATATCCTATGGAGACTGATTTCCATAGCATACAATCTAGTGCATCTCCTCAAAACACCCTCCCAAGTTTCAAAAAGATTGGACCAGGGGGGTCCAATTCTATGAATCCCCAAAGAAGGTGCCCCTATCCATTATTTCCAAATGGAGGGAAGGCATTTAAAAGCATGCAGACTCTTTAAATGTGATGGCCAGAACTCTCTTTGGCTTTGTTCTTGGTTCCACCCTCAAAGTCTCCTGGCTCCACCCCAAAGTCTCCAGGTATTTCTTGAGTTGGACCTTGCAATTCTAGAGAATCTAGACAGTGTTGTATTTCAGTATTTTCTTCATTGCCTTTCTATATGGCCCCCACCACCACATAATTTATGGCACCAGTCTGTCTCTTAAGAGTCAGGGTGCTGTTAAGGTTTCTCAGTCCTACCAACTCTTTACATTTTCTTCCTTTCCTGCTGATTCCAGCATTAGTCATTACTTGCTGTTCTCTCCTGTGGCTGGTCTTGGCATTCATGAATCAATGGTTAATTATCCATTCTTGTGTGTGCATATTTGTAGAAGGGGATTAATCACTTTGTAGGCACAGCCACTCTGATTTTATATTTTAGGTTCACTATAAAAAAATTATAAAATTATTTCAAAAGTATAATTTTAAAATCTTTAAAAATAATGAGCATTGATTTCACCTGCAAAGTGAAAAGCAGTGCCTACTTTCCCTCCCCCTCCGCACCCCCCTTATATATAACAATTCATTCATGAATTCTATGGCAGGCTATGAAAAGAATAAAAGCAATTAACTAGGCTATAAAACAGAGGAACAAAGGAATATTGTACAGAGAAACAAAATGCTGAATGGGACATACTCTGAGTATATTGTATGATCTGTGTTATTTGGGATGGGTATTACAGGTGGCAAATGCAGCAATATAATAAGTCCTACTGTGCTCAGTTTTTTAAAAAATTAGATTTTATTTGAATGAAGATGAGGAATGTCAGAGCTGCATTCTAATGCAGATACAGCCAATTAGTATGAGCTACTTTTTGCATCCTTGTTGGTTTTTGACGATTAATGCTTTGTAAATATCTAGTAACATGGATCCCTAGCCACTCCACATCTCATGTTTGTCTGCTGTCTTTCCATTCCTTTCCTGCATCAATGTTCAGACTTGCTTTCAAAAGCATGGGAGAATTGATTGAGCAAATGGTCGTCACAGAGTGTTTCAGTGTGTGGTTATGGAAGGCCTTAACTTGGAATGGATTCTTGAATTGTAACTTGTTGAGACTTGCAGTCCACGGAGAAGACTGGCCTCTAAAAGAGCCAGTCTTTGTTCTGCTGCTTGTAATTCTTCATCCCATTATTAAAAATATTATTTCTGTTGAGTGTTTTGAAGTGGAGCCTCCCACATGCTATACGCCAATACATTTTAAATACTGAAATTCTAAATATTTTGCTACTGTGCTCTGGTGGAAAAGTCTCCCCCCCCCTTCCTGTTTGTTGTCTTTGATGTTATGCAAGATTCTTAATATGATTAGTTTGTTCTGTGAAATTCTTTTTTGTTAGTTGATTGATTTGCTCGGGAGAGGAGTATGTGACTTACTAGATCTTGATTATTTGATTGCTGTCCATGACATTGCAATATTCTGTAAATTACATTCTCATTCATATAAAATTCAACTCAGTTTTAGCAAACAGGATCATTTCATCAAAATCAACAGAGGGATTAAAGTAATCTACTGCTGGTGATGTGCCAGCAGTGGATATTGGTCTTGTCTGTTTAAAGCCAATGGCACAAGTGCTAATGTGGCATATAAATTAAAATGCTGTGCAATACTTATTGTTTTTTCAATTTTTAAAAATATTTTTTATTACTTATCTTGGCTCCTGAGATGTTTGGGAGAAAGGCAGATATGTGTATATATATATTTTTTAAAAATAAAATAAAATAAAACGACCTCATTTTTTATTGGAGACAGAATATGATTTCAGGGCCAGGGAAGTTTTTTTGTTGTTCAGTCACACAGTCGAGGCCGACTCTTTGCGACCCCATGGACAAAGTCACGCCAGGCCCTCCTGTCTTCCACCATCCTCTGAAGTCTGCTCAAATTCGTGTTTGTTACATCAGTAACATTGTCCAGCCATCTCATCTTTTGCCGTCCTTTTCTTCTTTTGCCTTCTGTCTTTCCCAGCATCAGGGTCTTCTCCAGGGAGTGCTCCCTTCTCATTTAGTGGCCAAAGTATTTGAGCTTCAGCTTCAGCATCTGACCTTCCAGGGAACAGTCTGGGTTGATTTCCCTTAGAACTGACTGATTTGGTGTTCTTGCAGTCCAAGGGACTCTCAAGAGTCTTCTCTAGCACCACATCTCAAAAGCATCTATTCTTCTGCACTCAGCCTTCCTTATGGTCCAGCTCTCACAGCCATTCATTACTACTGGGAATACCATCGCTTTGACTATATGGACTTTTGTTGGCAGGGTGATGTCTCTACTTTTTATTATACTGCACAGGTTCGCCATAGCTGTCCTCCCAAGGAGCAAACGTCTTTTAATTTCATGGCTACAGTCATCATCTGTAGTGATCTTGGATCCCAGAAATGTGAAGTCTGGCACAACTTCCACGTCTTCCCCTTCTATTTGCCATGGTGTGATAGGGCCGGATGCCATGATCTTAGTTTTTTTGATGTTGAGTTTCAAGCCTGCTTTTGTGCTCTCCTCTTTCATTCTCAACAAGAGGGTTGTTTTTTTTTTTGGTAAAACAATTTTATTTAATAACATATGGTATTCATATCCAATAAAACATTAATAAACCCATTATCTATCCCATACATTACTATTTTTCATCCTCTCTTCCCCCCATATCTTGACCCCCGCTGGTGTCATTTATTTAAGCTACTTATAAAAAGAAGGTAACCTTATCTCTTAAGAATGTTATAACACACAAAAAAAGAATTATTATTCTTCAAGAAAATACATATTTCTAGTATTTTATATATATATATATAACCCTAACGTCATTATTATAATTCACCTTCAATCTTCATTTTTAACATTTTTAACACTTAATTGTTATCAAAAATCGCCCAATGCCCTTTTATTTTCCTTTCTTTTTCTATATATCTTCTGAATTTTCCCCACTCTGTTTTAAATCCTTCCATCTCATAGTCTTTTAAGATTCTTGTAAGTATGTCCATTTCACTCCATGACATAACTTTTACAACCCAGTCCCATTTTTCTGGTATTTTATCTTGCTTCCATAACTACACATACAATGTCCTAGCAGCTGAAAGTAAGTATCAAATTATAGTTCTATCTTGCTTTGGAAACTTTTCCATTTGTAATCCCAGTAAGAAAGTCTCTGGAAGTCTCTTGAATTCATATCCCAATATTTTTATAATCTCTTGTTGAATCATCTGCCAAAACTGTTTTGCTGTTTTCTTTCATTTTCCCTTCCACTTCTTGCATTTTCTTTGATGTTGCCACAGTTTCATTTCTGAGATCCTTAATTTATTTTTTCAAAGCTGTTGTGCATGTTTCAATATCCTTCTTAATTTCCTTTTTGGAGGCAGTTATTAACTCTTCCATCCCTTTCATCATCCTTGCTTCCATTGCTTTCAGCTGCTCCCACATCTTTTCCAATGAGGCAGCCCTAGTACGTATTGGTTTTGAATCTGACATGAAAGTATACCAAAAAAGTTGATCTCACCAAATTAAATTCTGGATATAAGGTTTTCAATGAGCCCAAAATCGCCATTCCTGGAGCTTCCTATGTTGAGATATTAATTTTAAAAGTTTTTATTTTGTCCAAGATGGCGCCCGCAGTTTTTCTGCTCCTTTAAAAAAAAAATTCTACTTTCTTCTACGGGCTACTAAAATTGTTTTTATCAATATTAATCAATGCTATCCACCTTGCAATGATCAAATTTGCCAGCTCCACAAATTTTTAACATCCCAAATGTTTTTAATTATTTCTTAAACTTTGACCTTCTTCTAATGGCTGCCGATGTTTTTCTATGATTTTCTAGACCTAGAGTAGGCTGGCTCCCACTTTTCCCTTCTTTCGATGGTTACTTCCTGCTTTGCTTGCTGCCAAATCCCGTTCTCTATGGTTAAGAGATCTCTTGATACTTTTATGATGCCATTTCCTGTGACATTTGCTTCATTAGCAACTCTGTGACGATGGGGTTTCTCCTCCAAAACCACAGGTATTTAAAACATTAATTGTTTTTCTCGTTTCTAGCATTGTCCTTTAACATTCAAAATTCTCAACTTCACCCCTCCTCTTCTTCTTTATATAAACATAGTATAATCCGTTTGCCACCTTATATTTTTTCTCATTTAATTCTTATTTTAGTCCCGGAATGACAGATAACAATCTGTACCTTCCGCTGTAGTTATACAAGTAGGCACCGTCCTTATATCAATTTAGATGTTAAGTAGAACAAAGAAGTTTTGAATTCTGGAGCATTGAATGACTCTGGAGGTCCTCTGTAGATGTTGGAACGCAACTCATTACCGGAGATCCTTCAAAGCTTCAAAGGAGCCCCCTTGGGAACTTCTTTTCAGCTGAAGTAAATCCCCTCAGAGTTTCCTGAGCATGTCTTGGACTATTCTCTGTCTGAGAAAAGTAGGCAGTAGGCATTGGTTTGCCTTTTCTACCCTGAACAGAGGCCCCAGGCTGCTCCCCTTGTGAGAAGCAGTTCAGCTCTCCATTTTCTAACCCCCGGAAGTCACCCTCAACAAGAGGCTCTTTAGGTCCTCCTCACTTTCTCCCATTAGAGTAGTGTCATCTGCATATCTGAGGTTGTTGACGTTTTTCCCAGCAATCTTAATTCTGGCTTGTACTTCATCCAGGCCAGCATTCCTCATGATGTACTCTGCATATAAATTAAATAAGCAGGGTGACAATATACATCCTTGTTGAACTCCTTTTCCTATTATAAACCAATCAGTTGTTCCATATCCCGTTCTGACAGTTGCTTCTTGACCCTTATACAGGTTTCTCAGGAGACATGTGAGGTGGTCTGGTACTCCCATCTCTTTAAGGACTTGCCTGTCTTACTATGTGATAAAAATGACTATTATGAGCTGAAAAAATAGTATTTTGAGTCCATGGTTTCTTAAACTGTGGTGGTATCACTTTGTGAAATCAGACAATTTGAAATTTGGTAGAAGTGATCTTATCACTCATTCAGATGCATTGACTTTGTTTGTTAACCCTTCTGGAGTGTAAGAATAGTTTAAGAACAGCATGCCAAATAATGTTGTCAACATTCTGAAGAAAAATGTCCTGGACCTTTAATAAAAATATACTGCTAAAGCTCTTCGTGACATGGAGGTAAATAACATCACCTGGTGTACAACAACCTAATAAACCTCTATGAAGGGGACAGGACATTTTTTCTTCAGTGTTGGTAATCCTAAACACAGAAGAGGAGAAACCTTGCCCTTAGTAACTGCTGATGTATGTTGCTGTAGTTGCTCATTAATGGATTCTGGAGGACTAGGCTCTGCAACTTCTATAGGGAGAGTAGCTTCATGTCAGAGCTAGGTTCTGAGGAAGAACAGGGAAGAATGCTGCTGGTGTGGTGAGTGTTTTTTTCTTTGACTTTCCTTAACTGCTGAGGAGAAGTAGCTGGGGTTACTGTGTTGGGAGGACAGTGTTTGAGAGTGTGTGGGTGTGTATAGCCTGCTGGAGAGTGTTGCCTGTTGGAGTAAGTGTTGTTTCTATTTGTCTCTTTTCCTGGGTTGTAACTGATTGTAGCTTTTAGCTGTTGTGCCTGGGGCTGACTGCTGGCCCACCCTCTGTTGCGTGAGCCTTGAATTGTATAAGGCACCTCCTCACCAGAGGCATGAGCCAAAGGGTAAGAGCTCAAGGGCTCTTGTCCTGTGGCTATTAGTCTGGGAGTTTGGCCAGGGGACCTTGTAAGAAGCTGAGTAGCTCTTACATCCTATATGTACCAAGCCAGCAGTAGCCAAACTGGCTTAATGCAAGAGCCACATAGAATAAACGTTGGATGTTTGAGAGCCGCAAGTCAGGAAGGCAGGCAGACATAAGGTTGCCAGCCTCCAGATGGGGCCTGAAGATCTCATGTTTTTACAACTGATCTCCAGCTGGCAGAGATTGGCTCCCTTGGAGAAAATGGCTGCTTTGGGGGGACTCTGTGACATTGTACCATGCTGAGGGCCCTCCCCTCCCTTCCCCAAACCCCACACACTCCCAAATCCACCCCCAAAGTCTCCAGGTATTTTCCAACACAGACTTGGCAACCCTTGAAAGGAAGGCAGGAAAATGGGAGGAGAGGTGGAAAGAAAGCAACTTTAGATGTGTTCTCTCCAAGCTGCCATCTGGCTTGGCTTGGAGAAATGATTTAAAGAGAGAAATTCCTTCACCAGTCAGCCAGTGGGGCAATGGGGGCTTTGAGAGCTCATAATATGTGTGAAAGAGCCACATGTGTTTCTCGAGCCACAGTTTGGCCACCTCTGTACTAGTTTTTTTGCTTCTGCAAACCTTTTAGAAGTAGTCTTCTGCGGCAGTTTGGCAGGGGGGTTGTCGAGGAAGTGCAAGATAAACTGAATCACTTCTGCAATGGATTGCAGAAGCATGGCTGGTGAGGGAGCTGAGGCAGTGACATCCAAAATCTGCAGCATGTTCGTATTCTTACCTGAGGGTAACAGCAATTACACTTGCATCAAGTGTAAGTTGGTAAGCCTACTGAAGGAGAAGATACAGAGATGTGAAGCATGCTTGTTGACACTCCATTTTATAAGAAAAGGTGAAGATTCATTGACATAATGCATTACACACTCCTGAGAGGGCAACAGGAAGGAGGAAAGGTGTCTCAGCAAACACAGAAGGAGGGTGCATGGAAGAATGTAACCCACAGTTACAGGAAAATCCAGAGTCATTCTGATCCTCTATTGCTAAGCAATCAGTTCCAGGATCTCCCCATAGGTTTGATTCTGGACCACTAGAACAAGGGCTACTCCTCCAGTCTCCCTAACATTGAAGGAACATTCTCAGCCCCCTGGAGATGAGAGGACTCCCACTTGCTCTTTGGCTCTTAGCTCACAGACTGATGAAAGGCGGGGGGGGGGGGGGGGACCAAAGACCTCCTCAAGGAACTCTTCTGCCTCCCCTCTCTTCCTCTCCTCCCCCACCTTTTCTTCAGTCATCCAGTTCCCCCCACACCAAACAGGCTGTCTCCCGTTCCCCAGTCTGGTGACAGTGAACAGGGGTGGAAGCAGGAAAAAGATGGGGGAAGGTATTATGTTTTTAATTTAGAATTTAAAAAAAATAAAAAGAGCAAATAATCACAGGAAAAAGGGAAATGACTGGTTACATGACAGTAATGTCCTAGGGATATGAACGTGAGGATCTGGGCAAGATGAAAGAGTCAGGAGAAATGCCACGTTCACAATGCCACCCCAGTTTGCTCTAGTCCTCCCCCCTTAGCCCATCAGCGATAGAGTCTGGAGCTCTCCTCCAGCCCACAGTTCCCTCAGGCCCTCCTATAAAGAGCTGCATCCAGACATCCCACCATGCCTCTCCATTTCTTTTGCAACCAGCCTTGGATCCAGAAGGGGAATCTTATTTTGCTTGGCAGCAGGAAGACATCCACTTAGGACCAATTGTCACTGACTGTGCAGATTTAAATGGGGAGGGGGGCACACAAGTAGGTAGCCTTGCCTAGGGCACCAAAAAGCCTAGCAATGGCCCTGGTCATCAGGAAGGTTTGGCGTTTTGGACCATGGCTTGCGCTTTTGAGATGAAGCTCTTCTATCAGGAGAAGGTTTGAACCTTGCAAGAATAGGAAAACATGTGCTTGCTAAGAGCCTTACAGACCTTTTAACGAGGGTTTTCTTATAGGGGAGTGAGACAAAAATACAAAGCCTATTGTGATGCCAGTAACTTTCAAGAACCCCTAAAGATATGCGGGGAGTAACACATATGCTAGGAAACTTTAACTCACAGAAAAGTACAGAAACAAAAACCTCAGGGCACATAATCCATGGATTCTGGTGTCTTCTATACTAATGCACAGAATAGGGAACCAAGCAGAAGGAACTTGAAGCCCTAATCCAGGAAGGGACTATGACCTAATAGGCATTACTGAAATTTAGTGGGATAACATTCACAATTGGAATATTAGGATTGAAGAGTACAATTTGTTTAAAAGGGATAGACAAATAAGGAATGGGGGAAGAAGAGCTTTATATGTAAAGGAGGTATATACTTGTGAGGAAATGCGTGAATCTGAGTGTGGAAGGTCAGTTGAGATTCTCTGGGTAAAATGAAAGACAATAATAGTGATATTATGGTTGGGGTCTACTATAGAGCACCAAGCCAGGCAGAGGATATGGATAAGACACTTGGATGAGATTACAAAGTTCTGAAAGAGATGGAACACAGTCATTATGGGAGATGTCAGCTACCCAGCTATCTGTTGGAAGTCCAACTCTCATAAAAATAAAAGGTCAAATAAATTCTTGACTTGTCTTGATGACAACTTTGTTTTCCAGAACATGGAGAGGAATACAAGGGGATCTGCTATCTTGGACTTGATTATCATCAACAAGGAAGAAATGGTTGACAGGTGAAAATAGTGGGCACCCTGGGTAGTAGTGGCCGTGTAATTTTGGAATTTACAGTCTTAGGGAAGGGAAAAGCTGTATGTAGTCAGACATATAGGTTGGACTTCAAGAAAGAAAATTTTGACAAACTTAAATTTATGCTGGATAGAATCCTGTGATCAGAAATACTTAAGGAGAAGGGAGTTGCAGCTTAGACTCTGCATATGGTTAGTACATAGTTTCTTTAAATGAAATGAAGTCCTCAGGGCCAGATGAGTTGCATCCAAGAGTACAAAAATAATTTGTGGATGTATTTTCTGAGCCTCTGTCTGTTATTTTTGAGGATTCTTGGAGAACAGATGAGGTGCCAGAAGATTGGAAGTGGTCAAATGTTGTCCCCATCTTCAAGAAGGGAGGAAAGGAGGATCCAAGTAACTACTGATCTGTCAGCTTGATGTCTATACCTGAAAAAGTTTTAGAACAAATCATTAGTCAGTCCTTGAGCATTTAGAAAGGATGGCTTTGATCACTAGGAGCCAGCATGGGTTTTTCAAGAACAAGTAGACTAACCTTATCTCCTTTTTTGAGAAAGTGACTACCTTGCTGGATCAGGAGGATGCTGTAGACATAGTTTATCTTGATTCCAGTAAGGCTTTTGATAAGGTTCCACATACTATTCTTGTTGACAAATTGGTAAGATGTGGTTTGAATCCTATTACTGTTAGGTGAATCTGTAACTGGTTGACAGACTGCATCCAAAGAGTGCTTATTAATGGTTCCTCATCCTCTTGTAGAGGAGTAACAAATGGAGTGCCTCAAGGATCTGTTCTGGAACCTGTTTTGTTTGACATCTTTATGAACAGAGGTAATGTTTATGAAACTTACAGATGATACTAAATTGAGAGAGGTAGCAAATACAGCAGAAGACAGAGTCCGGATACAGGATGATCTTCAGGCTGGAAAACTGGGCTAAAATAAATTGAATTAATATTAACAGGGATAAATGTAAAGTTCTGCATTTAGTTAGGAAAAGTCAAATGCATCATTATAGGATGGGGGAGACTTTTCTCAGCAGTAAAAGGATCTGGGGCAGGGGTGTCAAATGTACAGCCTGTGGGCCAGAATTGGGGTCTTTTCTCCCTATTCCCCTTGCTCTCCTCACCCTTTGAAGCTCCAAGGCTGATGAAGTTCCCAGCTCCTTCTTCCTTGTCTTTGAAGGCTGAAGCAGAAAGCTTTTCTGGGCTTGAAAAGCTGCAAAGAAAATGCAGAATGGACTTTCCATTACAGTCTCTGTACCCAGATAGACTACTTTGGGACTAGTCTCTCTCAGCACAGAGACCTTAATGGAAAAATCCATTCTGTGGTTTTCTTGCAGCTTTTTCGGTGCTGCAATATATTTTAATGGAGTGGAGCTCAGTTTCACTTTTCAGCATTTATATGGCCAGGTTTCTTGCTGGAGTTGTGTGACCTTGCAGATAAAGTGTTTGAGCCAGCATGTCTCTGCTGAATGGACCTTAGAACTGGTGCTTAGTGAGTACTCTGACCTGGGAACCCACAGCTAAAGGGGGATATTACACTGAAGAGCCGTTGCCATCCTGAGTAGACCTGGGTCCAAGGGGAGAAACTCACAATGCCCAGCCATTTCATGCTTTCCTATACCCAGAGCATTCCATATTTTTGGTTTATATTTTTAGTTTCTACTGTGATCCTTGTGCTTTTTCTTGATGTTTTATTAATTGCATTGCCAAATTCCATTATTCCTCCACCTTTCCATTTTAAATAAAATATTGCAAGAGTTATAAGCATGTTTGTATTTTAAGTAAAAAACCTTTAATTATGTTTCTCTGTATCCTTTATAAAGTGTCACCATTACCTGGCCTTATATTTTATGATATGCACGGCCTGGCTCCGCAAAATTCCATTTATGTCAGATCCGTCCCTCATAATAAATGGTTTAGTTTATTATTAGATTTCTATGAGTTTAACACCCCTGATGGGGTCTTAGTAGACCATACACTGAACATGAGTCAGCAGTGTGATGTGGTAGCTAAAAAGGCATATGTGATTTTGGGCTGCAGCAACAGAAGAAGAAGAAGAAGATATTGGATTTATATCCCAACCTATACTCTGAATCTCAGAGCAGTCACAATCTCCTTTACCTCCCCCCCCCCCCCGACAACAGACACCCTGTGAGGTAGGTGGGGCTGAGAGAGCTCTTACAGCAGCTGCTTTTTCAAGGGCAACGCCTACGAGAGTTATGGCTGACCCAAGGCCATTCCAGCAGCTGCAAATGGAGGAGTGAAGAATCAAACCCGTTTCTCTCAAATAAGAGTTCGTGCACTTAACCACTACACCACACTGGTATATAGTGTCCAGCTCAAGTGAAGTGATGGTGTCACTTTACTTTGCTCTGGTTTGCAGACCTCACCTAAAGTATTGTGTTCAGTATGGGGCACCACAATTTAAGAAGGATGTAGACAAGCTGGAACGTGTCCAGGGGAGGGCAATGAAGATGCTGAGGGATCTGGAAACCAAGTCCTATGAGGAAAGGCTGAAGGTTCTGGGTATGTTTAGCCTGGAGAGGAGACAATTAAGAGGTGATATGATCACCATCTTCAAGTACTTGAAGGATTATCATATAGAGGATGGTATGGAGTTATTTTCTGTTGCCCTAGAAGGTCGGGCCAGAATCAACAGGTTGAAATTGAATCAAAAGGGTTTTCAGCTAAACATTAGAAGAACTTCCTGACAGTGAGAGTGATTCCTCAGTGGGCTTCCTTGGGAGGTGGTGGGCTTTTCTTCTTTGGAAATTTTCAAATAGAACCTAGATGGCCATCTGACAGCAACACTGATTCTATGAACTTAGGCAAATCATGAGGAAGCAGGCAGGAAGTGTTGCATCAGTGCTAAGATTCCCACCCCCCAACCCCCCACTATCTTCTGGGCATGCAGCAGGGGTAAATGGAGGTTTAAGGGAGGTGTTTGTGAATTTTCTGACTTGTGCAGGAGGTTGGACTAGATGACCCTGGAATTCCCTTCCAACTCTATGATTCTATTAATGTGGAACAGCAGATGTATAGTCTACGCAAGAGACCATGGCTTAGAGGGTGACTACATGTTTTCTATGAGGAAATTTACAGGTTCAGCCCTTAGTTTCCCTATTTAAAGGATCACAGATAGTGGAGTGTTGAAACTGAACTTTTCCTGCAGATTTCCCTCCAGTTAGATTAGCAAACGAGCTACACATGCAGGTTGTCTGACTCAGTATTAAGCAACTTTATTTGCATGTTTGTTATCCACAAACTCCTTTGCACATCTAATTTTAAAGTGTAAAACTGCTGTTTGAAAGGCTCAAGCCCAAAGTCTCACTAGGCAAGTGAAGGTAGTTGCATTTTCTCTAGATTGTGGTTTGCAACTGCTGGTGTCACTTCTGTTCTTCTGGGCTTCTCAGGACTTGTATACATGAAAGAAATTTATGGATGCTAGTGGGTAGATCACTAGATTATTCCATCATTTCTTCTGAGGACATCTAATCATACAGAATTGTTTGTCTTTCTCCTGTGAAACACAGAAACACAAACTTCAGATCTTGGTCTTTTTCTTTCCTTTTTTGGGGAGGGGAGAGAATTATTATAATGCTGTATACACAGAGAGACATAGAGCAATGAAATAATCTGCTTTGTTTCTTTTCTTTTTTTGTGTCTAGATGGAGGATGTCATAGCACGTATGCAAGATGAAAAAAATGGGATTCCCATTCGGACAGTTAAAAGCTTTCTATCCAAGATTCCCAGTGTCTTTTCTGGTAAATACAATTTGTGTTGTGTTCAATTTGCTTTGGTTGTAACAGATATATGTGAGTTATATGTACTGAGTTAAGAACAATCAACCAAGTCGTTAGTTGGGCTCCATTTCATCTAGTACTAAAATTCTCATGAAATCGGTGGGCAGCATACGGACCAGACAGCATCTGGAGGAGGAGTTCTTGATGTAAGGAATAACAGAGGAGTTTCTGATGTAAGGATTAATGAGGAGGAGGGGAGGGAATGCTTCTAGTGTGTGTTTGGCAAATGTGACTCATCATATTAGCCACAGCAGAAAAAGCAACTGCAACTTCCTTTATGCCAAAAATATTTGGAAGAACCCAAGCTTTGACATATTGATAAAATGCAGCATCCCATAAGACATGTCCTCTGCTCCTCAAGAGTTGTTCTGAAATGTGGGGGAAGGAGAAGGAATTCTTCCTGGATCAGACCTTTTACTAGCTCCAGTTATTGGGTTCCCATGAAAAACAAACCCAGCAGCTAATCCTTTCAAAATATATAATGTGCATAAAAGTGTTTTATATGCCAATTGAAACAATGTTCATCTCCTGTAGACATGCTTAGGTGAACTCTTAATGACTGTCTCACAAAAGAGAGCTGACAACAGATGAATGTTGCAGCAACAAAAACAAAAACCTTTATTCAAATCCCTGTTAGCCTACAAACAGTTAAGAAACCAATTATTTTGTAAAATGGTAAGGTACACTAGAATTTTATTTTAAAATCCACTCAGCTTCATTTCTAAATACTTTGGAACACATTCCAAGATCCTTTACACAAAGTATGTTTTTCAGTTCCTCTTAGAATCATGACCAAGATGGTTGGTTCTGGGGCACTGCCTAGTTTGCTGAGATTTTTTGCTGGTTTTTGTCTTCATTGAAGGATGCGGCCATACATGCATTGTGAGAGTTGCACCTCAATAACTTCAGTCATTAATGGAGATCCTGCTTGAGAAAAATTCCTTGATTGTGCTGGGAATAATCAGAAGATTACCATCACCTTTCTGCTGTGTTTGGGAGCTCTCCAGACACATCTGACTGGCTGCTGTTAAAACAGAAAGGATGCATTACTAAGGGGATCCTTTGTTTGATCAACACAGGTCTTAATTTCTTGTGGCATCCACCTGTTTGCAGAAAAATGTGTTAGGCCAACCCTGGGGATAGGCTTGTGAGATCTTTTCTCCAGGTTACCACAAAAACCTAGATCCAAGATTAGACTTTCATTTTTATAGGAGAAAATGTCAAATAAAAGATTATTGGTCTAGCTATAATGAAGGTAATCTTCAAATCAGAAAAGGCTTTTGGCATTTTATTTGCTCATGGTGCCCGTGTTGTGTAGTGCAGTGGTCTTCAATCTGTGGGTTGGGGTTGCCAACTCTAAGATGGGAAATGTCTGGAGATTTAGAGGTGGAGCTTGAGGAGAATGGAGTTTGGGGAGGGGAAGGAATTAAGCGGGGATGTGATGTCATAGAGGCTGCCCTCCAAAGCTGCCACTTTCTTCAAAGAAACTGATCTCTGTAGTATAGAGATCAGTTGTAATTCCAAGAGAACTCCAGTCCAACTTGAAGGCTGGCAGTCATTGGGCCTTTAAGTGGGTTGCAGAGTCCTAATTGTTGGGTTATAAGCACAGTTTATAAATTCAGCTGCCATGTTTTGCTCCAAGGATTCCTGTAATTTGTATGCTTACATAGACAACAAGCCTCCTGGTTTTCTTAGTGTATGAATATACAAAGACACATATACTGGGAGACACAACAAATGGTAAGGTTCATGCCATCACATGGGATTTAAAGGTAGAGCCCCAACTTGACTAAGATTTTTTTTCAGATATACTATAAAGAGAGGTGGGAGGGTCATCATCTTACATTCTCCTACTTGTATTTTTTTTAATTTAAAAATAAACTTTATTTAATCACAATGCAGCATAACAAAGATTAACCAACAATAATTAGAAAGACATGCAAACAGACATAACAAAAAGCACATTTCAATTTAGAGCAAATAAACAAACTTGTATATATGATAATCTTGCGTGATAACAATAATATATATATTATTATATATGTAATATTCCATTGGTCAAGATAAGATAACATGGTGCAGAAAACAAGCCAGAAATAAATAACCCTGTGCTCAATAGTGAGTACAACTGAGACCAAAAGAAAAAAGAAGGAAAATAATACTGAAACAAACAAGTGGATAGAAAATAAAAATTAAATCAAATTAAAATTAAAAATGTAACCAGGAGTGATAAGTCTGGTTCGAGGGGAGAAGTTCGTGCTGTGACATAAAGTCTAATACAGGAAACAAATCTATCATGGAGGCCATTGGAAACCGAGTTAGCATGCTCCACAACTGTTGTAATCTTCTGCATAACAAATTGGTCCCAAATTTTATCAAACCAATCCAGCCTGGCTGGGGGAGAGGAGGATTTCCAAGACGATGCAATGGTATGACATGCAGTAGCCAAAAGAACACAAATTAAATCCTTATGATTAATATTTGCAGTTGACTCATCCCATAAATCTAAAAGTAGCAATTCAGGAGACAAAGGCAGAATTTGTGAGCTTATTAAAGAGATTTGTTGTAAAACATCCGACCAAACTGCTGAATAAAGGGATACTCCCACCAACAGTGAGTTATGGATTGATCTGATGAAGTTTTCTAGGAGGAAAATACCAGCGTGTCAAAATTTTAAAGAATTGCATTTTGATATTGAAAACTGAAGAAGAGTTTGCAGGGGAGTTCCAATTTTTTTTCCATGATGTAGAAGGGATATTTCTATTAAGATCTTCTTCCCAAGCTCTCTGATAATTCAATGTAGAACAGAATTTTATATAAAGTTCTATATAAAGTTTTATATAAGTTTTATATAAAGTTCAATCAGAATTTTATATAAAGTTGTTAAAAGACCCTTATTAGGCGTAAATGTTGTAGCCAGAAGTGTTCCGAATTTTGTGTAAGACCTACTAAAAGTCCCTAGATTTGAGAGCTGTTCAATCATATTTTTCAGTTGTAGGTATCGAAACCAAGGGATATTCTTGTCCAGCAATCTATCAAAATAAGATTTTGCATACATGTATTTTTCTAAACAAGACTGGATTCCTCAATGCACTCTCTCCTAAAATAAAAACAGTTTATATTTTTCAAGTCCTTGGTACTAGTCTAAACACAGATTACCAGGATCCTTAATGACGTAGTGCAAGTCTAAAAGCTTCCTGACCCACTGATAATATACAGATTGTTATTTGAAGAGATGTGGCTTCTTACCCTCGTAGTATTGTTTTAATTAAGTCAAAATTCATGCCTTACTGTATGAAATGGTTTGGGTTCTGTCAGATATGTCAGAACTGACTGACTGAGAGTAACATTAGCTCCAATGCGTGGGGCAAAGTACTTAATGTCTGATTTTATTGTTGTCCCTTGTTCTGAATCAACCACTCTTGTTATGGGTCTTGACTTAGAGCCACCAAAGATATGCTTTATAAAGTACAGTGCACAAAGTTTAAGTATTAAATTTTGAATTAATATATTTTATGCTGCATACTAGATTCTTATATGTTTGTAAGGTTTTTGCATTATGGGTTTAATTATAATAAATGGTTTTGACTTTGGAACAGGTTTCTCTCTCTCAAATTAGGTTCTTGCCAATCATCCCCCCCCCTACTGAACCCACTGGGAATAGGAATCCTAGGAAAGGTTTCTATACTCCAAAATCCCCTAACAGGAAGCTGACTGGGTGCTTTTGGACCAGTCACAGACTTTCAACCTAACTTACCTCACAGGCTTGTTGTGCAGATCAAAAGGGGGAGAGGAGAATGATGTAAGTGGCTTTGCACACACACACACACACCCTGTGCAGAAAGACTATCCTTTTCCTAGGTAACAGCTGCAGGAAGGGGGGAGGAGATGGAAAGCTGAAGTCAGAGGGGCAGATAAAGGTAGGCTGTGGTTATCAGGGAAGGAGATAGGGTTGCCAACTCCAGGTGGGAAATTCCTGGAGATATGAGGGGTGGAGCCTAGAGACGGTGGGTTTTGAGAAGGGGTGGGACTTCAGACAGGTACAAACCAGCTGTTTCCTCCTGGGGAACTATTGTTACCAATCACTCAGAATTACAACTGCTCTCCAGATGGCAGAGATCAGTTCCCCCGGAGAAAATGGGCTGCTTTACAGGGTGGATTCTGTGTCATTATACCCTGCTGAAGTTGCTTCTCTCCTGCTCTGTGGAGAAAGACTGTATTTTTCCTAGGTAGAGGCTGCAGGGGTGGGGGAGGAGATGGAAAGCTAAAGTCCAGTTCCCCTACAGAAAACAGCCACATTGAGGCACATACTCTATTATACCATAACACAAAAAACCAAGCCAAAAACCCCCCAGATCACGCAACAAGCACACACTGGTGCTAAGTGCCATAAGGCGAAATGCAACAAGAAAATACAGCAACAAAGCACTGCAGACAAAAGGAATGATGAGCTTCATTCTCTGCATGATCATCATCATGCTATGATGCCACATCAAATTGACCCTGACTGCCCAAGGCCAGGGCACTTGCCCAGAGTTTCTTTCTAGAACCCATTGTATTTATTCTCACAGTGGACTTTATTCTTAGTAAAATCATAACTGCCTAAAGAGCAGATATGAATTGTATGTGCTCATTCTGTGTCACATGCCTTACTTATTTTGGGCTGTGCACGATATTGATACCTAATTTCCTTGTATGCATAAGATTTCTAGTTGGTATCAGCATGAACACCCTGCCCTGGTATAGCCCAGATTATCCTGATTATCCCCCCTGCTCAAATGGACTGCCAAACTGACTGCCAGGTTGGTATTGGCCGGGACCTAGACAGCTTGGGATCCCATCTATCTTTTTAAACTGAACAGAGCCAGGCTATGATACTTGTAGAATGTCATCTTGGGTGCGGTCACACTTACATTAAATCCATCAGCAACCCATCTTTAAAGCGCCGTTATTTCGTATGTCAGATAATCCGCCGCATCCTGTTTCCCGATCAGACAGCATGGAGTTCCGATGGCGTGCCGTGTTGATCCCGTCCCCTGCTCGATCACACAGCGCCCTCCCGGAACTTCTTTCAGATGGCGGCAATCCGCATTAGCGCAGGCGCAGTGCTGGGCGCTAACAGGAGGGTTTGCGGGGTTTCCGGCTATTAAACCTCTTTTTTTTTGTTTCCCCGCTGCTCTATCGATATATCGATATATCGATATATCGTTGTGTCGAAATGGAATTTTTGAGCTCTTGCTTGGTGGCCGTCCGGTCGCCGCCGCGCTCCGACACCTCCGCGTCTCCCGGCACGTAGGGAGGGATCGGCGGGTGGGCGCCCCCCAGCAGCCTGGGCCGGAGGCTGGAACACATCCCCATGGTGGCGGCCAAAGGTTCTCACGTTCCCCGGGCCGGACACGCGACTCGCACGCACACCCGGCTAGAAGGGAGGAGGGGGACGTGATGTTGCAAACTGCTGTTTAGAAAAGCGCACATGAAACATAACATCGATGACAGGGAGGAGGAGAAGTGAAGGAAGGTCGCCGCGCCTCTCGGTCCCCCTTTGGAGAAGACTCTGCAGCCGGAGGCAGGAGCGCGGGGTGGTCGCCGCCAGCCCAGGGAAGTCCCGGCCCTCCCCGAGGGCGGCTTTTAAAGTGAAACCATCTCCTCCTCGGAGTGGCCAAAGCTGCCCGCTTTCCTTGGGCTCCGAGAGAATCGTCTTCCTCCCTTCCATATTTCGATATATCGATATATCGCTATTACGCAATAAACTAAAATATTTTTTTTAAAAAAAGGCCGGGCTTGCACGTTTCAGAAGGCCCCCCCCCTTCCTTCGATGGCGCAGTGATATGCATTTGCTTGTGGCGGGAAGCTGGAAGCGGGAAGCGCTGTTGCAACTCAGCAACGATTGCCCGTCCAGACGCTCCAGAGCGCCCAGGAAGCGCTCAGGAAACGTCTTGTTCCGGATTAAAAGCAGTGGCAAATTAATCCGCGAGCAAGGCGCATCAGCGTGGGACGGGCACGGGCTAAGCACGCTTCACAGATGTGCATGTGTGAATGTCCCGGTAAAATCCGACATGCATGCGGGCTCAACTCATGCCTGTAGCGGGGTTTTTTGGACGTCTGACTGCACCCCAAGTTACTGTTTTGTGGTTTTAATGAATGATGTTTTTAGGTTTTAAAAGTTGGTTTATTTTATTTATTTATCAGTAATAACTAAATAAAAGCCCAACTGCAGTGGCAAACCTGAGAATTTTCATTGATTGGATATGGCCTACGCAGGATTGGCTTGTGCTTTCTCTGGCATGCCATTGGCTGATTCTGCTTTCCCCCACCCACCGCCTGCCCCATAAGGCAAGAACCCCACCAGAAGGCCACTGACCTTTGAGGGAGACAATTCTCTGCTGACAGGTTCTCCTGGGGGCTTACTGATCACTACTGCCTCTCCTCAGGGCCTGTTGTAGGAAGTCCAGGACAGTCCATCTCCCCACCCCCACAAACAATGCTGCCACAAAGCAAACAGTGAAGCAAACTGTACACTGTGAGAGACATGTTCATGAGACAAACCAAAAGCAGTTCCTTCTCTTCAACTCCCCCTTGAGGGGGGGAGTGAATGCCTTCACTTGGGTGGGTGCGTAGGAAGACAGGAAGGCTGCGGGGGGCACTCACACAGAGGCCTTCAGTGGGAAATTCCTAAGGTATCATTACAGGCCTCTGAAGGAGGCCTTTCCTTCTGGAGAACCACTGTTGCCAGTCTTAAGGTGAGGACTGTGGAAGCTGGCTGGGTGATTTTGGACCAGATGAAAGCTAATATATATATATATTTAAAAGCTTTCATGAAAGCAGAATGCCAGCGGGGCGTGGGGGCTTTCCAGTGTTTTGCACTGAGTGTCACATGCATGACTATCTGCCCATAGGACAGAAGTCTTGGGTGTGTGCTCGATGCAAGGAGCTCCTGGTCCTCAGGGAATGAGTTTGTACCCTTGAGGCGGAGGTGACTGACCTGGAGAAGCAGAGACAGTGAGTTAGGCACTCAGGGAAGACTCTCGGGGGCATATTAGATGAGCCCCACGCTGAACGTGGCAGCCCCGTTGCTACCAGGGAGCATGAGGGTCAAGAGGGAACAGGGCACCATACTGAGGATAAGGGGAATGCACCCTCAGATGGGAGCTCTTCTTCAGTTGGTGAGCAGGGATCCTTTCGCGCCAAGGAACCATCCCTGGGCAGGGAGAGAGGAGGGGTCTTGGTAGTTGGTGATTCGATCCTTAGGCAAGTAGATAGCTGGCTGGCAAAACCGCGTACTGACCGCATGGTGACTTGCCTGCCTGGTGCAAAGGTAGCAGACATTACATGTGTTATAGATAGGCTGATAGACAATGCTGGGGAGGAGCCAGTGGTCGTGGTGCATGTTGGCACCAACGATGTGGGGAATGCAGTCATGAGGTCCTGGAGGAAAAATTTAGACTGCTAGGCAGGAGACTTAAGGCCAGGACCTCCAAGGTAGCCTTCTCAGAAGTGCTACCTATTCCACGTGCAGGGCAGGAGAGACAGGCACAAATTAGAAGTCTCAATGTGTGGATGAGACGATGGTGGCGGAAGGGTTTAAGTTCGTTAAGCACTGGGATACTTTCTGGAACAAGCTGGAGCTGTCCAAAAGAGACGGTCTCCACTTGTCCCCAGATGGAACCAGGTTCCTGGCACTTGAAATCAAAAAGGTGGCAGAGCAGTTTTTAAACTAAATCTTGGGGGAAAGCTGACAGGAGATGAAATATCTCTGGTTCAGGTAGACTCATCTCAAAGAGATGAAGGGTTAGCTGATACTTTTCTAACGGGTAATGGATCAGAGTTGTCCACTGAGATGGTGACAAACAGAATGGACTGCCTGCCAGAGTCTCGAGGCGGCAGGATGAAGGTGGTGGGCCTAGCTTGCCTGGGAAATTATAGATGTTCGTACGCAAATGCTAGAAGTCTTCAAAGTAAAATTGGTGAGTTGGAATGTTTAGTGTTGGGAGAAAACATAGACATTGTTGGAATTTCAGAAACTTGATGGAATGAGGAGAATCAGTGGGACATGATGATTCCTGGATATAAGTTATACCGAAAAGATAGGGAGGGAAGGGTTGGAGGTGGGGTGGCTCTGTATGTCAGAGAGGGCATGCGGTCCAGTAAGACTGAGGTCAGAGAATTAGATTCCCTTCTAGAAATGCTTTGGGCCAAAATAGAGGGCCCAAAAGGAAATTTAACTATGGGAGTTTGTTATCGCCCACCAAATCAAAAGATAGAAGACAACTATAACATGATGGAAGGAATGAAGATAGTGGCTAAACGTAAAAACTGTTTTGTAATAGGTAATTTTAACTACCCACAGATTGATTGGGTCAATATGTGTTCTGGTCGAGGGAAAGAGATTGAGTTTCTTGATGCTATCAATGACAGTGCTATGGAGCAGATGCTCTCAAAACCTACCAGGGGTGGGGTGATCTTGGATATGGTCCTAAGTAATGCCCAAGACTTGGTGAGAGATGTAAAAGTGATAGCACTGCTTGGGAGCAGTGACCATAACGTTATTGATATCACCATTTGTATAAATAGAGAGTTGCCCCAAAAGACCAGCACAACCACGTTTAACTTTAAAAGGGGTAAATTCTCTGAGATGCGGAGGCATGTGAAGAGGAAACTGAAAGGAAAGGTAAATACAGTCAAAACCCTTGGGGAAGCTTGGAGGCTATTTAAAACTACAATCCTAGATGCTCAGATAAAATATATACCACAAGTTAGGAAAGGCACAAACAGGTATAAGAAAAGGCCTGCATGGTTAACAAACAAAGTAATGGAAGCTGTAAAAGGTAAGAAGGACTCCTTTAAGTGGTGGACAGCTAGTCCAAGTTAGATTAATAAAAGGGAATACAGGCTATGGCAAATCAAATGCAAGGCTGTGATCAGGCAGGCAAAAAGGGACTATGAGGAGCATATTGCAAAAAACATAAAGACCAACAATAAAAATTTCTTCAAATATATTAGAAGCAGGAAAGCAGCCAGGGAGGCAGTGGGGCCCTTGGATGACAAAGGGGTAAAAGGGTTACTGAAGGAGGATAGGGAAATGGCTGAGAAGCTGAATGCATTGTTTTCCTCCGTCTTCACTGTGGAAGACGAGAAGTGTTTGCCCGCTCCAGAACCACTAATTTTGGAAGGGGTGTTGAAAGACCTGAGTCAGATTGAGGTGACAAGAGAGGAGGTCCTACAACTGATTGACGAATTAAAAATGAATAAGTCACCAGGTCCGGATGGCATACATCCAAAAGTTCTGAAAGAATTCAAAGTTGAACTTGTGGATCTTCTGACAAAAATATGTAATCTTTCATTGATATCTCTCTTCGTTCCTGAGGACTGGAAGGTAGCAAATGTCACCCCCATCTTTAAAAAGGGTTCCTGAGGAGATCCGGGAAATTACACGCCCGTCAGTCTGACTTCAATACCGTGAAAGTTGGTAGAAACCATTATCAGGGACAGAATGAGTAGGCACATTGATGAACACGGGTTATTGAGGAAGACTCAGCATGGTTCTGTAAGGGAAGATCTTGCCTCACTAACCTGTCACATTTCTTTGAGGGGGTGAATAAACATGTTGACAAAGGAGACCCAGTTGATGTTGCTTACCTTGACTTCCAGAAAGCTTTTGATAAAGTTCCTCATCAAAGGCTCCTTAGAAAGCTCGAGAGTCATGGAGTAAAAGGACAGGTCCTCTTGTGGATCAAAAACTGGCTAATTAATAGGAAGCAGAGAGTGAGTATAAATGGGCAGTCTTCGCAGTGGAGGACGGTAAGCAGTAGGGTGACGCAGGGCTCAGTACTGGGTCCCATGCTCTTTAATTTGTTCATAAATGATTTGGAGTTGGGAGTGAGCAGTGAAGTGGACAAGTTTGCAGATGACGCTAAATTGTTCAGGGTGGTGAGAACCAGAGAGGATTGTGAGGCACTCCAAAGGGATCTGTTGAGGCTGGGTGAGTGGGTGTCAACGTGGCAGATGAGGTTCAATGTGGCCAAGTGCAAAGTAATGCACATTGGGGCCAAGAATCCCAGCTACAAATACAAGTTGATGGGGTATGAACTGGCAGAGACTGACCAAGAGAGAGATCTTGGGGTCATGGTAGATAACTCACTGAAAAGGTCAAGACAGTGTGCGATTGCAATAAAAAAGGCCAATGCCATGCTGGGAATTATTAGGAAGGGAATTGTAAACAAATCAGCCAGTATCATAATGCCCCTGTATAAATCGATGGTGCGGTCTCATTTCGAATACTTTGTGCAATTCTGGTCACCACACCTCAAAAAGGATATTATAACATTGGAAAAAGTGCCGAAAAGGGCACCTAGAATGATTAAAGGGTTGGAACACTTTCCCTATGAAGAAAGGTTAAAATGCTTGGGGCTCTTTAGCTTGTAGAAACGTTGACTGCGGGGTGACATGATAGAGGTTTACAAGTTTATGCATGGGATGGGGAAAGTAGAGAAAGAAGTCTCCCTACACAATACAATATTGTGTATTGCACAATACAAGAACTTGCAGGCATTTGATGAAATTGCTGAGCAGTCGGATTAAAACAAAAGGAAGTACTTCTTCACCCAAATGGTGATTAACATGTGGAATCCACTGCCACAGGAGGTGGTGGCAGCTATAAGCATAGACAGCTTCAGGAGGGGGTTATATATATAATTTTTTTGGCCACTGTGTGACACAGAGTGTTGCACTGGATGGGCCATTTGCATGATCCAACATGGCTTCTGTTATGTTCTTAGTTGCAGACTTTCAGCCCAACCTGCCTCATGGGGTTGTTGTTCAGATCAAAGGGGGAGAGGAGGTTGATGTAAGCTGAATTGGTCCCCCCACACTGTAATGAAAGACAGTCCTTTTCCTATGTAGAGGCTGCAGGGGGGGTGATGGAGACATAAATAAAGGGGTGGCTCTACCTGGGGGGGGGGTGGCTACCCTATACCTGGCTGCTTGCTACTGTTCAGCAGCAGCCCCCCTATGACAGCTGCAGTGGCATAGGAGTTAGGGCTTCAGAATGGGATCTGCCAGACCCAAATTCTTGCTGTGGATGTAAATTGCTTCAGTTCCCTCCCCGTGAAGAAAGACTGTCATTTTCCTATATAGAGGCTGCAGGGAGGGGGAAGGTGATGAAAACCTTAAGTCAGAGGGATAGATAAAGGGAAGGAGATAGGGTTGCCCACTCCAGGTTAGGTAACTCCTGGAGATTTAAGGGGTAGGGCCTGGAGAATGTGGGGTTTGGTGAGGGCTAGGACCTCAGACAGGTACAATGTCATTTCCTCCTGGGGAGCTACTGTAGATCACTCAGATTTACAACTGCTCTTTAGATGGCAGAGATCAGCTCCCCTTGAGGTGGGGGGAGGAGTCAATGTCTTTGCTTGAGTAGGTGGGAAGACAGCAAGGGTGGCGGGCACTCACCCACAGCCTCCTTCTAGAGCCTGTTGTAGTTTTCTTCACAACAGGCCTTTTCTCCTAATCAATATAATAAATTCATTCACTTTGACTGCACATATACGAAAATTGGAACAATACATAGAAATAAAATAACTCTTGTCAGATCTTGGAAGCTAAGCAAGTTTGGCCCTGGCTAGTATTTGAATGGTAGGTCTCCAAGGGACACCAGGGTCATGATGTGGAGGCAGGTAATGGCAAACGATCTCCAAACATCTCTTGCCTTGAAAACTCCATTGGGTCACCCTAAGTCAGCTGTGACTTGATAGCACTTTTCACCACCATTAGTGTGACCCATACCTGAGGTATAGGCTCTTTCTCTTTTTATTAATTGAGAAATGGATGTGAAAACTCAGAAACACAACTTCTAATCTATTTCCCATTCATCACATTGTTATCTTGCTCTTTGACCAAGGAGCTCCATCATTCTCCCCTCCTCCATATTATTTTTGTTGCATTCAGTATTGCTTATGATAGGGAAGTTGCCATTTAGTATCATAATCATCTGAAACAACCAGCAGAGATAAACACACTGAAGAGGCCCAGTGAGCCTTGGTGTCTGATGCTGATTATATCATTAATAGCAAGAGGTACTTGATATATACTACAGGATTCATTTACTCAGCTGTGATTACATACAAAATGGCTTGAATGAATTATTAGTGAAGGAAATCTGATATATTGACCATGGAAATGCTGTAGACTAGTGTACTGCTATATACATTTTCAATAAAGCAGAACAGCAGTGAGGAATGTTCTGTGATATTTAAATGTGGATTTGATGATGGACTTTACAGCTTGTAGTGGATTTTCTGTTGCTAATATTATATGAATGAAGGTTCCATAGTTCACCATAACACTGAAGAAGTCTTTAAAGGAAAAAAATAAACAGCTGTGATAGTATGTTTGGTCTGCCAAAGCAATCTGGATTAATTAAACCTTTGTGTTTATGATCTCAAATTGTTAAATAAAATTATGTACTCTGATTTCATTTAACCCCTGTCTTTACTGAGTTAAAGTTTCCAGACATTCTTAGGGATGGTAAAAGGAGGGGGTTAATTATGTTAATGGAGTTTATGTCAGCTTTGAAGGTTGGAGGACCTAAATTTGAATTTAATCATTTATTCAGAATGGATTTACTGAGCTATAATGAAGGCACATCTTTAGGCAATGCAAACTCATTGGCCTCTGCATTTAAGGACTTGGATGTCTCTTCAGGAAAAAACATTGGTAATATTTGAAGGATTGTGCATGGTCCTCCATGTAAGCACCACGTTTTTCAAGCTACTTTTCATGTTGCAGCCCCTTGCATATCCTTTACCCCAAAGTCACTTCTTAAAGTCAGGGGGCACCCTAGAGATTAGAGAATTTAGACTGCATCAGGACATGCATCACAGCGGCAAGATCTTTCCTGCCCTGGAATGGCTGCAGCTGGTTTACAACTGGTAAAGTGTGCCTTGGACCACTGCTGCCTCCTGTTTATCCAACAGGAGGTCTGGTCCAGCAGCACTGTGAACCTGGTTCTTTTTGGGGAGTTCATTCCATGCATAGCAGGAGATATCTCTGTTCCCAAGTCAGACTTTCCTCCACTAGTAGCACATCCATCTTTTGGGGATTAAGTATCATATTGTTAGCTATCCATCCTCAAACTGGCACCCATTCATGGTTTCTGCCACCTCATGGGATGTGGTGGATGTTAGGGAATTTTGTTTGAAAGTCTATTTCTTTATCTCAAACAGTGTGATGGATCACTGGATCAAATAATCATTGAGAGGCATTTAACATGAAAAAGCAAAAACATATTTATTTCTACAGGGAAAGGGTATTGGGAGATAAAACAACTAACACTATAGAACTACATACTAACACATTGAGAACCACATGCTTAATGGAAGACTACTTCCTCCTCCTTCTTGACCTCTCTGCCTGAACAAAGGAAGTCACCTGACTAACTGACCAAATAGACAAAACAGGTTTTCTCGCTTCTAGACCTTGATTGACAGCAGTCAGTATCTTCTTCCCAGGTCATGCAGACAATAGGGAATCAGGCATAGTGTTAACCCTATAATGACTGGAACTTTAGAACATTGCAAAGGACATACAGAACAGATATATATTTCCAACACCCCTTCTCAATGCCTAATGTGCAAGTCATTATACATTCAATAGTCATTACTCATTATTCACTGTAACATTCACATCAACTAGATTCATCATTTCACGTAAACGTTCAAATCTAGCATAAGGTAATGGCTTTGTAAGTATATCAGCTACCATAGTTTCTGCACAACAATATTCTATCGTAATCAGCCCCTTCTGGTGTAGATCTTTCACTAGCTCACATTTAATACCAATAGATCTACTTCTGGCTGTTCTACTTTCCCCTTTACATATAACAATACAAGCTTGATTATCTTCAAACATTACAATAGGTACAGGTTCTTTTATCTTGAAGTCTTTCAGCAAATGAAAAACCCATTCAAGTTCACTGCAGGCACTGGCTGTTGACACACACTCAGCTTCTGCTGTAGATTGTGCCACTATAGTCTGTTTTCTGCTAGTCCATTCTACAAGTCCATTTCCGTAGAAGAACAAGTATCCACTGGTTGATCTGTAATTGTACGATTCTTCTGCATAGTTGGCATCCATATATCCAACTAGTCTGGTTCAATGATCAGTCTTAAATGCATAGTCCCTTTTAAGTATCTGGTAAGTTTCTTTACTGCATTCCAATCATGGTGATTAGATGGACTTACTTTTCTGCTCAGTATTCCAACAACAGCTGTTATATCAGGTCTGGTAGTTTTACTCAGGTACAGGAGTTTTCCTATAGCTTCTCTGTACTCTCCAATGTCTTTGAGTGGTTGTCCACCCTGAGCTCTCAGGTATGTAGGTTCAAGAGGTATCTTAGATTCTTTACAGTCTCTCATGCCAAGAGATTCTATAAAGTCCATAATCTTTCGTCTTTAGCACAATTGAAAGGTTCCATCCTCGCGTCTCTCAATCTGTATTCATAGATAGTGTTTAATATTTCCAAGTCTTTTGACTTCGACCTCTTTGTTCAGCTTTTTAACAATGTCTTTAATGTCCTTTTTGTTCTTGCAGCTCACAACCAAATTGTCAATGTAAACCATGATGTATTGATATTCTCCATCTTTAAGTCTAGTGTACATGCAGGATTCAGCTTTCCCTTGCTCAAATCCTTGTTGCTGTAGTAGTCCAGTTATTTTGTCGTACCAACTTTTTGTGGCCTGTTTCAAACCATACAGTCCTTTGTTGAGTTTGAAAACATAGTTCTCTTTTCCAGGGACTTGAAAACCTTCAGGTATTTCAATATAGATTTTCTCTGAAAGCTCACCATTAAGAAATGCTGTTTTAATGTCTAGGTGTTCTACAAGCATTTGCCCCCCAAGTCGGAATAAAAAAGTGGACACAAATAAATTGGTAAAAACTATGGGCCACTTTATTAAATAACACAGCAATGGCAAGGGCAACCAAACTGCAGCCAGGTCACAGCTCCCGTCAGGCAGGCCCAGCAGAGAGGCTCGCACCGGAGGGCCCAGACACCAGACGCGCATCTCACTGAATGGCACCCATCCAATCGAGTCTCCAGGACAGTCTGCATTCACACACCTTGGGTCACCAATACCCAAAGGTTGATCCTGCCAGACCCCTAACTCCCCCAAAGGGGGAGGCTAACCGGTCCTCCCCAGGCCGCATGGCACCATAAACCCAGTAAAACCTGCCCTAAAAAGTGATCAATCTATAAGAAGGCACCATCCCGAAGCCAATTCCTCAATCCACTGATATGCTATGCAGGGTAGGCAAAAAACATACCCCAGTCATAAGCCAAACAGCCGGGGAGTAAAAGATTCCTACCCGGCCCCTCAAAAAAGAGGCGACCAGAAAATTCCTACATAACAAACAGGGTGGGCGGGAGGGCTGAGCACTGAAGGAGGACTGCAGAGAAGGGAGCGGAGGCTTCTTAAGGCACGTAGAAGCCCCACCCCCTAAAGACGCGTCTAAAGCACACTAAATCGCCCGCTCTTCCCTCCGGAGGGAAGATCTCCCCGGCAAAATCTCCCCAGCAGCCACGCCGTGATGTGGTGGGCTGCCGGAGATGCCATTGCCCCCCAAGTCGAAATAAAGAGGCGGACACAAATAAATTCGTAAAAACTATGAGCCACTTTATTAAATAACACAGCAATGGCAAGGGCAACCAAACTGCAGCCAGGTCAGGGCCAGGGGTCTCCTCAGACCGCTCCCCTGCCTTTTTTCAGTGGGCGAGAGACCTGGCCCCCCGGCCGGAGCTGTGTGTCACAGCTCCCGTCAGGCAGGCCCAGCAGGGAGGCTCGCACCGGAGGGCCCAGACACCAGACGCAAGTCTCAGTGAAAGGCACCCATCCAATCGAGTCTCCAGGACAGTCTGCATTCACACACCTCGGGCCACACCCAAAGGTTGATCCTGCCAGACCCCTAACTCCCCAAACGGGGGAGGCTAACCGGTCCTCCCCAGGCCGCATGGTGCCATAAACCCCGTAAAACCTGCCACAACTAAGGCCAAGTCTCTACTTAGGGCTTAGCACCCACCAAAAGGCCCAAAGCCAACACAAGCCCTTGCCGCAAATCCCTCAGGAAAAGCATATTACCCTTTTCCGAGAGATGTACCCCATCCCCTCTGTAGAGGTCAAGACATTCCTTAGAAATATCCGGATGGGGCAAATAGTGGCCCAAACCACCCTCCAAAACCTTGCAAATCTCCTTATTCGCTCTGTAACGAGCCCTTTCTAACCCAGCTGGATTCCAAGCACTGCACCACACCAAGCACGGAATCATGGCCGACCAAACTATAATGGTACCAGACCATCTCTTCCTTATGTACTTGAAATAATCTCAGGCCTGCAAGAGCAATGTCTTGCCTTTAATCAGCCCGAGATCATTCCCTCCCAGGTGAACAATTAATACCTGCGGAGGAGGGCCCACACACCCGTGAAACAAAAGGGGGAGCAAGCCAGGCCACTGAAGACCCCTGCACCCCCGCCATTCTATCGTAACATGTTTGCTGAGCCCCAGCTGAGAGCCAACAGCAGTTCTCCGAGCTTGATGTGCTGCCCCAAACACATAACTGTGCCCGCAAATGAGAACTCTGCTCCTCCGGCCAGGAACAACAGCATCTAAAAAGAAAAACAGACAAGTTATAAAACCCAAACCTTAAACTACCCCAGCTCCTAATCACAAACTATTAGCGGAGCAAAGGGCGAATATAACCTTTGTAAGCCTGAGACCACCAACGGCCAAGGCACTGAATGGACGAAGTAGGATAACCCAAGGCAGCAGCCGTAGAGGCCGTGCCGATTCTAAAGGAATGGGTACCAAACCTCACTCCAGACAACCCCAACAAGGCCAAAGCCCTGGACGTCATGGCCCAAAATTGATGTTTTGTCAGAGGACTGCCTCCAGAATGGCAAAACAACAACCCTTCGCAGCCTCCCCGCACAGCCAAATATTCAGCCAATGCGGTAACTGGGCAAAGCTTCACTTCAGAACACGGACCCAACTCCAGCACAGTCCCCATGCCCGCTTGATCCGTCTTGGATCGCCGGATAGTAAGAACCGCCTTACCCCCCGACAACCTAATATCTCTCAGTAACAACGCCCTAACTGAAACATTGCTCTTGGAGCTTGCCACCAATTCACTAACCCTCAGCGCCCCAAAAAAGGCCACCAAAGAGGCTGCGTGAAACAAAACTGCCTCAAAATGAGACGCACAAAGTGCGCTCCAAACCCCTTTCAAACCCCGAAGAATCACAGGAAACATAGGGGTCCTAGTATCAGGCTTAGGCCCAACCTCCCTGGACCACCCTTCCAGCATCTTTCGAATACGAAAATCTGCTGTTTCCTCCTTATACCCTAAGGCTTTGCTAGCGAAGGCCAGCGCAGACATACGTCCCCTGATTGATTGCACGGCCAGTCCCTTACCTCTCAAGTAAACACAATAATGGAGCAACTGCTCCACTGGGAGGGGCCAAACAATGCGATACCCTCCCTCAGCCCTAAAGTTTTCAAACTGCCATACAGCACGTTCGTAAGACTTCCTGGTGCTAGGTGCAATGGCTAGGCTATCGCTCTGCAGGCCTCGGCTCTCCAATCAGCCATAGTTCCTGGGGCATTGCCACCACTTCCAAATCGGCATCCGGGGCCAGCTGACGAAACCTCTCCATCTGTTTACGAGAGAGAGCATCAGCCACCCCGTTATTCACCCCAGGAATATGCTTGGCTAGAAACAAAACGTTAAGCCGCAGGCAACGCAGAGTGAAGGCCCTCACCAACCTCATAACCCGCTGCGATTTGGATGACAGGGAATTAATCACATGAACAACAGCCATGTTGTCGCCCCAAAAATGAATAGTGCGATCAACCATATCCCTTCCCCACAGCCAAACCGCAACTAAAATAGGAAAAAATTCCAAAAACGTGAGATCCCGGCTCAAGCCAGCCTGAACCCACGATTCTGGCCACACCTCCATGCACCAATGTCCACGGAAGTAGACCCCGAAACCCAATGAGCCAGAAGCATCGGAGATGACTTGAAGCTCCGCCTCAAGCCTCATGTCCTCTCTCCAAAAAGAAATCCCATTGAAGGATTCCAAAAATTCTTGCCATACTCGCAGATCCTCCCTCATCCAGCTAGTAACCCTGGTCTTGTGTTGGGGCAGGCGAAGGCCCGCCATTGCATCACAGAACCTATGAAGAAAGGCTCTACCCGGGGCAACCGCTTTGCAGGCAAAGTTAAGATGCCCCACCAACTGCTGCAGCTCAAGAAGCGTAACCTTCTTCTTGAGGAGGAAAGAACCAATCCTTTCCTTCAAATCCACCAGCTTCTGACCAGGAATCCTGGACGACTGCGCTAACGTATCCAGCTCAATCCCCCAAAACACAAGGCACTGAGCGAGGCCTTCGGTTTTCTCCTCAGCCAAAGGCACACCTAACTCTGCGGCCAACTCAATAAATCCGGACAGCAACTGAGTGCAACGTCCAGAACCAGCAGGGCCCACAAACAGGTAGTCATCCAAATAATGAACAACATCCTGCAAATCCACTTTCTCACGCACAGCCCATTCAAGAAAAGTGCTGAAACGCTCGAAAGCCGCACACGATACAGAGCAGCCCATCGGCAAAGCCCTGTCCATGTAAAACTGCCCTGCAAAAGAAAAACGCAAAAGCTCAAAATCATCCGGGTGGACAGGGAGAAGGCGAAATGCAGACTTGATATCGCATTTAGCCAACTCAGCCCCCTGACCACAGCGTCAAATGACGCCCACGGCCTGATCAAATGTGGTGTACCGAACGGAGCATAACTCCTCAGGTATACCATCATTAACAGAGGAACCCCTAGGGTAAGAAAGATGGTGAATCAAACAAAATTCACCCGGCGCCTTCTTTGGCACCACACCTAACGGGGAAACCCTAAGATTAACCACTGGAGGACTAGCAAATGGGCCTAAAATCCTGCCCTCTACCAGCTCCTTGGCGATCTTAGCCTCTACAACGTGTTCTAAACCCACAACTGAACTGAGGTTCCGAAACCAAGTTGGCACTCAAGAACCCTGAAAGGGAATTCTAAAACCCAACGTAAAACTGTTCAACAAGTATAAACTGTCCTCCCTACGTGGATACCTACGAAGCCATTGCTCAAGAGGTCCCACCCTTATCGGGCTGGGACCCTTTTCCAGTTTGAGAGGGCCCCCCCATGGTTTTTTCTGACCCTTGTGAGGCTGAACTCTCGGACAGCTATTGAACGCATGTGGGCCAGCACACAAGGGACATTCGTGCTTGAACTGGCAAGCTTTAAGACTGCACACCCCTTGCGACCCAAACTCCCAGCAAAGCGAGCGGGGTTGAACCGCCTGCCCTGCGTAACCATTGGAGGAGGATGACTCACTAGAAGGAGAAGAGGAAGCCCTAGTTACTAAGTGACCACTATCCGATCAGTCCCCCAAATTGGGCCGCGCAGGTGACATCACCTGCAGCCACAACTGTTGGTGAATCCGATCCCAAGGGAGTGAAGGATATAAAGCGGCCCTCATCCTGAACTCCTGATTGTATTGGATCCAGGCAGGACCGCTGAACATCGTATACCCCTTGTATATGATGTCCATGCAGTGGATCAATGCAGCAGCCCGCCAGTGCTGTACAGGCGCAATCACCCCCGCATATATAAAAAACCCCGGAAGCCAATTGGCCCAGGTCCGATCAACCTTCCTCTTCTTCGGCTTCTCCTCCTCTTTATCATCCAACTCCTCCTTGTCCTTCTTTTCCATTTTCCTAAATAAGAGGGAGAATATGTCTACATATTCCCCTTTTAGGATTTTTTTCCTCGTGGCAGACAGCAGGTGATCCCCCAAAGGCAAGGCCACCTCACCAAAGGGCATAGCACCAAAGAGGACCGCCCCATAAGGAGATGGGAAACCCCATCCACTCGACAGCACCGCTGCTGCCCCCTGCTGCCCAGCCCCAGGCCAATTTCCAAATGGACCAAACTGGCCCTGTGACCACATCCAGTTGTTCTGCTGCTCCAAACCCAAAGATGAAGGAGCCCCAGTACTACCCGGTGTAGCCCCAGCCCCATTAGAAGCAGCGGATCCCCAAGCCCCCCAGGGCCACACAGGCCCTGTGTAAGGCAGCAAACCATCCCCCGACTTACCATGAGGCAGAACTGGCACCAACGATGACCCGGCACCGAGCACCCTAGACGACAGACCCGCTCCCACATCCGAGCCAACAAGCCCTACAGCTCCTCCGGTCGAAGACGCAGCTGACCTGCCCTCCAAAATAGACAAACCGGTCAGTATATCCGCCTGCAAAGCCCACTTAGGAACCTGCTCCTTCTTAGGCATCTGAGAAGGTGGAAACCCTAATGCCTGCCCCAGCGCCTGCAGCCTCTGAAAAATGACTGCATTCACCTCATCCTCCACCTCCTCATCAGAAGACGAGGGGGGCGGAGGACGCTTCGGGGGCTGCCTAGGAGCCTTAGGGGCAGGCTTCTTCCCCTTTGATTTTCCACCACTTTTACGCCCTGACATGCTCGCCAAAGAGCACAGCCCAAATCCAAATTAAGGAGAAAATAGACTGCTGTAACCCTGCTAACCACTCTGACCCAAAAAGGTGAGTTACAAAAACCCACCAGTGCCTCCAATTATCACACCAGAAAAAGAGGGGGGGAGGGCCCAATCCTGCACCTAAAATGACCGCTGCCTCACTTGAACTTAAAATGGCCGCTGCCTCTCTAGATCTAAAATGGCCACCAAGAAGAAGGGAGAAGAACCCCACAAAAAATAGCCGCCTAGACCCAGGCAAGAGAACAACCTCCCAGGCTCCCACAAGATGGCCGCACCCCTCTCCCACTAATCATCACCTCTGAGTCTTCCAAAATGGCTAACAATGCCACTGCAAGGGAGCTCCCAACTCCCCAAAAGCAGAAAACGCAGGGAGATAATGATTGCCCCTTATCAACAAGGCAACCTCTCCACCCCCGCTGCCCCAAAATCGCCTCAGCCCCACCACCACCCTGCTGGGCTGAAGGCCAGCAGCCCTTATACCACTCTGTCAAAGGAACAACGAGCTGACGGATCCCACGATGCTCTCAAGCTGACTGCGACAAAAAACGGGCTCCGCCAGGCCTAATCCCCCCAGGTGCAAACCAGGAGCTCAGGCACACGCTCCCTTTCTTCCAAGCACCCGAAGAGGACTGAAGTCCACGGAGCAGAGGCTTCTGAGCAGGCGCGGAAGCCCCACCTCCCAGACGCGCCGAAAGCGAGCCGAAAAGTCTGCTCTCCCTCCGGGGGGGGGGGCAAAATCTCCCCGGTAGCCACACCGCGATGAGACGAGTTGCCGGAGGCTCCGATCTCTTGTTCCATTGCTTGAATCCATTTCTCCTTTTCTTCATTAGATAAATCAGACACTTGTTTCTAGTTCTTAGGTTCCTCTTTAGTTTTCACAGTCTCTAAAGATATCACAGTGTCACAGTATCCGTATTTCTGTGGTGGTTGCCCTTTTGTGCTCCTTTCTGATCGTCTTAAAATGAGTGGCGGTTCTGTCGCTCCCTGCGGTGTGGTCCCCATATCCCCTTCTGGTTCAGTAGAGTCTTCAGAAGGTAGACCTGCCGGTTCATCGGTGGTCACTACAGGTAACAAGGTACACCAATCTTCAGAACCATCATCATTAACCTAAGGATCAGATTCAGGTGCTCTAGGCAAATTATTGTCATCCACAAACACAACATTACAATGTTTGGTCTTATTCAGCTTTGGATCATAGACTCTGTAGTCTTTTCCCACTGAGGGATATCCTACTATGAATCCAATCTCAGTCCTTGCTTCAAGCTTCCCTCTATTTTCTCTAGGAACATATGCATAGGCTTTTGCTCCAAAAGTCCTGGCTTTTTGCCAAACCAAGCCTGGAACAGAGTAATTCCTGTTACTTTTGAAGGTATTCTGTTGTGGATATACACTGCGGTATTTACAGCTTCACCCACAGGCCTTTAGGTAATCCAGAATGCATGAACATTGCTCTGGTCATTTCCTGTAACACACGATTAAGTTTTTCTGCACTCCCATTCTGCTGTAGTGTATGAGTCACTTTCTGTTCAGTCCCTTCTGCTTTCAGAAATTTCTTAAACTCATTATTGCAATATCCACCACCTCCATCTGTCAGCAAGCTTTGAGGTGCACTCCCAAATCTAGTTTTGACATATTCTTTAAATTTATCAAGTCTCATCTTTTGATTTGAGCATATAGACAGTGCTATATTTTGTCTTTGCTTCTGTGAAAACTGAGAAAAATTTATTTCTCCCAGTCGAGGTTGTTATAGGCCCAACAATATCACTGAATATTGTTTCCGCCCGAAGAGCTGCCGCCGCCCCCTTTCGCCCGCCGGAGACGGAGGAGGAATCGGCGCGCGGTGCCTCCCTCGCCCCCCGCCCCGCCTGCAGATGGGTAGGCAGGATTTACACAGTCATCTTTGGTTTTTTTAATGGGAAAGGATATGCACAAAGTGTAAGTAGAGAGAGAATTGGTTTTAAAAGACAAAACGTGTGAAAGAATATCAGGGGTTGCAGAGGGCGACGCGGAAGATGGCGGACGCTTGAAGCGGCAGCTCCCGGCTCACAGTCCCTTCCCGCTTCTCCTGCTCCCGTTCCCAACTATTTCTTTCACCTGGCATGGGCAAACGAACTGCAGGGAACACCAAGGCAGCCAAGAAAACTCCTGCGAAAGCCACACCGACGCAGCAGGTACTAAACTTTCTTCCAACGAGCCCCGGGCCCTTACCTCTCTCTGAAATGGAGTCCAGCCCTTCCCCCGGCCCTGCTCAGAAAGAGGGCTCTTTATTAACAACTCAAACATTTCAAGTGGTGATTTCACGCTTGGAGGACTCAATAGGGGTCACAATGGGGGAGAAGATCAGCAAAGCTATTACCCCCTTACAATTAGAACTAAAAAAAATTAATGAAACGCTTTCAGCAGTCACTCAAACTGCAGACTCAGCGCTGGAAATGGCTACGGTGGCCCACGAGGCTGTACAAGCCCTGCAAAGCTCAGACCTATGGCTCCATGAGAAGGTGCTTTACCTGGATAACAGATTAAGGGCTGCTAACCTGAAATTTAGAGGCCTGCCAGAACAGGCGGAAGAGAATCAGGAGGTAAAAATCTTCATTGCCTCATGGCTTGCTTCAGCCCTCCACCTCCAAGATGGAGTCGCCCCTCTTATTGATTCTGCCTACCGTCTGGGGGCATTACAGCCCAAGTCAAAAGACTTTTCAAGAGACATACTCGCCACGGTTCCAGACTCCAGGACCAGAACCCTGATTTCACAGAGAGCCCGATCTGAAGAGGGTCTACTCTACAAGGGAAAAAAGATCCTGGTTCTAGCTGATCTTTCACCGGAAACCCTGCAGCATAGAAAAGAAATGAAGCCGATTCTAAACTCACTATTTGAACACAAAATACGCTTCCGCTGGGCTTCTCCTATCCAGATACTGGTTGTTCACCAGGGCCTTCGGCTAACAGCTTCTGATTTCACCTCCGGCTGTGATCTTCTTAAACAACTAAACATTGACTCTCCTTCATCTCCTGACTCAAGTAGGGCTACTTCATCTCGTTCAACCAACCCACCGTTTTCTTTCAAGCCAAGAAGACGACGCTGACTTCTCCACGGACGTTCAGTTCACCTCCTGCTACTTCCATCTCCTGCTTCTGAACAGTTGTATTTGCACTTCCCATGCCATCTTGTTCTGGTTTAAGGGAGTGGGGTCTTTCTTTCCTCTTATTATGTCACATTGTTAAGGGAACAGCCGGGATGTTCCTTCTTTTTGCTCCCTCCATATTAGATTGTATATTTCTTATATACTGAGTAAAGTTGCATTGTTTCCTGGTTGGAAACAATGAACAGTTTAGTAAGATTTATGTTGTTAATATTGTTGATTTGTTTTTTTAAGGGGAAAAGGTACCTTTTACTGGTGTTTATTTATGGCCCTTTTCAGACGGTGCTTTTTGACCAGCACTGGTATGTTCTGGTATACTCTGGCCATGACCCACTAACTCAGTGGATCCCTTTAGCGGTGTTTGGGTTTTTGGAAATTTTTACATTTATACTGAAAAGTGGTTTGTGTTTGTTCAATTTGGTTCGGACAAATATGGTTGTCGTTGGGAACCTAGATTTTTGCAGTCAGGTCACCAATCCTGGTACTCCCACCCCAATGTTCTCTCTTTGTTTATTCTGTGTTGTGAGAACAAGGGAAATCTGGTCATTGCTACTTGTTTTTTCTACTTCTTCTCATCATTGTTATACAGAGCCCCAGTCCGGGTTCTACAGGCGTTATATGGATCTTAACAATTTTTTTTTTTACTTTAATGTATCTAAATTATGTCTGACTTAAAGTTAATTTCTCTCAACTGCAGAGGCCTTAACAACATTATTAAAGCCAAGCGGCTTTCTTCCGCTTTGACCAAATTACAACCTGATCTTCTTTTCCTACAAGAAACCCACATTAAGTCGGCAAGCTCCACCATACTTCGATCTAAATGGTTCCATACACAGTACGTAGCTCCTGGTTCTTCTAAATCACGTGGAGTCGCCATTCTACTTTCAAAAAATACCCGGTTTGTTTTGTCGGCTCAAGAAGTCGATCCCCAAGGACGTTATATCTTTATAAAAGGTACACTTAATGACTCTCCTTTCACTCTGGTTTCTCTATATGCTCCCAACTCCTCACAAATTACCTTTATAAAAGATACGCTTTCTAAACTTGCCCTTTTCCAAGAAGGGGCAGTCATTATAGGGGGGGGGGACTTTAACCAAATCATAGACCCCAGGTGGGACAGATCCTTTAAGCCACACTCTCCCCCGACTTCTTCCCCAGCACCTATGCAATCTGTCCTTCATAATTTTAACCTATGTGACGTTTGGAGACTGCATAACCCGGGGGTTAAGGACTACACCTACTTCTCGGCATTACACAATACCTTTACAAGGATTGATTATTTTCTTATTTCTCCCTCCTTATTGAACCAGGTTTCTTACACCAATATTGGCCTCAGGACACTTTCCGACCACGCCTGGTTGCAGTGCACACTGCATGTTGGTTCTCAGGACAGGCCTTCATTTAATTGGACATTAAATAAATCACTCCTTCTGAACCAAGAATTTTGTACACAATTAGAGCAAGAGATTAATCTTTATTTCAAAAACAATTTGGATTGTGGGGTTTCCAAAGAAATTGTGTGGGACGCAATGAAAGCTGTTCTGCGAGGCAAGTGTATCTCCCTGCATTCGGCCTACAAAAAAAGAAAAATAGAACTGAAACAACTTATTTTAGACAATATTAAACACTTGGAACAAAAACACAAGCAAACCTGCTCTAATAAAATTTACCAAAAACTTGTTCTCGAAAGACAGAAAGTAGACTTATTGGAAACATCTAATATTCGAAAAAATCTACTATTCGTGAAACAAAAATACTGGTATAACCACCCCCGTTCGTTGAAGCTACTCTCGTGGAAACTCAGGAAAGAGCTAGGTGAGAGGCAGATTAAATGTCTTAGAGGCAACTCTGGCAAAATACACTCATCAAATAAAAAAATCTTGGACACCTTCCATCAGTTTTTCCAACAGCTATATACCTCGTCCAATCCTCCTTCTCACCTAATAGACCACTTTTTTTCAAAACCAGAAGATCCTTACCCAACTCTCCCATGAACACCAAGCCTTTTTAGATTCTCCGATTTCTTCCCTTGAAGTCGTTGACGCCATTAAGGCCTCCAAAATCAATAAAACCCCAGGTAGAGATGGGCTACCTTCAGAATTTTATAAAAAATTCAATCTTTCCCTGGTACCTCACCTTACCACTGTTTGCAATCTTGTTCTGGACTCTGGCTGTATGCCTCCCTCCTGGTCCCAGGCGAAAATAGTTATGATTCCCAAAAAAGACAAAGACCCATTAAATGTTAAATCTTACCGCCCCATTTCTTTACTAAATAACGATTATAAAATATTTACTTCCATTTTGACTGCTAGATTGAACGCAATCATAGGGCTCTATATTCACACCAACCAATCAGGATTTATTCCGAATTGCGATATCACGGACAATACTAGACAAGCAATTAACTTAATTCAGTATTGCACTTTTCAGCCATACGACTCCTGCATTCTTGCCTTAGATATAGAGAAGGCCTTCGATAGTGTAGAACCTCTCTTCCTTAAAAAAGTCTTACATCACATGGGTTTCGGACCTAGGTTCAGAACGGTTATAGATTCTTTGTATTCCTGTCCATCCGCGTTTATACAAATCAATGGTCAACAGTCCCCTTCACTTATCCTAGAAAGAGGGACTCGTCAAGGGTGCCCCCTATCACCACTGCTATTCGCCATTGTCTAGAGCCCTTTGCAAATTAGATACGGCTTTCTTCAGAGATCTCTGGTATCTCTGTCCAAAATTCTATTTTTAAAATAAGTTTATTTGCCGACGATATAGTCTTATATATTACAAATCCACTACAGTCTATTAAAGCCGTTTCCTCTCTCCTGTCTGATTATAGTAAACTTTCAGGTCTTTCAGTTAACCACTCGAAATCAATTCTCTACCCGATTAAAATTTCCAATACTTCTAAAAAAGACATAGTTGCAAACTACCCCTTTCATTGGGTCTCTGATTCCTGGTCCTATTTGGGGCTGAAAATCCCCTTAAATATAGCTGGCCTATTAAAAACTAACTACACGGCCACGGCTTCTGAGATTACTACCACGCTCAAGCAATGGCATAAGTTGCAACTATCCTGGATGGAAAGAATCCATGTAATTAAATCCTTTATTTTTCCCAAGTTTTTATATCTTTTTCGGGCTCTTCCTATTGAGATCTCTCAGCCTACTTTAAAATCCTGGCAACAAATACTGACCTCCTTTATCTGGAAATATAAAAAGCCTAGAATCAAAGTTTCAACTTTATGTCGATCAAGATAAAAAGGTGGCCTAGCAGTTCCCGACATTGCAAAGTATTATAAAGCTACTATTTTATCCCAGATGACCAAAATATTGTACCAACATCCCCCGCCGCCGTGGACGCCCATAGAGGAAGCTCACTTTACCCCACTGAAATACTACGAACTATTATGGCTCAAGAAAAATGAACGCCCACCGTGGCAACTCATGAACCCATTCCTCAGGGCGCTCTTGTCAGTATGGGATTCGGAGCGTCATTTTCTGGCTCCAGGACTCTCTACTATCTCATCTTTTATAGGACAAAAATATTTCCTTCCTGCCCAACTACCCTTTTCTTTCAAGGTCTGGAGAGACTCCTCAAAAGTTTTTTTCTTTAATCTTCTTTCATCTTCTAAACAACTTCTACCTAAAAATGATCTAGACCAAGTTTTGACTAAGCCAGCACCTTGGTTTGAATACTTTCAAATCAGGCACTTTCTTCAGGACCCTAAAGTGATCTCTTCATTTTCTCGCCCTTCATCTGACTACGAACATCTGGTTCTTCATTTTCACGAAGAGAGAACGCCTAAAAGTCTCATTTCACGGCTGTATCGAATCTTATTGTCTAAACTCGAAGCAACCTTACCCTCTTACACCACCCAATGGCATAAAGACTGTGGCATCATCCTTTCTCCCGACCAATGGGACTCTATATGGGCTAGTGATGCCCTACAATCTACCATTATAAATATATCTCAACAAAACTTTAAATTGATAGCACGTTGGTACCTTACTCCTAACCAGTTCTCCCATATGACCCAGTTAGGCTCTTCAGACTGCTGGAGAAACTGTGGGCTCAAAGCCTCTTATTTTCACTGCTGGTGGGACTGCCCCCAAATCAGACCATTCTGGACCTCAATTTGTGCCCATCTCTCCTCCCTAACTGGGGTCTTGATCCCAGATGAACCAACAAGGATACTTCTCAATCATTGGTCCAATACCCGTCTTTCATCTTCTAAAAAATCCTTGATAGTTAAACTCCTGACAGCTGCTAAAACCACGATTGCGCAGTCCTGGAAAAACTCATTGAATTTGACACTTGACAACTGGCTACTTAAAGTCTGGGAACACATTGTAATGGATAAAATTCAGGCAGCCATAGACCACAAAGATCCATACCTACGCTAAATATCTGGCAACTTGGCTTCCCATTCTAGAAAAGCTTGACACCGATCTAAAAATAAAATGTATAAAGATTTCCTTTTGCTATAAAATTCTCTTAACAAGTTAATTTCAAGTTATTTAAAGTGTATTATATCTTCCTTTTTCCTTTCCCTGATCTTATTTTATTTTCAAATACTGTGTTATTATAATTATAATTACTATTACCTTCAGTTTGTATTTTGTTTTTAAAGGTTATTTTTGCTCTGTATTCTGTCTATTAAGCTTACGATGTTATTTCTGTTAATCTTGACGGTAAACTTCTTGCACTATGGATTGTAAGCTACTTTTATGCCTTAATAAAATGTTTAAAGTTAAAAAATATATATTGTTTCCAAAAACCTTTCATTATGCACACTGCTTTTTCCACTGAAGCAAGGTGCAGTTCCTTTTGCTCTCAGACGAACATCACATATTTCCTTGGATTTATTACAATGCACAGCATCAAGTCTACAATCCTTTAGCAACTTCTCAACACTCTGCATGCTTCTGTGTGCTAACTTTACATGCCAAGCATAAACACATCTCCTATGGTCACACTTTCTGCCTTCAGTCTGGCAAACAGTCTTTTCCACAACATCAACAGCATCTGACCTTTCACTTAAGTCCATAATATAATGAGCTCCATTTCTTTCATCCAGTTTAAAACTAATTCCAGGATTCTTCTGAATAATTTCACCTTCATCTCCTTTATCAAGATGTACAGCATAATTGTTTCTTATAAGCACTTGGCTTGAAAGTAAATTCTCAATTAATTCAGGTGTATATAAGCACTTGGCTTGAAAGTAAATTCTCAATTAATTCAGGTGTATAAGCTACATTTTTCAGTCTTACTGGCATTAAATCTCCATCAGTGGTAAGCAATTTCATTTTGATCTCACCCACACCACAAACGTGTAAGGGTTTCTGGTTGGCACCTATCATTTCAAGTCTCTGACTTTCATCCAACTCGGAAAACATGCCTTTATATTGACAAATATGCATAGAAGATCCACTATCAATCAAAAATCTTCCTCTTTCACCAATAAAATTCACATTATTAACATGCATGGTACTTTCTCTGTTCTTTTCTTTGTTCCCACCTGGACCATGTGGCTTGGAAAATTTCTGGTTTAAAAATTTCTGGCTGCTTTTATTTCTATGGCCACGAGATGGCACCCGTGTTCCCTCATTGGAAACATGTGCTTTAAAATTGCTATTCCTTTGTTCAGCAGCAGCAGCATCACAATTATTACAACATCTTGTGATATGGTCTTTTTGCCCACATCTATGGCATATTATACCTCTTCTTGACTTATTCCTATACTGTGGTTTCAGGCTTAAAGCAGACATAGAATCAGACAGTTCAGTGTCCTTGTCCCCAAATGTGGAGGCTGCTTCCTCCGTGATAGCATGTAACAGGCCTTCCAGACTCAAATCTTTTTGCAGTCTCAAAATCATCTTAATTGGTTTGTAAGTACTGGGTAGAGCTTTCAATAAAGTTGAGATTAAGTCTCGTTCTGCAATAGCCTCACCAAACTCCTGTAGTCTGGATTGCATGCACATAAATTCCTTCAGACGTTTAGTCATGTTCCCCCTTTCTTGCACTTGAAAACCAAATATTTTGCCCCTTATATCATGAATAGTGCTTATGAGAGTTTTGTTATATTTATCTTTAAGGCATTCAAGCATTTCTTTTGCAGGTTTAAGAGTGTGCAATTCAGGAATTTCATATGCCTCAACAGATTCTAAAAAGAGAGTTTTTGCAAAACCATCTAGCCATTTAAAATTTGATTTTTCTTGCTCATTCTCAGGGGGATTTTCAGATAAAACTCTTTCAGCTCCATAAATCTCAAGTCTTTGCATTAGGAGCGAGAGCCAGAATGAGAAATTATTCTTAGTTAACTTCAGGGTACTAAATCCTATCACTGGTAGGTTACTCACGGTACCAAAACCAAGATTTGCAGTGGCTGTTCCTAAAGACGTGGAAACAGAAAATCCAGTGCGCCCTCTCTCTGGGTTCGACATTTTTCACAGCAATCAGGCAGGGCAGGGTTAAAGATTCTTCCTTCCTCACTGGAGAGAAAAGGCAGTTGAATGTGCATGCGTGGTTGCAGCAAGGCACTTCCAAGGTCTCCGACGTAATCCACAGAAAAAGGGTTTAAAAGTTCCAAAAATTCTCTTTCTAGCACATCTGAGGCTTTTAGACAAAAGCAGCAGCATTTCCAGATCAAGGGAATTTGAATTCAAAGCTCATTTAAGTCAGAATGCTCTCAGTAATGGCAAGAGAAAAAAAAGACGTTTTAAAATTGAGGCTTGACTGCACAGCACTGCAGCTTGCTTTCTATTGCTTTCTAAATGCTCTCAAAGGCGATCCAGATTAAAAAATCATTTAGAGTTCAAAAAACAGTCCATGCTATAAGCTACCAGAATGATGGCAAAAACCATGCTTCCTGCTACCAATTTTGTTAGGGAATTCTGTTTGAAATTCTATTATCTCAAACAGTGCGATGGATCACTGGATCAAATCATCATTGAGAGGCATTTAACATGAAAAAGCAAAAACATATTTATTTCTACAGGGAAAGGGTACTGGGAGATAAAGCAACAAACACTAAAAAACTACCTGCTAACACATTGAGAACCACATGCTTAATGGAAGACCACTTTCTCCTTCTTGACCTCTCTGCCTGAACAAAGGAAGTCACCTGACTAACCAAACATACAAAACAGATCTTGATTGACAGCAATCAGTATCTTTTTCCCAGGTCATGCAAACAATAGGGAATCAGACACAGTGTTAACCCTATAAAGACTGGAACTTTAGAACATTGCAAAGGACATACAGAACAGATATATATTTCCAACAGTGGAAGCGTGAGGTAGATCTGAATGTCATAAGAACATAAGAGAAGCCATGTTGGATCAGGCCAACGGCCCATCAAGTCCAACACTCTGTGTCACACAGTGGCAAAAAAATTTATATACACACATACACTGTGGCTAATAGCCACTGATGGACCTGTGCTCCATATTTTTATCTAAACCCCTCTTGAA
The DNA here is from genome assembly GCF_032191835.1 of Heteronotia binoei. Lineage (NCBI taxonomy): Eukaryota > Metazoa > Chordata > Lepidosauria > Squamata > Gekkonidae > Heteronotia > Heteronotia binoei. The sequence continues at coordinate 163,204,085 of NC_083223.1, read as the reverse complement.
GGTGGCTATACTTGTGGCCGCCACCACCTCCTGTGGCAGTGAATTCCACATGTTAATCACCCTTTGGGTGAAGAAGTACTTCCTTTTATCCGTTTTAACCTGTCTGCTCAGCAATTTCATCGAATGCCCACGAGTTCTTGTATTGTGAGAAAGGGAGAAAAGTACTTCTTTCTCTACTTTCTCCATCCCATGCATTATCTTGTAAACCTCTATCATGTCACCCCACAGTCGACGTTTCTCCAAGCTAAAGAGTCCCAAGCGTTTCAACCTTTCTTCATAGGGAAAGTGCTCCAGCCCTTTAATCATTCTAGTTGCCCTTCTCTGGACTTTCTCCAATGCTATAATATCCTTTTTGAGGTGCGGCGACCAGAACTGCACACAGTACTCCAAATGAGACCGCACCATCGATTTATACAGGGGCATTATGATACTGGCTGATTTGTTTTCAATTCCCTTCCTAATAATTCCCAGCATGGCGTTGGCCTTTTTTATTGCAAACGCACACTGTCTTGACATTTTCAGTGAGTTATCTACCACGACCCCAAGATCTCTCTCTTGGTCAGTTTCTGCCAGTTCACACCCCATCAACTTGTATTTGTAGCTGGGATTCTTGGCCCCAATGTGCATTACTTTGCACTTGGCCACATTGAACCACATCTGCCACGTTGACGCCCACTCACCCAGCCTCAACAGATCCCTTTGGAGTTCCTCACAATCCTCTCTGGTTCTCACCACCCTGAACAATTTAGTGTCATCCGCAAACTTGGCCACTTCACTGCTCAATCCCAACTCTAAATCATTTATGAACAAGTTAAAGAGCATGGGACCCAGTACCGAGCCCTGCGGCACCCCACTGCTTACCGTCCTCCACTGCGAAGACTGCCCATTTATACTCACTCTCTGCTTCCTATTACTCAGCCAGTTTTTGATCCACAAGAGGACCTGTCCTTTTACTCCATGACTCTCAAGCTTTCTAAGGAGCCTTTGATGAGGAACTTTATCAAAAGCTTTCTGGAAGTCAAGGTAAACAACATCTATCAGGTCTCCTTTGTCCACATGTTTGTTCACCTCCTCAAAGAAATGTCATCTGCATATTCGTGGTAACACAGCCCAAATCTCTGTAGGGCCTCTCCCAGTGGCTTCAAGTAGATGTTAAAAAGCATGAGGGACAAGACAACTTGGCAGAACCCTGGGTCGAGGGGCTGAGCAGCAGACCCTGAGCACCATACTCTGAAACCTACTTTTGAGGTAGGACCAAAACCATTTCAAATTGCGGTCTTCCAGTCCCAACTCTGAAAAGTGGTCCAGAATGATAACATGACTGATGATATTAAAAGACACCAAGAAGTTCAAGATAATTATCAGGTTTGCACTCCTCCTGTCCATTTCATGGTGCATGTCAAACAGCTGGGCAATTTATCCCATGTTCAGGCATGAAACCAGAGTTGAATGGATTAAAACAATTTTTATGCTGTTGCTATGATACATATTGTATTTCTGAGTGACTGGGCAGGGTGGTAAATCTTGAAGGCGGTAGGTTTTGCCCCTAACATCTGGAATACAAGCAAACAGTATGGTGTTTCAGTTTTCAATAATCTGGAGTGTCTTCATACACTTCAGTATACTCTGACTATTCAACCATCATGCAATGCTTCCTAGAAAAACAGACATCAGGAAATCTGTACTGACATGTTAAGATATTGTTTACACTACTGCTTATGGGAAACATAATGTTGCATTATTTCCCCCAAAATGCTGTGTAATTGGTATCTTGGAAAGACCAACAGGATTCTAGCATGCAGATCTGTGATCTTTATTCCATGGATGTTCAAGGACATTCTCTTAAGGCTTGGACTGGTCTGATTAAAGTTCAGAGCTAAGGGTTTTTGTTCTTTCCTTTGGCTAACAAATGACTTATTTTTAATTCATTCTGTTCTTTTTGGTAAGTGCCCTTAGTCCACAACCTTCAGCCTCAAAATATAGTATTGTTGGCAGAAAGGCAAATTTTTGTACCTCCAAATTTCACCTAGTTTCTTTCCATGTGGTTCCCATAGTCCCCCCAGCATTGGCTTTCTAGTGGTCAAAAGAGGGCCTAGTGGGAAAGCCAGTAGGATCCAGCTCATTATCTCCATGTTGTGAGCCATTTGTGAGATGTGAGGATAAAATTGAGGAGAGGAAAATGATGTAAGCTGCTTTGGATCCCTGATGGGGAGAAAGACAAGTTATAAATGAAATAAATAAATAATCTGTGGCTCACTAACTCAAATAAACTACATTTTTTTATGCCACCAAAGGCTGATTTTGAGATATCTACTTTCCTGCTGCCTATCTAATGTGGCAGTTAACTATAATAGAGAATCAAAACTGCCATTTGACATTTTGGCAAGCTGATCTTGAGCACTTTACTCTGAGTCTGACATCCTTTTAATACCCGTATTCATCTGTTTTCATCTCAGAAGTTCTCTCTCTAAAACATACCTGGCCATTGTGGAATGACATAATGTTCTAAAGCAACAAAAATAGTGCAGCCTTTTCCAATTATCAATCAACTTTAATTTATTTTTCTGTTTTTCTGTAATTCTGTACTTTTATTTAGGTTTATTTGTACACACACAATACAAATGTTGCATCTTGCATTCTCGCTGAAGGACTAGCAGATACCCCAAAGGAGCTTTATTGTAAAATACATAGGGAATTATTTTCCTGAATCCTACTTCATTTGCACCATCATCATCATCATCATCATCATCATCATCATCATCATCATCATCATCATCATCATCACATTTTATTTGTATCCCGCCCTCCCCGCTGAAGCAGGCTCAGGGCGGCTAACAATGAGAATTCAATACATACATTGCATAATATAACATTTTAACTACAATTAATTAAAATCCATTAAAATTCTAAAAACAATAAAATTAATATTTTTGTGCTATTACCCAGATGGCAATTTTTATTTTGCAGTTCTACTCAGTGAAGGCCATTCGGAACAGGATGGTCTTGCATGCTCTTTCCCCTTCTGTTATCTCATTTATAAATATACCACATATAGTAATGCATAACAAAATAAGAGTAGACAAATGAAAACTAGAAAATTGGCAAAAATAATCCTGACTTAGACTTTCTACCTTCTCCCTTCAGTCCAGTCCTGCATCTCCAGTGTCCTGCTGGCTTCTAGTTGGATGTTTCTAAAATTCAGTGTGTTCAAGACCAAGACCATAATTTCTATCATGCTCCCCCTTACAGTGCTGATGCTGGGGTGCTGGTGCCCCAGGCAAGGCACCGCCCCCACCCACACCTTCCCTCCCCAGTGGACTGGCATGGCTTCTGCATCTCAGAGCTTGTACGCCCGCTGCCAAGTCACTGACCTTCTGCCTCCCAGCTTCCGGAAGCTGGGAGATGGAGTGATGGCGGCTAGGTGATGGTGGCCAGTGGCATGCTCTGAGGTGCAGGAGTTGCACCACCCGGCCTGCCTATTTCCCTCACTATGGAGGCAAGAGTGGGAGGAGGGTCCAACCTGGTGTTTCCTCCCTCAGTTGCACTCCAGGCAGCCATCTGCCTAATGGATGTGCCAGCCCTGCCCCCTTCTCAGTCATTCTTCAACTTTGTCAAACTCACCTGTTCCTCTCAGTTCCACCAACTAAAAATTTCCTGCCTTAACTTACTACAGCCTTCTGCACACTGTCCTTCCTTACCCTTCAGACCTATTTTCACCTGTGAAAATTGTTCAGCTTTCTTATTTGTCAGGCCCTTCCTCAAATCACTGTGCTAGTTTTGCATCTCTTTCCACTTCCAACACAAATTCTTTGTATTTTCTTGGATAGCTTTCCTTCCCCCTGCCCTTGACCTTTGCTCCTCCAGTTCCCAAAATTTTTATCTTACCATTAACATATGTCCTCCTATGCCTGGAATTTCCTCCCAGAAAATCCATGCAAGACCACCTCCCTCATCTTGTGTGTTATCTTCCTCTCTTCAATCTGTTTTGTCCCCCACTATAAACATATAGATCTTAAGCTATTTAAATAGTCTTATGCTCAATGATGGCTCTGTAGAAATAAGAATCACAGTGAACAATTTTTGTTAGTGCATTTTTATTCCACATTTCCTCCAAGGAGTTTAAGGAAGCATACATCATTCTTCCATCCTTCATTTTATCCTCATAACAACTCTGTGAGGTAGGCTGAGAGAGTGTGATGTCCCAGGATCACCCAGTAAGTTTCATGGCAAGCCAGGATTTGAATCTGGGACTCCATTGAACACTATAATCACTGACCAATCTGGCTCTAAGAGTGTTTCAGTAAAAAACTCACATGACAATGTTGGAGCTCACCATATTTGGTGAGAAGATTTGCTGACTATGATTAATAATGGCTTTATGCAACTTTCATTAAATGAAAAGTCACGTTTCCAATAAATTTCCTGCCTTGACTGAATGTTAGTGTGCAGAGATGATTTGGTTCCTCACATTTCATTTCTAAAGAGGCATAAATTAGCATTGACCCTTTAATAGTTTACTTTAGAGCTAGAGGCCAGCCAAGATCAAGTGTTGCCTGTGTTTTTGGAGAAACCAAATGAAAATGAAAAATGAAATCTCATTAAAAGATTTTGTTTGGTTTTTCAGTTTTTCATTTCTTATGATTACTTTCCAATCCATTGGATTGAGCCATCTGGAGCATTTGCAGAAAAGAGATGGAAAACACAGTAATGGCAGTCTGAGGCAATTTTGAAAAAATTGTCATCACAGACTTAAACATAACTTATTAAAGTGCCTTTTAAAAGTAATCTGCTCTGAAAGACAGTTGTCTTAACTCTGTATCCATTAACCAGACAATATAAGAATGCTCTTCCCCCCTCATTTTACTGGTAGCTGTAAAAAATCAAAGGCTAGTACAGACTGAAAGGAGACTCTTGAAACTTGCTGAACTGTCATTTGCGGGAAGATAATCATGAATAGACTGTGTGTGATTTGCTGTTAGCTTCATTCAGAGAGATTCAATTTGAGTCACATTTCTTGCCCTTTTCCTGAATAAGGGCTTTTGGCTTAGCTTGTTCCCATGGAAATGGGCACACATCATGAATAAAAAATTATCATATTTTTTTCTACTATCATTTTACAAAGTGCTTTGATGTTCTTCTACCTTGGGGAAAGTCTATCACCAGAGAAAAACATGCCTGTTTTTTGAGGCTCTTGAACATTTGTAGTGCAGTGTCGGCTGCCCTAGGAGAACCAAAGTTTGCTCAGAATGTCAACCATTCAAGCCTGGCATTACTCAAATGGTACTAGATCTCTTAATGTTCTCTGCCATCTATTAAAACCATAGTGTAATAATCTGCTTGTTCATACTTTGAAGACTCTAAAAACACAGGCACTTTGTGAGGCAGCCATTGAAGCAGAGGCACATTCAGTGTTTCTAGGCAAATGATATTGCTCTCTCTTTTAGCCATCTGTTCTACACCTCATGACGTAGGCAAGCCTTTGGATAGATAGGTCTTGTTGGCTGAGTCATCATGTTGATGCTGTTTCTGTAGTTCCCAGTTTCTTTCACTCTAATACACATTTCACATATCATACTGGTAGCATGCTGTGCTGTAACTAGTCATTTCAACAGCTGGTGTGGACTCCAAAGACATATGTGCCTTTCCCCTGTCTCCAGGAACCAATACTGGTGCAAGTTAAGAGAGGTTATGAACCTTTAAGTGTACTGCTGCAGATATTCCAATTTCTCTTTGCTGGGATTAAATTGCTCCTGCCCAGGCGGTATTTACAAACAACAATAAACTCCTACTGGCCATTCCTGCCACCTGGATCCATTCCACCATCTCTACCTTCATCACAGGCAGCATTCAGTAGTTCAGTTCACTTGATTGTGCTAGGTTGCAGGCTTGAGGCCAGTAGTGAGAAGCTTCAGGGGAACAGCTGGCCTGCTGCTCTCACTACAGTTTCTGGACAGGAGAACAAACATTATACAACACAGGTATTAAAAGGGCTTTTTTTGTAGAAAAAACCCAGCAGGAACTCATTTCTATACTAGGCCACACCCCCTGACATCACTATTAGTTCACTTTATTGCTTGTTTTCAGCCCCTGTACAAGTTGCATCATAAGAACATAAGAGAAGCCTTGTTGGATCAGGCCAATGGCCCATCCAGCTGAACACTCTGTGCCACACAGTGGCCACAAAAATTATATATATTGTATATATATATATATATATATATATATATATATATATATATATATATATACACAAACTGTGGCTAATAGCCACCGATGGACCTCTGCTCCATATTTTTATCTAACCCCCTCTTGAAGCTGTCTATGCTTGTAGTCGCCACCACCTCCTGTGGCAGTGAATTCCATATGTTAATCACCCTTTGGGTGAAGAAGTACTTCCTTTTATCTGTTTTTACCTGACTGCTCATCAAGTACATCGAATGCCCACGAGTTCTTGTATTGTGAGAAAGGGAGAAAAGAACTTCTTTCTCTACTTTCTTCATCCCATGCATAATCTTGTAAACCTCTATCATGTCACCCCGCAGTCGACGTTTCTCCAAGCTAAAGAGCCCCAAGCGTTTTAACCTTTCATCATAGGGAAAGTGTTCCAACCTTTTAATCATTCTAGCTGCCCTTTTCTGGACTTTTTCCAATGCTATAATATCCTTTTTGAGGTGTGGTGACCAGAATGGCACACAGTATTCCAAATGAGACCACACCATTGATTTATACAGGGGCATTATGATACTGGCTGATTTGTTCTCAATTCCCTTCCTAATAATTCCCAGCATGGCATTGGCCTTTTTTTATTGCAATCGCACACTGTCTTGACATTTTCAGTGAGTTATCTACCACGACCCCAAGATCTCTCTCTTAGTCAGTGTCTGCCAGTTCACACCCCATCAACTTGTATTTGTAGCTGGGATTCTTGGCCCCAATGTGCATTATTTTGTACTTGGCCACATTAAACCTCATCTGCCACATTGATGCCCACTCACCCAGCCTCAACAGATTCTTTTGGAGTGCCTCACAATCCTCTCTGGTTCTCACCACCCTGAACAATTTAGTGTCATCTGCAAACTTGGCCACTTCACTGCTCACTCCCAACTCCAAATCATTTATGAATAAGAGCATGAGACCCAGTACGGAGCCCTGCAGCACCCCACTGCTTACCATCTTCCACTGCAAAGACTGCCCATTTATACTCACTCTCTGCTTCCTATTACTCAGCCAGTTTTTGATCCACAAGAGGACCTGTCCTTTTACTCCATGACTCTCGAGCTTTCTAAGGAGCCTTTGATGAGGAACTTTATAAAAAACTTTCTGGAAGTCAAGGTAAACAACATCTATTGGGTCTCCTTTGTCCACATGTTTGTTCACTCCCTCAAAGAAATGTAACAGGTTAGTGAGGCAAGATCTTCCCTTACAGAACCCATGCTGAGTCTTCCTCAATAACCCGTGTTCATCAATGTGCTTACTCATTCTGTCCTTGATAATGGTTTCTACCAACTTTCCCGGTATTGAAGTCAGACTGACTGACTGACTTGTAATTTCCCGAATTGCCTCTGGAACCCTTTTTAAAGATGGGGGTGACATTTGCTACCTTCCAGTCCTCAGGAACGGAGGCAGATTTCAATGAAAGATTACATATTTTTGTCAGAAGATCCACAAGTTCAACTTTAAGTTCTTTCAGAACTCTTGGATGTATGCCATTCAGACCTGGTGACTTATTAGTTTTTAAATCATCTATCAGTTGTAGGACCTCCTCTCTTGTCACCTCAATCTGACTCAGGTCTTTCAACACCCCTTCCAAAATTAGTGGTTCTGAAGTGGGAAAACACTTCTCGTTTTCCACAGTGAGGACGGAGGCAAAAAATGCATTCAGCTTCTCAGCCATTTCCCTATCCTCCTTCAGTAATCCTTTTACCCCCTGGTCATCCAAGGGCCCCACTGCCTCCCTGCCTGCTTTCCTGCTTCTAATATATTTGAAGAAATTTTTATTGTTGGTCTTTATGTTTTTTGCCATATGCTCCTCATAGTCCCTTTTTGCCTGCCTGATCACAGTCTTGCATTTGATTTGCCACAGCCTGTATTCCCTTTTAGTAATTTCACTTGGACTAGCTTTTCACTGCTTAAAGGAGTCCTTCTAACCTTTTACAGCTTCCATTACTTTGTTTGTTAACCATGCAGGCCTTTTCTTATACCTGTTTGTGCCTTTCCTAACTTGTGGTATATATTTTATCTGAGCTTCTAGAATTGTAGTTTTCAATAGCCTCCAAGCTTCCCCAAGGGTTTTGACTTTACCTTTCCTTTCAGTTTCCTCTTCACATGCCTCCTCATCTCAGAGAATTTACCCCTTTTGAAGTTAAATGTGTTTGTGCTGATCTTTTGGGGCAACTCTCTATTTATACAAATGGTGAAATCAATAACGTTATGGTCACTGTTCCCAAGCAGTGCTATCACTTTTACATATCTTACCAAGTCTTGGGCATTACTTAGGACCAAATCCAGGATTGCCCCACCCCGGGTAGGTTCTGAGACCATGTGCTCCATCTGCACTGTCATTGAGAAGCATCAAGAAACTCAATATCTTTCTCTCGACCAGAACACATATTAACCCAATCAATCTGCGGGTAGTTAAAATCACCTATTGCGACACAGTTTTTACGTTTAGCCACTATCTTTAATCCTTCCATCATATTATAATCGTCCTCTATCTTTTGATTTGGTGGGCGATAACAAACTCCCAAAGTTAAATTTCCTTTTAGGGTCTCTATTTCAACCCAAAGCATTTCTAGAAGGTAATCTAATTCTCTGACCTCAGTCTTACTGGACTGTATACCCTCTCTGACATACACAGCCACCCCACTTCCAACCCTTCCCTCCCTATCCTTCCAATATAATTTATATCCAGGAATCACCGTGCCCCACTGATTCTCCTCATTCCACCAAGTTTCTGAAATTCCCACAATGTCTATGTTTTCTCCCAACACTAAACATTCCAACTCACCAATTTTCCTTCCAACACTTCTAGCATTTGTGTACAAACATCTATAATTTCCCAGGCAAGCTAGGCCCGCAACCTTCCTCCTGCCACCTTGAGACATTGGCAGACAGTCCATACTATTTGTTACCATCTCAGTGGACAACTCTGATCCATTACCCGGTAAAAAAGTAACAGCTAACCCTTCATCTCTTTGAGATGAGTCTACCTGAACCAGAGACATTTAATCTCCTGTCGGCTTTCCCCCAAGATTTTGTTTAAAAACTGCTCTGCCACCATTTTGATTTTAAGCGCCAGCAGCCTGGTTCCATCTGGGGACAAGTGGAGACCGTCTCTTTTGTACAGCTCCCGCTTGTTCCAGAAAGCATCCCAGTGCCTAACAAACTTAAACCCTTCCTCCTTACACCATCGTCCCAGCCACACATTGAGACTTCTAATTTGTGCCTGTCTCTCCTGCCCTGCACGTGGAACAGGTAGCACTTCTGAGAAGGCTACCTTGGAGGTCCTGACCTTAAGTCTCCCGCCTAGCAGCCTAAATTTTTCCTCCAGGACCTCACGACTTCATTTCCCCACATCGTTGGTGCCAACATGCACCACAACCACCGGCTCTTCCCCAGCACTGTCTATCAGGCTATCTACTACACACATAATGGCCACTACCTTCGCACCAGGCAGGCAAGTCACCATACGGTCAGTATGTGGTTTTGCCACCCAGCTGTCTACTTGCCTAAGGATCGAATCACCAACTACCAAGACCCCCCCTCTCTCCCTGCCCTGTGATAGTTCCTTGGCATGAAAGGATTCCCGCTCACCAACTGAAGAAGAAGTCCCTTCTGAGGGCACATTCTCCTTATCCTCAGCATGGTGCCCTGTTCCCCCTCGACCCTCATGCTCTCTGGCAGCAACGGGGCTGCCACGTTCAGAGCAGAGCTCATCTAATACGTCCCCGAGAGTCTTCTCCGAGTGCCTAACTGACTTTCTCTGCTTCTCCAGGTCAGTCACCTCGGCCTCAAAGGTACGAACTCGTTCCCGAGGACCAGGAGCTCCTTCCATCAAGCACACACCCAAGACTTCTGTTCTATGGTCAGATAGTCATACATGTGACACTCAATGAAAAACACTGGAAAGCCCCCACCCTTCTGCTGGCATTCTACCTTCATGATAGCTTTTAAAAAAAAAATGCAGTCCCCTTTAAATCCTGTTTGTTTATGTGGCTCCCCTTCTGGAGGGTCAATTTACCTTATTAGGAACACAAGGAAAATAGGGATCTGGATTCCTAGTCCTTACACAGCCCCCAGGCAAAGAGCCATAGGCCAAGAGCCCTTTAGCTCTTGCCCTTCAACTCGCACCTATGGCAAGGCCAGTTTAAGAATGCAAAGAGGGTGGAGAACACAGCCACTCCTAATCAATCAGGAACAATCACCTTCAATCACCTTCACCTTTAGCCCACTCAACCAAACAAACAGCAGTTCTCCAGCAAACAACAAACTCAGAATTTTCAGCAGTCACACTAACTCAGAAATTCTCAGCAACTTCCCCAGCTTCTCACCCTTATATCAGTTATTCTCTGCTCTATCTCAGAGCTTTTCTACTCTCGCTCAGAGCTCTCTCATCCAGAGCCCTTTGTGCCCCATTCTGGTTATGTTATTGAGGGAGCCCAGCCATTTGTTTGAAGCGGCTCCAAGATCAATTGGGCTAGTTTTACCCCTTCCTATGCAGAAAGGCACCCAAGTGTACTCTGTTCATGGTGGTAGTATAACAATCTTGGCATTACCTTTACCCATAAGCCTGTTACTTCAGAATAAATGAATTATCAGCCAATTTTAGAGGTAAAAGAGAGAGGGGGCAGATAGACTGTGGGGAGTATTTAATAGCTAGTGGGCTGCAGCTCTAAAGGTTCTGTCTTGTGTACTCAGCACCCTCCACTCTGACAAAATATGTTCCTGCAGCAGAGAATCAGCAGTTGGTCTTAAGACCTTTCATAGGGATGCAGTCATTCAGGTACTGTGGTCCCACAACCCTTAAGGCTTTAAAAACCGGCTATTTGGACTGGATCTGGAAACAAGTAGAAAGCTGGTATAGTTGCCAATGTGGGTTACATATGCTCATCACAGTGGGTCTAGTTAGAACCCCAGCTGCAATGTTTTGAACCTGTTGAAGTTTCTAGAGACTCCTTAAAATCAGCCAATGCTGAGTGTGTGATGGTTTGCAAATAATTCAGAAGCAGATATCCGAAATAACATTGTGATGAGATTCCAGGCAGTTCAATAAAGCACTGCTAGAAATGAACCTCCCAGTGGCAGTTAGCTGCAGAAGGAATCAACATTGACTCTTTTTTTTTTTTTTGTATTTGGGACATTGCAGAAAAAAATATTATTAATGCAGCCAAAGCAATTTTCAGGCTCCTGTAATTTCAGATGATTGTGTTTAGTAAAACAGAGACTAAAAAGAATAGCTGCTTGACTCCTGTGCTCTTGAATCTGCCATGGCAACAGGGTTGTTTAAACAATATGGTCCATATTGGTAGAACAATTCAAGGTGCAACTGAGCAGAACAATCATTGACCTTAGCAACCGGCCTCTTGGTGGAATAAATTTCTATAAGAATTTGGGAAATGTGTGCAAACAAAACAATTTAACAAACTGCATTTAGAAATCAAACACCAAGAGAGTTAAACATGTATCACAGGCTAAACCTGGTATTGGACCGCATGATAGGCAACTATGTCAGTTCTAGGCAACTCTGTCAAGCCAATACCTAGTAACTGGGGAAAGTTCAAATTGAGGGAGTTAAAAACATTATCTTTCTTACTATACAAAACTTCTATTGCAAGTGAGGCCCCAGGCCCCTTCAAATTAAAGTTTGGCTTGCAGTAGAGTTTTCTCCCTGCGAGTTTCTGAGAAGGGGGACTGTTATAGACAGTGGGAAGACAGGTCTTTCTGGGCTACTTCTTAGTTGCACATTTTGTTCCTCAGATCCAAATTCTGTTCTACCCAACAGGAAATAACTCTTACGCCCCTTCTGGGTTACATTTCTTCCTGCAAGACTGAATCTGGCACTGAAGAGCATAAAAGGCAACTCTGTAGGGTTGCCAAGTCCCCCGTGGCCTCTAGTGGAGGACTTTTTTGCCAGTGGGCTGGCAGAGGGATCTTCTCCCGATGTTGCCAGCATGATGAGTGATGTCATGAGTGACCTCATTGTGGCACTGACATCACGTGCTGGCCGCTCTAGAAACTTCCAGGAAAACTCTATGGTTTTCCTGAATGCTCTGGCAATTTGGGAGGAAAACCTAAGAGTAACATCATCATGCCGGCGATGTTGGGAGGGAATCCCTCCACTGCCCACTGCAGGCTGGCAAGTTGGGGACCTCCAAAGTGGGAGAACCCCCACCCTGCTCAGGAGCTTGGCCGTGCTACAACTGTCAATTCTAGACAACTCTGTCAAGCCTAATATCTGGTAGTGGGGAAAAGTTCAGATTGTTTCTTTGTCAGGGGTTGTGCATAGTTCATCAGGGTTGTCATTTCTAGTTAGGAGGGGCCCAGCTAGCAAGCTTCCTGCCATGACCCTCTCTGTATACCACATTACTCTATCACAGGTAAATCTTCTTGTGCTTGACAAACTTTTTCCAATATCTGAAGTGAACAGTGACTCACGAAAACTCATACGCTGTGTGATCCTAAGCACCCTAATTTCCCATCAGTGTTTAACATGAATATTAGAATACTAGTTCTGCTCACAGGTGTTTGTGATGTCACAGTTCCTGCAACTGCCATCATTATCTCTTCAAGGCCAAACATAAGAATGCAGTAATTGGGCAAATTGTGAGAACCTGTGCTCAATTATATAATCAGATGAGAGGGGGCATTAGGAGCAGTTGGCAACATCCTCTAGAGGCCTCCTGAGAAGACAATCCTTGACTGGACCTGAGAGACTACCTGATGCCATAGGGCAGAAAGCTATAATAAAGGTATAGGCCAGAAAGAGTTATGCTAATGCCATGTTAGTATGCTTCAATATGTTATTTTTCATCATGATGGAAAGGTACACAGACTGCCCAGCTTTTATGCTGCAAGGGATTTGTCATCTAATACCAATGTATGCAGTGTATTAAATAGAAACTTTAGCTTTTTTGTTTTGTTGCTCAACTAGAGACTTTACTGTACAGTGAATTCTTTTAAATAATTTAATAAATAATCTTTAATTTTGGGGGGCTTGAAGGCTGTGTTTATTGATAAAAGCTTATCTGTTTAGTCATTTTACTGATCTTTGCTGCTGGCATTATTAAAAATGTAATAAACCTTTATACATTATTATGAAGTCGAGTTTTCTTAATAACAATGTATAAATTAGTGTACATATATATTAGTGTACGTACAACCTCAAGGACCCACAGGTCTGGAAAGTTGTTCAGGGGTTCCAAGGAGGGAGCCAGGACCAATTACCCAGCAGGAACCAGCCAGACACCCTGCCACAAATTTTGTCAGTCTTTCAAGTGCTACTGGATAGAAAGATTAACATATCATCTTCACATTGAGGAATACTAATAACTTGTGAAATTACCAAGACTTCCTAGGAAGAAAGTTTAAAAAACATTGCTCCAGTGAGTGTAGGTACAGCTTGGAGTAGCAAATAAAGGGCAAAGCACAATTATTATGCACACAGCCCCTGACAATTCAGTACAGCTCCCAGGAAAACAACATGCTGGAAGAAATATAGTCTAGAAAAAATCATCAGGAGATCTAAAAATAATCAATCCAATCATCACTTTAATTCTGTGGATAATATCATGGAAGGCATTATGTTACTGATGTTACTGTATGAGAGAAGGTTAATTATTCAGTTGCCAACAAGTTTTTGGAAATTAGCAGAAGAAATGGATCTGGTTGATGTATGAAGAACAAGATATCCCAACTCCAAAGATTTTACTTACTATTCCTCTAGCCATCAAACTTGGTCAAGAATCGATATGTGTTGGCTTTCTGCAAGTATGATTAAAGACATAGTTGACACAGAAATTCAAACAAGAGTTATTTCAGACCATAGCCCTGTAATGATAAAGCTGAAAGGTCCACGGATGAGAAGATCATGGAGGCTAAATATTTCAATTTTGAAAGATAAAGACTTTCTCAAAGAATCTAAGGTGGAAATGGAATCTTTTTTTAAACAGAACATAACTCCAGAGGTAAAGATCCAAGTAGTTTGGGACACCGCTAAAGCTTATTTTAAGGGCCTTGCGATTAGATATGGTATCAAGAAAAAGAAAGAAAGAACTGAAAATTTTCAAAATTTAATGTCACAAGCTGGAGAAACTGAAAAGAATCTTTAAAAACGCCCAACAAAGCATGAATTTAAAAAAAAAGTGAAAGAAATGCAACACAAATTGAATTTAATTTTGATGGAAGAGATGGAGATTATATTGAGGTATGCTAGACAAAAAAATTTTGAACATGCCAATAAGCCTGGAAGGTGGTTGGTTTATAGGATGAGAAAAGAAAAGGCCAAAAGAATAATTGCGATACTGAAAGATGAGAACAACAAAGAGAAAACTCAAAAGCAAGAAATATGTCAAATTGTGGAACAGTTCTATAAAAAATTATATGAAGATAAGCAAGTTCATAAAATAAATTTAGAAGAATGTATCAACCAAAATAATCTCAATAAAGTTACAGAAGAACAACAAAAAATTTTAAATGAGCCAATAACAATAAGGGAACTTGGGAGATGCAATGGCACTTCAAAAGAATGGTAAAACTCCGGGTCCAGATGGATTACCTGCAGAATTCTACAAAGCTTATGAAGAGTCTTTACTCTTACCATTTAAGCGTCTTATTGAAAAGATTCAAGAGGAAGGCCAAATACCAGTTTCATGGCAAGAAGCTACAATATCTTTGATTCCAAAAGAAAATAATGATTTGAAAGATATTAAAAACTATCGTCCAATTTCCCCCTTAAATGTGGATTATAATTTTTTTGCTACAATACTGGCACAACGTTTGAAGAAAGTTCTACAGTCTATAATACAGTATGATCAAGCAGGATTTCTTCCTAGAAGATATTTGAAAGATAATGTCAGAACAGTTTGTAATATCTTGGAATATTATGAGACTCATCCAGAGAAACAAATGGCTTTACTCTGTTTAGATGCTGAGAAGGCCTTTGATAATGTTCGTTGGTATTTTATGCTGCAGCAACTGAAAGGCATGGAATGTGGTGAAAACTTCTTGAGAGCAGTGGAAGCAATATATTCTTCACAAAATGCAAGGGTGACAGTGAACGGCGAACTAACAGTTGTAATTAACATTCAAAAAAGTACAAGACAAGGCTGTCCATTGTCACCTCTACTTTTTATTTTATCTCTAGAGGTATTAAATAATGAAATAAGGGAAGATACAAGTATAAAGGGAGCTGTGATAAAAGATGAACAATACAAATGTAGAGCTTTCGCAGATGACCAAGTCCTTATACTAGAACAACCGATGGACTCAATAGACTGTCTTATAAATAAGATTAAACAATTTGGTCACTGGGCAGGATTAAAGATTAACTATCATAAAACAAAATTTCTGACAAAAAATATGACAATGGAACAAATTCAATCCTTCCAACAAAAATCAGGGTTTTTGTATGAAAAAAGAATCAAATTTCTAGGTGTCATTATTTCAAATAAGTGTAGTAACTTGAAAACAGATAATTATGACAAACTGCTTAAAGAAATTAAAAAAAGATTGGGAAAAATGGCACAATTTCAAACTATGCTTAATGGGAAGAATAGCCTTAATAAAGATGAATATCCTTCCAAGGTTACTATTCCTGTTTCAAACAATTCCAATATTTTTAAATAGTGGATTCTTCCAAGAACTGAATAAGATGGTTGCTAAATATGTCTGGCAAGGCAAAAAACCTAGAATTAAATTAAAGACATTACAAGACTCTAAATTAAGAGCAGGTATGGGTCTTCCAGAATGGCAATTGTATTATAAAGCCTCTGCGCTTATATGGGTAAGAGACTGGATACTGCTGAATGACAAGAGACAATTGTTGTTAGAAGGACATGATCTCACTATGGGGTGGCATGCATATTTATGGTATCAAAGACTTGAAGACAATTCCTATTTTAAGAATCAATGGTTTCGAAAATCCTTATACCATACGTGGTCATGGCTAAAGACTAGAATTTATCAAAAAATTCCAAGATGGGTTTCTCCAGTAGAAGCATTTACTCATCCAAATCTCCCAAAATTAAATCAGAATTATAGATATGAAGATCTGTTGGGAAAAAATAATCAATTGAAAACCAGAGAAGAGCTGGAAAGTATGGATGTTAAAATGAACTGGTGGTTAAGAATGCAAGTTGAATCCAGATATGCCAAAGACAAGGTGACAGGTTTCAATACAGAACAATATCTATTTGATAAAATCCTTTTGGGTCCACAGGAAAAACTAATCTCCAAATTATGTGCATATTTACTTCAAATGAAGACACAAGACGAAGTTGTAAAAGATTGTATGGTCCAATGGGGGAAAAAAATTGGTCATAATATTACATTAGAAGAATGGGAGAGATTGTGGAAGCTTAACGTTAAATTAACTAGGTCAGCAACTTTTAAAGAAAATTTGTATAAGATGTTCTATGGATGGTACCTGACTCCACAGAAATTGTGTAAGATTTATACTAATATGTCTAACAAATGTTGGAAATGCACTAAACAGGTTGGTTCTTTTTACCATATGTTGTGGACATGTGAGATGGTGAAGGGTTATTAGGAAATGGTGCATGAAATATTACAGAAGATTATGAAGACATAGATTAATTTCAAACCAGAACTATTTTTATTGAACATATTTCCTGAGGACTATTCCAAAGAAATGAAACATTTGTTGGCACACATTAACACTGCAGCTAGGATTCTTCTGGCACAGAGATGGAAATTTCAGGAAATTCCCACGAGAATGGACTCGGTGGGAAAAATTCTGGAAACAGCAAAGCTGGACTGTCTATCCCAGCTGTTGGCTGGGAAATCTAAGGAAGCAGCAAGAAAATATTGGATGAAATTTTATGCCTGGTTAGAGATTCAAGACTCTTAAGATTCTCTGGTGTGAACTTATTTCTCTTTTTTCCCCCTGTATTTTATATTACAAAATTGCCTTTACTAGAATTGTCAAAACTAATAGATAATAGTAATAATAGATTTATGCTATAAAATTTTAAAATGTGGATGATTTTTAGTTTAGACATAATAATATGGGACAATTTATGTAAATAAAGTATTGTAGAACTAAGCTTGTACTTTTTGAAAATATTTTATGCAGAACAAGGTCAAAATGTATTGTGTTTTCTACTCCCTCTATTCCCTACCCTCAATCTTTCTGAAATCAATAAAACTTTTGAAAACTGGAAGAGAGAAGGCTAATTAATATACTAACTATAAACGATGGAAACAAAATGATGATGTTGTTCTTGGGATTTAACAGAAGGCTGACTAGCAGTGTTTATGAGCAGTAACTGCTATCCCAATCATGGATTCACCATCCTTTCCTGACAATTGTGTGTGTGTGTAAAGTGACATAACTAAATAAAAAGAAATCACACATCAGGGCCTGTTTATCTATCCAGTCCCACACAAGTGCACATTGGGTCACTTTCCTGAGGGAAACATGAGAGCTGTGGCAAGGGTGGGGGTATTGCTGAGTAGGGTTGCAAAGGAAAGGCTTGTCAAGGAAGAGGTGGTGATAGACAATGATGCTTCTTTCCTTGCAGTCCCCCACCTACTTTGATGACAAATGTGTATGTGTGTTTGCCATCAAATTTGCCATCGAATTGCAAATTGTTTATGGCAACTCCTTAGAGATGTTTAAGTCAAGAGATGAATAGAGGCAGTTCGCCATTGCCTGCCTCTGCATAGCAACCTTAGACTTCCTTTGCAGTCTCCCATCCAAGCACTACCCAGGGCTGACCCTCCTTAGCTTCTGAGAACTGACCAAATTGAACTAGCTGCGCTATCCAGGTCCAGATGGAAAATGGTGGGAATCCTGTGTTTGTTACGGAAAGTCTACCTCTGCTGTTAGCTACTCTGTTATTCAAGCTCTCTGAATATTTGCTAACTTGTTTAATGCTGCCAGACATGTTCTTCCATGTTATTAGGTTTTATCATGATTTATTTGTGTTCATTCTTTTTTTCTCTGGTATTTTTATTCTGTATTTTGTGTATGTATTCTGCAGCTACAACCAAAACCCTCAGTTTTTGCTTAACTGGGTTCAGAGCATCACTTGTAATGTGTTGAGGGTGGTGTCCTGAGGTTTTTTTTTTAATTTATGCAATTAGCCTACTGCAGCTAAGTGGCAGGTGAGAGGAGATCCATCATGCAAGCCTCTGCACATGCACAAGACTTACTCTGGGGAGAGGTGAGATTGTGGCTCCAGGAAAGAGGATAAATGTACAGCTGCCACACCTACCTCACTTCCCTGCCAACCCCCAGCTTCCAAGTTTAGCATTAAACTCATGTTAGACTCATTCAGCTTTTAAAAAAAGTAAAATGTAACAAATACAACGGAAGGCACAGAGTGCCAGAATGACTTCAATGTGGGTGGAAAGTGACCTCCAAGGGGCAGGGGAAAATCCAAAGGAATCTGCCTGGTTTTGAATTTTACCTTTGGCTTCAAAGTGAAGCAAGGGGAAAGACTGCCACAAACAACTCTGAGAAACCCTGGGGAAAGTGCAAGCAGAAAGTGAACTGAGCGCTGAAAACAGTGCAGAATAAAAAAGAAAACCTTTTAATCTGCTAAAAACATTCCCATGATTCTACATAACAACTCACTGCCCACTTATATTAAGAACTGCTGCTTGCCATTACATTTTTTTCTGATGAAGTCTGCCTAGAGCATATGAAAGCTTACATTTTGAATAAAACTTAGTTGGTCTTAAAGGTGCTACTTGTCTACTGCATTGTTCTATTGCTTCAGACCAATATGGCTACCCACCTGGATCTATCTGATCACCCTCTGATGGTGATGCAAGCGGAAAGTGAGGGAAAAGACCAGTGAATAAGAGGTCATAGATTGGGTCTGTATGTGTTCAAGTCAGGAGAAAGAGATTGGGGTTTTAGACACTCTCAGTGACTGCCATGGAGCAGATGCTCACAGAACCTACCAGGAGGGATGCAGTCCTGAACTTGGTAAGTAATGCTCAAGACATGGTGAGAGTTGTAACCATGGAAGCACCAATAAGGAACAATGACCATAATACTATTAAAACAAAATTGGAGTCCAGTAGCACCTTTAAGACTAACAAAGTTTTATTCAGAATGGAAGCTTTTGTGTGCATTCTGAATAAAACTTGTTGATCTTAAAGATGCTATTGGACTCCAATTCTGTTCTATTGCTTCAGACCAACATGGCTGCCCACCTGGATCTATCATAATGCTATTAAGTTTAGCATTTATGCAAATAGGGAGTTGTCCCAAAAGATCAACGCAAAAGGTCCATTTAGCAGAGACAAGCTGGCTCAAAGCATCAGCGCTTCATTTGTAAGGAGACAACTCCAGCAAGCAAACTGGTCGTACAAACACTGTAAAGTAAAACTACTTGAACTCCACTCCATTGATATATATTGCAGCACAGACCAAGTTGCAAGAAAAATGTGGAATGGATTTTCCATTAATGTATCTGGGTCCAGACAGACTACTCCCAGAGCAATCTATCTGGGTGCAGAGACCTTAATGGAAAATCCATTCCACATTTTCTTTGCAACTTTGCAAACCCAGAAAAACTTTCTGCTGAAGCAGGCAAAGAGAAGGTAGAAGGAGCTGGGAACTTCAGCAGCCTTGAAGCTTCAAAGGGTAAGAAGAAGCTTCAAAGGGGAGAAAAAAGCTGTGGGCCTGCATAAAGCCCTGGGTGGTCTGGTTGTGACCTGTGGGCCGTAAATTTGACACCCTTGGAATAGATCTGTCAGCGGTTACTAGCCACATGACTGAAGGGAACCTTCACCTTCAGAGGCAGTCAGCCTCTATATTCCAATGCCAGGAAGCAACATCAAGGGAAGGTCTTTGCCTCTATGCCCTGTTGTTGGCCCTCCAGAGGAACTGGCTGGCCATTGTGCGAGACAGGATGCTGGCCTAGATGGAGTACTGGTTTGATCCAGCAGGACTCTTCTTATGTTCTTATCTTGCCTATCACTGTCCTTGGAAAATGCCCTCCTTCCCTGTTTTTCATATCTGGCAAAACGAAAATAATCATACAGTGTTGTGTGCGTGGAACGGCCAGGATATCCCAGGGTGGGGGGATAGTTTGGATGCTGAATTGTTATGCTTATTTTTAGGCTGAGAGTGCTGTGACTTGCCTAAATTCATTCATCTAGTTTCAAGTGGGGAAGTGGGGAATAAAACCTGGTTCCCCAGATTAGAGTCTGCCACTCCTAACCACTACACCAAGCGGATTCTCATGTCTGGCAATATGTGGTGGGGAATCTGCACTGTTGGAAATTTCTTACTCTAAGCTGAGCTGTAACTCACTGAGCTGGGAAATCCCAAGCCATTTGGTGGAACAAATTCAAAATTCCCAGTCCCTTCTGTAAGTGCTGGCACTTACAGAAGGCACTGGGAATCTTGGAAATTTACAATCCTAAAACTGCATCCTTGATAGGACTGCACTGCAGAGCTTTTTACATCAGTCTCCAAACTGACCAGTGTCTATGGTTCTACTGCAAACAGTGAACTGACCTACTCAGATATGGGTGGAGGGAAAATATTTCCTCCAGTCTTCTTTTGGAACGCAAATCAATCTTGTGCGAGTGTTCCAGGACCATTGACGTCATTGCTGCACAAGCTTGTTTCATGTCACAATTCTCTCTCTAAATGTCTAATTTCAGGTACAAGATGCTAAAAATAAGACCTGTAGCAAGCAGTTCTTATAACCTTTATAGGCAATGATGCATTTAGCAAGCACAGAAAAGCTAGTGGTCTTGGAAACCTTGCAGAGAATATTTTAAATGTGTGCAAATTGCCAGCTTTATTACAATGAATAGGTGCACAATGCAATATTTTCTTCAGCCTGGAACCTACTTAAAGCTATAACTTGCTTATTTCTGCCATATTGCATAGTAGAAATAGTCCATAACTCATTTTTCATATTTCTGGAATAAAATATCTGATTACTTTTCCCCATCTCTTGGTTTCTTTGTTTATTGATGGATTGGTTTTTTATCATGCTGTTCTCTATCCAGTGGCAGCAGGTGGATGAATGGTACTGCAACAGCACCGATTAGACTAAATAGATTTCCTCTTAGTGGGACTAATAAATGCAAAGATGGCACATTCAAAACAGATTAATAAAATACAGCTCTCTCTACATTTGCAGTCATAATCATTAATACATTTTGTCATCTCAGGGTATAGAATTCTATGGCATAAAATGAAACTGAAATGAAGAATGGATATGGCTTAAATAAGGAGTGGACTTTTACTAGTTTAGCAAATCTATAATTAATTAGGCAGGGAATGTAGTTCACTGGTAGAGCATCTGCTTGGCATGCAGAAGATCCCAGGTTCAATCCCTGGGATCTCCAGTTAAGGTGACCAGGCAGTACTAGTAGGTAATGTGAAAGATCCTGGAAAGCTGCTGCCAGTCCGAGTAGATAGTACTGACCTTGATGGACAAGGGTCTGGTTCAGTATAAGGCAGCTTCATTGTCCAACATGTAATTTGTTACCATAAGATGTTGTTATAGCTATTAGCTTAGGGTCAAACATCCTGAATCCACCTAATACCTCCTGCCCCCCATGCAACCATTATCTTACTTGTGCCCTTCTGTAGCTTCTATTAGCATTGTTAAAATGCTGTGAAATTTCAGGCTCAGATCTCCCTTGTGTTTTTTTTACAAAACTTTCATGAAGGATGGTCATATCTGAGATGATTAACCACAATAACTGTATGTATCCATGTTCAAAGTGCTTCTCAATGCCAAATGCTTGCTGGGAGATCTGTTGCTTTCATGGCTTGTTTGTATATTTTCCAGAGGCATCTGGCTGGCTGTTGTTGAAAGCAGCATGCTGAACTAGATGTATCTTTGTACTAAGCCAGCATGTTACTGCTTACCTAATGTGCCAAAGAGATGTAGAACCTCATGCTTTGATACTGAAAATGGAAGCTGAAACAAGATTAGAACAATTGATGTTATCTTTACACAGTGGAGGGTGTCTTGTATACTACAGAGGGTATAAGAATATCAGAATTGCCTTTCTGGTTCAGACCAACAGTTTGGTTAGTTCAGCCCTTGATCCTAGGGTTGCCAGGCCATTCTTGGCAACTGGTGAGGGATAGGGGTGACTTACCAGCAGAAAGAGGAAGGCTCAGACCATGTTGTCAGTATCACACAGGAAGTGACATCATCATGCTATGATCTCACTGTAACACTGGTATTTGGGCAAAAGCTATGGTAGAAGCCATTTTTATCATAGAGCTTTTGCCCAAATACCAGAGCATCATCCAGACATCACTGGCATGATTACATCACTCCCTGTGCAATGTCAGTGATGTGGCTTGGGCCTTCCTCTTTCTCCTGGTAAGTCCCCCCACTGGCCAGCTGATTGGTGTCTGGCTGCTGAGCCTGGTGGCAGGGAACACCACCTCCACTGAGAGGAGGGGGGGCTGGCAATCCTACTTATTCCAAATTGCTTCTTTATTTTGCGCCCATGCAAATCCTCTCTGAATGCTTTAACACACACACACACCCAACACATTAGTGTGTTGCATTTGGAGGCTGTTTTCTAAAGTTTGTGTAAGTTTAACTAGTTTGTCTACCAAAAATTTCTTCTGGAAAAGTGATGCACCTGTGGGTATAGCTCCATAAACAAATGTAATTCCCCTCAAACAGCCTAATCCCCCCCCACACACACACACACCGGCATTAAACTTGTCGTAGATAGGAAGGGAAGAGAACAAAAGTTCCTCTTTTCTTTTTCTGGAGCTAGCAAATTCTGCTTAGGGGAAGAGGGAGGAACCCCAGTGAGAAAAAAAGAAGGCTGTGCACAGCGCTTTTTTTTTTTTTTTGTAGAAAAAGCCCAGCATGAACTCATTTGCATATTAGGTCACACACCTTGACGCCAAGCTAGCTGGGACTGTGTTCCTGCTCATATAAAGCCCTGACTGTGCATATCCCGAGACAAAGGACACTCCATTCCCTAGGCTTAACTGAGGCCTGTAAGCAACCCTGATGTGTGCCACAGTATCTCTTATGTCCTCTGAAATGGGCTCACAACAGCATGAAAGGAACAAAAAAGTTTGATCACATATTCCATGGCTGTTTCCCCATTTTATATGGTTCTCTCAGTTTGTCTCTTGACATCCCCAGAAAAGAAAGCAGTTGGGAAGGAGGAATTTACATTAGGAGAAAAAATGCAGGTGAAGGGTGTAGACCCTCAATAACATGTCCTGATTTAGAATTGCCAAGTCCAATTCAAGAAGTATCTGGAGACTTTGGGGGTGGAGCCATAAGCAAAGTTGTGACAAGCACAAAGGGAGTTCTGGCCATCACATTTAAAGGAACCACATACCTATAAATGTCTTCCCTACATTAGAAATAATGAAGGATAGGGGCACCTTCTTCCGGGGCTCATAGAATTGGACCTTCTGGTCCAATCTTTTTGAAACTTGGAGAACATTTTGAGGAGAGTCATCAGATACTATGCTGAAGGTTTGGTGCCTCTACCTAAAAAAACCAGCCCTTCCAGAGCCCTAGATACCCCTAGATCAATTCTCCGTTATTCCCTATGATAATCAATCTCCTAGAGAATAATGAAGTGCCCAGCAGACATTCCCCCACCCCCATTTCTGACAACTCTGAAGCGGGGGATTGGCATCTCTATTCACGAGTTGCTGAACTTCCAACTTCTTCAAAGTAACACAGAGCAACCAAAGGTTCAAGTTTACTTTTTCTATGCAAAGGACCTCTGAAAAGATTGTGCAACCACAGCCACTGGGAGCAGCCAGGTTCTTCTGACTTCTCCCCCTCTTGCCCCTATTCAGCCTTAAAGACACAGACATACCATCCCTTCAGCCTTAAAGACACAGACACAAGAGGAAGCCTTTCCAAGCGGAGTCTGAAGCCTCCAGAGGTGGAAAACACATGGTGGCTGTGGGGACGGGGCTTCCCCCTGCCGGCCAGCTGACTGGGAGCGGGAAGAAACCTGGGAAAGTGGGAGAACCCCCACTGGGACCTGGGGATTGGCAAGCCTATCCTGATTTGATCTTATGGGCATGCAAAGAAAAATAATCCAGTTGTATGTGCAATGTAAGCTATCTGTTGTTCACAGAGTTCTAGCAATATGTTAAGAAATGTTCTTACGAAACAGAAAATATATCACATTGAAGTATGCAAAATGTGGCCCACAATTTCTGGGGCTGCTTTCTAAATTTAAATGGCTTCAGGAACTTGTAAATAATTTTCAGCTATACCCACCTCTGATAAAACACCTGCACAATCTCATCTGCAAATCTAAACTTTTCTATTTAAATTTTCATTTGTTAATATATGCTTGTTGTATCTCAGTAAAAGCTTCTAAGCTTAGAAATAGCTGTTCTTATTTGACATATATGTGTCTGACGGTTCACAGACACTGTAAAATGGACAGATACCTTGGTTTGCCAATAGTTAATCTCAGTTCAGCCGTATAAAAATATTTACACACTCCTTCTCACATTCCTAGACTTGACTGAACTTTTGTGTCATCTCTTACATGATATTATTTGCTGGCAGAATATGTTTTGTGAGCTTAGATGTAAACTAATCTGCGTTTACAGCTCCAGGTTCACTCAGAGAGGAAGGAGATGGGGGACAGAATTCTGGGCTCCTGGTCTCCCTGAGGGTCCATGAGCCCAAGAAACTTGGGGTTGGTCTGGGTAGCTGGTATGTGCACATTAATGTGAGGGTCCTGGCAGTCCTAATAAGAAATACGCCTTTCTGTGCTATCCTAAACTTCAAAGTACTTGGAAGGATGTAAATCTGTTTAGAATAACACTTTCAGTCATGTCAAAGCAGCCTTAAAACACTTCACTGAGTGCTTAACTTTCATTGAGTTCAATAAGATTAAGCATATTTACTGAGTTCAACAAGACCAGGGCTTTCTTTGTAGTGAAAGCCCAACAGGAACTCACTTGCATATTAGGCCATACCTCCTGACATCACCATTGTTTCACACAGAGACAGTTTGGTGTAGTGGTTAAGTGTGCAGACTCTTATCTGAGAGAATTGGGTTTGATTCCCCACTCCTCCACTTGCAGCTGCTGGAATGGCCTTGGGTCAGCCATAGCTCTCGCAGGAGTTGTCCTTGAAAGGGCAACTTCTGGGATAGCTCTCTCAGCCCCACCTACCTCACAGTGTGTCTGTTGTGGGAAAAGGAGATAAAGGAGATTGTAAGCCACTCTGATTCAGAGGGAAGGGTGGGGTATAAATCTGCAGTCTTTTTCTTTTTCTTTTATAGAAAAAGCCCATCAGGAAATCATTTGCATATTAGGCCTACTCCCCAATGCCAAGCCTGCTAGAACTGTGCTCCTGTGCGTTCCTGCTAAAAAGTTGTTATAATTATCCAAATACAACAGCTACATTTCTATCCAAACTCTCAGCTTTGCTCACTGGCATCCCCCTCTTCTGTGTATCCCCAGTCTGTATGAAGAAAAGTGTGTGTGTGTGTGGTGGTGGGGGTTGTTGGGAATCAATCTGAGATAAGCACACAGCACTCCAATTATGTGTTGTAAATTGCCAACTTTTATATAAATATTATATTGGATATTGTCTTTAAAAGATAATTGTGTCAAAATAATGACCTGATAATGCAGCCCTCAATTGTCTATAGCACAATGTACAAAGTAAACCAAGTCAGCAATAAATAGTAATGTCATCTTTGCTGAGTATTGTGTGGATTCAGTATTTTTTTTACATCATTGATAGTTGATTATCAAATCATCAGTTTTGGAACTATTTTAGAACTTTCAGTTAAAAGCTTTGTGGTGGGGGGAGTATTTGAAAATTGATCTTGAAATTGTTACCCCAACTACGGTTCAGGACACACACACCCGCTGCCACCATCATCTATGATTTGTATTTATCCATAGGAATTTGGGGCCCACCTTTATCCCCTCCATTTTTTTAAGTGCTGAAATAAATATGTGATAGATATCAAAAAGTATCATTCTGTTGTAGGCAAAGGGCAAATTCAATTTGAAGAGGTTTAAATAATCACACAGCTTGGAAAGGAAAGTACTATCAACAGAGAACTCATTTTGCCTCTGAGTACAAAGTGTGCAAGGAGTTTGCCCTCTGCTGAGATATTTGCTGTGCTGTTATACAAATCTCTTCAGTTATATCTCTAAATATAGAAAAGCTTCAGATGATTCTGTTCACAAAAGCTGGGGGAGAGGGGAGTCATCACACTCTGCTGCTCTGTGACCATCATGAGTTTCAGGTAGGCTAGATAGAAAATAAGCTATAGCTAACATTTCAGAAGGATAGAGTGAACTCCAGAGAACTGCAGTTAAATGCAGAACTAACATTGGATTAACAGCCAGACCTGATCTTTTAGCTATGTGAAATACATATGACTGGAAATCCATAGCAATGCAAGATGGTGTGGAATGGATTTCACTAGAGTTTCGTGGTCATTTGGGCAGAGGAGGAAGTGAAGAAGATCCTGCTAGTTTACTACCATCTGGGCCAAATGTGTTTGCTCCTCTGCTTGTAAATTGAGGCATGGCAGAGGTGTGAGGCAAGGGTTCTTAAGTCAGTTCTTTATGGCCTGGAGCCCATTTTCATTTTAAATATTTAACATTTAATCAAGATATTGAGTCTGGCTTTAGAGAAAGGTAGGTTAAAGATGGTCTAAATAAATAATCTTTCCAGTTTGGATTTTCTCTGTTAAGGGACAGTTTTTGTACATTACTTATTTCTGACAGATAGTAGTGAGGAAAAGAGCAAACAGCTTCTAAATAAAAGATGTGTCAAAACATCTTTAACATGGGATTTAAGTGCATATGTGCTTATATTTTTGCACATAGACCCAGGTATACTCAAGACAAGCCCTTGCAACTATTCATGCTAACTGTCCAAGCCTAATTCAGAAGTTAGCCTTTGGAGTTTCTGCCCATATGATCTAGCCAAAATTACTGTGGGAAACTGGATGACCACCACACATAAGTGTCTCTTGCAACATAAATGCAATCTTTGAGCATTATTTTGCTAGGGGAATGGAAAGAAGGGACAACAGATTCCACATCCTGGATTGGAACACCTTTAAGGGAGAGTTAAAACAGTATTTGATTAAAATGAACAGAATATGTGGTGTGGTATCAGCCAGTGTGTAATGGGTAGAGTATTGGACTATGGCCATGGAGATACAGGTTCAGATCTTCACTCTGTTATGAAGCTTACTGGGTGACCTTGAGCCAGTCACATATTGTAAGTATAACCTATCTCGCGAGGGGGCTGCCCTGAGCTCAGGGTGGGATAAAAATTTAATAAATATTATTAAAAATGTGGGCGACCAACCTGAAGCTGTTGCTTGTGACAGGCAGCAGTACTTTCTGTTGCACTAGAGAGACATAAGGTCAAATGTCAGAATGATGCATTCATAAGATAACTTTTAAAGCTTTTATAATCACTAATTTTACATCAGATGCTACTGTGATCTGGCCAGATTGTGGCCTTTTCTGGGTAGAATTTAAATGGTGAATGTCAGACTGATGGGACATATTGTCTTTATAACGATTATGTATTAGGAAGGTAGAATGCGGAGGTGGGGGAGGAGCTGTATTCCTTAAACATACAGCTCCTCTAAGAATAGTGGTTCAGCAAATCTGCAACACCTGTTTGGACAAGCAACAAAAGTAATATAACCAGCGAACCAGCAGCAAGACAAGTCTCTGTAAGGGTTGAGTGGAAATGCTGGATGTGGGACTTACACAATAAGCACAAGTACAATAATCAGTAAGTCCATGACCAAAACAGCACCTTAGAGCAATAGCAGCATGCAAGCTGAAACCTGGAATGTATGCAGTAGGAATTCGATGAACTTTCAAGAGCTTTGAAGCAATAGATAGTATTAAGCATATTACTGTGAAACATTTGGAGGAGGTTATGCTTATTATAAAAAATGCCAACTATCCTGAGGATTTAATAGAAATAGGATAAAGGAAATGAGTATTTAATAGTATAAATGCAAATATAATGAAGATTTAATTGAAATCACAATGAGGTATAAGAGCAATAGGCAGGTGCCAAGAGACATTTGTTCCAAGAGACATTTGTTTCAATCATTTCACTATATTTACTTGAGAACAATTTCTTATGGAAAATGTCAAGCTTAAGCAATTAAGAGAAAAATTTCAGTAGTCTGGAATTTGGAGCTTGATAGTTCATGGGCTCAGTCCAGCACTGTGACTGCCAAGGCTTCTCTCCTGTGGCTTCTTGCACCTGCTCAGATAGTGAAGAGAAAACTACATGTGTGGAATCAAGAAGAGAAATCCTTCATTTGCTAGCACTCTGTGGACTCAAACTGCCTCCCTTCTCAGTCTCATAAGATAGGAGGGAAGGCCAAGGGATGGCTCCTTGACAGCAACAGAAAGGTTAGCTTGTCATTTATTTGTATTTATCATACTATCTATTACATGCAACTTTTGTGCTACTCCAATCAGGCTCTCTATCAGGACTGTTATGTGAGTGTCCCCTACAAGGGATTGTTTAAGTCTGTTGTACACACAGTTGGCAGTCCAGCCAACTGTGTGTACAATAAATAGGAGCAGAATATTAGAAGGCAAAGAGACTGAACATTTCAATGACAATAACACAGCAGTAATTTACAAAGCCTCTCAAACATTTGTTTTGCCTAATCCTAGTGTTCAGTTGTATTATTTTAAACTAAATGTCCAATTTAACATTGCTTTTAGTCCAAATTATGTTCTTCTCATGATCACTAACCCAAAGAGACAAGATATGATTAGTTCCCCAAAGAGGAACCAAAAGGGACAATGGGATAAATGAGAAATGGTCTTTGAAATAAAAAGGGGAGTTCCTACCCAGGCAGTTAATGCTACAAGGAGGGCAGATTAGCTGGAAGGCTAGCTGGTAAATTCTGCAGAAGAAGGTACTAAGAGAACAGTAGTGCACAGAGAGATGTGGAGGGTACATTTAGAAAGGGGAGCAGAACAAGAGAGAAGTACACTCCTCTGTCTTGAGTAGGGTCCAGTGGTTTCTGAAGAAGAAGACGGCTCAGGAAGCAGAGCCAACTACAAAAATTGAAGTTGTGACATGCCCATGCCATGCACTTGGATTCACCTGGACACAAATAAGCAAAACACTGCTATTTGCCAAATTTGCTGTAGAATTAGGATGCCTGATGGCATTAGGCCAAAAGAGCAAGATCTGGCTGCCCACTGGTGGGATTTGGGTTACACTAGGATTGGTGCAACTTTAGAAATTATACTCCCGTTGGTGCTAGGGGCAGAAACCAGGGCTATCATAGGATAGTCTGAACTTTCTGCTATAAGGAGCTACCAGGAAAGAGCAATGCAGACCAGGAGATGTGTCTAGTTGCTGATGAGGAGTTGTAGAGGGCATTTTCGCACTGACCTTAATC
The DNA here is from genome assembly GCF_032191835.1 of Heteronotia binoei. NCBI lineage: Eukaryota > Metazoa > Chordata > Lepidosauria > Squamata > Gekkonidae > Heteronotia > Heteronotia binoei. Next base: position 163,174,466 of record NC_083223.1, on the reverse strand, counting down.
AGCAGCGACGCCCCTCTTCACCGTGCAGGATCGGCGCGGATTTCGCACTAATTGCCGCGGAGCACCCGGAAGAGCCGGAAAGTCCCGTGGCTTTTGCGGCGCAAACGGAAACCGCCAAAAACCAGTTTCCATTTGCGCCACAAAAGCCGCGGGACTTTCCGGCTCTTCTGGGTGCTCCGCGGCAATTAGTGCGAAATCCGCGCTGATCCTGCGCGGTGAAGAGGGGCGTCGCTGCTGATTAAGGTCAGTGCGAAAACGCCCAGAGTGTCACACAAAAGATCCTTCATTAATGATCCCCTGGAACATTCAAGCTACTACCTCTGTTTCACTTAGTAAAAGTGATTGAGAAACCTTTCTTTGATATCAAAATGAATGGATGTATCCAGGCCTCAGATTCAGCAGGAGCTCACAGGAGTGCAACTCCTGAACCTTTCTGAGGGTTCCCCTTCCTCCTTTCCACCTACCTTGTCCATTGAATAGTAGGTGCAGCTGCATAACAATCCCTGGATTAAGAGAGCGGGCAGTCAGCTAGCCACCAGGAGCTTTGCCACACCCCCAGCAGCCCTCATTAACCCCTGAAGAAGCCCATGCCACCCTTTCTTCACTTCTTATGTGATTTTGGGCAGCGGGTGGCTTGCTGGGGGGGGGGGTGGCCAAGGAGAGCTCCAAGTGAGTGAAGTCTGCTTGGTTTGGTTGGATCTCTAGCCAGCCCAAGCAGGCCTTTCTCGCCCTGGATTCTCCTTTCTTGCATCAGGTTGCTTTTGGCTGGGGATGGTGGTGGCATATGCTAATGAGTTATGCTGATGAGCTCCACCACCTACTTTTCTACAAAATGACCCCTGAATGTATCCATGCCTCTTACTTTGGAAGGCCAGTGATTCTTAGACACAAAAAGCCATGAATCTTGAGGGGCCAGATAATATTGGTTCTTCAAGACACATAGCCTCTCAGACTTCCGGGCTTTGGTCATGGAGGATTGAGCTGCTTCTCATCTGAGGAGCAGACCAGAGCCTCTGTTCTGGGCAGAGAAGGTGATCCTAACACCTGCTGCTTACTTCTTCCAGACAGGGAGAAGGCCAAGACATGCATATTAAATTCTGAGGGGATTTACTTTGGCTGACGAGGAGTTCCAGTGGGGTTCCTTTCTGGCTTTGAAGAGTCCCTGGAGAAGGATTGCATTCAATCGTCTACAGAGGATTTCTGAGGTCATTAAATTGACTTAAATTAACCAAGATTCAAGGCTTCTTTGGCACTGATTAACATCTATCTTTGAAAGAGGAGTGTGCAGAAGGATAGCGGCATAAAAGGTATATTATATCTATATCTATCACTCCGGGACTAATATAAGACTAATTTAAAATAAAAACAAAGGTCTGGATCCAGCTAAGTCATCTTAAATTAAGGAAGATAAAGGAGGGGGTAATTTTGGGACTAATGAAATTGGAGGAATAAGGTTAAAAGAGGGGGGAAAAATTGTTTTGAATACCTGTGGTCGGGTCAGACAACCCCCTCTGAAATAGAACTGCTGACTTGGTGAAGACAAAACAGGAAATGGCGTCACAGAAATAACTTGAGACTTCTTAACCATTGAAAACGAGATTTCGTGGCAAGAAAGGAAGGAAGTAGCCATTAAGAGAAGAGAAAACTGCAAGCCTCCCAGCCCTCTCTCGGACTTTAAATCATAGAGAAGTACTGGAGGCCATTGAAAGAAGGTCAAAATTTTAAAAATTAATTAAAAGAAAACGGGACTTTAAAAAATACTGGAGCCAGCAGATATCATCATTAAAAGGTGAAATCTATTGGATTATATGTTTTGAATCAATTTTGGTGCAGTCCAGGAGAAAAAAGGAAAAACTTTTTAAAAGGGACAAAAAGCCGTGGACGCCATTTTGAAGAAATACAAACTTTTAAAAATTGATATTTGTACTTAGGAGCCTCAGGGAACGGCGATTTTGGGCTCATACAAAAGGGTATGCTCCAATCTACAAGACTATGTAACTGAAAAGTGAATTTGTGAAGTCAACTTTGGAGCCTATTTAAGCAATAGGCAGGCAGTGATGTCTGTGCAAAAATCAGGAGCAAAGCAGATTAGAACGAGGGCTGGGTCACTTGAAGAAGCAAAAATGGCTAAATGGCAGGAGGCAATGGATGCTATGGAGGCAAGATTGGTAAAAATAATAAAGGAGTAATTAATAGAAAGTAAGAAGGAAATTAAAAAAAGACATTGAATCCAGTGCAGAAGAAGTTAAAAAAGAAATTAAAAAAGAAATTGAAGATCTCAGAAAAGATTCTCAAGTAGTGTTAAAGAACATTCAGGAGGTGGAAGAAAAGGTGAAAGGCCAAGATTTAAGAACAGACACAGTGGATTCCACTATTCAAAAAATTCAGGAGAAAGCATTACTACAAGATAGTAAACTAATGGAAAATCAGATACGGTTGAGAGGGGTGCCTGAATCTGTGAGGAACTGAATAAATGTCAATTCAGAAGATTGCTCCTGAATGACAGAAATAGTTCTCTTAGGATTCAGAACATTTATGCTATTTGAAAATGGAAGCTATTCAGGTCAGGTCTTGATTAGTAAATTTCTGGTAGCTAATCCTTACCAAAAGCTGCTTTACACAGGTTCATAATTAAGACATGGTATGATGGCTATAATAATACCCCAGGAATTCACCAGGCAGGAATATCCACTGAGCATTTGGCTATTATAGCTAACCAATTTAACTTCCCTATATTCATGCAAACTTTTAAAAAACCATACACTGCGTTGCTCTTTGGGAGTTGCATAGGTGCTGGGGATGGAGAATAACCTCCATCCAGGAGTACAGATGCCATATTGAAAAAAAACCAGGCTGACTTGATATTTCAGAAAATTTAACAATCATAAGGATCTGTTGGTGTGTTATGGAAGAGGTTACCAATGTGCAAATTCCAGAGTGTTACTGATGCTTTTTAGAGGAAGAGATTAGTTTTGTTTAGAACTGAGATATATCTTGGGATGAATGAAGATGTGATGACACCATTCAAAAAGGCTAATAGAATCGGCTCAGTAATTTAGCCAGCAATTATTTTTCCAGTTTGCTCCTTTCCATTTCTTCCTTGCAACCAAAGTGTGAAAATTTGCACTTTGCTTGCTAATAGGAACTGGACTGTCTCCAGGGAGTAAAGTGGTTTTTGCACATATTCTAAAAATAATAAGCATAGGAACATTTTGGACTAATTGAAGTAGCCAAGCACTGTAGTTAGGGGAAAATAGGCTGTTTACTTTTCCTAGCTCAACAAGATTGTTGACCCAAGAGGGAAAGGATATTTTCCTTTTGCAGAGGCCTCACTAGCACTAACACCCTTCATAAGAGATTCTCCTTCAGTGTACTCAGCAGGAATACAGCAGTAATCTCTGTTTGAGAATAGTAGCAGTGAACATTATCAAGGTTCCTTTTTAAAAAATCTTACAGAGAGACCAACTTTAAATAACTTAGTTAAGTTCAAGATTATTCTAGTTGGAGATGATTGTTCCCAATAGAATCATCTTGAACTTAAGCAAAGACGGGAAGCCACTAGATTACACTGCTTACTTTACTACAAATCCAGATGTATATTCGTCAGATATTAGTTGCATGTAGGGCTGCCAAGTCCCCATCGGCTGCCAGCATGGAATTTTTTCATGTGCACATTGCAATGATGCACCTGGAAGTGACATATCACACCAGTCATGTCGCACAGGGATGCCCTAGCAATTAAAGAAAACTTCCGGGTGATGTCATCGCACCATGCAATGCCACATATGATGGAGCTCTTTGGGAGTGGGAATCTCCCTGGCAGCCTGCTCTGTGCTGGTAGGTTGGGGGCCCTGAAACCAGGGGAACCCCTGCCCCCAGCAGAAGCTTGGAAAGCCTAGTTGTATGTTAAAAGTAAAATTCCCTTGAGATGAAGTATGATATCTTATTCTGTGGTACAGCAAATAATGCTGAGAAGTGATAATTGAACCAAAGGGTTTTGGGGGATATTTTCAGACTTTGACTTGAGTTTGGAATCATCAGGTAATTGCTAGAGATGCAAACTTAAAAAAGGTGATATAGATTTTAAAAAATGCATTCAGTCCTTTTAGCAGTAATTGGTTAGATCCCATAGTAGCTTGAGAGGGGGGGGGGAAGCATGAACAAACATTGGATCTTTTACCATCCTTCCCTTACCCCAGTAACCTACCAAATCCTTTCCTGAGAGTTGGAAGACCCCTGTAAACAAAAAGCAGCCTGGTGGTGGGATACAGTAAGGAAGAGTAAGCAAAATTGCCCCATCTTCCTCTTGTGTGAACAAAAAGCTTCCTCTACCAGCAAAATAAGGAGAGGCAATATTGTCTGATGTTCCTTCTCCATTTTCAACTAGGATTGCCAGGCCCTGGATGGGGGACAGGAAAGGCAGGGGACAGCTGTTGGTGATAGAAAGAACTGGGTGACATCATACTTCTCTAGGAATCGCCAGGAACTCTGTAGAGGTTTCAGTGATTCCCAGGGAAGATTGACATCATTTCCAGGTTTTTCTTTGAAATGACATCAGTCCTTACTAGGAATAGTAAATAACTCTATGGCTTTACCCTGTAGTTTCCAGCAATTTCTAGAAAAATGTGACATCTGAGAAAAGCCCAGAAGCAACATCACACTGTCAACCTGACAGCAATTTAAAAAACTTTTCTCTTGCTACCACCCCAAATGCATATGGAAAACAAGACCAGGCCCATAGCTACAAGGGGACCAGAAAAGGGGGAAGGCCTCTCAATTACACCCATCCTTCTACCTGTATGGCCCCTCCACTGGAGAGCCTCCAAGCAGCTCCAGAGCAGCAGCAACATCAGGAGGAGGAGGCCAGTCACAGGGAGGGCATGGAGCTCAGAGCTGGAAGCAGTAGCAAAGGAAATGCGTCTGAGCTGAGTCATCAGGGGTGGGGAGAGGGTGAGGTCAGCATGGGTGGGGAGTGGAGAGAGCCCAGGCATGTCTGGGGCTGCTGCTGGTGGCCTTCTCCTCTGAGGGGAAGGGGGGAAGGCAGGGTGAGGACAGCGATTCAGCTCCTGCTGCCCCCTCCTTGACCTGCTCCGGGCCTGGGGTTTGCCAGACGCAGGTAAGCTGAGGCTCTGGCTCTGCTGGCTGGTCTGTGGCATGGTCCTGCAATGTTCCTCCACCTCCTTTGTGTCCACCTCCAGCTTAGGATCTACCTGGGCGGCCAGGGAAATAGTGAGCCCCGCCAGTGGCGTGGTTCAGAGTGGGTTGGGACAGAGGCAGATGCCAGCATAGGAGTATTCAGACAGGCTTTCCCTTTGTGTGGGGCTGAAGCAGTGTGCCACTGCTTTGTGTGGAAGACAAGGAGTTTGGAGGCTTGGAAAGCCCTTTTGAGGTGCCTTCCAGAGCTGGTAAGCTCTTTCCTTAGTACTGGGAGTGGGGGGAGGGTGAGTTCAGCTGCAGCATGTGTCTGGAGGAAGGAGGGAAGCCTGGTAGGGGAGGCACATGTCCAGTCGAGGCAAGGCACCATTTTTTAAAAGTTTGTGACATCATTTTGTGCCCTGTGGCTCCTCCACCTAGCATTTTATCCCCTGGGCCCCCATCTAAAATTTTCTGGCTATGGGCCTGAACATGAGGAAAAGGTAGAGGATCTCCCATCCCTGCTGGGAGACTGGCAACCCTACTTGCAGCTCCTGAAGCTACTGTGTTGTCATTTACAATGGTCTCAGAACATCAGGAGAGAATTTTGGGAATTCATAGGGGAAAGATGTGCTTGGAAAAAATGAAAGTGGGGAAGATCTGTCTGTATGGGTTCTTTCTCCAACTGACAATAATTTCATTCATCATGGCTGCCTATTTTTGCTACAAAAACTGAAGGATGGAAGTAGGCAGAGAGTGAGTATGTATGTGTATGGAGGTTTAATATTTCCATAAAAACTCTTATTTATTTTTTGAACTCTCTTAACTAGAGTGATTCCTCACCAGCATTTGCTCTGCCCACGCACTTCTCCTTGCATTGCCACAAGCCATGGATTTCCCGCCAGTCACTTCGCAGTGCCTCTTGCTTTGGGGCTACTTCTGATTCCCATCGTGGCAACTGGAACTCCAAAAAACCAGCATCCTGTTGCTGTGACAGTAATAGGAAGTAGCCACGATGTAAGAGGCGCTGTGGAGCAAATAGTAGGGAATCCATCACTTGAGCCAGCTCAGGGAGAACAGTGGGGGCAGAGCAAATATCTTTTCTCAACCAAAGAAAAATTTCCAATCTCCTGTTTGTCCCCAGCCTCTTTGTATAGGATTTCTATCGGTTTGACTTATGTTTTATTCTACATTTCCATAACTGATAACCATATGTTTACTATTCTTTATCAATAATCCATATAAATGTGCCTTGCAGAGACCTAAATTGTTTCTACTTCTAAATATCAGCTATTATGGGCCTTCTGCTCAGCCTGTAGTTAAATAGTAGCTTTGTAAATTAAGAAAAAGATTTTTTGATCTGGCATCTGTAACACTTCATTTTTATTGCTAAAATTGACATGCAAACTATGAAATATACATTATACCATAAAAATAAATCTATTACAATAACAAAAAATACCATAAGTATTAGCCTTTAAATTAAACTGTGTTTTCATAAACTTCATAAAAATATTTGTCATGCTTTGTTGAAGTTTCATGTTTGAATCCCACTCTTAGAGGTACAGATTTAGTAACCTTGCTCATGTCTACTCCCATATATGAGAGAGTCATCTTACGCTACATTGGTGCAAGGTTGTTGTTACTAAGATTTTAGCAGAAGTGGACAAACTGGTAATCATACCTTTCCTCTCTCACTGTATAATTCCACAAAGAATACTTATCAACATTATAAGTAAATATAACGGTACAGAGATTCTTATCATTCTAGCAATATTGTAAAAAATTTTCTTCTAAATATCTCCATCACATATGGGGAAAGACTGCTTTTTGTTTTTAAAGAACACTGACAATATTTATCATCATTATTAGGATAATGTCTAAAAATGTATGTGGTGCTAAATATTACCCCAGAATTAATTTATAACAATATTGTAACTCATAAATTAATTTGTAATGATATTTTTTTAGGTTGACACAGATGATTTTAGCTGATGACACATTGAATCAGGAATATGATTCATATGTATAGTCTTCAGCCATTTACATTTCAATTCATTTCTCAAATAGATGTCAGAATTTAAAAGCAGTTATACATTTGGAAGAGTAAAAGCTATATAGCCATTACTTTTTGAAGCAATAGTTCAAATGCTGTTCAATTTAATCATAATTTCCCCCAGTTATTATTCATCATAGTTTAAATACACAGTTGAGAATACTGGAATTATTGAGTCACTATTACTTAACATTTGATTTGAGTTCTGTCCCAACACAATTCTTCATATAGTTCTCCCTTAGATTTTAGTTTATAAGATTTTACAATTTATTTACTTCATTTATACCCCTCCTTTCTGCCTCTCTCACACTGCCACCTTTTTCTCCTGAGTTTTTGACTTCAAAGAGGCTTTATTTCCCCTCATTTGCCACCTTGTTTCCATTCATTCAAATATAAGTGATACTAATACAAAGAAAGTCTGAAAAAGGAAAAATTTGGGGTTACATTAATTTAATCAGATATATTTTTTCTCAAGCCCAGGTAATTTATAAGCATGCTATTTTTCTAGATCCTGTTAACTATTAGAAACTACTGGAGCAAAATTAATTCTGTAGCATCCATTCAAATTTGATGTCAGCAATGCACCTTAAATATCTTACAGGATATAAATCATAATTTAGTAAGAAGTTGGTTTGCATGATGTCTTGAATATTTGTGTTTCAATGATGGCTTGCCATTTTTATATATACAACTGTAGTTGTATACTGCATTTGCATGTACAAATAATACAAGTAAATATATTTTAACTGCTGTAGGAATGTCTGTTTGTATTATACCAGTTTCTTTTAGTAATAGGTAGGTCTAGATATACTCTAATGTAAATGAAAACTGAAATTTACATCACTAACTAACTTTGATCAATGGTGTAAAGTGATGAAACATAAGTAAATATTTCCTCTGCATGAAGGATAATTATAAGACCCATAAAATTTAGAAATGTTGCCTTGCTAGTGCTAAGTAGACATTCCATATGGTAAAATAAAGCACACGCTCAATTCAGAAGTATAATAGAACAGAGTTGGTGATCATCATTATGTATAATAGAAGCACTAAGAACATGGGTTTCTTTGTGTTATATTTATTTTAAAACAGCAAACAAGGTGATTAGGGCAAACTAATTAATTGAATTATTGGCACAAAGCCGAAAGGCACAAAACTGTTGACTTCACAGGTGGTTCTAATATTGAGGAGGCAACATTATATCAAATGAATCAAGTAGAAGTCTGAAAAATTAGGAAGTTTTGATTTCTGATGTGCAAAGCCGATAAGCCAGAGTACTTGAGTTCTTGTCCCTTTCACACTGTTGAAGTCACCATGGATAAACTATTTTAATCCACAAAGTTGATTGGCTGTTCTCTGACTTTAATTTAATTTGCCAACAACTATAAGCAAAACACTGAACTGCTGCTTTCTAGTATGCTCCACACCTACTCTAGAAATAAAAGGAGGCCTCTTTGCTAGGGGAAAGCAAAAGTTTTTGCCTCTACCTCCCTTCCTCAGAAGATATCAGGTATGTGACACAATTGTCTAAGAGGATGCACTAAACAATACCTCTAGGTATAATAAGAATAGTCCTCCCTTCTATCAGAGGCTATGTGTGGAGTCTAGAGCAGCTTTTTGACTACTTCGTACCTAAGCTCCAAATGAAGGGGGACCCCTGAATAATTAATGAATACCCCTATAATAATGAATGAAAGCATGCTTCTGCCTTCAAAAAGAGGGTGTCTGATGCAATGTTCATTAGGAACACAGACAGCCTTCAGTGCGTGTGTGTTCACAGATGTGTATTAGGATAACACAAAGGGGCCTCATTGAGAAGCTTCTTGCTGGAGCTGATGAAGCATGGAGACAGGAGGTATGGAAAAGTACTAGAAGGAGAGCAAGGGGGTGGGGAATGTTGAATCAGATAAACTTGTGAGCTTGCCTGCTAAGCTTGTTTTGTGCTTAAAAAGACGGTCTGAGGATTGGGGGGGGGTGTTCAGTATTTTGGAGCTATGATGCTCAACTGGACCCTGCTTTTGGTACCAGAAGTAAAAAAAACCTTGCTTCATACCAGTAAGGTGTGCGGCTCCATTGTTTTCCTGCTACACAAATCCAGCTCAGAGTTCTGTATCAGTTGGTGTTCCTACATTGTCTTCAAGGGCTGGCCAATGTAACATGCCTTACAATAGTTTAGCCTCACGTTTACTGTAGTATGGATCCATATGGCCAAATCAATACCATTGGAGCAAGCCAAAGGTGAAAGACAGCAGTTTTCATGGCTTCATTAATTTGCTTCTGTAGCAATAATGGTGGGTCCAGTAAAAAACCAAGGCTTCCAAACTGATATGGCTTAGGTCAACTGAACCCTAATAGTTGTGGGAAGACAATGTTGACATTATGTGTTAAGATACTTGAGTTAAAAGCTCTTGAACAATTTGAGCATCTCCCATTGAAGTGAACTGACACAGACACTTTCACTTCTGTTCACTACACCAGGGGTGGCCAACGGTAGCTCTCCAGATGTTTTTTGCCTACAACTCCCATCAGCCCCAGCCATTGGCCATGCTGGCTGGGGCTAATGGGAGTTGTAGGCAAAAAACATCTGGAGAGCTACCGTTGGCCACTCCTGCACTACACCATATTTACAATGCAGCCTGTTCAGGAAAGGGTCCTACTGTATTGTGTCAATAATGTTCAAGTGTGTCCTAAATCTTTCACAAAATACTGCAGTAGCGTAGGAAAAATTATGTCCCTCAGAGAAGCAAACCATTTTTTAAAATGTTATAGTATAGTATAATCCACACTTAAAGTATAACCAATGAATTTTCAGTTACATTATAACTTTCCTTCTAGGTTCAGACATTGTTCAATGGTTAACGAAGAATTTATCTATAGAAGATCCAGGTAAATACTTCATTTTAATCTACTGAATACTTTATAACCTTGTGTTTTTGTGAAGATTTTATTAATGAAAATATTTATAACCTGCCTTTCTTCTTGGCGCAAGATATTTAAGCTTACTGTTGTTCCTGACATAATAGTGAAATCAATGACAACTGCTTTATAAAACAATGGAATTCTGGAGCTGGTGGTGATCACAGTGAAAAAATTGCCATTTTGATCTCAGAAATAAAAGTGAGCATAAGTCTCTAATCATATGATACATGATCTCTAAATCAATGAGCCATTCAAAGTGAGGCATTCACTTGCCAAAACTGAGTGGTGGTTGAGAAGGGTTCGATAAAGGATCTTCCTTAATAAATTGGCCTTCAAGCTTCCTTTTCTCCAGATTTGTCCAAATAAGTTATTCTTTTGGTGATTTTCCGCAAGACATTTGCTTTTTTTTTTTATCACCACAAACTGAGTCAAATATTTCAGTGAATTATCCACTACAACCTGCAGGTTTTTTTCATTGTCCATCTCAGCTCAGCATATCCATATAATTAGGTCATTTTGCCCTTATGCACCTCATTTTATTCTTATAATGAATTTCATCTGTCATCTTGTTTCCCATATATCCATTTTAGAAAGGCGCTTTTAGAGATCCTCACAACGCACTTGTGTTTATACCATCCTGAACAATTTGATATCAATCACAAATTTTGCTGCCTCATTATTCACCCCAAGTTTCATATCATTTTTGAATAAACTAAATTTATTTATTTATTTATTTATTTGAGATTTATATCCCGCCCTTCCAAGGAATGGCTCAGGGCGGCTCTTCAGTCTCAACTCATCCCTGAAATAACTTCAGTCTCAACTCATCCCTGAAACCATACTTCTTACACTATGAAAACTATCCATTTATTCCTCCCCTTGTCAAATGTTTTTTGGAAGTCCAAGTATACAATGTCTATTGAATCATTCTTATCTTCTTGATAGTTTCAAGAAACGTTAAGAGGTTTTCCCTTTACAGAAACTGTATTGGTGATGCTTTGAGCCATTCTAAATTTTCTGATTTAAATCTTTTACAATATATAAATAAAAGCCACCTTACTGTGTTTTTTTTCACAAATCACAAGACTGATATTCACACATATAAAACTTGCCTCTCAGTTTTTCACACGTGTACAACAAGGGCAAAAACTGCAAATGTGTGAATTCTGCTTAACAGTTTTATTATGGCATTAAGTTTCATGGTCAAAATGTCCCAAGACAGATGGATGAAGTGATCACTAGAGATGTAAACTTTCCAGAAATTTTGAAGCCATGGGGGGGAAATCCCCCTATTTTTAGAAAAGCCCCTCAGACATTTTGGGAAATTTCTGAAATGCTTTCATTCTTATCAACCGTATTTTCTTTTACAAAAAAAATTAAAGTAATGACACATGTAAATCCAGACAACTTGATTACTAAATTTTAAATTGCTTTTGCAAAGCAACACACAAATGAATGCCAAGCAGCGACTTCATTCAGAGATTGAAGGGGAGTCATTCAAAATGCTGCAGCACAAAACTCAGGAGTGAAGGGGGACATTCTAAATTTGAATCCTTAAATTCAAATTCCCTTAAACATGCCCCAATGAGAAAGATAAGAACAGATGGAATGTCTTCTCCAAACCAGTTGTCAGCGTGATGGGAGCTTCAAGAGCCATGCAATGTGTGTGAAAGGGCCACATGTGGCTCCCAAATCACAGTTTGGTCACCCCTGGTATATACCACAGGGCCAACAAATTAACTCTTGAAGCTTTATCAAAATAAAATTGATTGACTTCTATTGACTGGCAGATGCAAAACTGTTTAGCACTCCAGTTTCTTCAAGAAAAATTGCAGTAATACCCAATACTACAGAGAGAGAGAGCTGCAAACTGCTGCACTTTATGCTACCTTCATTCATGTATCTTAGTTTTTCCCATCTGAGAGGTAAGAAAAAATGGTTGAAAATGGAAAAGCCACATGTTGCAGTAAACAAACAAGTATGATTTGCGCCACTTGGGACCAGTGACCATAATGTTATTGATTTCACCGTTTGTATAAATAGAGAGTTGTCCAAAAAGACCGCCACAACCACGTTTAACTTTAAAAGGGGTAAATACACTGAGATGAGGAGGCATGTGAGGAGGAAACTGAAAGGAAAGGTACATACGGTCAAAACCCTTGGGGAAGCTTGGACACTATTTAAAACTATAATCCTAGAAGCTCAGATAAAATACATACCACAAGTTAGGAAAGGCACAAACTGGCATAAGAAAAGGCCTGCATGGTTAACAAACAAAGTAATGGAAGCTGTAAAAGGTAAGAAGGACTCCTTTAAGCGGTAGAAAACCAGTCCAAGTGAGATTAGTAAAAGGGAACACAGGCTGTGGCAAATCAAATGCAAGATTCTGATCAGGCAGGCAAAAAGGGACTATGAGGAGCATATTGCAAAAAACATAAAGACCAACAATAAAAATTTCTTCAAATATATTAGAAGTAGGAAACCAGCCAGGGAGGCAGTGGGGCCCTTGGATGACCATGGGGTAAAAGGATTACTGAAGGAGGATAGGGAAATGGATGAGAAGCTGAATGAATTTTTTGCCTCCGTCTTCACTGTGGAAGATGAGAACTTTTTGTCCGACCCAGAACCACTAATTTTGGAAGGGGTGTTGAAAGACCTGAGTCAGATTGAGGTGACAAAAGAGGAGGTCCTACAACTGATAGACAAATTAAAAACCAATAAGTCACCGGGTCCAGGTGGCATACATCCGAGAGTTCTGAAAGAACTCAAAGTTGAACTTGTGGATCTTCTAACAAAAATCTGTAATCTTTCATTGAAATCTGCCTCCGTTCCTGAGGTCTGGAAGGTAGCAAATGTCACCCCCATCTTTAAAAAGGGTTCCAGAGGAGATCTGGGAAATTACAGGCCAGTCAGTCTGACTTCAATACCGGGAAAGTTGGTAGAAACCATTATCAAGGACAGAATGAGTAGGCACATTGATGAACACGGGTTATCGAGGAAGACTCAGCATGGGTTCTGCAAGGGAAGATCTTGCCTCACTAACCTGTTACATTTCTTTGAGGGGGTGAACAAACATGTGAACAAAGGAGACCCGATAGATGTTGTTTACCTTGACTTCCAGAAAGCTTTTGATAAAGTTCCTCATCAAAGGCTCCTTAGAAAGCTTGAGGGTCATGGAGTAAAAGGACAGGTCCTCTTGTGGATCAAAAACTGGCTGAGTAATAGGAAGCAGAGAGTGAGTATAAATGGGCAGTCTTCGCAGTGGAGGACGGTAAGCAGTGGGGTGCCGCAGGGCTCGGTACTGGGTCCCATGCTCTTTAACTTGTTCATAAATGATTTAGAGTTGGGAGTGAGCAGTGAAGTGGCCAAGTTTGCGGATGACACTAAATTGTTCAGGGTGGTGAGAACCAGAGAGGATTGTGAGGAACTCCAAAGGGATCTGTTGAGGCTGGGTGAGTGGGCATCAACGTGGCAGATGCGGTTCAATGTGGCCAAGTGCAAAGTAATGCACATTGGGGCCAAGAATCCCAGCTACAAATACAAGTTGATGGGGTGTGAACTGGCAGAGACTGACCAAGAGAGAGATCTTGGGGTCCTGGTAGATAACTCACTGATAATGTCAAGACAATGTGCGTTTGCAGTAAAAAAGGCCAACGCCATGCTGGGAATTATTAGGGAATTGAAAACAAATAAGCCAGTATCATAATGCCCCTGTATAAATCGATTGTGTGGTCTCATTTGGTGTCCTGTGTGCAGTTCTGGTCACCGCACCTCAAAAAGGATATTATAGCATTGGAGAAAGTCCAGAAAAGGGCAACTAGAATGATTAAAGGGCTGGAGCACTTTCCCTATGAAGAAAGGTTGAAACGCTTGGGACTCTTTAGCTTGTAGAAACGTCGACTGCGGGGTGACATGATAGAGGTTTACAAGATAATGCATGGGATGGAGAAAGTAGAGAAAGAAGTACTTTTCTCCCTTTCTCACAATACAAGAACTTGTGGGCATTCGATGAAATTGCTGAGCAGACAGGTTAAAATGGATAAAAGGAAGTACTTCTTCACCCAAAGGGTGATTAACATGTGGAATTCACTGCCACAGGAGGTGGTGGCGGCCACAAGTATAGCCACCTTCAAGAGGGGTTTAGATAAAAATATGGAGCACAGGTCCATCAGTGGCTATTAGCCACAGTGTGTGTGTATATATAAAATTTTTTGCCACTGTGTGACACAGAGTGTTGGACTGGATGGGCCATTGGCCTGATCCAACATGGCTTCTCTTGTGTTCTTATGTTCTTAGAAATAGTCCCATATGGTCACAATAGGACTAGAAGCATATTTGGTACTGAGTTAGTGAAAACAAACTCTCACAGAATGTATTATCTTCATATACATTGTAGTATGTTCATTGTGTACACAATTAGTTAAATTTGAATAGGTAATATATCCTTGAAAATATTATTGTGTCTACAGCATACACACAGACATCACCATTATATAATTCTGTATATTGATTTACATAAAAACATACATTTTGAGTAAGAAAATTTTGCCTTCAAAAGCATTCTAAAGGAGAACATTGCACAAGAGGGTTTTTTCCCCTCAGTCCTTCCCCAAATTTCTAATTTTTTCAAAGAAAAAAAAGAGGGGATTCTCCTAACATTTTCTGGGTCCCCCAAAGGCTTCATATCTCTGATGATCACTTAAGTGGGTAACTTAAGTACACAGAAAATAAGGGGGGGGGGGGGGAATGTGCTTTGAACCTTAAATTAGACCCAAAGATTGAGTGATACAAGGATTAGCTGTGAGTACGACACATTACTAGTATATTTACCTGAAAGCAAAACCTTAAATGTAAGACAATCCCCCTTTAATAATAATAATAGGCTCAGGCTCAGGACGGCTAACAAGGTTATACACACACAAAAAATTCAACCACTGTATGCAATTTAATGCTTCCAAGTAATCAGGGTGTTCTTTTTTCACCCTGGAAGTCATGGAAGAAAATTGGTTTACCCATTCTACAAGCACCAAACTTCTGTTGAGCCTTCTCCTCAATGAACTGCAGGGCTCTGAAGTCCCTCTCTCCCCTCCCCACAGCCTTTCTTTTTTTATTCTTAGTTTCATCTAAATGGCCACTAATAGATTTGGCTTGAAAATGAAAGCACTATGCATAATCATTACTATTTCTAATCATCTCTATTTACCCAAACAAATACTGAAAATATATTCCCATGTTTAAATAGGTGGACCAACACCTAGTATTCTTCTTTTTATTGAAAGGTGGAACAAGCTATGAAAACAACCAAAAACAATCTCAAAATTTATATCTATAGACTTTTTTTGGCTTTGAGGTTTTACACCACTTTTGGAATTGGGGATTGCAACAACCCCAGGGAAGCCAATCTTTGGAACCTAAATTGTTCAGTACATAGTAGGAGCAGGTAAAAGCCCTGTGTTTGTTTTCTGTCAAAGCTTCCCTCATGCCCGTAGCCACATCGAAAATCTCACGGCTTTTTTTTTAATAAAGACCAATAGGAACTGATTTGCACATTGGGCCACACCCCCTGACATCACCATTGTTTCACACAGGGTTTTTTGTAGAAAAAGTCCTGCAGGAACTCATTTGCATATTAGGCTACACCTCCTGATGGAGGAGCCAGTTGGAACTGCATTCCTGTGCATTCCTGCTAAAAAAAAAGCCCTGGAAAACCTCAAATTGAACCATACTGCAGTTTGGAAATGGGGTCATTCTATCCCCCAGTAGGATAAGCCTGGACATGTTTGAAGGCATCCCCTGAACCTCACATTTGCCAGACTTTAAGGAGCTGTGAAGCTGGAACTCTAGATGACCCCTAGCAACCTGTTTTCTGAGCAAATTGCTTCCCCTTGTCCTTCAAATTTTGCAAGCCTCAGAGCAGGGGTGGCTAGACTTGCTTAATATAAGAGCCACATAGAATAAACAGCAGATGTTTGAGAGCTGCAAGACATGAATGTCAGATGTTTGAGAGCCTCTGCACTGTGGTTTCCCTGGTTTGTAACTCATTATTTATTGTATGGCAGAGTTACACGTAGGAAGTATATAAAAATATAAAATATGTGATGTAGTTGATACAACAGATATGCAGACAGATTGGGCAATCCCCCTAAATACTAATATCTACATTTTCAGTCCACTTCATTGCAGCTGAGGAGAGTTCAGAGGCCCGTCACATCTCCTGGAAAGCACAATGCCCATATTCCTGTGACTGATGGAAAATAGTTTGGCAGGCTGCACCATAATTACATTCGGTCCTGGAATTCTGCCCTATTTAAACAACAGGTCTGCACAACTGCCAAAGCCTGTTCGTATTCTGTTAGCCATCTTCCATACTTTATGTGGCAAGTCAAATCCTGAGGGCCTGCAATCACAAAATTTTGTTCTACGGAATGAATGGTTGCAAACATGGATTCAATTGGTTCCATAGCAGCACTGTTTGATTTTGTTATGTAAATCAGTACTTAAAGGCTGTCTAGTAACAGCTGGCTAAAGAATGGTGCAGTTGTAAGTAAGAAAAACTCACTGCTGTTCACCAGTGGGAAATCAGTGACTGTTCAAGATCTGAAAAAGTTCTAGTAGTTTTCTACTAGAGCTGAGTTTTCTCCTCAAATGAGTTTGTTTTCACAGTAAAGGAACCATAATCAAGACAGTGCTTTGCATTTGTGCTGTATCACTATAACTAGATCTTTGTGGAGTAATCTGAAGCAGGTATCTTTAGAAATCCCATTTTATTCATTGGGGCTTATCTCCAGTTTTCTGTTACCCTTGAGCTTTTTAAAATTAGACATAATACTAATTAATTAATTAGAATTAGGATTGCCAGCCTCCAGGTGGAACCTGGAGATCTCCTGCTTTTACAACTGATCTCCAGTTGCCAGAGATCAGCTCCCCTGGAGAAAATGGCTGCTTTGAGGGGTGGGCTCTATGGCATTGTACCATGCTGAGGCCCCTCCCCTCCCCAAACCCCACCATCTCCTGGATCCACCTCAAAAGTCTCCAGGTATTTTCCAACACAGACCTGGCAACCCTGCATAGCATGCATTTTAATCGGAATTACAACTGCTGTTCACCCCCAATGTAAAACTTCGTTTCATGTCTGTAGCAATATCTACAAGTTGACAATTCTCTTAATGCATCCAATGAAATATTTGTGTATTCATTCATTCATTCATTCATATTTATATCATATTTATATGCCTATCCCGCCCTCAGGACGGCTAACAACAGTTAAAAACAACATAGAAGTTAAAAGACAAAATATACAATAAAATCATTTCATACAATTTACAATCCCTAAAAATTCTAACCATGAATGCTGGAACTATAATGTATGGGTTTTTTTAATGGGACACAATATGACTTTTTGGTTTTGCCACAACAGTCAAACATGGCTACCCCTCTAGACGCTGTCTTTACTAATTGCTCAGTTTGTGCAAAGATCTTACTAGGACTTAGCACAGAAATCTGTTTTCATCATGGGCTGAAATCTGGAAAAAAATACTTCTGAGCATGCACAGAATGTCCTTCCCTCAGTATGCCCAGGAAGGAAGTGGGGAGGAGGCAAGGGTGGCACCCGCTTTTTCAGCGGGTTGCTCGCAGCTGCTGCTGTGGCTTTCCCCATCGATCAGCTGATCGGCAGGGGGGTCGGCCTTTAAAGAGGCCAGGATGCGCTTCACTGCCCCCTCCCGGACCTTAAACTTGCAAAAACAGAGGGAGGAGAAGGCACCGTGGGGGGCGGGGGAACAAGGCTGCGCAGCCCAGTTGCTAACAGGCCATGGACCAGTACCAGTCTGTGGCCTGGGGGTTAGGGACCCCTGACTTAAGGCATCTAGTATTCCACATTTATAATGTCTAATACAGATCACAATGTATATAAAGTGCATGTGTGTGGAGGGGGAGAAATCACACTTTCACTACTTTTGAAAGATTGTTGGGAAATATTAACCTGACACAGACAGGTATTTTTTTTATCAATTAACTCTCCAGCTATGATAGAATGAGGCTGGAAAAGACAGACAAACACAGAAGAATTAGATGGTGAGGGTGGGGAATGGAGGCATACCAGGTTGGTTGATGAGCTTAGCGACATCTCATGATAGGCAAATGTTTGTTTCAGCTTTGTGGTTTAAAGATTCTGAAACCTTAGAGAGCTTTCTTTTAAAAATCACTGCTAAAAAAGGTGGCAAACAGCCCCAACAAGGAAGTCAGACTATTTCTTTCCACTGGCTAAAATACATCACTGAATTAAAAGTAAAATGAATGTCTTGGATGAATGCAGGATAATTCTAACTTCACTGGGCCCTCAAGCTGACATGGGCCCTGGGAATTTTGTACCACAGTCTCCCCACTTTGGTCGATGGTCCTGGTTTCACTAACCCATTCCCAACCTTCAATTTCCTCCTGACTGGTTTTCTACTCCAGATCAGCTGCTTTTCTTTCCACCAGTGGAAATGTATAGGTAGCTTAGCTGCATCTTTTCTGCTTCCAATCTTTTTTTAAAATATATTTTTGTTGTTGTTGTGTGTGTTTGCACCTGGAAGTCATGTTGACCTCTGGTGACTGACCTCTACTGGGGGTCTGGAGGATATTCAGAGAGGTAGCTGTCCTCTTGACTGGATATTTCAAGGACAGTCTCCCATCCAAATACTAACCACAGTCAACCCTGCTTAGCTTTCAAGGTCTGATGAGATCAGGCTTGCCTGGGCTATCCAGTTCAGGGCTCTGCTTCCAAACTTGACCACTGAAATTCCTGCAGTTTTTGATTGCTCAAAACAAACTTGACTGGAAACAGTGACATGACCTATTGTGTAATATCTAGCTTTGCCCTTAGAACCAGTAATAGCTCCTCTTTCCTGTCATTTTGCATAAGTACAGATATAAATCATACCCATTTTTCAAGTAAAAAATATCACAAGAATGATTTGCAGAAGTAACACAAGAACTACTGTGTAAATTTCTTAATGTCACCATGCAGTTGAGCATACTTCCAGGTTCTGTCAGACCACAGAAAATGGGAATCTTACTGTAGCAAATGGACGAAACTCCCTCCTTCCCAATCAAGGGGCTTTCCAAACAACAGAGGCACAGAAGAGTTGATTTGCAGATTCCTTTTATTGTTTTTTTCACATTGAATGTGGGAAGGAGAAACAAACCCTTCACCCCCTTCTCTGTTCTCCTTCAAAATTCTTCCCCATAGTCACAACAGCTTATACCTTTCTGTAAACAAAGGCCAACTCACAGATTGGCTATATTGGTCTTCGCCTTTGGCATTCTGATTACATTCATTGGTCCAATAAATCCCATCTCCCAATTTAGAAGCAAGAGATGAATAGATATCACCTGGGGCCGCTAATCTGGACCCCCATGCCCCACTTCCCCATACTTCATATCTGCGGTTTCTCCCCCTTCCTGTTCAACTCCAGTGTAGGCTGTCTGGCCCAATTCCAGGATGAGTAAGCACAGAGCTTCTGCTGTAGCAGGGGGATTTGACCTTCTCCAAGAGATAGGCTCCCGGGGACTCCCAGAGGTGGAAGATAGCTTACTTTCCACCGAAAGATGTTTACAGAACAAAATGAAGATAAGTCTCTGCTAAAGAAGAGACTTCCTCCCATATCTTACTATGTTTAGCAAAGATTCTAACAGTAGCCCATTGTTCTTTGTTAGAACTTTGGAACCAAAATAATAGAAAAGGCCCTATAAGGCAAGCTCAGCAAATATAATATTTTGAACACGTATATAATAACTTGTTAAGGCAGGTTAGTGCAAATGATCAAAATTAGTGCAATTCTATTTAGCACTCTGTCCATGCTCTAATGCAAATCTGAACCAACATTACCCAGCACTGAGCACTGCCCCGGTTTCTGGATGGAATATCCTTCTTAACAACCCACAGAGCTGCTTCCAATGACAAACGGGTCTTCAGCTGGTGATTCACTGGTGATTAGAACATTCCTGGGCCATTGCTGAGGAGGTAGCTAGTAGAAAACTGCTGTGGTTGTGTAAGCCAAATTGCCCTCAAAAGAGGTTTGGGGAATTAGTTTGGTGGGCAACTAGGCTCTAGCGAGATCTGTATCTATGTATACAGAAGATGTATCCTTTGGAAGTTACCCAGTAACAAGGAGATGTTGTCTAATAATCAGTGGTATTTATTACAAAATAAAGGCAAGCATACTAGGGAATAAAATCATTCAACATACATACAGGCCTAGGAAAACAGCATGAAATGCACAGGGGTAACACGAGGATGGACAAACAGGGCAATACAATTACCTTTCGTTGTCTTCAAGAAAGGCTCCAATGGTGATGAAAAAGGGGATGTGGGAATGGACCCTCAACTGATCAGGTATTGGGGGTGCATCTAAACATCAGGGTAGGGGTACTGTCAGATGCACACCTGGGGGATGTTGGGTTAGAGGTTTTAAGGACTACCTTGAGCCCTTAGGGAGTGGGAGGTCCAAGGACCTGTGACACGGGGTCAGGTGAGTCATGATGCTGTGACATGTGGTACATGACCTCAGAAAAGGGGAGGCTCCAGTGTGACAGTTGGGCATGGCATGGGTTGAAGGGATTAAAACAAACTGCACAAATTTATTTAAAATGACAATAGAGGACCAAATTGATATCTAATGTGACACCCGATTTACACAATAGTGATGGCTCTGGATTAAGACTGGTCTTCCTCTTCTTCGTGTTCTGGCTGGCATCGTCTTTTGTGGACCGTTCCATTTGACAAAGGCTTGGGCAGTCTGGCAGGATACATGCCTAAGATAAGCATAATGGCCTTATGCAGATGTCTGAAGCAACAGCTGGATACGCTTCTCCCTCATGGTGTCTGGAAGTGCATGAAGATGGTCGCTGGTGGTATTAGCTTTGGCAATGGCTTCCATTGAAAAGGGCTGAAAACCACTTGACTGGACAGCTCATGGCAGCGCGACGACATCCACTGCAATGGCTGGGATTGTGCACACACAGAGAGGCTGGGAGGTTGGTCTTCTCTGGCTAGCACCCATTCAGAGATAGGGCTGCTATAAAGATGAGGCCCATAGCATACACATAAGTCTGTTTAAAAATGGCAGGCCAAAACCCAAGTTTTAGTGCAAATGTGTGCAAGTTGAAACTCCAGGCACTATGGCAACCAAGCCAGTGATCACGATATCTGTATATAAATTAATAATTAGGGGGTTCTCATTCACAGTTGGTAGTGCTTGTAGATCCAGTCATGGTGTTAATAAACATCAAAAATTAATAGCCAAAGTGCATACTATAGTTGAGAATATTTTCTGATGTCGCATGTTATTGAGGGAGAGAAGTTTTTTTTTGCAAGCATTTATCATATTTTCCATCCCTTTCATCACCCTAGCTTCCATTGCTTCCAACTGATCTTGCATCTTCACACACACACACACACACATACATATTGTGGCTAATAGCCACTGATGGACCTCTGCTCCATATTTTTATCCAATCCCCTCTTAAAGCTGGCTATGCTTGTAGCCACCGCCACCTCCTGTGGCAGTGAATTCCACATGTTAATCACACTTTGGGTGAAGAAGTACTTCCTTTTATCCGTTTTAACCATTAATTGAATGCCCACGAGTTCTTGTATTGTGAGAAAGGGAGAAAAGTACTTCTTTCTCTACTTTCTCCATCCCATGCATAATCTTGTAATCTTATGTGTGAGTGAGTGAGAGTGAGAGGTGTGGAGCAGAAAGAGATTATTGGAGATTACTGTGGTATATCTCAATAGCGCTGGAAGTGATGGTACTATGAAATTGACACCATTTTACTGGTCCTGCTTTTAACAGCTGTCTGACACCAAAATTAAACTCCTCCTGTAGATATTACAAAGGATGAAAGTAGTTCACTGGCTAAGTATCTGCACAACAATTTTCTTTTAAGGCATGGGAAACACAGCCAGTAAAAAGCTGCAAGATGCTCATAAATACCCTTTTTGGGATAACTGCAGAAAAGCTTGTATGAACTTCATATAACTTGAAATTAACTCATTAATTGCAGTACAATTCTCTGCTACCTTTCACAGCAATTTCTGAGTGTTTCAACCAAAGAAAAGTATGAAAAATAGCTGTCAAAAGATCTTCTTGAAACCAAGCAAGCTTGGTTGTAGCTTGAGGCAGGGTTCCAGTAGTAGCAGCAGAAGGAAGGGCCTAATAAATGTGTCAGCATATTTTGAGGTAGAGCAGCTGCCGGGGCCCAGTGTGGGTGGTACACAGTGCTGGCATTCATGATGGCAATGGCAACAGCACTCCCAACTGCATACACTGGCCAGTGCTATTGAGGAAGGGATGTGTAGGTGGTGCAAGCAATTGAACATGGGCATTAGAAGTGCTTGCAAGCTGGAGAAGACAGCTGGCAGACCTCCAGATTGCATCAGCTACGATGATGTAAGGGGGAAGAGTATAATGACTCAGCACTAAGCTGATTGGATAATGAACTGTGCTGAACTGTATAAATGTAATGTAGCCCAGTGCTACTTGTGGTGGATGGATGGTGGTTGTATATACAGAGCACTTTGTTAGTCTTTGTAAATATCTGTAAATAAATAGTGTATATAGTTTGCCTAACAGCAGCTGTGTGCAGACTTTATTCCTTCGAGTCTCAAGAGACCACACACTAAATGCCAACAGGGTTAAGGTCCAGCACACTTCCGCTGCGCCTACGTACCCTGAGTGGTGGTGGTTCATTGGAAAGAGATGAAGGAAAGCTCCAGGAGTGAGGGAGAAGGCTGCTCGGAGGAGGAGACCAGCGAGGCTGATAACCAGGTGCGGAGCAGAATGGCTCAGGCTACAGCTACATTGCTGGAGTAGAAGCTAACTCCCGTTAACTACAATGTGTGGGCGGTGAGGATGGAACACTATCTGAAACGAGAAGGGCTATGGGAATGCATATCCGATCCTCCCAATGCACCCACACCTGCAGAGACCGTCCAGGACCAGAAAGCCCTTGCCACCATAATCCTCAGTGTTGCAGACGACCAGTTGGTGCACGTGTCAGGAAAGACGCAGGCAAAGGAAGCCTGGGAAGGTCTGAAGGCCGTGTACGTGCAACAGACTGCTGGCTCCCTAATTGCTGAGACAAGGAAGCTATATCATAAAAGAATGCTGCCAGAGGAGTCAGTGAGAGACCACCTCAATGCCTTGTCGGTGTGTTTCCAAGAGCTGGAGCAGAGAGGAAAGGTGATTCCTGATGAGGATAAAGTGTACATAATCTTAAGCTCTCTCCATGAGTGGTTTGCAATGCTGCTCATGTCTGATAAAATCACATTGAGTTATGTGACCGGGAAGCTCTTGGCCGAGGACCAGCAGCAGAAGGAATGTAGAGAGCAAGCTGCCCACGCTAGTCTCAGCCAGAGGCCGGGGAAAGTGAAAGAACCAGATGAGAGAGGAGTTACGTCCAGCTGGAAGCAGCCGGAGGAGCGAGCTCTACGAGTAAGAAAATGTTTTTCCTGCGGGTCTGAGAAACATCTGAGAAGAAACTGCCCTGAGGTGCAAAGAGGCAAGAAGAAATCATCTCAGAGACAGCAGGCTATGCTGGTGAGGACAGACTTGCACTTGCAGCATGCTCTGTGGATTGTGGACTCGGGAGCTACACAGATGTTTTGCTGTGAGAAGAAACTACTCCAAGACATTGTGCCAGCAAGTCTAAAATCTGTCAGTCTTGCAGATGGCAGGATGGCTGAGGTACTGTGCATGGGGAGTGTATATTTCCCAGAGCTAGAACACAAGTTTGAAAATGTGCTGTGTGTTCCAAGCTTAGAGACTAGCCTGCTGAGTGTGTCAGCCTTGGCCAAAGCAAGTTTTTCTGTGTCTTTTGATGATAAGCAATGTAAAATCTTTAAAAGACATAAATTGTTAGTCAGAGGTAATTTAAAGGAGAATGTCTATGTGCTAGAACAAAATATAGTAAAAGCAAAGTTGGTGTTAAATAAGAAGCCACATCACAGGTGTATCCACCTGTTGCATAGTCGTCTGGGGCATGCGAGTTTCGCTATCCTAACATGGGAGAAGGTTATGCCCTGTGATACATATTTGGATTGTATAAGTCTAAAGCCTATCCTGTATAGCAAAAAAGAGTAACAGGCTCTCTGAGAGGCCATTGCAATTAATACACGCAGATGTTATTGGCCCCTACCCCCCTAGCATGTCTAAAAATAGGTTTGCCTTAATACTGGTCGATGATAAAAGTCGTTTTGAATGGGTATATGCTATGAAAAATAAATCTGAGGTGTTTACCACATTTAAATACTGGGCAAACAGAGTGCAAAAGCAACTGAATTGAGAAATTGGTGCTTTGCAAACCGACATGGGGGGGGGGGGATTTACAGGACATCAGCTCAAGTCCTGGCTGAGTGAACAGGGGATTGAGTATAGAATTGCAAATGTGTCAGCACCAGCTGAAAATGGGGTGGCTGAACAAAAAGGGGGCATACTTCAAACTATGCTCCATGCTATGCTCAAGGATAGTGACCTAAAAATCACATACTGGTGTGAGGCACTAAAAACCTCATGCTTTGTTGTAAACAGACTGTGGACACAGGCCATAAATGAGATACCGTATAAAGTGTTATATGGCAAAAATCCAAGTCTAGAGTTCTTGAGAATTTTTGGCACAAAAGCCTGGGTCAACATACTGGTGAATAAAAGGATAAAGGGTGGAGCCAGAGCTAAGAAATTATTATTTCTGGGCTACCAGAATGGTATGAAATCTTATAGGTTTGCAGACGAGCATAACATGCTAAGCTTTAGTGGGTCTGCATCGTTTTGTGAGGATCAAAATTGGCAAAGGGTTCATGCGAATGAAATGCCTTCCACTGCAGTGTTACATCTCTCTCAGCAGGTTGAGGAGGGGAGTGTAACTATAAAGCAAGAAGCATCCTCACCAAGAGCAAGACAGAGGTCACAGTCCTCTGAGAGTTCAGAGAGTGCAAAACAGGAAATAAGAGTGTCTAGCAGAGTCAATAAAGGCGTGCCTCCAGAGAGGTACGGGTTTAGTACAGGTATAAACTATGTGTATTCTAAAGAGCCACAAAACTATGAAGAAGTGCTAGCCTTAGACTGTGAGGAACGGGATGGTTGGCTGAGTGCAATGCAGAAAGAATTTGACTCACTGAAAGAAAACAATGTATTCAAACCTGCGGTTTTACCAGCGGGTAAAACAGTCATCGGCTGTAAGTGGCTGTATAAACTGAAATGCCTGACTGATGGGTCTTTACAGAAAAAGGCGAGGCTGGTAGCTAGAGGGTTTACACAGCTAGAGGGCAGAGATTTTGACGAAAGTTTTGCACCTACTATAGAAGTGAAACACTGAAAGCAATGCTGTGTAAATCAGGGGTGAGTAGCATGGCAGTACATCATTTTGATGTTACGACCGCATATCTAAATGCCACCATAAAGGAGGAATTATATCTACAGCAAATTCCTGGGTTCCCTAATGCAAATGATTTGCCTATCCTAAAAATAAACAGAGCCTTGTATGGTCTTAGGCAGTCAGTGAATGAATGGAACAAATGTTTAAGTAAAGCACTAGAGAGTATAGGATTTACTCAAAGTGTGGCTGACCCTTGTTTATTCAGTCATGAGGTATATGGACAAGAATGTTACATTTTGTTCCATGTAGATGATTTGTGTTTCCTATGTAAAAGCAATAAGCAACTTGAGTGGTTTGTGAAAGAAGCTCAAGCTCTGTTTAAACTCAAACACCTGGGGGAGATACAGCACTATCTCAGCATAGAGATTACTAAGAGTGCAGAAGGCCATTACCAATTAAGCCAGGAAGAGAAAATTCAAAATCTCTTAAAGGTGTATGGGATGTCTAAGTCAAAGGTCGTGCAGAGTCCTATGACAACTGGTTATATAAAAGAAGAGGATGATACTGTTCTAGAAAATAAACAAATGTATCAGTCCTAAGTGGGATCACTATTATATTTGGCATGCTGGACCAGACCCGATATCTGTATAGCCATAAGTCTGTATAGCTAAGTCAAAAATGTGCAGAGCCAAGGCAAGGGGACTGGATTGCAGCCAAACAGGTACTTAGGTACCTGAAAGGTACAGCAGGACACAAATTAATGATGAGCACTGACAGTGAACAAGTGCTAATGACTTACAGTGATGCAAGTTGGGGGGAAAGACCGGACAGGAGGTCTACCTCAGGAAGTGCAATATTCATGTATAGTGCACTAATTAGTTGGAAAGCACTGAAACAAACGCATATTTCAATGAGCAGCTGTGAAGCGGAATACTCTGCAATAAGTGATACTATCATCCAAATTGAATGGTTAAGACAGCTAATGAGGGATCTGGAAATACAAGATCCAACACTGGTGGAGGTGTATTGTGATAGTACGGCTGCTCAGCATCTAGCAGTTGACAGAGGAATAAAAAGCAGAAGTAAGCACATAAATATCTGTTACCAAAATGTTAGAGAAGCTGTAAATAAAGGAATGGTCATTCTTAAACATTGTAAATCTTGTGGTAACATGGCAGATGTATTTACAAAGAATGTAGCAGTGGACAGATTCTTAAAGCTGAGAGAAATGTTGAAGCTAGTGGTCTGAGACATGAGGAGGGGTGTCAGAGTATACAGTCATCAGACCACAGCTAGAGCTGCAATGATCTACATGACGGTAGATGATCCACCTGACAGTTGACAGCTGGCCGTCCTCTAGATTGCATCAGCTAGGATGATGTAAGGGGGAAGAGTATAATGACTCAGCACTAAGCTGATTGGATAATGAACATACAAAATATTCCATACAAAGAATGTCAAATCACATAATTTATACAAAAATGTGTTATCACACAGCCAAATTATGCACAGCACTCATAATATTATGAAGAAGGAGGAAGGGACGGTGGCTCAGTGGCAGAGCATCTGCTTGGGAAGCAGAAGGTCCCAGGTTCAATCCCCGGCATCTCCAAAAAAGGGTCCAGGCAAATAGGTGTGAAAAACCTCAGCTTGAGACCCTGGAGAGCCGCTGCCAGTCTGAGAAGACAATACTGACTTTGATGGACCAAGGGTCTGATTCAGTATAAGGCAGCTTCATATGTTCATATGAAGAAGACCATTCATACAAAACATGTCAAATCATTGGTCATATTCAGTCCATATGGAGAAACGCAATTCAACTGGTGTATCCAGTATGCCTCTTTTTGCAGCAGGATCTTGTGCACGTCTTCATTTCTATCTGTTTGTTCGTATTTGTATAAGGTGAAAAAACAAAAATCTTCACAGTCATGATTCTTTTGCATAAAATGGCTGACCACAGGAGCTTCAATCACATTTTTCCTAAATCTGCTGCTGTGTTCCAGGAAACGTACTCTCAGGGCTTGAGTAGTGCTGCCGACATACCTTAGGCCACATCCACAGATGATCAAATACACAACACAGCAGGTAGCACATGTAGAGTAATGATTTAGAACAAATGGTCTAGTCTTTTTAGCAAAATAATACTCTTTGACATTTATAGATAAATGACAAATTGCACACCTTTTACAATCAAAGTGCCCTTTATATCGGTCAAGCATACTCTTAATGGGTGCGCAAGAAGCCTCATACTGAGCTGTAGCCGATGTGAAATTGCTGTTGGAGATGCTCTGTGTCCCCTTTTTTAAAAATTATGTAAAGGATCTATATAATTGAATCAATATGTAAGTATGATATTTTTTCACAGGAAGAGGGTTGGTGGTGTCTGAATGTTCTTCTGATATTTTTATATAATATTTTGTTTTGTTAGTGGTCCCAGGTCTGATGAAGACTGGAAAGAAACAAGTACTTAATCGATTGGCTTGTCACCACACTACTTTGGGACTTGAATGTACATGTTTTGGACATTTGGACTGCTTTCTATATATTTCTTAGTAAATTGGTCACTAGCTTGTATTTTTGTTGTGCTATCCATTATAGTAGCCTCTCTTGGATTGTATTCTATTTTATTTCTAGAACTGGCATTACATCAGAAGGGAGGTTGTATTTGTTCCACATCTAGCTGTGTAATTTAAATGTTATTCCCAGTTGCATAGGTGTCACAGACAAGTGTTGTGTCCTAGGCTCAAATGGGAGAACTGTTACTTTTGGAGGGAACTGTTACTTTTGGAGGGAAGCTGAACAAGCCAAAGCTTGTACTCCACACCAGGGTTCCAGAGAAGGCCTAAGCGTGCCCAATCAGGGGAAGGATTGAAACATAAGTAGCCAATCAACATCTAGGCTCATACTGTACCCTGATAGGCCCTTAGGGCCCTGTAAATAGCCAATCCATGTACATAGTTAAGGACCAATCAGAAGGGGGCAAGAATTGTATAAAGGAGCGGGAAGTTTGAATAGAGCTCAGTCTGTGTGTGTGTTCCTGAAGTAAAGCTTGCTGAAATCACTCTCCGACTCTGGTCTCTTACTGCGCTGACCCCAGTACTTTACGGCCTGGGTGACACATGAAGTGGTTTGCACAAGCAAAGCAGGCATATAGTCTCTTCTGCTCCTAGCTCCCAAGACTGGGACACAAGACCTCAGTTCTAACTCAGCCTTAAAGTAAACAAATTCTGCTTAACAGATGCCTTATATCCTCTCTCCATTAAATAGAACAACACAGCTTTCAGCGATGACTGTGTTTATCACAAATCAGGGCTAAAGTTTTGTGATAAATCCCCTAAGCCACTCATTCTGGCTTCTAATGAAAGCACCACACACATTTCCTATGATGTCAGTGTTCCCAAATGTGTTTTCCACTCTGCTAGATTAGCTGTATCTTAGCTTAGAAGAAATAATAAAAGCAGCAACACAACAATGGTATTGATCTGTCTTCTGCAGGAGGATTTATGGGTATTCCACAGAGCCAGTGTTTAAGTCATGGATCACTCTGGAGAGAGACGTCCTAGGCTGAAATCAGCTGAAATGTTATTTTTCAATACTGATGCTTTTTAGATCACCATTCCCTGATGTTTTCTCTCTGAATGTCTTTCATTGATACCTTCAGAAAAAAAACAGATTTAGCATCTAATGCTGTAACTGACAAGACTACCTAGGTGGCCATTAACAAACAGTTGATGTGGTATAGTGGTAGAGTTCAACTGATTTTTAGACCTCCACTCAGCCGTGAAGTTTGCTGGTTGACCTTTGGGCTAGTTGCTCACTCGTGGTCTAACATGCCTCCCAGTGTTGTTGTGAAGGAGGAGATGTGTGCCACACTGGAGAAAGATGAGACAAAAAGGGCTAGACAAGAAGATGCAATCTTTCTTGAAGGCTAGTGCCTAAAAAGTTGGGTAAATTAAAGAAGAGTTTGTTTTTTACCTCGCTTTTCTCTAACTTAAGGAGTCTCAAAGCAATTTACAATCTCCTTCCCTTACCCCACAACAGGCACGTTTGAGGTAGGTGAGGCTGAGAGAATTATGAGAGAACAATGACTGGCCCAAGGTCACCCAGCAGGTTTCATGTGGAGGAAGAGGTAAATCAAAACACATTCTCCAGATTAGAGTCTGCTGCTCCACCATACTGGCTCTTTAATTGAAGGTGCTTTTCATTTGGCTTCATGTAAGATATGCTTTTTTAATTAAATGTATCTGTATATCTACTTTCCCAAACGTAACACCCACCTGTGGATAGCTAAACATGCAGATTGAGACCACACTTACCCCCCAAAAAAAATCATTCTGCAAACTTGGGGAACCTCCTAGGTTTTCAGAAAAATCTGAAAAGTTGAAAAAAAGCATTGGGGGTGGGGGAGAGTTAGTCACAAGGACCACTGCAGGAAAGGAAAATAGCACAGGGGGAAGCCTGAATACACTTCCGTGTGTGCTTTGGCTTGATCAGAGTCAGGTACCTCCAGGGCCAGCCTGTCCATTAGGCAGCCCTAGGTGGCTGCCTAGGGCATGGCCCTGGGGGGAATCGATTTGGGCCCTACCCCGCACCATTGCCTCCTAAGCAAGGGAAATAGGTGAGTGCGGTGGTGCAGCATGGCTCCTGTGCCTCAGAGCATAAGAACATAAGAGAAGCCATGTTAGATCAGGCCAATGGCCCATCCAGTCCAACATTCTGTGTCACACAGCGGCCAAATATATATATATATATATACACACACACATACACACTGTGGCTAATAGCCACTGATGGACCTCTGCTCCATATTTTTATCTAACCCCCTCTTGAAGGTGGCCATGCTTGTGGCCGCCACCACCTCCTGTGGCAGTGAATTCCACATGTTAATCACCCTTTGGGTGAAGAAGTACTTCCTTTTATCCGTTTTAACCTGTGCACCACCTGGAAGCATCTGTGCATGTGCACCACCTGGAAGCATCTGGGAGGCTGAGTGATGATGGCCAGGTGGCATGTGTGCTCTGAGGCACAGGAGCCGCATCACTGCTGTGGTGTTCACCCTTGCCGGGGGCAAGGGTGGAGGAAGGGCAGAGGGGCAGGGCCTTGCCTTGGGCACCAGACTCCCTGAAGCCTGCCCTAGGTACCTCACATATGGAAAGTGGGGAAAGCTCATAATTCATGTCTCAATGTCATATCTGACACAGGGTAGGGACTGAAGACTCAAACTGCATACTCTGAGTCTGCAATATATACATTGGCCCTTATAAGTCTGTGATTTGTAGAGAAAAAGACTGATTGAAACATGAAGAACAAGGGACTCTTTTGCAAATTTAGCCCCCAATAAAGTTTTAAGATATATACTCATACCTGAATGAATTCACCAGGCGCATTCATCCAGTTCATGGGGGCCCAGATCAGCATCATGGTCTCAGTGTACGTCTTTTTATGAAGACACTGCTGTCACTTGCAGATCTCTCCCTCTGAATGAGAGTATGCTCTTGAGCTATAATGCTGGCCACATTTATTCGAAAGAAAGCTTTCTGCTTTTGTGTAGTATCTCTCAGGTTCCCAGCTGATCTGTTCTGACCAGTGGCTGGGTGGTTATTGCTTCTTTGTTGGCTATTGACTGTGTTTACCGTATGAGTTGACTAGCATGACTTATTTGATGAGGTTACCTTAGGGAAGTAGAATCACAATGTGAGACAGTTTCTAATAAGCCTCTTTCAGCATTTGGCAGCCTGCTGGATTTTTCAACAGAGCTCAAGTTTTGTGTTGACTAATTTAACATGTGTAATGTGTAATTCTCACAATTGAGATAATGAGCCCACTGGCTTTGATGTAACCTTTCCTTCTTGTTTGTTATGGAGAGTTTTGCCTTTTTCTTAGTGTTTTCCCTGCTTCATGTTTACAAAAATGATGTCTTCCATATCCTGTATGCTCCCTACAACCTGATGAAAATTCGACTTCATGATAGCAGTTTATACAAACCAAATGGTTTGTAAACAAGACTGCCCTGACTATTGGAGTTTAAAGATAGGTTCTTCTGAGACCATAGTTTTCAGCATTCTCCTTCCATTGTTCTCTGCATCCAAGACTGTAGCAAAGTCTACATTTATCATTAAAGTGTTATAATAACCATTTCAGAAGCTCCAAGAACTGCAAGATGTGAAAAGTCTGCTAGAAGCGAAAATGCAAACTCTGCCAATCACACATTTAAAAATACTTTGCACTTTTCTATAGCACTCTACAAAAATCTATGTGGGAAATCTAGCACTCTGGTTTTACCTATAGGACAAGATGAGAAGTAAGGCTGAACACATTGCATTAGACACAATGTCTCATGTTTGCCAATGAGGCCCGGGTGAGAGTTATGAGACAGGTGGCAGTTTGAAAAAAGTGGAAATTGCTCTCATTACACAAATATTGGGGTTATCCAAAAACATGTTGATGGGCAGCAGGTTTGAGAGGGGGAAATTGGAGCCTGCTTTTCTCATTTCCTCTGTGCAGTGGGGAAGCAATGGGTGGAAAACATCATTTCCCCTGCCAAACCACAGGTAGGCAGGATGATGGAGTCCTCTCCCACCATAGTGAGAAGCTACCACCTGCCTCCTCCTCCTGCCACTGCAAGGCATGTAGTTAATATGAGGCTAGGAAGGGTGGTAGCCAGGTGCGAGGCAACAAGATGGATGGTGCCCCTCCATCGCATGTATCCTAGGAGACTGGCTAGAATGCAGGTGACAGACAGCACTCTTGCTGAGTCTGGTGAAGAAATGAGAGCTTGTGAGGCAAGAAGAGAGGGCACAAAAAGTGCAGCCAATTCTGCTGCTCTGTGCTAGTTCTTTTTGTAGAGAAGGTGTCTGCCAGCCATTTGGAGGAAGTGTGTCATTCTTTCATGCAGTAATTTTTTATTAAGTGAAAACAGCCTTAGACTCAAGGAATGGCACTTGTCAGTCACCTGCTTATATCTACCCACAGAATATGAGAGGCTGCCCCAAAATGCCTCTTTGATAGCACCAATGAATTTGCAGTGTATTCTTAGTCCATATACTTATCCCTCTGGCCATTACTTGTGCAGTTTTGGACAAAACTGACAAACCCCATTAAGCCTTCGACAGCATATCAAACCCCATTAAATTTGATGGGATTTCCTTTTTTCTAGGGGAAAAATACACAAACCTAAACTTTAATTCTGTAGCATGGCTAAACAGAGAATATATCAAGAACTCTAGCTATATTAGCAAATACATTTTCCAAGACATTTTCAAGAAATAAGAAAGCAATGCTTTTATTATCAGCTCTCATATCTCAACCACTTTTTCTGAACAGTATAATGACTTCCCAAATAGTTGCTCTTTCCTTATTTGCCAAGCAAACAAATGTAATCAGAAAAAGGAAAAACTGAAGAACACAGGAAGTCCTTTGAAAAGCCATGTGACAGCCCCATACTATTACCTGTGTAATAAGGGCCAGCACGGACCTGCTGCTTCTCACTCTCATTCACTGGGTGTACACATTAGTGAAGCAGCATCTGCTCGGTGTTGTCCCTGGCAGACAGAAAGCTTCTGTACATAAAATGCAGATCAAAGGAATCTCTTTGATATTAGCTTTCAACTGCCATAGTAACCATGAAACAAAAGCTACATTTCTATTTTGGAAATGATATTTATCTTTCAGAAAATTATTATTTAGAATATATGCTCCATTATACTAAGGATATTATTCCATCATGGCAGTTTGGAATACCATGTACAGAAATACTTATTATTCGAATTTTAAGATTTAAAAAAATTATTATTTATTTGATTTATATCCCGCCCTCCCTGCCGAGGCAGGCTCAGGGCAGCTCACAAATTTGAATAAAATAAATAAAATAAAACAATAAAATAAAACAACAATAAAAACATAAACATAAAAACAATTTCTAAAAACATCTACTTGTACTGGCATCAAGGTTTATACAGCGATCTGAATGGTGGTTAGCCGTAACATAAAGAGGTAGACCATCGGTGATGTTTCTATGGGCCAATCCCACTGCTGCAGATGTTATCATTATAAAAATACCTGGCGGAAGAGTACCATTTTGCAGGCCCTGCAGAATTGTGAAAGCTCTCGCAGGGCCCTGATCTCTTCCAGCAGCTCATTTCACCAGCTAGAGGCAGCAACGGAAAAGGTCCTGGCTCTTGTTGATTTGAGCCGCGCTTCTCTGATGCTGGGGACTGTCAGCAGATTTTGAGACCCAGACTGAAGTGCTCGCTGGGGCATATGCAGGGAAAGGCAGTCCCTAAGGTATGCAGGACCCTGGCCATATAGGGTTTTAAAGGTAATGACCAGCACCTTGAAGCGAATCCAGTACATTATCGGTAGCCAGTGCAGCGCTTTCAGCACAGGCTGAATGTGCTCCTGTAAAGGAACTCCCATTAACAGCCTGGCTGCAGCATTCTGCACTAGCTGGAGTCGCCAGATTTGGGACAAGGGCAGCCCCATGTAGAGGGCATTACAGTAATCCAGTCTCGAGGTGACCATAGCATGGATCACTGTTGCCAAGTCGTCGGGTTCGAGAAAGGGGACCAACTGCCTTGCCATCCTCAGATGGTAAAAAGCTGACTTGGCAGTGGGAGCTACTTGGGCCTCCATTGTTAAAGAGGAATCCAAGAGCACCCCTAAGCTTTTAACCTTGGGCACCGGTATGAGCTGCGCTCCATCGAAAGTTGGTAAATGAACCTCTGGTCCCGAATTGCCACAGCTCAAATACAGGACCTCCGTCTTCATCGGATTTAATTTCAGTCCACTCAGCCTGAGCCACCCCGCCACAGCTTGCAATGCTCCGTACAGATCTTCCAGGGTGGAGTCAGACTGGCCATCCATCAACAGATAGAGCTGGGTATCATCAGCATACTGGTGACAACCTAGCCCACACTTCTGGGCAATCTGGGCAAGGGGGCGCATGTAGATGTTGAATAACATCAGAGAAAGAACCACTCCCTGCGGCACACCACAGATAAGTGGGTGTTGTCGGGGCAGTTCATCTCCTAGCACCACCCTCTGTCCCTGAACCTGGAGAAAGGAGGAAAGCCATTTCAAGGCCAACCCCTGAATCCCAGCATCGGCGAGGCAACAGGACAGTAGCTGATGGTTGACTGTGTCAAACGCCGCCAACAGGTCTAGCAACATCAAGAGTTGATCCTATCTTTAGTTCCAGGGGCTGTTTCTATCTGTTGTTGTTGTCACATTATTTTTTTTAATGACCTCCTGCCAAGATACAGATGCCCCTTCCCCGATGAGCAATTTATATATTTATAGAGAAAATGACAGTTCTCTAGCATTGGCAGCAGGGCAGCTGTAACTCAAAGGGATGAGAAAAGATCCTGCATTGTTGTGTGGCAAGATGGCTCTCTGGGGCCTCATCTGCCAGGCCTTAGTCAGCACAGATAGCAAAGGCCTTGACCAGGCCTGCAATATTGTGATACTCTGGCTCATCATTGTGAACTACAAATAGAAAGGAACTTTGAAAGGGCTGTTTTGAATGGTCTGGTTTTTAAAGTGGTTTAATGGGCCTGTACATATTTTAAGTAATGGAAGAAATATGTGGGGGGGCCCTCCAGTGAATCTTGAGTGGAATTGTTCCAGGGTCTCTCCTTCACTTGGATTGTCTCATTCCCTAGCTCCCATCATTAAGATGTGAGGAGCTCACACAGCAGAGCCCTTTCCCTTCTACCAGTTAGGCTGATGGGATTCTGGAGGAGGAGCTTGCTGCTTGCTGTCTCCTCCTGTCTCTACAGCTTGTTTCTCTGCCTCTGGGCTTGGGAGAAGGAAAAGAGGACCCAAGCATCTCTTATTTGGATCCATTCTTTCCCCTCATATGTTCCCCCTTGGTCAATCCAGTGCAATCATACAATCTCATCTGACCTGTCCTAAAAAGCAAATAAAGTCCATTCTGTAAAAAAGCAAAATAAAGTCCATTCTATTTCTATAATATAATAGACCATAGCGCAGTAATGACTTGGATGCACAACCAAACTGATGGTCACTAAAGCCCTGCAGCCTGGTAAAATGTACCCATTAGAACCTGAAGGCAGATTCCTAGTATAAAAGAGGCTCCTGCTTTTATCGGGCTCCATCCTATCCAGCCTCCCTCAATTCTGCAGCCAACTCCCTTGCCTTAGTTAGATACTAGCAGAAACAGAACAATTAACTCCCTCTAGCTCAGGGGTGTCAAACTCATTTGTTATGAAGGCCAGAACTGACATAAATGAGACCAGGACTTTTTTGTAGCAGGAACTCACATATTAGGCTATTCCCCCCTAATGTAGCCAATCCTCCAAGAGCTTGCAATAGGCCTTGTAAGAAGAGCCCTGTAAGCTCTTGGAGGATTGACTACATCAGGGGTGCATGGCAAAATATACAAAAGAGTTGCTGCTACAGAAAGAACAGAAAAGAAAAAAAAGCCCTGAATGGGACCTTGTTGGGCCAGGTCATGTGTATCATAAAAAGTAATGCCAAGTAGCTCAGATATAAACTTTATGAAGGACACAGACAAACACAAAGCTTTTTTTTTAAATACCCCTAAAATAAAACATGCTTAAAGTATTAGCACTCTTGCAATATTGTGGTCAGTATCAAAGCAAGCTCTTCCTCCCCCCTCTTCCTCCCCAAGAGAGGAGCCTCAGCCAATGGAGAAAACAGAGGCTTTACTCTGCAGTTTGTGTGCAATTGAGAAATCCTGACAAAGCAAGCTGTGATGCAGAAGGAAGCAAGAGTGAGGGGGAAAGGAGGCAGACTTGCTTGCAGCCTGATAGGAGCCCTCTGGGGGCTTGATCCACCCCACATTTGACATCGCTGTTCTAGCTAGATTAGTGGATAGTATCTTGGCATGGATTGGAAGTCAGTGTGATACAGTTGTTAGGACCTTTGGTAGGATTGCCAGCTCCAGGTTGGGAAAAACCTGGAGATTTGGGGGGTGGAACCTGAGAAGGACCGGGTTTGAGAAGAAGGATTTCAGCAGGGTATAATGCCATCTACCTTCCAAACGCCATTTTTTCCCGGTGAACTGGAAAATCAGTTTATCACCTGGAAATCAGTTGTAGTAGTGTGAGTTCCCCAGCCACCACTTGATGGTTGGCAACCCTAGCATCTTACCATAGTAAACTTCTCTTCTTACTTGCATTGTAGATTGTGCTCTTCCACACAACTCTCAAAACCTTAGTCTCATTCCATCTTATTTGCTTCTCACATTGGTCCATTTTCACACTGCCTTCAACACGTTTCTAATTCAGCCAGCACCTCTCTAAATGTATTTCCCATTTTCCTGATCCATTTCCCATTTTCAAGAAGTATCATGGTGTAGGAATTAAGAGTGGTGGTCTCTCATTTGGAGAACCAGATTTGATTCCCCACTTCTTCACATGAACCCTGTTGGGTGACTTTGGGCCAGTTGCATTTCTTTCAGAACTCTCTCAGCCCCAACTGCTTCACAAGGAGCCTGTTGTGGAGAGGGAAAGGGAAGGTGATTGTAAGCCACTTTGAGACTTCTTAGGGTAAAGTGTGTAAGAGTGAACTCTTTTTCATCTTAGGGAAAACTGATGTATGAGGAAAACCTATAAAACATATCAATCAATTAGGACAGCCTCAACAATAACCACACTCATGCATAACTACGTCTCCAATCCTGAGGCTTGCCTTATTTGAGGAAGTGACCATTACCTAGGACTGACACAGGCATCTTCAGGGGCTCATGTTGATATTAGGGAGACAAATGTGCTTTGGCCTGCCCTGACCTCCTCTGTTCACACTAGACAGGAGAACCAAATGAATGCCTTGACCCCTGGCATCTGCAGTTTTAGACTGTGGTTTGAAGCAGTGCTGGTTTAAGATCAACAAATCTGTGTATGTTGTTTTGGCATCTCCATCCCAGTTTCTTAGAAAAAGTCAGGAGGATAATGAGGGCTGCTTTCATAGCACTGTCCAAGTATGCAGCTGCTGACTGCCTAGAATAACTTGGAGGAGGAGGAGAGCTGGTTTTTATATCCCCTTTTCTCAACTCTGCAGAGTCTCAAAATGGCTTAGAATTGTCTTCCCCTTCCCCTCTGAGAGAACTGCAGTTGGCCCAAGGTCACCCAGTTGGCTTCATGTGGAGTAGGAAATCATCCTGGTTCTCCAGATTAGAGTACACAGCTCTTAGCCACTATACCACACTGGGTCTCACTAACACGAATACCAGTCACTGCTAACATTTTTAACATTTGTATGTTGTGTGCTAGAAGTCCCTATGCCAAACCAGTTCTGTCTAGTAAGGGTGCTCAGTCCTCCTCTGTAATTCAGTGAGAGTAGCTGGTTATCCTGAAGCAAATCATAAAATCCACTACCCCCTTTTGTGCATAAGTTAATGCAACTTCCAAAACAATTTAGAGTAAGAGTTCATTCATGCATGTGATTTGGGTTTGATACGAATACACTAAAAAGCAAAGCCCTGCTGCAGAATGATCTTTAAGACTTGAAGTTCTGTCCTGTGTACCTTCACAGTGTGCTGAAGGCATTCATACATTTGTGATTTTACGATTAATTTAGTTGCATGCCACCTTTTCCTCAAGACATGCAAATCAGAATGTTAACCTCCTAGGAATACTGTAACAAGGATTACAGTATGGTTTTCCTGTGCCAATGAATATGATGGGTTCTGCTGCTGCTCTTATGCAGAAGAGAGATGCTTTAAAATCGATTGTACATGCTAGCTCCAGTAAGCAGTTCAATTGCATTACTGAAAAGGCTGGAGTGCTTTTGCATCTCATGCAAAAAGCACCCTCTGAAGTCTGCTATTGGCTCCCTTTACTGTAAGAATCATTTCCAGGGTAGCTTATTTAAATATAATGTAAAGGTTTATTTTCAGGAAATGCTATTTTCCTTATGTATTTCACAGCAAGGAGCTGTTTTCCTAATCCCCAGCTGCCATTTTGCAATCAGAAGTTCTGAGAGGAAGCCTAACTCCAGATTTGTGCTAAGTATGACATACAGCAAAGTCTGGCTGAATGCCTTTACTTACAAGTTTTTATTTTAGACCCATGATATATTTTTCTCACTGAGTACCCTTCATCACTAGCAACCTGCTTTATTTCAGGACTTTGATGATTGCTGAAAGTTGTTTGCACACTGCCAAGTAGATTTCCCCTAGGTAATCTCTGCAGAGATCAGAAGGGAAGAGGAGGAGTCTGTTTGGGTTGGAGGGGAAGATGAAGTTGTCTACCCCATTCCTAAATTTGTGGAGAGCTCCTCCCATACTAGTTCCTTTGCCCATCTCCAGCTCCTTATTTCCAGTTTTGAATCTCTCAAACTAAGAGAAGACCCACATTTGACTGCAGTTTGCTACAATTATCAAATGATGTAAAAGTGCCCTAAAATGCTCTTTTTTGAGTCATATTCTTTGTGGAGAGGGCATTTTTTGATTATAAGACATGTTTTAAAAATCCCTGACTTTTATTGTGCTAAAATCGCACCTTGTCAGGCACAATAAAGGTGGATACCATGACACTGCAGGAACTGAGCTCACCCCTACCTGTAGGTGTCATGGAGGTTAAAATGCAGTATTTTGTGGGCCTGCTCCACAATTATTTAGGTCCTATAGGGCTATAGCAGGAGACCTAGCAACCTGTGACACAATCCTGGGATGCAGGAAAGGGGGCATGCACCAGCATTGTGTCACGGTGCAAACTGGAAGTGATGTCAGTGTGTTTCTATGTCATCCATTTATCAGTCCCCGCCTCTACAGGTTGAGCTTGGGGTCATTTGGTTTTTGTTAGCCTAAAAATGAATGTGATTGGTTTTTTTCTTCCCATCTATCCTGATTGTGATGGATAGCTAACAGAGCCAGGCTGATTCTGCAAAGATTGGGATAACTTTTTTTTTTTTTTTGCCTTGGGATGGTGTAAGGCTCCTCCTGAGGTTTTTCTTTGCTGTCATCTGCATTTTCACAGAAGTGTCGCTTCTTGAATGGTATTTTCTGCATGTGCACAGGTTTAGGGCTGAAACACAAGAGGTGAATGGCATTTTTGCAATTCCTCTAATGCCCCTGTTGCAGGTAAAAGTTATATGCAATAAAGCCCCACAGATATAATGTGACACTGTGATGTCCTTAATTGCAGGCAAGAGCTCTTCTTGGAGTGCTTCCTTGTATTGAAACCAGTCCCTAAAACAGATGTGTGTCTGAGCTTGAGTTTTGAAAAAAAAATATATATATAGTGGTTATTAGAAAGCATCAAATTAATGGTGCTAGGATGATTCTCCTGATGCAGGAAAATCAGAATCTGAAACATTCTCCAACAAAGCGTCCACAGTCTTGAGAAGGAATTGGCCTTCTCTTAATCTCTGTGCCAGCATATGGGGATCAGAGGTATGCTGTCTCTTAATAAGGTGGCTCAGTCTTAAGAAAAATGAGTGTATGGTTTTGCATTTTTGGTTCTAGATGAAGTTTCAACAATGTGAAAGTCTTTCCAGCAACAAAACCATTCAGATGATTTTTGCTTGTAGTTAAAATAAAAGATAAAATAATTTTTCATAATGTTTGTGTTTTTCTGTTCCAGTGGAAGCTCTTCATTTGGGAACGTTAATGGCTGCCTATGGATATTTCTTTCCTATCTCAGACCACGTTCTAACACTCAAGGATGATGGTACCTTTTACCGGTTCCAAGTAAATATCATTGCATTATTTTATTGGCCTTACCACTAGTTAGCAAATATTTTCTTCATTGCAAATAAGATAGAGTTCAATCCATGATGTAACCCAGTGCTGTTCATTATCAAATACATTCTGATTAAGAGATGCATTAATCTGTGTATGGAAGAGGGGAGCTGGATTTGATCCCATGGACATCTCCCATATTGATGCTTAGCACAGACAGCCTAATTACAATCAACCTGAAATGAGACAGGTGGGTTTTCAGTTCCAGATCATGACAGAGTTACACTGGCCTTTGCAATGCACATACCTGGTCAAAAGCCAGTGACACAGCAGGATTTTAAGGGCTCTCACCGAGTTTATGGCCGTGGTTACAAAGAGAGCTGAACACAACTGTGCAGTATAAAAAGTCAGAATATCATTTAGAAGGACATGTATCAGAAAAGTAATAACAAGTAATAATGTTTTGAACTGCACTTAGTTCTTCATCTTGAGAAAGTTAAATTGAAACAAACAACAGTCTTAAGCAGATCTGTATAATGTAAGCTTGGCTTTACTATTAATTCTCTTCAATTTATTTATTTATTAGGGGAATTTTTATCTTGTCCCTCAATCAAAAGATTGAACAGCAGATTCCCAGAGCAGTTTACAAATAAAAATGAGTCTATAAAATACAGTATACCAAATACACAACTCTCTAAAAACATAAATACAAATACTACTCTTCAGAAACAGCAGACTAAATATATAAAATAGAGAGTATTTAAAAAGTAAAATAGTTAATCCAGTAAGACTTAATCAACATTATAATATAAAAATGGCACAAAGTAACAATAAGCAGTCAAAATAATTACAAAGAACATATATTGAAATAAGGAATATGTGTGTGTGCGCGCACCCCCTTCCCCAGCATTGTGAGGGGAAAATGAGCTTAAATACATCAGATTACAAGGGCTGATTTGGTCCTGGACACCAGGGTTTTAATAGGTTTGTTGCTAGGTGAGTCCTTGAGACGAGGGCATTCCACATTTGGGAAGCCACCTATGGTTGCCAACCTTCATGTGGGGTAGGGTTGCCAACTCTGGGTTGGGAAATACCTGGAAACTTTGGGGGGGGGGGTGCTACTGGAAATGCTTGGGTCTCCTCTTTTAGATGGGGAAATTAGCAAGAGGGAGACTAGGTAGAGTGAATTAGGAGCACGGATCTTCACTGATAATATGAAGGTCCAGTCTCAGAGAAGAAAACACTCAAATATATTTTATAATGTTTACTAGAAAATATGTATACAAGGTACAAACACACACAGACAATACAATATAAGCAAACAAGAACTAAGAAAAATAGGGGTGAGAGATGGGGGCTTTTAGGGTTTCTTACAGAAGTAATACAACCTGTCCAGTTATGCGGAGGTCCTTGAAGATGGAGACATGCATTGCCATCATGCCATGTCTGAGGGGGCCCCTTAGAGTAACGGGGGGGGGGGGGACAATCTGGTTACATGTGCTCAGACTGAACAAAAAGGTGTGACTTGCTCTCATGTTTATAATCTTTGGAAAGGATGAGGTTCTCCCAGAAAAGGGGCTGGTTTGTGGTGGGCAGTGATGTATCTTTCCTGGGTGCCTGATTGGATGCCCACCCCAAGCCAATGGGCAGAGTTCACTCTGGTCACCTGAATGGATCTCCAGGTAAAACAATAATGGGGCTGATTTAGTAATGTTTTCTGAATGAGTTACAATGGGTCAGGATGGGTGTTAATTGTTTAGGCAATTTAGCAAAAGATACCCTGTGGAGAAGTAAGCATAGAGGACAAAGGGTTTGTCCAGTTGTCAGACATTACCACAGGAGCAAACAAGAGACAAGCATAGTTACAGTAAGGAGGCAAGGAGTTGGCCACTTAATTACTTAGCCAAAGATTACAAAAGAAATACCTGCTGAACCTATATCTTATCACTAAGTGGGGAGGGGGAGAGCAGCCAGTACAGGACACATCTATGTTGCAATCAGAGCCAAGCCTCAGCATGTTCTCTGCTGTGTCACAGAGGGTGTTTCAGTTGGCCTGTTTTCTGATCAATCTCCATTTTGTTTCCGTAGCTTGAGGTCCCCTGAAGCTCAAGTGGGGTACCCCTAGAGGCAGGCAGTGCCTCCTAGCCACAGGGGTGGAACCTGGGGAAAGGAGGGTTTGGGAGGGGAAGGACATTGGTATAATGTCATAGTTCACCCTCCAAAGCAATCATTTTATCCAGGGAAGCTGATCTCTTATCATTTGGGGATCAATTGCAATAGCAGGAATCTCCAGACAGCATCTGAAGGTAGGCAGCCCTAATGTGGAGGCTAGAAATCTCCAGGAACCCTAGTGCCATCCTTGAGAAAGGCATGCTTCTCAGAATAGCCTGCCTCACCTCTAAGAAAGGCTGGATATATAGCAGGGCCTTTGATATTAGCTGGTGGGAACCTTAATGGTAGCTTTATTTATTGCACACTAGAATGATAGTCTGGGGCAGTCTTTTTTTTTCTTTCTCATTTTGTGTGAGCTTCTGTCTGGTCTACAGACTGTAATTAGTTCAAGGGTACCCTCTGAACACATAGCAGGTGTGGACATTCTTGATTCTGTTGAAGACACTTGCTGCAGTGTATAGATGTGAGTGCCTTTCTTTGGATGGAAGCTGGTTTGGAGCTTGTGTTGGGTTTATTCTGCAGTTTAAAAGTGGTGGTGAATAATGCTGGGGTGGTGAACTACAGCAATTTCCTGTCTGTTTTGCACCTAATGCTGTGCTCTGCAAATATTTGGGTATATATGATTGAATCAACCTTCCACAGGCATTCTGTTTGTCTCGATAAACAGTATGGTAATTTAAATGCATTCAGCTGACACTGTTATCATCTCCCCAGAACAGCTGATTTTATACAGTGCAGCAGTTCCAGTACTGCAATGTGAATACCTTGCCTAAGATGAATTCCAGTTGTACAAGTTTTGTTCTGTTTTGCAGACACCTTATTTTTGGCCATCCAATTGTTGGGAGCCGGAAAACACAGATTATGGTCAGTGTGGATCTCTCTTCTCTTTCACTCCGGAGTCTTGCATTGTATGGATGATAATCTCATAACCATATTTTTCGTTTAAACCCTGCATTGCTAAGCTCTTCCTGACCTTCCAAACCCAGGGCAAGAACTGCTAATGCTGAGCTCAAGATTGGCTTTGGTTTACAAAGTTTACTAAGGCAGAGGTCAAATCTGCATATGAACTAGGAATACAAAAATAGCATTCTTTTCCTCAAATCCTTTGCTAATGCATAATGGGCAGTGACTCAGAAGGTAGTTATTCTGCCATTTTTGTTAGGTTGGAACAATAGCGAACAGCTGGCTAAGAAATGGTCAAAGCTGAGAACTTGTTCTGAGGAAATACAATAGATGTTATGTCAATGAATTTTGTGTATGTCCATCATAGCAGCCATGGCTATAAATGTCCATATATGCTGCTATCCTATTGACATATATGAGGCATTTATAGTTATGTATATGCATCTTTACTTTGAACTCTGACACACAGCAAATCATAAGGGTCAATCAAATGACCTTTTTATAGCATTCTGATGAGAGATTGCAG
The DNA here is from genome assembly GCF_032191835.1 of Heteronotia binoei. Lineage (NCBI taxonomy): Eukaryota > Metazoa > Chordata > Lepidosauria > Squamata > Gekkonidae > Heteronotia > Heteronotia binoei. The sequence goes on along the minus strand of NC_083223.1, from coordinate 163,130,732 downwards.
TGTTGTACATTGTTGATTAACTTCCTCCCAGAGCTCAGATTTTTCAAAATGAGTTCATGAGGTTTATTTCTTGTTGATATCTCTTCTGTATATTATGCATCCAGGGCTTTAAAGGGATCAGGCTGAGCATTAAATCATGGGATACTTTCGGCATATTTCAAAAGCTGGCAGTTGACTGATTCAGCTAAATGCAAATTTGGGCATCACCTATTTCACGGAGTCCTGACAAATTTGTGGTGCTGTGCTCTGTACTGTATGGTACCATGCCAGTTTATTGTGTTGGACATTCTTCTTAACTTCTCTGGAGTGTATAATTGAAGTAAAGGGGGGAAAGATTAATAGGGCAACATTGATGAAGCATCTGCATATTGAATGCCTTGAAAAACTGAAAGATAGGTGAAAATATGACAAGAGAACTTTTTTTTAAAAAAAAAGTCTGACATCAAAGTACTTAGAAAGGGCATGATAACGCTAGTTGATAGACATTTTTCTGTACATTGAAAAGCTGTGCTTTCATGTGGCTTCAGAGGTCATTGAGCAAATTACCTTGTGCCTTTGAATTCTCTTGGGATTGGATCGAGCACCAAATTTCCACTTGCATTAGAACTGTTGTGCAAATGGAAACTCAAGAGAAAGACCATGGTAGCCACTTTCACTCGGTCAAACTAATTGCTTCCTCACTTGCATTTCCTGCAGCCATAATGTATAGGGAGGAAAATGCTAGATGTTGTATAAGATCTTAACGCGAGGCTGTGCTAAGTCCATTTTTGTTTCTACATATCACTGGATCCAGGCTTATCCTTAACCTCAAGTTCACCCAATTCAGTTATGGATTTCTGAAATGAGAAGTTTTGGGGCTTGAAGCTACTTACACACTATGCCGTTCATTGGGATGTGTGCATCTGATTGTAGCTATGCACACATTCATAATGCAATTTGGCCATTGTAAAGCAAATTGCAGGCTGAATTCAGATGTCCAGTTTGAGCTGACATAGGGACAGTCTCCAGGCAGATTAAAAAAGCAAGGTCAGACAGGTATAGCTGCTGCCCTGCCCTGTTCCTGCACTCACCCCATCCTCCAACGGCTCTGAGACGGATCAAATAGCTACCACTTGGGAAGTGGTAGCAAATTCTTTTGCTGCACTAAATTCATCTTTCTGGGGCGTCTGACCGCAGGAGTGCGCAATCGAGGCAGATTGGTGGTGTGAACCTGCCAATCTGCTCTAGGTGCTCATTGGTATTATTCTTTGTAAAAAAAACAGTCCGGAGCACATGAGCGCATGTGTGCATGAGCACGTGTGCATGAGTGCATGGCCACTAAAAATGTAAGGAAAAAAAAGAAACCCAAACTGCGCTAAAGGGGTGGTGTGCAACAACTGTGTGAATGTGCCAAATCACCCTGATATGCGCACATTGTGTGAGAGCATCTGATCAAGATTTGGCTGCTCCAGTTTGGGGCAGCACAGTTTGGGATGCCTCCACTGCACTTGAAGCTGCCAATCTGTACCCAGCCTTAGAGCTAAAGGCTCTTAAACTATTACTTAAATTTAGCCCTAAGTCCATTGATGAGAACATGTTCAATGTCATGCTATGCCTTTTCCTCAGACTGTGATCAATTGTACTGTGTTAATGCCATATGCAAAACAGTCACAAATCTCTCTCTATCGGCTTGGCTTCGCGAACAAAGATTTAAGAAGGGTGCAATAGTCCACGTCTGCTGCAGGCTCGCTGGTGGCTGACAAGACCAATGCGGGACAGGCAGGTCCGGCCACAGTGGCTGCAGGGAAAAGTCTGATTTAGGGTTGGTGCTGTAGCAGTGCGATTCTTCCTCAGTCTCCTTTTGTGCTTAAGACCAGCTATGCGTGCGTTCTCAAAGGAAGAGACAGCCTGGTGGATGGTGTGTCTCCATGCTTTGCGATCTGAGGCTAGGTCAGACCACTGGTGATGGTTGATGCGACAGGTGCCAAGGGATTTCTTCAAGGAGTCCTTGTACCTCTTCTTTGGTGCCCCTCTATTTCGATGGCCGGTGGAGAGTTCGCCATACAGGGCAATCTTGGGAAGGCGGTGGTTTTCCATCCTAGAAATATGCCCTGCCCAGCACAGCTGCGTCTTCAGCAGCAGGTAACCTCCGCCCGCTTGAGGACTTCAGTGTTGGTCACAAAGTCACTCCAGTGGATGTTGAGGATGGTGCGAAGGCAGCGCTGATGAAAGTGCTCGAGGAGTCGCAGGTGATGACGGTATAAAACCCACGATTCGGAGCCATAGATGAGGGTTGTCATCACAACCGCTTTGTAAACATTGATCTTTGTGCCTTTTTTCAGATGCTTGTTGCTCCACACTCTTTTGTGCAGCCGGCCAAATGCACGGTTTGCCTTTGCCAGCCTGTTGTCAATCTCCTTGTCGATCTTGGCATCTGAGGAGATGATGCACCCCAGGTAGCTGAACTGCTGGACTGTCTTCAGAACTGATTCACCCACAGTGATGCAGGGAGGGTGATAATCTTCCTGGGGTGCAGGCTGGTGGAGAACTTCTGTCTTCTTCAGACTAACTTCTAGGCCGAATAGCTTGGCAGCCTCTGCAAAGCAGGACGTCATATGCTGCAGAGCTGATACCGAGTGGGAGACGAGTGCAGCATCATCAGCAAACAGTAGCTCTCGGATGAGTTTTTCCATTGTCTTCGAGTGGGCCTTTAGTCGCCTCAGGTTGAACAGGCTGCCATCGGTGCGATAGCGGATGTAGACACCATCGTCATCATCTAGATCTACTGTGGCTCTTTGAAGCATCATGCTAAAGAAGATCGTAAAGAGAGTTGGTGCGAGAACGCAGCCTTGCTTTACACCTGTACCTATTGGGAAGGGCTCCGAGAGGTCGCTGCAGTGTCTGACTTGGCCTCACTGGTCTTCGTGTAGCTGGATGATCATGCTGAGGAATTAATCCCTTGGGGGACATCCTAAACGTTCCAAGATTTGCCACAGGCCTTTCCTGCTAACGGTATCGAAGGCTTTGGTAAGGTCGACAAAAGTCACATACAGAGCCTTGTTCTGTTCCCTGCATTTCTCTTGGAGCTGCCTGAGAACAAATACCATGTCACAAATACTATTTGAGGATTCAAGCAGGTCTGCAGTTGTTAGTTACCCCAACATATTTGTGTTGCCTCAACTGGTAAAAGTACCTGATAAATGATGTAAGAATCTAAAAGACCATATTCTCTTAGAATTTAAAGAATGAGTTTACAGAAAATTAGGCATTTATAGCATCTTACAAATAAAAGTCCAGAATTTTGAGTGATACAAATGGAATCATATAAGGCTTTTAGAAAGATAATTCTTTCCTTCTCCAATGGCTCATGTTTAAAGACTGAAATATTTCTCTAAGTCCGATAGTCTGATAGCCTGCACATAGGCAAAACTAACAGGATCATCACTCTGGTGAAATATTACCAGAGCAAAGACTGGAGGGATCAAGATAAACTTCTGTGTGAAATGTGATTGCAGGAAGAAGTTATAGATATACACACAAAATCCAGATGGTGAAGCCAGTAAATGTTTTTCCTATAATAGGCCAAGAATTCTTATAATCTTTACATCTTGTCTTTTGTAATAGTAACCATAAAGTACAACTTATATAAGTTATATATTTAAATTATACATCGGGCTCTTGATTTTTTGTTGCCAGCTCCATCGGCATTCATCAGTCCTCTTGTTAGTGTGCTTGCGCTCTGAAACATTTTACTAGTGGAAGTACTTGTCACTCTTTGCTTTCTAGGGACTTGCCAAGTAGTGTCGTTGAGGGTTCTGGAAGCCTAGAGTGAGGAAACTGGAGACTGTCTGCTGTTGCTATTAGTTTGTGTATGTTTTAGCCCTGACCTGGATAACCTGATCTCATCAGATCTCAGAAGCTAAGTAGGGTCAACCCTACTTAGCTAGTATTTGGATGGGTGACCTCCAAGGAATACCAGGGGTAGGACATAGAGGCAGGCAATGGCAAACCATCTGAAATGTTTCTTGCCTTAAAAAGAAGTCTAGCTCCTACCTAGTGGTGCATAATGCTAAAAAAGAGCTAGAACTTCCGGCTTCCAGACAATCTTAGGAACTCCTGGCTGTGTTGCACACACTACCATATGATAATTATTAATTATTATTGTGTATGTTTTAATTGTATTTGCAGCTCTAGAATTCATTCCTGAGGCGCACGTACTAAATAGCATGGAATAAAATTGCAGGGAATTATCACTCAATTGGTGGCTGAATATCTGAATTGCCTTTATTTGAAAAATCAGGTGTTGGAGGTTAATGTGGCTAATTGGAGGTTCTGCTTGCATTATTTAATTGGAGGTGACTATTTCCATATGCAAAATGACATCACTAAAGTTTGCCCTTGCTAGATGAGGTATGTGCATGAGTGAAGGTTAGAGGATTTCCTGCACATTGTTGGTTGATGAGAACCTCAACTAGACTTTCAAGAGCTGTCCCTTATCATACCATGAACATTTTTAAAGTCGTAATGGTATAAACAGAGGGAAGGTGGAATGATAGAGCCTGATCTCATCAGATCTCAGAAGCTAAGCAGGGCTGATACTTGGAAGAGAGACCACCAAGGAAGATTGCAGAGGAAGGCAATGGCAAACCACCTCTGCTTAATCACTTGCCTTGAGACCCCTTGCTCTGGTCACCATAAATCAGCTGAAGCTTGAGGGCACTTTGCACACACGGAATGATATGGATATAAAAATTAGTACTTGTCTTCCTCTCCTTTTCCCGTAAGTATGGTCTAACTCTTGTCTCAACAACTGACTCAGCTTCCCAACTATATATATAAAGTTGTGGGTTTCCTATTAAGTCAACCTATGTGAAATGCAATTAGTCCACTCATAGAATGGAACATCATAATTATCTGTTCTCTCCTGACCAAAAATGAAAACAAAAACAAACACTTTTAGTCAGTTTGAAGGTACAATTAAGCTGTTGGCATTGAAAAAGACCCCCTCTGCAAAAAATGTCCAAGTAGAAACTTGAAAAGGAACTGCTATGTTAGCATTTATTTATAATCTGTTACTAGGTTAGAGAATTCAGGAGTTCTTCTTATGTAAGTTTCTTGATAAAAGAGCCCCATGGTGCAGAGTGGTAAAACTGCAGTGCTGCAGTCGGAGCTCTCTGCTCACGACCTGAGTTCGATCCCAGCTTACTGGGGGGGAAGTGTAGATGACTGGGGAAGGCAATGGAAAACCACCCCACAAAAAGTCTGTTGTGAAATGTTGTGAAAGCAACGTCACCCCAGAGTCGAAAATGACTGGTGCTTGCCTTTTACCTTTTTTTTAACTTAAGTTTCTTGATAGGAATTCTAAGCAACAGTGCAATGCCAAACCATGTAAGCCTATTTTCTCTGTTACATTTGGCCCAGTCTGGACTGAGTTTCAGCTATTCATCTGGAGTCTGAAGAAGTGAACTCACAAAACCTCATGCCCTACCACAGTTTTTGTTAGTTGTTATGTCCTACATTCAAGCCTATATGTACAGCACAGCACACGCTACAGAGGCGACCAATGGGAACCCACTGGTCCCCAGATGTAGCTCACTAATATGCTCCGCCTATCAAGATCTGTGGCAGGAAGTTTAACTGGCCAGGATTGGACCTGGCCAGATGGAGGGTTGTTCCGGGGCATGTATATAATCAGGACCCAGCCCGCAACTCTCTCTCTTGTGATGTACTCGCCAATAAAAAGTATGTTGCCTTCAACATGTCTCATCACTCAGTACATTACAGTGGCAATGAAGGTGGTATCCAAGCCAGGTAACTCCCACAGCGAACTTCGCTGACCTGGCTGGAGACGAGGAAGACACGCAGTCCAGGGAGACTGAAGCGCCCACTGCCGCCACCACCGACATGGCGAACCCGAGCATGACGACGGGCCACCTTGAAGAGTTCGACCTGGCCAACCCCAATAGGTGGGAGACCTACACGGAGTGGGTCGACTGCTACCTAAGAGCGAACCTGATCACAGACGACAGCCGTAAGAAAGACGTGCTTCTAAGTGTCTGCAGGGAGACCACATTCAAGATCACCAAGGGTCTCTCAGCCCCCACAAAGATCACGGAGAAAACTTATGAGGAGATAGTCAGACTCCTGACGGGGCACTTCTTGCCCCAGCCATCCCTCATCGCCCACCAATTTCTCTTCCGCAAAATTCAGTTCAGAGATAATCACGGAATATGGCTTTCCTGAAAGGCACATAGTACACGAATTCCCCCCCCCCTTTTTTTTCTCCAAAGCAAGCCAGAATCTTTATAAAGTCCTTTTAGGTCCAGTTTTGACAAAGGAAAACAGATTATTAGAACTGTGTTTTGTTAGTATTTTGAATAATCACATTTTTATGTGAACAAACTGGAATCAGTAAGTGCTGTACTGACACATCAGCCTGAATTTTGTAAACTATTTCTCCATTCATTAAAACAACTAAGAATTGATTTAAAATTCAGGATGTGCTTTAATAACTGTTACAAACTTCTCAGTAAATCTATAGAAGAGCAGGGATGCTTTTTTCTTTAAAATAGGCACAATTGACTCACAGGTATCATCCTAAAAATCCAGTGACATTTCTGCCAAATCATTGCTTTCTTGATTTTTTTTGAGGCATCATCCTGGTTTGTAGCAATTTTTGTAGCTTCTGTCATAATTGTAGTACAGTCTTTTCCAGCTGAACTGATGTAACATCTGGTTTCGATGTGTGGTTTGTGGTATTCTGATAGTACTGTATAACTCTATCTACCACCATTATCTAGTTGCCCATGTGTTCAAACACCTTTCTTCTTGAATTGGTGAAGCTATGAAGGTCCTAGTAATGAAACTACAGTAATCCCCTACAGTTTCAAAGCATAGTGAGGTAAGATTGACAGGTTTGTCAGTTTTGCCTCATTTTTCTTGAAACCCTAGCACAGCAGTTCTCAGACATTTACAGCTCAAGAACCCCATTTTGATTTTGCACACCTGTTCAAATTTGGTACTAGAAATAACTTAGATTATTTGCATTAGGACAGTGGCTGCATCTACATGCCATTGGATATTTCAAGGAAGTTGACATAGCAATAATTAACAACTGGAGTCTTGTGTAACTGGAGATCCAATTACTAATAATTGTCCATAGTACAATGATAGCGCAGTATTGAGCAATGTGTGGACACAGCTTGTACTTCCTTGGTCCGTTAGAGTTCCTAAGTCTGAACTGTTAGTTCTCAGAGGCCGACTGGCAAATCGGGCTAGTTCTGTGAGCTGGTCTGAAAGCTCGATGGCTAGTTTTGTCCTCTGTCTTTTAGCCAAAAGTCCCTTCCCCATTAATGAAAGCTGGGAGTGCTCTATTTTTAGTTAGCCCTTTAGTTCAAGAAGGGCTTGCCCTCTGTCCTTGAAAAGGGCTAGTGGACACACTGGGGTAGCATCTCAGACCATGGGGTCCCCATACATCAGTTTGAATAACTATACTGTAGCAGGAATGCAGAATAAATGATTGAGTGTAAAGCACTTCTGCTGGTGGAAATTACCTTTTCTTCCTCTTCCTCCTCCTGCAGCCCACTGAGCTTCCTGAAATGGGGCTCCTGGAGGACTTAAGACCCTTAGGCGCAATTGAGAGGTGAAATCTGAATCTGCAAGGAGAAAGGGAAATTGCAAAACACTTGTCCTTCCTCTTGTCACTTTCATTTTCCGAAATTACAGCAGCACTGTTTCAGTTCTGGTGTGCACATACTGTGTTTGATTTAAAAAATGAAGTTGACAAGGGTCTCACATCCCCTTTACCTCTCCTTCCAGCCCTGCTACAGGTTTTTTCCCCAGACAAAATGAAAGGAAAACAACTCATTTATTTCATGTTTGTATTTCCACATAAAAGAGTAGCATCAAAAATTGCACAGGAGCTCTTATAGGAGGACAAAGGTAGGTTAGGTTGGCAACATCAGCTAAACTGGAAACCCTAGTTTTAAAAAAAGACAGTTTCTTTCCTTGGACCAGGAAAGAGGCAGCAAACTGAAGTTTTCCCAGCAGCAAAAGCTGGGAATTTAATTAAAATGGAAAGCTGGACAAAAATTTTCTCAGCAGAGGTATGCCTTGTGCAGGACTGTAGACTGAGCACTTTATACTGAATCAAGACTTGTGCTTACAAAGTATTAATGCACACACTATCTCTGGCTAATTTATTAGATAGACAGACAGATGAATGATAGGGGAAAGAGAGAGAGAGAGAGAGAGAGAGAGCTCTTGTCCTCAGGTAACACCTTAGGGAAGCTGTACTGTGATTAATGGAAGGTACATTTTCCTGCTTAGTAAAAAGAGAAAAGTTATGTAATTAGTGTTTATTTCAGACACAATGGAGCATCTCAGCAGGCTTTTCTAAAACAGTTTGTATAACAGAATAAACATTCAGCTTTGGTTTTAAAGCAATTTTATACTTAGCCATTCACTACAGTCATTAATGCTTCTTGTTTCAGTAGGACTTGAATGAATTGTTATAGGTTATCAGAAACTGTACATTTATTCACTTAATCTTGTTCTCTTTTTTCTCTTCTCATTTCCTTTGAAACATTAGACATGACAAGAATGAGGAAAGATGGACCTGCTAAAAGTTTGAAAGAAAAGCTCCCTAAGATAAAGTCTCAGTTTAGTTTTGAGTAGGGCTGGTGCCGTCTAGGCAGCCGTCTAGAGCACCACCTGGCCTCAGGGGCAGGCGGTGGGCCCTCTGCCACCACCAGTGTCCCTTTCCCACACTCACCCTTGCTGCCTTGCCACCCTCCCAGGAGGCAGCGGGGAAGGGGCTGAGTGGGGATGGTGAGGCGCTGCCACAGTGAGTGCACTGCAGCAAGGGAGGGCTGGCTCTGAGTGCCTCCCAGTGCATGCACCACCCCGCCCCTGCTCAGCCTTCCTGGGACTGTGCATCAGACCAGGAAGGCTGAATGTGGTGGGGTGTCACATGGGAGGTGCTCAGAACCAGCCTGGGAGGTGCTCAGAACCAGCCCTCCCTTGCTGTATGCCCCAACGCTGCAGTCACCCTTGCTGCCACCCAAGAAGGCAGCGGGGATGGTGGGGGTACTGAAACAAAGGAGGGCTGGCTTTGACTGCCTCCCAGGAAGTGCACATGCTGCCCTGCCCCTGCTCAGCATTCCCAGTTCTAACAAACCCAGGAAGGCTGAGCAGGGGCAGGGTGGCTCATGTGCTGCCTGGGAGGCACTCAGAACCGGCCATCCCTTGCTGCAGCACTGTGCATCGGCCACTGCTGCACTCATCCTGCCTGCCACCCAGGAAGGCAGGGGGAAGGGGCTGAGTGGGGGGCAGCATGGTGGTGGGTGTGCCGTAGCAAGGGCCCCCCAGCTCCAAGTACCTCCCAGTGCATGAGCTGCCCTGCTACTCCTGCTAAGTCCAGGAAAGATTGAGCAGGGGCAGTGGGGCAGCTCATGCGCTTGGAGGCACATGGAGCTGGGGGTCCCTTGCTATCTAGGGTGCCAGAAACCCTGGTGCTGGCACTGGTTTTGAGAATCAAATGACTGTATATTGGGGATGAGTCAGGATTCTTGCACCTCCAGGATAGGCTTCCTGGCAGTGCTGAGCATTTGCACATTGCTTTGTGATGCATATTCCTTTAGTCTCCTCTGAGGTGCATCTTCTGTTTCTTTGTGAAAAGATATAATCAACATAGCATGAAGAAGTCAATTTTTGAATGGCATCAACCCTGGGGGTCAAATTTACCCTGCCAGTTACTAACCAGGGCTGACCCTGCTTAACTTCTGAGAGTTGATGAGATTGGAGTAGACTGGACTATCCAGGTCAGGGCAGCATATGCATACCTTGTTTTTATGGTCCTAAATATATGATGGGGATATGTGCATCTTCAAATTGAAAACCACAAGGTGGATCTGTGCAAGGGAGCCACAGGCCAGTCATGGATCCATGGATCCTCAGCTATCTGAAGGTTCTCCTCTCCTCTCCTCTGCTTATGGTGTTCAATACTGCAAAGATTAGTGTACATATGGCAGGCTCATTTACTATATAAAAAGTGAATCAGCATGTTGTGGGGTAGGGGTAACTAGATGTCTATTGATTTCATTTCACCTATACACTACAGAGAGGAAAAGATGCCTGATTTTGCATTGAGCTTGTTGAACAATTTCTTTTGAATTGAATTAATTCCTTTTGAATTAAAATAACCTCTGTTCCACTATCTGTAGATAGAAAAGATATTTCTTTGCTTAGGGCTCTGTTGAGGAAATGTCCTATGAAAGAGCTCAGAATCAGCTTTGTTTGTAAATCTGTTGTAGTCTTGGGCACACAAGTGCTGGAGTAGTTCTTGAATGTAAAACTTACTGAATATTTAAACAACTCTATAGTCCTCCTAAAAAACTCTATAGTCCTAAAATACTCCTTCTATTCCAAATAATCAACTGTGGGACAGATGGACTTGCCTATCCATCTAGGGCCCATTAGTTCTTTGATGAATGCTAAGTAAATCTGAGTAGAATAAGAATTACAGGTGCTTGCTGTAAATCCTTCAGCCTACATGTCTTCTTTTTGGCTAGTATAAATTATCTGATTTATACTAGCCAAAAAGAAGACATGTAGGCTGAAGGATTTACAGCAAGCACCTGTAATTCTTATTCTACTCAGATTTACTTAGCATTCATCATTTCCCAACACATTTTAATCCGTTTTTATATTTATAATCAAGGGAGCTAAATGGGACTAAAGTGCTTGCATTTTCTACCTTTTCAAATTTGGTTTCCCGAACTACTGATAATCCAGCATATAGCTGCAGGCCACAATCCACAGCTGCAAACTGAACATTTTCTCTTAATTCAGATGGGAACAAAGGCAATAAAAGCAATCCTACTTAATGTTTTACATCAGATGTACATAAGAGTTGCCTGAGAATTACTGATTGATTGTAGTTGGCAGCCACTCCATCTCAGTGAAAAACAACCCTCTTTTGTGGAATGTAGCCTTTGAAACTGAGTCCTACTTTGTGGGGAAGAGTGGTATATAAAATGAAATAATAAATAAATATAAAACATTGGAAGTGGTTAGGAACCTCTGGTTGAATGAAAGGCATTATTAAGCCATTAGATCTTGATGTCTGGGGTTTTAGATAGTGTCTGAAATAGCAAGAAATGATTGATTATTTTTTGTGTTCCAGCGGTTTACCTCTGCAAGCGAACAATGCAAAACAAAGCACGGCTTGAGCTAGCAGACTATGAAGCAGTAAGTACCTGGGGCCTTTCCTGGAACTGAGATGTCAAATAACAGACTCTGAAACACACTAGTGTGCAGAAAACAAGACCACAACATTTTTTTAAAGGACCCAGTTCCCAGAAAATATCACTTGAGAGCTTATGGCCTAAATGTTGGAGTACTGAAAGTCATACTGGGGTTTTAAGGTTTTCAAATTCCTGCATTTAAAAAGGAACTGCAGTGCTGAGCTGAGAAAGAAAAAAAGGAACCATGCTGAAAATGGATATCCTTTCATAAAAGCTTCTACCAATTTACAGTGGCTAGACTGCTTGTTCAACAATATGCTAGTCTTCGGTTTTGGACATATGGTAAAAAGATAGGTAAGGCTTTGTTGAACTTGAACCAAACAATTGCAACACAGCACAGATTAGGGTCACCTTGAAGATTATCTTGTTTAAAATGTATTGTGAATGCTTTTTTTCCCACTGTAGGTACCTTGGGAAGAGAGCACATGCATATGCATCAGTTTAGTGCCAATTTGTATTATATTCTTGCACCTCATTTCAAATAACATAACAGTGTGGTTCTCTGCTGATCAGAAACACTATTTGAAATAAGTAATGTTTAAAGTATCTTTATTAATAGTACTGGAATTATTTTTATACTCAGAGCTTTAGTTGAGCAGGAATGCACAGGAACGCAGTGGCTTTGCATCAGGGGGTGTGACCTAATATGCAAATGCATTCCTGCTGGGCTTTTTCTACAAAAAAGCCCTGTTTATACTAGTCTACAGAGCTGCATACTGGATTATACTTTTCCTCTCCTCTCTGATAGGATGATGACATGTTCAACTAGAGACTAATTTCAAAGCTCAGTTTGTTTCAGTTAGTTCCCATGTAACAGCCAGCAGAATATGACTAAAGAGTGGAGGCCGTGTTCTGTTTTCATTTTTAACCAGTGTAAATGTAGAAGAAGCCCTGTTACATCTACAGTTGTTTCTCAGGATTGACTTCTGCACTGCGATGTTAACTACATGGGCTTTCCTGTGAGTCATACCTGGATCTAAAAATGTAATGTAAGAAAGGTTTATTTAGAAACAGTTTACTTCTGAGGAAGGTACAGGTGTTTATTGAGTCTGGAGTAACACACAAATATCTGAGTCTTCTCTTGGAAGTAGATCTGTATTCAACACTTATTTATGTTACATTTTTACATGTAGGGCTGACTTGTAAGAGCAGGCCATCAGAGTGCTGAGGGCATTTCTATGTCAAATGGCCCCTAGCATCTTATCATATCCCATTTATATGGATCCATTGATATGTGGGAGACTCTGACAAGTGTCTCTAGAAAAATTAAATGATTCCAGGTAAATGTATTTTAAGAATCTTTCAGACTCCCAGAGATACTTCCACTGTGTCATTTAAAATGGCAGTGTAAAAGAATTGCACACCCTTATTAATCCAGTGACTTACATGAAATGTAGTGGGAGTATCTCATGTGGATCAGCAAAAAATATCACACTTTAGCCAGCCTGTGGGACAGTCAATTCCAAGAAGTCTGTAAAAAAATTGTAAAACACTACCCTAGAAACTTGCTAATGTGTGGTGTGTTTTCAGGAGAGCTTGGCCAGGTTACAGCGAGCATTTGCACGGAAATGGGAGTTTATTTTTATGCAAGCAGAAGCACAAGCAAAGTGAGTCCCACTGACATTTTGTTGCTGGATTTGTCAACTACCATCATACAAGGCATTTCCACTGATGTTCTTTATGTTACATATCTACCTCCCCATCGACAGAGTGGACAAGAAAAGGGACAAGATAGAAAGGAAAATCCTCGATAGCCAGGAGAGAGCATTTTGGGATGTACATCGGCCAGTGGTATGTGTATTAACATGTTTTTAAATACGTAACTCCAAAAATCATTCTGTACAAGATGGTGACTTATCATATTTGAAAAAATATCCCTGTTTTTACTAACTACACAGGTCTGTTTCTCACTTTTGAGCTATATGAACTGATTGACTCACCCCTAGGTGTTCACTGTTACTGGTAAACACAATATTACCTGTGAACTGGAGCTTCTAAGGTCTTACAGAGTGGAAAATGTGCTTATTGCTATTGATATGCAATCACAATGACACCATTCCTATCATACATTTGTTAATATTTGGAGGTGAGGTCATCTGCTTTCTGGTGGTCTCTAGGAAGAAGAAACTTCATTATGGGTGGTTAAAATGGCTGCAGTAGTTGCAATTAAGGGCTTGTGGGTCCATTGTATATATACGTAAATAAAACCTGTCCAGATCCTCAACAAGAGGCTGGAATCAGTACTTTGTGGAGTCTGGAGGGACCTTCCTAAGTTCTCCATATACCGCTTTCTACCTTTGCTGAGAATTATTCCGGCAGTATATCCAACAGCAAGAAAGTCAGCCTCTTTCACTGTAGCTGGGATCTAAAAATTATAAATATATATGTTGCTGTTTAATTTAATAAAGTTTCCAGAGTGGTTTGCCAATGAAAAATAAAACAATAAAGATTTGACATCTTACTATTTTTTTAAAAAAATTAGAACATTAACAAGCCTGATCATAGGCAGTCTGGCAATAAAACAATAAATGCAGAGAGATACACAGCTATTTATTTTATTACTGGGAACGTTTCCACACCACTACTGCTATTAAAGGTTTCTAATCTTTCTGAGATGATAAACATCATGGATTTAACATTTAAAGTGATGGTATTTATAAAGAATTTAGCTTCATTCTACTCTTTTGAATATTTTGGTTGGTAAAGTTTTTGTGAAAGAAAGTAATGAGTGCATTGAAGAGTTTGCATGATAAATGACAGATTTTTAGGAAACTGCAAAGGTTTTGGTTGTGCCTCTTGTGAGAATTACATGAAGCAGGAAGCTGCTACAGATGGTGAGCGGTCCTAATGACAGCTTTAGAACAGAGCAGCATTTTCTGCCCTTAGTGAAGAGCCAGAAAGGCGGGGAAGCAGAACAACAACAAAAAAAAGACTTGCACATTGTGGGATTTCTGAAACTCTGGGCCATACACTTCTCCAATTTCTGCGCCAGATGGCAGAAGTGCCTAGTTGTGTTGCGGGAACTGTGCTTAGAGTAGAGTTTGCAAGGTTTGGATTGCTGCCTTCAGCCTCAAGCTGAAGGCCTTTTACTCAGTATCTAATGCCCATGGGGGACTTTTGTACCTGCTAAAGGAAGACAACTTCATAAGTGTGTGGGAAACATATGTAGATTATAGGCTTGAGTTTCTGGGTCTTTCCCTCACCAAGTTTAGGAATATAAATTAGCAGGAAGCATCAAAACTGATCTGGATTAAGGTGATTGGTCTTGACCAAACCAGCACACTAACCCAGACAAGATGTGTATGTTCCTCCTTTACACTAGGGATCCCTTCTCCAAAGACTCTCCCCTTGTACCTGAAATGTCTCACAGTCCCTAGTCATTAGTCCACTTTTGTGCTCACTAAGGTTGAATACCCTGCTGACAGCAGTACTGAGAAGATGTTTTGCCAAACTGAGTATGAGAATTTGGCAAAACATCTTCTCAGTACTGCTGTCAGTATGACCACCTATGTGGCTGTGGCTCTGGTGCAACAGAGACATTGGACCACCTTTTCTATTCTGCGATCAATGGATAGTCCCCAGGACTCTTTGGATTATTCCTATTCTGTCCAAATACCAACTGTCAAGCCCTGGGTAGTATCTCCATTGTTAGTAGATTCTGATCCAGAAATAACTTGATCTGTTGCAAAATTTCTGACAGTGATGGTCTCCTTAAAATTCTGCTAAAAACTAGCCTTACTTTGCTGACCATAAGATAAATGACAAGGCTATGTATTTTATTGCTTTGTATTATATTCTTCCTTGTTTTGTCATATTATCTTATGTTACTTGTGGAACACTTTAGGCTTATCTAAACTATCTATTTAATCTGTTCTAGATTTTGTGATGACCTCTATATCTCACCGTTTTGAATGTTGCTTTTATCTGCCTTGCTATGCCATGTTACACATTTGTTTTATATTGCTGAGACATTGTGGTTTATGCTTATGACCTTTGGTCAAATGAACTAATAATAAAGGAATGGACCATGCACATTGTAATATATCTATAAAATGAATCAACATCTTAAGCCCCTTTAAAATATTTGTATGGGTTTTTTTTTAATTTGGATAAATCAGTGAACTGACCAGATGACCTTGGGAAGTTGCATTCAATCTAACATGCTTGTTACATACCTGTTGCTTAAATAATATAGGAATTGTGAAGCAATAACCAAAGGATATACTGGCAATATGCTAAATATTTTTGTATGCACATCAGAAAATCAGATGGAGTCATCTGTGTGGCACACATACCTACTTAATCCATAGATATCTTGCCTTCAGAATGATGCTCGGCATGACCAGGACTGGAGTCCTTTAATATTATCGTTTAGGTACCAAGCCAAATGTTTCTGTTCACTCAGGCTTTTAATTAAGGGGTTGATCTTTTCATACTATTTTAGCCTGAATACTATTATCAGTGGTCTATTTCGATGGTCTTTTTATGCTGGACTGGATTTTTAATTCTGGATTTAATGTTTTTATTGTTCTGTAGTTTGGAAGTTGCCTCAGGCAGGTTCCCAGAGAGGTGGCATAAAAATCCTAAATAAATAATACTAAAAATGGCTGCCTGCAATAAGAAATGGTGAAGTGTTTCCCATTGATTTAAGATTCAGGTAGGCAGCTTAGGAGGAAAGCTAGAAAGTGATGATAGAACACTTCTTCCTGTGACAAAGGGAATATTGACTCTCAAAAGCTTATGTTCTGAAAATCTTGTCTTTTAGGTGCTACTCGTTCTTTAGCTATCACATTTTCTCCAAGAGTTCTAAATTGGTTCATATTTTTTCTGCACGCAAGTTTCTTTCTGGCTAGTATGTGTGTCCATTCTCACCCTTCCACCTGGAAATTGTAGTCTGTCAGTGGGCATATTTTGCATTGTGATACATTTGTATGCTTTCACTTTAGAGCGTATGTGACATTTCTTGACTTGAAAATTGCAAGAAGGGGCAAAAAGCCAGGATGTAGTCCTTTAACATTTCAGTTCTGAAGTCAGCTCCAACAATCAACAAACATGTCATGCACTGACAAAGCAGCTGCCTTTTTGAGTGTCTTGTCTGCACAGTGCATACTGCATAGGCACAGAAATATAGCATACTTTTTTAATACTCTTTAATGCCCTGACCTGGATAGCCCAGGCAAGTCCAATCTTGTCAGATCTCAGAAGCTAAGCAGGCTTCTGGCAAGTACTTGAATGGGAGACCTCCCTGGAATACCAGCAGTTGGGAGGCAGGGGCAGGGTTTTTTCAGCCACCTCCCTGAATATCCTCCAGGTCCTCCAGTAGGGGTCAGTCACCAGAAGTCACCATGACTTCCAGGTGCACAAACACTCACAAATGCACATATAAAATCATAAGGAGAAAGACAGTTCTGGCTTTGGGCAACACAGTTTTCTCAGGAATACATTTGACCATTATGATCTGGATGCATTCGCATTCCAAACCTGTGATATCTAAATTTCAAAATATTTCCATTGTGTCTGTATCTGAATAAGCAAAATCCTTACAATGGCTTTGCTCATCTTCATGTGACAACTTCACATAGAAGATCCCATCCAGGTAACTGTACTGAAAAGGCAGAATTTCCTCTTTTTTTCTACACATGTTTGGATCCTTTAGGAAATGTATGCACAGAGCATCTGTTTTGCACATGAGTTTCTGCCATTAACAGAAGACAGTTTCTGTATTTGAAGACAAATATGCAGAGACCAAACTCCATTCTCTTTAAGACCATTTCACACTTTGTACAGTGGCCTCACCAAGTCTCACCAAAAATGATATTATGAGACTCAGATTTCTGTTCACCAGAGATGCAAAGGAGCTGTCCAGTTGGGCAAGGAGAAGAATCCCAATCAGGTTTGCGGAACAAGCCCAAGAAGGCACTGTACTAAAAATTCAGGATTTTCCATAAAGAAGCTCTGACTTTGAGACACAACCTGGCAATGAAAGGGTGTCCTAGGAGGGCACTGCAATCTGCTTATCTTGAGGCTGCATCATGGAACAGGGAGGAATTGCTTAAAAAAAGAAAAGAAAACTGATTCAGGGAGGGTTATATGTAGTTTCATTTATAATCACATTAATATTGGATTGAAAAAATAAGAACTGGAATATGTTATATGACATAACGTGTGACAAAAAACCTGGTAATTGCTTTTAAGAGAACTTCTAAGCAACAGATTCCCTCAGTGGCTGTTACTAGGCAGCCACAGTATTTGAGGATGAATTTATTTGAATAAAAAGGTGGGGGTGGGGGGCAGGGCCTGACTATTTGAGGAGCCAGGCCTGACTGTGCTTGCCAGCTCCAGGTTAGAAAATTCCTGGAGATTAAATCTAGCTGCCTATATTCGGATGAACAAGGAAGAATTATCATAGTCGAGTTGGAATTAAATGGCTTCAAAATAATTCTTGGGAATATTTATGCCCCTAACGAAAACCAGGAAACATTTTACCAAGCACTATACCTTAAACTTAGAGAATTTGATTCTGACAGGTATTGTATTGTTGGAGATTACAATGCAATATTTGACATCAAAATGGACAAAAAATATGATGATCCCATAAAAAAAAAAAAAGAATCGGAACTTATTACCTAACTCTTTCCTGAAAATGGCTGAAGAATTAAACTTAGTGGATGCCTGGAGAACAAAAAATCCGAATACAACAGATTTTACTTTTTACTCGCATTCACATAAATCCTGGTCCAGAATAGACATGTCCAGAATTGAGTATGATATTGTCTATCAATCAAGTTGACATTCTCCCTCAATCGTATGCTGATCATAGCCCAATTTTGTTAACTTTTCAGGAACAGTCAAGAAACCCTCGCTGGTCTTTAAATTTGCAAATATTAAAAGAAACTCAATTTTTGGAGGCAGCTAAAGAAGAGATTCAGGAATTCTTCAACCTTAACTTGGAGAAAGATACAAAGATGCCAGTCATATGGGATGCATTCAAGGCCTTTTTCAGAGGAGTTGCTATCAGATACTCAACGAAGAGGAAGAGAGAACAAAGAAAATCTTATAATGAACTTATAACAAAATTGACCCATTATGAGAAACAACAGAAAACTGGTAACCCAAGGGAGGTAAAGGCCAAAATTATCTCGATCCAACATCAGATAAATATTCTTTTGGCAGAAGAAATTGAGAAGAAATTAAAATGGACAAGACAAAATTATTTTGAAAATGCTAACAAAGTAAGCAGATGGCTTTTGATCCACCAGGATGGCTTTTGATCCACCAGGATCAAAAGCACCCAAGGCTTTTGATCCTGGGTGACTTCAATGTTCATGCCGATG
Source organism: Heteronotia binoei (assembly GCF_032191835.1). Taxonomy (NCBI): domain Eukaryota; kingdom Metazoa; phylum Chordata; class Lepidosauria; order Squamata; family Gekkonidae; genus Heteronotia; species Heteronotia binoei. The sequence goes on along the minus strand of NC_083223.1, from coordinate 163,112,113 downwards.
ACGTGACCTCCACTCAGGCGATGGACCTAGTGTCTTCCATGGCGACACTAGGACTCTCCCAAGTAGTTACGACACCCACTCACCAGGCCGGTCACATGTTAGACCTGATCTTCGCGTCGGGAGTTTTAGTGAACGATCTTGCTTCTATAGCAGTGCCATGGTCGGATCACTATGCCCTCAAGGCTCGTGTGGACGTCCCACCCCAACCCCGTTTGGGCGGCGAGCTTATTTTAGCTCGCCCGCGGAGCCTGATGGACCCGGAACGGTTCCTGACGGCTCTGCGGGATCCCTGGCCCCCTGGCGATTCCCTCGATGGCCTGGTGGAGTCTTGGAATAATAGGCTTACCGGGGCCATCGACGAGATCGCGCCTAGGCGTCCTCTGCGCCCTCGTTCAAGGCCGACACCTTGGTATAACCAGGGGTTGCGGCGGCTGAAACGAGGACTCAGACGGCTAGAGAGGCAATGGCGGCGTACCCGTGACGAAGCGACCCGAACATCTTATAGAGAGGTTATGAAGTCCTATGAGATGGCAGTCAAGGCCGCAAAGAAAACTTACTTTGCGGCAGAGATTGCGTCCGCAACTTCGCGCCCGGCACAACTGTTCAATATAATTCGGACCCTTACAACGCTGCCACAGGGCAGACCAAATATTAATGAATTGAAAATTGGCTGTGAGGCTTTTGCGGATTATTTTGCGGATAAAATCGCATCGCTCCGTTCCGACTTCCCTGCCATATTGGATACAGTTAGTGGACCTGAGGCTCCGTGCCTGTCTTCGGATTGTGTTTTGGACAGCTTCGGCGCCCTCAGCCTGGAAGAAGTTGACAGGATCCTCCTATCTGCACGCCCAACAACTTGTAAATTGGACCCATGCCCCTCCTGGCTTATTAAGACCTGCCAGAGGGAGCTAAGATATCCTATACGGGATATCATAAATAGATCCCTACTGGAGGGACATTTTCCATCAGCGCTCAAAGAGGCGGTGGTCCGTCCCCTCTTGAAGAAAACAACGTTAGATCCGACCGAATTGGCACACTATCGGCCGGTATCGAATTTGCCCTTTTTGGGCAAACTTATAGAGAGGGCAGCGGCGTTGCAGCTACAGAGTTTCCTGGAGGATGCTTCTGTCCTTGACCCCTACCAGTCTGGCTTCCGCCCGGGCCACGGGACGGAGACGGTGCTGGTCGCTCTGGTGGATGACCTTCGGCGACATCTGGATCAAGGCGGCTCGGCGGTGCTGATGTTGTTGGACCTGTCGGCAGCGTTCGACATGGTCGACCATCGGCTTCTGGCGTGCCGCCTTGCCGACGCAGGGATTCAGGGGTTGGCCTTGCAATGGCTTTCCTCTTTCCTTGACGGTCGGGGACAAAGGGTGGCGATTGGGGAGGAACTGTCCCGGAGACACACGCTTGACTGCGGAGTGCCTCAAGGGGCGGTCCTCTCCCCGATGTTATTTAACATCTATATGCGCCCCCTTGCCCAGATGGCCCGGGGGTATGGGTTGGGTTGCCATCAATATGCTGATGACACCCAGCTCTATCTGCTTATGGACGGCCGACCCGCCTGCGCCCCAGAAAACTTGGACCGGGCATTACAGGCAGTGGCTAGGTGGCTTAGGCTGAGCGGGCTGAAGCTGAACCCGGCGAAGACAGAGGTCCTTTGCTTGGGTCGCTGCGGCCCGGGAAGGGAAATCCCCCTGCCAGCTTTTGACGGCGCTTCGCTAACAGCGTCGGGCAGGGTCAAGAGCCTAGGGGTGCTGTTGGAGCCTTCGTTGACGATGGAGGCTCAGATAGCAGCCACTGCCAAGTCCGCGTTTTTTCATCTTAGGCGGGCGAGGCAGTTGGCCCCCTTCCTGGAACGTGACGACCTGGCAACAGTGATCCATGCTACGGTCACCTCGAGGCTGGACTACTGTAATGCCCTCTACATGGGGCTACCCTTGTGCCGGACCCGGAAGCTGCAGTTGGTGCAGAACGCTGCTGCCCGGCTATTATTAGGGCTCCCTAGATGGGAGCACATTCGGCCGGGGCTCCAGAGTCTGCACTGGCTGCCAGTAATATTCCGAGTCCGGTACAAGGTGTTGGTCATCACCTTTAAAGCCCTATATGGCCTAGGACCTGCCTACCTTAGGGACCGTCTCTCCCCACACGTTCCCCAGAGAGTACTACGCTCAGGCTCACAAAACCTGTTGGTAGTCCCCGGGCCAAAGGAGGCCCGTCTAAAATCCACCAGGGACCGGGCCTTCTCAACAACGGCACCTTACTGGTGGAACCAGCTGCCGGAGGAGGTACGGGCCCTGCGGGATCTAGGGCAATTCCGCAGGGCCTGTAAGACAGTCCTCTTCCGGCAGGCCTATGACATTAACTGACAATGAAAACATCCTGGATGGAACAAAATGTATTTATAGGCCGCCGGTTTTAATTATCCTATTTTATCCTGCTTTTTATTAACCTATAGTTTAATTGTATTTTAAATGTTTCAATCTGAAGTTGTCTAATTTATCATGTTGTAAGCCGCCCTGAGACACTTAGGTGAGAAGGGCGGGGTATAAATCTTAATATAAATAAATAAATAATAAATGGCTGGCCTATAGACTGAAGAAGGAAAAAGAGAAGAAGATTATAAAAATGCTGAAAAACGAAGTTAAGGAGGACGTGTGTCAAAATTCTCAAATGAAAGATATTATTCAAAATTTTTACCGGAATTTGTATAAGGAGCAAAAGATCGTACAGCTAAAACAAGAAGATTATATAAAGGGAGTCGAAATGAGACGATTAACAAGGGAACAACAAGCAAGTTTGGAGAACCCCATCTCAATCCAGGAAATTGCTGATGTGATTAGAACTCAAAAAAGTAACAAGACTCCAGGTCCAGATGGCCTTCCGATTGAGTTTTTTAGAGCCTTTGAAGATTTATTATTGATACCCTTCAAGAAAGTAATTGAGAACACCTATGATACAGGCGAGATCCCAGATTCTTGGAAAGAAGCTCTGATTACGCTCATTCATAAAGAAGGGACTGATGCATCGGAAATTAAAAATTATAGACCAATTTCACTCTTGAATAGCGACTATAAGATCTTTGCAGCAATATTAGCAAACAGATTAAAGAAAGTAATAGCTGGTTTAATTCATTTTGAATAAACAATTTTATTAGTAACATATGGTAGTAGAACTATAACTACAACTTATAAAAAGCTTAATATATATTAAGAAAAAGACCATCATTCTACCCCACATCTTACTTTCTCCCACCCCTCCCCCAATTACTTGACCCCCGCCAGTGTTATTTTCTTTAAAAAAAAACAGATATTAAAGGTACCCTTAACTATCAAGAAAAAAAAACGAAACAAAAAAGAAACATAGGGAAGAAGAACCCCCTTCAAGAGTTATATTGTTATCTTAAAAATCTTAATCCTCAAAAATTGTCCAATGTCCTTTTATTTTCCACTCTTTCTCTACATATCTTCTGAATTTCTTCCACTCTTGGTTAAAAAGTTCTAAATCACAGTCTCTTAATTTTCTTGTTAATTTGTCCATTTCACTCCATGACATAACTTTCATAATCCAGTCCCATTTTTCTGGTATTTTTTCTTGCTTCCACAACTGCGCATACAATGTCCTAGCAGCTGAGAGCAAGTACCATATTAATGTTCTATCTTCTTTTGGAAATTTTTCCATTTGT